>NW_027362764.1:132387251-133707668 GCF_046119375.1 Phyllobates terribilis | reverse complement strand
CATCACACAGACATCATGCGCACACACATTAGGCACGCCATCACACAGACATCATGCGCACACACATCAGGCACGCCATCATACACACACACATCAGGTACGCCATCACACAGACATATTGAACACACACCAGGCACGCCAGCACACAGACATCATGCACACACACCAGGCACGCCATCACACAGACATCATACACACACACACACACACACCAGGTACACCATCACACAGACATCATACACACACACCAGGCACGCCATCACACAGACATCATGCACACACACCAGGTACGCCATCACACAGACATCATACACACACCAGGTACGCCATCACACAGATATCATTCACACACACCAGGTACGCCATCACACATACATCAGGCACACACACCAGGTACGCCATCACACATACATCAGGCACACACACCAGGTACGCCATCACACAGATATCATTCACACACACCAGGTACGCCATCACACATACATCAGGCACACACACCAGGTACGCCATCACACAGACATCATACACACAGACCAGGTACGTCATCACACAGAGATCATGCACACACACCAGGTACGCCATGACACAGACATCATGCACACACACCAGGTACGCCATCACACAGACATCATGCACACACACCAGGTACGCCATCACACAGACATCATTCACACACACCAGGTACGCCATCACACAGACATCATGCACACACACCAGGTACGCCATCACGCAGACATCATACACACACACCAGGTACGCCATCACACAGACATCATGTGCACACACATCAGGCACGCCATCACACAGACATCATACACACACACCAGGTACACCATCACACAGACATCATAAACACACACCAGGCACGCCATCACACAGACATCATACACACACATCATGCACGCCATCACACAGACATCATGCGCACACACCAGGTACGCCATCACACAGATATCATTCACACACACCAGGTACGCCATCACACAGATATCATTCACACACACCAGGTACGCCATCACACAGATATCATTCACACACACCAGGTACGCCATCACACAGACATCATGCGCACACACCAGGTACGCCATCACACAGATATCATTCACACACACCAGGTACGCCATCACACAGACATCATACACACACACCAGGTACGCCATCACACAGACATCATGCACACACACCAGGTACGCCATCACACAGACATCATGCACACACACCAGGTACGCCATCACACAGACATCATACACACACACCAGGTACGCCATCACACAGACATCATGCACACACACCAGGTACGCCATCACACAGACATCATGCACACACACCAGGTACGCCATCACACAGACATCATGCGCACACACATCAGGCACACCATCACACAGACATCATACACACACACATCAGGCACGCCATCACACAGACATCATACACACACATACCAGGTACGCCATAACACAGACATCATGCACACACACCAGGTACGCCATCACACAGACATCATACACACACACCAGGTACACCATCACACAGACATCATACACACACATCAGGCACGCCATCACACAGACATCATACACACACCAGGTACGCCATCACACAGACATCATACACACACCAGGTACGCCATCACACAGACATCATACACACACCAGGTACGCCATCACACAGACATCATACACACACCAGGTACGCCATCAAACAGACATCATACACACACCAGGTACGCCATCACACAGACATCATGCACACACACCAGGTACGCCATCACACAGACATCATGCACACACACCAGGTACGCCATCACACAGACATCATACACACACCAGGTACGCCATCACACAGACATCATGCACACACACCAGGTACGCAATCACACAGACATCATACACACACACATCAGGCACGCCATCACACAGACATCATACACACACATACCAGGTACGCCATCACACAGACATCATACATACACACCAGGTACGCCATCACACAGACATCATACACACACACCAGGTACGCCATCACACAGACATCATACACACACACCAGGTACACCATCACACAGATATCATACACACACATCAGGCACGCCATCACACAGACATCATACACACACCAGGTACGCCATCACACAGACATCATACACACACCAGGTACGCCATCACACAGACATCATACACACACCAGGTACGCCATCACACAGACATCATACACACACCAGGTAGGCCATCACACAGACATCATACACACCCATCAGGCATGCCATCTCACAGACATCATACACACACCAGGTACGCCATCACACAGACATCATACAAACACCAGGTACGCCATCACACAGACATCATACACACACATCAGGCACGCCATCACACAGACATCATACACACACCAGGTACGCCATCACACAGACATCATACACACACCAGGTAGGCCATCACACAGACATCATACACACCTATCAGGCACGCCATCACACAGACATCATACACACCTATCAGGCACGCCATCACACAGACATCATACACACACTCCAGGTACGCCATCACACAGACATCATACACACACACCAGGTACGCCATCACACAGACATCATGTGCACACACATCAGGCACGCCATCACACAGACATCATGCACACTCACCAGGTACGACATCACACAGACATCATACACACACCAGGTACGCCATCACACAGATGTCATGCACACACACCAGGTACGCCATCACACAGACATCATATGCACACACACCAGGTACGCCATCACACAGACATCATATGCACACACACCAGGTACGACATCACACAGACATCATACACACACCAGGTACGCCATAACACAGACATCATGCACACACACCAGGTACGCCATCACACAGACGTCATGCACACACACCAGGTACGACATCACACAGACATCATACACACATCATGCACGCCATCACACAGACGTCATGCACACACACCAGGTACGCCATCACACAGACATCATATGCACACACATCAGGCACGCCATCACACATACATCAGGCACACACACCAGGTACGCCATCACACAGACATCATGCACACACACCAGGTACGCCATCACACAGACATCATACACACACCAGGTATGCCATCACACAGACATCATACACACACCAGGTACGCCATCACACAGACATCATGCACACACACCAGGTACGCCATCACACAGACATCATGTGCACACACATCAGGCACGCCATCACACAGACATCATGCACACTCACCAGGTACGCCATCACACAGACATCATACACACACCAGGTACGCCATCACACAGACATCATGCACACTCACCAGGTACGACATCACACAGACATCATACACACACCAGGTACGCCATCACACAGACATCATACACACACCAGGTACGCCATCACACAGACATCATGCACACTCACCAGGTACGACATCACACAGACATCATACACACACCAGGTACGCCATCACACAGACGTCATGCACACACACCAGGTACGCCATCACACAGACATCATATGCACACACATCAGGCACGCCATCACACATACATCAGGCACACACACCAGGTACGCCATCACACAGACATCATACACACACCAGGTACGCCATCACACAGACATCATGCACACAGACATCAGGCACGCCATCACACAGACATCATACACACACACCAGGTACGCCATCACGCAGACATCATACACACACACCAGGTACGCCATCACGCAGACATCATGCGCACACACATCAGGCACGCCATCACACAGACATCATACACACACATCAGACACGCCATCACACAGACATCATGCACAGACACATCAGGCACGCCATCACACAGACATCATACACACACATCAGACACGCCATCACACAGACATCATGCACACAGACATCATACACATCAGACACGCCATCACACAGACATCATGCACACACATCAGACACGCCATCACACAGACATCATACACACACATCAGACACGCCATCACACAGACATCATGCACACACATCAGACACGCCATCACACAGACATCATGCACACACACATCAGGCACGCCATCACACAGACATCATACACACACATCAGACACGCCATCACACAGACATCATGCACACACACATCAGACACGCCATCACACAGACATCATACACACACATCAGACACGCCATCACACAGACATCATGCACACACATCAGACACGCCATCACACAGACATCATACACACACACCAGGCCGCGGCCAATCAGCGACGCGGGATTTCAGAACAAGTTGGGAGATAGCAGGGCTGACTCCGCCCATGTGGTCATGTGACTCACCAACTGCCCATGACGTACTGAACATGTTTTGTCAGTCAGAGTTTAATGTACTTCTGTCATGTTCAGTGAACACGTTCTGTCAGTCACAGTGTGACGTACTTCTGTCACGTTTCATTCACCGTGGTACGCGGAACAGGAGACCCCCGGCTGCAGCCGCAAATAGTCGTGATGTAAGCGGAAGCAAGAGCCGGCTGCAGCCGGGGGAATTACGTGCTGGCTGTGCGTGGTCAGCGATGTTGTCACAAGCAGTATTGACAACATGACGTAATTACAAAATTCATTAGGGGCCCCGGGGGGATACATTGGGGGGTTAATTTAAAGTAGTGCACAACCCATTTAAACACTGCTTCGCTGATTAGTCGCGCCCGGTCGGCCGCATACATATTCTAGAATACCCGATGCGTTAGAATTGGGCCACCATCTAGTAGTATTATAAAGGAGTCTGTCTGCTATACTGACAGTGCGGCACCTGGGAGAATATTAACCTTATTTGTCGCTGGAGCCTCCGGCTTTCAGTCATACAGATGTGCCCGGAGCAATTACAATCACTGCACAGAGAACCGAGACTATGAGCTATATATATATAATAGTACCGGAACCTACTGACAGCCGGCTCTGCAGTGCATCAGTACAGGGCTGTCAGTCAGTGCCGACCGTGGTCACAGCTGCTGCCCTCAGTGCTGTAAATGCTTCGAGCTCGCCTGCATAACTGAAAGCCGGCAGTTCCTGGGAGGAATAAAGTTCATTTTCACCCAGGTGCTGCACTGTCAGTACAGCAGCCAGGCACCTTCAGTACAGCAGCCAGGCACCTTCATAGCACTATTATCTTGTACTTTAACCCTATAGCTGCAGGTTTATAGTGCTATCGGACATGATAGGTTCCCTTTAATATCTAGTTGGCGGTGGCAACGACTATTTTATATGGCTGATTATTCTCATTGGTGTTTCAGAGGTGATAGACAGTCGCCCTGAAGTTGGTTGCAGGAGAGCTCTACTTTTGGCATTACAGACATCTTCTTAGAGGCTGTCTCTAGGACCCAGCAGCTACCGCCCTCTGGCTAATTAACACCCTACCTGGGTGTATAAATACCTGCTGTGTTCAGAGGGAGGTGCCGGCGATATTCATTACTCCTTGTGAAGGCTTTAGTGAGAGCTGCATTTCGTCCTCTCTGGAGCTTGAGGCCGTGTGCGCATTTGTCTGTATTCATCTAAAGCTAAGCAAACTCCCCTGTTTGTTCCCCCTTGTTGTCTTTAGTGCTTAGTGGAGATCGACTAGTGCTCATCTCCTCCCTTCCCTAGCCTTAGCTATTCGCCAGGGAAAGACAGGGCGAGGCACGTGTGCAGCAATTGGTGAAGAGCCAATATAGGAACGTTAGGGGAGACAGGGTGACGCTAGATCAAACTAGGAGGTCTCCACTTCCCCCTTGCTCTAGAGTCTGGGCCCCCTTTCCCTCTTCCCTTGGTGTTGCACTAAGTCTTTCCCACACCTTGCGTGATAATTATATTGGTTGGAACCAATGTCTCTATGAGGACTGTGAAACAGGAGCCAAACTAAGGAGAAGCTTCCTAGTGGTATTGTTTAGTGGACAGGCCATGCTTTATTGGAGACTGATTCCCTAGATAATTGTCTTCATGAATAGACAATTCAAAGGGTGCACTATTCTGGCTATTCTTCCTCTCCTCTTCCTCTTACTGTTGGGGTTCCTTAGGGTTTAGTCCTAGGTCTCCTCCTCTTCTCTTTATACTGCCCTTATTTGACAAACCATCAGGTTTGTTTTTCGGTACCATCAATATGCACCTGCATTACTACAAAATATCAGAGATTGTCCGCTGTGCCTAATATGTCCTCACTGTATCTGAAACTAGGTGTTTCCAAACCTGAACTCATTGTGCTTCCTCCCTCTACTAATCTGCCTTACCCTGATATTTCCATCTCTTTTTGTGGTTCTGCCATAACCTCCAAGCTTGTCGCCGACTCGGTTGTATTTGACTTTTTCCTTTATTCATTATATCTGATCACTCACTCGCTCATGTCACCTTCACTTCAAAAACATTTCCAGAACCTACCATTTTCTTAACATTTGCTGTTGTTTAACCATTTAGTTGTGTCAATTTCTGATAGTGATAATTAAATGGCTCCATTGTGTGTACCCGCCGGTTCAGGTGCCCAGGGAACCCACTACTAGCAACACTCCTATAATGCCTTGCCTTCATTAGATGCCAGTTGTTCAACTCTCAAGAGTCCATATCCCCAGTTATACTCTTACCCCATCCAGGGCAGTTTGGCTTGTAATGAAGCTTCGGTACTGTTCTGCATTCAGTGAATGAGACCTATCGATGTGCTGAGCAGGCCACACATGCCCTTTGCTGATATTCAAGTCCTCGCACTTCATCACTTCACTGCTAAGGCTTGCCTTGCTGTAAAATACACCATTTTGGTGCCCTCCCTTCCCGAACTGCACCTGGGGCACATGCCTGTCTGCCTCCCTAACTATGCCCCTAGATTAGGATAGAAGTTCAAATCCCACCAAGGACAACATCTGCAAGGATGTTGCTTGTTCTCCTGGTGTTTGCGTGGGTTTCCTCCTCCGGGTCCTCCAGGTTCCTCTCACACTCCAAAGACATACTGATAGGGAATGTAGATTGTGAGACCCAATGGGGACAGTGATGATGATGATGATGTCTGTAAAGCGCTGGGGAATTAATAGTGCTATATGAGTGAGTAAAATAAATAGTAATAAATAATTAGTGTAACTGTCTTACTTGCTCTACAGGCTGCAGCCAAGGAGGAGATGCTGACAACAGTGCTGGTGCCAGCTGGCAAAGGTGCTCGACCAACAAGTGCTGGACTGTCTTTGCGCTGGATCTCCAGTTCCTAGTTGCAGAACGACCATACATCCATCCCCTCACTTAAAGAGAACTTTTCACTGGATTTTTAATTTAAGCAAAGTACCTTCTTCATTAGCACTGCACCTCTGATTATGAAACAGTTTCTCTTTTTCTTTTGTGTCCCTCCATTCTCAAATTATACCCCCCCCCCCCCCCCCGGTAATAAAGGTGCAATTTTTCCCTTCAACCAATTAGACGTCTGCCACAGAACCTCTCTTAGGGTGCAGCCATGTTTTGATTGACCAGTGTCAGTGGAGAAAAAGCAAATCCCCACGGTGAACAGAATCCAGAATCAGTGGAGCAGCACAAACTGGAGGAGGCACTGAGTTTCAATTAAAAAATTCAGTGAAAGGTCCACATTAACTCCCACCCTACTCTAGATACAACATAACTGCAAAAGAAGATATGGACCGCACATCCAATTGATCTACTGCGAGTATGAAAAATGTACAAAACTTAACACAAGGTTCTTATTTAACATTTTGATCACAATGTGTGAGCCCACTACCACATCACAATAGACCTCTTAGTGGGATCCTAACCTGCCAGGCATAACTCTGAATGCGACAACTGGCACCGCTACACCATGCTAGCAGGGCGAGCTACCCTGGTGCCCCACAGCACCCATGTTGCAAGGCAAAGTCCTCCACGACTCTGGGTTATAGGGGCAGCACCTCAGCAACAATAGCCACCAAGTTGCACCAGCATAAAGTGTTCAGATCTAAAAAAAAAATGTCACCTTCCATGTGGTCGCCAACAAAAAGCTGAGAAAAAATAAAACAAGACCCTTTTTCCAGTCTCTGGCTAATTTAAACCTTCCCTGGCTAAATGGGTGTAGTGCTAGTACCAAGAAAAAAAAAGTGAAAAAGGGGACAGACTTATGCAATATAACATAACAGAAGAAAAAGACATGGGCCGCACATAATAATATTATACATCTATTATGATGCTACGTGCTCTTGAAATAGATGTGAACTGTGGAAATTACTGAAATGCAATCTTCCAGTACTTCTCTTTTATCATCCAAAGTTGAATTCTCCTAGGGCTACAGATACAAATATCAATTTGCTGTTGCTTTGCAAATCCTTAATGGGTGGTGAAGTTTGTACAATATATAATTATCCCCACATATGTGTATGCTTTACATGCTAATTATAGGAGCCCTGTGGGATCGTGACCAATTAGTTGTAAGCCTCTGACATTCAATGTCAAGAAGATATTATTGAAAACACCATAGATATAAGAATAAAGTGAGAAGCTCGGATTGTCTGAAAATCTATCTGTGATGAGATATTTATGGCCCATTAGGGGGGAATATGGATGTCGTTCAGGGTGCTGCCTCCTCTGGATGACTCTGGAATGGCTGACAAATTATACTGCACATCCTCTGCAGTAGCTGCATTTATTTAAAAAATGGGTCGTCTATTTAGGAGAATTCTTCTATGTCTGTGCAGGTAAAACAAGGCTTGACAGCTACAGCAATATACTACACAAATGTGGAGTTATTTAGATAAAATGGAGTTTAAGTGCTTATACTCAATACTGAATAAATCGAGATGTTTTGAAAATTTTGTTTCCATTTTTTTCACCATTTGCATATCATTAACATGTCTATCCATCCTGTGAATTTCAGAACGCCAAGACTTTACCTTCTTGGTATTGCAATTTCAACGTTGAGTGTATTTAAAGGCAAGAAAGTCTCTACTGGATTATTGATTCACATAAACATCACATAGTTGATGTAATCACAAAAATGTATGGGTAGCAAATTAGCAGGATAATGATTATTCTCCAACCCACACAGTTTGCATCAATATGTTTAAAAGGCCCTTGAAATGATCACCAGATAAATAGTAATATCGGAGATCGGCATTGGTTTGGGAAATCTGCCCTGGTAAATGCTGCTTAAGGCGGGGCTGATGTACGAGTGGTCCCAAGTTACAATATTAATTTGTTCCTGAATGATCACTGTAAGTTAAAAACATTGTATTTTGGGACATTGGCCATAATCAGAAAGAGAAAAAGTGAAAGACAAAATAAAATAAGCACACGATTATTACAGAAAGACCACGGCCCCACTATCAGTATTCGGTCAGTATTTTTTCTCAGGAGTGGGAGCCAACACCAGGTGAGGAACACTGAGAAAAAAGGTATAATAGGATCAAGTCACCAATTCTGCATTTATCACCCACTCCTGGTTTTGTCTCCCACTCCTGAGAAAAAATACTGACCAACTACTGATAGTGGGGCCGTGGCCTTTATCTTGCACCTCTTTGCTAGATTTTACAAAACATTGCAGTAATAAAGTATTTGTCCTGCACACAATTTCTTCTATTTTGTGAAAGCTTGTGATGAGCCCTTTAGATCGATGTGGGGGAATTTTGGACCACTCTTCTTTGATTCATGTGAATGATGCGTCCTGCGTCATCCCCATGGTTTACCGAGATCTCGCACCTGCACAGTAGCCTCATTCGGATGACGTAGCTATGCGCTTGCGCAGTGCTGTTCTATGCTCTGCTCACTGTAGGGCAGAGCAGAGTGTGCCTGCGCGGTCCTGTGCAGGTGCAATATCTCGGTTCGCAGGATTCGTCATCCACATCAATCAAAGCAGGAGGACGTGATTATGAGCAGAGAGGAGGAACAGATGCCGCAGCGAGGACGCCCATAGGACCGGACCACCATCATTTACATACAGCGGGGGAGCATATCAAATAGTATTTTTTGGGCTATGCAGGGGGAGTCAGTAGCTGATAGACACGTTTGTGAAATGCATCACAGGAGCAGATAACAGTGGTGGCATTTATTAATAGGCTCAAAAACTGGTGACAGGTTCTCTTTAATTTTGTGTCTTATGAGCCATTTATAGGTGGACTTGACTTCTTTTGATCATTGCCCTGCTGAATAACCCAGCTGGACCTGAGCTTTAGATCATGAATTGACAGGTGAACATTCTGCTTTAGGATCTTCTGATAGAAAGCAGAATTCATGGTTCAATCAATTGTTACAAGCACACCATCACTATGGCCACGGCCCCACTATCAGTATTTGGTCAGTATTTTTTCTCAGGAGTGGGAGCCAAAACCAGGAGTGGGTGATAAATGCAGAATTGGTGACTTGTTTCTATTATATCTTTTCTCTGATTGTTCCTCACCTGGTTTTGGCTCCCACTCCTGAGGAAAAATACCTACCAAATACTGATAGTGGGGCCGTGGCCTTAGTATCAGTGTCAGACTGGATACCAATGGCCCCCCAATAACATTGACTTTGTTGGCCCCCTGTTCAGCTACATGCAAATATTACATTACCATCATTCACAAGTTCTCTATGCTTCTATTAAAGGGATTGTCCAGTACTTTATATTACCCCCCCAATGTATCCCCCCAGGGCCCCTTAGGATTTTTGTAATTAGCTTACGTTGCTGATAATACCTGTGAGTGGCGCTATCACTGGCCGCTCACAGGCATCACGTGACCCCCGGCTGCAGCCGGCTCTGACATCCGCTGACGTCATGACGAGTGCTGGCAGCAGCCGGGGGTCTTTGTCTTCCTGGTTCCACGGTGGATGCCAGGCTATGAGCGGGGTTACCCCCCGCATCACACCCAGCATCCACTGCGCGCTCTACCTCTCCCCATTCATTAGGAAAGCGCGTGGTGGATGCTGGGTGTGACGTGGGGGGTGGTAACCCGCCCACAACCCAGCAGCCACTGCGGGGACCCCAGCGCTGAGTCACACCTCACTTGTGACGTCAGCGCGGGGTCACGTGATGCCTGTGAGCGGCCACCGATAGCGCTGCTCACAGGCATTATCTGCAACGGAAGGTAATTACAAAAATTCTTAGGGGCCCCGGTGGGGATACATTGGGGGGAGGGGGTAATATAAAGTGCTGTACAACTTCTTTAATAATAAACCTGGTAGTTTTTTAGGTGAATGATGAGATGCTGACTTTGTCTGTACATAGTGATAATAGATAAGCTAGTTGATCCCTTTATGACCCCAAAGCACTGCTCCGTCACTGAGAGATTGAAGTTGTGTCTGGAAGTGCATTGGGGAGTGTTGATGCACTTCATACACAGGCTTATAGTTAACAGCCTACCAGTGTGATGTATGGGGGTGGTTGAGGTGTTTTACATTGTTAGAAGATTTAGTTTGATCTCTTATTGGTTTTGTACTATTTTATATTTGTGTGTGTTGGGGGGGGGGGGGTATAATGAAATGTGACCAACAGGATCCAAGATCTTAGGGTAGAAAATGAATAATGATAATATCAGGAATCTAGAAAAATTTTGGCAAACTAACAACAAAATCCATAAAATCTAATAACCAAATACCTCACACAGGGTCCTAACACCATGCAATCACAGGACATTGTTTGTGCTGCTGCACCCAAGGTCCTGGAGCTGGGCATCATCAGGATCCTGTGTATGGCAGTGCCTAAAGGTGAAGAGGAGACTGAAATCCAATAGATAAGGGTCTGCGCCAGGTCAAATTGAGTCACAGTTGGCTATTGCTGCCATGACAGTAAATGTAAGTTTAGCTCTTCTACTGGATGTGACAATGGTTTAAAATCGTGACATATAACATAAACTGTTAATAGTAAAAATAGATTCCCCTCGTAGATTCCCTTCCACCAGCCGACCCACATAATGTTATAGGCAGGGGCTAGCAGTTACCATTATGACATTATATTCTAGAGTGATGTCACAATTCCATGCAGGGTTATGCCAAGCGCATCAACTTAGGATAAAGTGTCAGCAGTGTTAACATGGCAGGTTGGTAATGTAATGCAGATTTTTTATATCCACTGTATGTATGCATAGCTGGATAGATATCTAGATAGGTAGATAGACATACCGTACATACATACATACATACATACATACAGTAGATATAAAAAGTCTGCACAACCCTCTTAAAATGCCAGGTTTTTGTCACGTAAAAACATCATACCAAGAAGAATAATTTCAGAAATTTTCCCACCTTTAATGTTATCCATAATCTGCACGATTCAATTGAACTGAAACATTTTAGAGTGGAAAAGAGCAGTAAAGAACTAAAACAATGTGGTTGCATGAATATGCACACCCTTAAACTAATACTTTGTTGAAGTATCCTTTAAATTTATGACCGCATTCTGTCTTTTTGGGTAGGAGTCTATCAGCATGGCACATCTAGAATTGGCAACCGTTGCCCACTCTTCCTTACAGTAGCTCCAAATCTTTCAGATTGTGAAGGCATCTCCTGTGTACAGCGCCCTCTACAAATCAACCCTCAAATTTTCAATTGGATTAAGGTCTGGGCTTTGGCTAGGCCTTTCTAAAACTTTGATCTGGCAACATCATTCTTTTGTTAATTTGGAAGTATGCTTAGGGTCGTTGTTGTGGTGAAAGGTGCAATCCCTCTTCAGCTTTAGCTTTTTAGCAGAGGCTTGAAGGTTTTATTGCAAAATGTACATATATTAGAGCTGTTCATAATTTTTTTCCATCTTGACCTCAAATCCAGCTGCCAAAAACACAGCCCCAAAGCATAATGCTGCCTCCACCATGCTTCACTGTGGATATGGTGTTCGTTTGGTGATGTGCAGCGTTGTTTTTGTGCCAAAAATACCTTGTGAAATTATGGCCAAAAAGTTAACCCATGGTCACATCAGACCAGAAAATGTTTTCCCACATGCTTTTGGCAGACTTGATGTAGGTTTTGGAAAAGCGTAGCCAAGCTTGGATATTTTTCTTTCCAAGAAAAGGCTTCCATCTTGTTACCTTATACCACAGGCCAGATATATGAAGAATACTGGAGATGGCTGTCACATGCAGTACACAATCAGAACTTGCCAGAAATTCCTAAAGCTCTTTTAATGTTGCTATACGTCTCTTGGAAGCCTCCCAGACCAATTTTCTTCGTGTCTTTTTCAAGTTTTGAGGGATGTCAAATTTGTTGTGCCAAATTTAAGCCTATTCTTGATGACTGTCTTCATAATGTTCCATGGTATATCTGATGCCTTGGAAAAAATTTTGTACCCTTCTCTTGACTGATAACACAGGGCTGCAAGAGTAAAAGTGTTTGAAAAGTAGGAGGTGATTTTTATATACTTTCGATCACTGAACTCAGTAAAAATATCCAAAAAATTCCATCACAAACATTTTTTTCACAAACATTGACTCCATAGGCGTTTTCTTACACTATACTTTGACCTTTTTGCATGACCTTTTGTGGATGATTTTGTTGTCATTAGATTGGTGAGAAATTAATGGACGCTGTGCTGCGATTAGCTGCTGTGGGCAGAAAAGATTTTCTTAACCCAGCTTCCAAAGAGTGTGGTGGTATCCATAGCATCCAATCAGAGCTCAGCTTTTATTTGACCTCAGCAGCATAAGAACTGAAAGCTGTACTGTGATTGGTTGGTATGAGGAGCAATGGCAGATTTTCTTTTAGACAGAGTTCATAAAAGTGTGGTGGTGTGCTTACCACGATTCCTTTCATTATTTAGTGGTTATGGTGGATTAACCTGCTGTTTCTAACAACGTGATCAAAATGGCTATAAGGTGGTGTCGTAATTCACCCGACAACTTTTGCTACATTTGCGGTTGTTTTGTAGTAAAGAAACAATGAAGGAACATTGCGGACTTCATTTAGAAAAGTGTATTATTCATACTTTGGTGTAAAACTAGGTTATCAGGACAAGTCGTGGGCTCCACATGTTGTGTGTTCTGTTTGTGTAGAAGAACTACGACATTGGTCTAAAGGGAAGAAAGAGAACTTTAGTTTTGGCGTGCCTATGATCTGGAGGGAACTGCAAAATCATAGTGATGACTGCTACTTTTATACGTGCAACGTGATTCGCCCTGTGCCTCACGGTCCAGGAATACCTGTCCCTTCAACACTGGAAAAACATGAAGATGCACCTGATTCAGAAGATTCAGAAAATGAAGAGCAGGATTCTGACAAAGACTTTCATGCGAGTCCCAATGAGTCTAAGCTTTTTTTCATAGTTTGAATTAAATAATTTAGTTAGGGACTTGGACCTTTCTAAACATTCAGCGAACTTTTAGGCTCTAGACCAGGGGTCCACAAACTGCGGCCCGCGGGCCACATGCGGCCCGCGGAGGACTTTTATCCGGCCCGCCGGGCTATGGGCGGAGGAGAGCGGTGTCAGCGCCCGCCCTTGTCCCCTGCTGGCTCAGGGCCCCGGCAGGCGGATACTTACCTCTCCCCGTGCCTCCACAGATCCGCTGTCTTCCTGCTCTGCGCTTCCTGTGACTTCTCAGGTCAGAGGGTGCGGTGACGTCTTTACACCGCGCCCTCCCGAGTGCCGTCACAGGCAGCGCAGAGCGGGACGACGCCGCCGCGACGCTGGAGTCCAGACCAGAGTAGAGCAGCGGCAGCAAGTGAGAAGTGAGGTGAGTATTGGATTTTTTTTTTTTTAATGTATGGAGGCATAGGTCATTATATGGGGGGGTGACATCCTGCAAGGGGTATAATATGGGGGGGTGACATCCTGCATGGGGCATTATATGGGGGGTCACATCCTGCAAGGGGTATGATATGGGGGGGTGACATCCTGCATGGGGCATTATATGGGGGGGTGACATCCTGCAAGGGGTATAATATGGGGGGGTGACATCCTGCATGGGGCATTATATGGGGGGTGACATCCTGCACGGGGCATTATATGGGGGGGGTGACATGCTGCATGTGGCATTATATGGGGGGGTAACATGCTGCATGGGGCATTATATGGGGGGTGACATGCTGCATGGGGCATTATATGGGGGGGTGACATGCTGCATGGGGCATTATATGGGGGGGTGACATGCTGCATGGGGCATTATATGGGGGGGTGACATGCTGCATGGGGCATTATAAAGACAGGGGAGTGATATCCTGCATGGGGCTTTATATGGGGGGGTGACATCCTGCATGGGGCTTTATATGCTGGTGACATCCTGCATGGGGCATTATATGGGGGGGAAAGGGACATCCTGCATGGGGCATTATATGGGGGAAAGGGACATCCTGCATGGGGCATAATATGGGGGGGTGACATGCTGCATGGGGCATAATATGGGGGGTGTGACATGCTGCATGGGGCATAATATGGGGGGGTGACATGCTGCATGGGGCATTATATGGGGGGGTGACATGCTGCATGGTGCATTATATGGGGGGTGGCATCCAGCATGGGGCATTATAAGGGGGAAACAGCCTGCCTATTGGGAACATTTACCTGCCCATTGAGGACCTATGCTGCCTATTGGGTACATTTACCTGCCTATTGGGGACCTATGCTGCCTATTGGGGATATTTACCTGCCTATTGGGGACATTTACCTGCCTATTGGGGATATTTACCTGCCTATTGAGGACCTATGCTGCCTATTGGGGACATTTACCTGCCTATTGAGGACCTATGCTGCCTATTGGGTACAGTTACCTACCTATTGAAATACCGGTTGATTTAACTTTACTTGTTCTTCATTTTAAATATTGTATTTGTTCCTGTATTGTTTTTTTTTTACTACAAAATAAGATATGTGCAGTGTGCATAGGAATTTGTTCATAGTTTTTTTTAAAAACTATATTCCGGCCCTCCAATGGTCTGAGGGACCGTGAACTGGCCCCCTGTTTAAAAAGTTTGAGGACCCCTGCTCTAGACTAAAGGAAAAGAACCTGATACCTGTTTTTCATGGTACAGAAGAAGAAAAAAGGAATTCCTTCCATACTTTTCCCAAGACTGTGCTCTAGTGTATTTCAGTGATGTTCATGGGCTGATGGAAAAAATTAACATTGAGTACAATGTGAGCTTGTGGAGACTCTTTATTGATTCATCCAAAAAGAGTCTGAAAGCTGTGCTACTGCACAATGGCAGCATGTATGCTTCAGTGCCTGTAGGGCATTCTGTGCACTTGAAGGAAACTTATGAGAATTTAGACTTTATTCTCAAGAAATTTAACTACAAGGATCAAGGATGGTCAATATGAGGTGATCAAGGGGGATATAGGAAGTACCCATGCTTTTTATGTGAATGGGGTAGCCGGGATGGGACTCATCACTAGAGCCAAAAAAGTTGGCCAACGAGAACATCTTTGCAACCTGAACTCAAGAACATAGTTGCGGAAAGTTTAGTTGATCCCAGTAAAGTCACCACTGCACGTTAAGTTTGGACTGATGAAGCAGTTTGTGAAAGCTCTACCGAAAGAAGGTGAGACTTTTAAGTACCTGTGTACCAAGTTTCAGGGACTGTCCATAGCAAAACTGAAGGAAGGCATTTTTGTGAGTCCAGATATTCGGAAACTCATGAAGTACAACTTGTTCAAAACAAAAATGAAAGCTGTTGAGAAAGGGGTCTGGTATTCTTTTAAAGAACTCATGAAGAAATTTCTAGGTAACAACAAAGACCCAAAATTTAAGTCCATTGTGGAGAACACGCTGAAACTTTTCAAAGCCTTGGGTTGTCTGATGAATTTGAAGTTACATTTTTTACATTTCCATTTGGACTACTTTCCTGAAAACCTTGGTGCTGTTAGTGAAGAGTAAGGAGAAAGATTTCATCAGGATATAAAGGAGATGTAACGACGATACCAAGGTAGATGTAAGGACTATACCAAGGTAGGGGACTACTGCTGGATGCTTCACAGAGAAGTTCCGCAGGCCTTGTATAAGAGAAAAAGGTATCAAGAGAAGCTTTGAAGAGAAAAGGAAAAGGCAAAAGAATTAATTTCCAATAAATTAGCAAAATGAATGTTCAATAAATTTTTATATAATATTATGTACATTTTTGGCTACAATAAAGATTTTCCTTGTTCATCTCACTTGTACATAAATTCACGCGTTTTGTGCACATTCTATAAGTGATGGTTAAAAATAGAAGGTTTTTTTTTTACATCAGGGCTTAAGAAAGCATAAGAATCAGTCATTGTATTTGAAAAAAATGTTCATAAACCCAAATTTTGCATACCTGTGTAACTTTTAACAATGAAATCTCTTTGCTGTGTTGTAAGCTGTTTATGGACCATGGTTTTTGCTGTACAGTGCAACCAAGAAAATGTCAGTAAAATCCTACTATAAAAAGCTGCAGTTTATATGGGGTTAATCAGAATCACATTATAATGGAAGCTGTGTACTGACTACTATGTAACATGAGTTTAAATGTTATTGGCTAATTCTGAACACAACTACATCCCCAATTATAAGAGTGTGTTTACGCTTATGCAACCATATAATTTTAGTTTTGTTTTTGTTTTTTCACCTCAAAATAATTTCAGTTTGTTTTTCAATGGATTTGTGCAGATTATGGATGACATTAAAGGTGGAAAAAGTTCTGAAATTTTTCTTCTTGTTATGATTTTTTACATGACAAAAACCTTTTAACAGGCGTATGTAGAATTTTTTATCTACTTTTATCTATACACTCCTCAGCATTGAAATTGTAATATCAATAAGGAAAAGGTGTGGAATTATGAAAATCAGAGGATTGATAGACATATTAAATTAATGATATGCAAATAATGAATTAATGGAAACAAAATTTTCAAAACATCTCAATTTATTTATTATCGAGTATGATCGCCAGATGCAGAAATCCCCGCAATTACACATTTAGGCTTATATCAATGAGCTTATTAAATGTTGTCTAAGGAAGGTTGTTTCAAGCTGAATGCACTTTGGTAAATCATCAAGATCCGCTGCTGGCAGCTCCCTTTGCAATTGCCCACCAATGACATCCCTGATGTGCTTTATGGCAGACAAGTCCGGAGCAGCTATGGTAGCACATTTAGGCCACATAGGCTTCTCACAGTAACACAAGTAATATGTGGCCTGGCATTACCAGTTTTGAAAAACAGCTCACGGACACACTGGTGGACACAGACAGAAGAGGGCCCCTGTGCAGGAGCATAATATGGGCCCTTTACAGTCCAGTAGCTCATCATAATGCATAATTTCATATATTTTGGAGGTGAAAATGGGCCCCCTTACCTCTTCGGCTCCTGTGATACTGCACAGGTTGGACTAATGGTATGTACGCCCCTGCCCGGACACGTTCACGTTCCCTCATGAAGCCATTTTCATGGTGTTGCTCACATGGTACAAAACTCCAAGGAAATCCGAGGCACCATAAAACTTCTCATAGGGAGGATAATATATAAATTTTATTCTGTCTTTAAAAGCATATGGCAGTAGTTACAAATGAGGTAGATGAATCCAGCAATGTTTCGGCCATGATAGGTCTTTCTCAAGCCAAAATTACAAATTACAAAAAGTCAGCTATAACATTGCTCACATGGTATCCAGACCAATCTCCGGCTATCGTTGCGTCCAAGACACGTCCCGAGGGGAACATCACACCAGTCCTACTCCTGAGATTATGCTCTTCATTACAGGTACACTATCAGCTTGTTGTTACATTAATTTAAAGGTAGAACCAGTGGTATGGCCATTTCTCTAAAGTCCTAGGAGCAGTTCTTCAACACCACAAACACAGGCCGCATGTTGCTTGTGCTACTGTGAGCAGTCTGCGCTGCCTAAATGTGCTATCATGACCTGCAGCGTCTCTGGACTTATCTCCCATCGAGCACATCTGGGACATCATTGGTCAGCAGTTAGATAGGGAGCTGCCAGCAGCAGATCTTGATGATTTCCCAAGTGCCCTCAGCGTGGCAGAGCATTCCTCAGACAACCATGAATAACCTCATTGATAGCAGCCAAGGTGTGTAAGAGTGGGGTTTTCTGCACGTGGCGCTCGCACTTAATACTGAATTAAATCAAAAAATTTTTGGAAAATTTTGTGTCCATTTTTTCATCATTTGCATATCATTAACATGTCTATCGATCTGGTGATTTCCAGAATTCCACAACTTTTCCTTTTTGGTGTCAGAATTTCATTGTTAAGAAGTGTATATATAACAAATAACTATTATCAGAGGATTTGTTCACTATCTGTATCAATATTATATATTAACAATCCTTTTTATTTAGGACTAACGGCGGTCGGTCTGTTTGTTGGGATGGTTTTTGCAGGTGTATTAGGCATTTGCTTCTATCGTCATTGCAGGTCAGTTACTAGAATTTGCTCAAAGTACTGTATTGTATTACCTAGTGGGAACCACTCTTGAGTGGTCTCTGAATGGTTTTAGATATGCATTTGCCTGTGCTGTTGTCACCATATAAAAGTCAAAATATTACAGCAAAGCAAATCATTTCTGACATAACGTTTTGTTGTCTATTTAGCAAGAAAAAGCAGTTTGATAAGGAAGAAAAGCTAGAAAAAGTTGTTATTCATGCTGCAGGTAATAACCCATGTGTTGTCATTGTACATTATTACCCTTATCTATGCAAATGAGACCACCCTTCTGCAGAAGTACTGTGTATGATTAATAACCAAGATCAATAATGGGATAGTTCCAGGTCTAGTGAGTCTTCTCTACAGATCATACTCAAGTCCCACATACATGTCGGGGAAGAGAAGAACCGGGTAGTTGGAATTTCAACGGCCATTCCTTTTGTTTTCACGGGCGATAAGTCGCTGCCAGACAAGTATGTCAGCAGCTTTCTCCTCTCTCCACATTGAAAACTAGGGATGAGTGGGCCCATGGATATTCGGGTTCTGGTACCCAATTGAACTTTAGTCCAAAGTTCAGTTCGGTACCAGAACTTGAACCTGAACCCGATTGAAATCGATGGGGACCCGAACTTTGGAGCTGGAAAATCTCTCTGTCTCCCCGGACTCCCGAACTGTGAAATTGACTTCCAGGAGAAGTCTGTGCTCGGAGTTCAGCATCGGTACGAACCCTGAAATTTACAGTTCGGATTCGCTTATCGCTATTGAAAACACATGGATGATCTGCTGAGATCGGGAGAGATAGCTGTCAGCAGAACGAACGTTCGCCTCGATATGTGTCAGGCCAGCTTTAGCGGCAGAGAACAGGCCTCTAGTTCTTGTCTATATCTCACCATCCCAGGACACAATGGCCTGGTGCTCAGCTTAGTCTGCTATGTTCTATTGCCGTCCTGTAGAGGAATATTCATGTGTCTTCTTCCTATCTATAATAATTCAGGAGTAAGGACTCATCCACACGTCAATTTTTCACGTACAAATGCTATCCATTTTTTCATGGATAGCGCTCGTACCTATGACAGTCTATGGGGCTGTTCACATGTCAGATCTTTTTTTTCGGACCGAGTGGTCCATGCAAAACATGGGACATGTCCAATATTAATCCATGTGTTGAATCAGACTTGGCAATGAAAGTCTATGGGTCCTTGAAAAAAACGGGACATCACTCGGATGCCATACATGTGCTGTCCGTTTTTCACTGACTGATAGGAGAAGGTGAAGAAACTTTTTTTTTTCCTCATCGGGGAAAAAAAACTAATGAAACTCTGATGAAACTCAGATGAAAATCGCTGATGAAACTCGGTCCACACGTAAAAAAAATGATCTCTGAATGAGGCCTGAGATTGAAGATTTAAAGGACATAAATTAGGCTGTTTTTCACTAATGTTTATTTTCATGTTACAGAAGCACATGGAAAAAATGACTTTCAGGAGATATATATATAACAGCTAACATCATCTAATGAATGAATGGAGGAAAGAACACTGAAGAAGAGACTTCATAAACACATCTGGAAAAAGAGGGGCTGCAATAAAATATATAATAATAATCATCGGTGCAGTGTCGTTACTGGGTACATTGGACCCACCAGACGTATTGATTCTAAGGGTCTGTAGAAAATTATTGCGAGATCAGTATTATAGCGCTGTGCTCAGATGTTTCTGTCCATCCCATAGTGTTTAAATAGAGTCGTGGTGGCAGCGCAGAAGGATGAAGGACTAAGGACTTTACTGTTCAGTCATCAGAGGAGTTTACACTGAACACATGAATGTGCAGAAATAATCATCCCCCCTCCTGTGTTATAATCTAATCTGAAGACACACAACTCTACTGTGGCAAACATAGCAGGCCAATACATATAAACAGTACAAAAGTACAACACTCACACAGAGAAGCAGGAACAGGGACACATAAAGCCAACAAAGACACTAAATCTTGATTCCAAATTAAAAGAGTTGTCCGGGTTTTATAAAAAATTGTCCAACAGAAAGAATTGTGCAACGATGATTTCACATGTCAGTCTTGTTATGGCTGCAGCCAATCACTAGACTTAGTGGTCACCTACTATAGATGCAGGAATCACCTCATATTTTGGGTAATGCATGTTCATTATTGAGCCCTTCACTGAAAAAAAAAAATCTCACATCAGTTGACAAGGTCACTGATCATATTTGAGTCCAGAGAATTTAGTGGTAGAAGAAACGGAGACAGAAGTGTGATCAGAGGAAAGAAGAGCAATGAAAGTAGAAGGTCTAGCACAGGGATGTCAAACTCAAACACACAGAGGGCCAAAGTGAAAAACTTGGACAAAGTCGCAGGTCAACCAGTATAATGGGCCCCACATAGTCCTCCATACAGTATAATGGGCTCCACATAGCCCTCCATACGGAATAATGGGCCCCACATAGTCCTCCATACAGTATAATGGGCTCCACATAGTCCTCCATACGGAATAATGGGCCCCACATAGTCCTCCATACAGAATAATGGGCTCCACATAGTCTTCCATACAGTATAATGGGCACCACATAGTCCTCCATACAGAATAATGGCCCCACATAGTCCTCCATGCAGAATAATGGCCCCACATAGTCCTCCACACAAAATAATGGCCCCACATAGTCCGCCATACAGAATAATGGCCCCACATAGTCCTCCATACAGAATAATGGCCCCACATAGTCCTCCATACAGAATAATGGCCCCACATAGTCCTCCATACAGAATAATGGGCCCCACATAGTCCTCCATACAGAATAATGGGCCCCACATAGTCCTCCATACAGAATAATGGGCCCCACATAGCCCTCCATACAGAATAATGGGCCCCACATAGTCCTCCATACAGAATAATGGGCCCCACATAGTCCTCCATACAGAATAATGGCCCCACATAGTCCTCCATACAGAAAAATGGGCCCCACATAGTCCTCCATACAGAATAATGGGCTCCACATAGTCCTCCATACAGAATAATGGTCTCTGCATAGTCTTTCATACAGAATAATGGGCTCCACATAGTCCTCCATACAGAATAATGGCCCCACATAGTCCTCCATACAGAATAATGGGCCCCACAAAGTCCTCCATACAGAATAATGGGCTCCACATAGTCCTCCATACAGAATAATGGTCTCTGCATAGTCTTTCATACAGAATAATGGGCTCCACATAGTCCTCCATACAGAATAATGGCCCCACATAGTCATCTATACATAATAATGGCCCCACATAGTCCTCCATACAGTATAATGGGCTCCACATAGTCATCCATGCAGAATAATGGGCCCCACATAGTCCTCCATACAGAATGGCTCCCACATAGCATAGTCTTCCATACAGAATAATGGGCACCATATGGTCCTCCATACAGTATAATGGGAATCACATAGTCCTCCATACAGAATAAAGGCCCCCACATAGTCCTCCATACAGAATAATGGGCAGCACATAGTCCTCCATACAGAATAATGGGCATTACATAGTCCTCCATACAGAAAAATGGACTCCACATAGTCTTCCATACAGTATAATGGGCACTACATAGCCCTCCATACAAAATAATGGGCCCCACATAGTCCTCCATACAGTATAATGGGCATCACATAGTTCTCCATACAGACTAATGGGCTTCACATAGTCTTCCATACAGTATAATGGGCACCACTTAGTCCTCCATACAGTATAATGGGCCCCGCAAAGTCCTCCATGCAGAATAATGGGCCCCACATAGTCCTCCATACAGAATGGCCCCCACATAGTCCTCCATACAGACTAATGGGCTCCACATAGTCTTCCATACTGTATAATGGGCACCACTTAGTCCTCCGTACAGAATAATGGGCTCCACATAGTCCTCAATACAGAATAATGGGCTCCTCATAGTCTTCCATACAGTATAATGTGGCCCACATAGTCCTCCATACAAAATAATGTGCCCCCCATAGTCCTCAATACAGAATAATGGGCACCACATAGTCCTCCATACAGAATAATGGGCACCACATAGTCCTCCATATAGAATAATGGGCCCGCATAGTCCTCCATACAGAATAATGGTCTCTGCATAGTCTTTCATACAGAATAATGGGCTCCGCATAGTCCTCCATACAGAATAATTGCCCCACATAGTCCTCCATACAGAATAATGGGCCCCACATAGTCCTCCATACAGAATAATGGGCTCCACATAGTCCTCCATACAGAATAATGGTCTCTGCATAGTCTTTCATACAGAATAATGGGCTCCACATAGTCCTCCATACAGAATAATGGCCCCACATAGTCATCTATACATAATAATGGCCCCACATAGTCCTCCATACAGTATAATGGGCTCCACATAGTCATCCATGCAGAATAATGGGCCCCACATAGTCCTCCATACAGAATGGCTCCCACATAGCATAGTCTTCCATACAGAATAATGGGCACCACATGGTCCTCCATACAGTATAATGGGAATCACATAGTCCTCCATACAGAATAATGGCCCCCACATAGTCCTCCATACAGAATAATGGGCAGCACATAGTCCTCCATACAGAATAATGGGCATTACATAGTCCTCCATACAGAATAATGGACTCCACATAGTCTTCCATACAGTATAATGGGCACCACATAGCCCTCCATACAAAATAATGGGCCCCACATAGTCCTCCATACAGTATAATGGGCATCACATAGTTCTCCATACAGACTAATGGGCTCCACATAGTCTTCCATACTGTATAATGGGCACCACTTAGTCCTCCGTACAGAATAATGGGCTCCACATAGTCCTCAATACAGAATAATGGGCTCCACATAGTCTTCCATACAGTATAATGTGGCCCACATAGTCCTCCATACAAAATAATGTGCCCCCCATAGTCCTCAATACAGAATAATGGGCACCACATAGTCCTCCATACAGAATAATGGGTACCACATAGTCCTCCATATAGAATAATGGGCCCCGCATAGTCCTTCATGCAGAATAATGGGCACCACATAGTCCTCAATACAGAATAATGGGCACCACATAGTCCTCCATATAGAATAATGGGCCCCACATAATCCTCCATACAGTATAATGGGCCCCCACATAGTCCTCCATACAGAATAATGGGCACCATATAGTCCTCCATACAGAATAATGGGCCCCACATAGTCCTCCATACAGAATAATGGGCACCACATAGTCCTCCATACAGAATAATGGGCCCCACATAGTCCTCCATACAGAATAATTGTTGCGCTCCCGCCTGGATCTTCTAGCGTGAGCGTGGTTAGTGGTCCCACTGGACCAAGAAGTGCCTGGAGGGGCGTATCTAGTGGCCTCACCCAATCCGATCCCAGATGCACAGCGGCTTTATGACTCCGCGACCCGAGGAGGAACGAGAGAGGTGACCCAGGTGCTACTCCAGGGCAGACCCCGGTCACACAGCTGTTAACCCACCCCGGAGTATACGGGTACTGGCTGGTTCGGATGGTGTGGAGATGAGGACTGGCAGGTGCGGAAAATCCAGCGAGATTGCAGATAGGCAGGCAGGTACTGGCGGGCACGGCTGATATAGAGGCAGACTGGCAGACAGGCTGGATAGGGACCAGTACAGGCTAGGTTACAGGAATGGAACCGCAGGTGCGGACAGGAAGCGGAGCGGAACTACAGGTGCGGACAGGAAATGGAGCGGAGCCGCAGGTGTGGACAGGAAGTGGAGCGGAACCGCAGGTGTGGACAGCAAGCGAAGCGGAACCGTAGGTGCGGACAAGAAGCTGAGCGGAACCGCAGAGCGTGACAAGGCAGGAATGCCACAGAGCGCAGGCAGGAATGCCACATAGCGCAAACAGGCAGGAATGCCTGCAGAGCGCGACCAGGCAGGAATGGCGCAGAGCGCGACCAGTCAGGAATGTCGCTGAGCGCGGCCAGGCAGGAATGACGCAGAGTGCAGCCAGGCAAGACAGGGCTCTGTTCACATGGAACAGACAGGGTCAGGAGAACACAGGAAGAAAGCTAGTACACAGAGGACAGATACTGGGATCGGGAAACAGGACAAGCAGAGGCAGATACACACAAGGTACTTACTATGAAGTAGTGAGTGGACACACTCACAAACTGAAGTACAGAGACGACATGTAGGAGATAGGTTCTGGTACAGACACTGCAGGATATGAGAAAGGTACTGTAACGGACTCAAGAGGTAACGGGCAGGATCAGACATACAGGCAAACAGGTAACGGGCAAGGACACAGTTCAGACAGAAACTGACACAGAAATGAGATACAGATACGGGCCTGGGCATTCAGCCCCCAGTGTGGCGGAAACAGGCTAGATACAGGACACAGTTACAGGCCTGGGTACTCAGCCCCCAGGGTGGCAGAAATAGACTAGAAGACACAGGTACAGGTAACAGGCCTGGGTATACAGCCCCCAGGGTGGCAAAACAGGATAGATACAGGACAGGACCTGGCAACTCAGCGGTTGCACAAAACACACCGAGAGAAAGTGTTGCTCAGGCCATGGAATCCGGTGGCTCCCAGGCTCCCTCGGTCTCGGACCTGTACCAAGAGGTCTCCCGCCAGAGATCTCAACATGATACAATCCTGTCCTTTCTGCGGATTGTAAACTCCCGCTTGGATGCACTGTCCACCCCAGCTGTGTCTGCCTCTAACCAAGCAGTGTCCGCTCCGGTGGCACCTCAACACAGTGGTGGTGTTGCACCCAGCTTTGGACCCCGACTGTCTGCTCCTCCATGCTTTGGCGGTGATGTCGGGGCTTCGTCAATCAGTGCACACTGCACTTTGAACTCTTGGCTCATCAGTTTGCTTCTGACCGGCCTAAAGTGGCATTCATCATGTCTCATCTCTCTGGAGAGGCGTTGGCGTGGCTCAATCCCCCATGGGAGAGGGGGGACCCTCTGGTTTTCAACCTTCAGGATTTCTTCAAAGGTTTTTGATGAGCCCGGCCGCATATCCTCGACAGCCTCCTCTCTTCTTCGTTTACGCCAGGGGAACCTCACAGTGGGGCAGTACGTTGTCCGTTTGGTTCCTAACCTTCCTGTCAGGTCCCAGTGATGTCCGCCAGCCTGTCCATCAAGGCATACCCCCCAGCCTGCCTGCCGAGCCTGCCTACCAACCATGCCCGTTTACCAGCCTATCTGCCATGCCAGTCAGCTGTCGGTCCCGTGGGAGTCGCCTGCTCTCACACGAGGTCGGTCCCAGAGTAGCACCTGGTCCACCTTCCCGGTCCCTCCTTGGTTCACAGAGTCGACTAAGCCGCCGTATAGCCAAGCTCGGTCCAAGCAAGGCCCCTAGTTACGCCCCTCTGGCCCCTCCTTGTACCACGGCACAGTGGTTCCACCACCCGGCATTGTAACAATAATGGGCACCACATAGTACTCCATACAGAATAATGGACCCCACATAGAGGTGGCGGTTTTGGTGTCATGGGCCAAATATAATCACACTGCGGGTCAGATTTTGACATTTATGGTCTAGCATCCGACCAGCCTGGAGGTCACCAATGCTTATGGTATTGGTGTCTAGTCCTACCTCGCAGGCTTGCTTCCTTCAGCGCTCCTACCAACTTAATCCATTCACATGTTGTTTTGCGTTTTGGCTACATTCACACGTGTTAAATGGTGTCTTCTGTTTTACCTCTATTTTACATCCTTGTTGCTACAGTTTTTTCTCATCTGTTTTAAAAACTGAAGCTTGTGATCTATCTGACCTTTTTTATCCATTGACTCTTAACAATGGAAGAGTTAAAAATGGATGAAAAACAGATGGAAAACTGAAGTATCAAGCATTTCTCCCTAGGTTCTGCCATGTCTCACGGATGTCCATAGACTTTGATGGCTGAGTTTGAACACAAAACGGATGAGAACAGTCATTACTCAGTGACTCCCGGACCGGAGACACAGATCTGTTTTTAGAATGGATGTGAATGGATCAATGAAACTCTGGGCATGCAGGTGATAGGAAGTTGCATAAAATAATACCTTGATAAGTGTTGTACCTTGAACCTTGATATGTGTTATTCCAGAGTAATCTACGTTTTTTCTTAGCATGTAAATGAGCTGTAGAGATCTATGAGCCGGACACAGATGCTTTCCTGATCTACCTGTCTCACACTGGTAACGCACCCTTTCATGTAAAATAAGCTCTGGAGGCAGATTTACAGATTTCCAGCCCATAGATCTCAACAGCTCATTTACATATTAAGAAAAATGTGAATTTCTTTGGAATAAGACACCAGATCACAGATATCAAGGTATTATTTTATTCAATTTTTTATGACCTGCCTCCCATATAGACGGCTTAGGAGGGTTGATCCTACTGACATATTTCCTTTAAATGCTGCTGTGTTTCTGACAGAGCCCTTCCCCCCCACCTACTTACTGCTAAGTGATCACATGGTGATGATGGGCTACAGTGGCGTAACTACAGTTGTGCCCTGGTGCAAAATTTGGACCTGGGCCCCCACCTGCATGTTCGTCAGATGTATGGGCCCTTGTAGCGTTCTAAATCCTATAAAAACAAATGTGTTGTCCCCCTCCCAAAAAGTAATAATATCCCCATCCTGTTCTAATGTCACCCATTCTGGGCCACTCCTGGTATAATGTCCTCCATCCTGGGCCCCTTGTAGTAATAATGTCCAACATCCTGTGTCCCTTCCAGTTAGAATGTTCCCTATCCTGGGCCCCTTTCAGTAATGATGCCCAACATCCTGAGCCCCTTCCTGGTATAATGTCCCCATCCTGGCCCCTTCCTGGTATAATGTCCCCATCCTGGTATAATGTCCCCATCCTAGCCCCTTCTTGGTATAATGTCCCCTTTCCAGGGCTCATCCTGTAGTAATGCTCTCCATTCTGCCGCTGTTCTCTTAACACATTTGAAAAAAAAAGAATGATTCTTCTCTCCTTGCCTCGCTTCTACGACATGCAGTGCCCTATAGCACGGAGGCCGGCAGCTGATTTTGGCGTACCTGGTATGGGCGACGCATGTTGTCACTGTTATGTGCCACCTGTGATTGGCACGCCAACATCAGCGGCCAGCCTCTGATCGGCCGGGGGCGTGTACTGCAGGGCAAGGACCCAGCGGGTCTCTGTACTACAATACCTTTCAGCTGAATGCGCGTCCTCAGACACAAATCCAGCTTAACCACTTCGCGCCAGAGCCTGTTTTTGCCTTCGTGACCGGGCAAATTTTTTCAATTCTGACCACTGTCACTTTATGAGGTAATTACTCTGGAACGCTTCAACGGATCCCCCTGATTTTGAGATTGTTTTTTTGTGACATATTGTACTTCATGATAGTGGTAAAATTTCTTTGATATCACTTGCGTTTGATTGTGAAAAAATCAGAAATTTGGCGAAAATTTTGAAAATTTTGCAATTTTCAAACTTTGAATTTTCATGCCCTTTAATCAGAGAGATATATCACACAAAATAGTTAATAAATAACATTTCCCACATGTCTACTTCACATCAGCACAATTTTGGAACCAAAATTTTTTTTTGTTAGGAAGCTATAAGGGTTAAAAGTTGACCAGCGATTTCTCATTTTTACAACAAAATTTACAAAAACATTTTTTTTAGGGACCACATCTTATTTGAAGTGACTTTGAGGAGCCTTTATGACAGAAAATACCCAAAAGTGATACCATTCTAAAAACTGCACCCCTCAAGGTGCTCAAAACCACATTCAAGAAGTTTATTAACCCTTCAGGTGCTTCACAGGAATTTTTGAAATGTGGAAGAAAACAATGAACATTTAACTTTTTTTCACAAAACTGCTACTTTAACCTCAAATTTTTAATTTTCACAAGGGCAGCCAGAAAAAATGGACCCCAAAATGTGTTGTGTAATTTCTCCTGAGCACGCTGATACCCCATATGTGGTGCAAAGCCACTGTTTGGGTGCACGGCATGGCTTGGAAGGTAAGGAGCGCCATTTGACTTTTGGAATGGAAATTTGACTGGAATGGATAGCGGACGCCATGTTGCATTTGGAGAGCCCCAGAGGTGTCTAAACAGAGGAAACCCCCAACAAGTGACCCCATTTTGGAAACTAGACCCCTCAAGGAACTTATCTAGATGTGTGGTGAGCACCTTGAACCCCCAGGGGCTTCACAGAATTTTATAATGTTGAAGTGTGAAAATAAAAAAACACATTTTTAACACAAAACTGCTACTTTAGCCTCAAATTTTTAATTGTCACAAGGGCAGCCAGAAAAAATGGACCCCAAAATGTGTTGTGCAATTTCTCCTGAGCACGCTGATACCCCATATGTGGTGCAAAGCCACTGTTTGGGCGCACGGCATGGCTTGGAAGTTAAGGAGCGCCATTTGACTTTTGGAATGGAAATTTGACTGGAATGGATAGCGGACGCCATGTTGCATTTGGAGAGCCCCTGAGGTGCCTAAACAGAGGAAACCCCCAACAAGTGACCCCATTTTGGAAACTAGACCCCTCAAGGAACTTATCTAGATGTGTGGTGAGCACCTTGAACCCCCAGGGGCTTCACAGAATTTTATAATGTTGAAGTGTGAAAATAAAAAAACACATTTTTAACACAAAACTGCTACTTTAGCCTCAAATTTTTAATTTTCACAAGGGCAGCCAGAAAAAATGGACCCCAAAATGTGTTGTGCAATTTCTCCTGAGCACGCTGATACCCCATATGTGGTGCAAAGCCACTGTTTGGGCGCACGGCATGGCTTGGAAGGTAAGGAGCGCCATTTGACTTTTGTAATGGAAATTTGACTGGAATGGATAGCGGACGCCATGTTGCATTTGGAGAGCCCCTGAGGTGCCTAAACAGAGGAAACCCCCAACAAGTGACCCCATTTTGGAAACTAGACCCCTCAAGGAACTTATCTAGATGTGTGGTGAGCACCTTGAACCCCCAGGGGCTTCACAGAATTTTATAATGTTGAAGTGTGAAAATTAAAAAACACATTTTTAACACAAAACTGCTACTTTAGCCTCAAATTTTTAATTTTCACAAGGGCAGCCAGAAAAAATGGACCCCAAAATGTGTTGTGCAATTTCTCCTGAGCACGCTGATACCCCATATGTGGTGCAAAGCCACTGTTTGGGCGCACGGCATGGCTTGGAAGGTAAGGAGCGCCATTTGACTTTTGGAATGGAAATTTGACTGGAATGGATAGCGGACGCCATGTTGCATTTGGAGAGCCCCTGAGGTGCCTAAACAGAGGAAACCCCCAACAAGTGACCGAATTTTACAATCTACTCCTCTGTATAAATTAATCTAGTGGTGGGAAAATAAGTAGATAGGTAAATGGTCACTAAACCCATAGATGAATTCCCACAGAGGTGTCATTTCTATAATGGGGTCACTTCAGGGGGGATTATGCTGTTCTGGCACTTTTCAGAGTACCAGAGCTAAAGAATCCCCCCTGAAGTGACCCCATTTTGGAAATGAAACCCCTCTGGGAATTCATCTATGGGTTTAGTGACCATTTTAACTCAATGGATGATTTCCAGAAACAAGCACACAATGGAAGGTTTAGATTCTGGAGAACCCCCCCCTGGAAATTAAGTGAGCTCTACTCGAATGTGTCATTCACTAAATGAACCAAATGTTTGAATGACAAATTGGGATACATTTTTACAGTTTAAAAACGTGGTTCTGTGTGGAAGATTTTAAAGCAGTCAGTGACGCATAAGGCTGGCAATGATGGGCATTGTGGGCAATAGTAGCGGGTATCACGCCTCATTCCTCTCTTAGTACATACACGACATCTTTTCTGGGGGTTCCTTCTTGTTTCCGTTGCTGGAATAAGTGCAATAAAATGTCGCTCAGTGAGTCTTTTCACATCCTCAGATTCTAATGGATGAGCGGGGCTAACACTTTGAAAGACAAGATTTTCAATTACCTTTTCTTGATAATCAAGAAAAGGATCTGAATTTCCTGCTTTTTTGTACAACACAAAAGAATTGTATGTGGCCACCTGAAACAAATAAATAACCAACTTTTTATACCAGGTATAGGACTTTCTTGATACCTGGTATGGCTGTAGAACCTGGTCTGCAAGGTCCACACCCCCCATGTGTTTGTTGTAGTCAATGACTGACACAGGTTTTTGCTTCGGAGTGGTGGATCCTAGTTCTACAGTGGCCCTTGTGGCATCTGTGTGGATCGAGCTGAGGACAAAAATATCCCTCTTATCCCTATATTTCAGGGCAAGCAGCTCTCCGTTGCGTACAGCCCCTGACTGCCCCTTTTGAAACTTTTGGTTGACCAATGGTTGTGGAAACCCCTGACGGTTTTTACGGATGGTCCCACAAGCCCCGATGTTGTGTTCAACCAGACTTTTAAATAGGGGTATGCTGGTGTAATAATTGTCCACATATAGATTGTAGCCTTTTTGAAAAAATGGACTTATCAGCTCCCAAACTATTTTTCCAGATGTCCCCAGATAAGTAGGGCATCCTGGTGGGTTTAGTTGGCTATCTTTCCCCTCATATATACGAAAAGCGGATGTGTATCCGGTTGAACTTTCGCACATTTTATAGAGCTTTATTCCAAACCTTGCCCTTTTAGATGGGATAAATTGCTTGAGGTGCAGTCTTCCTTTGAATTTTACAAGGGACTCGTCTATAGAAATATTTTGTGTTGGGGTGTAGAGGCTTAAGAATTTTTCTGACAAATTTTCAATGATGGGTCTAATTTTATATAACTTGTCATGTTCTGGGGCATTTCTGGGCAGGCATTGACTATTGTCGTTAAAATGCCAAAACCGCATGAGCATTTCATAACGGGTCCTAGGCAGAATGACTGAAAACATAGGGGTGGCTTGAACAGGGTGGTTGGACCAGTAGGATCGAATGCTCGGTTTTTTAACAAGCCCCATGGCAAATGTAAGTCCTAAAATTTTTTTTATTTCCGGGACATTAGTTGGTGTCCATAAATTTGCCCTAGCATAGTAAGATCGGGGATTCTGGCTTATGAATTGGGACGCGTATAAATTTGTTTGCACGACAATATGCTCTAGCAAGCTGTCTGTAAAAAACAAATTAAAAAAATGAATTGGTCCAAAATCTTCCACCTCCACATTTATACCAGGAATGGCGTTGAAATCAGGGCTGAATGGAGCAGCCGAATCTGAAGCCTCCCATCTGGGAAATGCTAGATCATGTGGCAACGTCCCTTGTACACTGGCGTGCGCCAATTCACTAGTAGCAGGGACAGCGCTTGTACTGGGCAGTGTTCCCTGATTTGGAGACGTTTCTCCAGTAGCGCTATTTGCCCCTATTGCTGTACTGGTCCTTGGGCTTGAGGATGGAACAGAATCACTGCTCATTTCTGGGCTCTCAGTGTCGCCGCTACTAAAGCCCTCAAAATCCATATCTCCATCTGAGATTGCGCTGTCATCAGTGTCAGAACACAGCAGGGCATACACCTCCTCTGCGGTATAAGTCTGACGGGCCATTTTATTTTTATATTTTTTGACTGGACTGAACGGACCGGACTGAAAGGACGGGACCGGACTGGACTGACCGGACTGATCTGACAGGACTGACTGACTGATGTGACAGGACTGACTGACTGATCTGACAGGACTGACTTACTGACAGATCTGACAGGACTGACTGACTGACAGATCTGACTGACTGACAGATCTGACAGGACTGACAGATCTGACAGGACTGACTGACTGACAAATCTGACTGACTGACAGATCTGACAGGACTGACAGATCTGACAGGACTGACTGACTGACAGGACTGACTGACTGACAGATCTGACAGGACTGACAGGACTGACTGACTGACAGATCTGACAGGACTGACTGACAGATCTGACAGGACTGACTGACTGACAGGACTGACAGGACTGACTGACAGGACTGACTGACAGGACTGACTGACAGGACTGACAGATCTGACTGACAGATCTGACAGGACTGACAGATCTGACTGGCAGATCTGACTGGACTGATCTGACAGGACTGACTGATCTGACAGACTCACTAACCCTAACTCTTACTTTCTTTTTTATTTATTTTTTTTTTTACTTTCACAGTGGCAAGGCTGACAGCTCTTGTCACACTGTTTCTCCTCTGCTCTCTCACTGAGATCGGAGGAGAAACTGCATTTATCAGGCAGATCGCCCGGGAAAGTTTGTTGCTAAAACAAACTTCCCTGGTGATCTCTCTGATTGGCTGGTGTGACGCTGACATCATCGAGACCTGAGCCAATCAGGTCTCGATGATGTCAGAGGTCACAGCACCGGGATCCCCGCCGCTGACAGGTATGTGGGGGGTCCCGATCGCCGACCACCGGCTGTCCCTATCTTTTAAATGCTGCGATCGCTATGGATCGCGGCATCTAGAAGATAGGAACAGGTTAACATCATGGGGACCTGATCCAATCAGGTCCCCATGATGCCACATGTCAGAGCTATCGCTCTGAACCGGTACCGCAGCGCTAGCAGGACCCTGGGGGTCCTGAGCGCTGCGGGACCACCCACCGTTTTTAAACGTCGGCGCTGCACAGAGCCCAGGCAGCGCCGACGTTTATGTACAGTGGGCGGTCCTGAACCGGTTAATTAGTATCTGGCATCGGCGCCCCCCCCCCCTGCATGGGCCTGGTTCCTCTGCGGCCGCGATCATTACACCGACAATAGGCTGCCATTGTAGACATTGGACAAAGAAGCCGTACAGGCCATAATCATCAACATTAACAGAAATAAACACTTGAAATTGATCACTCTGTTTGTAATAACTATATATAATATATGAGTTTCACTTATTGTATTGAAGAACTGAAATAAATTAACTTTTTGATGATATTCTAATTTAGTGAGATGCACCTGTATATGGTTTGAATATTGGGAAATATTTAAATAAAAATGTAAGTATATATATATTATATATATATAATATATAATCTATATAAATAAAAATGAACATTGCATTCAAATACACGTATGCTTTTATATACCTACTATGTTTTTATATAAAAGCTGTTGGACGTAAAAGCAACGCACGCTTTACCCATCTGTTGCATGTAGAGGACTAATTTCATTGCCTCATAACTTCTGCAATTTAGTGACGTCAAAAGAACAATTGGTTGAAAAAAAAATTCCCAATACTCAAACCAATTATAAGAATCACGTTTGCTGAGTGAATGAGCTATTCTTGTGGCCAAGAACAAAGACATCTACGAACTTAACAATATTATTCAGTCTAACATTCAAAGCGAGGCAGTCACATACAAGTCTGTCGACACTTTTGTGGAAGCAGATGAAGCGGTTAATTATCCAACAGAATTTTTGAATTCACTCGATCTGCCAGGGATGCCACCGCACGTACTGCAATTGAAACTCGGCGTGCCAATTATCATGTTGAGAAATATCAACCAGCCAAAGCTTTGCAACGGCATGCGCCTTGCAGTAAAACAATTAATGAGCAACGTCGTTCAAGCAACAATCTTGACAGGACCTTTCAAAGGTGAAGATGTCCTCACTCCTATGATTCCAATGAATATGCCATTTCAATTTAAGAGATTGCAATTCCCAATTCGATTGGCGTTTGCAATCACTATCAACAAAGCTCAGGGCCTATCTTTAGACTTGTACAGTTTCGATCTAGACACGGATTGCTTCTCCCATGGATAATTATACGCTGCGTGTTCTAGAGTCGGCAAACCAGACAATCTCTATATCTACACAGACAACGGAACAACTAAAAATATTGTATACCCACAAGAATTGTGAAATTAAATATTTTAGAAACGTGCGCTATTTTCTTTTCCATTTAACCAGACTGAGCCACAGCAACTCTGTGAAGCTAGTTCAAAAATAAGGAACTAAAAAAAACCCCAAACCCATATTTGATATTGCAAAGTCCGTAAAAGTCCAATCTATGAAAACATAAAATTAATTAAGGCATATGGTAAAAGGTCGGAAAGGTAATTGGTACCGAAATGCCAGAATTGCTAATTTTTGGTCAACTCCCTTAAACAGTGCAATCAAAATACCTTATGTACCCCCAAAAATGGTTTGAATAAAAACAGAATTGGCGACACAAGACAATTTTTATTTTTTTACAAAGTTCTTTTTTTTAATCACTTGGAATTTTCTGCCCGTTTTTCAGTATGATATGGTAAAAGTAAATGGTGTCATTCATAACTACAACTCGTCCCGCAATATACAGGCCCTTGCGTGTTTTTTTCAACGGAAAAATAAAAAGGTAATGACTCTTGCAATAAGGAGAAGGAAAAAAATGAAAGTGCGAAAATTATGAAAAATAAAAAATGGCCAGGTCATGAAGGGGTTAAGCAAAAGTTAGAAAATTGTGTAAAGATGTGAAAAAAAGTTGATGTTCAGCAGGAGCCGCTGAGCTACATGAGGCGCTGGTCCAGTGTATGGTCTCATTGTCCACAGACTGGAAGGATTATTAAAACTGCCCCAAAATAAAATATCTAATGCACCTGAGGTCAGAGTACAGGAATTTCCCAGTACATTCCTCTGTGACTGACTGTCCACAGAGCAGCGGCTGCGGGGAAGCTGTGCACATCAGGACCAGAGCGGCGCTCAGCCTCACCACAGCTGCCACACGCAAGATGGCGGCCTGGACTGGACGCCGGCGCGTAGTGACGTCATGCGGCCCTGGGCACGGCAGGCCGGGCAGGGGAAAGGCAAAGTTTGGCAATGTGTGGAGTGCAGAAGAAGAAGTGAGAGTGTGACACCGGGGAGGGGGCGAGCACCGAACGGCGACCTCCGGTAATCACCGACACCAGTTCTTCTCCAAACACGTCCCGGATCATTACCCCTCTGCATTCACAAACAGTGAGAGCTGCTGAGCCCGGTAATCAGCTCGGAATAATCCCCCTCTACGGAGGCGACAGTCATGACTGAGCCGGACCCCAGCGCCCTGCCATGGTCCATCAACCGGGACGACTATGAGCTGAAGGAGGTGATCGGTGAGTGGCGGCTCCGGTGTGTGCAGGGGGCGGTGTGCACGGGGCGGCATGGCCTGCTCATCCAGCTGCCGAGATCCCCCGACACCCCACCATTATCACTATCATCACATCTGCAGATCAGGCCACCCAGCGATCGGCAGCAGCCTGCATCTGTCACACCGACCAGCGATCATGGCACTGCTACATGTGTAGTCATAGCACAGTCGAGCTGGAGCTGTCAGTGTGCGGTCAGTGTGCCGGCCTGTGCCCTGCCGGCCTGGGGAGGACAGAGCTGCTGGAAGGGGCCGCACAGGTGGATGTGTGCGGGGGTCACTGGGGGGAGCACAGGCCAAAATCTATCACATCTACTGCATCTATCTATAATAATTATCTATCATGTGTCTGTCTGTGTCTGATATCGTCTCTACCTGTCTATCCCATAACTAGTATCTGATGGCTATCATATGGCTGTCATCTACTATATCTGGTATCTGCTCTATTATTTCTCTCATATCTACTGTATTCACTGTTTCTGTAATCTGTCATCTATTCTATCATATATATCTCTGTCGCTCTCTGCCTCTCTCTTTTCCTCTGCCTCTCTCTTTGCCTCTGCCTCTCTCTTTGCCTCTGCCTCTCTCTTTGCCTCTGCCTCTCTCTTTGCCTCTGCCTCTCTCTTTGCCTCTCTCTCTCTCTCTTTGCCTCTCTCTCTCTTTGCCTCTCTCTCTCTTTGCCTCTCTCTCTCTTTGCCTCTCTCTCTCTTTGCCTCTCTCTCTCTCTCTTTGCCTCTCTCTCTCTCTCTTTGCCTCTCTCTCTCTTTGCCTCTCTCTCTCTCTCTTTGCCTCTCTCTCTCTCTCTTTGCCTCTCTCTCTCTCTCTTTGCCTCTCTCTCTCTCTCTTTGCCTCTCTCTCTCTCTTTGCCTCTCTCTCTCTCTTTGCCTCTCTCTCTCTCTCTTTGCCTCTCTCTCTCTCTCTTTGCCTCTCTCTCTCTGCCTCTCTCTCTCTCTCTGCCTCTCTCTCTCTCTTTGCCTCTCTCTCTCTTTGCCTCTCTCTCTCTTTGCCTCTCTCTCTCTTTGCCTCTCTCTCTCTTTGCCTCTCTCTCTCTTTGCCTCTCTCTCTCTTTGCCTCTCTCTCTCTTTGCCTCTCTCTCTCTTTGCCTCTCTCTCTCTTTGCCTCTCTCTCTCTTTGCCTCTCTCTCTCTTTGCCTCTCTCTCTCTCTCTTTGCCTCTCTCTCTCTTTGCCTCTCTCTCTCTTTGCCTCTCTCTCTCTTTGCCTCTCTCTCTCTCTTTGCCTCTCTCTCTCTCTTTGCCTCTCTCTCTCTCTTTGCCTCTCTCTCTCTCTTTGCCTCTCTCTCTTTGCCTCTCTCTCTCTCTTTGCCTCTCTCTCTCTCTTTGCCTCTCTCTCTCTCTTTGCCTCTCTCTCTCTCTTTGCCTCTCTCTCTCTCTTTGCCTCTCTCTCTTTGCCTCTCTCTCTTTGCCTCTCTCTCTTTGCCTCTCTCTCTTTGCCTCTCTCTCTCTGCCTCTCTCTCTCTCTCTTTGCCTCTCTCTCTCTCTCTTTGCCTCTCTCTCTCTCTCTTTGCCTCTCTCTCTCTCTCTTTGCCTCTCTCTCTCTCTTTGCCTCTCTCTCTCTTTGCCTCTCTCTCTCTCTCTTTGCCTCTCTCTCTCTCTCTTTGCCCCTCTCTCTCTTTGCCTCTCTCTCTCTCTCTTTGCCCCTCTCTCTCTTTGCCCCTCTCTCTCTCTCTTTGCCTCTCTCTCTCTCTCTTTGCCTCTCTCTCTCTCTTTGCCCCTCTCTCTCTTTGCCCCTCTCTCTCTTTGCCCCTCTCTCTCTTTGCCCCTCTCTCTCTTTGCCCCTCTCTCTCTTTGCCCCTCTCTCTCTTTGCCCCTCTCTCTCTTTGCCCCTCTCTCTCTTTGCCCCTCTCTCTTTGCCCCTCTCTCTCTTTGCCCCTCTCTCTCTTTGCCCCTCTCTCTCTTTGCCCCTCTCTCTCTTTGCCCCTCTCTCTCTTTGCCCCTCTCTCTCTTTGCCTCTCTCTCGCGCTCTCTTTGCCTCTCTCTCGCGCTCTCTTTGCCTCTCTCTCGCGCTCTCTTTGCCTCTCTCTCGCGCTCTCTTTGCCTCTCTCTCGCGCTCTCTTTGCCTCTCTCTCGCGCTCTCTTTGCCTCTCTCTCGCGCTCTCTTTGCCTCTCTCTCGCGCTCTCTTTGCCTCTCTCTCGCGCTCTCTTTGCCTCTCTCTCGCGCTCTCTTTGCCTCTCTCTCTCGCGCTCTCTTTGCCTCTCTCTCGCGCTCTCTTTGCCTCTCGCGCTCTCTTTGCCTCTCTCTCTCTCTCTTTGCCTCTCTCTCTCTCTTTGCCTCTCTCTCTCTCTTTGCCTCTCTCTCTCTTTGCCTCTCTCTCTCTCTTTGCCTCTCTCTCTCTCTGTCTCTCTGCCTCTCTGCCTCTCTCTCTCTGTCTCTCTGCCTCTCTGCCTCTCTCTCTGTCTCTCTGCCTCTCTCTCTCTGTCTCTCTGCCTCTCTCTCTCTGTCTCTCTGCCTCTCTCTCTCTGTCTCTCTGCCTCTCTCTGTCTCTTTGCCTCTCTCTGTCTCTTTGCCTCTCTCTGTCTCTTTGCCTCTCTCTGTCTCTTTGCCTCTCTCTCTCTCTTTGCCTCTCTCTCTTTGCCTCTCTCTCTCTCTTTGCCTCTCTCTCTCTCTCTTTGCCTCTCTCTCTCTCTCTTTGCCTCTCTCTCTCTCTCTTTGCCTCTCTCTCTCTCTCTTTGCCTCTCTCTCTCTCTCTTTGCCTCTCTCTCTCTCTCTTTGCCTCTCTCTCTCTTTGCCTCTCTCTCTCTCTCTTTGCCTCTCTCTCTCTCTCTTTGCCTCTCTCTCTCTCTCTTTGCCTCTCTCTCTCTCTCTTTGCCTCTCTCTTTGCCTCTCTCTCTCTCTTTGCCTCTCTCTCTCTCTCTGCCTCTCTCTCTCTCTTTGCCTCTCTGCCTCTCTCTCTCTCTTTGCCTCTCTGCCTCTCTCTCTCTCTTTGCCTCTCTGCCTCTCTCTCTCTCTTTGCCTCTCTGCCTCTCTCTCTCTTTGCCTCTCTGCCTCTCTCTCTCTTTGCCTCTCTGCCTCTCTCTCTCTCTCTTTGCCTCTCTGCCTCTCTCTCTCTCTCTTTGCCTCTCTGCCTCTCTCTCTCTCTCTTTGCCTCTCTGCCTCTCTCTCTCTCTCTTTGCCTCTCTGCCTCTCTCTCTCTCTCTCTCTTTGCCTCTCTGCCTCTCTCTCTCTCTCTCTCTTTGCCTCTCTGCCTCTCTCTCTCTCTCTCTCTTTGCCTCTCTGCCTCTCTCTCTCTCTCTCTTTGCCTCTCTGCCTCTCTCTCTCTCTCTTTGCCTCTCTGCCTCTCTCTCTCTCTCTTTGCCTCTCTGCCTCTCTCTCTCTCTCTTTGCCTCTCTGCCTCTCTCTCTCTCTGCCTCTCTCTCTGCCTCTCTCTCTCTCTGCCTCTCTCTCTGCCTCTCTCTCTCTCTTTGCCTCTCTGCCTCTCTCTCTCTCTCTCTTTGCCTCTCTGCCTCTCTCTCTCTCTTTGCCTCTCTGCCTCTCTCTCTCTCTCTCTCTCTCTTTGCCTCTCTGCCTCTCTCTCTCTCTCTCTCTTTGTCTCTCTCTCTCTCTTTGTCTCTCTCTCTCTCTTTGCCTCTCTCTCTTTGCCTCTCTCTCTTTGTCTCTCTCTCTTTGTCTCTCTCTCTTTGCCTCTCTCTCTCTCTCTCTTTGCCTCTCTCTCTCTCTCTTTGCCTCTCTTTTTGCCTCTCTCTCTCTCTCTCTCTCTTTGCCTCTCTCTCTCTCTTTGCCTCTCTGCCTCTCTCCTATAGACCATTGGCTCGGTCCGCAGCTCTGCACATGGAGGTCCAGCACAGTCTTCTGCTGAATGCAGCCCCCGGTTTTCGGCACAGGCTCAGATTAGGCTGTAGCTGCGCAGCCATGGTTTGTTCACCTAAAAACATCTTGTACAATTTTGTTTGGAACTTTCCGTCACCTGAATATTGTAAATTTGCCATTTGGCTGGAAAAAAAAAAAAAAGTACAACCATCATATTACAGTTAAACTGGAGCAACTCTGCAGGTTGTGATGACAAAGTTGCTTCCATATTGTAAGCAGAAATACAGGAGGTCGGGTTACTGGCGACTCATGTTGTGGTCGCTTTATGTTATGTGCTGCAAAACAACCTCTCTGACAACTATCAGATTTTGTGTCTGATTAGATGGGGCTATAGGACCACGTTGGCAGCAGCACAGACTGCGCGGCCTCGATCGCCGTGTGTCGTAGATGCCAGTGCGCCCTCATGTACGAGGAGGAGATTCCTACCCCATACAGCTGTTCTTACAATATCTTACTAATCGTTGTGGGTTTTTGGTAGATTTTGGTGTATGTTTCTGATCTTGTTGCTCTTTACCTTTGTCTCACTGACGTAGTTGTGTTTAGTTAATAATTGCTCCTTTGGTCATGCTTACCTGTTAATTATCATTCCCTCCGTCCCTCCCCCATACTTTACACTGCAGCTCCATATGCATAGATTGGCTTCTTTGTATAAGCACAAGCCCTCCTGGAAGACAGTGTGTGGAGCGCTGCTCTCTATTACAGAAGGGTCGAAATGATTATTAACCACAATAAACGGAACCACTAACAAGCAAGATTTTTAGGAAGTACCGGCATTACACTCACGGAGCCAGCTCTGACGCTAAATGGGGGGCTGTCGGGGTTTTCTGCTTCCAGCGGGATGTGCTGACAGTGTCGTTTGTACGGGCGCCATTATTTATCTCACACAAGTGCCAGTGACCAGGTTACGTGGGTGTTTTACAGAAGTCGCACTCCTTGTGGATCATAAGGTCTGTCTGGTGGGGGTCCAGGAGCTTAAATTGTGTATTATCCTTCCTATTGAGGTCAATAGAGTTGAACCATGTGTGGAGAGAACAGGGTCTCAGAGCCCTTCGTTCTTTATTATTGGGGTCCCAGCTGCTGTTTCATGTCTGATTGACAGATAAGTTCTCTGGTCTTTCCAAGCTTAGGAGTCCAGTGGGCGGTTCTAATCAGTGACCAATGGCTGTTGATCTCTGAATAGAACCCGCCCACTGGACTCCTAAGCTTGGAATGAGGAGGGAATTTAGTTAAATTGCCAAGTCTACAATACATGGAGACGTCTGGTAGCACCGCTAAGTGATGTTACAGCTGTAGTCCAAAGTAATAAATGGTGCCGCGTGCTATATTGTGGACTGCACCAGATAATTAATAGTTAAAATCAATCCCTTGTTGTTAAAACAGTGTCTCGGCGCAGCCAGGTCTCCGGCTTTGTCAGCTCGCCCTTCCCTGGAGCCACTACGGCTCTGCTGGAGAACTTTTTGAACAGGTACCAGGAAATTTTGACAGATTCCATTGACTTTAAATAAAAAAAAAAAAAAAAGTCCTGTGAGATTTCGGTATTTTTTGCCAACAAGTCTGGCGCTGAAGCCGACACTATTCATGTGGTCAAAATACCCTGAAAGTCTGACAGAAGCCCTGATGGGCTCCGTTTACCCTTTCAGGACCAGGCCTGTTTGGGCATTAAAGGGGTTTTCTGGTTTCAGAAATCTCCTGCCCTCTGTCTTTTAAAAACAAATTGTGCTTTATTCACCTTTCCTGGGTCCAGCGCTTAGTCTCCGCAGCTTCTCCCAGTGTCTATTATTACATTATGTCAACAGCACTGCAATCAATCACTAAACTAAGCGGAAGGAGTTGCTCAGAGGTGATGAACTCACTGATTGGCTGCAGCGCTGTTGAAATGACGTTAGTGTCAGCGCTGCAGGCAATAATAGACAGCGAGAACAGCAGTGGAGATTCGGCGCCGGACCCGGGGAGGGTGAGTAAAGGACAGATGTTTCTTGGCGCAGTCAGACGGCTGTATTACTCGCATCGCAATCCTCGGACTGGCTTTCGGCTCTCCTGTGAGTCCTGTGTCTCCTGTGAGTGTGACGGCATGTATTTCTATGCAGCTGTCCGGTCAGGAGAGCCGACGGCCAGTCCGAGGATTGCGATGCAAGTAATACGGCCGTCTGCCTGCGCCCTTAATACTGGGGATGGGGTTTTTCCGAAACCAGCAAACCATTTTAAAGACCAAATGTCTTTTTTTAGTTTTGTTCTCCATCATCGCCTTCACAGAGCCTTAATTCTTTTTCTATTTCTCCGTCAGTGTGGCTGACAGAGAGACTTTCTTTCTCCGGGATAAATAGTATATTTCAGTGGCAACTTGGTAATAATACTAACTTTTATTAACTGTTTCTGCAGGGATGGAAATGGAGAAGAAAAAAAAACAGCAATTCCAACATTGTATTTTACTTTATAATTTTTTTGCCATTCGCCATGCATCATATATGATATGTACAGTATAGCCCTGTTTCATGAAGACTGGTGTTTTGTTACTCCAGCGCACCCACCCAGTAAGAGATGCCAAATTCTTTAAGAGGTGCGAGGCAGCTGAAAAATGCCCCACCGTAAAAAAAATGCTGCAATCAGGGGCTTGAATATATTTCTGTTGCAATTTACACCAACCTTTTGTCGTAAATTATCAATTTTTTCCCCTGTACCCAACCCTCCCTGTTGAGCCCTGTCCATTTCCCCCCAAAATGTGTGTGTGGCTCGCCTGGACTGGCATAAAAATGCCCAAAGTGGCCAAATTTCTGCACAAGTACAAGATGACAGTTTTATTCCAGAATTCCCATGTTTATGTATTTTTCCAGTCTTTATGTATTTTTCTTCTGTGCTCCACTAGTCCATGACTTAGGCGATGTCTAATAGGAGTAGTAAGATGGTGACCATGGGAGTCATTGTTAGACCCCGGCTGCCATAGATTGCGTCGCCGGGTGATGGCTCACGGCGGCCGCCCGGTATTGTCTGGCTGTTATACATTCTCCTCTGTCAGCCCTTTATTCTCATCCTCTGACCCAGTCTCTGTCTCCTTTCTACGTATCGTTGTGATCTCTGTCTTGTATGACACCGCCATTAATATATAAATAGGCTGGATTGGTATGAAGCAGTGCCTCGCCCTTCCCACCCGTGTGTCATTGTTCCGCTTTTATCACCGTATAGTTGCGGGTAACATTACGACGTTTTCCCTGAAGAGGTAAATAATGAATTGAAGCGGGGGATCAGATAGGAAGAGGTTAATCGCTCCCAGGAATTTGCCCATGCGCTGCCCCCTGTGGTTCATCTTCATATCCCACTGTCTTATTTTCTCTGTCACATAAAGAAATCCAGCAGCCTCTCTATTGTCATATCTGTCAGTCTTGGGGAAATGTTTCCTAAGATCTCTTTCTGCTGGCAGCGGCCGGGACGCCGACAAACTCATTAATACCGAAGATCAGGCACCGTGGCACCATGTATTATTTACGAGATGGATATCGGAGTTTCTTGGTCATCTCTACATCTCGTTATGTAGATATGTTCGGCATATGCCCCGCTAAGCCACAGGTCAATATTCAGCCGAGAAGCATGAACCATCCTTGGGCCTCTGCAAAGGAAAAAAAAAAGTATAATACTTGGTGTATGTGATTTTTTTTTTTAATTTATTTTTTATAATATCGTACCCATTGGTAGACATGGACCATCGCTAAACAGTGGCACAAGTTGGAGTCTTCTTTGGTCGGCGGATGTTGGAGAAGGCTACTGACATATTTCTCCATCGGAAAGTATTAGCATCATTGGCTATCTTCAGAGCAGTTTTTTTCCCCTTCCGATTACCCCCAATTCACATACACGGTTCGGCCTTGTGTGGTCATGTGTCAACTCTGTGACCAAATGGTTTGGGCTTTGAGCTTCAACATAATCTTCTCGCCAAACATAATCTGCCAGGATCCCCTCATACCCATAAGATGGTCAGCTTGTCTTGCTGTCTACGGGCCAGAATTGGCTCATTTGCTTTTCTTTGCTTTATGTACCGTATATGTAGGTGTTGGGTATATTTATAACTAGTCAAAGCGTTGAAAGGGGTTTATTACCGCTGAGCCACTGTTCATACCCATGCATTCTCCGATGCTGTTGGCACAGGCAGCGTTCGCCCTGCCACCTCGGAGTAGTGGAGTGGCGTTGAAGCTGGACAGATTCATGAGCTTACAGGCTCTAAAGCAGGGATGTCAAACTCAAATACACAAGGGGCCAAAATTAAAAACTTGGACAAAGTCGCAGACAAACCAGTATACAGAGTAACGGGCCCCACCTAGTCGTCCCTGCAGGATAACGGGCCCCACCTAGTTGTCCCTGCAGGATAACGGGCCCCACCTAGTTGTCCCTGCAGGATAACGGGCCCCACCTAGTCGTCCCTGCAGGATAACGGGCCCCACCTAGTCGTCCCTGCAGGATAACGGGCCCCACCTAGTCGTCCCTGCAGGATAACGGGCCCCACCTAGTCGTCCCTGCAGGATAACGGGCCCCACCTAGTCGTCCCTGCAGGATAACGGGCCCCACCTAGTCGTCCCTGCAGGATAACTGGCCCCACCTAGTCGTCCCTGCAGGATAACGGGCCCCACCTAGTCGTGGTTCTGGTGTCGCGAGCCAATTAAAACCACCTTCGGCACAGATTTGGCCCACGGGCCAGAGTTTGGCATGTATGCCCTAAAGCCAAGAGCTTGCAGCCACACACTCCTTGTCTAGGAAACGAACCACCTCTGCTAGACTAGCTATGTGGCTGCCGAGTGCTGTGCTCAGCTTTTTCCCGCAGTCCCATAGAGAACGAATGGCGCAGCGGTTGGGCCTCAGATCTGCTGCTATATTTTGTAACAGGCAAAAAAGTGCCCAAGTCTACCGATCGGTGTAGGACACCCACCGATTAACAAGTTACCACTTAACATGTGGATAGGTAATAACTTGTTTTAACTAGACAACCCCCTTCATTTACTCAATCCTTTTACTCTCCAGGGAAATAAATCTCCACTCGAGCTGTCTGGCAGCCCTGGTCTTTCATTTTCAATATGTTCAGATTCTCGGGGAGATCTATGTCCGGCCCATAGATCTTAACAGCTCATTTACATATAAAAAAAAAATTGTATTTCTCTGTAATGAGACATCTGATTACAGATATCAAGGTATCATTTTAATAAACTTTCTATGACCTACAAGCCCTTATAAAAGGCTTTGGAGGGTTGATCCTACTGACAGATTCGCTTTAAAGGGAATCTGTCAGAGGGTAGGAGATCCTGATCCCAGCACGGGGTCATTTACTTTTGTTCAGTAGTCTACAGAGAGCGGTCGTCATGGTGTAGCTCCTTTAGTACGTCGTACAGTAATGAAGGAATCTGAACCAGAATGTGCCTGTCAGTAGGATTAAATAAAGCATGATGGTACAGTTGGTTGATGGCGTCGTCTATATGAACCATGTCCAGGCCCGCTCCACCTCTTTATGGATGTGATGTCTGGGCTAAATTCATCTAATTGTGCAGCAGCCAAAGTTTATTTCCAAGTAAATGTTTTCTCCTGATCATGGGGACACGAGGGTAACCAGGGAATCTACCATTAACCTGGTATGGCATGTGTTCAGGGAAATTTGTATTGCGTGGAGCATTAGTAGAAGATATTTCAAAAAGGTGGAAAGTATTTTTTATTTGAATATTGTACATTTTCATAGCTCAAATAAGAATTTTTGTGCATGTGGGATAATGTAGGCTAATGGCAGACGTGGCAATTATTACTGTATTAGGATTAGAGATGAACTATCAATTCACGCTGCCCTGGTGTGGCATCCAGTGCCTTCCTCCATGGTGGCGATCTTCTCCTCTCCGCCATCCTTGGTCCGGATTCCATGCCGCCTCAGACGCTTTCTAGGCCCCATGACACAAGTCACGTTGTTGAGTAAGGCCTAGTGACAAGGCCTCACATGATAACGCAGGGCCTAGTAAGCTGCAAAGCCGGCCAGGATGTCTTGGAGAGAGGTGAAGGCCGTGTTGCCCCTGTAGAATTAGGGTTCATTCTGCCTCGGTGAATCCATTGTAGTCAGACCACCTCAGGATCCCTATAGTTTCTCTACAATCGGAGGGGTGATACTCCTGTCAGACCGCTCCCCGTATCTCAGCTCCCTCAGACTGTGACAAGTTCATCATTGCTGGAAAATTCCCTCATGTGATACTGAGCACGATATCATCTCTACATCACTGGATCAGGCAGTAATCTCGGTCTTATACGTCAGTCGGATGACTCACACTAATATACTGTGTAAGAGGAATCCAGTATGGAGTCTCCCATGTGCAGACAGGCAGCCTCGCCTTGTGCCACAGCGTGTTCATTATGGCGGTGTTGTTGGAGTTGTGCACACAACGCTCCTGTTTAGCTGTGGTTACAATTTGTGGATTGTAGAGAGCCTCTCCGTTGGTAAATGCAGTTCACACATGCTCCCTCCCTGTTCATTCTGCTCAAAAATGGACTTAAAGGGAATGTGTTCCCAGGTTTTTGCTACCCCATATGAGCGCAGCATGATGTAGGGGCAGAGACTCCGATTCTGGTAATGTGTCACTACTGGGCTGCTTGCTGCAGTTTTGATAAAATCATCATTTTAACTGCTGCAGTTCTCTGAATACTGAGCTCTGTATAACCCCGCCCACACCACCGATTGGCTGCTTTCTGAGTACACTGTACATAGGCAGAAAGCTGCCAATCAGTGGTAGGGGCGGGGTTATACAGAGCTCCTAAGTATGGAGGACTACATGGCAGTAGGTTTACTAGTCCTCATACTGGTAAAACTGTTATTTTATCAAAACTGAAGCAATCGGCAAAGTAATTAACACATCATTGGAATCAGGGTCTCTGCCTCTATATTATGGTGCTCTCAGATTAGGTGGAAAGAAATTGGTGACAGATTCCCTTTAGGGTTCTTGCAAAAAAAAATGTGTAAAAGATGTCAATATCAAAGTAATACCAGGTGTGTGGTGACCTTGCCTGTAGTGAAGCACACACACTTTATATGGATGGGTTACTTTTCAAAGGAAAAGGGGCTTTTCATAGATTTAATCTTCAGCCCCTTTGGCATTTCTCAGAGATTTGTTGTTGGAAATTTGATATAGTTAGATCGCTTTTTAGATAATAGTACAGGTATTTTACATCACTATTTGTAAGATTAAAAAAAAAAATGCAGAAGTGGTGACGTGTTTCTATTATACGTTTCCTCTGATTGTCCCACTCCTGGTTTTGGCGTAAACGTGTGAACGTGGCCTCATAGTCAGGGGAGATATAGTGGCTGTCATCCGAACCATTGGGGACCTTTTTTTTTTTTTTTTCTAATCTTTTTGTGAAAAACTCATTTTGTTGCTGGCGTCTAGTGACCAAGTTTTTCAGACTTGTGGTGCACAAGGGCCTAGCTTATCATTTCTTAAGAATTTTTTTTTTTTTGTCTTATCTTTCTTTTTTGCTTTTGCAGATTTTTCGGCACATTAATAAAAATGGCGAACAGCGCCAGAGCTTGTACTATTTCTCTTTTGCTTTAGTTGTGCTTCTTTGTGCTTAAGATGTTGCACAATACTTTTACTCTTTCAAATATTACATGTTGGTCTTCAACTGTTCGAAACAAATGCACTAGAAATTTTGTAGCATTTCGAGAAGTCTCAAATGATGAATTAGCCAAAAATATCTGCATAATGAAACCAACATCCGTATCGGCCAGTAAACCTAAAAATGACGTGGACTGAAAAAAAACCTAGAAAAAACTGACTCCAAGCTATAACGAATTTGGCGGAAAAAAATAATTAAAACCATACGTTTACATATACTTATATACATATATTTGCATATACATTAATACCATATATAATTTCACATTTTTTTGCTGAACTATTCTCAAATATCCAAATAATACCATCTCTCCAGCAATACACTTCTCTCTACCCCCACAGACCCCAAATATTTCCCAATACCCCCTCCCATTCTACTACTCCTTGTCTCTTTTATCTACACTATGTTTTGTTATCACTGTTACAATTGTTTTAATGTGTTATGTTATCGAATATTCAAAAATGAATATATAAAAAGTAAGTGCATAAAAGTAAAACTCACCAGTCGCCGTCTTCTGCTCTTCACCGCATCTCTCTGGTGCCAATCCACCATCTTGTGACCACAGCTCCTGACTGACCGGCAGTCAGAGGGTAACGGTCACAAGCTCTCAGTGTAAGTCTATGAGGGTCTCGTTCTGGCCTCATTCAGGCTCTCATAGACTTGCATTGATTAGCGACTTCCGGCTCACCCAGCAAACTCTGGAGGGATCCAGCAGGTCACAACCTTTAGAAGACAACCCGAGCGGCGGCTGGTCAGTCCCGGCATTGCTTTACATATATGGATCATGAAATAATGCTCGTGTGAACCTGGCCTCTAATGGGGATTGAATGTGGATGTCGCTCATGCACAAGGTGGCGTAATTAGAAGATCTGAGACCGGACCAGTCCAGGGGAAGAGACGTCTTGTCGCACTAAAGATGACAAGTGGCTTCACAGTAGAGAAAAGGGAATCTGCGCATGGGGAGAACGTCCCTCTACCTGGAGGGGATGTGACTGTGGAAGATTCGTGATAATACGGTGCAGACATCGGGCGATGCTCTTATGTATTCTCCTGTAGTAAAGTGCGTGTGGTTCACTTTTCTCCGACCGAGGAGCTCCATCTTCCATGGACACGTCGGATGCTTTGCTCTGCGGTCCACCTAAGAATATTGAATACTTTTTGAAAACGCTGTGGATTAGTTAATGTATGACATTTGTTGTGGACTTGGACATTCTAAAGATGTGCCAAATTTATCAGATGGGATGAGCCACGTTGATAAATCTGGCACATTGTAAAATGATTCGGCTTAATTTGTGCCAGAAATTAGCTTTACAAATTTTGGCGATTGATATTGCATGTTGTGCCATGCCCCTTTTCATCTGTGCCAGGCTCCTATGTCAGAGCTGGCCAATCTTGGTAATATTTCCAAATGTACAGGTCCACAGTACGGGCCATGAACTTTTATTAGGCACCTGTCTAAAATTGAATGCGACAGTATAAGTGCCATATTTTCATAGACTGTACAATATCTTCAGAAATAAATGGAAATGTAGAAAGTTATATCCTCAGGATTTTTCAATTAGTAATACGACAATAAAACATTGTTTTTCAACTTCCATGTCGCAATTTCAAAGAAGAAACAGAATAAACAGCATGTGCAGCAATAAAGGCACCCCTAAATAATACTTGGTTGCACACCCTTTGGCATTGCTGACCAGGGCTGTGGAGTCCAAGTCTGTGTCCATTTTGGTGGAGTCTGAATCGGAGTCGGTATAAAATGGACCGACTCCAACTCCTAAAATATATAATAAATTGGGTGTAGTAGTTCAATGCAGTTTGTGGGGAATATTTTTTCATAAGAATTTGGGAAAGTTATGAAATGTCCTATAAATGTCTGTCCTATTCCTGATCTAAGGGTCTAGACTTTTAGCTGAGATGAATCTGTGCTACAGTAAATTTATCACTTAAACATGAGCCATGTATGAGGGAGTCGGTGTCATGGAAATTGAGGAGTCAGTCGGAGGTTTGGCTTACCGACTCTACAGTCCTGTTGCTGACAGCCTCCAAACGTTTCTTGTAGCCATCTATAAGCTTCTTGCACTTCTCAGCTGGAATTTTCTCCCACTCTTCCTTTCCAGGTTGTTCAAGCTCTTGAATGTTTGCGGGGTTCTTTTTCCCAATGGCAGATTTCAGCTCACCCCAAAGATTTTCAATGGGATTGAGGTCAAGACTCATTGCTGGCCATTTTAAAACGGTCTATTTTTTCTTTTTCAACCATTCCTGTGTACTTCTTCATGCTTTGGGTCATTGTCCTGCTAGTGGACCCATGATCTTCGACTCAAATCAAGTTTTCTTAAACCGGGTAGGACGTTTCGCTCTAAAATCTCATGATAATTCTCTGATTTCATGATTCCTGTGATTTTCTCAAGGCCTCCAGTAATGGTTGCAGCAAAGCAACCCCACAGCATTATGGATCCTCCACCATGCTTGACTGTTGGTAAGGTGTTCTTTTCCTTATAAGCTTCATTGCACCGTCTGTAAACTGTGCTTTGCATTGCCAAAAAGCTCTATTTTCATTTCATCTGTCCACAGAACATTTTCCCAGAAGGATTGTGGTTTTTCAAGGTACTCTTTGGCAAAGATCAGTCGTTCCTTTTTATGTCTTTTCTTCATCAATGGTTTCTTCCTTGGCCTTTACCCATAAATCTCTGCTTGGTTTCGTTTGTGGCGTATGGTACTTGTTGAAACGATGACCCCAGACTGTTCCAGGTTGTCCTTCAGGTCTTTGGATGTTTGATGTGGCTTTTTTTCCACCATTCGCACCAACCTTCGAAGACATCTCTTGTCAACTTTCTTCTTTCCCTCCACGTCCAGGGAGGTGCTTGACTTTTCAATGCTTTGCAATCTTCTTAATAACATTGCGCACTGTTGAAACTGGGATACCAAGATCTTTGGAGATGGCCTTATACCCTTTGGAAGTCTTGTTTGCTAATAATTGCAGTTCTGATGTCCTCAGACATCTCCTTTGTCTTCACCATTGTGACAAAGGAACAGGGCCTACCATGTGGCTATTTAAAACACTGAAGTCATCATTCATTGACTAATTCATGTCACATGGGCACCGACAATTAATCACAGGGGAATCTCTTTTGTGATTTACCACAGGTGAGACAAAATGTGATTCCATACTAAATTAATGTAAAGGGTGCCAATACCAGTGACACAGCAAGCTTTAGGTTTTTCTATTTTTCCCTTCCATTGTTGTTCGTTTTTAATTGTTTATCATTTGCTCTTTTGTACTTAACACGAGTGCTCTATCCAAAAAACTGTTTCACTTGATTCATTTTTTTCAGGAGATATTCCACATTATGTACTTAAACTACATGGGTGCTAATAACGATGAGCAGGACTGTATACTATATGCTTCTGGGGAGCGGAGCTATAAGCTATATGGATTATCTTCTATTTTTCAATGAATTTTCATGAGATAACTGCGTTAACCAGAAAAAAAATCCCGGTGAATGTTGTGGGTCCTGCTAGTGCTGCATGGCGCTGCATGCTCGCCATTCATTAATGCACACTCCCATTACTAATAAATTATATCAGCAGATACATAATGCATGAGAGAGCATGGAAAACACATTAAACCGTGTTACATAAACACATCTCCAGCACCTCGTAGCTGTAAGATGCGCCTGAGGGGACTATTGCTGTAATGCTTGTGTCAGATGGAAATGTGCAGTATATGGCCGGCTTTCTTGCCTTCCCTTTTAGTTGAGCAGTTCTTCTCTGTGTCTGTGGTGCCTGCGACAATGCTGCGTCCAGTGGAGCGTGGCATGTGTTTTGGCCATGCCTGTAGCCTCGTACGTGGAGGCCCTATACAGCTATGAGCTTGTGCAGAACTGTTGTGAATGAATCCTGACTAAATCATTAAAAATTATTTTTTTTGTAAAAGAGGGTTGAGGGGGTAAAGAATTATTTTTCCCTGCATAAAGTTTTTACGGTATATGCCCATAGTAGTATGTGCCCCATATGGCAGCACCTTACCACTCAGAGCTGTGCCATAACACTCAGATCAGGGGTGGGCAATACTTTTTCCTGAGGGGCCACATGAGAGACCGCGACTTTTGTGACACGGCAAAACAATAGGCTGATATTAATTATGCTCGTTATTAATATTAATACAATAATTATAATATGTTAATTGTGTCACTTAATATTGAGCAGAATTAAGTATGCTGACACCACCTATATACCATATGAGAATACACACAGCCCATATATACGGTATGAACCCCCACATAGTCCCTCTATATACAGTATGAGCCCCACATACACGGAGCCTACACCCAGGGCCGGCTCCAGGTTTTTCTGGGCCCCGGGCGAAAGAGTCTCAGTGGGCCCCTTTAACACATACCACGATTCATGATGCAGAGATACGGCATATATATATATATATATATATATATATATATATATATATATATATATATATATATATATATATATATATATATATATATATAGTACAATGCAAAGATTTCACTTCTTACATTACATGAGTGATATCTATTGTAAATTCCACAATAGCTCAGAAACCGGTGAATCGCTCCACACAGAATAGTGGCCCCCATATAACGCCCATACGGAATACTGGCCCACATATAACGCTTCATACGGAATACTGGCCCCCATATAAGACCCCATATGGAATACTGGCCCCCATATAAGGCCCCATAAGGAATACTGGCCCCCATATAAGGCCCCATACGGAATACTGACCCCCATATAAGGCTCCATGTGGAATACTGACCCCCATATAAGGCTCCATGCGGAATACTGACCCCCATATAAGGCTCCATGCGGAATACTGGCCCCCATATAAGGCTCCATACGGAATACTGGCCCCCATATGGAATACTGGCCCCCCATATAAGGCTCCATACGGAATACTGGCTTCCATATAAGGCTCCATACGGAATACTGGCCCCCATATAAGGCTCCATACAGAATACTGGCCCCCATATAACGCTCCATACAGGATACTGGTCCCCTTATAAAGCTCCATACAGGATACTGGCCCCCATATAACGCTCCATACAGGATACTGGTCCCCTTATAAAACTCCATACAGGATACTGGCCCCCATATAACGCTCCATACAGGATACCGGTCCCCTTATAACGCTCCATACAGGATACTGGCCCCCATATAATGCTGCATGCAGGCTGTTACCCCCCACATAATGCCCCATACAGGCTGTCCCCCCCTTATAATGCTCCATGCAGGCTGTTACCCCCCACATAATGCCCCATACAGGCCCCCCCCTTTTAATGCTCCATGCAGGCTGTTACCCCCCACATAATGCCCCATACAGGCTGCCCCCCCCCCTTATAATGCTCCATGCAGGCTGTTCCCCCCCACATAATGCCCCATACAGGCCCCCCCTTTTAATGCTCCATGCAGGCTGTTACATCCCACATAATGCCCCATACAGGCTGCCCCCCCTTTATAATGCCCCATGCAGGCTGTCACCCCTCCTCTTTATAATGCCCCATGCAGGATGCCCCCCCCCCCTCTTTATAATGCCCCATGCAGGATGTCCCCCCCTCTCTTTATAATGCCCCATGCAGGCTGTTCCCCACCTTATAATGCCCCATGCAGGCTGTTCCCCACCTTATAATGCCCCATGCAGGCTGTCACCCCTCCTCATTATAATGCCCCATGCAGGAATCCCCCCCCCCTTCTTTATAATGCCCCATGCAGGCTGTTCCCCACCTTATAATGCCCCATGCAGGATGTCCCCCCCTCTCTTTATAATACCCCATGCCTCCATACATTAAAAAAAAAAAATCAAATACTCCCCTCCCTTCTCCTCACCTGCTACCTGCTGCCCGCTGCTCGGGTCCGAACTCCAGCGTTGTCGGTGTCTTCCCGCTCAGCGCTCCCTGTGACGGCCAGGGGAGGGCGCGGTGTAAAGACGTCACCGCGCCCTCTGACCTGAGACGTCACAGGGAGCGCTGAGCGGGAAGACAGCTGATCTGCGGAGGCACGGGGAGAGGTAAGTATCCAGCTGCCGGGGCCCTGAGCAAGCGGGGGGAAAGGCGGGCGCTGACACCGCTCTCCTCCGCCCATAGCCCAGCGGGGTGCGCGACCGCCAGTGGGCCCCTCTGCCTGCTCAGGGCCCTGGCATTTGCCCGGGTGCGCCGGGTGCTGACGCCGGCCCTGCCTACACCCCCCCTATATACAGTATGAGCCCCACATAGCCTCTCTACATACACTAAGCCTACACACAGCCCCCTATATACAGTATGAGCCCTCACATACAGTGAAGAAAATGAGTATTTGATCCCTTGCTGTAAGTTTGCCCACTGACAAAGACATGAGCAGTCTATAATTTTAAGGTTAGGTTAATTTTAACATTGAGAGAGAGAATATCCAAAAACAAATCAAGAAGATCACATTGTATAAATTAGATAAATGTATTTGCATTTTGCAGTGAGAAATAAGTATTTGATTCCTCTGCCAAATAACGCTTAATACTTGTTGGCAAGCACAGCAGTCAGACGTTTTTTGTAGTTGATGATGAGGGTTGCGCACATGTCGGGAGGAATTTTGGTCCACTCCTCTTTGCAGATCATCTCTAAATCATTCAGATTTTGAGGCTGTCGCTTGGCAACTCGGAGCTTCAACTCCCTCCATAAGTTTTCTATGGGATTAAGGTCTGGAGATTGGCTAGGCCACTCCATGACCTTACTGTGCTTCTTTTTGAGCCAGTCATTTGTTGCCTTGGCTGGATGTGTCGGGTCATTATCTTGCTGGAAGACCCAGCCACGACCCATTTTTAATGTCCTGGCGGAGGGAAGTAGGTTGTCACTCAGGATTTTACGGTACATGGCTCCATCCATTCTCCCATTGATGCGGTGAAGTCGTCCTGTGCCCTTAGCAGAGAAACACCCCTAAAACATAATGTTTCCACCCCCATGCTTGACAGTGGGGACGGTGTTCTTTGGGTCATAGGCAGCATTTCTCTTCCTCCAAACACGGTGAGTTGAGTTAATGCTAAAGAGCTCAATTTTTGTCTCATCTGACCACAGCACCTTCTCCCAATAACTCACAGAATCATCCAGGTGTTCACTGGCAAACTTCAGATGGGCCTGCACATGTGCCTTCTTGAGCAGGGGGACCTTGCGGGCACTGCAGGATTTTAAACCTTTAAGGCGTAATGTGTTACCAATGGTTTTCTTGGTGACTGTGGTCCCAGCTGCCTGGAGATCATTAACAAGTTCCCCCCGTGTAGTTTTAGGCTGATCTCTCACCTTCCTCATGATCAAGGATACCCCACGAGGTGAGATTTTGCATGGTGCCCCAGATCGATGTCAATTGACAGTCATTTTTTATTTCCTCCATTTTCTTACTATTGCACCAACAGTTATCTCCTTCTCACCCAGCGTCTTACTTATGGTTTTGTAGCCCATTTGAGCTTTGTGCAGGTCTATGATCTTGTCCCTGACATCCTTAGAAAGCTCTTTGGTCTTGCCCATGTTGTAGAGGTTAGAGTCTGACTGATTAATTGAGTCTGTGGACAGGAGTCATTTATACAGGTGACTATGTAAGACAGCTGTCTTTAATGTAGGTAACATAGGAGCGTCTAACTGGTCTGTAGGAGTCAGAACTCATAATGGTTTGTAGGGGATCAAATACTTATTTCTCACTGCAAAATGCAAATAAATTTATATAATTTATACAATGTGATTTTCTTGATTTTTTTTTTTGTGATATTCTATCTCTCAATGTTAAAATTAACCTACCCTTAAAATTATACACTGTTCATGTCTTTGTCAGTGGGCAAACTTACAAAAACAGCAAGGGATCAAATACTTATTTCCTTCACTGTAGCTTCTCTACATACACTGAGCCTACGTGCAGCCACCTATATACAGTATGAGCCCACACATATCCTCTCTACATACCCTGAGCCGACTCACAACCCCCTGTATACAGTATGAGCCCTCTAATAGCCTCTCTACATACACTGAGCCTACATACAGACCCCTATATACAGTATGAGCCTCCACATAGCCTCTCTGTATACAGTATGAGTCTACACACATCCTACTCACATTCTCACATATAAAAAACAAAAAGCGGTCTCTGCGCCGGTCTTTTCTGTGCGGACTGACGCTCCACACAAGCAGATGCGATGTAGTGACCTCAACACATCTCCTGCCTCAGTCACGCACGCTGAATGGTGGGAGGAGGAGCTGGGAGGGGAGGGCGGCCGCATGGTGCGGCCCGTGGGCCAGAGTTTTTAATCTTTCGGCTGTCTCGATCCATGTCTCGTTCCATGGGCCAGACTGGAACAGCCAGAGGGCCGCACTTTGCCCAGGTCTGATCTATCTAGATGATTATGGATTTTTTTGTTTGTTGCCTTGACTTTTTGTACCTTTAAAGCCCCCGTCTCACATAGCGAGATCGCTGCTGTATCACGGTTTTGGTGACGCAACAGTGACCTCACCAGCGATGTCGCTATGTGTGACACTTTGCAGCGATCAGGCCCCTGCTGTGAGGTCGCTGATCTCTGCAAAGTGTCCTGGACCATTTTTTGGTCGTTGCCCTCCCGCTGGTCAGCACACATCGCTGTGTGTGACCAGCGGGAGCAGCGATCAGGCTGGTAACCATGATAAACATCGGGTTACTAGGGGCACACGCGCACCTAGTAACCCGATGTTTATCATGGTTACGAGCCTGCTAAAGTGAGCGGTAACCTCCCGCTCACCGTAGCAGAGTGGTAACCATGATAAACAACGGGTTGCTAGGTGCGCGTGTGCCCCTAGTAACCCGATGTTTATCATGGTTACCAGCCTGCTCCTGCTTCAGCGGGCTGGTAACCGGAGCAGGACGTCGTGGAAAGATTCTTTCCACGATATCGCTGCTCCCCTGATCGTTGGTGAGCCTGCCTGTTTGACAGCTCACCAGCGACCACATAGCGACGCAGCAACGATCCCTGACAGGTCGTATCGTTGTCGGGATCTTTGCAGCGTCGCTAAGTGTGACGGGGCCTTTAGGTATAGACGTAGCAAAAGGCATCATGGCTCTCAGCGCATCATGTTGATAACTGGTCACAGAAGTTTCTCACTTAGAAAGATTAATATAATTTAACATTGCACAAGCCGCTGATCAGTGCCAAAATAGGTGTTGAATTATATACTGTGATATCCCAGTGCTGGGTTATCAGTGAAGGCAAACTTTGCTACATTTGTGCATCCATCAACCATGGCAAAACGTGTTTAGTTTGCACATTTCCCCCTACGCTCCAGGACCTTTTAAAAGAGATTTTCCAGTTATTTGAAAAATAAATAAACCCGTATTCTATTGCCTAGAGTCTTCCTTCCATTTATTAGCTTCTTAAAGTAACCACGGGTCTCTAACAAACACCACATCCCCTTTAATGTTTCCAGCATGGTAACTATTCTTGGTTTTATGGAAGGAATCCGTGATGCCAGGTGCAGCTACTGCTAAATAAAGGGGATGTAGCGCAGATTGGAGACCAATGGCCTCTCAATAAAGCTGATCGGTGGGTGTGTTGGGAGTCGATCTCCCACTAATATTGATGGTCTATCCGAAATTGGTTGTCCTAGTTGAGAAGAACATGGCTTCTTTCTTCAGAAAGCAGAACCAAACCTGTGCATGGGTTTTGTCAGATATTCCAACTCTGCTCCATTGAAGTGAATGGGACTGACCTGCAGTACTAAACACATGCCATGGACTGTCCCCAGGCTGGAGCTTGTGTAGTAAAAAAAAAAGAAAAAAAAAGACATATTCATCCTCCCCTGGTCCAGTGTTTAGTCTCTGCCGCTGTTTCTGGTGTCTGTTCTGTTATTGGCTGCAGCGCTGATGTCGCGTCGACAGCGCTGCAACTAATCAGTGAGCTCAGTAGCTCTTTCCGAGTCAACGGAATGAGCTGCCAAGCACGATGATTGGCTGCAGCACTGTCGACGACTCACAGAGACCAGGAGCAGCCTTTATGGAAGGTGGGATTCATATAATGCGCCGGACAGTATAGCACTTGTGATGGTAACCAGGGATGCCCAGGCCTCGTGTGGTTCGTCCTGGCGTGGGGCGGGGGCACTACACCTTTCAATGGTCCTTGTTCTCTGAATCCCCTGGCACATCTCCAGCACCGCTCCGATCACACCGAGATCTCCGCATAATATCAATAAGTCTTAGAATTCAATCCACTTTGGACGCTGAGAATCTCAGGAATTTCCTCGCTGTGGGGTGAGGCCGGGCTTCCTTTCTGTAAATCAATTCAGGCTTTTTCCTTGGGCCCGAAGTCTGACGTGACCTGGCCTTAACCACTTAGATGCCATGGAAGAAAACGCAGCTATTTATGTTATACCTGACTTCAAAGGGGGATTGCCCACCTTGTCCATCTGTGGCTTGTGCCAGGATACGCCATTATTGTATAGTAGACGCCGATCTCACCAATGAGATATGTGTCTACCGGGAGAACAGAGCTGTCATTGGGGAAGTGGTCGGATTCCCAATTCATTTGTTTGGGAATTCTGACCAACGCTCCACAGAAACCAGCAAGCGACTGGGTCCCCGATATCAAGACAGATGCTGCTCCTGTTGATGATACTCGCATGTTCTATACATTTATGGCATATTCCGAGGATTTGCCATAGATCATGTACCAGATAGGAATACCCCTTTTATTATTTTTTTTCCCATTTAAATTAAAATAATGAGGAATGTCTGAAGACTTCGCACACATGGCCATGTTTGGGCTTTGTGCACAAGATGCGGAGGGTACAGTCAAGGTTTCCTTGATCTTGTGGAGCAATATTTGGTTGTGCCACACATCAGCTACCTGCACGTACACACTACCGCTCTATCCATTGTCTGCGGGAGAGGAATCAGAGTGCTGTTCTTGGCTGCTATTTATTGTCCTTGGCAATAAAGCGGCACTGTGTTACAGTATTTTACAGACATGGGGCCCAATTCATCGAGACCAGAGTTGTTGATGTTCCTGATTCATGAAGACTTGCACACCTCTTCACAAATCTGGGATTTCTGATGAGTGTTGTGCACCTCCGTGCGCTATGCCAGAAATCTCACTTCAGTCAGGTACTGGAGTGAGGTTTCTGGCATAGGTAATACTACAGCTAGTCTTAGTGGTGTCATGCCTGAGCTCCAACCATTTTGGCTGAGCTGGGAGAAACTAGTGTGAAAAATGCCAAAAGTCGCAAAATTTAGGTGCAACTCCGAGAACTTTGGCGTCAAAGCTTTGATGAAGTGTTCGTGTGTGTATATCTATTGGAGGATACTCGAGAACCTGGGGAAAGCCACTGAGTCACCATGCTGCCCACCTTTTGACAGTCCCATGGACACGCATGCAGTCACTGCTAAATTCCATTAGATCCTGGTTTTAGGTTGGACTTCCACTAATCAGTTTTCACCTATCCTGTACATAGGTAAGGCGTAGTTCACACTTGTGCAGTTCTCTCTGTCAAGCTCTATGTTGGGGCATCTGTAGGAATCTCCGAATAACTGGATTCCAATGGAACGGAGTTATGAATCTGACGGACTCCTTGTCTGGCCTCCATCCTGGCTGTATTTGTCTTTTTCCGATATGCATAAAATGTGGTCTATCACTTTTCGAAGTTGCTGGAAAAAAAGGCCATCGGCTTCGTTTAAGTGAATGGCTTCTTCAGGGCTACGGCGGTCGGGGATGGTGTTGAAATGGAGTTTTTCAGGGATTTCAACAGAAATTATTGAAATGCTCTACCAGGAGCCTGTGGTTGATGTCCTAGTTGCGTACAAACTTCCAGGTGTTTTCGTCAGGTCTTTCATGCGCTGCACTTTTGACTTTCAGTAAATTCTTCCACTGCTGGAGGGACTTTGCATAATTTAAGTAGAAGGACAGTAGCGATAATGCAGCGCTTGTAGCTGCAGGGAGCAGTTATCCTGTTACATTTCTGTGCGTTCAGCAATCATTATTTCTATTTCACATCACATGTCTGACCCTCCTTCCTCCTCCTTCTTCCTCCTCCTTTCTTCTGTGTTCGTTTCCTAAGCCGGTAGTTCTAATGGGAAGTGATCAGCGCGCTGAAGACCTCATACGTAGACACATTGGCCATTGCAGTGCAGACGGTTGGTATCGGCGCTCACATGGGGTGTGTCAGAATCCTCCCTTCCCGAGAATACAGTGACTGTGTATATTTTACTACAAGGCTCCAGTATGAATACAGCTCTGGGAACCTTATTAATAGAGAATGAGGACAGAAAAGAAAATATTAAAACTGATTTTCTTACATTCTTTTTTCTTTTTATTGAAATGACGATGTTGCCTATTGTTACTTTATAGTCCATAGCAAAATGGCTAAATACAGTTGCAATCAAAATTATTCAATCTCCATAAAATTGTGTTTATTAGTAAAATATTCGACCTTTCTCCTGTTTGCAATAAACCAATTAAGATCATTGTAAATAACTCTGCCCAACTAATATAACAAGTGGTTTCTCCAAATTCAGCACAAAATTCCTCTTGACTACTGCAGGATCAGAATTATTCAACCCCTTCATGGCAAGCGTCTTTAGTACATAAAGACTTTTTGGCTGTTATGCATCGTATTTGCAGCAGGTCATAACAGCCAGAGGTGCTCTACTAAGTCCTAAAGACGCTGGTCATGAAGGGGTTGAATATTTCTGAGACTGCAGTAGTCAAGAGACATTTTTTGCTGAATTTGGAGAAAAAACTTGTTATATTAGTTGTGCTAAATTATTTAACCCCTATAATGTCCATTTTCAACATATGTTGGTAATGGCTGTATGAAGCAGGCTCAGGAGCTGAACATGCTTCATACTAGCGAGATGCTGGCTGTGTTACATAGCCGGCATCTGCCTCTAACTGCAGCTACTGGAGCACGTTCTGATGACTGCAGTTTAACCATTTAGGTTATATGCACACTGCTTTATTGATGCATTTTCGTGGCGTTTTTTCCGCTCGGAAATGCACCAAAAGTGCTATGTAATCCATCTGCCAGCTAATGCAATGACAATACCGATGTGCTGTGCACATGAACCGGAATTTTCCGCTCGGGATTGTCATTGCGTTTAAATCCGCAGCATGTCCATTCTTTGTAGCGAATCTGCAGCGCAAAAATGCACAAAGAATGATACCATGGCCGGGAGAGAAGACTACTTCTCCTATCATCCGACCGCCGCTCCTGCTGATAACAGCGAGAGCGGCGCGGCTGAGGGGAGAAGTAGTCTCCTCAGCCGACGTCTGTGCGTGCTATGTAAAATAAAATAATAAAAAAAAAACACCTTTCATTCTCACCTGTCCGGTGCCCTCCCAATGTCCCCTAATGACCCGATCACCCGGCGGCACACTGACGGGAGCGCGCTCACTCACGGCAGTGTACATCGCTGCACTGCCGGGACTGAGTTCACCTGACTTCATCAGCTGGAGATCAGTTGACAAGCTCCGGGACCTCACTTTACGGTACCGATGCTGTGTGGGAATATTCTCATGCATCACTGATGCAGTAAATTGATCTTCAGCTGATTGGGCAGCATGGTGGCTCAGTGGTTAGCACTGCAGCCTTGAAGCGCTGGGGTCCTGGGTTCAAATCCCACCAAGGACAACATCTGCAAGGAGTTTGTATGTTCTCCCCGTGTTTGTGTGGGTTTCCTCCAGGTTCTCCAGTTTCCTCCCACACTCCAAAGACATACTGATAGGGAATTTAGATGTTTGTAAAGCGCTGTGGAATTAATGGTGCTATATAAATGAGTAAAATAAATAAATAAATGAACTCGGGTGAACTCAGCCTGCAGCACAGCGATGTACACTGACAGCAGTCACATCAGTAATTGATGTGGCTGCTGTAGAAGTGACCCGGATCGCCGTGGGACACTCGGATTACTTCATGACAGCGGACAGATGAGGGATATGGTTGTTTTTTTTTTTTTTATAGGAGACGAGGGATTAGGAGAAAAACCGTGTGTAATTTTATTTCAATAAAATACTTTATTCTGGCGGTGTTTATTGAAAAAGCGTTGTAAACCTTACTACGAGGCTCTTATAGAGCCCTCTCCATTACCAACCTGGGCTTCATGTCAGCCGCCAATACAAGGCTGACATGAACCCCAATCTTATTACCCCACTCGCCACCGCTACACGGCAGTGGGAAGAGCTAGTGGGGCTAAACGCCAGATTTGGCGCATCTTATGGATGCGCCATTTCTGGGACTGCTGAGAGCTGATATTATTAGCCGCGAAGGGAGCCAGGATCCATGGCCCCTTCCCTGGCTATTAATATCAGCCCGCAGCTGTCTGTTTAGCCTTTTCTGGTTAGATTTTTATAGGGGGACCCTACGTCAATTTTTTTTCTGGGGTTCCACTGTAATCTAGCCAGTAAAGGCTAAGCAAACAGCTGTGGGCTGTTATTAATAGCCAGGGAACATGTTTGGCTAATGACCCCTTCCCCCGGCTACTAATATCAGCTCCCAGTGGTCGGCTTTCCCTTTGCTGGTTATGAAAAAGATGCAGGAGCCCATGCCATTTTTTTTAATTTTAGGCTATGTTCCCACGATCCGGACGTAGCAGTGCTTTGGACGCAGCATATTTTTGCTGTGTTCTATTGAACGCAGGTAAATCCGCATGTGTTTACTGAACCATGCGGATTTACCGTATTCAATACATTCTATTGGTCAAATTTCTGCTGCGGAGACTAGCGACTCCGCAAGAGAATTTGACATGCTCCGGTCCTGAAAGACGCGGTGCATGTCAGTGTCCATGGGTGATCCGCAGCCTCTGATGCACGCATAGTGGACATGCGATTTCTAGAAATCCCATATCCACTATGCTCTAGCATCTGGATGCTGTGGGTTGAACGCTGCGGGTTTGATGCTGCATAAACATGCAGCTTCAAACCTGCAGCGGCTCCTGATCGTGGGCACATACCTAAACTCACCCGCAGCATGTCAATTTCTTTAGCGGAGATGCTAGTCTCTGTTAAAGATTTTGACCGATTGAAATGTCATTATATGTGGTGGATCCGCATGTACTGACAACAAAAGTGCGGCATTAGAACAGCTTTTTGGATGCATCGAAAATACGCTGAGTCCAAAGCGCTTCTGGTTGCTGATCGGGGGTACGTAGCTGCTAACGAAACAGCTGTGAGCTGTTATTAATAGCCAGGGAACATGTTTGCCTAATGGCACCTTCCTAGGCTAAAAATAGCAGCTCACAGCTGCCCCAGAAATGACGTGAATGGAAATGCTAATGAGCTTGGGTTTATTGGATTAGCTGACACCTAGCCCTTTTGTTTAGTGATGACAAATTGTCAATTAGACACTTTATTTGAAATACAACAAACGCATTGTTTAATCATTTAAATTAACCAATATACTCACCCCAGGTCTGACCAGGGCTGTGGAGTCGGTAAGCCAAACTTCCAACTCCGACGCTTCAATTTCCATGACACAGACTCCGACTCCCTCATACATGGATCATGTTTAAGTGATAAATTTACTGTAGCACAGATTCATCTCAGCTAAAAGTCTAGACCCTTAGATCAGAAATAGGACAGACATTTATAGAACCTGTCATAACTTTCCCAAATTGATATGAAAAAAATATTCCCCACAAACTGCATTGCACTACTGTACCCAATTTCTTATATCTTTTAGGAGTAGGAGTCAATCATTTTTATACCGACTCCGATTCCAACTCCACCAAAATGGACTCCGGCTCCACGACTCCGACTCCACAGCCCTGGGTCTGATGGTAATCCAAGGGTTATTAAAGCGATGTCTCGTGTTTTTTTCTTCAAATCTCTTTATTTAGCTCTAAAAAGCATTCATTGATGTGCAAAACTTGTGTTTTTTCTGCAGCGTTTTTCCTTCCAAGAGATGCAGAAACGCTGCAGAAATTTCTGCAATCAAATCCTGAACGTGTGCACATAGCCTTAAATGCAGCTGTCAATCACTGACAGTGTCACATTTACATAATTGCCAGTGTGCGCACCGCCTCCCCACTAACCGATCGCAGTGTGTATTACCATGGTAGTCAGGAGCCTGCTGGAGGCCCCTGTCACTGCCATCTTGGTACCCTTGTGAAGCTCAGCCACAGGCCGGGCTCCATAAGTGAACAATACTGTGGTATTTCAGTATATCGTATAAGCAATGAAACAATCGCAGGTTCAAATCCCCTTGAGGGTCTAAAAAAATATTTAAAACCCATTAATAAAATAAAAGTTAAATCGCCCCCTTCAAAAATAAAGACATTTTTAAATAATAAAACAACATATTTGGTATTGTCGTGTCCGAAAAAGTCCAATCTATCAAAATATTAAATTATTTAAATCATGCATTAAAAAGAAAAAAATCGAAATGTCAAAATTGCAATTTTTTTTTAATCGCCACCTGCCCCCTCGTCCCAAAAATAAATAAATTAAAAAGTGATCAAAATATCATATGTACCTCAAAATGGTATCAAAAGGTTATATCCAGGCTGCATTTGTGCACAGTCGGGCGTGACTGGGGTCACATTCAGGATGGATGCCGAGGCATCTGTCCTACATACGGACCCAAACAGAAGCATAGCTGCCAGACTGTGGATGGTCACCGATGAGCAGCTTGGTGGCTCAGTGGTTAGCACTGTGGTTTTGCAGCACTGGGATCCTGGGTTCAAATCCCACCAACATCTGCAAGGAGTTTGTATATTTTTCCCTTGTTTTTCAATGTCCTCCCACACTCCAAAGACATAATGATAGGGAATGTAAATTGTGAGCCCCAATGGGGACAGCGATGATAATGTCTGTAAAGTGCTGCGGAATATGATGGCACTATGTAAACAAAGCATAATAAATAAACATGCCATCGCTACAGTATATACGTTATGTATGGTGAAAATCTCCTGTAGGATAGGAGCAAAGACCCTTTTAGCAGTAAAATGTCAGCTCAGCTTGCAAAAAGCAAGCCCTCACGTAGCTCCACCGTTATAAAAAAAAAATTAAAAAAAATACGGGTCTTAAAAAACGGTGCTGCATACAAATTTTATTATTTTTATTTTTTCGACAAGGTTTTGATTTTTTATTTTTTTTTAACCATTAAAACATATGAAAAGACCTAATAAGTTTTTGGTTCACAGAATTAAAGGGGTTGTACACTACTAGGACAACCCCTTCCTGAACTAAATGTTTGGCCCCATACGGGAGGGGAGTGTAGTTTTTTTTTATTTTTTATTATTTTATTGGGGCCAAACATTTAGTTCAAGAACGGTTTGTCTTAGTAATGGACAACCCATTTAACGCCGTAAAATCAAAACCCCAAAAAGCATGTTTTAACATGCTCTTTTTTCCATAGACTTATTTATAGGACTGCAAATATGATATTGATTAGGGTTAAAAAATTCTGATGTAATAGTCACCGAAATATTTTCTAGGTTTAGAAAAAGCCGAATAAGGGGTATGTTTGCCCTTTGTTGGAGCTCACGTAGCATCTGTTGCACGCACAGCAGGCGCCTCGTGCTCGGGCCGCTCTCCGTTCTGCATTGCAGCTGCCGTCCTCATTGATGATTGTGCAATAAATCATCTTCCAGTCTGTGTGTGATGACAATCACACATGGATATCTGTAGCGGCAGCCTTCAAAAGAAATTTACCAAATGCATTGGCAGTATTTTTTTTTATTAGTCCTCCAACGCAATATAAATGATTAAGGATGTATAAGACGTTCTTTGTAGGAGTGGGAGAATTTGTAGGTTTTCTTGCTCTTCTTTTATTTCTTGTATACATGTCAATGCTTTTCCATCAGTCATCCTAATGTTACTAGATTACCTTTCCAAGAATTGGTAGGCGGTGTATGTAATGAACATGTTAAACAGGATGTAGTGACTCAGAGGCGTCTTGTAAATCTTACCAAATCTTACCATTCATGGCTGACTTCACTTGGATAAGGCGGGTGCTGCTGGAAGGTTTTATTATTTTGCAGATAAGCACTTGACTTGCACCAGTACTTTAATGACTTCGTTAAATATTTGCCGGCCTGAGCTGCCCCTTTAAGCTACAAGTGATCCACAAACAAAGTTCATTTTAATCAATAGATCTTGGAATAATAATAATTTCCACAATTGATTGTGATTGAATAAAATGTTCCTGTGCTGAGATAATCTTATAAATGTGCCCCTGCTGTGTACTGTGTAATGGCTGTGTCTGACCGTACAGGAACATGGTCTGATCATACCACATCTCCTGGGCAGGGGAGGAAGCAAAAGAGTATACAGACATTACAGCAGGGAATCACAGCTGATTCTTTCTGTGAGGTAAAACATTTCACTGCCTGTTTTTTAAAAATGCATTATCTCACAGAAAGAATCAGCTGTGATCCTGTGCTGTAATGTCTGTATACTTATTGCTTACTTCCAGACTATGTTCCTGTATGGTCAGACACAGCCATTACACAGTACACAGCAGGGGCACATTTATAAGATTATCTCAGCACAGGAAAAAAAATGTTGAACACATCCAATTGTGGAAATTAAAGGGGTTGTCCACTACTATTCAAAATATCCCAATGTGTTTTTATGCTGAATAAAAGCTTCTTTCTCATTACCTCCCTCTGCTGTTTCTGCCTGTGAGTGGCGCTATCACTGGCCGCTCACAGGCATCACGTGCCCCCCGGCTGCCGCCGGCTCTGACATCTGCTGATGTCACGTCATGATTCCGGATGCAGCCAGGGGTTTCTGTCTTCTGCGTTCCACGGTGGATGCTGGGTGTGACGCGGTGGGGTAACCCCGTCCACAACCCAGCAGCCACTGCAGAGACCCCAGCACTGAGTGACACCTCACTTCACGTGACGTCAGCAGGGGGTCACGTGCTGCCTGTGAGCGGCCAGTGATAGCGCCACTCACAGGCAGAAACAGCAGCGGGAGGTAATTAGAAAGAAGCTTCTTTTCATCATAAAAACACTTTGGGCTATTTTGAAGTGGACAACCCTTTTAATATTATTCCAAGATCTATTGATTAAAATGAAATTTGTTTGTGTGAAAACCCCTTTAAATCCTCTGTTATATGGCATTAGCTGAATCTGACCATTAAAATAAGACACATCTGCAAAAAAAAACAACTACTTACTGGAGGATGCAAAAACCCTTTATCGGATAAGTACAATATTAGACGCTAAAAAGAAAAGGCAAATAACTGGAGATAAGACCAGAATCTGCATATAAAAATAGAAGCAAAAAATGTGATCAAATAAAAAATAAGCCTCCTTGTGAAATAGGGGACAGGCAAGATACAATGGTGAAAATCCAGAACTCTGTAAAATCAATTTATTTATTTGAAAAAATGTAAATGGTTACCGCGAGTCTCATGGATACAGAGCCTCTCGCTCAGGCCGGGCATTGCAGTCCGTATATAGACCTTAAAATACACTGACAGATTTTATATGGATGCCTTCCGTGTGCTGGTTTTGACTTTTCAGACTCCTAGCCTTTTATGGGTGATTTGTACAAAAAACGGACATGTCTTCGTGTGTGTTTTTATTTTTTTTGCGGCCTCATGGAACATGTGAACAGCCCCATAGGCTATAATGGGTAAATGTTTTGTATATGAAAAACCTGGATGGAACAGGTACGTGAAAAAAATGAAGGCTGAATGAGGCCTAATTATACAGGTTAGGGCTCGTGCAGAGTACTGTATTTTCTGTCCAATTACAATCAACAAAGCATTGGATCGCACTCGGACAAGTGTTATTCTATGGTAACGTGCACAAGTCCGTTTTTTTTTTTCTTTTTTTTTGCCCTTGGACAGAGCCAGTCGGGAAAAAATCGCAGCATGCACGAGTTTTATCTGATAATGCGAATGCGGTCCTATTTCCACGGCCTGACAGAATGGATAAGATGGAGAAATTTTTTTTCTCAAACTGCTCCTGATCGGAGTGTGATCGGAGTGTGATCTTTTCAGATGAGCATGAATATACGCTTGTCTGCACTTAGCCTTATATTGTGTTATCCTATAAATTGGCTTTAAAGAGAATCTATTAGCAGTTTTTTGCTATCCCATCTGAGAGCAGCATAATATAGTGGTAGAGACCCTGATTCCAGCAATGTATCACTTTCTTGGCTTCTTGCTGCATTTTTGTAAAGTCACTGGTTTCTCTGCTGGAGATCTAGCTTCTGACTGCTGAGCTCTGTATAACCCTGCCCACACCACTGACAGCTTTCTGCCTATACACAGTGTACACAGGAAGCTGACAATCTGTGGTGGGGCAGGGTTGGACTACCTGGCAGAAGCTTTACTAGTCCTCTAGTGATAATCTCCTGCTGATAAAACAATATTATCAAAACTACGGCAAGCAGCCCAGTAAGTGATACATTGCTGGAATCAGGGTCTCTGTCTCTACATTATGCTGCCCTTAGATCATGTGGCAAAAACCTGGTGGCAAATTACAGTTAAATATTACTCTGTTTTTTTATGAACATTTTTAGTTTTGACAAAAATGTATTCTTTTCTCTCATTATCACTGTTTCCGATGAGACTGCTTGGGGCGGACGCTATCCCACGGCGCACTGTTCTTCGGAGGGTTCCATGGGTCATAACTCTGCACGTGGCTGCTAAATCTATCACCTCTCAAACGTGGAGTGAGAGAATATGTGGCATTTGGGTACAGACGCTCCTATAGGAAATGATGCTACTCTGTAAGAAACTGTGATTGCGGCTTTTATGTGCAGCTTTCAATACTGTAGGTGCTTTACATTAATTAGGTTCATTCAGCTGCAGTATAGGAACACCTTTATTAAATATATATATATATATAATGCATAAAATATTTAATTTACCGTATATGCACCGTGTAAATTTAAAAAAAATAAAAGTAAATAATATATATATATATATATCACACACAATTCATATACTTTACAATTTTTTTTCTAATTTACACAGTGCATGTAAAAAAATGGAGAATTTATTTTAATTCTTTTTAAACTCTCGTGCTTGGGGTTTTATAGTTGTTGCCAGCAGCAGGACTCATCCATCTCCTGAAATGTTTCTATTTTAGACCCATTTGCTATTTTACTCCATTGATTTACACGGCCCACATGCATCATGTTGTTTATCTGGATTTTAGCAACGGTCGGCTGAAAATGTACAAAACGGGCTCTGCTTCCAGGATTTACAGCTTGGCACAATACAAATAATTATACTGGAGCTTTCAGCAAAGTGCTCGGGATCTAGGAGCTGTAAATATTTACCAGTCCTATTAACGAATCATTAGAGATCTATGGGATGTGAATCTGAACTTTTGAAGTTTTCTTTTCTTTTTTTTTAAAGAAATAGTATGTGATATTTTTGCATTGAGATGTTTCCCTGCAACATCTGAGATGCAATATATATCTGTATTGTAACTGGCTGCAAAGTGGGTGACTATTTTACAGTTACATTTTTTTATTTTTTTTTATCTTTCATTGATACAAGTGGCCAAAGAAGAAAACTAATAAAATATAACCTTTATTTGGTATATATCAAAAATAAACAAGCAAGCATAAAGTTCTTACAAATATATATGGAGGCCGATTGATCAAGACTGGCATAGTGCGTAATCATGCTACACCAGTCTTGCTGAAATAAAACGCACCAAATTCAGTAAGAGGCGCACTCTACTTAGTGATTTTGGCACCTCTTGTAAGCCGCGTGCCCCTCCGTGCACTGCGCCAGAAATGCTACTCTAGTCAGCTCTGCCCATTTCGGTGGAGCTGAGTCAAGAAAAAAAATTCCAAAAGTCGCAGAAGTTTTGAGCACAAATATTTTTTGTGACTTTTCAAATCTTTTACCATGGGTTTTCTGGTGTAAAAGTTTTGATGAATGAGCCCCTTAGGGTGCTTTCACATAGAGCTTTTCTCCACTTATGGAGGGCCATAGACTATAATGGCGCTGGCTAAGCGAACGCACGCTCTGTTCATCAATTTCAGGTGGACGATCAGATGTAGTAAGAGTGAAGCCACTCAGATAATGCAGTATATTCACTGCCCACAGCCCATTACTGACACCGATCTTAAGAGGGATCTGTCTCATAGTGGCAGAAAACCCGGATTCCAATGAGTTGTCACTTACTGGTCTGCTTATTGTAGTTTTGATAAAAATGCCATCACTTAATGGGATGCTTGCTGTATTCTTGATAAAATCACTGTGTCGTTTACTGGGCTGCTTGCTTTAGTTCTGATATAAAACACAGTTTTATCACCAGGAGATTGTCACAAGTGAGCTTTTTAAGCTTGATCCTGTTCTTGGCTATGTTTCTGATGTTACTGCTTTTTACTTCTCTACACAAAAACACATCCCAATTGCACGGGTGCCGACCCATGGACATCGCTGGTAAAAGAGCTCTACTGAAACGAAGAATACGATCCCAGCTGCTGCCGGGTGCGGAGCGTCGGGGATGAGAACCAGCGTCCTGTTTGTGATCATGGCTTAGTTGTGTGGAGTGTAAACTTGGATGACTTAAGATGCCAGGTGGCCCCTTATAACCACAGTCTTATCTGGACTACCTAGTTCCTGTATTAGGATAATAGTGGATTAATATATAACTGATGAGTGGGAGGAATTGACTTTGCCTAGACGACATGGACATATGTTATACGTGATGACTTTCTTTAGTGTTCTGGCTGCAGTTGAGAGGCCCCTGATCTAGCAGCCACATTGGTCATCTGTGGTCGCTGGACCAAAGCCCTACTAACCTCCACCCACCTACCTGCATCCCCAGCTCCTCTTCTGATTAGTAGGACGACGCAATGTCACCATTGCACGATGCATGGGTGCCGATCATTAGAGGAGGCGCTGGGAATGCTGGCAGGTGGGTGGAGGTTTGCAGGGCTTTGGTCCCACTTCCACAGACGACCAACATGGCCTCTTGACAAAGGTCTTGTAAATCTTTTTGCTCAACTGTTTCTGACCGTAAAGAGCTGGTAGTTGCCTCTCATGACTTCTGTTCATGGCCGCCATGGATCTGGTGCGAAATCCAACAAATCCTGACAGGCTTCACTTATACCTGCAGTTTTCTGCCAGAATTTCGCTTTTAGGGAAAAATACTGGAACCAGAGAAAACCTTGTGTTAGTTGTATGAACCGCGGAGGCATGCTAAATATGTACTATATTCCAGTCAGCCATAACATTACAACCACTGGCAGATAACTAAATTACAGTGATTTTCTCAGTACTACGGCTCCAGTTAAGGGGGGCTTCAAGGCAGCAAGTCGACCTTCTATTCTTTAATTTGATGTATTGGAAGCAGGAAAAATGGAGAAGCGTAAGGATAGGAGTGACTTGGACAAGGACAAATTGTGGTGGTTAGATGTTCAGAGCATTTCCTAAACAGCTGGTCCTGTGGGCTTCCCAGTATGAAGTAGTTGGCACTTACTCAAAGTGGTCCAAGAAAGGATCACTGCTAAGCAGGTCCTGAGGCATGGCTGCACATGGGGGCGAAGGCTAGCCCATCTGGTCCAGTCCCACAGAAGAGCTGTTGTTGCACAGTTTGTGGGAAAAAATTACCGTAATGCTAGCTAGTCTAGAAATGCTGGAGACTGGACAGAGGGGCCATACTGACCCCTGTCCACCACCGACAATGACTACAGTGGGCACAGGAGCATTAGAAATGGACCGTACAGCCATGAAAGAAGACGGTTGATGATGGCCTGGTCATCTGGTCTGATGAATGGTGTTTTCTTTTGTTGTAATGATGATACACAGACACTTGAAAACTATGTAGAACAGTCTTCTAAATAAACAAAACCGCTTTATGTTGTAGAGGGTCTCTCGGCAATCTGAAAACAAGGAAGGAGACGATGTCAATTCTTTTGCAGTTATCTGACAAGGGGACACTGGAAAAGTCCAAAGTCACGATATGTACGAGGACACATCAGGGTGAACATCCTGAGATCCTTCATACCATATCCTTTGATCGGCTGCAGCCATCCTGGAGAAGATAAAAACTGGAGCACATGATGCTTCTATAATTATCCGTACGGCCGTGCTAGAAGTCAGCCGTGAGCGAGGTCCAGGACAGTTCACTGATGGATCCTATGTGGAACAAAAGCCAAATCCCAATACTGAAGGAAAAGGCGGAATTGTGTTATTATCACCATGTTGGAAAATGGAGACCATGTTTATGTACACCATCATGACGTGACCCATCTGGAACGCCATTCGGCATTTCCCTCATCTAGTTATGTAATTATGTTGTAACTGAAGCTGGCTGTAGAAAGCCGCCCGCTATGCCTCCACGTTCCCCAATAGCATGTGTTCTCAATAGGCAGAGAGGAATAAGCGACTGCGGAGCTATATCTTCCATAAGAACAAGGGATCAGGCATCTTGAAATCCAACATGCCTGACCTTTTTTTTTTCTTCTTCTGACATTTGCATTGGGGGAATATAAGGGCATGCATATACACATTAGATGGATGGTTGCAGACTAGTCCATATGTTTGTAGGTACTTGTATGTTTATCTATAAATACATATGAATATATGGACTAGTCTGTGACCAAACATCTAATATGTATATGGGTGTCCCATATATATTTTTCTTGATGTGTGTGTGTGTATATATATAGATAGATAGATAGATAGATAGATAGATAGATAGATAGATAATATTTACACACACTCTCACACATATTAGGTTCAGGTATGTTGCATCTTACTTGGAGTGTCGCTGCTGGGGAAGTAAACATTTGCCACCAGGTTCCCTGACAGACACCAATTGATCGCCAGCGGTCCCAGTATTGGGACATTCTGTGACCGTCTTATTCCTTGGGGACTTTTCTAACAAAATAAAAATTGGTAAAAGTGAACAATACCTTTTAAATGCTGTCAAATCTACAGATTTTATTTGAATTTTAAAGCCCATATTCTCACAAATGACACCATACTGACAGTTCCTGATACAGTGGCTGGCTAGGTGAACTGTCCAGGTAAAGCAATGAAGGAGACACAGTGCTAACGACTCCTGAGGTCCCTTCATTCTCCGAATGGTCGGGTCTTCCAGAGATCGGAGCCAAACCGATCCTAACGCAATGGTATACACCAGTGATACATGTTGCCCCCACAGTTCATGAAGAAATGATCTGCCATGGTCGCTCTTCAGGACCCTCAGCTACTCTAGCCATTTAATCTCTGCGTCTGGAGACTGGTCCAGTAGTCAATATATTGATCTGTGGGATAAGTGCTCCTGTTATATTAGATTCATCAATATTCTGATCTGGATCCTCATGAATCATGACTGAGAGCGTAAATGTCTTCATGTCTGACGAAGCACCATCAATCTTGCCGAGGCTTGGTGATCTAGTGCTGAAGAGTCTGGACGGGTCTATGTGGTTTCCAGACAAGCAGGGGATTGTTGAGTGTGAGGGCCCACTTGGTTATCTAACCCATCTCATGGGCCCCATTTGTGAAGTGCTATTCGAAACTGCTCACGGTTCTGGCATGAAATGCTGGTATCTGCCTTGGTGTATTTTACTAAAAAAAAAAAAAAAAATTTCCCCACTACTGAATTCTTTACATACATATGAAACAATCCCTATTTTGTATTCAGACGTGTTAGTCTTGTGCATGTCATTACCTCCGCACTTGCAGGTCCCAGACGTGTTCGGAAAGGACATGGAATGTAACCACATAACAGGGCCGTTCTGTTACAGGCTCCCAAGCTGGAAAGCAGCTCTGTGCCGAGCTGACGTTATCCAAACTGGGACTGTGCCACATCCGCCAGGATTTGTGTAATTCACCATGGGGTAGTCCATGGTCCGACGAACCCCTTACTGACCAGATCCCATATAGACGGAAAAGTTTACAGAATCGGCTGAGGAATATGGCTTCTCATATAACCTCTATTGACCCGAAGCAAAGACTACTTGTTTTCTGGAGCAAGACATTAACTGTTTAGGGTGGTCTCTCCCCTTGAGTTCAAGTGCATTTTTATTTGTGATTTTTTTTTTTTTTGGAATTTGCAGCAAATTTGCCATATGAGCCCCTTGGGGGGGGGGGGGTTCTATGATTAATGCAATAGAATTATGGCTAAATTTATGCAAAAAAAAATTACATTTATGATAACATGACCTGAACCACATTTAGTAGGCATTTTATACAATTTTTGATACTTTTATAAAAAGTAAAAAAGGAGGGGCTCAAAAGGAGAGGCTTGACTGAAAGGAAGGGGCTAAACATGAAAGGGGGCGTGGCCTAAAGGCTAATGCATTCCAATTTTTTTCAGCAAAATATTGGTTTCATTGTAGACCTATTAAGAATAATAATAATAATAATAATAATGATAATAGACAAGTGTGACAAATTTTTCAGTCATCATAAACCACTGTGATAAACGTAGAGAACTTATTGTGCAGTCTAAGATTACACACTATAAATATAAGACAGGATTAATAAATCTGTCTCCTTGTGTGAATACGCCCTAAATACATCAAAACTGAATCTGACCTTTTTTCAAAAAGCAACCATGGACAAAAGTGGCTTTCACTTTTTCAAAATTGTTTATGCCGCTCCCTTTGACAACTATATACTATGGCACATAGAAAGCCAGGGGCATGCTGCCAGTTTTGGAGCTTTTAAACACTGAGCCCTGATTGTTGCTTTGGGCATGAGCCTGATACAATGAATGAACAGATTTCCTATTGAAATCAATAGGAGGTGGTTTCTGGATGGATTACACATGAGTTTCTAAACAGCGTGTACACGGAAGTCTGCTGTTAAACCTTGAATGGATTTATCCAGGTGGTACAGTATCACATATCAGGTATTAAAAACTTGGACACTTTACAGGATACTTTTAAAAATAAAGCAATATTATTGGGTACTGCACCTTGGCTCCTATTCTCATGTATTGGAGCTGGACTGCAGTACCTGATAAAAGCTACTACGGTGCTGTGCCGATCTCGCTTTGTGTACTATTTTGTTTTAATATACTTAAATTTAAAATTCCCTGTCCAACAGCTTTTTTTTTTCCTACTTCCTTATTGATGACTCCTCATTTGAGAATCCCAATGCATGCTGGGATACTCAAACGAAGCGTCATTAGGGGGTAGACCCCCTCCCTGAAGCAAAGCGTCCACAGTTATGCTTGTTTCAGGTGCTTGCCTGCGCAGTGTGTGCTGTGCTATGTGCACTGTATGAAATGCTCACGTCGCCAGCTCAGATCAACAGTAACGAGCAGTCAGAAGAGCACGTTGTCAGAATATATGAGTAACGTCACCTGAGGGGGTGGCGTTGATCTCTACACGCCAGGTTTTAGTATTACCACATGCACTGACAGTGCGCTCGTTACTGAGCTGGCGAGAGTGCACTGTCTTTGTGCATATTTCACAGTGCACATTGTGCAGGGACTAGCCCAGCCCCAATAGCGAGCGTCACTGAGGACGCTTAGCTTCAGGGAGGTGGTCTGCCTCCTGATGACTCTTCATTTGAGTATCCCAGCATGCATTGGGATTCTCAAATGAAGTGTCATCAAAAAGGAAGAAGAAAAAAAAGAGAAAAGCTATTAGTGTAGTTAGGAAAGGATAGGGAATTTATAATTCAATTATATTAGAAAATAGTTTCGATTATGGCATCAAATAGATAGGGATTTAGGATGAAATTATTTAGAATATCAGACCACCACTTTAAATGATCTGTTTTGCTGCTAGTATAACACGCAGTGGATTTCCTGCCTGGAAATCCGGATTGGAAATCTGCATCATATTCTCTAATTGTTCTCATTAATTGGAATATTAAAAGTGTCCGATACCTGCTGAGACTTATGGATGATATCTGTAGACGTGATGTCACCCGCCCATCTTGTCTCCCGATGCACAAGTGAGAGGAACTAGAATAGTTCAAAGGAAATACCAAATGTACAACCCCAGTTCCAAAAAAATTGGAACTCTGTGTAAAATGAAAGAAAACGAGATCAATTTGGAAATTTGATTTTTAGATCTCATATTACCATAGAACACTACAGAGCATAGATCACAGATCAGAAGGGGATTATTAGACATTTTTCTATTTAATTTGAAAAAAATAACTCCTTTAGAAATTGATGGCAGCAGCACATCTCGAAAAAAAAGTCTACCATTCTGTAGTATCCAATCTTCTTACCACAGTGTGTAAATGTCTGGGAAGAGAGGAGACCAATGGCTGGAGTTCAAGGAAGGAATGATGTCCCATTGTTGTCTGATGTTGGCTTCTCGATGGTCCACAGTCCTGGATCTTTGCTGTATTTTTCGTTTCATAATGCGCCAGATGTTTTGTATTGGTGAAAGGTCTGGACCGCAGGCGGCCGGTTCATCACCTGAAATAGACGTTGTTAAGATGGGGCATATGTTGTGTTAAAATCCTATATAGTGCTCAGCATTGATGGCTCCTTTCATGATGTGTATGCTTCCCCTGCCATAGGCACTAATACAATCCCATACCATCAGAGTTACAGGAACTGTGCGCTGATAACAAGCTGGACGGTCCCTCTCCTCTCGAGTCCGCAGTCTGTGGCTTCCATAAAGAGTTTCACATTTTGATTCATCTGACAACAGAACTGCTTTCCAATTTGCCTCAGTACATTTTAATTGAACTTAGAGAAGATGACAGCGTTTCTGGATTTTGTAGATATATGGCTACTTTTTCCTACAGTATTCCTGAACCCATGCAGTGATTTGCATGACCGAATCACACCTGTTTTTAATACAGTGTCTCTTTAAGGCATGTAGAACGGTCCTTGTCCCTTGTGCACATGGATTTCTCCAGAATCTCTGAATGTTTTGATGATCTTATGTATTGTAGATGGTGGGATATTCAAAGTGTTTGCAATTTTACATTGAGGAACATTTTTCTGAAATGGGTCCACAATTTTTAGACACCGTTGTTCACAGAATGGTGCAACTCTGACCATCTTTGCTTCTGAGAGACTCTGCCTCTGTAACTTGCTCTTTGAATTTTATACACAGTCATGTGACTTAGTTGAAAATTGACCCTTCAGCTGTTTTCATTAGTACCACTTACTTTTCCAGCCTCTTGTTAACCCTGTTTGTGCTTTTTTGAGATGTGTTGCTGCCATCAATTTGTATCAGAGAATCCTGCTTCTTTCTCTGCCAGAATTGATCAGTCATTCTCAAAATTCTCAATTCAGAGGTAAAATCAGTATTCATTAAAGACTGACTTTCCCATTACTGAGATAGGAGATGAGAGCTGCTGCTGCTGAGAATCTATGTAGACTGAAGGAGGGAGTAGGAAGAGCTCTGCCTCTAGCTCCTCCTCCTCCTTTCTCCATAGAATATCCTCAGTAGCAGCTGCCATCTCCTATCTCAGTAATGGGAAAGTCTGTCTTCAATGAATACAGATTTTACCTCAGAATTGAGAATTTTTGAGAATGACTGATCAATTCTGGCAGAGTAAGAAGCAGATTTCTCTGATACAATATATTACAAAGTTTTTTTTATTTTCACGTGTATTATTGATTTATGAAATAAGAAATTAAAACGGTTACTCTTAATCCTAGTTTCATTAATTACCGTAAATAGAAAAATGTTGAAGACAAATTATGTTTTTATTATTTTTTTTTATGTTGTATCTCTTTAAACTGTTTTGTTATATTGGTGGCATGCCCAACCTGTATTGTCTGCATAGATTATATAGCAGGTTACGTGTGCTTTATGGCAGCTGTAATGAATGGAAGAGAATGGACTTTAAAAATGTCAGTAGATTATTAGGGTGTATTGACATGCGGAAGGTTAATCACAAGAACTGAAAAATTCATGACATTTTAATGGGATAGCTTATGCAACGTGTGCATGGATTTCTGCACGCACTATTCCGATTTCTTCAACCAATCTGCTATGTGATTATACTGTTCTTGTTTCCAGGAAGAGGGAGGATTATCATCTTGCCTTATCTAGACCTCCATCTGACAATAAAGGACTCCATACACATTACATAACTATCTGCCGAATGATTTTTTGATCTCCTCCAAAATGCGGTAAAGCTCGGTATTGTGCTCCTGTGTTCTCTATCAGAGATCCACTGCCAGAGGAGAACAAGAGGAGAAGCGGGTGCCCCCCCATACACATTTCCCTCTGATATCCATGGGTTCAGCTGACTTTTAGTCTATTGTGCATTCAGCCTCTAATGACAATGAAATGACTCTGCTCATTCTATCCCAGTATATACAACAAAGCTGAAAATCACTACATAAAGGATCCAGTCTAATAGCCATTGTGAGAACTGGAATATTTTAGTATTGTTTTGTGTGGGTAGCGAAAAATCATCAAAATTAGAAAATAACAATGTTTATATGTGATTGCTGGGTCCAGGTGACATTGAGCATTAGCACTGAGATCTATGTAGCCAGCAAAATGGAGGACATCACTGCTTCTGTCTTCTTGTCAGGGTCCCTGGCTGGGTCAGTCTGCTAAGTACCTCACCTGCTTCTGCTAGATCGAGACAGAAGGGGCTTTAATCCCATGACGTAAAAGTATAAAGGCTTGGCATAAAAGCCCACCGCGAAACACTTAGTACCAACCAAGTGATATATTTTCTGATGACACATTCACCTTAACCTGCGGTTACATTTACATGTACGACTTTAGACCGCCTAGACAAGTGATTGACTGCAGTGGTCACGTGAGTCATTTTTGGCACATTATTACTGCTGTTTTGGCCGGGACCACCACAGAGAAAGGGGGATTAAATAGATGAGAAGGACAATAACCTTTTATCATCTACTTATTTAGTGTGTTTTTCGCTTTTTCACTTTTTTTTTTAAATTAAATTCCCGGCAGCTTTAAATATTGGTTGCTAGTTGTTGTTACAATTAAAGCAGAATTATTGTGAATTTCATTTAAAAGCCCCTAACAAAATGTCACGAGAGCTAGAATGAGGATGTTCACGTAGGTGGTAGATTCCTAATGGCAAGTTTTTCTTGGAAAATCAGAAATACGCTGCAGATAATGGGGCTCTTAAATATAATTTTGGGGGGCGGAGGATTCTACTTTAACAAAACACCTAAAATACTAGACCCTGTAGTGTGATGTGAAAATGAAGTGTGTTCTATCCTTGAGGCAGGAAGATTTCTGCTTTGGCGTTACCGTGAAGCTTTGTTTGCCTCCATAGTGATTGACCACATCCATTATTTATTTCCTCCTTTATCGGCTGTGTACATAGCACATCAGGTTTGGGTCATGCCTAAGGGATTGTAAGAAGCAGCGGCTTCCTATAGAAACCATGCTGACGTGCCTTCATGCTTTCTAGCTTGTAGTCGCCCACTTCGCTATACTTATTATACCTTTTGTATTTTAACCATCTCTTCTTCTGTTTTGATCTACAGGTAGTGGGGCAACCGCTGTGGTCCAAGCTGCCTACTGCACCCCCAAGAAAGAGAAAGTGGCTATTAAGAGGATCAATCTAGAAAAATGTCAGACCAGCATGGACGAACTACTGGTAATGTGAACTAAACTTTCTTGCTTTGGTGATAGAAGGTGGACACATTTCATGAGCCACGTTTCCATTTTGGCCTTTTTTAATTTATTTTGCTTTTGCATCTTAGGCTCCTTTTTAACATGAGCAGATCATTTTCCCGCCATAATCGGCGATCTAGAACTCTGCAGCAATCAAGAGGGTTTTGCATAAAGGGAATCTGTCAGTAGGATCAAACCTGCTAAGCCATCTATATGGGCATGTAGGTCATAGGAAGCTGAATAAAACGATACCTTGATACCTGTGATCCGGTGTCTTATTCCAGAGAAATCAACCTTTTTCTAAATATGTAAATGAGCTGTTAAGATCTATTGGCCTGACATTGATCTCACTGAGAATCTGCCTCTAGAGATTATTGTAAATGAAAGGGAACATTACCAGTGTGAGACATGTAGATAAGGAAAGCAGACTGTCAGTCATTACTTGTTTCACACTGGTAACACCTCTTTTTCAATTAAAATAAGCTCTGGAGGCAGATTCTCAGTGAGATCTATGTCCGGCCCATTGATCTTAACAGCTCATTTACATATAGGAAAACATGGATTTGTCTGAAATAAGACATAGAATTGTTGATATTAAAGTATTGTTTTATGCAACTTTCTATGACCTGCGTGCCCATGTAGGAAGATTGATCCTACTAAGATTCCTTTTAAATGCTTGAGTGATTTGTTTCTATGAAACCCTTTACATTATGGTCAGAAGCACATCCCCTGCTTACATGGAGGAATGTGCTGCCAACAAACAATAGTTTTATCTTTTGCATAAACGGCGCACACGAGATGAATGCGGTGACGGCACGGCGTACACGAGATGAATGCGATGACGGCACGGCCCACACGAGATGAATGTGATGACGGCATGGCGCACACGAGATGAATGCGGTGGCGGCACGGCGCACACGAGATGAATGCGGTGGCGGCACGGCGCACACGAGATGAATGCGGTGGCGGCACGGCGTACACGAGATGAATGCGATGACGGCACGGCCCACACGAGATGAATGCGCTGACGGCATGGCGCACACGAGATGAATGCGGTGGCGGCACGGCGCACACGAGATGAATGCGGTGGCGGCACGGCGCACACGAGATGAATGCGGTGGCGGCACGGCGCACACGAGATGAATGCGGTGGCGGCACGGCGCACACGAGATGAATGCGGTGGCGGCACGGCGCACACGAGATGAATGCGGTGACGGCACGGCGCACACGAGATGAATGCGGTGACGGCACGGCGCACACGAGATGAATGCGGTGGCGGCACGGCGCACACGAGATGAATGCGGTGGCGGCACGGCGCACACGAGATGAATGCGGTGGCGGCACGGCGCACACGAGATGAATGCGGTGGCGGCACGGCGCACACGAGATGAATGCGGTGGCGGCACAGCGCACACGAGATGAATGTGGTGGCGACACAGCGCACACGAGATGAATGCGGTGGCGGCACCGCACATTAATAATAAACACTCTGCACTTTCTAGAATTATGTCCAGTCGGCAATAATAACCGCCAGAGCAGAAATCCTGACGGACCCCATTGCCACAAGTGTGATGAGAGTATATATAGACGATAATGACAAGAACATACATTCTTGAACCATAATGAAGGGTGTTCTCGAATAATTATCTACCATTTGTAGTCTGATATGAGTATGACTGAAGTCTTTTTGGCACCTAGGCCTCCATAGTGCGGTGGTTCTGTGTGACCTGGCCCGGGCTGAGCTTTGGCTGCGCTGTGATTCTTATAGTTTTATTAAGCTGAGATTGGTTTCCAACCACCAGATTAATTGGCTTCTTTGTCCAGTGGCTGTAACGCTTCCTGTGTGAGGCTTGTCAGGGAGGGGAGTCACCGAAGCCTTTGTTTCATAGACCCCAAGCCCTCACCGTCCCGCACGCCGTCTACATCAAATGGATTGAAGCGGATGGAATGTGATGCTGTTTATTATTCATGGGCCTTGTGATTCCCGCCTGGCACTCACTGTTTACTACTGCACATCAAACAGCTGATTTTCCCTTTTCATTGTGCGCGTTCTGCGGCTTTGTGATTAACCTCCTCATGCCTGAAGAAGCCGCACATGCACAGGTTATACTCTGCTCCCTTTATGGCTCTGTAGAAACCTTATGCTATTTCATTCTTTTTGCAGTTGTATGAGAACAGTTGGAAATAAAAATGTGTGATTGTGACAAGATATACAGTTAGGTCCATATATATTTGGACAGAGACAACATTTTTCTAATTTTGGTTCTAGACAGTACCACAATGAATTTTAAACAAAACGATTCAGGTGCAGTTGAAGTTCAGACTTTCAGCTTTCATTTGAGGGTATCCACATTAAAATTGGATGAAGAGTTTAGGAGTTTCAGCTCCTTAACATGTGCCACCCTGTTTTTAAAGGGACCAAAAGTAATTGGACAGATTAAATAATTGTAACTAAAATGTTAATTTCTAGTACTTGGTTGAAAACCCTTTGTTGGCAATGACTGCCTGAAGTCTTGAACTCATGGACATCACCAGACGCTGTGTTTCCTCCTTTTTGATGCTCTGCCAGGCCTTCACTGCGGTGGTTTTCAGTTGCTGTTTGTTTGTGGGCCTTTCTGTCTGAAGTTTAGTCTTTAACAAGTGAAATGCATGCTCAATTGGGTTGAGATCAGGTGACTGATTTGGCCATTCAAGAATATTCCACTTCTTTGCTTTAATAAGCTACTGGGTTGCTTTGGCTTTATGTTTTGGGTCATTGTCCATCTGTAGTATGAAACGACGACCAATCAGTTTGGCTGCATTTGGCTGGATCTGAGCACACAGTATGGCTCTGAATACATCAGAATTCATTCGGCTGCTTCTGTCCTGTGTCACATAATCAAACACTAGTGACCCAGTGCCACTGGCAGCCATGCATGCCCAAGCCATCACACTGCCTCCGCCGTGTTTTACAGATGATGTGGTATGCTTTGGATCATGAGCTGTACCACGCCTTCGCCATACTTTTCTCTTTCCATCATTCTGGTAGAGGTTGATCTTGGTTTCATCTGTCCAAAGAATGTTCTTCCAGAAGTGTGCTGGCTTTTTTAGATGTTTTTTAGCAAAGTCCAGTCTAGCCTTTTTATTCTTGATGCTTATGAGTGGCTTGCACCGTGCAGTGAACCCTCTGTATTTACTTTCATGCAGTCTTCTCTTTATGGTAGATTTGGATATTGATTCGCCTACCTCCTGGAGAGTGTTGTTCACTTGTTTGACTGTTGTGAAGGGGTTTCTCTTCACCATGGAGCTTATTCTGCGATCATCCACCACTGTTGTCTTCCGTGGGCGCCCAGGTCTTTTTGCATTGATGAGTTCACCAGTGCTTTCTTTCTTTCTCAGGATGTACCAAACTGTAGATTTTGCCACTCCTAATATTGTAGCAATTTCTCGGATGGCTTTTTTCTGTTTTTGCAGCTTAAGGATGGCTTGTTTCACCTGCATGGAGAGCTCCTTTGACCGCATGTTTACTTCACAGCAAAACCTTCCAAATGCAAGCACCACACCTCAAATCATCTCCAGGCCTTTTATCTGCTTAATTGAGAATGACATAATGAAGGGATTGCCCACACGTGTCCATGAAATAACCTTGGAGTCAATTGTCCAATTACTTTTGGTCCCTTTAAAAACAGGGTGGCACATGTTAAGGAGCTGAAACTCCTAAACCATTCATCCAATTTTAATGTGGATACCCTCAAATAAAAGCTGAAAGTCTGAACTTCAACTGCATCTGAATTGGTTTGTTTAAAATTCATTGTGGTAATGTCTAGAACCAAAATTAGAAAAATGTTGTCTGTCCAAATATATATGGACCTAACTGTAGTACGGAATGGCAGTGTTCATATGTAGGGCTGGTATCACCAGTCAGGTCATAGAAAACCTGCCAGGATGATTTCACTAACCTAAACAGTGATAAGGCTGTATAGATCATAGAGGAACAACAAAAATGACACTTTGAAACCACATGTAAATTAGCCAGTCAGTGCATTTGGGGTGTGTCTATGCACTTAGAAAACATTGTCACGCCCCCAATCAGTGCCTAGGCTAATTTTCATGTAGCTTCATAGATCGATTTTTCAGCCCTGGAACGTCAGATTATTCCAAGGCAAGTATTTATTTTTTATTTTTGTACTACTGCCTGTACAACCATTCCACTGGTTTGATTAGTAAAATCTTGAATTTCAGTGTAAGGGCTCGCTCACTCTTGCGTATAAATCAGACGCGTGAAAGCCTATGAAAAATCAGATTCCACTCGGGCCAGTGTTATTCAATGAGGCCGTGCAGATCTGCGTGTTTTTTCTCAGCTGTATTCGGTGTGAGGAAAAGATCGCAGCATGCTTGGATTTTACTCCGAAATCGGACAGTGCGAGAAAAGATTGCATGCCATTGAAACCATGCGATTTTAATAGCTGCTGAGTAAAAAAACGGATTGTATACAGACAGCAAAGGGATGACAAGTTCCCACTCTCCTGGATGAGGATAGGACTGATTTATGTATACGTCAGTGTGAGCGAAGCCAAAGAGTCCTATTCATAAGAGCAATATTCCAAAATGAGATTCTCTTTTTCAACAGCAGTGAAATGTGTCTGTACCATGTAGTTCTTGTGTTACTTTAAGGTACAGTGCATATAAAAAGTCTTCACACCCCTGTTAAAATGACAGGTTTTTGTCATGTAAAAAATTCGTACCAAGAAGAAGAATATCAGAACTTTTTGCACTTTTCAAGTCACCCGTAATCCTTTCAAATGTATTGAAAAATAAACTGAAGTATTTTGGGATTTGAAAACAAAATTAAAGAACTAAAGTAATGTGTTTGTGGAAGTGCCATTTGAATTTATAACAGCATTCATTTTTTTTTGGGTATGAGTCGATCAGCTTGGGTCGTCTAGAATTGGCAGTGTTTACCCACTCTTCCTTGCCGTAGCTCTAAAAATGTCAGGTTGTGAGGACATTATATCTTTGTGTCATACTGATCCAACTGAACGTTTCAAAGCATCCTGAGCTTTCCACAGCGCCCTCTCCAGGTTAACCCACAGATTTTCAATCAGATTCAGGTCTGGGCCATTTCAAAGCTTTGATCTTCTAACTAAGCCATTCTTTTGTTGATCTTGAGTATGTTTAGGGTCATTCTCATGCTGAAACGTGACCTTCCACTTAAAGAGGTTGTCAAGTCTAAAACTACAAGTCTTCAGTCACTCAGTGTGACTGCAGACTTATGAATCCTCACATAGCGCTGTGAGGATTCTTGGGTGTCAGCGCCGGGAACGACTGTCGCGTGACCGCAAGTATGCGATATGCATATTCCCGGCCAGAATCTGACTAGAAAATTTCTGGCCTTGTGCAATATACTTGCCGTGCATGCTATGTGAGGATTCACATACAGTTACTGCAGACTTGTCCTTTTAGACCAGACAGCCCCTTTAAAAATCACGACTCAAAAGGCTGAAGATATTTATGCAAAATTGACTGAAATCTGGAATGGTTCATAATTCCCTACATCTTGACTAAAGCCCCAGTTCAAGCTGCTGAAAAATAGCCACAGCTGCCTCCACCTTGTTTCACTGTGGGTATGGTGTTCTTTTTCTGATGCTCACTGTTGGCTTTGCGTTAAACATAGCTTTTGGACTTATGGCCAAAAAGTTTAAACTTTGGTGTCATCAGACCATCATAAAATGTTTACTCACATGCTTTTGGCAGACTTGATGTAAGTTTTGATAAATATGGGCTTGGATGTTTTTGTTTATAAGAAAATTCTTCTGTCTTGCCTTCTGTGTTCTCACATGCAGTACACAATCGAATTTGCCACAAATTCCTGCAGCTCCTTTAATGTTGCTGTAGGCCTCTTGGCTGCCTCCCCTTTAATTCTGACAGGGGTGCGTAGACTTTTTATATCCACATATAATATTTGAAAGGCCAGATTTTTTTTTTTTGAGTGCATGTATTACAGACTACTAGAACACCCTAACATGTGCCCGATTATGCAAACTAACAGTTTGATATGAATTTGTGATGCTGTCGTTTCAAATCTGGCTGGTGCCTGAGGCTGTTATGTGAGCAAGAAATGGGAAACTGGCTTCTGGTCATTTCCAGGGCTCACACACTGTCTGCTAGAACATGGAGGCATACAGCCTATTTTAGCTCCTAGATTCCGGAATCCCTTTGCTGTGTTGCTGGTTGTTGCCATCTGCTTTTATTTGGCTGTCATCCCTCATCTGCTCCTGCAACTGACATCAGCAGGGAGGAAGTAAAGGGCTGCAGTAACTAAAATCTCCTTCTACTCTGCCCCATACTGAAATAAATGGAGCGTGCAGTGTACAAGTAAATGAAGTTACCAAACCATTACTCATTTACTAATTCTAGAATTAGAAACTTGGATTTACACACTGAGCGGCATATCCTAAGAGGTTTTAAGTGAACCACTGGAGGTACACTTCAAGCAACGTCTTGTTACTGTAAAAACATGGAATTATGATATGTGATACAGACCTGCGCTGAGATGATTAATATTTAAACAGCACCTGTCACTTCCTTCCGTAAAAAGCAGCCACCAACGCTGTAGATTAATGCATCTGAGAAATGTCTGGCTGTGTGTATTTTTTTGACTGCCTACAGACCTTATGTAGAAGTTTTTTAGTTTGCATCTGAGCACTCTACCAGCTTTTTTTCTTTTTCTTTTGTTGAATTGTGCCTAATTAATATTGAGGCAGTCATTAACGCCCTGTTCACGTAGTTTGTTTAGGTTGTACACAAAGCTTTCTAAGGCTGTGTTCACATGTCCAGTAATCATCCGTTAGAACGGATCCAGCTGCAATCTGTTGACAAAGACGTTGTTCAGACACAACTTTTGCGGCTGGATCCGTTTTTTTAACATTGAAGCCTATGGAATACCAATCCTCTAATTAGCCATTGGTTTTTCTTTCATTTGAAAAAGATCAGTTTTTTGCTTACTGGATCAGTTTCAAATGGAAGAAAACGGATGGCTATTTAACGGATCCGTTTTCCATAGACTTCAATGTAAAAAAATGGATCCAGTTGAAATCGTTTTTTTTTTTAAGCCAGACAAAAAAAGTTGTCAGGACAATTTTTTTTTTTCCAACTGATTGCTACTGGATCAGCTCTAACGGATGATTACTGGACATGTGAACATAGCCTAACATATAAGCATAGCATTTCCATAGGGCTCCATAGTTAGACATAGTGTTCTTTCCTGCTCCATGTGGCTGGTATATGTCGGTATATCTTTATAAAAGGTATGGAATAGTGTGATTGACTATGCTATTCCATCCAGCCACGTCTTGTAGAAATCGGGGTTACATTAAACCTTGTCCAAGGTGCAATTGAGCGATCAGGTGTTTATACTGCAGTGTGACTGATTCATCAAGAATTCTATGCCAGAAAATTGGGATATGAAGACAATTTTTTTTCTCCAACTCCAATTTGCACAAAAATGCAAACAAACCAGCTTATTAAAAATTGTTTAGTGAAAATTGGGCGTGACCCAATTCACTTTTATGCTAGAAGTGGCGCATTAAATTGTTTAATTAAAGGGGTTGTCCCATGAACAAAGTTAATTTTAATCAATAAATCTTGGTATAATAATAATTTCCACAATTGGATGTGTTTAAATAAAATGTTGCTGTGCTGAGATAATCTTATACATCTGCCCCTGCTGTGTACTGACGTGCCAAATCTGTCACATGACAGCCACTTGCTTAACTGACCCCATTGACTGTATTGGGGTTTGGCTCTATTAACATGACTGTCTGGACATTCCACTCATCTGTTCTGGAATAAGTGATCCATTGCCTCTGTTATGCTTATATTGATTATAGACCCCATAATAATTAACGGGGCCTTGGGCAAAAGTTTTAAGTGGGGCCCCAAATGCTCACATATTGCACCATCGCACTCAAAAATTTTGGTTGTATTCACATGCACTGAGTTCAGGCCGTTAAACGAGCGTGATTGACAATACTGAAGTCTTTTGACGCTTGTTTCTCGGCTTCTTTGCACCGGCTGAGGAAGAATGACGGGCACAGAACAATCGCTAATATAGATCAATCTGTCCCCGCACAGTATCATGTTATCTGCAGTTTTCACCGGCGATGTGCTGCGGAGATCATTTTTTTTTTTTGTTCCGGCATAAACAATCCAATTACTTAATGAATGAGCAGCAATTTGCTTGTTTAGTACAATGCACCCCATAGTCCTCCACATAGCATAATGCACCCCATAGTCCTCCACATAGTATAATGCACCCCATAGTCCTCCATTTAGTATAATGTGCTCCATAGTTCTTCATATAGTAATAATGCACTCCCCATTGCCCTCTATGTTGTATAATACACTCGCCATGCTCCTCCATGTAGTAAAATGCACTGCCCATACTCCTCCGTAATACACTCCCCATAGTCCTCCGTATAGTATAATACACAGCAGCATATCCTTCCTATAGTTTAATGCCCTCCCCATAGTGCTCCATATAGTATAATACACAGCAGCATATCCTTCCTATAGTATAATGCACTCCCTATAGTCCTCCATATAGTACAATGCGCTCCCCATAGTATAATGCTGCTACCCCATAAAGTATAATGCAGCCCCCACAGTCCTCCAGTGGTATGGCCACCACGTACTCACTGATGAATTTATATATATAATGTGTATAATACTTGCCTTTCCTTGTTCCTCCGGTCTCTGAGGAGCGTCTCGGCAGCTTCACTGAAGTGATGAAGTGACGTCATCGCACCACTGCGTCAGAGGCAAAGGGGGAATGATGGGAGAGGTAGTGTCGCATGACGCTCTCTCCTCCATCATTGCTTTCAACTGTATCGGCAGCTATGATGCTGATACAGTTAAATTCGCGATGTTGGGGGGAGAGGTGGCGGTACTCGCGCTGGGCCCCATAGCGGCCTCATGGTGTGCCTCTGTTAGTGGCATGCCACTGGCTGGGGACCCCTGAGGGAGTGGGGGCCCTAAGCAGATGCCTAGTCTGTCTGCCCCGGCCCTGCCCTTTTGCTTCCAATGGATTACAGATACAACAGATTTCTCTTGTCTATTCCTAGAGCAGCACTGACAAGCGGAATGTCCGAACGACTTGTGAAGAGAGCCTTTCCATCAACGAGCCAATCCTTTTACCAGGCAAAATATCCTGAGTTTTTGGCCAGATCCACAACCCGGGCATTATCCTAATTGGTTATTTGTCTATGAGATTAAATCTGATGTCATCTTATGGGTTGATAAACCTTGAAGGGAATGTTTTCTCTGCATGTGTCCTATACTCAGGTAATAGTCAGCCGCCTATTTTAGGAAGATTCCTCGCTGAGTAGTTTGATCTGTACAAGCTCTGCAGCTTCCTGGCATTATCCTACAATGCTCATCAATGCTGTACAGAGATAAAGACTTAATCCCTCCAGTGAGGGGTACAGAGAAATGACACCATCCGAGCACTTATGTTATGTCCTAAAAATACACCTTACATTACCGGGAGAAGCACGTGCTCAGATACGCTTTACCTTGCTTCTCTCCTTTACTTATTCTGCTATGGCGAATATAAATCATCCCATTATCACAGTGACATAAGCATTTTGTGTTTCTTATTCTGTCCACCATATATCTGCCATCGGAAACTCTTAGTAGAAGAATGATTTGTAGTTCTCATTAGCTAAAGTGCTGCCGTATGACTGAATGGTCCATCAGGAGCTTTTCTAGTCTGCCTGTCCTGAGCCTTCACACTATATGGTAGAATTCTCTCACCCGTTCATGATCAGTGGATGGAGATGTCGTGCTGCAAAGACCCAATTATAAAATGCTCTTTCTACTTTCCGACAACTTGGTTTCATTTGGCCTATACTATGCGATATAGGCAATGTGCAAATCAGTTTATTAACAAATGATGTTGTGTTACGTCGGAGACTGTAAGGCCAGTGATTGTCAAGAGAATGACCATGACAAAAAACAATGGCAATCCCCAAGATTGATGATTTTTTTTTTTTACTAGTAGACATATGTAGCAGCAATAACATGGCAAAAGAGGAGTACACATGAAAACTCAAGGTATGGATCAAGTGATGATTTCAGTTGTTGAAGGATTTAACTTCTATGTAAGGCCTTTTGTTATTGAGGACACAAATTGTTCTACCGAAGTACACTCTGAATAGAAGGAACATCTAGGCTTTACAGGAAGGCTGACATGAAACCATGAGCTGCAGGAGAGACTTGAGGACTGGAGCTAAGAAGCACTAGACTAGCCCATTAATTCATAGCTGAGATAAGGGATTGAAGAGAAGTAAAATTTTGAAATGTCCTAAGACCCCATACACAATAGAGAGATGTTTCGGCTGACAGCTGTCTCTCCTCACTCTATCATACACGCCGAGCGCTCTTTGCTCTCTGGGAGAGCTGCCGAGCGCCCTGGGCTTGCTGGGAGAGCTGCCGAGCGCCCTGGGCTCGCTGGGAGAGCTGCCGAGCGCCCTGGGCTCGCTGGGAGAGCTGCCGAGCGCCCTGGGCTCGCTGGGAGAGCTGCCGAGCGCCCTGGGCTCGCTGGGAGAGCTGCCGAGCGCCCTGGGCTCGCTGGGAGAGCTGCCGAGCGCCCTGGGCTCGCTGGGAGAGCTGCCGAGCGCCCTGGGCTTGCTGGGAGAGCTGCCGAGCGCCCTGGGCTCGCTGGGAGAGCTGCCGAGCGCCCTGGGCTCGCTGGGAGAGCTGCCGAGCGCCCTGGGCTCGCTGGGAGAGCTGCCGAGCGCTGGTAACTCCACCTTCATGTAAAATAATCTCTGGAGGCAGAGTTATCTTCCAGGCAGCGTCCTCCTCAGAGGCTGGAAGAGGTCAATTACATAAAGTGATAAAAGATGATTTATCCACAACAAGGCATCTGATATGAGGTATACAGGGATCACTCTCCTTCGCAGTCTATAACCTGTATGCCCATATTAATAGATTAGATAGGTCAAAAGTGGTGACAGATTTACCTTTAAATCTTTTAATAACAGAAGCCATTTCTTTCGATTTGCATGAATGTGCACAAAATGTTCTTGGCAGTAATGGTGGAAAAGCATTGGAATTAGGGTAACTTGTTGGCTCTCACCTCGATCAGCTCAATAGCAGTGGAATAACCCAAAAGTCCGGATAAGTTTGAGCCCGTCCACAGTAGATATTTGTGGCCTGGCACCTTGACGTGGTGTTAGGCAGCTTCTTTATTGGTATCAGATCTTTGTGGGGCTTTACAGATCTCCATTTGCATTTTAGTCTGATACCCTAATAGTCCTGCCATCCTTTCTTATATTTCAAGCCGTCCACATATTCAGTTATGAGATTAAGGGGTTTTCCTCTTTAAGAAAACTGGTCCCAAAAACTTTAATACTTTAAAAATAGCTTCCTCCATGGTTGCAGCACCCGCTGTCTGCCTCTGCATCAGTGTCTGTGATTTGGAAGCAGCGGTAATGTCTTGCTATCGGCACTACAGCCCGTCACTGAGCTTAGCAGCTTCTCTTGTGTTGACAGCACTAGCTGCTGAGCTCAGTGATTGGCTGCAGCAGTGATTTGTGTGGTCGATTGACGTTTCTGTTGCAGTTGGTGAAATGATGGTGCTGGACCCGGGAAGGTAACAAGTAAAAAAGCTTTTGGAGACCAAAGTGGAAAATCTTTTTAAGGTGCACAAAGTCAAAACCATTTTTCTGTGTATTAAGTTTAGGTCTCTGTTCTTTCAGGGCTCTGATCCACATCCTCTTTATTAGAGAGATTTTTTTCATTGATATCTCTATAGTCTGAAAGAGTCCGTATAGGAAGATAGTACAGTAGTATGGACCATATGAGGGCTTATATATGAAATACATTCTAGGCAGTCATAGGACCTTTATAGGGCTCACCACTATATGATTGGTAACCATTGCTTGAAAAATCAGACATTGTGGCTGTGTCATTAGGTTGCCTTAAATGTACCTGTCCTACTCACACAAAACCTGTAGAAAAGCATGTTTTTGCTGGGCTCATCACAACAAGTGAAAAATTGCTTTTCGTGCACATTCCAGTAATATTTGTCCAGGAATTTCCATGCACTGTAACATGATAACATTCTAATAAATATGTATATATATATATATATATACACCTTTCTTGTACAATATACATTCTGTCAGTACTATAGGTGGTGGAACTTCCTTTTCTTTTTTTTCCTAGCAAGCATGCATTGCCATTGGCTTGTCTGCCCTGTAACTAGAAGTCCGCCTCTTCCTTTCCCTCATTTCCGAGCATACATTGTGCCTGCCATCTTCCAATGTCGGCTTATCTGCCCTAAACTAAGGACCTCCTCTCTGTATGGAGATAGACAGGAGAGCGGCAGCAGAGAGAAAAGAGCCGCCCTAACTTTCTGTAATCCATTGCAGTGCCTCTGATGCTGGAGATGGATTTAATATGTAGTGGACAACAAGTTATACAAAACGGAGACACCTAAGTGGCCTAGTGATTTTTTTGTTTGGTAAAGTTCGGTTTGGTGTCACCGAGTGTCGATTAGCTACTTGTGTGCAGATTGACAGTCATCTCATAGCCCGACTGTGCTACAGATGTGCACTGAGTGATCAGTAATCGATTGCTCAATATGCATAGGCTGCTAATGGTCTTTCCAGCTCGAGTCCTGTTTACACAGGACAATGTACTGCCGAGAGCGATGATCTTATGGTGAAACTAGAAGGTCATTTCACCCCACGAACAAGTTTGTTGATTTTGCTCATTCAACTGGTGATCTGCAGCTTTTGTGGACTGCTCGATTATCATGAAATGTTTGTTCATAAGAACGCTCGTTCTCGATAATCGTGCAGCGGAAATGTAGATAGGACTGTATTTTTAATGTTGTTTTCTGAATATTTAGCACATTATCTTAAATGAGAGCGTCACATAGTGCTGAAGCATGGGGGGCACATCTGGTTGAGGTTGTCCTGCTAGAATGGAGTTCGACCTCTTGTCGCTGTTGAACTTGAACTTTTGAATCCAGTAATAACACTATATTAGGGAACTAGTGTCCTTTCTGCGCATGCTTTTACCTTGCGCTTACTTTAACTATGTCAAGATTTATGTTATCAAGTTCAATCTAACATTTTTTGTATCTTTGAAAGATATCTTCTCGAAGGAATCTCCTCGGGGACAGTTTCGATGTAGACTATACTGTCATAAAGCATGAGATAAGATCGCACCTTGTCAGATCGGCATGACCGGTCAACATAAAGCCAGATCTTCCACTTGAAGAGAAAAGGAAATTCAGTATAGATATTGATGAATTTTACAGCTGTGTACATTTATCATACGTGATTGTTCATTCCATGACCTTTATATATCGCAATTTCAGCTACGTGGGAAAAACATTCTCTTTTTCGCCACCTTGTAAAACTGGAAACCTACTTTACATTTGGCATAATTTAAAAACTAGCAGCGTTATTGAGGAGCATGCTTTTATTGCTTTATGGCCATGGCACCTACTAATAAATATTGGTTTGAAACAGTAAAATGGCATCTTCAGCCTCTGAAGTCTGTCTCTATGGATGTTTGCTAGGCATGAGACCTTTAGTGAAAAGCTAAACCATGGTCATAACACTCAATCATTCCTGATTGCTGTATAAAAATAATTTTAACTTTCAGCTTAATGTTACTTTTCATTAAAAGGGGCCACCTGATCTTACCCCCTGCCAGACATGAACTCTAGATCTCCATACACATTAGACTAATTTCGTCTGAACCCGCCAATATCGACTGATTCAGCCGACATTTTAATGTGTATGGGAGCGCCGGCCAACTGATCCTCAGGGCAGATGTAGATCGAGCATGTGCGAATTTGGGCTGTCGGTCATATCGGTTCTCCCGGAGATATCCTGGTTTCCTGCCAGGGAATTTCTCCTCGGAAGGGGTGGGGTGGAGGTCCCTAAGAGTTTTCAAAGCTGGAGTGGTGTCACTGATGTAAGTTCCTAGTATTATGCTCAACAGCTGAACAGCTGCCGTCTTCAGCTCTTCCCAGTGCTGCTCTTCTTGGGACAGCAACTTCTGACTGACCAGATGTCAGAGGTAACCGTCACAAGCGCTCAGTGTAAGTCTATAAGCGCCTTGTTCTGCCTCTCATAGACTTACATTGAGTTTTGATTTCCGGTTCACCCAGCAAACACTTGAGCGATCCGGCAGACAGATCACAACCTGCAGAAGACAAACCAGAGCAGTGCCGATAAATGATGAAGATGTTGGTAGGTAAGTATAAGACTCGGTGCTGGGAACTTAGATTCAGCGGTGAAATATATCAGAAAACAGACACTGAAGGGGTGCTATAATATTCTGCCCACTGTCATTAACATGTGGAAATTTCAGTATTGGAATAACAACTATCTATCTATCTCGTGCTGATCAGTATCTGTAATCTCATTTTTTCTCTGTCATGTAAGTTGGGCGTTTTGGTCACTCGGTAAGGTTCAACATGGCTCTTCAATGAAGCCAACATTTTTTTGTTCTAGTGCAATGAAATAATTTTTATTTCCAGCGTTTTTCATTACCTTATTTTAAGGCAATATTTCATCTTTATTTTTTTTTTAATTTTTCAGAAAGAAATCCAGGCAATGAGTCAGTGCCACCACCCGAACATCGTGTCTTACTATACCTCGTTTGTGGTTAAGGATGAGCTGTGGCTGGTAATGAAGTTGCTGAGTGGAGGTGAGTGATGCAAACAATGACACTTGAGGACATGTCATATTTCCGCTCGTTGATATCTCCCTTCTACGGTCTATCATGAGTTCAGCAGCCAAGCTCTTCTTTCTGTCCAGATGCCACACAATGCCTTTAGAATTCAATTTAAAGGGAATATCCACTACTGGGCAACCTCTTTTGAATAATTAACTTATACTAGCCTCCCGGTGTAGCACCGCTCCGAGCGCTGTCTGCTCCACTGATCTTGAGCGCCTATAGCTTGTGAGTGTTACAAGCAGCACCACCAACTTCTTGTTTGAGTTGTTAATTAGTTTGACTCTTGTACATGTACACACTGAATTGTAAAGTGCTGCCAAATATGAAAAAATCGGTATGAAGTCAATATGGTCTGTCAGTAACTGCTCCATGGCCATGGCATGTTATAAATAAAAGCTATGACGTTCATGTGAACAGACCCTTAAAGAGGACCTGTTAGCAGTTCGAAAGTGACCAGTTGCTCTCCTGCGTATTCCGTCCTTTTTTAATGTCTACCGCACAGTTCTAGAGATAAGGGCCTTTTTATTTGGTGCTAATTTTTATAGTCCTTACAAAGCGGGTATTTCTCACAGGGCAGCAATAGAGCAGGCTAGAGGCACGCCCGTGCGGAATCCTGCGAAGCACGCCCGTGCGAAATCCTGCGAAGCACGCCTGTGCGAAATCCTGCGAGGCGCGCCCGTATAGTGCAGACCACAAGGATTAGCTCTGACTAAGAAGACCCGTATCTCTGGAACCGTATGACTGGTTTAAAAAAATAAAACATTTTAAGGAAAACAAAAGGAAGACTCGAGGGAGCAGTGAGAATAAAATATGAGAAAAACTGTCCCTTTTGACTTGGTGACAGGTTCCCTTTAAAGTGTGTAGTTATTGGCACCTGTGATCAGGGAACTTGTAATAAGTTTATCCTGTAGAGTTGTGGTCACTACGTCATGCAAGTCTAACAAGCCTGAAACCATTGATTGCAGGTTGAAGTAATGGCCCAGATTCACAAAGTAGTTTTTACCAGTTTCCTGGCATAAAATTGCACAAAATAATTGCCACTTTGTTTTTACGTTTTACAGCTCTGACAACATTTTGATAAGTGTGCTGCTCTTGGCCGGGAGAGGGCCGACCAATTAATTTTAATATGTTCCAAAAAACTGCCTTAAATTTTGACAGAAATGCAGCGCACGGCAGCTGAAAATAGACACCTGTTAATGAATTTGGTGCATCTTACTCCATCACACTGGCGCTTTTTATGCCAGTCTTGATGAATTAGGGCCAATATTTGCCCTATACACCAGCACTTTTGGGAATGTAATTAGCCACAGTGGCCAGTTGTACATTAGGACATTCCCAGTTATCCCCCTTTCGTATTCTGATACTTCTGAGAAGAATGATGGAATATTTCAGAAATCGATTACTGTGATAACATCGATACGTTTTTTTATTCTATGCACAATCAATAATCATAAAGTTGAGTACACAGGATTCTGGTGCTTGTGCCATGAAGAATAGTGTATCCTGCAGTACTATCTGTGCCATCAAACACAATGGAAACCTGACAGTCGCCATAATGAGCCAATTGGATCCTTTTGAAAATGGATCTTGTTAGGACTAGAAGCCGGGATGTTAGTGTGAACAGAGCCCAGATCGTTTTCTGTCTTTAGGGAATAATTCATATGTGCGCTTATTCCTATTGTAATGATTAATCTTTACGTGTCTTTCATTTTTTTCTACATTGATTAGTGAAGGACGTCCCGCCCCTGTGTATCCTTATTCCCCCTCTACACTGCTCTGTGGGCTGGGTATGGCAGTCATTTGCCCAGTCAGCCCTGACTAATGATACTTGTGTTCCTGTTAATATTCATTGTAGAACGTGTCTGGGTGTAAAGTGCTGAGCTCGACTTCTGCACTTTTACAGATTAACTGTATTAAACCAGTTCTGTTAAATCAGGTTTTATCTGGGTTGTCAGTTTTTTTTGTGTGTTTTTTAATTCTCTTTTTTATTTGTAAACGTTCTAAGAGCAGGAAAAGGTATAAAATCACATTCAGCCCCTAGCGCTGTATCACCACCACCATGGTCCATGCCAGTCCTGCAGCAGGGACATCACATCCTATCATTTGCATGAGTTGTCACCTGCCATATGTACAAGTCTCAGCACTCAAGGCAGTGATTGGCTGCAGCAGTCACATGAGTGACACAGGTGATGTCATCACTGCAGATGAGTACTATCTGAGTTTTTTTGTTTTACAGCTAGGTAGTTGTTTGGGCACAACTTTTGTTAACCTGGAAAATCCCTTTACAGGCTCATTCAGAGGTCCGATTTTCATGTACGAGTGCTATCTGTGATTTTTACAGATAGTCTATGTGGCCATTCACATTTCTGGGGTTTTTCGCGGACTGAGTGGTCTGCAGGAAATCATGGAGACAGACCTGATTTTGATCCTAGGGTCTTATCAAAATTGGCAATGCAAGACAATGAGTGTTTGAAAAAATTGTCATGTCATCCGAGTGCGGTCCGATTTTCATGGACTACCAGAATGGTGAAGCTGGAGAAACTTTTTTTTTTTTATTTCGTATGCGAAAAACTGATTACACTCTTACTAAACTCTGATCAGAATAATTAGTCTGTTTTTCTCGTACATTGAAAAATTGGACTTGTGAATGAGCCCTTAATCTGAGCTGGAGAAAGAAAGAAAAAATAACCGGGAAGGACGATTACAAATTTAAGTAGTAGACAGGACATAAGGTAATTTTGTCAAAAATGGTCTAGGTGATGCTGGTGGGAACTATTCTCTCTAAAATCATTCTTTTTAATAAGCGTGGATCTGCAATATGATAGACAAGTGCCCGATCTCGTAAGGAAATCTGGAATCTTGATTGTTAATATAGTCACTATCTGTCTCCCCTCTTGCCACAGCCCAGGTTTTTTTTTTGGTGGTCTCTGCTATGAAGGGAAGTAATGGGATGTTATCAAATATGCTTTGGGAGATATCAAATTCCTGTATCCTGACCACTGCAGCCAATCACAGACCTCAGTGGTCATGTGACCGAAAGAAGGATATCCTCTCTACTATACCTGCAGAGACTACTGGAGCAGCCTGCGCTGCATTGATTTGGGTACACCTGGGGAATATAGATTTTTTTTTTTTTATTTATTACATGCCTTTTTCACATTTTGGTGGGGAGTCTGACATCCCCTTTAATGATACAATGACATTCACCATGTACCTTTAAAAAAAAAAATAAAAATATATGTTTACAACCTGTGTCTGGGCTGTAATTACAAGTGACGACTGATGAAATGTCCAGAAGTAGGGAAATATAGTGTAGTTAGTGAATCTAATATATAAAGCTGAATGTGTGTATGTATGTATGTGTGTATGTCCGGGATTGGCGTCTGCACCGTCGCAGCTACAGCCACAAAATTTTAGGCAATGTGAACTGAGGTCTAAGATGGTAGACATGCAAGAAATAGGAGCATGTTCACACTAGCAAAAAAGAAACAAAACCTACAAAAGACAAAAGACAAAAATATATCTCATACCCTACCATCATTATATATAAATGTAAAGCAAAGTTGCATAATAAATATAGGGTACTTAGTGAACTATTTTTGATCAAAAAAAGTATACAAGCCGTCCCACCAGCGGCAAGGTGACCCTAAATTGGGACGGTACCTATACTGCCTATATTAAAAACCTTACTGTATATCAAAGTTGAAGTAATGCATATAAAAGGGTAGACAAATAGGACCGGGTCCCAACTCCAGACCACCCAGGCCCGTGGTAAGCTACATATATACCAGTCAGCTCAACAAAGGGGATGCCACACCCTTAAATTGCACAGAATGCAAACAAGACAAAAAACCAGGCAATGTGAACTGAGGTCTAAGATGGTAGACATGCAAGAAATAGGAGCATGTTCACACTAGCAAAAAAGAAACAAAACCTACAAAAGACAAAAGACAAAAATATATCTCATACCCTACCATCATTATATATAAATGTAAAGCAAAGTTGCATAATAAATATAGGGTACTTAGTGAACTATTTTTGATCAAAAAAAGTATACAAGCCGTCCCACCAGCGGCAAGGTGACCCTAAATTGGGACGGTACCTATACTGCCTATATTAAAAACCTTACTGTATATCAAAGTTGAAGTAATGCATATAAAAGGGTAGACAAATAGGACTGGGTCCCAACTCCAGACCACCCAGGCCTGTGGTAAGCTACATATATACCAGTCAGCTCAACAAAGGGGATGCCACACCCTTAAATTGCACAGAATGCAAACAAGACAAAAAACCAGGCAATGTGAACTGAGGTCTAAGATGGTAGACATGCAAGAAATAGGAGCATGTTCACACTAGCAAAAAAGAAACAAAACCTACAAAAGACAAAAGACAAAAATATATCTCATACCCTAACATCATTATATATAAATGTAAAGCAAAGTTGCATAATAAATATAGGGTACTTAGTGAACTATTTTTGATCAAAAAAAGTATACAAGCCGTCCCACCAGCAGCCACAAAATTTTGCACAGTCACACGTCTGGACCCCAAGAGCGTCATAGGCCATGTTGTGAGGCGAAATTTTAACTCCGCGCATTCCAATTCACCAAACAATTTTGCCCCTATCTACATAATGGGGGAAAAAGTGAAAGGAAAAGTGTTGGAGGCAAATTGACAGCTGCCACATGTGAACAAGGGAGAATTAAAGAATGAGAGCGATGGCGCCAAAGAGTATATACCGTACAGTTGTTAAGGTGGGCCCCGACATGGGATACTCATACTCACCACACACGGGGATATGAACACACACACAAAATGCACCACACACTACCACGTGCTTGAACACATATACCACCCTCAGCACACACAAAACTCTTCTCACAAAGATTTATCAGGCTGCCAATAGCAACCAATCACAGCTCAGCTTCTATTTTGCTACAGTTAATTAATCTGAGCTGTGATTGGTTAATATAGGCAACAAAGGACATTCTCAGTATAACAAAGCTTGTGTAAGGTAATAAGATGTCAGCTAGGGTGTGTTGGTGGAAAGGCTGATGTCAGTCACATTACTATGTGAGAGGATATAGAAACTGCCAGTTACAGACTATTTTTACCACAATAATGCCTCATAAGAAAAGGAATTTCATGGCACAAATGTCAGCTGATGCGAAAAGAAAAGCTGCATTACGGGCCAATGAAAAATGTGAAGACCGAGAAACAAAGCTGACACACATGAGAACAGCAGCTGCTTCCTCAAGAGCCAATGAACTTTCTGAGCAGAGGGAAGCGTGGCTTGCAGACAAGAGAAAAAGAGCTGTTTCCTCAAGGGCCAATGAACTTTCTGAGGAGAGGGAAGCGAGGCTTGCAGACAAGAGAACAAGAGCTGCTTCCTCAAGGGCCAATGAACTTTCTGAGGAGAGGGAAGCGAGGCTTGCAGACATGAAAACAAGAGCTGCTTCCTCAAGAGCCAATGAACTTTCTGAGGACAGGGAAGCGAGGCTACATGACAGGCGATGTTTCTGCTGGACTGTTTTCGAGCCAGCTGTTAACAATTGGAGATGGCAAGGAACCAGTAAACTCAACCACTGGACAGATCACCTTCCCAAGCAACTTTTGTTGCATTGTGACTTCCATTGAGGAGTTGAAGGCAAAGGTTTTTCCAAACATTCAGCTCCACTTCAAAAATTCTGGCTGGCTGTGTGAAATGGCTATTCTAGCTCCCAAAAATGACAGTGTCAACAAGATCAATCTTCAAATTCTAAATCTCCTTCCAGGTGTGTGCACAACCTACAAGTCAGTGGATGCAGTAATAGACCCTGCTCAAGCATTATTTTATCCAACTGAGTTCCTCAATTCCTTGGAGCCACAAGGACTTCCTCCTCACAACCTCTTTCTAAAACCCGGAGCACCTATTCTGCTATTGAGAAATTTGTATCCACCAAAGCTGTGTAATGGAACAAGACTCTTGATTAAGAACCTGTTTCCACATGTAATTGAGGCATTCATTTTGACAGGATGTGCCACAGGAGAAGATGTTTTCATTCCAACAATTCCTCTCATTCCATCTGATTTACCTTTTGATTTTAAACACCTCCAGTTTCCTGTTCGACTGGCATTCGTTATGTCCATCAACAAGGCTCAGGGACAGTCCTTGAAAGTAGTTGGAATTGATGTACAATCTCCATGCTTTTCTCATGGTCAACTTTATGAGGCCTATTCAAGAATTGGAACAGCCAAAAATCTGTTCGTGTTTGCACCTGAAGGAAGAACTAAGAATGTCGTTTATCAAAAGGCTCTCGAATAAGGAGTAGAAGATTACTTCACATTACTTGGCCAATTTAGTTAAATATGTGTGGAATATCTCTGGTGTTGAAATATATATGTTGTGAAATGCTTCTGTTAGCTTAGTTTTTGCCTTTTAATAGTTACATTTCTATCTATTTGTTTTGTGGTTTTTGTGTGCAGAATAAATTTTTGTTAACACATTCTATTTTGCCAACAGCAGTTATTAACCCGGGCGAAGCCGGGTAGTACAGCTAGTACTGGATATAATTACAGCATGTGTGATTGAGCGATTTATTAACCCTTCAGGATATGTTTAATATTTCAGGAATGTAAGACTTATTACTACCAGAGGGAGACCTTGTCGCCTTCATAAATGTGAAAACATTAGGCTGTATTCACATACGCCACCTTTGTGTTATTATTTGGGGACCACAATACTGGCACATGTTAATACTCCCTTCCATCACTGCTACCAACGTGGTTCAAATGAAAAACCTATGGCCTAAGTATGAGGGCCTTTAAAGGAGTTTTAAATAATAAATCTTATAATAATAAGTTCCACAATTGGATGTGTTTAAAAGAAATGTTCCTGTGCTGAGATAATCTTATAAATGTGTCCCTGCTGTGTACTGTGTAATGGCTGTGTCTGACCGTGCAGGAACATGGTCTGATCATACCACAGCTCCTGCGCAGGGCTGTGGGGTCGGTAAGCCAAACCTCTGACGTTGACTCCTCAATTTCCATGACACCGACTCCACGACTGCGACTCCCTCATACATGGATCATGTTTAAGTGATAAATTTACTGTAGCACAGATTCATCTCAGCTAAAAGTCTAGACCCTTAGATCAGGAATAGGACAGACATTTATAGGACATTTCATAACTTTCCCAAATTCTTATGAAAAAATATTCCCCACAAACTGCATTGAACTACTACACCCAATTTATTATATATTTTAGGAGTTGGAGTCGGTCCATTTTATACAGACTCCGACTCCACCAAAATGGGCTCCGACTCCACGACTCCGACTCCACATCTCCTGGGCGGGGGGGGGGGAGGAGCAAAAGAGTATACAGACATTACAGCATGAGATCACAGCTGATTCTTTTTGTGAAGCAATACATTTTCCTTGCCTGTTTTTAAACAATGTTTTATCTCAAAGAAATAATCAGCTGTGATCCCGTGCTGTAATATCTGTATACTCTTTTGCTTCTCTCCCTGCCCAGGAGATGTGGTATGATCAGACCATGTTCCTGCACGGTCAGACACAGCCATTACACAGTACACAGCAGGGGCACATTTATAAGATTATCTCAGCACAGGAACATTTTTGAAACATATCCAAATGTGGAAATTATTGTTATTTAAAGATCTGTTGATTAAAATTAACTTTGTTCTTGGAATAAAAACCATAGTTTTTCCCAGGGGACTCAGGTTGGAGCATTCCCTGGGTGCTGGACATATAAGTGGAGGGAGAACGCATAGTATTGGTAATAAATTACTAAAGGTGGTTCTGCCCCTGAATTAGTAATGGGGCTGAGTAACAGTCCAGGTGTCCTGCACATCAAGTATCCAAATTGAATAAACGATTTTGTATCTACAATTATTTTTTATTATCTACAATTAATTATTATTATTTTCTGACTTATTTTTTTTAATTAGCTGAATTTTGTAATCCACAGGATCAGTCTTGGACATCATCAAACATATAATAGCCAAAGGAGAACACAAGAATGGGGTATTGGATGAGCCAAGCATTGCCACCATGCTCAAAGAAGTTCTGGAAGGACTTGAATACCTACATAAAAATGGTCAGATCCATAGGTTGGTACCTTGCTCTGTGGATGTATCGTTTTAGGCCACTTTTAATTGGAGGTATAAAGTAGTATCAGTAGCATGGTAAAAAAAAGCCTCATGAGAAAAAGGACTTGAAGTGAATCTGTCAGCAGCTTTTTTCACTGTAATCTGAACACAGAAGGAGATAGAGGCTGAAACACAGAATTCAAGGATGTGTCAGTTGTCAAACTGTGTGCTTCTGTTTACTAACTGTGAAGGATTTATCTCTGAGAGATTAACATTGCTGGAGTGCATTAGTTCGGCAACACCCCTTCCTGTGATAAGCACCTCACTCTCTATGGACATTGTATATACAGAGCCTGGGCGGGGTTAGCTTGCTCAGCTCTGCTTAATTCTAAATCTAATAGCTCTGATTGTGTCAGAACGGTTGAACCCAGTAATCTAAGTGATACATCGTTGGATTCAGCTTCTCTTTGCCTACATCAGGCTGCTCTCAGATAATTTCCTCATTAATGCTCATTGAAGCGCGTGCGTATGGCCAAGTCTAGAATAATAGCTGTCTGCCAAGTGAGCTTTCGAGCCACAGCTATTGAAGGTGTGTGGGCACAGATAGCGCCAACGTTTTCTGCAGCACTGTACAAAGATGGTCATTACTTACACAACCCCCATCGTAATGGAGCAAAGATCAAGCAGGCGTACTTCCGCTCCATTCAGTCTCAATGAGACCACCGGAGATGGCCACGCGCAGCGCTCTGCTGCTTTCAGCGCTCCCATTGAGCATGAATGGAGCAGAGGTACGCCTGCTTGATTTCCTCTCTGATCAGACAGTGGTTTTCAGACCCGCGTTCTCGCTATTGTTGTCACTTCCAGTGATTGGGAAATTATCCCCTATTTAATGGGTGGGGATAACCTCACATCTCAGTGCAAACCCTTTACCCTTTACCTTCTTCTTGCTGTTTTTACCACACATACATTCTCAGAAGAGAGTTGGACTTGATTATTGGATTATTCTTCTTTCAGTTATCAGTTTGCTTTTGATTTTTTTGGAAAAAAGTCAATCAAAATATTTAAACAATAGCAACAATAAAAAAAAATAATAGTGCACTAACTCTCACTAGTAACATGAGCTGTGAATCCGGTGTAACCTGTACTGAGTCCACATTCATCTTCAGTTACAAGGCGGACAAGTGTATTGTATGTGACACACCTGAGCTGTGGGTTCATTGTGAAGTACAGAATGGGTGTGAGAAAGTTTCTTCAGAAACCAGAGTAATTACCCCACTAGGAGTACACAGCCTGTGAGCACAGAAGGCCTTTCATCTATTCATATAAAGGTGTTTTTTGCCCCTCCTTTTAAATGGAAGGGCATTTTTTTTCTTTATGAGGATTGTGTCATTCGAAATTGACATAAAAGGCAAATATATCAAGCATCCCTGCAGTTTAAAATCGTGATCTTTATTTCTTCATGTTAAAAATGTGTTACAATAACACTTGGAAAGATGTAAATAAATTCAGACGCGTTTCGGACAATCATCCTTAAAAGGAATCTGTCAGTACGATCAACCCTCCTAAGCCGTCTACTTGGGCATGCAGATCATTAGAAGCTGAATAAAATGATAACTTGATTTCCGCGATCCAATGAACGGTTCCAGAGAAATCCACATTTTTCTTAATATGTAAACGAGCTGTTAAGATCTATGGGCCATACAGTGGCGTGAAAAAGTGTTTGCCCCCTTCCTATTTTCTTATTCTTTTGCATGTTTGTCACACTTAAGTGTTTCAGATCACAAAACAAATTTAAATATTACACAAAGATAACACAGATAAACACAAAATGCAATTTTTAAATGAAGGTCTTTATTATTAAGGGAAAAAGAAATCCAAACCTACAGGGCCCTGTGTGAAAAATTAATTGCCTCCTCCGTAACCTAATGACTGGTTGGGCCACCCTTAGCAGCAACAACTGCAATCAAGCGTTTGCAATAACTGGCAATGAGTCTTTTACAATGCTCTGGAGGAATTTTGGCTCACTCATCTTTGCAAAATTGTTGTAATTCTGTCACATTGGAGGGTTTCTGAGCAAGAACCGCCTTTTTAAAGTCATGCCACAGCATCTCAATCGGATTAAGGTCAGGACTTTGACTAGGCCACTCCATAGTCTTAATTTTGTTTTTCTTAAGCCATGCAGAGGTGGACTTGCTGGTGTGTTTTGGATCATTGCCCTGTTGCATAACTCAAGTACGCTTCAGCTTGAGATCACGAACAGGACCGGCCGGACATCATCCTTCTGGATTTTTTGGTAGACAGCAGGATTCATGGTTCCATTTACCACAGCAAATCTTCCAGGTCCTTAAGAGCAAAGCAGTCCCAGACAATCAAACTACCACCACCATATTTTGCTGTTGGTATGATATTCCTTTTCTGAAATGCTGTGTTACTTCTATGCCAGATGTAATGGGACATACACCTTCCAAAAAGTTCAACTTTTGTTTCGTTAGTCCACAGAGTATTCTCCCAAAAGTCTTGGCGATCATCAAGATGTTTTCTGGCAAAACTGAGACGATCCTTTGTTCTTTTTGCTCAGCAGTGTTTTTTGTCTTTCAAACTCTGCCATGCATGCATTTTTGCCCAGTCTCTTCCTTATGATGGAGTCATGAACACTGACCTTTACTGAGGCAAGTGAGGCCTGCATTTCTTTGGATGTTGTTGTGGGGTCTTTTGTGACCTCTTGGATGAGTCGTTGCTGTGCTCTTGGGGTAATTTTGGTCTTCTGGTCACTCTTGGGAAGGTTCACCACTGTTCCATGTTTCCGCCATTAGTGGGTAATTGCTCTCACTGAGGTTCGGTTCGCTGGAGTCCCAAAGCTTTAGAAATGGCTTTATAACCTTTTCCAGACTGATTGATCTCAATTACTTTGATTCTCATTTGTTCCTGATTTTTTTATGGATCGCAGCATGATGTCCAGCTTTTGAGGATCTTTTGGTCCACTCCACTTTGTCAGACTGGTCCTATTTAAGTGACTTCTTGATTGAGAACAGGTGTGGCAGTAATCAGGCCAGTGTGTGGCTAGGGAAATTTAACTCTGCTTCCCAAAAATGTGATAAACGACAGTTAATTCATGTTTTAAATGAATCACTTTTTACACAGGGCCCTGTAGGTTTGGATTTCTTTTTCCCTTAATAATAAAGACCTTTATTTAAAAACTGCATTCTGTGATTTACTTGTGTTATCTTTGTCTAATATTTAAATTTGTTTTGTGATCTGAAACATTTAAGTGTAACAAACATGCAAAAGAATAAGAAATCAGGAAGGGGGCAAACACTTTCACACCACTGTAGATCTCCCTAAAAAAATCTGTCTCCAGAGCTTATTTTAAATAAAAGGGGGCGTTACCTTTGAAATCTTGTTGCACTTCACATATTTTCCTAACTACAGTGGGACTTGATTGTCTTTAATGTCTGTCCTCTTTCTATTTTTGATCAGATATTGACCTACTAAAGAAATCAGGTTTCCATGTTAAATCTATTTTTGGTAATGTCTTTTGTTTTTCTATATCGCAGGCTATTACAAAAAACAATTAAAAATTATCTTGTAATTTTCACACTGTCCACTGGGGCTATTCTAGTCTCCTACCTCCTGTTGTTTTACAAAATACACATGTACATTAGCAGCAATGAACAGACCCTGACCCTGTCTTTTGTATTGAAGCATCTAAAGAGCGTGTGCAAAGGACATTGTGAAGGCAGGGTCATACATTACGTATTGCGAATAGTGGATCATGTATTCTCAGCTGTGTCTGGAGGTGTACCCGTCACTGTAATCCTGCCTGTGATGGTAATGAGACTGTTGAAAAGTCATGTGGAAAGATTTTTTTTTTTTTAATTATTACACATTGTGGCATGAAAAAAAAAAATTACCAAAAAAATACAAAAAAGCCCCCTAAACATTGACAGACACCAGATTTAAACATAATATATCATATACTTGTTACTCCATTGTTATCAGACAAATATACATGTGTATGTATATATATATATATATATATATATATATATATATATATATATACATAATAAATATTTAATACCACAGTAAAAATAAAATGTAAAAGTTAGGGCTAAGGCTAAGTGCCCACGATGCAGAAATGCTGCATATTTTTTCCGCTTCTCCCTGGCAGGAAAAACGCATGCGGATTTTACATGCTTTTTTCCCACCAGGTAGAAGCGTTTGTAAAGTGTTCTTCACATGCATTTTCACATGCGGGTTATCAAGCTCTTTTCCAAGCGATTTTAGCATCACTTGGAAAGTACTTGACAACTTGGTCACACTATATAAATCCATGCAACCGGCATATATAGTGTGACCAAGTAATAGTCACACTAATAGTAATAGTTAAAAAAAAAAAAGAATAAGAATGGTAAAAAATAAAGATTACGTATACTTGCCTTCTGATGGCCCCCGGTGTTTTCTCCGCTACGTCCGGTCTGTTGTGTGAGTCGCGGTGGTGTGAAAGGACCTGCGGTGACGTCATTGAGTCATGTGACAGGTCACGCGACCGCTGACATCTGCTGTCGCGTGACCTGTCACATGACTCAATGATGTCATCGCAGGTCCTTTCACACCACTGCGACCCACACAACAGACCGGACGCATCGCTGAGGAGACCAGGGGCCATCAGAAGGGGAGTATAATCTTTATTTTAAATTCTTTTTTTTAACAGGTACCATGGTACCCAGGTCTGGATGAGAGTCTCCTCTTCTCCAAACCCGGGTACCATCCGCACATTGAACTGCATGATATCCGCTTGTGCAAATGTGCTCATACGGATATTATGCGGATCAATGCAAGTCAATGGCGGCAATTACGCTGTGTGTCTGCAAAATTAATGGACATGCTGCGTATTTTTCCACAATGATAATCCGCAGCGGAAATTTCCGCAGCATGGGCACAGCACATGCGGATTATCATTGGGGACCATGGGGCATGTATTACCAAGCATTTTTTAAGCGTTTTCGCTGTGGAAATTCCGTGGCAAAAACGCTTGAAAAACGCATAGTGGGCACGCAGCCTAAAAACAAGGAACAATGAACGCAAGGGGGAATGATTAGAGACATAAAATAGTGAAAATAAGATTACAATACAAAAGGTAGCCACAGGGTGGCAGAATACTACGAAGGTGTAAGGCTATGTGCCCACGTTGCGGACCTGAAGCATATTTTTTACGCTTCTCCCTGGCGGGAAAATCGCATGCGGATATTACATGCGGTTTTCCCGCCAGGTAGAAGCGTTTGTGAGGCGTCTTTGCATGCATTTCTGCATGCGGGTTATCAAGCACTTCTCCAAGCATCACTTGGAAAAGTGCTTGACAACTTGTTCAGAATGGTAAAAAATAAAAAAATAAACTTTATACTCACCTTCCGATGCATTCTCTGCCCCGTCCGGAGTCTTGAGCGGCTCACGCTGTTGTGTGCAGGACCTGCGGTGACGTCATTGAGTCATGTGATGGGTCACATGACTCAATGACGTGGCAGGTCCTTCAGACAACAGCGCGACGGAGGGAAAACATCATAAGATAAGTATAAACTTTATTTTTTCTTTTTTTTACAGGTTCTTTGGTACCCAGGTCTGGATGAGAGTCTCCTCTCCTCCAGACTTGGGTACCATCCGCACATTGATTCCGCTGCGCTTCCGCAAAATTAATGAACATGCTGCGGATTTTTGACTGCAGCATATATGCTGCGGAAAAATCCGCAGCATGGGCATTGACATTGCGGAATGCCATTGGGGACCATGGGGTGCGGATCTACATGCGTTTTTCAAGCGTTTACGCTGCGGAAATTCCGCAGCATATATGCTTGAAAAACGCTACGTGGGCACACAGCCTTATGATCACAAGTATGTTCTCATTACTCCTTGGTAGTATTCTGCCACCCTGTGGCTACCCTTTGTATTGTAATATTATTTTCACTATTTTGTGTCTCTCATAAGGACCCCCTTGATGTGTAAATAAAGATAATTATAATGCAATTCTGCGAGCTGGATATATACAGATTTGGTGCAATGTGATGTACAAAAATAAACTCAGTAGTGAAAAAATAAAATACATTATAATCAGACATACCCCATAAAATAGTAATAGACTGTGTCACCACATCGGCCTCCACCTCGGACCCCGATGCGTGTTTCGACCCTACTTCATCTGGGGTTCAGAGCTGGAGGGAAGGAGGTGTCTTAAATAGTAGCAAAGATGATAGGTTAAAGTAAATAGTGTAATTACCAAGCAATGCCTACACAAGATAGTGGATCCAAGAAAAGAGGATTGGTACATATATAGGGGAAGTGAAAAGGAGACAAGTAAAGTAATTAAAAAAAGAAGGAAGAATAAATGAAAGTGATTTAAACTGTAGTTAATTTTCTGATTATCCTTTCCCTTTAAATAATCTCACTTTGTGATACTCTGCTGTCACTAGTCATGGACGTGGAGGATTAGTCAGCCTATCTGACAATGCAGCATATCCTCTCGCTGAGTACTGGTGACATTGCTGAGTCCCGGCACTTAAAAAGCATTTCTCTCGTAATCCTAAAATAACTGGCAACTTAATCACTACATTGTCCTTATGGAAGGGGTCCTCTGACATTAGATCATTTTTAGTTTCCTTGCTCTAGCTCATGTTGTATTTTTGCAACATACAACCATTACTGGCCCATTACAATACTTTTTCGACCATGCGTGGCGGGATGTTTGCCATGACTTTAATATGCAGCACCGTGAGCCATTCTGATGCTTCCTTCCTTTCTCCTTTTAAGGTTCATGGATGTCATTTACATGTCCTTGTGATCTCCAAGGGTTAAAGAAGGAAGTGTGGGTGTGTGTGCGTGTGTGTGCACGTGTATGTATGTGTGTGTGTGTATATATATATATATATATATATATATATATATATATATAATTATATATATATGCACCAACCTTAGTAATAGACTATAAATATTGGATTGTGGTGGTACGACTCTTGGCACGGTTTTTAAGGGGGCCACAACACTCCTGTTGTGCTTGGAATTGCAGCTTTGTCCTCTTCAGCGAAGTTACAGTGTGAAAAGTTGGCCCACCCACTGCTCAGAAACTGATGGTCTATGCTAAGGATAGGATTGCAGTGTTTGAAAACCAGATAATCTAGCATACAAAATCATAGAGATACATAAATACATCAATTTTAAAAGCAGGGGGACGTCATATGAATAAACCAAACAGATCTATTACGGCAGGAGACGTCCCCTGAGGAAGAAAGGGCGAAACGTGCATTTCGGGCGGCGGGGGCATCTTACTACCAGCAGCAGTACGAGTAAGTGCTTGACTTTTATGACATGTTCTATCTGACAGTAAGCTCTAGGAATAAAGAATTACATATCCCAAGTGTATAAGAAGCATTCGCTGTCTCATGCTTAATATTTAGCACTGTCCATATTAGATCTGTTTGGTTTATTCATATGACATGATGACAAGTCCCCGCATGATATAGCAATACCCTGCTTTTAATATTGATGTATTTATGTATCTATATGATTTTGTATGCTTAATAAATTAATTTTGTGCTTAATATACTCTGTGTGGGCCTTATTCCAGGCTCCCTTTTATTAGTGATTATTCGTGTTTATTGAGTTTTAGCCCCAATGACTTGCAGTGCATCTACATTAGGATATTCTTATTGAATCAGTGTCAAATTTTAATTTTACAGCCAAACACCTGCACTAATCTGCATCCACCCCACATTTGCCAGATAGATAAATTAGTAACATCGGAAGGTTTTACACCAGGTTTCAGCTCTCTAAGACGTGCTCGCCAAAAAATCTCATACGGAAGTGTTCTCAAAATATTTTCCAAACAATGGAACACGAATGCAAATGTTAATGTTAGAAAACACTTTGGCCAACATATTGATATCAACGGATAGGTGGTGTGGAGGGGATACCATTCACACCCCATAACCGCAAAATAACGCCTACTCAAAAATAGATGTAAAAACGCAGAGGACAAATGAGTATACTGGCATAAATAAGCTTTATTGTTTAAAAATTACTTTTAACAGTATCAAAGATATAAAGACAATATATAGACTTGCGGATCATAAACCCCACCATATCCTTAAACCCATGGGAAGGTAGAAGACTAGATACCAAGGCAGTACATAAAAGGTTTTTGAGATGAAAAAAAATAAGCACGAAAGAAGTAACCATGAATCGACATAGAGGCCTCTTGAGAAAGCAGTCGCGAAACGCGCGTCGAGGCCCATTCTGACGGGAGCAACCTGCTCTCCTCTATCCCCCTTCACGAGCAACATTTTGTACCTTGTGGGTGAGTCATTTTGGTCATATTGGCGATATGTTATATAATTATTCACTAAGGCTATGTGCCCACGATGCAGAAATGAAGCAGAAAATTTCTGCATCTCCCTGGCAGAAAAAACACATGCAGATTGCGGAATACATGCGGATCGACAAGCGCATTCCAGGCAATAGCATCACTTGGAAAGTGCTTGACAACTAGGTCACACTATATAAATCCATGCAAACGGCATGGATTTATACAGTGTGAACCGTAAAAATAAAAACAAATAAAGCTATACTCACCCCCGAGGCCCCGGCGAGGCTGCAGCGCTGCTTCCTGGCTGGTTCCCGGCTGCCGGCATATTGCGAGACAGAGCGGTGAAGGGCCTGCGGTCACATGACTGTGACGTCACCGCAGGTCCTCAAGCGATGCCGGCATTCAGAGAGAAGCCGCCGGACAGGTGAGTATAAACTTTATTTGTTATTTTATTCTTTTTTTACAGGTACAATGGTACCCAGGTCTGGATGAGAGTCTCCTCTCCTCCAGAACTGGGTACCATCCGCACATAGAGACGCATAGAATTCGCTTGTAGAAATGTACAGACGCCCATTCTATGCGTCTCAATGCAAGTCAATGGCGGGAGTTCCGCTGCGCTTCCGCAAAATTAAATGACATGCTGCGGATTTTTGTACGCAGCATAAACGCTGCGGAAAAATCCGCAGCATGTGCATAGAACATGCGGAATCCCCTTGGGGACCATGGGGTGCGGATTACCTAGCGCTTCACATGCGTTTACGCTGCGGAAATTCCGCAGCATAAACGCTTGAAAAACGCTGCGTGGTCACCCAGCCTAATACACTGCTAACCTAATTGACCTGATCCCCAATTTACTGCTCAGTACTTTTAATGTTCGCTTGTACCACCTTTCCTGCCTTCTCCTTTCCCCATCTCCCTCTTTTCATTCTCTCTCTATCCAGTTTAATCTGGACGGTACCTCTAGGTGAAGTGTCTGATTTTTCCATTTAGGACCTTCTTTGGTCTACTAAGACATACAATAGTCACTTACCTGAGTCCATCCTGTGATGACAAATTATCTTCATGGTTCCCCCTAGGATTTTATCCCCTGGGGGATTTATGTTGATTCATGGTTACTTCTTTCGTGCTTATTTTTTTCATCTCAAAAACCTTTTATGTACTGCCTTGGTATCTAGTCTTCTACCTTCCCATGGGGTTAAGGATATGATGGGGTTTATGATCCGCAAGTCTATATACTGTCTTTATATCTTTGATACTGTTAAAAGTAATTTTTAAACAATAAAGCTAATTTATGCCAGTATACTCATTTGACCTCTGCGTTTTTATATAAATGTTAATGTTGCCTAGGAGACCGACCACTGCTATCTAGCTTGTAAGCACTGCGCTCCAGCAATCTTGGCCAGCTTCAAAACAGTGCTTACAAGCTCAATGGGAAACAGCTTGTAAGTCCTGCTCTTGTTCTGCTGTCTAGCAGTGGTGGGTGGTCTCCAAGGCAACGAGTTGTAAACAAAAGAAAAGTGTTTATCTCAGTACCTGCTGAAAATTTTAATAAGAAGTAAATTGCAAAATTGATTGTATTTGCAAGCAATATCCCAACAATATCCATTTCTAAATATGAGATTAACCCTTTGCTAAACTATTGCTGTCAGTTGACCAGTGATGTACGTACATTCCAGATAAGGGATTGCTATGATTTATTAAAATAGAAAAATAAATACATTTCTAAATGAAGGATAGTTTTTGTAAGCAATTCTACATCTGTAAATGAAATATGTGCGATCCGTGTGATGGCCCTCTTATGTCAAGGCCGTATCCTTTATATCTCATATGGTATTTTGTATTTGCCTGCAGGGATGTTAAAGCTGGTAACATACTCTTGGGTGAAGATGGCTCTGTGCAAATAGCAGGTAACTTATCTGTATATTATTATATCTGTCAGGATGGATGGGGAAATTATGTGATCTTCTATATCCTCATCAATAGCAGTGATCTCCTTTACTGCATTATCCAATAAAGAGTATACAGGCATCCAAAATTCCCACCTGTCCAGTATGTGTCCCAAAGATGGAAGTGGAAACCCTGCATATTTTTGAGCAGTGGTGGAAAAAACACTGTTGGTTTGAAGTGAACCGGTCACCAGGTTTGACCAATATGAGATACTGCCAGCACCTTTCAGCCCTCATATACAGCTTTCTATACTGCAGTATATAAGCCACCAATCCAGCCTGCAAGACAAGAGTAAGAGCTTTTATTATTCTTGGGACGGTCTGGTCCAATTGAAATCGCTGTCTTGGTCCGGCGACTCCCTTCTTCTTGCGATGCCATCCTCCTTCTTGCTTCATGTGCATTACTCTTCCCTACGTCATCCACACAGGGTCCCCGGCATCGCGCTCCTGTGTAGGTGTACTTCTCGTCCCTGATGAGGACAGAGCAAAGTACTGCAGTGTGCAGGCGCCGGGAAAGGTCAAAGAGCCCCAACGCATGCATACTGCAGTACTTTACTCTGCCCTGGTGAGGACAAAGTGGTACTCCTGTACAGGAGCGCGGTGTCAGGGATCCTGTGTGGATGACGTAGGACGCGTCATCCACACAAAGCTAGAAGAAGGGAGGAATAGGACCGCCCCCCAGGTGAGTATATTAATATCCTCGCTTATCGCCGCCTTCTCTGGAATCCAGCGCCGTTCTGCTTCTCTTCTCAGTGACATCACCGCTCTGCAGAGTCTCCAGGATCCAGCAGTGTTCTGCTCCTCTTCTCACTGATATCACCGCTGCCTTCTCCAGGATCCAGTGGTGTTCTGCTCCTCTTCAGTGACATCACCGCTGCCTTCTCCAGGATCCAGCGGTGTTCTGCTCCTCTTCTCAGGGACATCACCGCATTTCAGACTCTCTTGCTCATTCTATGCTCTATGCGTGAGTCAGAAGTCTCTTACAATGTAAGCCTTGTTCTGACGCTCCATGGGCTTACATTGTAAAAGCCTCTTCTGAGTCACGCACACTACACACCATACACACATTTAATGAAAAAAATATTCATGGGAGGACTTCTTTAAAGCGCCACTTTTTTTAATTTTTCTTTTTATTTGGAGTGTTTGTTCCCTCCCTGGAGTAGAACACTTACCGGTCGCCTTTTTCTGCTGTTCTTACCTTCCTGTTTGGCTGGTTGTGACCTGCTTGATACCTGCAGTGTTTGCTGGGCGAGTAAGAAGTCACACCTCAATGTAAGTCTATGAGAGCAAGAACGCGGCTCCCATAGACTTACACTGAGTTCTTGTGACCGTTCCCTCTGACTTCCGGTCAGTCATGGGATGGCGGATCGAGACTGGAGCTGCGATGGGAAGAAGAGAGGATGGCAGCTGGTAAGTATTTTACTACAGGCAATAGTGGCACCATTCCAGCCCTGAAATAAAAAAACACAGCATTGGTGCTGTAAGAATTTCTGCATTAATTATGAATAATAAAGTTGAAATTATTTGTGCAGTCTTTAAATAAGCACTACTCATCATTTATTATGTATACGGTTATACTGCACTTATTCTGCAAAGCTTGGCTAAGAATCTTTTCAGCCACATGCACACAGTCCCTACGGAGATGACAGGTACATGGACATATGATCAGAGTATGGCGCTGCACACTAAAAGCAGAATAACATGTAAAAAGTCTGTATCTCACCAGTAAAGGCAAACAGTGCTGACCATCAGTAAGGAGCATAGGGGACAGCCGTATGTACGATATATGCACATACACCTCTGGGCTGCATATCTGAAGGTCCCATGTGTGACTCCGTATGCCCGATGTACTGACTGCGGCATTTCTGCAGTCTGTCGGCTTTCTGTAAGAACAGGGTACAATGGCCGATATTCTGCGTTATTTGTTATATCGCTTCACATTTGTGTTATAGTAGTGAACATTTCACTATAGATCCTGAAATGGCTGATGTATTTATTGTGATAATCAACATTCTGTGACTTTGCTTTTACTATAATCTGGTGTAAATGCTGCTGCCAGTCAGTCAGTTTAGTGTCAACCCCGGCTGCAGTCAGACTAGTGTACACGCTGCCTCCAGTCCATTCACAGTCTTGTGTAAAAGCTGCCGCCAGTCAGTCCACAGTCTACTGTAAAAGCTGCCGCCAGTCAGTCCACAGTCTACTGTAAAAGCTGCCGCCAGTCAGTCCACAGTCTAGTGTAAAAGCTGCCACCAGTCAGTCCACAGTCTAGTGTAAAAGCTGCCACCAGTCAGTTCAGTCTTGTGTAAAAGCTGCCGCCAGTCAGTCCACAGTCTACTGTAAAAGCTGCCGCCAGTCAGTCCACAGTCTAGTGTAAAAGCTGCCACCAGTCAGTTCAGTCTTGTGTAAAAGCTGCCGCCAGTCAGTCCACAGTCTACTGTAAAAGCTGCCACCAGTCAGTCCACAGTCTAGTGTAAAAGCTGCCACCAGTCAGTTCAGTCTTGTGTAAAAGCTGCCGCCAGTCAGTCCACAGTCTACTGTAAAAGCTGCCGCCAGTCAGTCCACAGTCTACTGTAAAAGCTGCCGCCAGTCAGTTCACAGTCTAGTGTAAAAGCTGCCACCCGTCAATCCACAGTCTTGTGTAAAAGCTGCCACCAGTCAATCCACAGTCTAGTGTAAAAGCTGCCACCAGTCAGTTCACAGTCTACTGTATAAGCTGCCGCCAGTCAGTCCACAGTCTACTGTATAAGCTGCCGCCAGTCAGTTCACAGTCTAGTGTAAAAGCTGCCACCCGTCAATTCACTGTCTGGTGTAAAAGCTGCCACCAGTCAATCCACAGTCTAGTGTAAAAACTGCCACCAGACAGTCCACAGTCTAGTGTAAAAGCTGCCACCAGTCAGTCCACAGTCTAGTGTAAAAGCTGCCACCAGACAGTCCACAGTCTAGTGTAAAAGCTGCCACCAGTCAGTCCACAGTCTAGTGTAAAAGCTGCCACCAGTCAGTCCACAGTCTAGTGTAAAAGCTGCCACCAGTCAGTCCACAGTCTAGTGTAAAAGCTGCCACCAGTCAGTCCACAATCTAGTGTAAAAGCTGCCACCAGTCAATTCACTGTCTAGTGTAAAAGCTGCCACCAGTCAGTCCACAGTCTAGTGTAAAAGCTGCCACCAGTCAGTCCACAGTCTAGTGTAAAAGCTGCCACCAGTCAGTCCACAGTCTAGTGTAAAAGCTGCCACCAGTCAGTCCACAGTCTAGTGTAAAAGCTGCCACCAGTCAGTCCACAGTCTAGTGTAAAAGCTGCCACCAGTCAGTCCACAGTCTAGTGTAAAAGCTGCCACCAGTCAGTCCACAGTCTAGTGTAAAAGCTGCCACCCGTCAGTCCACAGTCTAGTGTAAAAGCTGCCACCCGTCAGTCCACAGTCTAGTGTAAAAGCTGCCACCCGTCAGTCCACAGTCTAGTGTAAAAGCTGCCACCAGTCAGTCCACAGTCTAGTGTAAAAGCTGCCACCAGCCAGTCCACAGTCTAGTGTAAAAGCTGCAACCAGTCAGTCCACAGTCTAGTGTAAAAGCTGCCACCAGTCAATCCACAGTCTAGTGTAAAAGCTGCCACCAGTCAGTCCACAGTCTAGTGTAAAAGCTGCCACCAGTCAGTCCACAGTCTACTGTAAAAGCTGCCACCAGTCAGTCCAGTCCAGCGTAAACCTTGCTGCCTGTCAGCACACAGTCCAGCATAAACACTTGTAAATGCTAACAAATTGCCTCTCCTAAATGTGTAGCCTGGCGCTCTTCTCACAATACTTTATGCAGTAAGTAATGTGCAGCCCTTCAGGGAAAGGTGCGGCTCCTGGAAAGTCTTATATCTACTTACTGATCTGTTTCATACCTGGGCAATATATTGTGAACGTAATCCTATATAATAACTTCCGTAACTCCAGACGTTATCTCATATAACCTACTTTGATTTACAGACTTTGGCGTCAGCGCGTTTCTAGCCACAGGAGGGGACATCACCAGGAATAAAGTCAGAAAGACATTTGTGGGCACGCCTTGTTGGATGGCACCTGAGGTTATGGAGCAGGTAAAGTAGCTAATTGCTATTATGATTATTATTACTGTCTATGTAATAGCTGGTGGTTACTTTTTTTTATTAGGGTAACATTCATCCGCCATCTATGGGACATAATAGGTGCTCAATTATCTGATGTTTCATTAAAGAAATGTCACTGTAGCCACTGAAGATAATGTACCATAAGTGGTTCCTGTGTGACCATATCTCCCAACATAACTTCTGTTCTTCTTGGATGGAGACACGGGTGGATTTACATTGTGTCTTGTGTTTTTTAGGTGAGGGGATATGATTTTAAGGCGGACATCTGGAGTTTTGGAATCACAGCTATTGAATTAGCTACCGGAGCAGCTCCATATCATAAATACCCTCCAATGAAGGTATGTTTTGTATCCTGTCTGACTAGCGTTATTTTGATTCCTATTTAAAATGATGCAGATGTTAGAGTAGCCCGATCTACGTCACAGAAGGTCACCTATTCAGATCCTGCTTAGCAGCTATGGCCGGAGATCACACAGACCACACACACGTAAGCATCAGGTCAATAAGGCTCCGAGGGACGTCCCAAGGTAACTGTTTATCTACACCAAACAGTTCAATCCTTGGGTAAGTTTACAGAGTGATACATGTGCAATAGTAAATTCCACTTAATAAGCAAGAATCATTGTTTCTCAGAAGGTCAAAAAGTCATGGTCTCTTGGAGTACCTTTGAAACGTGCAAAAAATTTTGGCAGGTGTAAAAAAATTGCTGCAAAAAAAACTAAGAAAGCTTTCAAAAATAGAAGTGCTGATTTAGTTTATTTTTTATCAATTAACAAAATGCAAAGTGAATAAATGAAAGAGAAATCTAAATCAAATCAACATTTGGTATGACTGCCCTTTGCCTTCAAAACTGGATCAAAGCATCAATTCTTCTCAGTACTTGCACTCAAGTAGTTGACGGAACTCGGCAGGGAGGTTGTTCCAAACATCTTGGAGAACTAACCACAGATCTTCTGCGGATGTCGCTTGTAGAAATCTCTGTCTCTTCATGTAATCTCAGACAGACTATTTGTTAGTCTTCTGCATTGATATATGTGGATGCTTTTAGATATGTTGATACATCATTCACGTAGAGCAGTGGTCCCCAACCTTTTTTGCACCAGGGACCGGCTTGAAGCAAGATCATTTTTCCATGGCCCAGCAAGGAGGGGGTGGGGTGGGCGGGGCTTTGGTCATATGGGGGCGGGGTAATGGAGGGATTTGGAGTTTAGTGCATACTTATCATATAGTGTAGACCAGGTCCCCGCCAGGAGCTATGCCAGGAGCCCCACATAATGTGCTGTGCCAGGAGCCGCATCACTGAGGCCCCATCACGCCCTGCAGCAGGACAGGGCAGCTGTCCTGACAGCTGCTGTTCAGCTGCATTTACTTCATCCCAGGGGCGGACACAGACTATAGTGGGCCCCTGTGCAAGAAATTTTTGGGGGCCCCCCCCGCCCTTCATAAGGCAACAAAGTTATGTAAACATAACCCCCCCATGTGCAGCTCACCCCCGTGCATCTCTCATCCCCCTCCGTGCATCTCTCATCCCCCTCCGTGCATCTCTCATCCTCCTCCGTGCATCTCTCATCCACCCCCCGTGCATCTCTCATCCACCCCCCGTGCATCTCTCATCCCCCCCGTGCATCTCTCATCCCCCCCGTGCATCTCTCATCCCCCCCGTGCATCTCTCACCCCCCCGTGCATCTCTCATCCACCCCCCGTGCATCTCTCATCCACCCCCCGTGCATCTCTCATCCCCCCCGTGCATCTCTCATCCCCCCCGTGCATCTCTCACCCCCCCGTGCATCTCTCATCCACCCCCCGTGCATCTCTCATCCCCCCCGTGCATCTCTCATCCCCCCCGTGCATCTCTCATCCCCCCCGTGCATCTCTCATCCACCCCCCGTGCATCTCTCATCCACCCCCCGTGCATCTCTCATCCACCCCCCGTGCATCTCTCATCCCCCCCGTGCATCTCTCACCCCCCCGTGCATCTCTCATCTCTCCCCTCCCTCCCATGTGCATCTCTCATCTCTCCCCTCCCTCCCATGTGCATCTCTCATCTCTCCCCTCCCTCCCATGTGCATCTCTCATCTCTCCCCTCCCCCCATGTGCATCTCTCATCTCTCCCCTCCCCCCATGTGCATCTCTCATCTCTCCCCTCCCCCCATGTGCATCTCTCATCTCTCCCCTCCCCCCATGTGCATCTCTCATCTCTCCCCTCCCCCCATGTGGATCTCTCATCTCTCCCCTCCCCCATGTGCATCTCTCATCTCTCCCCTCCCCCCCATGTGGATCTCTCATCTCTCCCCTCCCCCCCATGTGGATCTCTCATCTCTCCCCTCCCCCATGTGCATCTCTCATCTCTCCCCTCCCCCCCATGTGGATCTCTCATCTCTCCCCTCCCCCCCATGTGGATCTCTCATCTCTCCCCTCCCCCATGTGCATCTCTCATCTCTCCCCTCCCCCCCATGTGCATCTCTCATCTCTCCCCTCCCCCCATGTGCATCTCCCATTCCCCCCACTCCTAGTTAATTGTATTTAAAAAAAAAATAAAACTTGTTATACTTACCCCCATGCGATCCCTGCAGAATCCTGGCGCTCGTCCAAATCGCTGACACCAGGTTCTCCTGACTTCCGGCCATGTGACGGCGCCGTCACATGACCGGAAGTCAGGGGAATCATGAAGGTGCTGCCGCAGCAGCGCAGCGCTAAGATGTCCCGGACCCGGCGCTTAGCATGCGGCCGGGGGCCCCATGAGGAGAGAGACGCACAAGAGGGGGGCTCCGAGGGGGCTCCTACTGGCCGGGCCCCATACTGGAGTCAGGGCAGTCATGCCCTGATGGCGGCCCTGCTGGAGGCTGGAGGGGGCCCCCTCTCCCCGCGGACCGGCTGAAAAACCCCAACGGCCCGGTCCTGGTCCGCGGACCGGCGGTTGGGGACCTCTGACGTAGAGGGCTTCTTCTTTTGCTTTATTTTGATAAGTAAATTGATTGCCACCACTGTCCCTTTATGCTGATATATTTGTGGGGTTTGTTCTGTCCCCCTCTTATGACAGGTATTAATGCTGACACTCCAGAATGATCCTCCGACTCTAGAGACTGGTGTACAGGATAAGGAGATTCTGAAGAAGTATGGGAAATCCTTTAGGAAGATGATTTCTTCGTGCCTTCAAAAAGACCCAGAGAAAAGGTAACAACTGACATGTCTTCATACTAGGACTGGGATGAGGGGCAAGAACCTGTGAAATGGTTGTCTGATGATTGTCTTATTCAATTGATCAAGACTTTTCGTTTACTTATATCCTAATGGCCCATGGATATGAGCCGATATTCAGCTTACAGAGACGCTTGTTCCCTATTCTCTGCCGACGTCAGCATTCCTCTGATCACCCAACGAACGTACAAAACACTAATTTATTCGCGGCTCAGATCGTTTATTCCAGCATACAAATATTGTAAACGGGAAAGTGCTGCCGACAAAACGATGCTGTATTTACCATCGTTCTGTGGCTATGAAATTTTTGTTGACTGGTGCGAATGGGACCATAAATGAGGACTGATCCGTTTTCATATAGTCAATAACATTAATTAATGGGCTGAAATCATTTTGCAAGGCAAGACACTTAGGCTGCACTAGAGAGGTAGCAATAGGTGGCACTAGAGAGTCAACTTTCTTTTTTTTTCCCCTTGGAGAGATAATTTGCAAAGATGAATGGAGGGATAGATAGGGATAGAGAGATCTTTACAGATAGATAGAGATATATATATATATTTTTCTTATAAATACCAAGGATTATTGTTTGGATTATAACACTTCCTATGTCATCTGGTGGTCTGCAGAAGTAGAAATAATACTTTAAGTGATACATTTATGTATCTACTACTTGTATGTAAATGTATACATTGAGCAAGCCCATCTTTATTTGCAAGAATGTATGTAGTTTGTTCACATCCATGAGTTTGTGCGTGTATATGCATGTCTGTGTACTGTATGTAGTGTGTGCTTTTTTATATAAGGATGAATGCTGACTGTCTAGTAAGTGTCAGGGCTTTCTTTTGTTTGTGTAAGTTCATTTGCATAATAATTAGAGTTCAGCCGATGGCTTATCAGATTCCTAGTCCAAAGGCCACATCCATGGTAGTCCATCAAGAGGACTATGAACCTCTTACTACCTGCGGCATACCCCGGCCTCCTCTGATATTAGTAGGCCCCATATGTTGTGACATATGGAATGATTTTACTAATCAAAAGAGGTGCCGAGGATATTACAGGTAGTAGGCGGTAAGCCGTGCACTGGCCTGATGGCCACAGATTACAGACTTGGCTGCCAGACCAGGGTCCTGGGAATGTTTTTGTGCTACTCTAATATTAATGGCAAGGTGTAAAGATCGAGAACAGCGGCACTCACCATTAGTGTATCTGTAAAAGGCAACTTTGCTTGTCATCCCATGACTGAATAGAGGCATCCGGCTGGTGTGAGCCAGAAGAAGCATGTAGTCGGGCGAAACAGCTGTCTCTCTTTTTTTTTTTGTTTTTTTTATGTCTTTGCTTGTCATCCCATGCCCGAATAAAGTTGCCTTTTACAGATAAGCCAGTGGTGAGTGCCGCTTTTCTTGACCTCTACGTGTCCTTTGTCTAATATTATTGGGTCTTCAATCCTTCTCCTCTGTCACACCTGACTCTGTTATCCTGCTTATTTTGTACTATCCATTTTACGGCCATTAATAACTTAATTTATTGTTAACATTTCACTGCTCCGCATAGTTGATAACATTCACCTTCATTCCCGATACTAGACCCCGGGCGACCGCTGACCACTCGTCTCGCATATGGCTTAGCGGAGGGAGTTTCTATAATAGTACTTCTTGCTTTCTATAGGCCAACAGCAGCAGAACTTCTGAAGCACAAGTTCTTCCAGAAAGCGAAGGTGCGTATTGTGTTTATATAGAGGAAGATTGTGGGGATCGTTCAGCTGGAAGCATGAAGCTATAATTACCCTGAACTGTGAACAGACGGAGATTTGCTTTTATTGCATCCAACCTGACAGCATCGCCATATTCACCAAGGATGATCTGTTTATTACAGCTATTCTAGGAGAACAGAAATTCCATCTCTTCAGATATGTCTTGCTTCGTTTGAAGCGAACATACATTACCATATTTCTCTTTTTGCCAGTTTACTCGTTTGTGCTTTTTTATTAACTCTTAAAGGACCTGGCCTTTTTTCATATTTGTTCTTTCATTTTTTTCCTCCCTTTCTTCCAAGACTCATAACTTTTTTATATTCTTGATTATATAGCTGTATGGGGCTTGATTTTTACTGGACAAGTTGCAGTTTTGAATGAAACCGTTCACTTGACCATATAATATAATGAAAAACGGAAAGTGTTGAGAAATGGTAAACAAAAAACAACACAATTCCACAGTTTTTTTGGGGTGAGGGGTGGTTTCAGGTCGGTACAACAACACAAATACCAATCTTGCATAGTTTTTCTTCCCTCTGGCCCCAACATTTAAGAGGTTAAAGAAAATTTGGTTTATGACACCATATTCTGAGACCAAAAACTTTTTTTTTCATGTGGTGAGCGGTCATATTTATTGCTGTCATTTTGGAGAAATAGAACATTTTGATCACTTTTTGTTGAGTGTTTTAAGGGAGATGCATTGACTGAAAAATGGCATTTCTGGTGTGTTCAACTTTTTTTCATTTATCATTAATTTTACATTTTCATAGATCTGACTTTTGAAGGTCACAGGAATAGTGAATCTGTTTACTTTTCTATTAATTACTGTTATCGGATTGGGGGAAAAGGGAGAATTGTATTTTTGTGTTTTTGCTTTTTTTTGTTTTTTTTACCCCCACCCCAAAAAAACCCCCAAATACCTATCTATATATATATACAGTACAGACCAAAAGTTTGGACACACCTTCTCATTTAAAGATTTTTCTGTATTTTCATAACTATGAAAATTGTACATTCACACTGAAGGCATCAAAACTATGAATTAACACATGTGGAATTATATACTTAACAAAAAAGTGTTAAACAACTGAAAATATGTCTTATATTCTAGGTTCTTCAAAGTAGCCACCTTTTGCTTTGATGACTGCTTTGCACACTCTTGGCATTCTCTTGATGAGCTTCAAGAGGTAGTCACCGGAAATGGTCTTCCAACAATCTTGAAGGAGTTCCCAGAGATGCTTAGCACTTGTTGGCCCTTTTGCCTTCACTCTGCGGTCCAGCTCACCCCAAACCATCTCGATTGGGTTCAGGTCTGGTGACTGTGGAGGCCAGGTCATCTGGCGTAGCACCCCATCACTCTCCTTCTTGGTCAAATAGCCCTTTCACAGACTGGAGGTGTGTTTGGGGTCATTGTCCTGTTGAAAAATAAATGATGGTCCAACTAAACGCAAACCGGATGGAATAGCATGCCGCTGCAAGATGCTGTGGTAGCCATGCTGGTTCAGTATGCCTTCAATTTTGAATAAATCCCCAATAGTGTCACAAGCAAAGCACCCCCACACCATCACACCTCCTCATCCATGCTTCACGGTGGGAACCAGGCATGTAAAGTCCATCCGTTCACCTTTTCTGCGTCGCACAAAGACACGGTGGTTGGAACCAAAGATCTCAAATTTGGACTCATCAGACCAAAGCACAGATTTCCACTGGTCTAATGACCATTCCTTGTGTTCTTTAGCCCAAACAAGTCTCTTCTGCTTGTTGCCTGTTCTTAGCAGTGGTTTCCTAGCAGCTATTTTACCATGAAGGCCTGCTGCACAAAGTCTCCTCTTAACAGTTGTTGTAGAGATGTGTCTGCTGCTAGAACTCTGTGTGGCATTGACCTGGTCTGTAATCTGAGCTGCTGTTAACCTGCGATTTCTGAGGCTGGTGACTCGGATAAACTTATCCTCAGAAGCAGAGGTGACTCTTGGTATTCCTTTCCTGGGGCGGTCCTCATGTGAGCCAGTTTCTTTGTAGTGCTTGATGGTTTTTGCAATTGCACTTGGGGACACTTTCAAAGTTTTCCCAATTTTTCGGACTGACTGACCTTCATTTCTTAAAGTATTGATGGCCACTCGTTTTTCTTTACTTAGCTGCTTTTTTCTTGCCATAATACAAATTCTAACAGTCTATTCTGTGGGACTATCAGCTGTCTATCCACCAGACTTCTGCACAACACAACTGATGGTCCCAACCCCATTTGTAAGGCAAGAAATCCCACTTCTTAAACCTGACAGGGCACACCTGTGAAGTGAAAACCATTTCCAGTGACTACCTCTTGAAGCTCATCAATAGAATGCCAAGAGTGTGCAAAGCAGTCATCAAAGCAAAAGGTGGCTACTTTGAAGAACCTAGAATATAAGACATATTTTCAGTTGTTTCACACTTTTTTGTTAAGTATATAATTCCACATGTGTTAGTTCATAGTTTCGATGCCTTCAGTGTGAATGTACAATTTTCATAGTCATGAAAATACAGAAAAATCTTTAAATAAGAAGGTGTGTCCAAACGTTTGGTCTGTACTGTATATATATATATATATATATATATATATATACATACATACAGTACAGACCAAAAGTTTGGACACACCTTCTCATTTAATGATCTTTCTGTATTTTCTTGACTATGAAAATTGTACATTCACACTGAAGGCATCGAAACTATGAATTAACACATGTGGAATTATATACTTAACAAAAAAGTGTGAAACAACTGAAAATATGTCTTATATTCTAGGTTCTTCAAAGTAGCCACCTTTTGCTTTGATGACAGCTTTGCACACTCTTGGCATTCTCTTGATGAGCTTCAAGAGGTAGTCACCGGAAATGGTTTTCACTTCACAGGTGTGCCTACTGAATAGACTGTTAGAATTTGTATTATGGCAAGAAAAAAGCAGCTAAGTAAAGAAAAACGAGTGGCCATCATTACTTTAAGAAATGAAGGTCAGTCAGTCTGAAAAATTGAGAAAACTTTGAAAGTGTCCCCAAGTGCAGTTGCAAAAACCATCAAGCGCTACAAAGAAACTGGCTCACATGAGGACCGCCCCAGGAAAGGAAGACCAAGAGTCACCTCTGCTTCTGAGGATAAGTTTATCCGAGTCACCAGCCTCAGAAAACACAGGTTAACAGCAGCTCAGATTAGAGACCAGGTCAATGCCACACAGAGTTCTAGCAGCAGACACATCTCTTCAACAACTGTTAAGAGGAGACTTTGTGCAGCAGGCCTTCATGGTAAAATAGCTGCTAGGAAACCACTGCTAAGGACAGGCAACAAGCAGAAGAGACTTGTTTGGGCTAAAGAACACAAGGAATGGACATTAGACCAGTGGAAATCTGTGTTTTGGTCTGATGAGTCCAAATTTGAGATCTTTGGTTCCAACCACAGTGTCTTTGTGCGACGCAGAAAAGGTGAACGGATGGACTCTACATGCCTGGTTCCCATCGTGAAGCATGGAGGAAGAGGTGTGATGGTGTGGGGGTGCTTTGCTGTTGACAATGTTGGGGATTTATTCAAAATTGAAGGCATACTGAACCAGCATGGCTACCACAGCATCTTGCAGCGGCATGCTATTCTATCCAGTTTGCGTTTAGTTGGACCATCATTTATTTTTCAACAGGACAATGACCCCAAACACACCTCCAGGCTGTGTAAGGGATATTTGACCAAGATGGAGAGTGATGGGGTGCTACGCCAGATGACCTGGCCTCCACAGTCACCAGACCTGAACCCAATCGAGATGGTTTGGGGTGAGCTGGACCGCAGAGTGAAGGCAAAAGGGCCAACAAGTGCTAAGCATCTCTGGGAACTCCTTCAAGATTGTTGGAAGACCATTTCCGGTGACTACCTCTTGAAGCTCATCAAGAGAATGCCAAGAGTATGCAAAGCAGTCATCAAAGCAAAAGGTGGCTACTTTGAAGAACCTAGAATATAAGACATATTTTCAGTTGTTTCACACTTTTTTGTTATATAATTCCACATGTGTTAATTCATAGTTTTGATGCCTTCAGTGTGAATGTACAATTTTCATAGTCATGAAAATACAGAAAAATCTTGAAATGAGAAGGTGTGTCCAAACGTTTGGTCTGTACTGTATACATATATGTTGTATTTTTTTGTTCTAAGAGACTTGCACCTATGATCATTTGATCACTTGTACTGCTTATATGCTACAACCTGACACCCAATTAAATGCCCCTTTCAGATTGATTTGGTTAAACAACGGCAACTCGAGCTAGCTTTAGATGCTAACGTTTTAGACAGGTGCTGGCTGTATAACACAGCGGGCACATGCTGTATGGAATCTACAATTGACCGGTGATGTAGATATAAGTTATTAAGGAGTTAAAGTCACCTAAATGTATTAAATATCTTTATTGTGTACTGGCTAAATAATGAAAATTTGTTGGGGGTCTCAGGAGTTTTCACAAAAAGGTCATTCCTGAAATTACATTACTGAGACCTTGGGTTACAAAAGTCTTGTTGTTCTTGCAGTGTTTTATATTCACCAGTGTGATCTCTGATCCATTGTTCCTCTCTACAGAACAAAGAGTTCTTACACGAGAAGTTGCTCCAGAAGGCCCCCAGCATCACGGAGAGAGCAAAAAAGGTGAGAGACTTCACTTTAATTATTAAAATCTAACAGTGTTCACTTTTTTTTTTGGTTCTCACAGGATTTAGCATTGTGGCACAAACCCTGTAATAGAAAAGGGGATATGCCACTATATGTACAACTGGATATAGACCTGTTATACAGTACCTACTAGGCAAAAGATATTTAGGATAGTAAGTCTCGTTGCTACGCATATATTAGCAAATCTGTCACCAGCTTTTACAATGCAAATTGCTAACATTATTAAACGCATCTTAGATCTGATCTGGCTGGTTTACGTACTATGAAGATCCATATCCAAATGACTGTATAATCCTTAAATTAAAAGGTGTCATAATAGGAGTCCAGCTCTAGTTGAAAATACAATTTAATATTAGACAGGGAGAACGTTACAAAAGTCATATACAGCCATTCTTAAGGTATATGCACACAGAGTTTTTGGAGCATATACTGTGCAGAACCTCTTAAGTTTTTTAAAGGTTTTTGAACTGTTTATGTGCAAATGCCTTTAACAGGGTTATTAGCATGTGTGCTCAGCAGCACACAGCTCTCCAGCTTCTTCACTTCCTTGTTGCTGGGGGCGGGCACTCCTCCTTGAGTGACAGTTCTGTTTCAGTAGCTTTATCCTACTGCTGAGCTTCTGCTTGTTGCTGTGATACACTCAGGTCTGTCAGTTCTTATTCTGAACTCTACACTGTTATCACTGTATTTCCATATAGAGATATCAGGGACCGTGAACAAGATCAGGACTCAAGTGAGCAGTTAAAAGAACTGCTCTGGAAACTGCTGATGGCGAGGGACTGAAGTGGCTGCGATCTTAGGAGTTAACTCCTTTTCTGGATTGTAACTACTTAACATACTCAGCCAGGCTCTGGTGGTTGATCTTGTTGAAAACGCTCTGTAAACAATGTAAGATAAAAGCTGTCACGGCAGGAAAATGTCAGCAGATAAAAAAGCAAGTCAATTGCAAACTTGCTTATTTTCATGTTATCTAAGTAACTAAGCCTTTATAAGGTCTTTTCATATTTCACTGCCCTTATAGCTAGAAGTAGTTTGTAATAATCTCTTCCCTCCCCTGAGAGATGCACAGCTCAGCAGACAGGAGAGCAGGGAGCAGAATTAAAAGAAAGCATAGGCTACAAAGACTATGCTTTCTATTTAATTCGTACAACGGTGCAAAGCATGCTCAAAGGTCATAATGGAGGGAGGCGGAGCAGTATCAGTTGTGACATCACCTGTTGTGGTTGGTGGATCCTGTGTTATCAACTATGTATAGAGGTGTTACCTGTCGTAATCCTGCCTCTTATGATAATGAGCCCTCTGAAAAATCTTCCTGAAAGGACAGGAAGTTTAAAGGGAACCTGTCACCAGAAAAAATGCTGTTAATCTGCAGGTTAGTAGCGTTATTAACCTGCCCGGCGCCTGCACTTAGCAAACCTGATCAGTGACTGAATAGGCACCTTCCCTGTGGCTAAGTGCAGGCGCCGGGCAGGTTAATAACGCTATTAACCTGCAGATTATCTCCATATCTGCAGGTTAATAGCATTTTCAGGTGACAGGTTCCCTTTAAGTTTAAAAAGACCCAGTTGACAGTATGAAAATTGCAAGATTACTAATATTAGTTTATAATACAAATCATGATGAAAAAAAGCCAAAACATTACCAACATTTTTTTAAAAAAATACTTGTAACACAAAAATCTGATCTAAACAATAGGTGATATTTTGATGTTGTGTTCCCTTTAATGCTTCCTTTATTTCTCATTTCTGGAAATATAAAACTGAAATGAGTCATTCAGATTCTTTGGTGGAGAAGAAGCTAATGTGAGATAATACTGGAGCTCTGTAGGTAACGAGACAGTCCACAAGCTTTTCTATGTAGTATGGCAGTAAAACTATAAGAATAAAAACAAGAAGTATTAACTATTTAATTACCAGCCTATTACAGCTAGTTTTCATATCTCTAAATGAGAATCCTGAGCTGTTTATGACTCAGAATGTTAATTTACTATTCCCGTGGTAAATGTGCTCCGAGCTTAGCCGTATTATTTAATTGCCTGTCACCGAGTCCCAGTAATGAGATATTTGTGCGAATATTATTGGATTTTTGTTGCCTCGTTTTATCTGAGTGATGGTTCTTCTCTACAGTCATTGAAACCTTTTATTATGGCTTGTAATTGGTTTATTATAGCAGCCAGAAACTAGAAGCCTGTAGGCGGCACACTTCTACTACAGCTGGGTCCTTGACAGAATCTGCAATGGAGCCTCAGATACAGATGTGAACAAAGCCTTAGGGTGTTTTTACATTGGTTGATTATTGGAAATGAATGCTCCTATGAACAGTTGTTCCTGATAGTCGGGCATTGTAAATAGGCTGCCAATCACTCGACAGATGAACAAAATACTTGTTCGTCGGGTGAAATGAGATTTAAGGTTGCTTAGAAATCCTCGTACTCTGTAGCGCGTTGTCCTCTATAAACAGAACATATGCTGCCAAGAACATGGATAGTCTGCGCAGAACGATCATATTAAAGGGAAGCTATCATCAGAAGATGACCTACTGTTTAAATCCGGTATTTGTATTAAATTTATTTTTGTTTTCTATTGCAAATTTGTGACGTGTCGTTTTGGTTAATTTTTTTTTTCCATATCACAATCTGTATAAAAAATAAAAAAATTAAGATATCTTGCAATTTTCACTTTGGCCATTAGGGCATTTTAGATTCTAACTTCCTCTTGTTTCAGGAAACAATACATGTACATTAGACACAATGAACAAACTCTGAACAAAATATCTTTTTGTCTTGAAGCATTTAATGAGCGTGTGCAAAGGTCATTGTGAAGGCAGGCGGAGCAGGGTCAGCTGTGACCTCACCTATTGGGAGTGGTGGATCCTTTGTTATGAGCTGCTTATAGAGTTGTTATCTGTCATTGTAATCCTGTCTTCGATGATAAGGATCCTGCTGAAAATGCTTCATTAAAAATGGAACCTGTCACCAGCAATAACGCTGTTAACCTGCAGCTATGCAGTTAATTTGCAGGTTTACAGCGTTATGTTGCCTGGCGCCTGCACGCAGCCGAATGCAGTGGTGAGAAAATGATCTTTATTCTCACTGCCAGCAATCCAGTATCCAGTATTCAGTCATGGCGTCGGGGGTAGCGCTGGTCCGGTCATCGCTCTCAGACTATACAGAGCGGCAGCTGTAACTAATTGCGACCCCGGCCCTGACTGACACTCCCTCTGCATTGAGACAGGCTGTCAGTCAGGGCCGGGGGCGCGGTTACAGCGGCCGCTCTGTATAGTCAGAGCGATGACCGGACCAGCACCACACCCTCCCCCATGACTGAATACCGAATGCTAGCGGGGAGAATAAAGTTCATTTTCTCCCATTCGGTTGCGTACAGGCGCCGGGCAACATAATAATGCTGTTAACCTGCAGATTAACCGCATGCCTGCAGGTTAACAGCGTTATTTCTGATGACAGGTTCCCTTTAAAGGACAGGAAGCATGTGAAAACTGCAAGATTATAATTTATTTTCCTTTTAATAAAGATCGTGATATATTAAACAAAAAAATAATCATATATGCAACATAAAAATCTGATTTAAAGAATAGGTAATTTTCAGATGATGGCTTTCATGTAATGATTGTGCTATACAAATGGGGAGTAAACGGGCTATGAAATAACTGCTGATCGGCTACGTAATGCTGTGGGTCGCCTAGTCTAAATAAGCAGTCACTGAAAATTTGAAACCCAAATTTGTCACCTATTAACATGTATAAAAATATAAACTAATGCGATCCTAAACCCTTCACTGTGCATTACTTGCACTTTTCGCACTGTACTGCCCATACTACTGTAGATCCGAAATTCAGGACTCTGAGTAATGAGCTAATATAGGTAAGGTATCCCACCAGGGCACAGCGTGGTGTTGTGCGCCAGGTGCACAGTGTCCCTGATGAACGGTGCCATCACACTGTAGTTTGTCACCTTTATTGGCAGGTTCGAAGAGTGCCAGGATCAAGTGGTCGGCTTCATAAAACTGAAGATGGAGGCTGGGAGTGGAGTGATGATGAGCTGGACGAGGAAAGCGAAGAGGGCAAAGCAGCTGTGTTACAACTTAGGGTAAGCAGGCAAATTGTTGTGCTTTAATCTTTTCTTCTTTTGCTTTACTTCTGCCATAAAATTGTCCTCATTTATAGAATTTAATTTGCCCTTACTGACTGATGAAAATCTGGTCTGGTCCACTAGGGAGAGCACACTGCCTATATTTATCTATTGTACAGCGCTAAATAACACAAATGATACAGCCATGTTTAAAGCTCCTCCTTGTGGCTGCAGGCTGACATTATTATTATTATTATTATTATTATTATTATTATTATTCTCATCATAATTTAACTCTTATTTGAACATAAATTCTATTGATTTGCTGAGTTTAAAAAGTGATCAAAAACTCTTATGCATCCCTATCTGCATGAATGAGAACTAACTCGCGCCCCACCACCTACCAAAGAAACAAAACCACAAGCCATCGTACAGCCCAAGTACTTTTATAATGCAAATCATATAAAGGATAAGAATAAAAAATATCTAAAAATGAAACTATATCGTCGTAATCTTAACAAGACACGGTATAAAGTTATCATGTTATATTGTGTTGTCAATTTGGACTGCAAAATCAAACGCCCCAAAAAATTGGCAGATTTTACAGTATTTGTTTTTTACCCTCCTCCGTCCCTTGGAAAAAAAAAAAAGAGAAAACTATAAGTCTAGGTTCCCACGATAAGCTTTCTCAGTGTCTTACATTACCAGTAAAATGGATGGGATTTATACAAATCTCCTGCCCCCCTGTTTCTTTTTAACGCAGTATAAACTGACCTGCGGTGCATGTTTCTAATCCGCAGCATGTAAATTTCTCTTGCGGATACGCTCAGTTTTCTGTGCTGATTTTCCCCATGCACTTGCATTAGGTGCGGAAAATCTGCAAAACGTACACGCGTTTTTAGCGTGTTTCTGTGGCGGAAACGCATCAAAAACTCATGTAATCCGCATCTGACTATATGAAGTATCAAAAACAAAGCAGCTTTATTTAACGCAAGACACACCGAAAAGAGACAAAAAAAGCAGTGATAAAAACGCATGTAAAAAAATCACACATGAACGCGCAGTACAAAAACCGCAAGTAACCTAATTTAAATAAGTGGTGCAGCATCAAAAACTCATTAAAAGTGCTCATCGTGGGAACGTAGCCTAAATGTATAGATCTATATGTAGCTCCCATCAAAATAACAAATTGGTGCAAGCAAATTGTTGTGCTAAATCTTTTTTCTTTTGCTTTACTTCTGCCATAAAATTGTCATCAATTATACAATTTAATTTGCCCTTACTGACTGATGAAAATGTGGTCTGGTCCACTAGGGGGAGCACACTGCCTATATTTATCTATTGTACAGTGCTAAATAACACAAATGATACAGTCATTGCTGTATTGCTGAAGAATAATAATAATAATAAATAATAATAAAAAAGAAAGTTAGGATTTTAAAATCCAGAGGTGAAATGGAAGAACAAATTGCAATGGCGTTAATGCGAGCTTACACTTCTTTTTTTAATCTGTGCGATCAGTTCTGAACGCTGTATTGATCGGCTCCTGCCTGAGCGTGCACGCCGAGCGGGGGATGGAATAAATAGGAGATGTCTGCGCCTGTACCCCACCCTGCATGACACTCAGGCAGGAGCAGAGCACATCAGACGCCTGTTTTGAGCTATCCGGGGTGGGGAAGGGGAGAGGGCCCGGGGGGGCCCCACCACCTATCACATAGTTTAAAAAATTAAAATAACATGTAGGTACATGTTGATAGATTGATATTGTCAGATGGTGCAAGAACTTGTGCAATTTACTTCTTACTAAAATTTACAGCTGTGCTTGAGATAGTAACACTTTTCTTTTGTTTACAGCTCGTTGCCTAGGAGACCTTCCACTGCTGCTATCTAGCTTGTAAACATTGCCAGGAATAGGAGGTAACGGCAAACTGCAGCGATCCTGGGCAGCTTCAAAACTGTACTTACATGCTCAGTCGAAAAAGTTTGTAAGCACTGCGCATGTTCTGCTGACTAGCTGCGGTAGTGGTCGGTCTCCAAGGCAACCCCCAGTAAGCAGAAGTAAAGTGTCATTATTTCAAGAATCACTGGAAATTTTAACAGGCAGTGAATTGCAAAAGTGCTTGTGCTATCGAGCCCTATCCGACAATAGCCAGTGATAGAGATGGGACTAACCCTCTCAGTACCGAGGCAGCTGTGAATTGTTGCGGCTCCCCCATCTAACCGTTTTCTGTCTTCTTTCCTCCAGTCTCCACGTGTGAAAGATTCTTTACCAAACTCTGAGGTGAGAACTTGTCCTTTCTGATTTCCATTGATTCGCATCTAACACTTGACATCTGATCCGAGTCTATAATAAAGTCCAATCCAGAGTAATATTATACGCCTGCACTAGCCCAATTCACAATTCACCAATTTGCATGTCAAATTTTAGCTTGAAATTTGCATTACTAGAGCTCCATTGTGGACCCAATAACATTTCTAAGAGCCTGTGTACAGCGCCACAGAATGTTAGGGCTATATAATTACCGTGTAATAAATGGACGACAGAGGAAATAATCATCTCTGTTCTGTGCTAGATATTTCCTGCAACAGAGCCAAGCGCCACCTTCCTCCAGACTCCAGCGCAGCCTACAGCCAATCTACCTCAGTCGTCCGGCCAAGCTGCACCTACACAAGTGTCTGTTCCTGTCCCATCATCTGGACAGGTGAGTCCTCCAAGGAAGCGTCCACGCTGGATAGAAAGGCTGTGGATGTTCTTTACAGAAAATCTGCAACCGAATACAGTAACGGCCACGTGAGATTTGGCCAGATCTTTTCCACATGCTCGTGCTATGGTTAAAGACTCGAGTAACCATAGTTTTTTGTTTTTTTTTAATCATAAATCAATAGTACACCTGAAAATAAAAAAAACTTTGTAATATATCTTATTAAAGAAATTTGCTTTTTTCTCCCCCAGGACTGATCAATCATTCTCAAAATTCTCAACTCACTTGTAAAATCTGTATTCAGTGAAGACAGATTGTTACATAGGAAATGACAGTTGGTGGTCAACATTCTATGGAGAGCTGTAACTGTTGGGGCGAACTTGCAGCAGAATGTCTGTTGCCTTTAGCTCCTCCCCTTTCATAGAATTTTAAACGCACCAACTGTCATCTTCTATCTCCGCAATGGGAAAATCTGTCTGCACTGAGTACACATTTTACCCATATATTCAGAGTGAAAGATCAATACAGTAGGAAGAAGCTGATTTCTGTGATAAGATGTATTACAAAGTTGCCTATTTTCAGGTGTGTCCTAGAGTTTTTTTTCTGCATGAAAAATACAGAGTTTTGGCAGGAAAAACACTGCATACGTTACATGCGTGTTTGATGCATTTTTTTATGCTTTTTTGGTGCGTTTTTTAATCCATTCAATTGAATGGGTAAAATAATTCAACAAAAACACTGAAAGCCCGGTTGCACATGTTGCGAATTTGTTTACAGGTCAAAATCCGCACGTGTTACATGCAAATTTCCTTGCTGATTATTTAGGAAATGTGACCCTATGCATTGCATAAGTGAAGTCTGCAATATAATCTGCACAAAGAATTGCCATACTGCAGATATTAAAATCCGCACAACAGGTTAAGTTATGTATGGAAAATGTCTTCAACTTGTAGAGATTTTAACATCTCGATAAGGTATAACTGCGTTTCATGGAAAATGCATCCACAATGTCTGCAATCCGGCCAAAGAATTGACATGCAATGATTTTAAAAAAAGAAATGCACAGTAGCACAAAAACAGGGAGAAAAAAACCCATGCACAGTCTGAATGAGGTTTTAGAAATGTCTTTTTTGCTGCGTTTTTTCCAAATACTACATGTGAACAAGGCCTTACTGTTTAATAATCAGTTCTTGGTGCAGATTTTCTCAGTGGATTTAATTCATTTTGAGGGGTGAATTATTCCGTTTATATGCAGCAAAATTTGCTTGTTATCTAGGCAGATTTTGCTGATAAATCGCTGTGTGTATTTGCAGCCTTACCTGTGTGCCTTACATACGTACACTACCCTGTACATAATCTGAACATATATGTGTGTGACGTGCACAGACTATGTAAACGCTTTTTACAGGTCGCCCCCGCAGCTCCTGCAGCTCCCGTGCCTCCTACACCGGAAGAAGTGAAAGCTGTTATCAGTTTAGTATTACGATTAAGGTAGATAACTTTGGTATTATTGGTACTGTGATTGTCACACCCCTGTCCTTAGATTGGTGTAGTGCAGAAATTCCGGCGACTTTGTGTTCTGCATTCTGCTGCAGTATTGTGTATGTGGAGGCTGCAGCCTCATCCTCTTCAGTTACACCAGTGACACCTGCAGGACGAACAGCTCATGATGGGGAGACCGAGGCTTGATTCTATGCATTGCACATTGTCATTTTGTTCTATATATTTGCAATATTTTTTAGATTTATTGAACACTTTGAATAGGAATTTATTGCATTTCTAAGCAAAACTTCATGTCACAAGTTTGCAGGATATGATGCTGTATTATCTCTGAGCCAGGGCTGGGGTCAGGTACCAAATGCATCTAGAAATGTGCTGCTAATGTTTAACTTTCACATTTTTATTCTATTATTTTATTTTGCCTACATCACTCGAGAGACAGCACTATCTGTGCCTACATCACTCGAGAGGAAGCACTATCTGTGCCTACATCGCTAGAGAGGCAGCACTATCTGCCTACATCGCTAGAGAGGCAGCACTATCTGTGCCTACATCACTCGAGAGGCAGCACCGTCTGTGCCTACATCGCTCGAGAGGCAGCACTATCTGTGCCTACATCACTCGAGAGGCAGCACTATCTGTGCCTACATCACTCGAGAGGCAGCACTATCTGTGCCTACATCACTCGAGAGGCAGCACTATCTGTGCCTACATCACTCGAGAGGCAGCACTATCTGTGCCTACATCGCTCGAGAGGCAGCACTATCTGTGCCTACGTCGCTCGAGAGGCAGCACTATCTGTGCCTACGTCGCTCGAGAGGCAGCACTATCTGTGCCTACGTCGCTCGAGAGGCAGCACTATCTGTGCCTACGTCGCTCGAGAGGCAGCACTATCTGTGCCTACGTCGCTCGAGAGGCAGCACTATCTGTGCCTACGTCGCTCGAGAGGCAGCACTATCTGTGCCTACATCACTCGAGAGGCAGCACTATCTGTGCCTACATCGCTAGAGAGGCAGCACTATCTGTGCCTACGTCGCTCGAGAGGCAGCACTATCTGTGCCTACGTCGCTCGAGAGGCAGCACTATCTGTGCCTACGTCGCTCGAGAGGCAGCACTATCTGTGCCTACGTCGCTCGAGAGGCAGCACTATCTGTGCCTACGTCGCTCGAGAGGCAGCACTATCTGTGCCTACGTCGCTCGAGAGGCAGCACTATTTGTGCCTACGTCGCTCGAGAGGCAGCACTATCTGTGCCTACATTGCTCACAGGGTCATTGCATTCTCATAATTTACAGAGAGAATAAGCGACAAATCAACATCTTTTTATTTGCATTTTTTTTCAGAAACACAAAGAAAGAACTTAATGATATCCGGTTTGAGTTTACTCCTGGAAGAGGTTAGTTTGACGTGATTATACGTGAACGGGAAGCGTCTAATATCGAGAATAGTAATTACTATTTCCTAGGTTGGGATTCTGATCTGGTTAATTAAAGTCATCTGCAGTTTCACACGATCGTATTACAGACACATTTGTGTACTCGTATTACAACCAAGTGTCCCAGTCTTACCTTGAATTTAACCTTTCCCAACAAAGGACGTAATAGCAAGTCCTGTGTCAAGAGTGGGTATATGGAGCGGGCTCAAGTGCTGAGCCCGCACCATACATGACAGAAGCTGTCTTTGTTATACAACAGACATCTGCCTGTATTAGCAGTGACCAGGGCTTGCTCTGATTGCTGCTGTTTACCGATTTTGGTACTGCTTTTAATAACGGGTAGTGGCATTTAAATGAAATAGATGCTGGTGCTACAATGGGACCCCCTGTTATCTACCCTTTCCCTCTGTTGAAAGCCCCACTTCTGCTGCTATTTTGGTCTTACTATTAAGCCCAGTTGTAAAAAAATATAATTTTCACTATATATTGTAATATCGCAGCATAAACAACAAACCGTAAGGAATAAATTATAATATATATATATATATATATATATATATATATATATACATACAGTACAGACCAAAAGTTTGGACACACCGTCTCATTTAAAGATTTTTCTGTATTTTCATGACTATGAAAATTGTACATTCACACTGAAGGCATCAAAACTATGAATTAACACATGTGGAATTATATGCTTAACAAAAAAGTGTGAAACAACTGAAAATATGTCTTATATTCTAGGTTCTTCAAAGTAGCCACCTTTTGCTTTGATGACTGCTTTGCACACTCTTCGCATTCTCTTGATGAGCTTCAAGAGGAAGTCACCGGAAAGGGTTTTCACTTCACAGGTGTGCCCTGTCAGGTTTAATAAGTGGGATTCCTTGCCTTATAAATGGGGTTGGGACCATCAGTTGTGTTGTGCAGAAGTCTGGTGGATACACAGCTGATAGTCCTACTGAATAGACTGTTAGAATTTGTATTATGGCAAGAAAAAAGCAGCTAAGTAAAGAAAAACAAGTGGCCATCATTACTTTAAGAAATGAAGGTCAGTCAGTGCGAAAAATTGGGAAAACTTTGAAAGTGTCCCCAAGTGCAGTTGCAAAAACCATCAAGCGCTACAAAGAAACTGGCTCACATGAGGACCGCCCCAGGAAAGGAAGACCAAGAGTCAACTCTGCTTCTGAGGATAAGTTTATCCGAGTCACCAGCCTCTGAAATTGCAGGTTAACAGCAGCTCAGATTAGAGACCAGGTCAATGCCACACAGAGTTCTAGCAGCAGACACATCTCTTCAACAACTGTTAAGAGGAGACTTTGTGCAGCAGGCCTTCATGGTAAAATAGCTGCTAGGAAACCACTGCTAAGGACAGGCAACAAGCAGAAAAGACTTGTTTGGGCTAAAGAACACAAGGAATGGACATTAGACCAGTGGAAATCTGTGCTTTGGTCTGATGAGTCCAAATTTGAGATCTTTGGTTCCAACCACCGTGTCTTTGTGCGATGCTGAAAAGGTGAACGGATGGACTCTACATGCCTGGTTCCCACCGTGAAGCATGGAGGAGGAGGTGTGATGGTGTGGGGGTGCTTTGCTGGTGATACTGTTGGGGATTTATTCAAAATTGAAGGCATACTGAACCAGCATGGCTACCACAGCATCTTGCAGCGGCATGCTATTCCATCCGGTTTGCGTTTAGTTGGACAATCATTTATTTTTCAACAGGACAATGACCCCAAACACACCTCCAGGCTGTGTAAGGGCTATTTGACCAAGAGGGAGAGTGATGGGGTGCTACGCCAGATGACCTGGCCTCCACAGTCACCAGACCTGAACCCAATCGAGATGGTTTGGGGTGAGCTGGACCGCAGAGTGAAGGCAAAAGGGCCAACAAGTGCTAAGCATCTCTGGGAACTCCTTCAAGATTGTTGGAAGAACATTTCCGGTGACTACCTCTTGAAGCTCATCAAGAGAATGCCGAAAGTGTGAAAAGCAATCATCAAAGCAAAAGGTGGCTACTTTGAAGAACGTAGAATATAAGACATATTTTCAGTTGTTTCACACTTTTTTGTTAAGTATATAATTCCACATGTGTTAATTCATAGTTTTGATGCCTTCAGTGTGAATGTACAATTTTCATAGTCATGAAAATACAGAAAAATCTTTAAATGAGAAGGTGTGTCCAAACTTTTGGTCTGTACTGTATATACACAGTACAGACCAAAAGTTTGGACACACCTTCTCATTTAAAGATTTTTCTGTGTTTTCATGACTATGAAAATTGTACATTCACACTGAAGGCATCAAAACTATGAATTAACACATGTGGAATTATATACTTAACAAAAAAGTGTGAAACAACTGAAAATATGTCTTATATTCTAGGTTCTTCAAAGTAGCCACCTTTTGCTTTGATGATTGCTTTTCACACTTTCGGCATTCTCTTGATGAGCTTCAAGAGGTAGTCACCGGAAATGTTCTTCCAACAATCTTGAAGGAGTTCCCAGAGATGCTTAGCACTTGTTGGCCCTTTTGCCTTCACTCTGCGGTCCAGCTCACCCCAAACCATCTCGATTGGGTTCAGGTCTGGTGACTGTGGAGGCCAGGTCATCTGGCGTAGCACCCCATCACTCTCCCTCTTGGTCAAATAGCCCTTACACAGCCTGGAGGTGTGTTTGGGGTCATTGTCCTGTTGAAAAATAAATGATTGTCCAACTAAACGCAAACCGGATGGAATAGCATGCCGCTGCAAGATGCTGTGGTAGCCATGCTGGTTCAGTATGCCTTCAATTTTGAATAAATCCCCAACAGTATCACCAGCAAAGCACCCCCACACCATCACACCTCCTCCTCCATGCTTCACGGTGGGAACCAGGCATGTAGAGTCCATCCGTTCACCTTTTCTGCGTCGCACAAAGACATGGTGCTTGGAACCAAAGATCTCAAATTTGGACTCCTCAGACCAAAGCACAGATTTCCACTGGTCTAATGTCCATTCCTTGTGTTCTTTAGCCCAAGCAAGTCTCTTCTGCTTGTTGCCTGTCCTTAGCAGTGGTTTCCTAGCAGCTATTTTACCATGAAGGCCTGCTGCACAAAGTCTCCTCTTAACAGTTGTTGTAGAGATGTGTCTGCTGCTAGACTCTGTGTGGCATTGACCTGGTCTCTAATCTGAGCTGCTGTTAACCTGCGATTTCTGAGGCTGGTGACTCGGATAAACTTATCCTCAGAAGCAGAGGTGACTCTTGGTCTTCCTTTCCTGGGGCGGTCCTCATGTGAGCCAGTTTCTTTGTAGCGCTTGATGATTTTTGCAACTGCACTTGGGGACACTTTCAAAGTTTTCCCAATTTTTCGCACTGACTGACCTTCATTTCTTAAAGTAATGACGGCCACTCGTTTTTCTTTACTTAGCTGCTTTTTTCTTTCCATAATACAAATTCTAACAGTCTATTCAGTAGGACTATCAGCTGTGTATCCACCAGACTTCTGCACAACACAACTGATGGTCTCAACCCCATTTATAAGGCAAGAAATCCCACTTATTAAACCTGACAGGGCACACCTGTGAAGTTAAAACCATTTCCGGTGACTACCTCTTGAAGCTCATCAAGAGAATGCCAAGAGTGTGCAAAGCAGTCATCAAAGCAAAAGGTGGCTACTTTGAAGAACCTAGAATATAAGACATATTTTCAGTTGTTTCACACTTTTTTGTTAAGTATATAATTCCACATGTGTTAACTCATAGCTTTGATGCCTTCAGTGTGAATGTACAATTTTCATAGTCATGAAAACACAGAAAAATCTTTAAATAAGAAGGTGTGTCCAAACTTTTGGTCTGTACTGTATATGTGTGTATATATATATATATATATATATATAATATATATATACACACAATTTTTTTTTTAAATCTACTAGAATTTTAAAAAAATGTAAACATTTTTATCAGTTCTCCCACCTTCTTTTCCTGGTTTAAAAATAAAGAAATAAAAAATATATATATTTGGTATTGCCACATTCATTAAAGTTTGATTAAAATATTAAATCAATCAACATATACAGTAAACAACGTACAGAGAAAAAAAAATGGTGTCTTTCAGTCACTGCACCTCCCCCTAATAAAATGCAAGAAAAAGCAATCAAACGTCGCATGTACCCAGACTGGTGTATAAACAATCCCACTTCTAAAAAAGATGGATGTAAAATGTAAGAAAACAAGAATGCAATGATTTGGAAATCTCTTACAGCGTATTTTATTCACAACAGATTGTTAGACATTTTCCATTTCATTTGAAAAAAATTACTTATTTAGAAATTTGGGCAGCGACACATCTCTGAAAAGTGGGAACAGGGTTAACAATACAAAACAAACCCAAACTTTTTTTTTTTTTTTGTTTTACAAAGTTCTGAATTATTTTTAGCTTGGCAACAGTAATTAAAAAAACAACAAAGTTTGTTATCGCCTTAATTGTTTTGATGTCGTGAATCTTGCTGCCCGGTCATTTTTACACCACATTTTAATATCGTAAAAGCAAAATGTCCCCAAAAATGGCAGAATTGCTTCTTTTTCACCATTTCGCCACTTGGAATTTTTTTTCTAGTTTTTCCATTGTGTTGTAAAATGAATGGTGTCATTCAAAACTACAGATCGTTTTGCACAAAAACAAGCTTTCACATGACTGTGTTGAAGGGAAAAAAACCGAACTGACAGCATAATTGTTTCATTTCAAGTCATTAAATATGTGGTGGGTCCAAGACCTGTTGTGGTACAAGTGCAAAAATGTGAAACTGCCCTTTAGGTGAAATCTTAGGGAATCTTATATGTCTTCAAATATTATTAAAGTCTTGTGTTTTTTTTTTCTAGCAGTTAAAGAAAAAAAATAAACCTAAATTTGTTTAGTTCCTAAAATAAGTTTAAAATAAGAAATAAGTAGAGTTGTTGTGAATCCATTCATTGGACGCTGTCCTTGAGCCACGTCGATGATCTGTGGCCACTGGACAGAAGTCCTGAGAAGTCTCTTACATGTCAGCATCAATGGCTCTTCTTTTGATTAGTCGGCCTAGTCGTGTGTGCGTCACGCCACAGTGATGATGTTGTGCCAGGCTTGTCAATCAAAAGAAGAATCGCGGATCCCGGGAGATAAAAAGCAGTTCTCAGGTCTTTTGTCCAGTGGCCACAGATTACTAACATGACTGATGGACCATACCTAGAAGTAAGTAATGCACAATAGATTTTTTTAATGTTTTCGTCACTATATTTTTTAAGGGCTCCAATATCTTTCCTAGGCCACTAGTATTTATTTCTTTACATTATGATTTCCCTCCATACTTGGAGCTATTATTGTATTCCTCGTATGGTGGAAATATTTATTGAGAATGTTGACACACGGAACAGTTTTAGGCATGAAGGTCCCTCAGATTCCCGAGGACAATTATGAGATCAGTCAATAGCAAGTCCTACGAATTCCTATAAATCAGTGAGGGAAAATTCTGAAGGAGAAAGCCTTCTTGTGGTGCAAGATTTGTCATTGTATCATTCTAGGACTTAAATGACAAAAGCAACTTTGTTTTCCAGATACGGCCGATGGTGTTTCCCAAGAGCTCGTCTCCGCTGGCCTTGTAGATGGAAGAGACTTAGTAATAGGTAATTTTTATTGCAAGTGTGCATTGATGGCAGAACAGATGTAAAATTTAGTGATGTGATCAATCTATAAATCTGTTTAATTCTCATATGAACTTTTTTTTTCTTTTATAAGAGAGAATTTAATTTTTTGCATCACTTAAGTGATATGATAGCATGAGTAAAACAACATAATGGCCATCTTTCTTTTCATTGATATAAAAAAAAAAAAAAAAAAAAAAAAAGTAGAGCTACGCAAAAAGCGGACCAACTGGCAGCATCCTGGAGGCCACTTATGCTTGGCCGGCCCCCGGGCTGTTATCACATAAACCTATAAATCATGAGAAGCACCCGGGATGCCGGCAGATGAGGCTCACACCGCATCAGTCCCGGTGTGATAGAGCACCGACATGGGCCCCAGACCAGGATCCTGACAACCTTTTTACTAAACTCTAAAAATAAGCACATAAATACAGTACAGACCAAAAGTTTGGACACACCTTCTCATTTAAAGATTTTTCTGTATTTTCATGACTATGAAAATTGTACATTCACACTGAAGGCATCAAAACTATGAATTAACACATGTGGAATTATATACTTAACAAAAAAGTGTGAAACAACTGAAAATATGTCTTCAATTCTGGGTTCTTCAAAGTAGCCACCTTTTGCTTTGATGACTGCTTTGCACACTCTTGGGATTCTCTTGATGAGCTTCAAGAGGTAGTCACCGGAAATGGTCTTCCAACAATCTTGAAGGAGTTCCCAGAGATGCTTAGCACTTGTTGGCCCTTTTGCCTTCACTCTGCGGTCCAGCTCACCCCAAACCATCTCGATTGGGTTCAGGTCTGGTGACTGTGGAGGCCAGGTCATCTGGCATAGCACCACATCACTCTCCTCCTTGGTCAAATAGCCCTTACACAGCCTGGAGGTGTGTTTGGGGTCATTGTCCTGTTGAAAAATAAATGATGGTTCAACTAAACGCAAACCGGATGGAATAGCATGCCACTGCAAGTTGCTGTGGTAGCCATGCTGGTTCAGTATGCCTTCAATTTTGAATAAATCCCTAACATTGTCACCAGCAAAGCACCCCCACACCATCACACCTCCTCCTCCATGCTTCACGGTGGGAACCAGGCATGTAGAGTCCATTCATTCACCTTTTCTGCGTCGCACAAAGACACGGTGCTTGGAACCAAAGATCTCAAATTTGGACTCATCAGACCAAAGCTCAGATTTCCACTGGTCTAATGTCCATTCCTTGTGTTCTTTAGCCCAAACAAGTCTCTTCTGCTTGTTGCCTGTCCTTAGCAGTGGTTTCCTAGCAGCTATTTTACCATAAAGGCCTGCTGCACAAAGTCTCCTCTTAACAGTTGTTGTAGAGATGTGTCTGCTGCTAGAACTCTGTGTGGCATTGACCTGGTCTGTAATCTGAGCTGCTGTTAACCTGCGATTTCTGAGGCTGGTGACTCGGATAAACTTATCCTCAGAAGCAGAGGTGACTCTTGGTCTTCCTTTCCTGGGCCGGTCCTCATGTGAGCTAGTTTCTTTGTAGCGCTTGATGATTTTTGCAACTGCACTTGGGGACACTTTGAAAGTTTTCCCAATTTTTCGCACTGACTGACCTTCATTTCTTAAAGTAATGATGGCCACTCATTTTTCTTTACTTAGCTGCTTTTTTCTTGCCATAATACAAATTCTAACAGTCTATTCAGTAGGACTATCAGCTGTGTATCCACCAGACTTCTGCACAACACAACTGATAGTCCCAACCCCATTTATAAGGCAAGAAATCCCACTTATTAAACCTGACAGGGCACACCTGTGAAGTGAAAACCATTTCCGGTGACTACCTCTTGAAGCTCATCAAGAGAATGCCAAGAGTGTGCAAAGCAGTCATCAAAGTAAAAGGTGGCTACTTTGAAGAACCTAGAATATAAGACATATTTTCAGTTGTTTCACACTTTTTTGTTAAGTATATAATTCCACATGTGTTAATTCATAGTTTTGATGCCTTCAGTGTGAATGTACAATTTTCATAGTCATGAAAATATAGAAAAATCTTTAAATGAGAAGGTGTGTCCAAACTTTTGGTCTGTACTGTATTTATGTGCTTATTTTTAGAGTTTAGTAAAAAGGTTGTCAGGATCCTGGTCTGGAGCCCATGTCGGTGCTCTATCACACCGGGACTGATGCAGTGTGAGCCTCCTCTGCCGGCATCCCGGGTGCTTCTCATGATTTATAGGCTTATGTGATAACAGCCCGGGGGCCGGTCAAACATAAGTGGCCTCCAGGATGCTGCCAGTTGGTCCTCTTTTTGCGTAGCTCTACTTTTTTTTTAATATCAATGAAAAGAAAGATGGCCTTTATGTTGTTTTACTCATGCTTTCATATCACTCATATAAGTGATGCAAAAAATTAAATTCTGGGGGGGCACGGTGGCTCAGTGGTTAGCACTGTTGCTCTGCAACACTGGGGTCCTGGGTTCAAATCCCACCAAGGAGAACCTCTGCAAGGAGTTTGTATGTTCTCCCTGTGTTTGCTGGGGTTTACTCCCACACTCCAAAGACATATTGATAGGGAATGTAGATTGTGAGCCCCAATGGGGACAGTGATGATGATGTCTGTAAATTGTCTGAATTGTAAAGCGCTGCTTAATATGTTGGCGCTATATAAATAAAAAGATTATTATTAAGATCATTAATTGAACCCTTCTCTGTATTTAGTTGCAGCTAATTTACAGAAGATTGTGGAGGAGCCACAGCCTAACAAATCAGTCACCTTCAAGCTGGTATGTGCTTGTAGAACTTATAGGACTTGTCCACTACTTGGAAAACTCCATCTCGTTACTCATGTTTGGCCCCGTTAAAATATAGACACCTATATTCACCTCCGTTGCCGGTTCTGTTGCCGCTCGCTCTCCCGGTTCTCACGTGAGGTTGTTAAGTCGTGAGCCCTGCATCCTGGGAATGCAAGTGTTGACACGTCTGGAACGGCTTCGGCATCGGGAGTGAGTATAGTATTATACACACACATATGCATATTAATTAACACCAAGAAGGAAAATATGTGAATTATGGAAATCACGGAATGAATAGACATGTTAGTGATATGCAAATGATGAAGTATTGAAAACCAAATGTTTTAAAATGTCTTGATTTATTCAATATCAAATATGAACGCCACTCACAGAAATCCCTTCACTTACACACATTGGTTGTTACCAATGAGGTTATTAATGGTTGTCTGAGGAATATTCTGCTACGCTAAATGTGCTTGTGCAAATCATCAAGATCCGCTGCTGACAGCTCCCTTTGCAATTGCCGCTTAATGACGTCTCTGATATGCTCAATGGGAGACAAGTCTGGAGACGCTGCAGGCCATGGCAGCACTCTTAGGCCATGCAGGCTTCTCACAGTACCCCGAGCAATATACGGCCTGGCGTCATTTAAAAAAAATGGCTTCTGGGAAACTTCCATGTTCCCTCATGAAGACCTCTTCATGACATTGCTCATGTGGTCTGCAGAACATTCTCTGACTATCATTGCATCCAAGACAAAACCCTCACTGAACAGGATAGACCTCCATTCCAGCCTCCATTGTCATCTTACTCTGCACCATGGTGGCCTTTGAGAGCGGTAGTGTGTGAGGTCAGTGGACTTCTGGATTGTAGCACAATTGTTGTACAACGTCTTTCTTGTGGTTTTTGTAGACACCGACTCCTTAGGCTTGGTGTGTGACGACTTTCACTTGTACAGAAGGTATCACTATGAGCCATTCTTCAAATCTGATGAGACCATGTGGGCAATGCATTAGGAGGTCTTCATGAGGGAACGTCACACCAGTCCTACTCCTGAGATTATGATGTGGGTGGCATTATATGCTTTAGCCAGACCCTTCTAGTCTTCATTCCAGGTATACTAACAGCTCGGCGTTACATTGATTTGGTGGTAACTAGTGCTACAGCCATTTTTCCAAAGTGTCCCAGGACCCATTTGTCAAGATGACAGCACAAGGCTGCATGTCGCTTGTGCTATTATTCAATGATAGCAGCCAAGGTGTATAAGTGCTGGGATCCCTGTGTGTGGTGCTAATACTCTATTCTGAAGAAATTGAGATGTTTTGAAAATGTTGTTAACATTTTTTCATCATTTGAATATCATTAACATATCTATCCATCCCTAATTCCACAACTTTTCCTTCTTGGTTAACTTTCTATCACAGTTACAGAACCTATGATTACAAAAGGTGTGCTTAATCTGGGTATCGGCGGGGTCCATCTCCCAGACCCCAGCAATGTGATACTTGGCATGCTTTTTAAGCCAAGATTTTATATTTAGGCCAAATCGCCCAGCCCGGGTAATAATCTTATTTCTTTACTCTTCTCTTTCCAGGCCTCTGGGGTGGATCCTTCTGACATTCCAGATGATGGGAAGCTCGTAGGATTTGCACAGCTCAGTATCAGCTAAGCTGCCGTTTTCGGAGCTGCTTCTTAATGAAACCTTCATCGTCATCATCTTTCTAATGCTTCTCTTGGCCTACAGAACCACTACTGCCAAAGAATCAAAACTCTGGCTTATTTCGGAGCTGTAACAACGTGTATTACTTTTACTCTTGTCTAACAAATGTCTCTAACCTTAGTGTAATGACGCACACACTGAGAGGTCAGAGCTTTGTAACCGACAGCGAACAAAAGTGTTTCTGCACATCATTAATCTGGTTTTCTTTTTATCTTCATGTGAAAAGTGCTAGCTGCCTTCTGTAGTGCCGATGGGTCCACCTGCCAAACCTGGTGGTTGTCCCTTTGTCGCTCTAGAGGATCAGCTCGCACCTCTCATACCTGTTTGTTACTGTTGCCTTATTTGAGGATACTACTGAGTATGAAACTATGGGTTTCTACCACTCTCACACACTCAAGGCAAAGAGAACTTAATTTGGGGATCTGATTTTTATTGGCTTTAATTTAAAGTGAACAGAAAAGAGTCTAAATAAAAACATAATTAATTTGATTGCGTTCATGTGTCTGATTTTTTTCATTACTGGTATTAGACACTTGGGGACAGGGCTGGCACCAGGAATTTCAGGGCCCCATACTGGCAAAATTTTCAGGCCCCTTGAGCTCCCCCCAGCTCCACCTCCACCCCTCGAACCTTCCTCAGTCTCAACACCCACTCTTGGAAAAACTCCACTTCTGCACCACATCCTCACTAATCACACATTAACAGTTCCCATCGAACCATATCACATACATAGCCATCAGCTTTTGTTTTGGCCAAAAAATTTTTTAAGCCTCCACCAAAACAAGGTAAACTCTTTTGGCTGTCCGCACGCTAACCTATTAAACCTTTCTTAAAATATCCAATACTCTTTTTAGCTATATTTTTATTTATTTTTCTTTAAGGGAATGTGTTACATACATTTTTAAAAATGACCAATAATACCACATACAAGGGACAAATACTGTCACACCATGACCAGACCACGTATTACCACCATGGGCAGCACGGTGGCTCAGTGGTTAGCATTGCAGCACTGGGGTTCTGGGTTCAAAACCCACCAAGGACAACATCTGCAAGGAGTTTGTATGTTCTCTCCGTGTTTGCGTAAGTTTTCTCCGGTTTCCCCCCACACACTCCAAAGACATACTGATAGGGAATCTAGATTGTGAGCCCGATGGGGACAGTGCCCATAATGTCTGTAAAGCTCTGTTGAATTAATGGTGCTACATAATTGAGTAAAATAAACAAATAAATAGTGACCGAATACTACAATACTGATCATTAATAAAATAAACCCTCACAATACTCATATTACCATAAGTGCCATTATACACAGGAGCTCTGTATATAGTGTATGTTGTACAGGTTATACAGTGATCAGTGACATTATACACAGGAGCTATGTATATAGTATACAGTGTAAGTGTACAGGTAACACAGACTCACCGGTGACGTCTCTAGTTGAAGTCCTTCATCTTCACGTGCAGACCGCCATCACTTCTTCCAGCCAGGACTTGTCTCTGCATAAAGTAACAGTTATCTAGAACTCCAGATCACATTTCCCACTGTTTCCCGAAATTATCATTTATTATGCAACTCATCATTCCAAATATAAATTGTAATCCACCACTGTTCCCCCGCTAATTATAAATAGCCACTTTTCCCACCCAATAAATATATAAATTAATTAGAACCTGTACTTTTTCCCCCAATTCATTTAATCTATTTTATAAAAAAAAAAAAAAGTTTTCATACTTGCCTCTCACGATCCCTTGCAGACTCAGCTCCACTTCTAGTGTCCTCCTGGAGAGTGGCACGCGTATTTGCCGGCGCATATGCGATGACTTCATCGCGTACGCGAAGTCACCAGCGTTTCACAGAGTAGGCAGAAGGACTTCCTTTTCTGTGGAGCTCCAAGGAAGGCTCCCTGCGCCGGCGCACACTACGTTATTATACCCTGGGGCCCAGTGAGCCGAAGCACAGGAGGGGGGGGTGGGTGCTCGGACTGGGTCCAGGCCCCCCTCCTCTTTACTTTTGCTCACCCGGCCCCATACAACAGTAAGGGCAGTAATGCCCTGATGGCATCCCTGCTTGTGAATATGTTCATCAGCAAAGTCTATAGGGGAAGTACGAGATTAGAACAGTTTCCAGAAACCACGATACTTATTGCAGCTGATTCTTTTTAAAGTGGTTGTCCGGGACTTACATATTAATGACTAAAAGTTTGGTGACCTTTGCCGTAACTGTGCTGGAAAACATTATTGATCTGAACTGCATCGTTACCTATGAAATGTGTGGATCAAGAGGTCAGAGAGATCTAGTGTCCAGTAAATGAATTGCTAACATAAAGAAGCCGGTAAGGAAAGAATAATACAACCAAAACTAATCCTCTCATTACTACTACGTCTGTTCTTATATTTTATAGGGCCGTTACTTAGTCTTCAGTTTACATCTTTCTGGAGCTCTTACCTTTACGTCTAGGGATGCAAGTCTTCGTTTTATGATACTAGGGTCAGCAGTTATAGTAAGTAACCTGAGGGATTGCTCTCTTCTGCAATACTGGTATTAGTTTTCCCATCCCAGGAACAGTTTTAGGAAATCCCATGGAGGAATGAAAATTTTTGGTACTGAACGTAAAAGATTTTTTCATAGCCTTCATTGTGGGACACAGCTCCCTTATTTGGGGGGTCTTAGTTTTGCTCTTCCAACCGCTTTCGCACTAACTGAATAGCTGGGTGTCGATTGCCCAGGTGTAGCTTATTGTGGAGGTGTCAGCCTTCAGGTGGCAGTATATAACTGATGGTTTCTGGTGTTCCCCAATGAAGGATACGATAAAGAGATTTTCTAGTGAGAATCAAAAATCTTCATTTTCTATGTTCTGGAGCACACAGCCCCTCTGCCTCCCATCTTGCTTCTTGCCCAGGGGCTGTGCATTTCTGATGACTGACAGTTCAGACTAGCAGCATGGCTGCTTTGCTGGTGCAAACTGTGTGCTTTCCAATTCTGCAAGCAAATGAAGCTTTACCTCTGCAGCATTGGAGGAGCAGTGGGCGACTTAAGATAGTCAGATCCAGTGATCCTTCTAGCTTCAGAGCAATGTTTACAAGCTCTGTATCAAAGAGCTTACAATCTCTGTGCTCTTTGTCTAGGAAACCGGCCACTTCTGTTAGACTGCAGCGGTGGCCATCAAGCTTGCAGTAAACAACTTTTACAAAAATAGCTTGAAACACTCTGTGAATGTGCATAGTATAGCGAAATGATGTCAATTAGAAACAAAAATAATACATTTGTATCTCTCCTCACTTTTTCCATATAAAAATAAAGAAATAATATAAAAATAAGCATTTTTGTTATGGCCATGTCTGTACAAGATCCAACCATCAAAATAAAAAAAAATATTTAACCCATAAGGTAAACTATTTAAAAAAAAAAAAAAAACAGAAAAAAATATTCACCTTTGGTATCTCTATAATCGCACTGATCTGGAAGGTCATGTCATTTTTACTGCACAATGAACTCCATAGAAACCTAAAGCAATGGCAGAATTGCATTTTTTCCAACATTTCACCAAACTTGGGACTTTTTTCCCTTTTTTTCAGTATATAAATAAATATTCCAAATCCCCCTACATCCACCACCCCCCCATCCCCCCCAAAAAAGACCACTTCTATGTTTCCTGAAAAATAATAAGAAAAAGTTATGGCTCTTGGAGGAAAAGAACAATAAATGAAAGCGGAAAAATCAAAATTGTGTCTTTAAAATTTTTCCACATGAGGTTGACCCTAATCGGTAAATAATCACAAATACGCAGGGTCTCACCTGTGGCCGAATGCTATTTATCAGTGACTAATATGACGCAAGTGCTCTCAGTATCTCCAGGCAAAGTTCTCCTACTGTAAATGAAAGCATTGCATAAAAGTGAACCCATGTAAGACTTTGGCTTTTTCGAAGGTGGCACATTAACAAGGATTAAACATTAATTTCTGCCTGTGTGCCCTACAGCCTTTCACACAACCCAGAATCAGGTGACAATGACGGACTTTGGGGAAATCCTAAAAAATGTTGGGGAATTTGGTCGTTTCCAGAAATTTTTGGTTTTCATGTTGTGTTTCCTTAGTTTTTTCAATGCCTTCCACATGTTTGGACAATTGTTTATGGCAATCTCTGTACCTCACCACTGCAACACCAGCTGGATCCTGGAGAACATTCCTAATATCACCGAGGAGGACCAGCTGAATTTAACCATCCCACGTGATGAACATGGAAGCTATGAGCAATGTGTCATGTACACTCCTGTGGATTGGGATCTGGAATCTATCCAGAAATATGGACTAAATGACTCAGAAGACTGCCAGAATGGATGGGTGTACGACACGTCACAGCAAAAGTCAACACTGGTCACAGAGGTCTGTACACATTTTATCATCACTATCAAACCTTCATCAGAAAATTCGACTGATTTATTTACCCAAAGATATTGGCTGTACAGACGTCCTCACACCCGTCATTCATTGCCTTAATAATAATACTAATAAGTCCTATTTGAGAAGCATGAATATATAACAGATTTCTATCCTAAGGTTTTTCAAATCCAATTCTTTCTAAACTTGAGACCACATATTTCCATGTTAATTTTATCCACGTAAAATCAGATTTTTATAGCAAATGTAGATAGACCTGGTCCAGTGGTTACATCAGTAGTCTGTGGCCTTTGTACAGCAGGATCCCTGTAAACCACCTCTTATCTGAGAGCATCCCCGACTCATTGTTGTGGCTAATCAAAGAAGAGTTGTGGATGCTGGCATGTAGGAGGTGGTTCACAGGGCTCTGGTCTGATGACCACAGATGGACCCTGGACTGTTTCCTGCGAATCAATTTGCGAAATTTGTAATAATCACCAGGGCCTCCATCAGAGCATTACTGCCCTTACTGGTGTACTGGGCACGGTGAGCAGAAGCAAGGAGTTCGGGCTCCCCCTCTTTTTGCTTCTGCTCACTGGGCCCCAGGGGTAGGATTCGGCCGCTTCAGTTGAAATCTATTGCCGTGCAGGAAGCCACCGGCTACAGATCTCACTCTCGGGTCTGTGATTTTAACGGATGTGTGATACATCCATTGTTGAGTTTGAAAAAAACACTTGTTATATTAGTCGCATTGAGCTTTTTAAATTGTTACTGTTTAATTAGTTTTGTGCGAAGAGCAGAAAGTTTATACATCTTTGCCCACCCAGTGGAAGTAAAATATACAATGTACATGATCCACCACATTACTATATACAGTATTAGGCTGTGTGCCCACTATGCGTTTTTTAAGCTTTTCCACAGTGGCAATTCCACTGCAGAAACGCTTGGTAGAAGGCCTGCCATGTTCCCCAATGATAATCCGTATGCTGTGCACATGCTGCGGAAATTTCCGCTGCGGATTATCATTGCAGAAAAATCCGCAGAACTACCAATTATTTTGCGGAATCGCAGCGTTTTTGCGCCATTGACTTACATTGAATCGCATAATATCCGCATCACTACATGTGCACATGCGGATATTATGCGGATATCATGCGCTTCAATGTGCGGATGGTACCCGGGTTTGGAGAAGAGGAGACTTTCCTTCAGATCCGGGTACCATAGAACCTGTAAAAAAAAAAGAATAAAATAAAAAATATACATTATACTTACCTTCTGATGGCCCGCGGTCTTCATAGCGATCCGTCCGGTGCCCCTGGCAGCTCGCAATGGTCTAAAAGGATCTGCCATAACGTCATTTAGTCATGTGACGCTGACGTCGGTGGTCGCGTAACCCGTCACTTGACTAAATGACGTCATGGAAGGTCCTTTTTGTCCACCGCGAGACACCGGGGACACCGGATGGATCGGATAAGGACACCGGAGGCCATCAGAAGGTAAGTATAGATTTATTTTTTTATTTTTTACCATTCTTTTACAGTCACACTATATAAATCCATGCAGTTTGCATGGATTTATATAGTGTGACCTAGTTGTCAAGCACTTTCCAAGTGATGCTAAAATCGCTTTGAAAACGCTTGACAACCCGCATGTGAAGAACGCTTCACATCCGCATGTCCCTGGCAGGAAAACGCATGTACAATCCGCATGTACAATCCGCATGTACAATCCACATGTACAATCCGCATGCGTTTTTTCTGCCAGGGAGATGAAGAAACGCTCAGGAAAAATCCGGAGCATTTCTGCATCGTGGGCACACAGCCTTATGGATACTAATTATAATTTATACTATTTTTTTTTGTTGCAATTCAGTTCAACCTGGTGTGTCACAGAAAAGAAGAGACCGACATATCCCAGGCCATTTACATGTCGGGACTCCTTATTGGATCTATTGTTTTTGGTCCCTTAGGAGACAGGTAAGTAATTATTAGCAGCATTGTAGGAGTATAAGGCTCCCTATAGGAATTTGATGAATAGATCAGAATAACCCATTAAAGGGGTAATCCAATACCAGGGGCGGATTAAGAGTAGCCAGGGCCCCCGGGGCAGTTTAGAAGGTGTGCCCCCCGTACCCGATGTATCACATGACATGTCACATGATTTTCTTTGATGGATCATGTGATAAGTCACGTGATTAACACTCAGGTGCTCTGGTGCACATCTATAGATGGAAAATGACAGAGATAGCTAATTGTTTCCCTTATGTACGGTGCTATACATAACATAGGGTAATATATAATAGAGCAGGAGTGGGAAGTTAATTTTCCCGAGGGGCCACATGAGAGACCATGACTGTTGTGGAGGCCGAACTAATAGGTTGAAATTAATTCTGCTCAATATTAATATTAACATATTAATTATAATTATTTTTTTGTATTGTGGCACTTATTATTGAGCAGAATTAAGTATGCTGACACCCTCCTATATACGGTATAAGCCCACACAACTCCTATATACGGTGTGAACTCATATACAGCCTAATATATACAGTATGAACCCCTACATACAGTATGGGCTCACACACAGCCCCCTACATACAATATGAGTCCAAACACAACACCCTATATACAGTATGAGCCCTCATATAGCTCCCAATATAAAGCATGAGCCCTCGCAAAGCCCTCCAATATATAGAATGAGCCCTCACATAAAAATAATAATTTTTATTTATATAGCGCCAACATATTCCACAGCACTTTACAATTAAGTAGGGACATGTACAGACAATATAAACAATACAATGTATCACATTTCAACAGTTACAGGTGGAGTGGGGGCCCTGCTCGCAAGTTTACAACCTATATGGAAATAGGGGGACACAATAGGTAAAACATGGTCATCAGCCAGTATCAGTTACCGTGTGGTATTTGGTGCATGGAGAATGTGGAGACAGATGAATACGCAGGGGCCGATTAAGATTAACGTTTAGTAGGGAACAGGGGAGAGTTAGGTTGGTGAATTGAGGTGGTGGTAGGCTTGTCTAAACAGATGTGTTTTTAAAGCATGTTAGAAGACATGGGGGCTAGATATCAGTCGGATCGCTTGGGGCAGTGCATTCCAGAAAACTGGCGCAGCACGAGAGAAGTCTTGGAGGCTGAGGTGTGATGTTCGGATTAAGGAGGATGTTAGTCTTAGATCAGTTGCAGAACGGAGGGCACAGGAGGGGTGATAGACAGAAATGAGGGATGAGATATAGGGCGGTGCAGAACTGTGGAGAACTTTGTGGGTGAGAGAGATGAGTTTGAATTGTATTCTGTGGTGAATGGGTAACCAGTGCAATGACTGGCACAGGGTAGAGGCGTTGGTGAAGCGGCTTGATAGAAATACAACCCTGGCTGCTGCATTCAGGATGGATTGGAGAGGAGAGAGTTTGTTTAGAGGGAGACTAATGAGAAGAGAGTTGCAGTAGTCCAGACGAGAGTGAATAAGAGCGGAAGTAAGAGTTTTTGCCGTATCAAAGGTGCGAAAAGGTCGGATTCTGGAGATGTTTTAAAGGTGCAGGTGACATGATCAAGTGAGTGATTGAATATGGGAGATAAAGGAAAGTTGTGTGTCAAATATGACTCCCAAGACAGCGAGCTTGCTGCTTGGGAGTTATGGTGGTGCCACCCAAGGAAATTGAAAAGTCAGGTATTGGTAGGTTAGTAGAGGGAGGAAAAATAAGGAGCTCAGTTTTGGAGACATTCAGTTTCAGACAGAGGGAGGACATGATGTTAGAGGCAGCAGACAGACAATCACTGGTATTTTGTATGAGAGTGGCGGTGATGTCAGGTGAAGAGGTGTATAGTTGGGTGTCATCAGCATAGAGATGATACTGGAAACCAAATCTGCTGATGGTTTGCCCAATAGGGGCAGTATACAAGGAGAAGAGGAGGGGGCCTAGGACTGATTCTTGTGGAACCCCGATAGTAAGGGGAAGATTAGAGGAAGAAGAGTCGGCAAAAGATACTGTGAAGGAGCGGTCAGAGAGATAGGAGGAGAGCCAGGAGAGAGCTGTGTCCTTGAGGCCTATAGAGCGGAGCATAGCGAGGAGGAGCTGGTGATCCACAGTGTCAAAAGCGGCAGAGAGATCCAGGAGAAACAGCACTGAGTAGTGACCATTAGATTTAGCTGTTAGTAGATCATTAGAGACTTTAGTGAGGGCAGTTTCAGTAAAGTGTGAGGAGCGGAAACCGGATTGTAAAGGGTCGAGAAGAGAGTTATCTGAGAGATAGCGGATTAGATGGAAGTGGACCAAGCATTCCAGGAGTTTAGAGATGAAGGGAAGATTAGAGATAGGTCTATAGTTAGCAGTTCAATTCTCGTCCAGGGATGGCTTTTTAAGTAAAGGGGCTAGGATTGCTTGTTTGAATAAATAAGGAAAGATACCCGAAGAAAGAGAGAGGTTAAATAGTTTAGTTAGGTGGGTAGTGACAGCTGGGGAAAGGGACTGACGGAGATGTGAGGGAATAGGGTCACTGTTGAAGGTTGTAGCGTGAGAAGAAGTGAGGAGTCTGGTCACTTCTTCTTCTGTGACCGGCTCGAAGATGGAAAGTGAACTTGAGGTGCGGGAGGCAAGGGGATCCAGACTCTGAGGGGATTGTGCAAGAATGTCTTGACGGATATGATTGATTTTTTGTAGGAAATAAGTGGCCAGATCGTCAGCACTTAGGTTGGTGACGGGGGTCTGTACTTAAGGGCTCAGGAGGGAGCGGAAGGTTTCAAAGAGTCATTTAGGATTATTGGCTATAGTTGTGATGAAAGCTCCTATATACAGTATGAACCATCACATAGCCTCCTATATACAGTATGAGACCCCACATAGCTTCCTAGATACAGTATTTGCCCTCTCATAGCCCCCTATGTACAGTATGCGTCCCTGCCATAGCCTTACTAGATACAGTATAGCCTTCCTATATATAGGATAAGCCACCACATAGCCCCTATATAAGCCCCTACATAGCTCCTTATGTACAGTATGAGGTCTCACATAGCCCCTATACTCAGGATGAGCCCCCACATAGCTCCTATATAGAGTACGAGCCCCTACTTATCTCCCTTTATACAGTATGAGCCCCCATATAGCCTTTATATACAGGATGAGCCCTCACATAGCCCCCTATATGCAGGATGAGCCATCACATAGCCCTCTGTTTACAGTATGAGTTTTCACATAGCCCCTATACTCAGGATGAGCCCCCACATAGCTCCTATATAGAGTATGAGCCCCTACATAGCTCACTACATACAGTATGAGCCCCTACATAGCTCCCTATATACAGTATGAGCCCCCACAAAGCCTTTATATACAGGATGAGCCCTCACATAGCCCCCTATATGCAGGATGGGCCCTCACATAGCCTCTATATACAGGATGAGCCCCCACATAGCTACGTATATGCAGGATGAGCCCCCACATAGCCCCTATATACAGGCACACATCTCATACATATATTAAAAAAAAAAAACAACACATACTCCTTTCGCTCCCATTTCCCCCGGTGCTCTGCTACAGTCCCAGGGCTCTACATTTTCTTGTGGCCGCGTGTACACGTCATCGTGCCAGCATGTTACTGTAGAGGGGAGCACACGGGGCCGCTGCCATCACGCTGTGTGCCGGGACTATCTTTTCTTCGCCCAATGCCCCCTCTACTATTAAGGATTGAGAACGGAGTGTGTGCTGCAGTGCAGGATTTGCTGTACTCACTGTTACACCCTTCATGGAACCAACACTGACTTCAAGCAAGACAGGAGATCGTAGATATGGGTTAACAGACTCACTTTTACTGTGCAATTCTTCCACACACGGCTGCAATTTACAGATGAAGACAAGTTCTTTGGTTAATGAAGTACCCTTGGTAATGTGCCTTTCCAATGTTTGCTCTTGTCCCTTCCTGAGACCCAACATAATCCACTTCTTCTGCAACCCAGCTGAGAATCTCCCCTCTAGGGATGTTGAGGCCTCGCCTTGAGCACCTCTGACAGGCCATGAGCCTAGGACTGTGCCGACATCCAGATTCTGTCTCAAATGTGTCCTCATTCTATTCTGATAACTTGTACTAGTAAAACACTTCTTCACTGCTGCTACTGCTGATGGAGTCTGTTTTCCTGTCTGCTCAGTCTTCCTCCACACTCCGTCTCTCTCTCTGTACATGGGACAGAACCTACACCGGTCCTGTGCAATCGGGTCTTGAACCCAGGAATGAGGTGGTCTGACACAGGTCTCCCCTAACGGCAGTCTCACTCTGCCTACTGCTCCTCACACTGTCTGTGACCTGGAAATGATTTTCTATAAAAACTGCTCTAATGCTGTAACTCCTCCCAGCTAATGATGTAACCCCTTTATTAACCACCTAGTGTCTAAGTAGTGTAGTGTACTAAATCCCTATCTCTATTGTATGGTTCCCCCTTCTGGGTAGACTTCCCGCATCCCAGGGACGGCCTTAGGCAAAGCCTATAGGAGAACCGGCATACAATAATTGGCCATAGGGATTTCACACAAGAAACACTTTTATCACATAAATAACCATCAACACATAGAATAATTATTAATTTCATCTTCAACTCGATGTCTTCATCACTCCTAGCCCCCTACATTACTGAGGCGACAGCAGCTCCCATGAAGCTGCAATGCCATTCTGTATCACTCTGTATCACTGGCAGCAGAGCTCCAGAAAAGCTCCCTGTCCGGGATTATATATATTATAATGAGGGCAATCTTGCTATGAGCTCTACTGGAGCCTCGGGCCCCAGGCGGTAACCCATATTGCCTACATTATAGTCTACCCATGTCCGATAACTAAAATGTTCTTTATACATTTCTATTTTTTCACCCTAAGAACTTCTGTAATTTGCTTTATAATAATATATCCTACACTTCTCCCTATACAGCTAATCCCTAAATGTGTTTGAGAGGATTCTCAAATGAGGCGTCATCAGGCAGTTGGGGCTGCAGTCACTTCCCTGTAGCATCTATCACCCCGCCTGGAACAGGATGTCATTAGGGGGTGGTGCTGCACTCGCCATACTTTCTTTCATCGGCGCCCTCTAAAGTCCTGAATCCATGTCACTGATAGAAGCTGTGGGAGAAGTGACCGAAACGCCAACACACTGCTTATGTCAACACTGGCCGAAGCTTTTCACTGTGAAAGGAGACATCATCAAGGAGCAGTAATAGAAGCAAAGTGAGTGACTCCAGCACCCCCTACAGAGTCTATTATCGCCCTCAAATGAATCATGATCAAGGGGCTGTGCTGGTGTCACTCACCCTGCTTCTATCGCCGCTCCCTGATGACGATATGTTTGAGGACGGTTAAAGAAGCTGTGGGGCGGTGCTGGTGTCACCAACCCTGCTTCTATGACCACCTCTGATTACGTCTTCTTTCACACTAAGATGATGTGGCCAACGGGGACAGAAGCAGAGTTCCGGTGCCTTGGTCACTTCTCCCACAGCTTCTATCACTGCCATGGATTCAGGACATCATCAGAGGGTGAAGATAAAAGAAATTGTGGTAAGTGACTGCAGTCACTGACCCTTCATGTGTTCCTGTTCCAGGTGGGGTGATACATGCTAGATGCTGTAAGATATATGCTATAGATATTTATAAATGAAATTTTAGGCATCAAATCATCCCTTTAAAGGGGTTGCCTAAATCATGCTGCCCAAACTGTGGGCAGCATGAATAAGACTCTGGCTGCACGATTGCAACTAGATACACCTTTCAGTGACAGATCTCTGTGCAAGAGATTTTTCAATCACTGCAGTGTTGCTGGGAGAAGACAGCCAGGGTCAGAGCTAAATTGGTCCCATATCCAACTATGGTCCTCCTACCAGATCTTTACAATATATTTTCTCTGAAACGGCCAAAAATTTAAGAGAATAATGTGCCTTGTTGCAATCGTGCGGTCAGGCTTTTATTCATGCCTTTTGGGCAGCATGAATCAGGTGACAGTTCCATTTACATTCTGACATCTGTATAATGTTCTTTAAGCTAAACTGATGAAAACAAGTCAAGTATGTACTAGATACAGATGGGTGCTCTTCAGTCAAGTCAGAAGAATTCATCAAACGTTAACGTGTTAGCACCTTTCTGCTTCATAAACTCACTCAGTACAGGAAGAGTTCTAAAAAGTCTAAAACCTGTCACTTTTGCTGAAAGCACACCTCTAGAGCATATTGCATGAATAAATTGACAGTTGTATGTTACCATTCTCCTTGTCAAAGGCGTGTGTCCCTGCACAGTTTGACGCTGTTGGTCTGTGTAGTCACTCTATTGATTTATGGATTTCCAGGATCAATAGTAGGAAAGCTACAACGCAAAATGCTCCAGTATTGTAATTTAATGGGAAATACAAGTACATAGATTGACATAGTGAGTGAGTGACAGATCCCCCTTTAAAATATATATGTTTTGCTGGCTAAATAATTTTATATTACCCATTATTTAGAATCTAGTTGAGAGACCCCATGCACCATTATTAAACGTCCTTGCTCCCTCAGTTTGGCCTCCCACTAAGCCAAATAGTTATATTTCCAAAAATCCGAGGCACCAGAATAATTCTCTACGTGGAAAAAAACTTAGCTTGCATTTCATCTTGTGGCCTAAATGTTGCCATACATTTTTTTTTGCAGCTGTGTTATTTTAACCAGTTAAGACTGGGCCTTGTACCCTCATTCCTGACCAGGCACATTTTGCTTTTTATACATACGCACAGTAGAAACCAGAAGTTTACATACACTGTATAAAAAGACACATATGCATATTTTTCTCAATATGTGATATGAAATCGGAATAGACCTTTCCCGTTTTTGGTCAATTAGGATTACCATAATTTTTAATATTTGCCAAATGCCAGATTAATGAGAGAGAGAGAATGTTTTAAGGCATTTTATTACTTACTGCAAAGTCAAAAGTTTACATAAACTAGATTACTATGCCTTTAAACAATTCTGGACTGCCCATATGATGATGTCATGTGTTTGGAAGCTTCTGATAGGTTCTTTGGTAACATTTGAGTTAATTAGAGACACACTTGTGGATGTATTTTCATGCACACCTGAAACACACTGCTTCTTTGTGAAGCATCATGTGAAAGTGTTAAGAAATCAGCCAAGATATCAGGAAGAGAATTATGGACTTGCACAAGTCTGGCTCATCCTTGGCTTCAATTTCAAGATACCTGAAGGTGCCTCGTTCATCTGTACAAACAATTATAAGCAAGTACAAACAAGATGGGAATGTCCAGCCATCATCCGGCTCAGGAAGGAGACTGGTTCTGTGTCCCAGAGATGAAAGTGCTTTGGTGCGACATGTGCATATCAGCCCAAGGACAAAAGCAAAAGACCTTGTGAAGATGATGGCAGAAGCTGGTAAAATTGTTTCAATATCCACAGTGAAACGAGTACTGTATCAACATGGGCTGAAATGCCACTCTGCCAGGAAGAAGCCATTACTCCACAAGAAACATAAAAAAATCCAGATTAATGTTTGCAAATGCACACAGGAACAAAGACCTTAATTTTTGGAGACATGTCCTGTGGTCTGATGAACTAAAATGGAACATTTTGGGCATAATGACCATCGTTACGTTTGGAGGAAAAAGGGAGAAGCTTGGAAGCCTAAAAACACCATCCCAACTGTGAAACACGCGGGAGGCAGCATCATGTTGTGGGGTTGTTTTGCTGCAGGAGGGACTGGTGCACTTCACAAAACAGATGGCATCATGAGAAAAGAAGATTATGTGGCAATACTGAAGCAACATCTCAAGACATCAGCCAGGAAGTTAAAGCTTGGGCGGAAATGGGTCTTCCAAATGGACAATGACCCAAAGCATACTGCCAAAATGGTAACAAAGTGGCTTAAGGATAACAAAGTCCATGTTTTGGAGTGGCTATCACAATGCCCTGATCTCAATCCTATTGAAAATTTATGGGCAAAGCTGAAAAGGCAGGTGCGAGCAAGGCAACCTACAAACCTGGATCAGTTACTACAGTTTTGCCAAGAGGAATGGGCCCAAATTCCGACCAACTATTGTGAGAAGCTTGTGGAAGGATATCTCAAACGTTTGACCCAAGTCATTCAGTTTAAGGGCAATGGTACCAAATACTAATGAAATGTATGTAAACTTTTGACTTTGCAATTAGTAATAAAAATGCCTTAAAACATTCTCTTTCTCTCATTATTCTGGCATTTGGCAAATATTAAAATTTATGGTAATCCTAATTGACCTAAAACGGGAAAGGTTTATTCTGATTTCATGTCAGATATTGAGAAACACATGCATATGTGTCTTTTTATATAGTGTATGTAAACTTCTGGCTTCAACTGTACCTGTTTACAGAGCTGTAAAATTTTTCTTGTTTAGATATTCAAGTTATTTTTGTGTCTTTTTTTTGTGGTACGTGGGGCTTAATTTTTATGTCACACTATCTATTCTTTGCTGATTTCGGGCAATATCAGTGGGAAAATAAAGGAAATAAGTGCATGCTTTTCCCATGTTTTATATAATTTTTTTTTAAATAGCCACAAAGGACCACTAAAATACATTTCAAAATTTGTTCTCCATTTTGTAACCATTATTTTTAGATAATGGACAAAGAGGTGAGGCTACTAACAGAAATATGGATTGACAGTGAAATTTTTATTGATTTATTTTTTACCAGCAATTTTTATTTAACCCCTTTACCCCCCAGGGTGGTTTGCACGTTAATGATCAGGCCAATTTTTACAATTCTGACCACTGTCACTTTATGAGGTAATTACTCTGGAACGCTTCAACGGATCCCCCTGATTCTGAGACTGTTTTTTCGTGACATATTGTACTTCATGATAGTAGTAAAAATTTTTCGATATCACTTGCGTTTATTTGTGAAAAAAATGGAAATTTGGCAAAAATTTTGAAAATTTCACAATTTTCAAACTTTGAATTTTCATACCCTTAAATCAGAGAGAGATGTCACACAAAATAGTTAATAAATAACATTTCCCACATGTCTACCTTACATCAGCACAATTTTGGAAACAATTTATTTTTTTGTTAGGGCGCTATAAGGGTTAAAAGTTGACCAGCAATTTCTCATTTTTACAACAAAATTTACAAAACCATTTTTTTTAGGGTCGACATCACATGTGAAGTCACTTCGAGAGGTTTTATGACAGAAAATACCCAAAAGTGACACCATTCTAAAAACTGCACCCTTCAAAGTGCTCAAAACCATATTCAAGAGCTTTATTAACCCTTCACGTGCTTCACAGCAATTAATTGAACGTGAAAGGAAAAAATGAGCATTTAACTTTTTCACTAAAATTTTACTTTAGACCCCAAATTTTTTATTTTCACAAGGGTACCAGGAGAAATTGGACCCCAAAAGTTGTTGTGCAATTTCTTCTGAGTAAGCGGATACCCTATATGTGTGGAAAAGCCATTGTTTGGGCACACGGCAGGGCTCGGAAGGGAATGAGCGCCATTTGATGGTTTCAATGTAAAACTCGCTGGAGTTCACGGCCGACCCCATGTCGCGTTTGGAGAGCCCCTGATGTGCCTAAACATTGGAAACCCCCCACAAGCGACCCCATTTTGGAAACTAGACCCCTTAAGGAACTTATTTAGATGTGTGGTGAGCACTTTGAACTCCCAAGTGTTTCGGAAAACTTTATGACGTAGAGCTGTGAAAAAAAAATCATTTTTTCCCCACAAAAACGATCTTTTAGCCGCAATTTTTTTAATTTCACGAGGGTACCTGGAGAAATTGAACCCCAAAAGTTGTTGTGCAAATTCTTCTGAGTACACTGATACCCCATATGTGGGGGAAAACCATTATTTGGGCACACGGCAGGGCTCGGAAGGGAAGGAGTGCGATTTGACAGTTTCAATGCAAAACTCGCTGGAGTAGACGGCAGACCCTATGTTGCGTTTGGAGAGCCCCTGATGTGCCTAAACAGTGGAAACCCCCCACAAGTGACCCCATTTTGGAAACTAGACCTCTTAAGGAACTTATTTAGATGTGTGGTGAGCACTTTGAACCCCCAAGTGTTTCGCAAAACTTTGAGGAAGAGACGTGAAAAAAAAAATCTTTTTTTCCCACAAAAACGATCTTTTAGCCGCAATTTTTTTAATTTCACGAGGGTGCCAGGAGAAATTGGACCCCAAAAGTTGTTGTGCAATTTCTTCTGAGTATGCTGATACCCCATATGTGGGGGAAAGCCATTGTTTGGGCACACGGCCGGGCTTGGAAGGGAAGGAGTGACGCTTTGGAATGCAGACTTTCATGGAATGGTCTGCGGGCGTCATGTCACGTTCTCAGAGCCCCTGATGTGCCTAAACAGTGGAAATGCCAAATAATTGACCCCATTTTGGAAACTAGACCCCTCATTGAATTTATGTAGATGTGTGGTGAGCCCATTGAACCCCCAGGTGCTTCACAGAAAATTATAACGTTGACTTGTGAAAATAAAAAAAACACATTTTTTCCACAAAAATGTAAAAAAAATATATTTTCACAAGGGTAACAGGAGAAAGTGGACCTCAAAATCTGTTGTCCAATTCCTCCTGAGTACGCTGATACCCCATGTGTTGGAGAAAACTACTGTTTGGGCGCATGTCAGGGCTCGGAAGGGAAGGAGTGACGCTTTGGAATGCAGACTTTCATGGAATGGTCTGCGGGCATCATGTCACATGCTCAGAGCCCGTGATGTGCCTAAACAGTGGAAATGCCCAATAAGTGCCCCCTTTTTGGAACTGATACCCGATTTGTGAATTTTATAATGTAGTGTTATACGTCAGTTGTGTAGGACAACCTGACAAACACTACCCAACTGACATATGACAACCTGACAAACACTACGTCAGTTGTGTAGTGTTCGTCAGGTTGTCATACGTCAGAAATTAATTTAGTAGTGCATAGAAGTATGGTACCTTGAAGCATTCTTTCATGCACAGGCCTGGTTTGTCGGGGCAGGTGTCGCATTGGTAAGTGGTGTTCTTGCGTATTCCCCTTTTGGAACATACTTGGCACCTCTTTTGTGACTTACCTTTTTTTCCGCTGTGAGGGACCTCTCCCAGGAAATGCTGGCCTGGTACAATTCGAGCTCCTTCAGTTCCAGAAGTACTGGGGCCTGCTCCGTCACCACTGCCAAATATCAGTGCCTTGATAACTGTCTCCTGGAAGTGAAGGTACGACGCAGAAGTCTGGCCTGCACATTGTGACAGAAGGAAAGCGTTGTGCATTGCCATCTGTACAAGGTGCACCACCAACTTCTTATACCATACCTTGGCATTTCTCAAAGCACTGTACGGCTGGAGGACTTAATCAGAGAGATCAACTCCCCCCATTTACTTGTTGTACCCCACTACACAGTCTGGTTTGGCGACCTGTGTAGTGGAACCTTGTACAGTGCTGAGGGTCCTGCCATTACCATGTATGGTGGTCAAGAGAAGGACATCCCTCTTGTCCTTGTACTTGACCACCAGTAGGTGGTCGCTACATTGGGCTCTGCTCTCACCCCTTCTGAGCAGCTGCCCAATTAGCGTCTTTGGGAGGCCTCTCTGATTTTTGCGGACAGTACCGCAGGCTGCGGTACGTCGTGCAGAGAGGGACTTGAAGAGCGGGATACTTGTATAAAAGTTATCCACGTACAGGTGATACCTTTTATCCAGCAGTGGGTGCGCCAAATCCCACACAATTTTCCCACTCACTCCTAGGACAGAGGGGGGCATTCAGGGGGTTCAATCCGGGAGTCCTTCCTTTCATAAACTCTAAACTTGTGAGTGTACCCTGAGGTACTCTCACAAAGTTTATACAGCTTGATTCCGTACCTGGACCTTTTACTGGGCAGGTACTGCCGGAATCCAAGCCGCCCCTTAAAATGGATTAAGGACTCATCCACGCAGATGTCCCTTTGGGGCACATACACTTCAGCAAACTTATTGTTGAAATGCTCGATGACCGGCCGAACTTTGAAAAGACTATCAAAGTTCGGGTCATCGCGTGCAAGACACCTCGCAGTATCGTTGTAATGCAAGAACTAGTGGATGGCCTCAAAACGTTTCCGGGTCATGACCATTCGGAACACTGGAGTGTTATACAAAACGTCAACACTCCAGTATTGCCGAAGTTCTGTTTTTTTCAGGATCCCCATATGAAGGACCCGGCCCCAAAACTTCATCATTTCTTCTGCGTCTACAGGAGACCAGTTAGAGAATGATGAAGAGGGGTTTTGTTCAAAAAATTGATGAGCGTACTAATTAGTTTGGCCCACCATGAGGTTTACGAAATCCTCAGAGAAAAAGACTTTGAAAAAGTCTATTTCTGTGAGGCCGGTGGTGTCAAACTTGATTCCTGATACCGCCACGAAATCAGGAATCAGGGCCTCATAATTTTCGGGGGGCGAGGTCCATACGGGGTCAGTAATGGGGGGCGCTGGTTCATCTTCTATCCTGGGGCGTCTTCGTGGCGGTCCAGCAGCACCTGAGGAGGAAGAGGAGGAGGAAGACGAGGAATCAGAAAAGTAAAGAAATGTGGGATCCTCGCTGTCAGTGTCGGAGGCAGGGAAAGCGTATGCCTCCTCCGCTGAATAGCGAGTTTGGGATGATGAGAAGGACATTTTTTGTTGTGTATGTGGTGCGTGTGTGTCAGTACTTTATTTAGAGTGTGTGCGTGTTAGTGTGCTTGGTGTGAACTTTTTTTTTTTGGAAAAAAAAAGGAACAACTGTAGGTGGTGAAAACAGTGAGCACGAGTGCGCATCGGTGAACTATTTCACCAATCAACTCTCGGCAGCTGCTAGGTGTGCGCACGGATGTGGTGCAAATGAGGGGGAGTGTAAAACTGCGAGCACGAGTGCGGATCAGTGATCTGTGGTCACTAACCAGCGCTCAGCCGCTGCAGAAAGCACAAAAAAAAAAAAAACAGACAAAAGTCAAGCGATCAAGTACTGATCAAGTAATAATCAGCACTTGGTGGCAGAAAGGTGGATGGGAAGGGGGGAAGAGGAGAGGGGAGAGAGGGGGATTGGGGTGGATGAGGACGGATCAAAAAATCCTACTTACAGTTGTCGTCTTTCAGATGTCTTCTGTAAGATGTCTTCTGTAGCAGGAGTGGCGATTGTGGTATCACAGGCTTCTGTGGCACAGCACGGCAGACAGCGCGACCGCCCTCTACAAAAAAAAAAAAAAAAAAAAAAAAAGGTTAGTGGAGAAAAAAAAGTGTAAAGTAGCAAGCGCGAGTGCTGATCGGTGATTTGCGTCACCGATCAACGTTCAGCGGCTGCTGGATTCACGCACGGAGGTGATGCAAAGTGGGAGAGGGGTAGAAAAATGGACAGTGACAAAAAAAAAGTCCTGGAAAACAGCGAGCACGGACGTTGATCAGTGACGTAGTCACTGGTCAGCGCTCAGCTGCTGCAGGAAAAAAGATGTGCTCGGTGGCAGAAAAAAAGGATGGCGAGGGCGGTAAAAAGAGAGGGGCGAGAGGGGGTAAAATGAGGGGGGAGGTGGGTTGGGGTGGATGAGGGGAGAACAGAGATGGACTTACCAAAAAGTCTTCTCTGTTCTTTTTTCAGCAGGGTCAGTAGCAGGATCAGCAGCAGGAGACCGAAGACCCGAGCAGACCAGAGCAGGAGATCCAGGACACTGCAGCAGGACTGGAGCAGGACACCGGAGCAGCTGCAGGACACCGGAGGAGCAGATCCAGAAGATCGAACACCGGAGCAGGTAGGAGAAAGGTCTTGTAGTATCACAGAAAATTCTGTGGCACTACAATGCCCAGCACAGTGCAGATCAGATGTGACCGCTCTGTAGAAATCCTCACCAAGTGTGAGGATCTGCAGGGCAGTCACAGGGGGGTGATAAGGTGGTGACTGGCAGGTCACAGGCCGGTCACCTCTCAGTCAGGTACTCTGATTGGTGCGATCAATGATGACATCGATCGCACCAATCAGAGTTGGCTGGGTCCTGGGCACGCACCACAGGGAGTCACAGGGAGGTGAAAGGCAGATCACAAGCTGGTCATCTCCCTGTGACCGCCCTGTCACCTGTGTTTAGGTATTCTGATTGGAGCGATCGATGTCATCATCGATCGCTCCAGTCAGAACTAGCTGGGGGCTTCTCTGACATCACAGGGGGTCATGGGGCGGTGACAGGCAAGTCACAAGCCGGTCACCGCCCCGTGACCGCCCGGTCCCTCTATGATCGGTGTGATCGGTGATCGCACCGATCATAGCAGTTTGGGGCCATGGCTGGGTCTCCTAGCAACAGCCTAGGATCGGTGCTCTTAGTAGCACAGATCCTAGGCTGCACATCACTGTTTCCGGCAATCTGATTGCCGGAAACAGTGAGAAATGCCGTGATTGGCTGTTCAGAATTGAACAGCCAATCACAGCGATCGTGGTAGCGGGGGGGGGGGCGGCGAAACCCCCCGGGATGACGGCGCCATCTACCCTGAGGTAAGATGGCGCCGTAAATTTAATGCGATCAACGTGACTTCGATCGCAGGACCGCATTAAAGATCACGTGTAATAATACGTAGCTGGTCCATAAGGCCCAGGGTGCAGCTACGTACTATTACTGACAAGGTCAGAAAGGGGTTAATTATTAATTTATTTACGGATTTACGGGGGGAAGGTGAGGAGCATTTAATTATTTAAATCATTTTATTTTCATCTTATTTTCCTTGTAATTGGGGCTGGCAGAGCTCTCTGGGTCTCCTAGGACCCAGCAGCTCCGCTCCCACCCTAACCACAGTGATCATGTGACCACTGTGTATGGAGGAGGAAGCTCCATCAGCGCTTTCTATTGCTGTGTATGAAAGGGGGCATAGGGCTGGTTTCAACACGCTGTGGGTCATAACTGAGTTCTCTGTGCCCTGAAACCCCTCTTCTAAAAAGGACTGAGAGTGGAGTGTTTTGTGTGATGGAATCTGTTCTTTACTCACTGTTACTTCGGGAGTCCGCATTACCTCCCCCGTCCTCAGGACCGGTACCGACTGCAAACAAGGCAGGAGACTTGGAGTCCTGGTTAACAGGTTCGTCTTTACTGTGCAATTCATTTACACACTGCTGCAGCAGAGTCTTTTTGTGGTGATGTTCCCTTTGTTTTGTGTCCTGGCAGTCGTTGTCCCCATCCTGTCCTGAGATTCACTATCATTCTCTTCCCCTGCGACCCGACTGACATCTTCTTCTTCTGGGAGACAGAATCCTGATTGTCAGGACTGTAAGCCCAAGACTTTCCCGGCGTCCGGTTGAAGTATTAGGCTATGTGCCCACGATGCAGAAATGCTTCGGATTTTTCCTGAGCGTTTCTGCATCTCCCTGGCAGAAAAAACTCATTCGGATTGTACATGCGGATTGTACATGCGGATTGTACATGCGGATTGTACATGCGTTTTCCTGCCAGGGACAAGTGGATGTGAAGCGTTCTTCACATGCATTTCCACATGCGGGTTGTCAAGCGCTTTCCAAGTGATTTATTTATCATCACTTGGAAAGTGCTTGACAACTTGGTCACACTATATAAATCCATGCAACCGGCATGGATTTATAGTGTGTCGGAAAGAATGTTAAAAAAGAAAAAATAAATCTTATACTTACCTTCTGATGGCCCCCGGAGTCTTTATTTGATGCATCTCGGCGTGCCGGCAGCTCGCGGTACACTGAAAGACCTGCCGTCACATGACTAAATGACGTCAGCGCAGGTCCTTGAGTCCACCGCGATCTGCCGGCAAGCGAAGACAAGCGCACCGCGGGCCATCAGAAGGTAAGTATAATGTTTATTTTTTATTCTATTCTTTTTTTTACAGGTTCTATGGCAGGGGTCCTCAAACTTTTTAAACAGGGGGCCAGTTCACGGTCCCTCAGACCATTGGAGGGCCGGAATATAGTTTTTTAAAAAAACTATGAACAAATTCCTATGCACACTGCACATATCTTATTTTGAAGTAAAAAAACCAATACAGGAACAAATACAATATTTAAAATGAAGAACAAGTAAAGTTAAATCAACCGGTATTTCAATAGGTAGGTAACTGTACCCAATAGGCAGCATAGGTCCCCAATAGGCAGGTAAATATCCCCAATAGGCAGGTAAATGTCCCCAATAGGCAAGTAAATATCCCCAATAGGCAGCAAAGGTCCCCAATAGGCAGCATAGGTCCCCAATAGACAGCATAGGTCCTCAATGGGCAGGTAAATGTTCCCAATAGGCAGGCTGTTTCCCCCTTATAATGCCATATGCAGGCTGTTCCCCCCCTTATAATGCCCCATGCAGGCTGTTCCCCCCCCTTATAATGCCCCATGCTGGATGCCACCCCCCATATAATGCCCCATGCAGGATGTCCCTTTCTCACATCATATAATGCCCCATGCAAGATATCACTCCCCTGTCTTTATAATGCCCCATGCAGGATGTCCCTTTCCCCCCCATATAATGCCCCATGCAGGATGTCACCCCCCATATCATTCCCCATGCAGGATGTCACCCCCCATATAATGCCCCATGCAGGATGTCACCCCCCCATATAATGCCCCATGCAGGGTGTCACCCCCCCCCATATAATGCCCCATGCAGGATATCACTCCCCTGTCTTTATAATGCCCCATGCAGCATGTCACCCCCCCATATAATGCAGCATGTCACCCCCCCATATAATGCCCCATGCAGCATGTCACCCCCCATATAATGCCACATGCAGGATGTCACCCCCCATATAATGCCCCATGCAGGATGTCACCCCCCCATATAATGCCCCATGCAGGATATCACTCCCCTGTCTTTATAATGCCCCATGCAGCATGTCACCCCCCCATATAATGCCCCATGCAGCATGTCACCCCCATATAATGCCCCATGCAGCATGTCACCCCCCCATATAATGCCCCATGCAGGATATCACTCCCCTATCTTTATAATGCCCCATGTAGCATGTCACCCCCCCATATAATGCCCCATGCAGCATGTCACCCCCATATAATGCCCCATGCAGAATGTCACCCCCCCCATATAATGCCCCATGCAGCATGTCACCCCCCCCCATATAATGCCACATGCAGGATGTCACCCCCCATATAATGCCCCATGCAGGATGTCACCCCCCCATATTATGCCCCATGCAGGATATCACTCCCCTGTCTTTATAATGCCCCATGCAGCATGTCACCCCCCCATATAATGCCCCATGCAGCATGTCACCCCCCATATAATGCCCCATGCAGCATGTCACCCCCATATAATGCCCCATGCAGCATGTCACCGCCCCATATAATGCCCCATGCAGCATGTCACCCCCCCATATAATGCCACATGCAGGATGTCACCCCCCCATATAATGCCACATGCAGGATGTCACCCCCCATATAATGCCCCATGCAGGATGTCACCCCCCCATATTATGCCCCATGCAGGATGTCACTCCCCTGTCTTTATAATGCCCCATGCAGCATGTCACCCCCCCCATATAATGCCCCATGCAGCATGTCACCCCCATATAATGCCCCATGCAGCATGTCAACCCCCCCAATATAATGCCACATGCAGGATGTCATCCCCCCATATTATGCCCCATGCAGCATGTCACCCCCCCCCATATTATGCCCCATGCAGCATGTCACCCCCCCATATTATGCCCCATGCAGGATGTCCCTTTCCCCCCATATCATGCCCCATGCAGGATGTCACCCCCCCATATTATACCCCATGCAGGATGTCACCCCCCCATATTATACCCCTTGCAGGATGTCACCCTCCATATAATGACCTATGCCTCCATACAATAAAAAAAAAAAAATCCAATACTCACCTCACTTCTCACTTGCTGCCGCTGCTCTGGTCTGGACTCCAGCGTCGTGGCGGCGTTGTCCCGCTCTGCGCTGCCTGTGACAGCACTCGGGAGGGCGTGGTGTAAAGACGTCACCGCGCCCTCTGACCTGAGAAGTCACAGGAAGCGCAGAGCACGGAAGACAGCGGATCTGCGGAGGCACGGGGAGAGGTAAGTATCTGCCTGCCGGGGCCCTGAGCAAGCGGGGGGAAGGGCGGGCAATGGCACCGCTCTCCTCTACTCCGCCCGTAGCCCGGCGGGCCGGATGAAAGTCCTCCCCGGGCTGCATGTGGCCCGCGGGCCGTAGTTTGAGGACCCCTGTTCTATGGTATCCGTGTCCAGTGGAGAGTCTCCTCTTCTCCAGACCCGGGTACCATCCGCACATTGAAAAGCATGGAATGCGCATATAAGTCAATGGCGGCGAACACGCAGCGCTTCCGCAAAATAATTGGTAGTGCTGCGTTTTTTTCCGCAATGATAATCTGCAGCGGAAATTTCCGCAGCATGTGCACAGCACATACGGATTATCATTGGGGAACATGGCAGGCCTTCTACCAAGCGTTTTTTAAGCATTTCTGCAGCGGAATTGCCGCTGCAGAAACGCTTAAAAAACGCATCGTGGGCACATAGTCTTAGACGTGCCCCCATTCTTCTCAGAAAACGCACACTGACAGAGCACTTTCCTTTCCTGCTGTATCTGCTTCTAGAACCTGTTTTCTGCTTGTTCATTCTGCTTGTGACGCGCCCCCTGGGCCTATTCTGTGCTGCTGTGCAGGGGGAATACCCGGAGCCGGATTGCTTGGGGGTTATAGTTCTCCGTGGCGGTGACCCGGTCCGTGCCCAGGGTGGTCAAACCAGTGGCAGTCTAAACGTTGTAATAAGTGTCCGACTACGCCACCCGTGGATTGCGGTCAGTGGGGACCGCCGCTGCGCTGCCGACCGCTGAGGCTGATGTTGGTTGCGCAGCCGAGTATGGGATAACTCCCCACGGGAGGAGTATTGCCTCAGGGCAGCTAATGTGGATGATGATGGGAGTGATGGTGTGAGGGTCCCAGTGCTAATGGTGCTGGAGCGGCAAGGAATCACAGAGACGTGAGGTGCGGTTCAGGGTCTTTACTGATGGTACAAGGCGGACCCTCCCGGGAGTACTGGCTAGTATAAGGGGCCTGGTCAGTCTGCGAGCAAGCAGGAGTTCCCCTGGCCAGGTGGAGTTGTAGGCCTCCCCGTTTATCTGCACTCTTCCTGGCTACCTTGCTGTCAGCGGTTACAAGTAGCCCACGTCCCTGAGTATACCGTGTGGTGCTCACCCGTATGGCTGGTGACTTGGGGCCTTCTGTTAGCCTCCGCTCCTGGATGGCGGAGCTGGTCCCTTCTTTGTGACTGAGCCTCCGGGCTTCTATGGCCAGAGGACCTGGAATCCCCTGCCGGCTGGTTTTTGCTGCTGGGTTTATATCAGTCCCCACAGCCTCGGACTCCTGTGTCCGGCTTTAGTATTTTCATCCAGGGCGAACTCTGCTCAGCTCCAGCCCCTGGACTTCTGCTACTGCTCCTACAGAGCTCCTGTTCTTGCTTTCCCTCTCCAGACTCTGACTCTGTCTGCAGCTTCACTCTGACTGCTCTAATCCCGCCCCAGACCCAGTTTAAAAGGGCAGATTTCTCCCCTCCCAGGTCTGGGCGGACCGTGTTGCATGTTTAGGGATCCTGACCAGAGAAACCTCCCACTTGCTCTCAGACATAATATCTCTATTACTGTGGCAACCAGACCCCTGGGGTGTCACACTTGCTCCTACTCCACTCTCTTGTACAGGACTTGCACCAGTCCGGTTCTGTAAGGGTCATGAATCCAGAGCTCACTGTGGTGTGTGAGTCACAAACTCCACACCCTGACTAACTGCCTGCAACCCGAAATCCTTTCTGTACAACTACTCTCAACCCCTCCCAACTGATGAGCTAATCCCTTATGTTAACTATCTAGTGTCCTGTACAATGTAATACAAACTATGTCCTTAACTATTGTATAGTTCCCCCTTCTGGGCAGACCTCCCACGTTCCCAGGGACGGCCTTAGTCAGAGCCTGTAGGAGAACCGGTATACAATAATGGCCATAGGGATAAAAATCAACACAACTTTATCACACCTATCATAACATATAACATAACTTGCAACATATTTAACCCCTCTGTTGCCACGGCGCCTTCTTCAGCCCGCCACCCTCCTTCATGTACACATGGCTTTTTTAGCTCTGTGTATATGACGCGCCCCTGGGCCTGCTGTGTCGTGCGGCATCGCGCGCACGGGGGCTTACCCGGAGCCGGATCAGATGGGGGTAGTAGTCTCGTGGCGGTGACCCGGTCCGTGCCCAGGGAGTCAAACTGAGCGGCAGTCTTAGCAGTAGATGTTAGAATGTTCGACTACGCCACCCGTTGAATGCGGCTATGAAGCCGCCGCTGCAGGGCAGACCGCTGAGGCCGGTGGTACGGATGTGCAGCGTGGATGGTATAACCCCCAACGGGAGGGGTATGGCCTCAGGGCAGCAGATGTGGATGATAGTGGTAGTGATGGTGCAGCAAGGAAGCTCAGAGACGTGTGGTGCAGTTTCAAGGCTTTTACTCACAGGTGTTGCTCCGGTCACTTCGGCCAGCAGTGACCACCCGAGCCGTGCTGCGTCCACCAGGTGCGGGACTCGGCCAACTCCCAGGCAGTTCCAGAGCGTGGTCCCAAGCTCCCCTCTATTCCTTCCTACGGGCCGTCCTCACCAGGGACCCCCCTTTGTCCGGCTCCCTCGGGTCTTTTGGTGGCGAAACCTTTCCCTATGCGTGGTTTGCCTTCCTGGTGGATATGGTGAGGGGTCGCGCCAAAACTTGTCCACGACCTCCGGTTCCTGGCTAAGGATGTTTAGCCTCTACCAGTTTGGGATCCGGTACCCTCTGCTGCCAACCCTTCACCCGTCTTAGTTCACTTGTGGGATCTCAGGGTTCCCTCTGCTTGTGTCTCTGGGCCTTTCACTGGGTTTTTCTCTCCTTCCTCTTTCTCTGCGCTTCAGGCCTGGCCCTGGAGCTGGGCCCAGCTGGAGCCACAGCTCCCTGTCAGCCCTCTCTAGCTGAGCTCCTCTCTGCACAGGCTCTCCTCTGAACAGGACCTTGTCTAAAGATGGTGCCCACCTCTTATACTCCCTCTGACACCCGAGCCCAGGTGACTAGCACCCAATGGGCTCCTTCCTATGTCCAGAGTCCCTCCCCTGACTGCTCCTACACTACTGGGATGTTCCTCCCCCCCTCCCACTCCAGCCAGGGACAGACGCTGTCGTACCTGCACATCTATCTGGTGGGAGTACCGTTGTTCTGTCCCCCGGAAATGGGATGAGTGTAGTGCATGCAACTAACTGAGCTTGGTCCCACACTCCATCCTTACCCGGGAGTGGAATACCACACCTCTGGTTTGAGGTGCAATACCCCTGTAGCAGCCGAGTCCTCGGGGTGCTACATTCCCCCCTGGTAAACCACAGCACGTCCTCGGGCTGTAAAAGAATAAAACAAAACATACAAAATTTTTAAAGTATACACCAACATATAAAACATTAACTACAAACTCTTCCCTTTATGGGAGATACTTTTCTCTTTTAACCTTACGGGTATAAAACATTACGAAAACATTATCAGAAAAATATCATTAACTCTCTTAGCATCATAAACTTTTGATATAAAACTTTTCCATATAAAGCATTCTTGTTCCTCCGGCCACGGTGCAACTTGTGACCAGGTAAAGTGCAACAGTCACTAGTAGAAAACAGTTCTTTATAAAACCAGAAGGGGGCGCTTTAGGAAGCGCAACTATTTACAGGATATGGCCGCTCTCAGTCCTCGGCCAGTGGGGAATAGGGAAATGGCTGCTCACAGTCCTCAGCCTGGTAAGGGATAGGGGCACACAGGAAACAGTTCTTTTAAACAGTTCCACACTAGTCCCAACGGGGACCACACTTCTCTTAGCAACAACTTAGGTACCCCTACGGGTAACTATATACAGTTCCTGGCTTATGCTACTTCCCTTCAGTAGCGGTATCCTCTCCTTGGCTCCTCCTGAGGGTAGTCTTCAGACCCATCCGGGTCCTCTTGATCTTCCCCATACTGCAACTCCTCCTCCGTCAACCGGTGCACGTGAAGGGCGTATGGTCCTTTGGCACACTGGTGCCGGGTGAAGGTGACCTCATCACCCGGGTAGAGGTCACGTCCTCGGTGTCCCTCCGGCAGGTGAGACTCGACATCCCTGCGGGTGACAAAGACGTCGCCGGGGGTTCTGTGATCCCGGATAAAGCCCCAGCCGTGCTCCATTTGAAACTTTATTACAGTCCCGGTGGCGCGGGGACCGTGGGCCGCACGGCGGTTACGTCGGGTCCGGCTTTTCTGCTCCGCGCTTTGGACCTGCAGCCGCTCCTCGCGGACCCGCCTCTCTCGCCGTTCCCTCTGAAAGACTTCCAGTTGTTGTCGGCAACACTCCTCACGTTGGGCTGCGGCCGCCCGGGTCTCTTGGGTGAACCCCATGAGGTCTTCGCCGGTGGGGTCCCACGCAAATTGGGCCTCCTCCAGCGGGAGCGGAACAATTTTGGCGGGTGCTGGAGCCGGGATCAGAGGCTCACACAGAGGCCATTCCTTCCGGAGTCGGGGGTTGACGTACTCCGGTGGCCAAGCGAAAGGCAGCCCGTCCGGGCTAGTATGCTGCGCAAACAGACCTTCGCCCAGGGGCAGCACTGTGGAGGTTGAGGGCGCGGTGGGGGCAGCGGCGCCCGGATGCGCCAGGCCTTGCGACCAGGCCGGTGGCACTCTGAAGGTGAAGGGTACGGTGGAGACGGCGGCGCCCGGGGGTACTCGGCCTTGCGACCAGGACGGTGGCGCTGTGGAGACTGCGGCACCCGGGGGTACTCGGCCCTGCGACCAGGCCGGGGGCACTTCCTCTTTTGCCGCGCTCAGGGTCAAAGGGCGTGGCGTAACAGAGGGCGCGACCGCGGCTCCTGCCGCTTGAGGCCTAGTTGGAAGCAGCGGCGGTGCGGCAACGGGCACGGTGAGTGGAACTTCGGGCTCTGCGACGGGGAGCTGGGGCAGGCTTACGGCTACGGGGCACGGGGTGATGACGTCCCCATTACCTGCTTCCATCTCTGTGGCTCCCTCCGCGGCGTCATCTCCGGCCTCCGTTCCTCCTGCACCATCCTCAGGGGCAGACACGCTCCACGTTGCGGGTGGCATCCTCTGCTGGCGGGTTCCAGCCTGCTGGACCATCTCTCTCCTCCACTCGGCCAGTGCTTCTTGCTGTACCCGGGCCATCTTCCGGGCCAAGGCCTCCAGCGCTGTCTGTGCACGCTCCCGATTTCTGGGGAGCTGTGCCAGGATCTCCACCAGGCCTTCTGGGGTGGCAGCCTGTAACATGTTCCGGACCACAGGGTCGGTGATCGACTCTCCCTCCATCTCCGGGTGCGATCTGTCCAGACTCCTCCAGGCCGCACCCATCTTCTCTGTTTTGTTCTGTATCCGCCCCCATTGAGGGTGGTCCCGGGGCAACTTAGTGATTGTCAGTTCCAGGGGCAGCCCTCTCACGCTGATGGACATTTCTATCATTGCAGTCTCTGCTGGTGGGGGCGGTTTCCGCTTTTGGCGCCATTCCTGGACCTGGCCCACGATGGGAGGCGGCCTCTTGCCACCCTCTGGCACGCCCATAATGGAGTCCGCTCTGCCAGGGCGGGAAATCGTCTCAGATGGCGGGAATCGTCTCCTTATGGCGGGAAACTCCGTGGATGGCGGGAAAAGGCTGCAGATCGCGGGCAAACGGCGGGAAACGATCCGAGATGGCGTCCGATGGCGGGGACCCTCCGGAATTGGCGGGAGACTCCTTTTTACGGTAAATGTGAACTTTTATTCAGGCACGCAGTACCCGTCGGTTGCGGGCACGTAATCCTGCCGACTACGCCAAAGTTGACGCGCCCCTGGGCCTGCTGTGACGTGCGGCATCGCGCGCACGGGGGCTTACCCGGAGCCGGATCAGATGGGGGTAGTAGTCTCGTGGCGGTGACCCGGTCCGTGCCCAGGGAGTCAAACTGAGCGGCAGTCTTAGCAGTAGATGTTAGAATGTTCGACTACGCCACCCGTTGAATGCGGCTATGAAGCCGCCACTGCAGGGCAGACCGCTGAGGCCGGTGGTACGGATGTGCAGCGTGGATGGTATAACCCCCAACGGGAGGGGTATGGCCTCAGGGCAGCAGATGTGGATGATAGTGGTAGTGATGGTGCAGCAAGGAAGCTCAGAGACGTGTGGTGCAGTTTCAAGGCTTTTACTCACAGGTGTTGCTCCGGTCACTTCGGCCAGCAGTGACCACCCGAGCCGTGCTGCGTCCACCAGGTGCGGGACTCGGCCAACTCCCAGGCAGTTCCAGAGCGTGGTCCCAAGCTCCCCTCTATTCCTTCCTACGGGCCGTCCTCACCAGGGACCCCCCTTTGTCCGGCTCCCTCGGGTCTTTTGGTGGCAAAACCTTTCCCGGCTTCCCTGACCCTATGCGTGGTTTGCCTTCCTGGTGGATATGGTGAGGGGTCGCGCCAAAACTTGTCCACGACCTCTGGTTCCTGGCTAAGGATGTTTAGCCTCTACCAGTTTGGGATCCGGTACCCTCTGCTGCCAACCCTTCACCCGTCTTAGTTCACTTGTGGGATCTCAGGGTTCCCTCTGCTTGTGTCTCTGGGCCTTTCACTGGGTTTTTCTCTCCTTCCTCTTTCTCTGCGCTTCAGGCCTGGCCCTGGAGCTGGGCCCAGCCGGAGCCACAGCTCTCTGTCAGCCCTCTCTGGCTGAGCTCCTCTCTGCACAGGCTCTCCTCTGAACAGGACCTTGTCTAAAGATGGTGCCCACCTCTTATACTCCCTCTGACACCCGAGCCCAGGTGACTAGCACCCAATGGGCTCCTTCCTATGCCCAGAGTCCCTCCCCTGACTGCTCCTACACTACTGGGATGTTCCTCCCCCCCTCCCACTCCAGCCAGGGACAGACGCTGTCGTACCTGCACATCTATCTGGTGGGAGTACCGTTGTTCTGTCCCCCGGAAATGGGATGAGTGTAGTGCATGTGTGGCACCCCAGGGGTCTGGTTTCCACAGTAACAGCAATGTTATGTCTGAGAGCAGGTGGGAGGTCTCTTGGTCAGGGATCCTATGCATGCCACACCTCCTGCCCAGTCCTGGGAGGGGAAGAACTTCCCCTATATAAACCTAGGGCTGAGGCAGGGTTAGTGAGTAGAGAAGAAGTAGAGACAGAGAAGAGAAGCAGATATAGGAAAAGAACATCAGGAGCTCTGTGGGAGCAGTGCTATAAGGAGTCAGGGGCTGGCAGCTGCAGAGCTCGCCCTGACTGGGAAGCTATCACCGGACCCGGAGTCCGAGGCTGTGGGGACTAACTCCTACCCAGCAGCAGAAACCGACCGGCAGGGGATTTCAGGTCCTCTGGCCAAGAAACCCGAAGGCACGGTCACACGCGTGGGACCAGCACCGCCGTCGTGGAGCGGACGCCACTAGAAGGCCCCGAGTCACCGGCCATACGGGTGAGCACCACACGGTACACTCAGGGACGTGGGCTACTTATACCCGCCTCTAGCAAGGTAGCCAGAAGAGTACAGTCAGTTTGGGAAGCCTACAACTCCGCCTGGCCAGGGGAGATCCTATCTACTCAAGGACTGACCAGGCCCCGATCGCTAGCCAGTACTCCGGGAGGGTCTATCTTTATCACCAGTAAAGACCCTGAACTACACCGCATCGTCTGAGTGATTCCTGCTACCCCCATCATCCACGTCGGCTGCCCTGAGGCCATACCCCTCCCGTTGGTGATACTATCACGCTGCACAATCCTACCACCGGCCTCAGCGGTCTGCCCTGCAGCGGCAGCTCCTTCGCTGCATTCAACGGGTGGCGTAGTCGTCCAACATCTACCGCTAATACAACGCCACTTAGTCTGACTCCCTGGGCACGGACCGGGTCACCGCCACGAGACTACAACCCTCAACAGATCCGGCTCCGGGTAAGCTCCTGCATGCGCAACGCTGTGCGACACAGGCCCAGGGGTGCGTCAACTTTTGGCGTAGTCGGCAGGATATCGTGCCCGCAACCACCGGGTACTGCGTGCCTGAAAAAGACTGTTCAAACTTACCAGTGGTGAAGATTCCCGCCATCCGTGGAGGTTTCCCGCCATCCGGCGCCATCTTCTGCCTTTTTCCCGCCATCCGTGGAGTTTTCCCGCCGTTGGACGCCATCTTGAAGACGCCGCGCGGGAAGAAGAGGGGCGTGGACTCCGAAAGCGCGCGAGAACGGAAGCCCCGCCTCACGTCCGGACGTTGCGTAAGGTCCTGGAAGGAGCCCAGCAGACGCCGACGTCACAGGAGCGCGACGGAAGGTCCTCAACCCTGACGATCCACTGCGGAGCCGCGGCCTACGGAAGAGGATCATCGCAAGGTAGGCCACGGTCCACTAGGGGGGAGGAAGATGTCGGATACGGAGGAGAGCTTCACTGCCTCAACCCCCGCCAGCGCCACCGCTGCTGCAGTCATGCCTTTCACCATGCCCTATATCCCGGGAGCGGCCTGGCTACCCCAGTACTCAGGGGAGTCACATACCCTGCATGACTTTAGAGAAAAGCTGGATAGCCTCTTCCAGGTGTACCCCCTCACAGAAGAGCAAAAAGTGAGCATCCTGGTGGCCCAATTAACCGGGGCAGCCCAAAGGGAGGTAAAGTCCTGGCCACCTGGGGGGAGGACTGTTGCAGGGATACTAACCCGGCTGAGGGACACCTTTGATACCCGCACCTCAGCCGAGATCAAGCTTAGATTCTACGGGTGCAAGCAGCGAGCATACGAGAGTATAAGGGACTATGCCCTGAACCTACAAGAGGCCCTGAGAGCCATTAAGCAGACCGACCCTGACGGCGTGGGAGACGAGGACAGGCTGTTGACTGAACAATTTATAGAGGGTTTATATTGCAATGCCCACTGAACCCAGTTGCGGGCAATGGCCTTACAGGACCCTCATCTGGGATTTGCACAGTTCAAGGACAGAGCCATCCGGGTGCTCCGAGAACCGGCACCAGGTGGCGTTGTGACCCACAGACGCCCCACTACCACTTACCACCAGGAGGCGGCGCCCTTGTCGGCAGGGCCTGTGGGAGCTGATGCGCAGGCTTTGAACAATGACCCGGCTCCAGACCTGCACCATCAGGTCCAAGAGCTAGCTAAAAGCGTTGCTGCGCTAACCCGAACTGTGCAGTCTTTACAGGTTTCCACTCCAGGGAAGATCCAGCTGGCATCCGGACCGGAGGACATCCCGTGGCGTCGACCAAGGAGGACCCCACCGGCCAGAGGAAGACCCAGCGACCGATACAACGAGGACGGACAACCCATCTGCCGCCGCTGCAATCAACCCGGACATATGGCAAGGTACTGTCCTTTAAACTGGCACAACCTGGGGTAGAGGGCCAAACCCCAGGAAAAAGATCATCAGGCCCATCGAACTGGCGCGACAAATATGTGGGAGGACGTCCAGTCTTGCCTGTGGTACTGGATGGCATTCCCATGAGTGCCCTACTGGACACCGGGTCACAGGTTACCACTATCCCGTACGTGCTCTTCAAGCAGTACTGGAATGACTCGGATATCACCCGCTACCCTGACGAGGATTTGAGTATCATCACCAGCAATGGTCAGCCCGTGCCACAGATTGGATTTAAAGAGGTGACCATTAAAATCGGTAGAGTTGAACTGGCGGCACAGGGACTGATCATTGTAGACATTGACAAGCACGAGAGTCACCCAAAGATAACTCTAGGAACTAATGTAATTGAAAATTGTCTTGCAGAGGTGATTTTCCTTTTACAGCAGGTTGCCAAGAACGCCAGCTCCGGCCAGCAGCGAGTGCTCCAGGAAGAGATCCGGGCACTGATGCGACGGCAACAGATAGAACTCTCCGGTGGTGAGATTGGTAGCGTAAGAATGTGTGACCCTTTCCCTATTGCCATGCCCCCAAAAAGTGAAATGATGATTTGGTGCCCGGCAGCTATTAGTCTGAGAGGTAGAGATTACCAGGCAATGGTAGAACCAGTTTACTCAGACAGTAGGCCCACCATTTTGACAGCACGGGGGGTGGTCAATGTACGCCATGGGAAGGTGCCCGTTCGCATAATAAATATCGGGAAGAGGGAAGTGTACCTGCCCCGGTATGCCACGCTAGCCAAATTGTATACCATCAATCAAAATTCCATACAGTCCGTAGAACCCTTGCCTCCATCTTCCCCGGAGGAAGGTAACGGCTCTAAGGAAACAATGGAGGACTGGTGTCAGCAACTACATTTGGGTACTGACTCCACTCCCTCACACCAGAAACAGGGAGTCTATCGGGTGGTTCAAGAGTACGAGAGAGTGTTTAGTAAACACCCGTTAGACTTCGGGCGAGTCAAGGGGGTAGAACACCGCATCCCCACGGGAGACCATCTTCCCATAAAAGAGAGGTATTGACCCGTACCCCCTGCACACTACCAACACGCCAAGGGGATGCTTAGGGACATGAAGGAGGCTGGGGTGATCAGGGATAGCTGTAGCCCCTGGGCAGCTCCACTAGTCTTAGTCAAAAAGAAAGACAACACCATGAGGATGTGTGTAGATTACCGGAAAATCAACCGTATCACACACAAGGATGCGTACCCCTTACCAAGGATAGAGGAGTCTTTGGCTGCTTTAAGATCTGCTAACTTCTTCTCTACCTTGGATCTCACTAGTGGGTACTGGCAGGTTCCTGTAGCAGAGGCGGACCGGGAGAAGACCGCATTCACCACCCCGATGGGACTTAGCGAGTTTACCTGCATGCCGTTCGGACTCTGTAACGCACCAGGAACCTTTCAACGATTAATGGAGTGCTGTCTGGGCCACAAAAACTTCGAGACGGTCCTGTTGTACCTGGACGATGTCATCGTATATTCCAAGACTTATGAGGACCACCTGAAACACTGGGCGGAAGTGTTCGAAGCTCTGGCAAACTACGGCCTAAAGGTAAAACCCTCCAAGTGTCACCTCCTAAAACCAAAGGTGCAGTACCTGGGACACGTGGTGAGCGCTGACGGAGTGGCTCCCGACCCTGATAAGATCACCGCAATTAAGGAATGGCCAAGTCCCTCCAGTGTAAAGGAAGTGCGGCAGTTCCTCGGGTTGGTAGGCTATTACCGCAGATTCATCCCCGGTTTCACCAAAAAGGCAGCTCCTATGCAGGACCTCCTGATAGGCCAGTCCCGGAAGGCCAAGAACCAGAGGCCGCCCTTCAAATGGGAGAAGTTAGAAGAAGAGTCCTTCCGCCAGCTGAAGATGGCCCTCACGGGGGATGAAATCCTGGCGTACCCTGATTACAGCCAGCCCTTTATCCTCTACACCGACGCAAGTAACATCGGGCTAGGAGCCGTACTGTCCCAGATCCAGCAGGGGAAAGAACGAGTAATCGCTTACGCCAGTCGAAAACTGCGACCCACCGAAAGAAACCCTGAGAATTACAGCTCATTTAAGCTAGAGTTCCTGGCAGTGGTGTGGGCAGTCACCGAACGCTTTAAGCACTACCTCGCTTCTTCCCGGTTCACCGTGTACACGGATAACAACCCGTTGACACACCTGGACACGGCAAGACTCGGTGCCTTAGAGCAGAGATGGATGGCCCGTCTGTCCAACTACGAGTTCACAATCAAATACCGGGCAGGACGCTCCAATACCAACGCGGACGCCCTGTCCAGGATGCCAAACCTACCGGACGTAGGAGAAGATTCAGAGGGGCTGGAAGAAGTCGAACTCCCCGCGTTCCACCGTCATGGGACTATCCAGTATTCCCATCGGGTAAGGAGTAAGCAAGCCGCTACGTTTAACCCCTTGCCTCACTACAACTGGGAGGAAACGCAAGACAGTGACCCTGCCGTCCGGCTGGTGAAGGAGATGCTGACTCGGCCAGAGGCTCGCCTTGACCCAGACGCTCCGGAAGAAGCCAAACAACTGTGGGCTGAGAAGAGTCGACTGTTCCTTTACAAGGGGAAGTTGTGCCGCAGAATGGTTAACTCCCGGACGCATGAACTAATCTGGCAAGTAGTGGTGCCACGAAGAGACGCAGCCATGGTGATGGAGGCATACCACGACGGGGCTGGACACTTCGGATGGAAGAAGTTGGAGTTCCTGCTGCGCAGGCGGTTCCACTGGGTAGGCATGAGGGGAACCATCGAGAGGTGGTGCAGAGACTGTGGCCCGTGCAACCTAAGAAGGAAGGACCGTGCCAGCCAGAAGACCCCCCTTCAGTCCATCGTCACCAAGCAGCCGTTGGAACTGGTAGCCTTGGATCATGTAAAACTGACCCCAAGCAGAAGTGGCTACGTCTACGCGTTAACCATTGTGGATCATTACTCCCGGTTCTTGGTTGTCGTCCCCGTTAAGGACTTAACAGCTCAAACGGCAGCTAGAGCCTTCCAGCAGCATTTCTGCCGTCCACACGGGTACCCGGACCAAGTGCTGACGGATCAGGGACCTGCCTTTGAAGCGGAGGTCTTCCAGGAATTCTGCAATCTGTATGGCTGCCGGAAGATAAGGACGACACCCTATCATCCGCAAACTAATGGACTTTGTGAGAAAATGAACCAGGTGGTAATGGATCTTCTGAAAACGTTGCCCCTGGAAGAACGCAGTCTGTGGCCTGAGAAGCTGCCCGACCTGGTGGACCTATACAACTACATCCCTGTAGGTTCCACCAACTGTACCCCGGCTTACCTAATGAGGGCAAGGCCTGGTAAGCTACCTGTTGACCTGGAGATGGGAGTCCTGACACCCGAGGACACTTCACCGGAAGCAGACTGGGACACAGAGAGGCAGCAGCAGTACCGGAAAGTACAGGAGAGCGTGGAGCGAAGTCTCTGTCTCGCTAGGGAAAGACAAGAGAAAACTTACAACCAGTATGCTCCCGCTGTTCCCCTGGTACCCGGAGAGCAGGTCTTGAAGAGGAAGAGACGGCTCCACAAGTTGGACGACCAGTGGGAGAAGGACCCATACACCGTACTGCCCTCAAGCCACGACAACCCGAAGGTTTGTACCATCAGTAAAGACGGAGGGGAAACCACAGCCATTGTATCCCGGGATCACCTGAAGAAGTGTCCCGAACAGCTACGGAACCCAGAAGGAGAGCAAGAAGACCCTCGACCCGTAGAGGAAAGGGAAGATATGGTTAGTACTGTGCTCGGAGACTTCCCTCGGTCCTGGACTCAAGTTAATGGTGCAGTTGTGGTACCCGTCCTCACGTTCCTCCAACCAGCATCCCAAGTGCCCACGGAGCAACAGGTAGAGCTGGAAGAGCAGCCGGTCCAGGAGGCAGCAGACTCCACACAAGCAGACCAGGAGGATCAACCCTCTGCTCATAGTGAGCCTGCCGTACCCCTAGTGAGCCAAAGAGCCCGTAAACAGCTGCCCAGTTTACCCTTGACAGCTCCTACACCCTGTAGTTCAGGGCCAGACAGTCAGCTCCGTAGGTCCACTAGGGCCACTAGAGGCCAGTTACCCGCACGTTGGAGGATTTGAAGTGTTTAAATTGTTTTATTGAGGTCACCTGTCTGTTACTTGTAAATAATTATGTGTTTCTAGTTATTTTTAGGTGTCCTTGGTGGGTTTACCGGGAATCCTTGTACAATTGGTTGGAGCGTAACCTAGGAATGGACTAAAGACTGTTAAGGACTCGGGGCAGGACAGACCCCTACCTGGTTACGTCTCCCTGTTTTGGTGAAATGGACACCTTGCTTTTCTTCAAAATTGCACCCGGTTGCGGACACGCCGTAACCATCTTTATGTGTTTTTCTTATTGTATTATTATTGTTTATACCTTGTTATGTTTTTCTAAAAAATATGTTTAGTCCCGGAGTACTAAATTTCACTAGGGGGGAATGTGGCACCCCAGGGGTCTGGTTTCCACAGTAACAGCAATGTTATGTCTGAGAGCAGGTGGGAGGTCTCTTGGTCAGGGATCCTATGCATGCCACACCTCCTGCCCAGTCCTGGGAGGGGAAGAACTTCCCCTATATAAACCTAGGGCTGAGGCAGGGTTAGTGAGTAGAGAAGAAGTAGAGACAGAGAAGAGAAGCAGATATAGGAAAAGAACATCAGGAGCTCTGTGGGAGCAGTGCTATAAGGAGTCAGGGGCTGGCAGCTGCAGAGCTCGCCCTGACTGGGAAGCTATCACCGGACCCGGAGTCCGAGGCTGTGGGGACTAACTCCTACCCAGCAGCAGAAACCGACCGGCAGGGGATTTCAGGTCCTCTGGCCAAGAAACCCGAAGGCACGGTCACACGCGTGGGACCAGCACCGCCGTCGTGGAGCGGACGCCACTAGAAGGCCCCGAGTCACCGGCCATACGGGTGAGCACCACACGGTACACTCAGGGACGTGGGCTACTTATACCCGCCTCTAGCAAGGTAGCCAGAAGAGTACAGTCAGTTTGGGAGGCCTACAACTCCGCCTGGCCAGGGGAGATCCCATCTACTCAAGGACTGACCAGGCCCCGATCGCTAGCCAGTACTCCGGGAGGGTCTATCTTTATCACCAGTAAAGACCCTGAACTACACCGCATCGTCTCTGAGTGATTCCTGCTACCCCCATCATCCACGTCGGCTGCCCTGAGGCCATACCCCTCCCGTTGGGGGTGATACTATCACGCTGCACAATCCTACCACCGGCCTCAGCGGTCTGCCCTGCAGCGGCAGCTCCTTCGCTGCATTCAACGGGTGGCGTAGTCGTCCAACATCTACCGCTAATACAACGCCACTTAGTCTGACTCCCTGGGCACGGACCGGGTCACCGCCACGAGACTACAACCCTCAACAGATCCGGCTCCGGGTAAGCTCCTGCATGCGCAACGCTGTGCGACACAGGCCCAGGGGTGCGTCACATGCAACTAACTGAGCTTGGTCCCACACTCCATCCTTACCCGGGAGTGGAATACCACACCTCTGGTTTGAGGTGCAATACCCCTGTAGCAGCCGAGTCCTCGGGGTGCTACATATATAGTGATGGAGACGGCAGAGGCGATAATAAACCCTCTCTGCCTTCTCTATGAGGACTTCGGCTCTCTGACAGCTAGATCCCTGTTCCCATAGCTACACGATCACATTTAGGTGCACTCCTGTGCATTGTCATTCTAGAACATCACTGCAGAGTGCCAGACCGTCCGAACATTTAAAGTCTATGGTTGGTCCGGAAGTGGTTAAGGATAGAATAAAAGTTAAGCTTTTCCATGAGGAGAAGTATTCTGGTGCCTCCAATTTTTTACAATATAACCCATTATTTAGAATTTATCAGTAGACTGTAATATGTATCACACACAATATGAAAAAAAATCTCATCCAGAACAGCAAAAACACACCAGCATTTTTATGGCACAGATTTGTTTTTAGATATCTTAGAAAGGGGCATTTCACTAGATAATGTGAAATAGCTGAGATGTTAGATCAGTAGAGAGCCCCTGGGAACTTAAAGGGAACCTGTCACCAGAAATAATACTGTTAACCTGCAAATTTACGGTTAATCTGCAGGTTAACAGCGTTATTCTGTTGCCCGGTGCCTGCACGCAGCCGAGTGCAGCGGGAGAAAATTAACTTTATTCTCCCCTCCAGCATTCGGATCCAGTCATTGGGGCTGGGGCAGCGCCGGTCCAGAGCAGCTTCTGTTTCTGCACCCCTGGCTCTGACTAACAGCTGAGCCCCAATGCAGAGGGAGAGTTAGTCAGGGCCGGGGGCGCGGTTACAGCGGCTGCTCTGTATTCTAAGAGCGATGATTGAACCGGTGCCGCCACCGTCACTGAATCTGAATGCTGGCGGGGAGAATAAAGTTCAGTTTTCTCCGAGCTGCATTCGGTTGCGAGCAGGCACCGGGCAGCATAATAATACTGTTAACCTGCAGATTAACCGCATATCTGAAGGTTAATAGCATTATTTCTGGTGACAGGTTCCCTTTAAAACTGTAAATATAACCAATATTCGAAGACTGTGTGCATCCTTGCACAGAATTTTTTTGTTGTTCATTTGTTTCCTAAATGCAAATTAAGCCATTTTCTAAATAGTCTTCCTTAAAATGTTCTACCATTTTGCTGCTGTAGGCTGTGTTCACACTTGCATTTTGATTTTCAATTTCTTTGTTCTGTTTTAGGAACAGGCAAATGGAATAATGTCAAAAACATATCTATAGCATAAGTGATGGAAACAGAGGTAAAAGGAACCCGATGATTATTATTGGGTCAGTCTGGAATCCATTATGTGTCAATTTTTAGAATGGGAAAAAAACTTTGCATGATCTGTTCTTTTTTTATTTTTTTCCATTCTAAATACTGACAGATGACGGACTCCATAATAATCACTGGAGCTCTTCTTCTGTTTGCATCATTTATGCAACAGATACATTTTGGACATAAATTACAATTGTCTGTTCCTAGAACGAAACAGACAAATGAAATTCCCAGACAGTCCTTTATTTAGCGGAGTGCTCTGCAGAAATGTCACAAATCTGTCAGAGCTCCTACTTTTAATCGCTCTCCCTGCTCCCTCTACAATCTCTTAGTGTTAAAGATAGCATTAGGGAGGGATTTGTACCCAAATCTCTACACAATGGAGAGAGGAGAAAGTTTCTTCAGTTTTAGGGAGGGCAGAGAAGACAAGTTATAGATAAGGAAGAAAGCATATAAATAGGAAATAAATGCAAAATAGAAGCTGTGCTGATACATAAGTGAATGAAGACAGCAGTATCCTGGATACACACATCTCACATCCAGACTGTATTACTGGGAGAGACATTCGCACAAGAGAAAAATCAGAAACTTGGATCAGCTTGCTAACTGCTTATTAGAAGATCTTAAAGGGAACCTGTCACCAGATTTGCCCCATATGAGATACGGCCACCACCTTACAGCCCTCATATACAGCAAAAACACTTTTTATTATACTCACCTGCAGGGTGGTCCGGTCCGATGGGCGTCGCTGGTCCTGGTCCAACACCTCCCTTCTTGTGATGCCGTTCTCCTTCTTGCTTCATGTGGATGACATGTCCTACGTCATCCACACAGGGTCCCTGGCATCGCGCTCCTGCGTAGGAGACTGTGTGGATGACGTGGGACGCATCATCCACACAAAGCAAGAAGGAGGATGGTATCAAAAGAAGAAGGGAGGCGTCGGGCCAGGACCAGCGACACCCATGCACATACACACACATTTAATCAATGAAAAAGTTAGTGGGAGTGCTTTTTTTAACTTCACAGACAAATTTATGGCAAAACATAATACTAACCACTTTAAAAAAAATGTAAATATTGTTGCTGTGTTTTAAAGGATTGGAAGGCGTCCTGTTATATTACTTTCAATGTTACTGATGTTCTCGTTCGGCATGGGAGCTGCATTTGTCACCGACTTCTATGTCTATACAGCGTTGAGATGTGTGGTGGGAATCGCCATGTCAGGAGTCCTGATTAATAATCTTGTATTAGGTACTTTACACTTTCTTCAGATATTGTATGTTATCTGATCAATGAAATGTTACAAATGATTGCAATTTAAGAAGGTTATTTGCTCACCTATTCTTATTTATTTTCAGTTATCTACTTTCCACAGTGCTGTGTGCACTCCTATCAGTTTCTAAACCCCATGGGGCTCACAATATAATTTTGTTATCTCAAATCCAACCTCAATGTGCATTTACACTGCATAATTATTGGGGACGAGCGATCATACAAATTTTCATTTCTTGATAACCATGCAGTGTAAACAGGCTGCCGATCACCTGATGAATCAGAAAACATTTGTTCGTTGGGTGAAATGATCTTTTGGTTTGCCTTAGAGATTATCGTTCTCGGCAGCACATTGTCCTGTGTAAACAGGACTTGTGCTGTAGAGAAAATTAACAGCCTGTGCTCAAAGAGCGATAAATTACTTTTCATTCTGGGCACATGTTATGCAATCTGCCTTTCTAAATAATCTAATAAATGACCACTGATTGGAAATTATGTACCGATTGGTGGTTATTTAACACCGCAAATATACAGTGCATTGTGAAAGTTTTTGGCCCCCTTGAACTTTTCTACCTTTTGCCACATTTCTGGCTTCAAACATAAAGATATAAAATTCTAAATTTTTTGTGAAGAATCAACAAGTGGGACACAATCGTGAAGTGGAACAAAATTTATTGGATATTTTAAACTTTTTTAACAAATTAAAAACTGAAAAGTGAGGCGTGCAATATTATTCGGCGCCCTTGAGTTAATACTTTGTAGCGCCACCTTTTGCTGCGATTACAGCTGCAAGTCGCTTGGGGTATGTCTCTATCAGTTTTGCACATCGAGAGGCTGAAATTCTTGTCCATTTTTCCTTGCAAAACAGCTCGAGCTCATTGAGGTTGGATGGAGGGCGTTTGTGAACAGCAGTTTTCAGCTCTTTCCACAGATTCTCGATTGGATTCAGGTCTGGACTTTTACTTGGCCATTCTAACACCTGGATATGTTTATTTTTGAACCATTCCATTGTAGATTTTGCTTTATGTTTGGGATCATTGTCTTGTTGGAAGATAAATCTCCGTCCCAGTCTCAGGTCTTTTGCAGACTCCAACAGGTTTTCTTCCAGAATGATCCTGTATTTGGCTCCATCCATCTTCCCATCAATTATAAACATCTTCCCTGTCCCTGCTGAAGAAAAGCAGGCCCAAACCATGATGCTGCCACCACCATGTTTGACAGTGGGGATGGTGTTTTGAGGGTGATGAGCTGTGTTGCTTTTACGCCAAACATATCGTTTTGCATTGTGGGCAAAAAGTTCGATTTTGGTTTCATCTAACAAGAGCACCTTATTGCACATGTTTGGTGTGTCTCCCAGGTGGCTTGTGGCAAACTTCAAACAAAACTTTTTATCAATATCTTTGAGAAATGGCTTTCTTCTTGCCACTCTACCGTAAAGGCCAAATTTGTGCAGTGTACGACTGATTGTTGTCCTATGGACAGACTCTCCCACCTCAGCTGTAGATCTCTGCAGTTCATCCAGAGTGATCATGGGCCTTTTGGCTGCATCTCTGATCAGTCTTCTCCTTGTTCGAGATGAAAGTTTAGAGGGAAAGCCGGGTCTTGGTAGATTTGCAGTGTTCTGATGCGCCTTCCATTTCAATATGATCGCTTGCACAGTGCTCCTTGAGATGTTTAAAACTTGGAAATCTTTTTGTATCCAAATCCAGCTTTAAACTTCTCCACAACAGTATCTCGGACCTGCCTGGTGTGTTCCTTGGTCTTTATGATGCTCTCTGCACTTGAAACAGAACCCTGAGACTATCACAGAGCAGGTGCATTTATACGGAGACTTGATTACACACAGGTGGATTCTATTGATCATTACCAGTCATTTAGGACAACATTGGATCATTCAGAGATCCTCACTGAACTTCTGCACTGAAAGTAAAGGGGCCGAATAATATTGCACGCCCCACTTTTCAGTTTTTAATTTGCTAAAAAAGTTTAAAAATATCCAATAAATTTCCTTTCAGTACACGATTGTGTCTCACTTGTTGTTGATTCTTCCCCCCAAAAATTTGAATTTTATATCTTTATGTTTGAAGCCAGAAATGTGGTAAAAGGTAGAAAAGTTCAAGGGGGCCAAATGCTTTCACAATGCACTGTAAATGTAATATAAAAGCACCTTCAGGACAGTTGAATAGGAAGCCAATTAAAGGGGTTATCTCATCAGGGCAATCCCTTTACCATACATCCAATTAAAACAAATGGACTTAATAGAGGGATGTCCCCTGCTCAGTATCCCTCTCTAATAGCTAGAATAGAGTCACTAACATTGAGCCTTTCCTGTCCATATTACATAAATGACAATAATTTTGCTGACAGGCCTGTAAAACCACATTTTTATCTCTGTTCATATAGTTTATAAAGCTAGACCATTGGACATGCTTTAATCTCAGCAGATTACCTAAATGCTCATTCCTGTTCTCCGAGCTTGCCACAGCAACTGGGGCCATGGAGTCATGGGGCATGCCCATCTTGGATGGCACATAACGTTACTAATGTGCACCGCCCGCCCCATTTCTGTGTCGCAGGAAGAGGATGTTTAATAGGAAAGAATAATCTTTTTTTTTTATGTGTTGGAGGAGAGCGCCAGGACACGAACGTTATTACAGGAAGGGGGCCAGGACCTGGGATATTATAACGGGAAGGGGGCCAGGACGGTGGACATTATTACAGGGAAGAGAACTGTAACTAACATGACGGTGGGAGCCCAGATCAAAATTTTCCATCAGGTCCCATAGGACTCTAGTTATACTACTGCTGTTCATGACAGTGTGCATTGTACACACTGTCAAGATTCTCCGCACAATTGGGTGGTCACATGACCTCAAATATGCAATTTTCAATCACGTACCAACGGCATTCTAATTCACTTCCCTGTTCTATTGAATCCAGTCAGCACGTGACAGCAAGTATGGAAATTCCATACTTAAGGTCATGATTGCCTTCTCGTCCTGGGGATACAGGGGAATTGCGACAGTTGCACAGTGTCCTGTTTCGACACTCTGCAATCACATAGGATGACTGCAGAAATTTATTTAAAGCTCAGAAAGCCCCGTTAAAGATAAATCCTAATAAATGTTTACGAGCACATTTTTTTTAAATCAAAAGTTATATAAAGCAAACAATGTTTTATGATAAAGAACATATTACATCATTGTTACGTGATTTATGCAAAAACCTAGACAACGATTTTTTGTAACAAATATTTTTTACCTGTTTTCTGTAATATCCGATTTTTATTTAACAGTTGCGGAGTGGGTGGGATCATCTCATCGTGCCTACGCCACTATCATTGGTCACGTCTGCTTTGCAGTAGGGCAGATGGGTCTGGCCGGACTTGGTTATGGAATTAGGAATTGGAGGCTGCTGCAGATTGCTTGCTCTGCACCTACAGGCTTATTATTCTTCTATATTTGGTAAGTAAAGGTAGCATGACACAGCGTAAGATTAAAACTAGCGATGTTCTAATTGTTGGAATTGTGATTAAGAAGAGATACTGCAGGGAATTTATTATTCTTCAACTGCGCAAATAAAAAAAAGTAGACAGATTTTGTACTCTGCGAGGATACTGGAGTGCAAATGCGCAAAATTATAAAATGTCTCAAATGCTGAATTAGCTGAAAATGTCTAATAAAAACTACACCCATGTTGTCAAGCAAATCATACAAATGAAAATCTTAAAATTAAAATGTTTAAATGTTAGTATATGCCATAAATGCTATTTTGAATTTGGTACAAACATAAAAATGGCAAAAGCCAAACTTTTAGACCCCAATTCATCAAAGAAATTTCACCAGAATTCTGGCATAAATTGTTTAGAAAAGTTGCAAAATTTTGGCGCAACTCAGAGCTGGGCAAAAATTTAGCGACTTTTGGCATTTTCTCCCAGCTATACCAAAATGGGCCGAGCTGGGTGCAGCTTGTGGTTGGCTGGGACGCGGCGGGGGTATGGCCCCTGGGCTCATCTAATTCATAACGAGCTGTGGTGTTCCTTATGCCAGAAATTTTACTCTAGTCAAGTACTGATGTAAGATTTATGGAATGTTTCCCACCACACATCAGGAGAAACTCCACAACGCCCTCTTATCAAGACCAAAGAGAAAATTGCCGCTCTTGATTAATCGGGTCCTAAGTTTAGAAAAAAGTGCTAAAAGATTGATGATTTCTTTCTCCTGTATTATTTTTATATACACTGCTCAAAAAAGTAAAGGGAACACTTAAACAACACAATGCAACTCCAAGTCAATAACACTTCTTTGAAATCAACCTGTCCAGTTATGAAGCAACACTGATTGTGAATCAATTTCTCCTGTACAAATGGAACAGGCAATATGTAGAAATGATAAGCAATTAACAAGATACCCCTATAAAGGAGTGGTTCTGCAGGTGGTGACCACAGACCATTTGTCTGTTCTCATCCTTTTTGGCTGTTGTTTGGTCACTTTTGCATTTTGTCATGGTTCTCACCCCTATAGGTACTGTAGCATGAGGCGGTGTCTACAGTACAACCCACAGAAGTTGCTCCAGTAGTCCAGCTCATCCAGTATGGCGCATCAATGCGAGCTGTAGCAAGCAGGGTAGCTGTGTCTGTCTGCACAGTGTCCAGAGCATGGAGCAGGTACCAGGAGACAAGCCAGTACACCAGGAGACGTGGAGGGGGCCGTAGGAGGGCAACAACCCAGCAGCAGGACTGCTACCTCCTCCTTTGTGCAAGGAGGAACAGGAGGAGCAGTGCCAAAGCCCTTTAAAATGACCTCCAGCAGGCCACTAACATCCATGCTCAAACTGTCAGAAACAGACTTCATGAGGGTGGTATGAGGGCCCGACATCCACAAGTGGGTGTTGTGCTTACAGCTCATCACCGTGCAGGGCGATGGGCATTTGCCAGAGAACACCAAGATTGGCAGATTTGACATTGGTGCCTTGTGCTCTTCATGGATGAGAGCAGGTTCACACTGAGCACATGAGCATGACCGGTTTGGCAGTGGGTCATATGGTGAGGCATTTCTTTGTAGGGCCGCACAGCCCTCCATGTGCTAGCCAGAGGTACCCTGACTGCCATTAGGTACCAAGATGAGATCCTCAGACCCATTGTGAGACCATATCCAGGTGCAGTGGGCCCTGGGTTCCTTCTGATGCATTACAATGCTAGGCTTCATGTGGCTGAAGTGTGTCAGCAGTTCCTGCATGATGAAGGCATTGAAGCTATGGACTGGCCCGCCCGTTCCCCAGATCTGAATCCAATCGAGCACATCTGGGACATCATGTCTCGTTCCATCCACTAACTCTACGTTGTACCACAGACTGTCCAGGAGTTGGCTGATGCTTTAATCCAAGTCTGGGAGGAGATCCCTCAGGAGAACATCTGCGGCTTCATCAGGAGCATGCTCAGGCGTTGTAAGAAAGATCATACAGGCATGCACTACTGAACATCATTTCTTTGTCTTGAGGCATTTCCACTGAAGTTGGATCAGCTTGTAATTTGATTTTCCACTTTGATTTTGAGTATCATTCCAAATCCAGACTTCCATGGGATATTAATTTTGATTTACATTGATCATTTTTATGTTTTATTGTTATCAACGCATTCCACTATGTAATGAATAAAGATTTGCAACTGGAATATTTCATTCAGTGATATCTAGGATGTAGTATTTTAGTGTCTCCTTTACTTTTTTGAGCAGTGTAGAAAAGCAAATGCTAAGTTTAGAAAAAAAGATATTGCATGTCTGCTGATCCTATATTAACCCCAGTAAAAATGTGCCCAGTTTTCTAAATAAATCTGAAGCCCTCCACATGAGCATGAGATATCCTGGTATGTATTCACAGAAGATCATAACTGATAAAGGACATCTCTGTTCACTCAGCATTCAAAAGCATATAAGGGATCACCGAAAGGGGTGCTCCGGGTGCAAAAGTAGCAGTCATACTAACGGCACCTCAGCCACATAAGACTATATTAGCATTATAAATGGTACAAGTAGGTCTGGGGACTAGTTAGGGCTTGTTCACATGTTCTGTTTTTGTTGTGGGCTTTTTTTCTTCCCCTCACATTGTTGCCACTGAAAAAATGCAGCATTTTACAGTACCAGTATAATGAATGAGATTTCTGAAATCTAATGCACATGCTGCTTATTTTTTCCTTGATTATTTCAACCATTAAACTGTTTTTTTTTTCAAATCTGCATCGTGTCAATTCAAATGAGTGGGGAAAAATGGCATGTAATACCGAATCAAAAACGCATGTAAAACGCATCAAAAACACACGTATTTTTATGCAGTGTTTTTCCTGCCAACACTGTGTTTTTTTGCTGCTGAAAAATCTGCTGCAAATATGTGCATTTTCCCAGTGTCAGCCAGTTATGCTCCTGACGTTTCCTTCTCTTTTAATTAGGTCCAATTAGAGGTCCAGTCCCAATTTTACAGTTATTAACATATCATTTAGTCACACAATCAACCTGGCTGAATTGAAATGCACAGTCCCTGCTTTCCCCTCCAATCTCATTTCTACGTATTTTTCATTATTTTACATCCAATTCAATGTATTCTCTGATCTATTATGAAATAAGATAATAGTATAGTCTTCTATAACATTATCGTGGTGTATAGATATCCTCACATATAGTATATTAGCAATAACTAGAGATCTGTGTTAAATATACATCAATAAGTATATGTAATGTAATGCTACGTTATGCAGGTTTCTTCCAGAATCACCTAGGTGGCTTTTAACTAAAGGACAAAATGAGAGAGCAAAAAATCTCCTTCAAAAAGCAGCGACTTTTAATAGACGGATTATACCAGAAGAATTACTAACACAGGTAACGAAGCCTAGAGTTCATATATTATGGCATTCCAGATAACAGTACAGTAATCCATTTACAATCACTCAAGACTTCGTCTACAGCAGGGATGTCAAACTTAAACACACAAAGGACCAAAATGAAAAACTTCCACAAAGTCGTGGGCCATCCAGTATTCAGTATAATGGGACCCACAAGGTCCTCCATACAGAATAGTGGGCCCCACAAGGTCCTCCATACAGAACAATGGGCCCCACAAGGTCCTCCATACAGAATAATGGGCTCCACATAGCTTTCCATACAGAATAATGGGCTCCACATAGACCTCCATACAGAATAATGGCCCCACATAGGGGTGGTGGTTCTGGTGTCGCGGGCCAAATAAAACCACATTGAGGGCCAGATTTGGCCCACGGACCAGAGTTTGACTTGTGTGGTCTACAAGCATATTCATGTATGGATAGTGTCCAGTAGATTCTCTCTACTAAGAGCTATATAAAGAAGTTGTCCTGGGTTAGAAAATAAGTTTATCTTGTGGAAAAATCTGTAGTTCTGCCTCCGCTTATAGGAAAACTGTTACCAAAGTATAACTCGTAATCCCGGTATTTTTTATCAGTTACAAGAAGAAAAGAAGACGAAATCTGGATCTATGGTGGATCTGTTCCGACTTCCCAGTTTAAGAAGAGTCACTCTTGTCATGAGTCTCATATGGTAAGTTCCACGACGGTAAACTGTATAATGTCCCCCCGTACTCCTGAGGATGCACAAATTAAACATCTTGCCCCAGTCCTGAGTTTCTTTTTCACAGCTTTTTTGCATTGGCTTTGAGATAATTTTTACACAAGGAAACTTGGTAGATATGACTGATACTGTGGTGATAGGTAATAATGCTTCCTTTGTGGACAGAAACTTTTTTTTTTAAATATACAGAAAAATGTTACTGTATCACCTCTCTAAATTTCTGTAAATTAAAGGGATTGTGTCACAACTATGACACCTGTCTATATGCCCCATTAGGTCCTATAGACATCATGGGACTCAATATATAACTGAAACGGAAATCGGCTATGTGGGGGGACAAATCCAGTCCATTACATGGTGGGCTGATCATTTGAGAGGTTTACGTACAGTATTATATTAGCATGTAATAAATTAGTAAACCAGATGATCATCAGGAGAGCTTCTATTTAAGGTTGTCTTTCTTAGACAACCCATTTAAAGCTATTTCCGACTTTACAAACGTTATTTTATTGCGCCATGGCACCTGATATAAAACATGACCCAAACAGGCAAATAGTCTTGATGCGAAACTTCCATGTGTTTTGTGTCTTCAGCTCCTATGCAGGGATGTGTCTCCATAGTTACAGACTACAAACAAACCTGTATAGTCGGATCTTGCAGTGATACTCCCTCTCATCTACAAGGGTTTGTACTGGGTATCAAGGCCTATTTTAAAGACACAGGAGATTTCCAGACTAAGGGCACGGCCCCACTATCAGTTTTCGGTCAGTATTTTTTCTCAGGAGTGGGAGCCAACACCAGGTGAGAAACAATCAGAGAAAAGGTATAATAGAAACAAGTCACCAATTCTGCATTTATCACCCACTCCTGGTTTGGGCTCCCACTCCTGAGAAAAAATACTGACCGAATACTGACCAAATACTGATAGTGGGACCGTGGTCTAAGATTGATAAATTGCATGTAACGGGTGAAACTTTTCTAGTCTCCTTCGATGTATGCAGCTTATATGTATCTATAGCATGTAAGTTTCTTGTGTGTACACTGGTGTCAATAAAACTTTTTTGAAGGTTAATACCAGGTGACTTGGATCCTTGGATTGCTTTCAAACAAACCTGTGTAGTCGGATCCTGCAGTGATACTCCCTTTCATCTGTCTTCTACTTCTTGCTCTCAAACATTTGATAGGTTAGCAAGAGGTAAGGGACCTACGGAAGGAGTCAGGATCAGGTGACATAGGGTTTGCTGGTAGCCTGTGGAGGTTTCACCAATTTAAGATACACTAGGTAACTGCTCTCCTCCAAATTAAAGATGCCCGAGTGCATGCAGAGAAGCTAATTAACCAAATCTGCTAATCTGGTTGAAAAACTTCACTCAGAGACTGAACCACGCGAAATGGCATACTTTATTACATAGACATGGGGTTAAATAGTATTCTCCTTCTAGGTGGGATTAGTAAAATGTATTGCTCTTTCTGATAACTCGGCACACTGCAATTTGCTCATCCATGTATCTCTTGGTCTCAGTAACGCCTTAGGAATTCCGATGGGAGGGGGTAAGTTCGTCTCTCAGCGCTATCTTTGCCAACTCGACATGAATCTCTCTGTTATCAGCCATGCACATGCATACGTCATTCTCAGGAAATCATTTAGTTGGTCATGTCTACAATAACAATAGAAACTGTTAGTTATATATTCATTAACTATTAACATAATCCATGTGCATATACACATTTGCATACATACATACACATAGATTATTCCATTATCGCTATATTGATTCACACTGATTAGGTAATCTGTTAAAATAAACTAATTGATTTTCTATAATATATATATTTTACCTTGACAGACCCCCCTAAAATCAGTTATTTGCTTTTAATATCCATATGCTAAAAATCAGAGGGGGAGAAGAATTGAACCTATTTTAAGGCTATTCTGAAACCCTACGATGTGACGGGCGCCCCGTCCCTTTTGGACGGACCCACCGACGTTCCTAAATCTAACTCATACAAAGACCTACAGGAAAGGGATGGAGACCCTAAAAGATCTAGTGACTGGGTAATCGAGGGCCACCCCTAACACGGAAATATGGATATTAACTTTACAAACTCATTTACTTCCGGTAATCTCTCTGGTACAACACTTTTGTTCTAAGGGGAACTGTTTGTTCATAGGCCTCTTCATTAGATTCTTCGGACAAGATGCTGACAGGTACTGCTGTATCTACTGTTTTGGCAATTAACCTCTTGACACAGGGAAGAGATATGAGTGCTAGTTGGTCAGCTATCCCTTGTAAGGCATCTTTGGTGTAATTGACAAATCTTTGTTGGCTATAATATATGTAATTTATCCAATCTACGGTCTTGTTAACGGTTACTATGGGTATTATGGTCTCAAATCCCGCCTTCACTTGGTCTCGGGCCTTGAATTCGTCTGGCACCCCCCTAAGCACTCCGAGAACATCAATAAATATATATATACAGTACAGACCAAAAGTTTGGACACACCTTCTCATTTAAAGATTTTTCTGTATTTTCATGACTTTGAAAATTGTACATTCACACTGAAGGCATCAAAACTATGAATTAACACATGTGGTAAGTCTCCTTGTCTGTCACTTGTCTGTCATTCAGAGCTACTTGAATTATTGGCCAGAAGGCATCTCCTGCTTTAATGCTAGTGATTTCATGAAGATCTTTCCAAGTGGCTGAATAAGTTTTTTGAATTTGTCTGATTCTTCTGTTGAACACCATAGCGTGTCTGTCTGGGTCAGGTAGTTTACTAATCACTCGATAAACTTGCGACGGTGTGAATGCCACATATCTATTATGGTGATCTGGCACTGGAGATTCTGACTGAGAAGATGTTGAGGGAGATATCTGCAACATAGCAACAGGAGGTGGGCTTGTTTGTCCAGGAAATATTTCATTTGGGTTATCTTCTGAGGTCATCTGGCGGCTGAGTGGGTCTGATCTAGCTGTGGCACTTTCCACAGCTCGGGTGAGAATTTGAGATTTATGATAGTCATTGCTGATTAGTCTTATCTCCTCCAACATAATTAATTCTATATACTCCCGTATAGCTTGGACTATTGCTTGGGCACAGGCTTGCATAGGAAATCCATACATTCCAGAATTTATAGCAGGAAGAGCAATAGAAGTAAGGTTCCTTGTTCCAACATAGTTCAGAATATTGTTGATTGTAGCTCTAAGTTGTGACACACACTGATCATGATGATCTTCATCATACACTGGACCTACTGCATGAATGATAAGCCTGCATGGTAATCTCCCTGGTCTGGTGGCTACCAGGTCTGTTGCCTCGACCGTTCCTGAAGAATGTACAATGCTATTACCGTCCTCCTGTATAGCATTACCTCCAGCTTGCACAATAGTCTTAGCCACTCATCCCCTATGTTGTAATCTAGGGTTTGCTGCATTAACTATTGCATCTACTTGCTGTGTTACCAGATCCCCCAGATCTGCTGTTAGTACCGTTGATGACTTGCAAATCATTCTTTCTGTCCATGGTTTCCACACCTGTGGGTATTCTTCATCTGAACGGGTGGCACAGGAATCCTCCTGATCCAGAGGGAATTCTGATACTTGTGTACGAAATGTCACACAAGCCAGTTTACCTTCTGGATCCCTTATTGGTGTGGACGCTGATGGTGGTGGTGGTGCTGCCGCCTCTTCATCCCACGGCTCCTCCGGTTCAATAGTATTTCTCCTTCGGTTAAGGGCCTGCCGGAACTCCGGACTATTAAATAGAGTTTCGGCACTGGGCAAATGAGGATAGAGAGGGACATAGTCTTTTGGGACATAGTACGCACCATCCGGAGTGACAACCGGACACACTGATATAGGAGTAAATGTTGCTGTTGATGTTCCGGGTGTAGTGTGTATTGTGGCCTGTATTCCGGGTGCGCCAAGATGGCCGCCACCGGAAGGAAGCACACTACAGGAAGGGTGTGCTCCACTGTTTGTGGCCTGTGTTCCGGGTGCGCCAAGATGGCCACCACCGAAAGGGACTTCTGGTCAGAGGCCGGAGGTGATGCAATGGGTGTAGCAACATTGCCGCTGCAGGAAGGTTTGAAACTTTGGGCATACATAGGTATAACAGATGAGGATGGGGCACTAGGAGTGGCTTGGGTAGTAGCAAGGGGTGGGCCTCCTGGCCGGGGCGTGTGACATGCAACACAATAATCTGCTGACAATGGATTCTGTCGGCCACAATTAGAACACACCCAACAATTCATTGCGCCGCCATTATAGAGCGGTGGCGGAGGCATGGTGGGGAGGAACAGTGTGAGGTCTGGGACGTGTGCCCCGCATGCAAGACAAGTATCTCTATTATTAGGATTCTGCTGACTGCAATTTGTACAGGTCCACCCCCCCCACCCGTCTGCTATTATCGAGCGGTGGCTGGAGAGCAGTATTTTTGTAATACACATAACATGGCGTCTTTCCCTTATTGTCTGTATTTTCTTCCTCCACCCACCCTTCTTTTGACAAATTCTCTGCTGTTCTATACCAAGCCAAAGCAGTTTGTAACAATCCTTTATCTTCTAGCATGCCCTTTTTCTTCTTCATAATTTCTTGCCATTCTAGCAGCTGTAACCGGCCCTTATCTGGTAGCTCGCATATTTTAGTTAACTGTTTAAGTTTCTGCACATACTTTTTCCCTTCTTTTGACAAACTCAGCGCAACCTTTTTCCACATCTATGCACTTTGAAACAACCCATTATCTTCCAGTTTTCCCCTGTTTTCACAAATTGCTGCATTCAACATCTCGTACTGTAATCTACCCCCTGGGTACAACCCACACAATGACATTACTTTTTCTCTACATATTTCCTTCCTTCTCTTCTAGTAACTATATCTTTGGGGTCCTGTCGCTCCTGATCGAGCGACCCCTGTGACACAAACAATGTCTTTAGTTTCCCCATGATTTTGGCTCCAGGCGTTCCGTCCCCTCAGACTTATGATCAGACCAGGCAGCTGATACACAAGTACAATTGTAACAAGTCCCTACACTCCCTACCAAGCACTGAATTGATTATTTTACGACTTAATAAAGCGCTGAACACCCCGCGCACACACGTCCTAGTGACGTCTTAATATACGGCTTAACGATTCAGTCGGCTCCCCGCGTATTCCACGTCTTAATAGAGGATTAGTTAACCCCGCGTGCCCGTGCCCTAATAACATCTTAATACGCAACTTATCAGTAACTTCCCTCCCCACGTGTCCCACGACTTAATACATGACTTAATATAGGATTGGTTGGCTCCAAGCGCCCGAGTCCTAATGGTGTCTTAATACACGACTTATCAGCAACAACGTCACTCCCCGCGTTATAAACAAAGAAATTTTCCTAAATTCTCAAGTGTATACTTGTACGCCCCTGCGTACAAAGATCGTTCTAATGGGACGGGACACCTAAGATACCACAGAGCAGCAGTTAGCTAGGAGTGACTACACACCAGAGTTCTTGGAATCACACAGCGGGGACCCGCCCAGTCACACGGGCTGTCCCTAAGGGCCAATCTAGACACCACAAACTCATCAGAGACCGCTCAAAATACGAATAAGCACTACGGATTCATTAGATCTGTAGACTTACCATATTCAGTGGTGAGAGTTGATCAGGCTCTCGCTTTGAGCTGTCCCGGCTCGTCCGTAGGTGGTCCGATGATGGGCACCCCGAGACTTAAAAGTCCCCTCGAGTGTGATCTGAGTCACGGCACCATTTGTGGAGGTTTCACCAATTTAAGATACACCGGGTAACTTCTCTCCTCCAAATTAAAGATGTCCGAGTGCATGCAGAGAAGCTAATTAACCAAATCTGCTAATTTGGTTGAAAAACTTCACTCAGAGACTCAACCATGCAAAATGGCATACTTTATTATGTAGACATGGGGTTAAATAGTATTCTCCTTCTAGGTGGGATTAGTAACATTCCTTGCTCTTTCTGATAACTTGGCACACTGCAATTTGCTCATCGGTGTATCTCTTGGTCTGAGTAACGCCTTAGGAATTCTGATGGGAGGGGGTGAGTTCGTCTCTCAGCGCCATCTTTGCCAACTCGACATGAATTTCTCTGTTATCAGCCATGCACATGCATACGTCATTCTCAAGAAATCATTTAGTTGGTCGTGTCTACAATAAGAATAGAAACTGTTATATATTCATTAACTATTAACATAATCCATGTGCATATACACATTTGCATACATACATACACATAGATTATTCCATCATCGCTATATTGATTCACACTGATTAGGTAATCTACTAAAATAAACTAATTGATTTTCTATAATATATATATTTTACCTTGACAGCCTGTGTGGTAGATCGGCTCACGTGGTTGCACATAGAGGTAAAAACAGGAACATTGTCTCTTTAAATCTTCTGTGGTTTATTAAGGGAACAGCATAAACGGCAACATTAGCAAAACAAATACGGCCTTCTCGGCCTAGCAGGAAAAACAAAGCATAACGTATGGCGCAGTCCTTGTTGCTACGGGTAACCACCCGCTTCAGGAACAAACAATCCAAGGTTTAGCTTTTCCTTCACATGACAAAACACCTCCAGAGCTTGTGTTTCCAGAACCACCCCACACCAAATACTCTAAAAGGCTGGGAATTCATCCTCTCTCCTCCTTCCTTGCTACAGGTGTTTAATCATTATAGCACTAAACATGGCTGATTAACCTCTCATTCCTTCGTGTGCTGGAACCTTTTTCCTATGTTTATATTACTGGAGCTAACAATCTCATTGCTACATATCTCCCCTCCAGTACTTTGCCAGTGACATTGTCACACCTGTTACCATGCAGACACATTGGCCTGCATAGGAGCTGTAGACAAAAAATAGTAAATGATTTTTTAACCAAGCCTTGAAAAGTTTTTTTTTTTATCCTCATTATAGTAAGATTCGAGCAAGAATGAAATGATTGTGAAAGCGTCACTTTGGGTTTGAATTTTCATGTATCACAGAATGGATGTCTTCATTGACCAATTGATGTCTCTTCACTTTATCTTCTTAGTGTTTCTATGGATGGATATATCATATAACCTGGATGAAAGGATTGTGTCTTGGCATGGCTGAGAAAGTTTGCTTAGTGTATATTTCAGTTAAGAAATGGTTTCTCAAGTCAATGATCATCATACTGCTGTAGACAGGAAAACACAACTTGGTAGCCATAAACAAAGAAGACCAGGTTGTTTGCCATAAACCCAGGAAATAATTCTAATTCATGGAAAACCACTGAGCGTTTCCAGTATGGGTCAAATCGTCTTTTAACTTAAACAGGAACCACAGTGTCCAATTTTATGGAGTAGAGTAGATTCACCACATAAAATAGGATAGAAATGTTCACACAAAGCGATCTTGGGGTAATTATCACAATAAATAACGAGAGAGAGAGAACATTAAAAATTCCAAAAAATGTGCTTTATATGGTATAATTACAATATTGATGCTATATATATAAGATTTTCAGCTAATATTTTGAGTTAATGAGTGTATATGTAACTACAAGTTGCTGTCCTTTCATTTTGCATTCTATAGTACAATGTTTCTCAACATACAGTACGGTCACCCCTGAGGTATGCCACACATCCTGATGGGGTATGCGATGCAGGATACGGGTGGCACAGCAAATCTTAGTGGAAAGAGGAGGAACTAGTGATGGGCTGCTCTGATCTACAATGTCATAGCATGTTGGAGCAAGGGTGGCATGGTCAGAGGGGATAGGGGAAGTCTGGAGGCCCTGATTGGAAAGCACAGTGCTATAAAACTGCTGCAAAGGTATCGTAATGGAGCAAGAGAAGGTGACAAACAAGCAGGCTAATACAGGCCATCTGGGAAATCATTAATTGGCAATTTCAAAGGGAACTGCCAGCAGCAGATCTTGATGATTACGTTCATTTAGCGTGGTAGAACTTTCTTCAGACATCCATTAACAACCTGATTGATAGCAGCCATGGTATGTAAGTGTTGGGATTTCTGTACGTGGAACTCATACTTGATACTGAATAAATCAAGATATTTTGATAAATTTGTTTCCATTTTCTCATCATTTGCATATTATTAACATGTTTATCCATCCTGTGATTTCCATAACTCCATGACTTTTCCATCTTAGTGTTGCAATTTCGAAGTTGAGGAGTCTAGTATCAACATATTTTATGATACCTGAGCAGGGTTGGGGTTAAGATTGTGTAGTGCTTAGTCTATGCACTCTCCTTTCCTAACCTGACATCATTCTCTTCTCAGGTTGAGGGTTTCCAGGAAAGAATACAGTGAGAATTATATATGTACAGTATATATTAAATACCATATGCTATCGGACTAGGTATATTTCATATGGTATTTGATGTAATATTTATGTGACAACATGTAAAATAAAAAAGAATACAATGACAAATTTAAAAAATATAACGAGGAACAGTTTCCATTTTCTATACTCCTTGAGTTTCACTGTTAGTTTCTGATCTGGTTGCAGGTTTGTGAACAGTCTGGTGTACTATGGTCTAAGTCTAAATGTTGGCAGCTTTGGGTTGGACATATACCTCACACAACTTATTTTTGGAGCTGTGGAAATTCCAGCTCGTCTTGGATCCATGTTTATTGTGCAAATCTTTGGACGGAAGCTAAGTCAGTCACTGTGTCTCTTGTTGGGAGGAACTGTTTGTCTCATCGTTACTGCCATACCAAGAAGTAAGACATTTTATCTTTATCTTGTTATGTGATTTTGGAAATATACTTCTTAAACATATAGTTACACAAAAAAGAAGCTTGGGACAGCACCAATACCGGGCACCACTCTGCCAAGATGCACTGTCAAGCAATTAAGTTATCACAATTCAGAATAATTACCAAAAAAAAAGAAGTTCACTGGCATCCATGTGGAAAATCCGGTTCAATCTTATTGGAGTTCAATGATAACATGATAAGAACCAAGTACCGATCGGCACAGAGATAATCAAGCACTTCAGAAAGGCCTCTGTGCCAACTGGTGGGACGTGGTGTTTATCTTGTATCTCCAATAAGATTGATCTGAATTTTCCCCATGGATGCCGGCAAACCTCTACTTTCTTCTTAAACTTTTAATACTTTGATCAGTATTGTGTCTTTCTTGGAAAAAGTTTTACAAAGAAATTCAATGGTATAGACTTCTGTGGTATAAATGTGTCACTGAGAATTTCTAAAGGATCGTCTCAAACATTAATCTACCCAGAGGATGTGTGATCGCTGGGGGTCTGGCTGCTGAGATCTCCACCAGTCTACAGAATGCCAGGCCCAAGATCTCCTGTGTGAATGTAGCAGTACTGAATATTTGCAAGCACATACTCACTACCACTCCATTATTGGTTACTGTATATACATTGTTTATGACATAATCCCTTTAAGACCAAAGCATTTAATTTCTAATTGTGTGTAGTACATGTATGCAGGACATTAGATAAAAGGGGTTAGGAGGTGGCTTTGATTCCAGGTCCAGGTGCCTGAGGAAACCAAACAGTCCTTCTGTGAGATTATTTATTTTACTCACTTATATAGCGCCATTAATTCCACAACGCTTTACAGACATCATCGTCACTGTCCCCATTGGAGCTGACAATCTAGATTCCCTATCAGTCAGTCTTTGAAGTGAGGAAGGAAACCGGAGAACCTGGAGGAAACCCAAGCAAACACGGGGAGAACATACAAACTCCTTGCAGATGTTGTCCTTGGTGGGATTGGAACCCAGTACCCCAGCGCTGCAAGACTGCAGTGCTAACCACTGAGCCCCCGTGCTGCCCATTAGATTAGATTACTGTCCTGTAAATAGGGGTAACATCTCTTCTCGTAGACAGCGATATGCCTGACATCTTATAAGCCATGCAATGCTCCTTTAGGAAATCAAACGTGCATCTTCAGAAAGAAAGATGACTGGAACTGATGAGGGGACCCCCCAAAACACGTGTCTATAAATAAAGTGTCTGGTTTGGCTTTTATATCCTAAGTCATGTGGCAATGCCCTTTATAGTATCGATATTAACATTTAAGATTGCTATTTCCAATAGGGGGCACTAGAGTTCAAGTCCTCTTCCTCTCTGAAGATGCTTATTCCCACTCCCAATGTTCTGATTCTATGGAAAATAGCTATTGGTAGACTAGACGCTTCCTAACAGTGCCCGTAAACCTTAGTGGTCAGCCGAACACTCGTGCATATGTATTTAATGAGGATAGTGGACTAACCCATGACCAGACACAGAGACCTCTGTCCTTATTTTACAGGGAGTGAAAGGACTAGGCGTTGTAATTCAGCAAGCTCATTTCTTCTTTAACTGACATTTCCTTCCGGGGAGACTCGGATGCTCCTATTGGTCCTGCTGAAATTTGTGGTTTCATCCAACTTCATCAAATGTATATTGTGGACTTTTAGTCATGCCTCCATGTTTTTATACCCTGGTAGAGAATAACTTGTAAAATGTATTAATCTCTCTTTCTTCTTAAGCATTGCCTGTTGTCGTCACTGTGCTTGCAGTTATTGGAAAATTTGCCATTGCAGCCTCCTTTTCCATTTGTTATATTTATGCTGCTGAGTTATTCCCCACAATTATCAGGTGAGTGAATTACAACATATGTATTGTAGAATAATGATCGTTAGCTATCAAAGGGCTGAAGGGCAAAACTGGGAATACGGTCTCATACACACAGCAGGGCAGTACACACAGAGCATGTACAGAGGCATGTGGACTCCCTATAGTAACACTCTATGTGCCGCTACATGTTGCTTCCATATGGCACAATATTATAGACCAGGGATGTCAAACTCAAATACACAGAGGGCCAAAATGAAAAACTTCAAAAAGTCGATGGCCACCCAGTATACAGTATAATGGGCGCCACATAGTCCTCCATACAGTATAATGGGCCCCACATAGTCCTCCTTATTAGTGTTGAGCCACCCCCGTAGTGTTCGGGTTCGGTTCGGTTCGTCGAACACCGGGATGTTCGAGGAACTGTTCGTCGAACACCTTAGAACACCGTCGAACACCGTTAAAACCAATGGCAGGCAAACAAAAACACATAGAAACACATAGAAAACACCTTCAAAGGTGTCCAAAAGCTGACAAACTGCTCAGAAGACACTCTCTTTAAAAAAGCCGGCCGGCAATTGAGCAGCGGCATACACCGGTACCCGACAATTTAGACAAGAAGGAATAGAGCATCACACATAGATTAGATAGATAGAAACATGTCAGTCACACATATAATAAGTACAGTGACAGTGTTGCTTACTGTACTTGTCATTTAGTGTAAAGGATTTATTTAAAAAAATAATAGTGTTTTCATGCACCATCTCTTTAAAAAAGCCGGCCGGCAATTCAGCATCTGTACCCGACAATTTAGAACAGAAAGATAGAGCATCACACATAGATAGATATAAACATGCCAATCACATATATAATAAGTACATTGACAGTGTTGCTTACTGTACTTGTCATTTAGTGTAAAGGATTTATTTAAAAAAATATTAGTGTTTTCATGCACCGTCTCTTTAAAAAAGCCGGCCGGCAATTCAGCAGCGCTACCCGACAATTTAGAACAGAAAGATAGAGCATCACACATAGATTAGATAGATAGAAACATGTCAGTCACATATATATGAAGTACAGTGACAGTGTTGCTTACTGTACTTGTCATTTAGTGTAAAGGATTTATTTAAAAAAATATTAGTGTTTTCATGCACCGTCTCTTTAAAAAAGCCGGCCGGCAATTCAGCAGCGCTACCCGACAATTTAGAACAGAAAGATAGAGCATCACACATAGATTAGATAGATAGAAACATGTCAGTCACATATATAAGAAGTACAGTGATAGTGTTGATTACTGTACTTGTCATTTAGTGTTAAAATAAAGGATTTATTAAAAAAAAAATTGGCGTGGGGTTCCCCATAATTTTAGTCTCTAGCGGAGGTTAAGCAGACAGCTGGGGCAGATGTTTGAAGCCTGGGAAGGGGGTAATACCCACGGAGCTTCCCAGGCTACTAATATCAGCCCCCAGCTGAATACCTAGCCTTTACTAGCTATTAAAATGGGGGACCCCCCCAAAAAAATGACGTGGGGTCCCCCCTATTTTAATAGCTAGCAAAGGCTAGGCAGACAGCCGGGGGCTGATATTAATAGCCCAGGAAGGGTACCATGAATATCGGCCCCCTCCCAGGCTAGAAACACCAGCCGTCAGCCGCCCCAGAAATGGCGCATCCATAGGATGCGCCAATTCTGGCACTTAGCCTCGCTCTTCCCACTGCCCTGTAGCGGTGGCAGTGGGGTAATAGGGTTGGGGTTGATGTCAGCTTATAATGCCAGCTGACATCAAGCCCAGGTTAGTAATGGAGAGGCGTCTATAAGACACCCCCATTACTAACCCCATAGTCAAAGTTAAAAAAAAAAAACCACAAACACCCAGAATAAAGTCCTTTAATTGAAATAAACACACAATTCTTTATTGTTCTAAATTAAACCATACTTACCGTCACGCCCATTCCAGCTGAAGCCAACGATCTCCTGCAATAAAAGAAAAATAATAAAGCAACCTCATCCTTACCTTCCCATGGTTCCCACGACAGCTTCAGCTCTGCTACATCGAGATGACAGGCTGGACCGCAGCAGAACGCTGCCATCCAGCCTGTCATCCCGCAGACACTGAGAAGCACAGGCTTGCTTCCGCTCCTCAGTGTCTCTCTGTGACGGCATAAAGATGAGCCGAGGTCATCTCCAATGAACTCAGCTCACCTCATGTACGTCACTGACAGCGTGGGAGAATTCTCACGCTGAAGCGCTGAGTGCAGGAGAATTTTCCCACGCTGTCAGTGACGTGCATGAGGCTGATATTTAAATTTGGCGCACAAATCGGCACGGTAGTGTTTAACTTTGGCGGCAAGATCAGTGATTGGTCGCGCGCCAAGACCGCGACCAATCACCGATTTGGGCGCCACATTTAAATATCGGCCGCGACCAATCAGCACAGCGTTGTTTAAATGTGGATCCAAGATCGGTGATTGGTCGCGGCCGATATTTAAATTTGGCGCACAAATCTGTGATTGGTCGTGGGCAGCGTCCGCGACCAATCAGCACAGTAGTGTTTAACTTTGGCGGCAAGATCAGTGATTGGTCGCGGTCAAGACGGCGACCAATCACCGATTTGTGCCGCACATTTAAATAGCGGCCGCGACCAATTGGATGTCAGCGCCGCTCCCCGGTCCTCCCTTCACACCCTAGCCGCATGGATGTCAGCGGCGCTGCCTGTGCGGATACTTCCGCTGCGAGAAGCCGGGACATGAGCGGGCGCTCGCAGCAGAAGTATCCCGACCCGCAGCGCCGCTCCCCGGTCCTCCCTTCACACACTAGCCGCTGATGTCCCCACAGTATCCGCATGGTGTTACAAAGGTCCGGACATTTGTGTTAAAAATCGCTGATTGGTCGCGGGCGCTGCCCGCGACCAATCACCGATTTGGGCGCCAAATTTAAATATCAGCCGCGACCAATCACCGATTTGGGCGCCAAATTTAAATATCCTTCGCGACCAATCACCCATCTTGGCTCCACATTTAAACACCGCTGTACTGATTGGTCGCGGACGCTATTTAAATGTGGCGCCAAAATCGGTGATTGGTCGCGCCCAGCGTCGGCGACCAATCAGCACAGCGGTGTTTAAATGTGGAGCCAAGATTGGTGATTGGTTGCGGCCGATATTTAAATTTGGCGCCCAAATCGGTGATTGGTCGCGGGCAGCGCCCGCGACCAATCAGCGATTTTTAACACAAATGTCCGGATCTTTGTAACACCATGCGGATACTGTGGGGACATCAGCGGCTAGGGTGTCAAGGGAGGACCGGGGAGCGGCGCTGCGGGTCGGGATACTTCTGCTGCGAGCAGTCGCTCATCTCCCGGCTTCTCGCAACGGAAGTATCCGACCAGGCAGCGGCGCTCCCCGGTCCTCACCAATACGATTAGCTGATTGGTCGCGCTCTCCGCACGCGACCAATCAGTGATCTTGGCGCTAAAGTTAAACACCGCTCTGCTGATTGGTCGCGGACGCTGCCCGCGACTAATCACCGATTTGGGCGCCACATTTAAATAGCGGCCGCGACCAATCAGCGAGCTTGGCGCCAAATTTAAACAACGCTCTGCTGATTGGTCGCGGACGCCAGACGCGTCCAATCAGTGAGATTGGCGCCAAATTTAAACAACGCTCTGCTGATTGGTCGCGGACTCCAGCCGCGACCAATCAGCGAGATTGGCGCCAAATTTAAACCCCGCTCTGCTAATTGGTCGCGGATGCCGGCCGTGACTAATCAGCATTATTGGCGCCAAATTTAAACACCGCTCTGCTGATTGATCGCGGTCGCCGTCCGCGACCAATCAGTAGTATTGGCGCCAAATTTAAACCCTGCTCGGCTGATTGGTCACGGTTGCCGGCCGCGACCAATCAGCAGTATTGGCGCCAAATTTAAACCCCGCTCTGCTGATTGGTCACAGTTGCCTTCCGCGACCAATCAGCGATTTTGACGCCAAATTTAAACACCGCTCTGCTGATTGGTCGCGGCCGGCGATTGCGACCAATCAGCATTATTGGCGCCAAATTTAAACCCCGCTCTGCTGATTGGTCGTGACCGCCGGCCGCGACTAATCAACATTGTTGCCGCCAAATTTAAACACCGCTCTGCTGAATGGTCGAGGTCGTGACCAATCACCATTATTGGCGCCAAATTTAAACACCGCTTTGCTGATTGGTCGCGACCACAACCTATCAGCATTATTGGCGCAAAATTTAAACCCCGCTCTGCTGATTAGTCGCGACCGCCGGCCGCGACTAATCAACATTGTTGCCGCCAAATTTAAACACCGCTCTGCTGAATGGTCGAGGTCGTGACCAATCACCATTATTGGCGCCAAATTTAAACACCGCTTTGCTGATTGGTCGCGACCACAACCTATCAGCATTATTGGCGCAAAATTTAAACCCCGCTCTGCTGATTAGTCGCGACCGCCGGCCGTGACCAATCAGTGATATAGTCGCCAAATTTCAACACCGCTTTGCTGATTGGTCGCGGTTGCTGGCCGCGACCAGTCAGCGATTTTGGCGCCAAATTTAAACACCGCTCTGCTGATTGCGCCGGGTCTGCCGCATACATATTCTAGAATACCCGATGCGTTAGAATCGGGCCACCATCTAGTTTCATGAAATAATTTAAAAAAAAAATTGACGTGGGGCTTCGCACTATATTTGTGTCCAGCCAGGTACAGCAGGCAGGAACGGGCTGCCCCCAACCACCAGCTGCCTATTTGTACCTGGCCGGACACAACAATATAGGGAAGCCCTTTTTTTCTTAATTATTTCATGAATTTCATGAAATAATTAAAAAAAAAAATACGTGGGGCTTCGCCCTATTTTTGTGTCCAGCCAGGTACAACTAGGCAGCTGGGGGCTGGAATCTGCAGCGCAGGGAGGCCCAAGCTTTCTGGGTCCCCCCTGCTGCAAATTGCAGTCCGCAGCCACCCCGGAAAATGGTAGGTTCATAGAAGCGCCATCTTCTGGCGCTGTACCCAACTCATCCAGGGCCCTGGTGCGGTGGCTCACTGGGTAATAAAGGGGTTAGGGCCAGCTTGGCATTATCAGCTGGCCCTAAGCCCGAAATTCATGGGGTCACGCCAATATTAGACATGACCACTATGAATTTCTAGTAAAGTATTTAAAAAAAACACAACACCCAGAAAAAAGTCCTTTAATTGAAATAAACACACAATTCTTTATTGTTCTAAATTAAACCATACTTACCGTCACGCCCATTCCAGCTGAAGCCAACGATCTCGTGCAATAAAAGAAAAATAATAAAGCAACCTCATCCTTACCTTTCCATGGTTCCCAGACAGCTTCAGCTCTGCTACATCGAGATGACAGGCTGGACCGCAGCAGAACGCTGCCATCCAGCCTGTCATCCCGCAGACACTGAGAAGCACAGGCATGCTTGCGCTCCTCAGTGTCTCTCTGTGACGGCATCCAGATGAGCCGACAATGAACTCGGCTCACCTCATGCACGTCACTGACAGCGTGGGAGAATTCTCCTGCACTCAGCGCTTCAGCGTGAGAATTCTCCCACGCTGTCAGTGACGTACATGAGGTCAGCTGAGTTCAATGGACATGAATGAGCTCACCTCATGCACGTCACTGACAGCGTGGGAAAATTCTCCTGCACTCAGCGCTTCAGCGTGAGAATTTTCCCACGCTGTCAGTGACGTGCATGAGGTGAGCTCATTCATGTCCAATGAACTCGGCTCACCTCATGCACGTCACTGACAGCGTGGGAAAATTCTCACGCTGAAGCGCTGAGTGCAGGGGAATTCTCCCACGCTGTCAGTGACGTGCATGAGGTGAGCCGAGTTCATTGTCGGCTCATCTGGATGCCGTCACAGAGAGACACTGAGGAGCGCAAGCATGCCTGCGCTTCTCAGTGTCTGCGGGATGACAGGCTGGATGGCAGCGTTCTGCTGCGGTCCAGCCTGTCATCTCAATGTAGCAGAGCTGAAGCTGTCCTGGGAACCATGGAAAGGTAAGGATGAGGTTGCTTTATTATTTTACTTTTATTGCAGGAGATCGTTTTATTACCCCCTTCCCAGGCTTCAAACATCTGCCTCAGCCGTCTGCTTAACCTCCGCTAGAGCCTAAAATTATGGGGAACCCCACGCCAATTTTTTTTTAAATAAATCCTTTATTTTAACACTAAATGACAAGTACAGTAATCAACACTATCACTGTACTTCTTATATATGTGACTGACATGTTTCTATCTATCTAATCTATGTGTGATGCTCTATTCCTTCTATTCTAAATTGTCGGGTACAGATGCTGAAATGCCGGCCGGCTTTTTTAAAGAGACAGTGCATGAAAACACTATTATTTTTTTAAATAAATCCTTTACACTAAATGACAAGTACAGTAAGCAACACTGTCACTGTACTTCATATATATGTGACTGACATGTTTCTATCTATCTAATCTATGTGTGATTCTCTATTCTTTCTATTCCAAATTGTCGGGTACCGCTGCTGAATTGCCGGCCGGCTTTTTTAAAGAGACGGTGCATGAAAACACTATTATTTTTTTTGATAAATCCTTTACACTAAATGACAAGTACAGTAAGCAACACTGTCACTGTACTTCATATATATGTGGCTGACATGTTTCTATCTATCTAATCTATGTGTGAAGCTCTATTCTTTCGGTTCTAAATTGTCGGGTACCGGTGTATGCCGCTGCTGAATTGCCGGCTTTTCATGTTTCACTGTGAGCAATGTTCCCATCGATTTGGGCAATCACTGTAATGCCACAACCACCATGGCTGTGGCATTACAGTGAGTGGCAGACAATCCCTGCATGATTGGTGCTCTAAATAGCGCCAGACATGCAGGACACGCTTTTGGTGCACGAACAGTTATCGAACATAACCTCGAACAGCCGAATTTTTTGCAAATCGTTCGGGTTCGTCGAACAACTCGAACACCGCCCAAAACAGCTCGAATTTGAGATTGGCGAACAGTTCTAGTCGAACACCGCTCATCTCTACTCCTTATAGTATTATGGGCCCCACATAGTCCTCCATACAGTATAATGGCTCCACATAGTCCTCCATACAGAATAATGGGCCCCACATAATCCTCCATACAGTATAATGGGCCCCACATAGTCCTCCATACAGGATAATGGCCCCACATAGTTCTCCATACAGAATAATGTGCTCCACATAGTCCTCCACACAGAATAATGGCTCCACATAATCCTCTATACAGTATAATGGGCCCCACATAATCCTCCATACAGTATAATGGCCCCACATAATCCTCCATACAGTATAATGGCCCCACATAGTCCTCCATACAATATAATGGGCCTCACATAGTCCTCCATACAGTATAATGGGCCCCACATAGTCCTCCATACAGTATAATGGGCCCCACATAGGCCTCCATACAGTATAATGGGCCCCACATAGTTCTCCATACAGTATAAAGGCCCCACATAGTCCTCCATACAGGATAATGGCCCCACATAGTCCTCCATACAGAATAATGGCTCCACATAATCCTCCATACAGTATAATGGGCCCCACATAGTCCTCCATACAGTATAATGGCCCCACGTAGTCCTCCATACAATATAATGGGCCCCACATAGTCCTCCATACAGTATAATGGGCCCCACATAGTCCTCCATACAGTATAATGGGCCCCACATAGTTCTCCATACAGTATAAAGGCCCCACATAGTCCTCCATACAGGATAATGGCCCCACATAGTCCTCCATACAGAATAATGGGCCCCACATAGTCCTTCATACAGAATAATGGCTCCACATAATCCTCCATACAGTATAATGGGCCCCACATATTCCTCCATACAGTATAATGGCCCCACATAGTGCTCCATACAGTATAATGGGCCCACATAGTCCTCCTTATAGTATTATGGGTTCCACATTACCTTCTATACAGTATAATGGGCCTCACATAGTCCTCCATACAGAATAATGGCCCCACATAGTCCTCCATACAGAATAATGGCCCCACATAGTCCTCCATACTGTATAATGGGCCCCACATAGTCTTCCATACAGAATAATGGGCACCACATAGTCCTCCATATAGAATAATGGCCCCACATAGTCCTCCATACTGTATAATGGGCCCCACATAGTCTTCCATACAGAATAATGGGCACCACATAGTCCTCCATACAGAATAATGGCCCCACATAGGGGTGGTGGTTCTTGTGTCGTGGGCCAAATATAATCACCCTGCAGGCCAGATTTGGCCCACGGGCCAGAGTTTGACATGTATGTTATAGAGGTAGAGTCAGGCATCATGCATGCATACTTATCTAACTTTTATAATCAACAAAATCTACATTTATTTTGGCACCAGCTCCAAAATAAACAAGATTGCTCACTTTCTGGAGCAGAGTTTAAACAAGCCTTCTAACTTTTTGTGCTCTTATCCTCAAGATTGTTGGAGACAAAAATGTAGCATATTTTTGTTTTTTTGCTAGGTGGTCGGAACTTAGCTTCATGGGGCATAGCAATTAGATCAGAAATGATACTCCAGTCTCTGACTGGAGTAACATTTCTGGTGGGGGCACGCAGCATTTGTAAGATGTGCCTAATTCAATAAGTGGCATGCTGTTAATAGATTATGTGCTTTTTACTTCAGTGGTTTCTTCAACTGGAGTGAAAAACTTAATGAATTGGCCCCATTCTCCCACAGAAGCAAATCGATGCCATCATTTCTCTGACTGTATGCCTTTTTTGATGTCTCAAATATGGTACTGGAGGTGCAACCAAGGCCTCAAGCAAATCTTTGGGTGATGACTTTGTGTAATAGGCCTAATCTACAATAGACTATAAAAAGATGCCCAGGCCCAGTACATACTGATGCTTCAATACGGGCAGGACATCACATATATGGAGCCGCTGCAGTTGCCTAGAGGCCCAGTCAGGAAGAGGCCCCACTGCTACCTTGAAGAAATTTTCCCATCTTTTAAACTAATGGTATACTGCTTAGCACATGCCATCACTTTATGATTGCTACTCTGGTGAAAACCAGATTAATAGTGCTTCACAATATATAGTGTACGCTCCTGTGGGTCGCCACACATTGAAGTCGATTACTGTGCTAATGCATGGAGTCTCTTGACCTATTATTAAAGAGTAGGTAGCATGTATTCTAGCCATGTATCACTTTCTAGGCTACTTGCTGCAGTTTTGAATAAAAACTCTTTTATTTGCTGCTGATCTACAAGCTCTCTGAATGCTGAGTTCTGTATAACCCCTCCAACACCACTGATTGGTTGCTTTCTGCTTATACACAGTGTACACAGAAAGCAACCAATCAGTGGTGGGTGTGGGGCTGGACTACCTGGCAGCAGGCCAAGAAGTCTTCTAGAGATCTGCTTCTGATAAAACAGTGATTTCATAAAAACTACACAAAGCAGACCGATAAAGTAAGTGATAAATCTCTGGAATCAGGGTCTCTGCACCTACATTGCGCTGCTCTCAAATTAGGAGGCAAAACTCTAGTTACAGATTCCCTTTAAAAAAAACATTTAGACCTGCCCTTTCAACCCCCCCCTGACATGTTTCACTGGTTTGACCAGCTTCTTCAAGGAAAATGGGGTTTCAGTTTGCCAAATGGAAAAATTAGTTAATATGTGTATTGGAATGTTAATGCTTCACATGCTAGGGTCATTGTGTATGTATGTGCATGTACAGTTCTTGCAAACATCCCTCTGGTGTCTGTATTGACCTCCGCTTCAATGTAAAATATGCATTTTTCCTTTGATGCATGAGACATGAAACATTTTCTATTGTACAGGTATTTAATGGATTGAATCAGCCCAATGATATACATTTGCTTTCAAATATATTTTAGAGAGACTAAACAATTTAATTGCTATGTATCACAGTGAGACTTTGTCTGCTTCCAGGCAGAATGGAGTGGGACTTTGCTCTATGACGGCCCGAGTAGCTGGGATCATTGCTCCACTTATTAGTCTTTTGGATAAATACCACCCAGCTATACCAATGGCCATTTATGGCAGTGGCCCCATCATCGGAGGCCTTCTCTGTTTCATATTACCAGAGACGCGAAACAGGGACCTTCAAGACCATACTCATGAGGCCAATGGCATTCCCAGGTAAATATACTTAAATTATGTAAGAACATCTGACTGATTACTATAGTGATTTTCAGCAGAGAAGATTCACATATCATTATAAGTCACATTACAATGGCTTCAAATTGTGAAAACTATTTCTATAAAGGTACAAAATATACTCACACTGTTTATTTAAGATCTACAGCAGTGAGACATGTTTGGGCTCTTTTTCATTAGTGGAAAAATATCTGTATTCTCCTTTAAAAGGCTGTTACCATTATTTAAAGTGTCACTCTCATCTTTAGAAATGGGTATGGATATACAGTTCTCAATCCAAAATGTGATGTTCTCCAGCACCAAACAAAAATAGTTAAAACTAGGATAAAAAAAAATGGCAGAAGGTGCTAATGTAACCCAAAATGCGTAAGCACTATGGGTTTTTCATTATGTGCACATTCTGCCAATTTTCCTTTAACAGGGCACTTAGAAACTGTGAGCTACACTACAGACCCTCTGGTGGGAACAGGTACGCCATCAAACTCCATGGGGTAATGATAGAGCAGTCCCTAGGACAATTCCTTGGTCGTCTCAGTTTCAGTGCAGGTTCATAGAGAGACTCTCTTTAGGAGAACAACAGTCTACATGACATATGACTAGTGATGAGCGAGCACTAAAATGCTCGGGTGCTCGAAGCTCGGGTGGAGCACATTGGAATACTCGGGTGCTTGACCCGAGCAACGAGCCCAATGTAAGTCTATGGGAAACTCGAGCATTTTTCTGGCTGTCCCCCCCCAGCGGTCTGCAGAAGGTCAAAAATTGCCCAAATCGATGAGAATAGTGCTCAATTAAATGTCAGGCAGGAAGAATATATAGGCAGACAGGCAGGCAGGGTATATAGGAGGGTGCATAAAAACATAGCAGGGCACTTGGAACGCACTAGTGCCCTCCGATTTTCATGCACCCATCTCTTTAAAAAAGCCGGCCGGCAATTCAGCAACGGCATACACCGGTACCCGACAATTTAGAACAGAAAGAATAGAGCATCACATATAGATTAGATAGATAGAAACATGTCAGTCACATACAGTATATAATAAGTACAGTGACAGTGTTGGTTACTGTACTTGTTATTTAGTGTTAAAGGATTTATTAAAAAAAAAAATAATAGTGTTTTCATGCATCTGTCTCTTTAAAAAAGCCGGCCGGCAATTCAGCATCGGTACCCGACAATTTAGAACAGAAAGAATAGAGCATCACACATAGATTAGATAGATAGAAACATGTCAGTCACATATATAATAAGTACAGTGATAGTGTTGGTTACTGTAATTGTCATTTAGTGTTAAAATAAAGGATTTATTAAAAAAAAAAAATTGGCGTGGGGTTCCCCATAATTTTAGTCTCTAGCGGAGGTTAAGCAGACGGCTGGGGCAGATGTTTGAAGCCTGGGAAGGGGGTAATACCCACAGAGCGTCCCAGGCTACTAATATCAGCCCCCAGCTGAATACCTAGCCTTTACTAGCTATTAAAATGGGGGACCCCCCAAAAAAATGACGTGGGGTCCCCCCTATTTTAATAGCTAGCAAAGGCTAGTCAGACTGCTGAGGGCTGATATTAATAGCCCAGGAAGGGTGCCATGAATATTGGCCCCCTCCCAGGCTAGAAACACCAGCCGTCAGCCGCCCCAGAAATGGCGCATCCATAGGATGTGCCAATTCTGGCACTTAGCCTTGATCTTCCCACTTTCCTGTAGCAGTGGCAGTGGGGTAATAGGGTTGGGGTTGATGTCAGCTTATAATGCCAGCTGACATCAAGCCCAGGTTCTTTAAGACACCCCCATTACTAACCCCATAGTCAAAGTTAAAAAAAAACACAAACACCCAGAATAAAGTCCTTTAATTGAAATAAAGACACATTCCTTTAATGTTCTAAATTAAACCCTACTTACCATATCGCCCATTCCAGCTGAAGCCAATGTCTTTTGCAATAAAAGTAAAATAATAAACCAACCTCATGAACTCGGCTCATCTGGATGCCGTCACAGCCAGACACTGAGGAGCTTCACTGAGGAGCTTCACTGAGGAGCTTCTCAGTGTCTGCGGCATGGCAAGCTGGATGGCAGCTTTCGGCTGCGATCCAGCCTGTCATGTCAATGTAGCAGAGCTGAAGCCGTCCTGGGAACCATGGAAAGGTAAGGATGAGGTTGGTTTATTATTTTACTTTTATTGCAGGAGATCGTTGGCTTCAGCTAGAATGGACGATACGGGAAGTAGAGTTTAATTTAGAACATTAAAGGAATGTGTCTTTATTTCAATTAAAGGACTTTATTCTGGGTGCTGTGTTTTTTTTAAATACTTTACTAGAAATTCATGGCGGTTATGTCTAATATTGGCGTGACCCCATGAATTTCGGGCTTAGGGCCAGCTGATAATACCAAGCTGGCCCTGACCCCTTTATTACCCAGTGAGCCACCGCACCAGGGCCCTGGATGAGTTGGGTACAACGCCAGAAGATGGCGCTTCTATGAACATGCCATTTTCTGGGGTGGCTGCGGACTGCAATTCGCAGCAGGGGGGGCCCAGAAAGCTTGGGCCACCCTGCGCTGCGGATTCCAGCCCCCAGCTGCTTAGTTGTACCCTGCTGGACACAAAAATAGGGCGAAGCCCCACGTAAATTTTTTTTTAATTATTTCATGAAATTCTTGAAATAATTGAAAAAAGGGCTTCCCTGTAATTTTGTTTCCAGCCAGGTACAAATAGGCATCTGGGGGTTGGGGGCAGCCCGTTCCTGCCTGCTGTACCTGGCTGGACACAAAAATATGGTGAAGGACACGTCAAATTTTTGGTGAAAAATTCATTAAAATTTTTAAAAAAACACATTTAGGGACTGCATCTTTATTAACCCCTCCACTTGAGTGGTTAATAAAGATGCAGTCCCTAAATTATTATTATTTTTTTATTTTTTCATTAATTTTTCCCAAAAATTTTGACGTGGGCTTCGCTATATTTTTGTATGCCAGCCAGGTATAGCATCCAGGAATGGGCTGCCCCCAACCCCCAGATGCCTATTTGTACCTGGCCGGACACAACAATATAGGGAAGCCCTTTTTTTTATTATTTCATGAATTTCATGAAATAATTAAAAAAAAAATATGTGGGGCTTCGCCCTATTTTTGTGTCCAGCCAGGTACAACTAAGCAGCTGGGGGCTGGAATCCGCAGCGCAGGGTGGCCCAAGCTTTCTGGGCCCCCCCTGCTGCGAATTGCAGTCCGCAGCCACCTTCTGGTGCTGTACCCAACTCATCCAGGGCCCTGGTGCGGTGGCTCACTGGGTAATAAAGGGGTCAGGGCCAGCTTGGTATTATCAGCTGGCCCTAAGCCCGAAATTCATGGGGTCACACCAATATTAGACATGACCACCATGAATTTCTAGTAAAGTATTTAAAAAAAAACACAACACCCAGAATAAAGTCCTTTAATTGAAATAAAGACACATTCCTTTAATGTTCCAAATTAAACCCTACTTACCGTATCGCCCATTCCAGCTGAAGCCAACGATCTCCTGCAATAAAAATAAAATAATAAACCAACCTCATCCTTACCTTTCCATGGTTCCCAGGACGGCTTCAGCTCTGCTACATTGACATGACAGGCTGGATCGCAGCAGAAAGCTGCCATCCAGCTTTCCATGCCGCAGACACTGAGAAGCTCCTCAGTGAAGCTCCTCAGTGTCTGGCTGTGACGGCATCCAGATGAGCCGAGTTTATGTCCAATGAACTCAGCTCACCTCATGCACGTCACTGACAGCGTGGGAGAGTTCTCCTGCGCTCAGCGCTTGAGCAGGAGAATTCTCCCACGCTAGGATGGCATTGAGATTACATGCTGGATCGCAGCTGAGCGCTGCCATCCAGCTTGTCATCCTTCAGAGACACTGCAGAGCGCAAGCATACCTGCACTCTGCCGTGTCTATGAAGGATGGCATGCTGGATGGCAGCGTTCAGCTGCGATCCAGCCTGTCATCTCAATGCCATCCCAGCGTGGGAGAACTCTCCTGCTCAAGCGCTGAGCGCAGGAGAATTCTCCCACGCTGTCAGTGACGTGCATGAGGTGAGCTGAGTTCATTGGACATGAACTTGGCTCATCTGGATGCCGTCACAGCGAGACACTGAGGAGCTTCACTGAGGAGCTTCTCAGTGTCTGCGGCATGGCAAGCTGGATGGCAGCGTTCTGCTATGATCCAGCCTGTCATGTCAATGTAGCAGAGCTGAAGCTGTCCTGGGAACCATGGAAAGGTAAGGATGAGGTTGGTTTATTATTTTACTTTTATTGCAGAAGACATTGGCTTCAGCTGGAATGGGCAATATGGTAAGTAGGGTTTAATTTAGAACATTAAAGGAATGTGTCTTTATTTCTTTTGTGTTTTTTTTAACTTTGACTATGAGGTTAGTAATGGGGGTGTCTTTTAGACGCCTCTCCATTACTAACGTGGGCTTGATGTCAGCTGGCATTATAAGCTGACATCAACCCCAACCCTATTACCCCACTGCCACCGCTACAGGGCAGTGGAAAGAGCGATGCTAAGTGCCAGAATTGGCACATCCTATGGATGCGCCATTTCTGGGGCGGCTGACGGCTGGTGTTTCTAGCCTGGGAGGGGGCCAATATTCATGGCACACTTCCTGGGCTATTAATATCAGCCCCCAGCTGTCTGACTAGCCTTTGCTAGCTATTAACATAGGGGGGACCCCACGTCATTTTTTTTTTGGGTCCCCCATTTTAATAGCTAGTAAAGGCTAGGTATTCAGCTGGGGGCTGATATTAGTAGCCTGGGAAGCTCCGTGGGTATTACCCCCTTCCCAGGCTTCAAACATCTGCCCCAGCCGTCTGCTTAACCTCCGCTAGAGACTAAAATTACGGGGAACCCCACGCCAATTTTTTTTTTAATAAATCCTTTATTTTAACACTAAATGACAAGTACAGTAACCAACACTATCACTGTACTTATTATATATGTGACTGACATGTTTCTATCTATCTAATCTATGTGTGATGCTCTATTCTTTCTGTTCTAAATTGTCGGGTACCGGTGTATGCCGTTGCTGAATTGCCGACTTTTCATGTTTCACTGTGAGCAATGTTCCCATCGATTTGGGCAATCACTGTAATGCCACAACCACCATGGCTGTGGCATTACAGTGAGTGTCAGACAATCCCTGCATGATTGGTGCTCTAAATAGCGCCAGACATGCAGGACGGGGACCCGAGCTCCTGCCCGAGCATCGCGCAAGTACTCGGCGAGCTCCGAGCATCTCGAGTACTGAGATGCTCTTGCGAGTACCGAGCAGTGGCGAGCATGCTCGCTCATCACTACATATGTGCCGTTTGAACCTTTGAGTTGACAGGGACTAACTTGACATCTATGCTTTCACCCTTTTTATCAACTTTGTTACTGTCTCTGCAAACTACCCAGCCTGGGCCTGTCCACTTTAGTTCTATGCTAAACCTCTGTCCAACATCTTCATAGGGTCTATCTATCCCAACGCTCAATGGCTAGCCACCCTCCTACAGACCCATCAGAACTCAACCCTAGATGACCGTTTGGTCCTAAAAAGTCGTTGGTGTGACTGTGACCTGCATTACCACCACCTTACTTGGAACACATACAAACAAGAGATGCCAACTCTGGCCGTAAAATAATGTCTTCTAATCCCTTCCAGTAGGCATCTTGGTACAAAACGTTCATATCCAATGTCCCTAGTAATGTCAGTGGCGAATTTTTGGGCAACTGTACCTGCAAACTGACTTTTTCCTTTGGGAGATGGCAAGCAGAAATACTGCTCCCCATAAACTAGCTAGTAAAAACAGCACACAAATGTGTCAAAGCAAAGCACTGTCACACACGAACCACACAATAACATGTACACGTTTAAATAACTGCAAAAATTGGGTCTAACCCATTACATTGATATATAGCCAAATACAGGGGTGGGGTGAGCTTCAACAACAGCAGTGGCAGAGCGTTGAGCAATTTCAATGGTATGTTTAGAATTTTACTAATTTAGTATTGTGGGCACATTTAAAGGTTTTGTTTATCCTCTCCCACCCTTGAAAAAAACATTTAAACTTAATGGTCTAAAAAAATAAATTTCTTTTTAGATCTGATAACTTTCCAAAAGATCAGCTCATATATGAAAATCACGACGACGAAGTAATGGATCTTTCACAACAGCAAAAAAGAACTCGTTTATAAGAAGATTTGATGGATTTACTTGACGAACTTAATCCTAGTGTTGACCTTGCCATCATCATGATAATACAGAAATGTCGTGATCGACAGAGCAATTCACAGGATTTACAAGAATACAGAGATCAGTAGTTGCAGCCGCACCAGTGACATTAATGGGTTTGCTGTTTTTATTTCTTAATAAGAAGCACACAGACTGATAAATGGACAGCGTCAAATAAAATCTGTACATGAAATTTTTTTACCTTTTTTTCAAAGTACACCAATTGTTTGTAAGTCTTATTCAGTAAATTAATAAATATGGTTACAGCATAAATACAGATGTGTTTTCCTATCTAACACAGCGTGTTGACCAAATCGGAGGGCCATGTTAGAAGCAGCCAGCGCCTTCGAACATTACATGAGGGGTAATATTGGGGGTCCAGCAACTTCAATTTGAACCTGCGCTCTTAAACATAAATAAAGCATGCTCCACATATACTAAGGGGCTGATCCGGTAAGGTGTTTACGCCAAAATTCTGTCCTAAAACACATTTAATAACTTTTGATGTTTTCACGCCAGTCTCTGCCAACTACACCAATATAGGCGTTTCATGGACTGTACAGGGCGTGGCTATGTCCGCCCGTCAAATTCATTTAGGCCATGTGCACATGTTGAGTATTAGGTGAGTTTTTTACCTCAGTATTTGTAAGCCCAAACCAGGAGTGAGTAAAAAATATAGAAGTGGTGACTTCTTTCTATGGCATTACACAATAATATATAACACTTACCTATACAGTACGCAAATAAATAATACTGACACGTTGACTTGGGCCGATAAATTTTGGTCACGGCCTTTAATTAAAATTTTATAATTATACAAACTCAATCCTTATTCAAAACACAACTTTACTCAACTTTTATTAACCAACATCTTTACCAACAATAACCGCAGCTTAGTAAAAAAAAACCTCAAGCCCGTTAACCAAAAACATTTCTGTCGATTCAGATACCTGAACGACTAACCCCACCAAGCCATTTTGCCTAAAAAGACAAACATAACCCCACCCCGCCAAGAGCTATCTCAATCATAGCTTGTAAATTTAAATTCAAAATGTCATTCCCAATATCTGAGAGATGCACCAAATCATCTCTATACAGGCCGGGCAATCCACCTTCCAAGTCAGCGTCGAAATGAAAAACTACCGATTAATGGCAAAAAAGTAAAAATCGATCTATTCAAACGTTTTCTAATTTTATCACAATAACGAAGGTCAACTGATTTCACCCAAATTAATCTCGGGATATTTTCTGAAAAAATTATCTTCACCTTTAGGAACCATCTTTGGATTTCCGACAACCCCTTCTTAATCTGAAATAAAAGCTCTACAGTCCCATTCTACCAATATCATTTCCTCCTAGGTGTATAATCAATATATACGGGGTTGGAAATCTGTCACTCATCAACATTACTTGGTTAATCAGACAATCCCATCTCTGACCTCAGATCCCTAGCCAACATACTTTAACCCGCTCAGGGGGCAGCGACAAGTTGAGTCCGTAGCACCTCTGCTGTACTCTGAAAGAGGAAAACGCCTCAAAATAAAAACAGGATATTGAACACCCGATAGGGAGACATTTGTCAACATAAAATAAACCTTTGAATTGAAAACCTAATGAATTAAAGCCATCTGGGTGAATAGGGAGTAACCTAAATGCCGCCATAATATCAGCCTTAGCCATTAATGCCCCAGGCCCAAACCCTTCAATTATTTCTGCTGCTTGATCAAATGATGTGTTACACATACGCCGCCTAAGTTCAGATAGGGGTGAGACCGGTTACATGACTTCGTTGGAATCCTGGGGGAACCATTACTCAGGGCGACCATAGGCTGCAGATTCTCTCAGGCACAGGATAGATTCAATTGCTGACCAGACACATTTTACAAGAGTCCTCAGAAATGGTAGAACAGTAACATATGAGGCACGGCCAGTGCAATTTAAGTGTCTCTTTGAGCAACAAGCTCCAGTAATAACAGTACAGTCTCCTTTGCAGCACAGGTAGTACACAGTCTATCCAGTAGCACAGTACAGCCCAGTTTTAATGCATACACAACCACAGGCTTTTCCTTCACAATGACTCAATAGTACACAGCATTCTTTATTCTGCATGGAGATGGAGGGGGGAAGGGTCTGATGAGGGAGATGATCCCTATGACAGGATTCCTTCCAGTCCTTATCTTTCTGCCCGATAATACTCCACACTGTTAGCTCAGAGTGTCAATCTGACCTGTAAAAAAAAGGAGCATGGACCGCACCTCCAAAAATCATACATTTGATCTAATGCCTCTGTGTTTAGCTTCCATCCTGACCTGAATTCTGTTCTTTTGCCTTCTGTGAGATGCAGATAACACACCACTTTTCTCTTTAGCCAGACATTAAACAACTTCCCCAGAATCCCCCTGAGGCTTGGCTAAAACACTCCCTGTCTCCTGTGACTGTGTTAACCCCTATAGTTGCTGGATGCTTCTGGAGCACAACACTTCCTGTCTCCTTTGTGTTACTTCTAATAGTTACTGGATGCTTTTGAAGCAACTGCACTACTTCTGCATGTCACAGGACGCAGACACTAGCTTACTGTCTATACTAGCATTCAATGAAGCACCAAAAGGATATGACAGATGATGAATTAACCTGAAAGAGCCCAGCTCTTTCTTTGGGACTACCCCCAGCGGTGATAAACGAAAGTCAGGAAATGGCAGCTCAAAAAACGGTCCAGACACTCTTCCAGCATTAATTTCCTTATCTATCTTACCTCTGGATGTAGTTCCGCTGATAATAAATTGTTAACCCATACACAGCCCGAACCCTTAAATGAAGGAATAACAAAACCCTCTTCAAAACCTTTAGTTAATGATCTGGCCATCTTGCGGTTTGGATATCGCTGTAACCACATTAGCATTTTCTCCAACCTTACCAGCGTTTGTGCTTTTACTGAAATATTCCCTTGTGGAGGACTGACGTGGCATATTTGCTTTTTTAAAACATCTCGCCATTGGGTGCGCCCCTCCACAAAAGGAACACTCATGCCTATACAGTGGTGGCCAAAAGTATTGGCACCCCTGCAATTCTGTCAGATAATACTCAGTTTCTTCCTGAAAATGATTGCAATCACAAATTCTTTGGTCTTATTATCTTCATTTAATTTGCTTGCAAGGAAAAAACACAAAAGAGAATGAAGCAAAAATCAAATTATTGATCATTTCACACAAAACTCCAAAAATGGGCCAGACAAAAGTATTGGCACCCTCAGCCTAATACTTGGTTGCACAACCTTTAGCCAAAATAACTGCGAACAACCGCTTCCGGTAACCATCAAAGAGTTTCTTACAATGCTCTGCTGGAATTGTAGACAATTCTTCTTTGGCAAACTGCTCCAGGTCCCTGATATTTGAAGGGTGCCTTCTCCAAACTGCCATTTTGAGATCTCTCCACAGGTGTTCTATGGGATTCAGGACTGGACTCCTTGCTGGCCACCTTAGAAGTCTCCAGTGCTTTCTCTCAAACCATTTTATAGTACTTTTGGAAGTGTGTTTTGGGTCATTGTCCTGCTGGAAGACCCATGACCTCTGAGGGAGACCCAGCTTTCTCACACTGGGCCCTACATTATGCTGCAAAATTTGTTGGTAGTCTTCAGATTCATAATGCCATGCACACGGTCAAGCAGTCCAGTGCCAGAGGCAGCAAAGCAACCCCAAAACATCAGGGAACCTCCGCCATGTTTGACTGTAGGGACCATGTTCTTTTCTTTGAATGCCTCTTTTTTTTCCCTGTACACTCTATGTTGATGCTTTTTCCCAAAAAACTCTACTTTTGTCTCATCTGACTAGAGAACATTCTTCCAAAACGTTTTAGGCTTTCTCAGGTAAGTTTTGGCAAACTCCAGCCTGGCTTTTTTATGTCTCGGGGTAAGAAGTGGGGTCTTCCTGGGTATCCTACCATACAGTCCCTTTTCATTCAGACGCCGACGGATAGTACGGGTTGACACTGTTGTACCCTCGGACTGCAGGGCAGCTTGAACTTGTTTGGATGTTAGTCGAGGTTCTTTATCCACCATCCGCACAATCTTGCGTTGAAATCTCTCGTCAATTTTTCTTTTCCATCCACATCTAGGGAGGTTAGCCACAGTGCCATGGGCTTTAAACTTCTTGATGACACTGCGCACGGAAGACACAGGAACATTCAGGTCTTTGGAGATGGACATGAGATTGCTCATGCTTCCTCACAATTTGGTTTCTCAAGTCCTCAGACAGTTCTTTGGTCTTCTTTCTTTTCTCCATGCTCAATGTGGTACACACAAGGACACAGGACAGAGGTTGAGTCAACTTTAATCCATGTTAACTGGCTGCAAGTGTGATTTAGTTATTGCCAACACCTGTTAGGTGCCACAGGTAAGTTACAGGTGCTGTTAATTACACGAATTAGAGAAGCATCACATGATTTTTCAAACAGCGACAATACTTTTGTCCACCCCCTTTTTTAGGTTTGATGGGGAATTATATCCAATTTGGCTTTAGGACACTTCTTTTTGTGTTTTTTCATTGAAGACAAATTATATGAAGATAATAATACCAAAGAATTTGTGATTGCAATCATTTTCATGAAGAAACTGAGTATTATCTGACAGAATTGCAGGGGTGCCAATACTTTTGGCCACCACTGTAGTTACATGAGTTTGACCATTTACACTGAGACTCATTAAAGGCAAATCAATTACCTTTCCTAAATGCTGACTTCATTGTAGCCTTTTGAGTCCCACCTGCCCTAGCTGGTAACATTAAATTGAGCCATAATCCTACATCTTTAACCCCCCATTTAAGCGAAGGGAAAACTGCTAACTTCGATCTAAAATTCTCGTCATAGAAATACTAGCTAAGGCCACTAAAATTCTTATACGCTTCCAACACAATATCTACATGTTGGAACATACCCGAGCATTTATTAGGAAATATTTCACCCATAACGCTAGCGTATATGCAAAAGGCCTGAAACCAATTATTAAATGACCTGGGTAATGGTCTGCATCTATCCTCATCCTCTTTTTTCTCTATTCTAGCTAGGAATTCTTTTGATGCAGGCAATAATGATAATAAATCTACAAATTCATTGTGCCATATTTTCTCCTTTATTGACCTAGCTATGTGATAACCTAACGGTGACACTGCACATGTCATAGCCTCCTTGTAACAAGCCTCCACCACTCCTTTAACCCCTGATGCTATGGGGGTTATAACTGATTCCTGCTCCCCCCCAATCCTCTCTGAGCCCTCATCCAGGTGTCTCCAAACATCAGCCACCTCGGGGCCCTGGGGGACTGATTAACCGATCCTAACTGTTCTAAATTATTGGGGAGACTATATGAGACAGTTGTGATAAGGCATTGGGGAGCTGTGTATGGGGGAGATTGTACTCACCAGCTGCAGGCTACCCGTCCCTCCTGCTGCTCTGCCCGAAGTGCTGACCAAGGTCCCGCTCCTTGACTTGTCCCCTGTCAGACCTGGGACCATCAACAGCCAAATTTGGATGGAAGACCACCGGGCCCCGACAGGCCTGTTGTGCTGCATGTATCCCCGCTGCACTCCTCCATCCCCGTCTCTACCCCAGCGCTGCGGAGCCTCGAGAATCCTCCTCTTCTTCTGTCTGGCTCCACTGCGTATGCCCGCACCTCCTGATGACGTCATCATGAACCTCAGCGCTGCTTCAGTAACGTCCTCGCCTTCTCCTTGGCCTCCCGGCTCCAGACCGACAGGATCTTCTGGCACCGCTGCAGGCAGGACATGGTACCATCTTCACCCATCTTCCTCTGCAGCTCTTCCAGTTGGGCATCCATGGGGATAATGTGGCGCCCCTGAGGGTTCAGTCGCCACAGGGGTACTGCACCTCAGCCCGAGGTGTGGTATCTCCTCTTCCAGGTAAGGATGGAGCATCTCTCAGGACACCACTTCACCATTCAACACTACACCACTCCTGTCCTGTAGGGGGCCTAAATGCACCAGGGTCCTGCTCCGGCCTGGGATAGAGGAGATGGGGGGAACCAAAGATAGGGGGAACCATGTAGTGGGTGAGGGTGGAGGACACACTTTTAAGAAACACTTATTCATTCATATTTAATCTACGGCCATCTTAAGTTCAAGGTCTTTGATTGTGATCTTCGTCTTTGATTGTGGTCTTCTGCCAGGGTCCAGCAAAAGTCTGCAGCTGACTGAAGATACACGGTCCTCATACTCTGGCCTTGAGACGAGGAGCGGGTCAGAGTTAACCACTGTCTCTACCCGGTCAAGGTCCTGACCTAAGAAGGCCTTGGAGGGGAGTGGAGGAGATAGGCTCCACATGCAAAAGGATCCCAGGGGATGGAGACGGAGCGGCCTACGCCACCTGTATTCCATATTCTGGACTAGTCAGAGGGATTCCTGCTGCAAGAGGGGTGACCGGCCCCCAATATCTGACTTTGTTACTTCAGGTCTCAGTCAGAAAAGCCCGGAGGCTTAGTGGATCCCAGGGGGATACGGACGGAGCGGCCTACGCCACCTGTATCTCTCACACTGCGTTTATCCAGTGGGACCCGGCCTTACACCACATTCGTACCACACAAAGTCAGGAGAAGACTTAGTGGGAGAACTCACCAAGGAGAGAAACACACACACCAGCGGGGTCTCGATAGATGCTCCTGATCTACCTGGGAAGTGCTGGACCCCCTTCCTGGTGGCCGCAGTACACAGTGAGTAGCAGAGGGAGCTTTGCGGCTAAAGTTCATCTGAATGTGAGTAAAAACCCTGGATGACTTCACACACCGCCTCAGCCTGTTATTCCCTGCGCGGCACTGCACCCACCATCCTTCCTCACACTGCCCTGAGGCCTGCTCCGCCTGTGGGGAGCTGTCCCATCTTAGCTGCCCGTAACACCGGCCTCAGTGGACTGAAGCAGCGCCGGTGCCCATCACCGGAAACCGCAAGTGGCGTAGTCGAAAAATACCACTCTTACTTGAAAGCCCATATATTTTTATGTGACGGCCCTGGGCACGGAACGGGTACAGGCCACGACTGCCTCCCCCGCAACCCCTACACCGACCAGGCTCCGAGTAACCCCATTTCCCAGGGAGGGCTGTGAGCGTAACAACCTGGCGTAGTCAGCAGGATATCGTGCCCGCAGCAACGGAAAAGAAAATCCCCATTGCCGACGGGTACTGTTCGCCTTTTCACAAAAAGACTGTCGTTTCACACTTAAAGTGGCGCCGCCCAAGAAGAACGGACGCCACTATTTGCAAAAACAACAGCAACCAAAGTCCTCCCATCGTGGGCCTGGCTCCCCATTGGCGCCAAAAGTGCAGACCACCCCCTCCAGCAGAGACAGTCCACATAGTAGTGTCCGTCAAGACGGATAGGACGTCCCAAGGAGTGCCCGTCAGCCAGCCGCCCTGGAGCCGCCCCAAAAGAAGGAGGAGAAAGACACCGCACCCAGCAGCAAAGGAGAAGTCCTCCGTCGCTGGCCCGTCTGCTGCTACCTTCCTCGGCATGGAGGGAATACACCTAATCGCGGAGGAGGCCGAGTTCCTCCGTGGTGAATCGCAGGACCTGACCCGGAGGGTCGCAGAGGCCCAGCGACTGGCCGCCGCAGAGTGGAGAGAGGATGTGTTGCGGAGGATCCGTGACCGCCGCCAGAGCTCATTGCGCCTGTCAAGTGAGGCTCCAGCCCAGGCGGAGGAAGCCCAGGAGGCCCCGTGCAGTCCAAGTGCGGGTAAGGCAAAAAGCCCTACCCCGGGCGCGGGACGCACCGAAGCCCTCCTAAGTATCCTGCCGGCACCCTTATCCCCGGGCGCCATCGTATGGGAGCAGCTCCTGGCTCCAGAGGCCGAGGCCCAAGCCACCGCCACAGTCGGGGACCTGCTATGCCTCCTGACCCCCGATCCGGAAACGCCTGCACTAACTTGGGTGTCCACCTGCCCCAACCCAGACTGGGCCGCATCCACAGAGCACACGCAGCAAACCCCGTTACTGCCGCTGCCCGCGCCATCGGTCGCTTGCCCGGCGGCAAAAGAGTTTGCCTGGGATAACCAGGGGGGCGACCTGATGGACTTCCCCCGGGAAACCAAAGCTGAAGCGCGGAGGCGGGAGGAGACCTGTCGCAAAGAACTCCTCCAGTGCGAAAAAGAGCGATGGGAGAAGCTGGTCCGCTGTGAGCGCCTGGAGGTGCGCGCCAAGGCTGCAAAAGCGCAGGCCGGTCAGGCGGAGGCCACCCGTCCAAGCCCCCGGGAAGAAGGCGTTATCGTGCGCTTCCACCAGGTGGCAGGATGGGACTTCATCCGCAGCCCACAGTTCACCCGGGACGTATTCGTCAACCGGTGGGACGTCGAGCCGCGGCTGGAGCAGGGCCACCCTGGCCGGAACCTCTACCCGGGCGATTTGGTGTCCTACACCCGCCACCACGGGGGACGTGGGTGGTATGCCCTGGATGTCCACAGGGTATTCAAGGAGGATGCCCCCACTCACCTGCCCACAGAGGACCGGTCAGGCTCCGTCGGGAAAGATGAGCCATTTCCCCGGTGGGGATACCAATTTTGAGCAGCCCCGGGAGATGCATCTCCCTGTTGAGTGAACTTTAGAGTGAACTGTTCCTTGTTTTCCTTTCTGCACCCGGATTTGAGTTTACAGAGACATTTGTCCATGCGGACACTGGCAGTAGACAGACTAACTTTGTATATAGTTTGCATCTATTTAGGTGCTCCCTATTGGTTTTATGCAAAACCACTTCTACCTCAGACCTCAGAAGCAAAACCTGTCTGGAGTGGCTCTAATGAAGGTCCAACTCGGGATCTTCATGCCCTGCAGCCACCCCAGGGCCTACGTTGAGGGTTTGGGACAGGTCCCTCAGGCTGCTGAACTGACACTTTCTACCGTATTTTCTACAGAACTGTCTACATGCATAATGTCTCTTTAATGTCTTCCATACATGCATAATGTCTCTTTGATGTTTTTCTATATTTATATTATATTATACAGTGCCTACAAGTAGTATTCAACCCCCTGCAGATTTAGCTGGTTTACACATGCGGAATTAACTTGGCATTGTGACATTTGTACTGTAGATCAGCCTGGAAGTGGGAAATGCACTGCAGCTAATTTTTTTTTTTTTATTTTTTTTTTAAAAACGTTAAAAGTTAATTCAGAGTGTCATTTATTATTCAACCCCTCAAACCACAAGAATTCTGTTTGGTCCCCCAAAAGTATTAAGAAGTAGTTCATACACCAAGAATAATGAGCTTCACATGTGTGGATTAAAGATCTCTTTTGCCAGCCTTTTCTGACTATTTAAGACCCTCCCCAAACTTGTGAACAGCACTCAGACATGGTCAACATGGGAAAGACAAAGGAGCATTCCAAGGCCATCAGAGACAAGATCGTGGAGGGTCACAAGGCTGGCAAGGGGTACGAAACCCTTTCCAAGGAGTTGGGCCTACCTGTCTCCACTGTTGGGAGCATCATCCGTAAGTGGAAGGCTTATAGAACTACTGTTAGCCTTCCACGGCCAGGACAGCCTTTGAAAGTGTCCTCCCGTGCCGAGGCCAGGCTTGTCCGAAGAGTCAAGGCTAACCCAAGGACAACAAGGAAGGAGCTCCGGGAAGGTCTCATGGCAGTGGGGACATTGGTTTCAGTCAATACCATAAGTAACGTACTCCACCGCAATGGTCTCCGTTCCAGACGAGCCCGTAAGGTACCTTTACTTTCAAAGTGTCATGTCAAGGCTCGTCTACAGTTTGCTCATGATCACTTGGAGGACTCTGAGACAGACTGGTTCAAGGTTCTATGGTCTGATGAGACCAAGATCGAGACCTTTGGTGCCAACCACACACGTGACGTTTGGGGACTGGATGGCACTGCATACGACCCCAAGAATACCATCCCTACAGTCAAGCATGGTGGTGGCAGCATCATGCTGTGGGGCTGTTTCTCTGCCAAGGGGCCTGGCCATCTGGTCCGCATCCATGGGAAGATGGATAGCACGGCCTACCTGGAGATTTTGGCCAAGAACCTCCACTCCTCCATCAAGGATCTTAAGATGGGTCGTAATTTCATCTTCCAACAAGACAACGACCCAAAGCACACAGCCAAGAAAACCAAGGCCTGGTTCAAGAGGGAAAAAGTCAAGGTGTTGGAGTGGCCTAGTCAGTCTCCTGACCTTAACCCAATTGAAAACTTGTGGAAGGAGCTCAAGAATAAAGTCCACATGAGACACCCAAAGAACCTAGATAACTTGGAGAAGATCTGCATGGAGGAGTGGGCCAAGATAACTCCACAGACCTGTGCCGGCCTGATCAGGTCTTATAAAAGACGATTATTAGCTGTAATTGCAAACAAGGGTTATTCCACAAAATATTAAACATAGGGGTTGTATAATAATTGACCCACACTTTTCTGTTTAAAATTTAATAAAATTCAACTGAGCAACATAACTTTTTGGTTTGTAAGATTTATGCTGCTGTTCATAAAACCTACTCTCGTTTGCAGTTTGAAGGCTCTAACTTATTTGCATCTTATCAAACCAGCTAAATCTGCAGGGGGTTGAATACTACTTGTAGGCACTGTATATACAGTTATATGAAAAAGTTTGGGCACCCCTATTAATCTTAAGCTTAATGTTTTATAAAAAGTGGTGTTTTTGCAACAGCTATTTCAGTTTGATCTATGTAATAACTGTTGGACACAGTAATGTTTCTGCCTTGAAATGAGGTTTATTGTACTAACAGAAAATGTGCAATCTGCATTTAAACAACATTTGACAGGTGCATAAGTATGGGCACCTCACCAGAAAAGTGACATTAATATTTAGTAGATCCTCCTTTTGCAAAAATAACAGCCTCTAGTCGCTTCCTGTAGCTTTTAATGAGTTCCTGGATCCTGGATGAAGGTATTTTTGACCATTCCTCTTTACAAAACAATTCCAGTTCAGTTAAGTTTGATGGTCGCCGAGCATGGACAGCCCTCTTCAAATGATCCCACAGATGTTCAATGATATTCAGGTCTGGGGACTGGGATGGCCATTCAAGAACATTGTAATTGTTCCTCTGCATGAATGCCTGAGTAGATTTGGAGCGGTGTTTTGGATCATTGTCTTGCTGAAAGATCCATCCCCAGCGTAACTTCAACTTTATCACTGGTTCTTGAACATTATTGTCAAAAATCTGCTGATACTGAGTGGAATCCATGCGTCCCTCAACTTTAACAAGATTCCCGGTGCCGGCATTGGCCACACAGCCCCAAAGCATGATGGAACCTCCACCAAATTTTACTGTGGGTAGCAAGTGTTTTTCTTGGAATACTGTGTTTTTTTGACGCCATGCATAACGCCTTTTTGTATGACCAAACAACTCAATCTTGGTTTCATCAGTCCACAGGACCTTCTTCCAAAAAGAAATTGGCTTCTCCAAATGTGCTTTTGCATACCTCAGCCGACTCTGTTTGTGGCGTGTTTGCAGAAACGGCTTCTTTCGCATCACTCTCCCATACAGCTTCTCCTTGTGCAAAGTGCGTTGTATAGTTGACCGATGCACAGTGACACCATCTGCAGCAAGTTGATGCTGCAGCTCTCTGGAGGTGGTCTGAGGATTGTTCTTGACTGATCTCACCATTCTTCTTCTCTGCTTTGCTGATGTTTTTCTTGGCCTGCCACTTCTGGCCTTAACAAGAACTGTCCCTGTGTTCTTCCATTTCCTTACTATGTTCCTCACAGTGGAAACTGACAGGTTAAATCTCTGAGACAGCTTTTTGTATCCTTCCCCTGAACAACTATGTTGAATAATCTTTGTTTTCAGATCATTTGACAGTTGTTTTGAGGAGCCCATGATGCCACTCTTCAGAGGAGATTCAAACAGGAGAACAACTTGCAAGTGGCCACTTTAAGTAGCTTTTCTCATGATTGCATACATCTGGCTATGAAGTTCAAAGCTCAATGAGGTTACAAAACAAAAAAAAGTGCTTTAGTAAGTCAGTAAAAAGTAGGTAGGAGTATTTAAAACAAGAAAATGATAAACGTGCCCATACTTATGCACCTGTCAAATCTTGTTTGAATGCAGATTGCACATTTTCTGTTAGTACAATAAACCTCATTTCAAGGCAGAAACATTACTCTGTCCAACAGTTATTACATATATCAAACTGAAATAGCTGGTGCAAAAACGCCAATTTTTATAAAACTTTAAGCTTAAGATTAATAGGGGTGCCCAAACTTTTTCATATAACTGTATATATATATATATATATCTATATATCTATATATATATCTATATATATATATATATATCTATGTATATATATATATATATATATATATCATGCAACGTTAAAAGTGTTCTAACCTCCCATAAAGGGAAGATTGTTTTCATGTTTACAAAAACTTTTAAAAATTGAATGTCTGTACCAACTTTTTACTCTATTGCAGCCCGCGGACGTGCTGTGTTTCACCGGGGGGGAATGTAGCGCCCCTGAGGGTTCAGTCGCCATAGGGGTACCTCACCTCAGCCCGAGGTGTGGTATCTCCTCTTCCAGGTAAGGATGGAGCATCTCTCAGGACACCACTTCACCATTCAACACTACACCGCTCCTGTCCTGTAGGGGGCCTAAATGCACCAGGGTGCTGCTCCGGCCTGGGATAGAGGAGATGGGGGGAACCAAAGATAGGGGGAACCATGTAGTGGGTGAGGGTGGAGGACACACTTTTAAGAAACACTTATTCATTCATATTTAATCTACGGCCATCTTAAGTTCAAGGTCTTTGATTGTGATCTTCGTCTTTGATTGTGGTCTTCTGCCAGGGTCCAGCAAAAGTCTGCAGCTGACTGAAGATACACGGTCCTCGTACACTGGCCTTGAGACGAGGAGTGGGTCAGAGTTAACCACTGTCTCTACCCGGTCAAGGTCCTGACCTAAGAAGGCCTTGGAGGGGAGTGGAGGAGATAGGCTCCACACGCAAAAGGATCCCAGGGGATTGAGACGGAGCGGCCTACGCCACCTGTATTCCATATTCTGGCCTAGTCAGAGGGATTCCTGCTGCAAGAGGGGTGACCGGCCCCCGATATCTGACTTTGTTACTTCAGGTCTCAGTCAGCGGGGTCTCGATAGATGCTCCTGATCTACCTGGGAAGTGCTGGACCCCCTTCCTGGTGGCCGCAGTACGCCGTGAGTAGCAGAGGGAAGCTTTGCGGCTAAAGTTCATCTGAATGTGAGTAAAAACCCTGGATGACTTCACACACCGCCTCAGCCTGTTATTTCCTGCGCGGCACTGCACCCACCATTCCTTCCTCACACTGCCCTGAGGCCTGCTCCACCTGCGGGGAGCCGTCCCATCTTAGCTGCCCGTAACACCGGCCTCTGTGGACTGAAGCAGCGCCGGTGCCCATCACCGGAAACCGCAGGGGGCGTAGTCGGAAAATACCACTCTTACTTGAAAGCCCATATATTTTTATGTGACGGCCCTGGGCACGGAACGGGTCCAGGCCACGACTGCCTTCCCCGCTACCCCTACACCGACCCAGCTCTGAGTAACCCCATTTCCCAGGGAGGGCTGTGAGCGTCACAATAACGTGCAGCAGCTCCTCCAGGTATGATGATGCCGGAGATCAGACCCGATCCCCCAGCGGCATCACCCTTTTTCCTTTATAGGCTTCATCTTCCTTTCACCTGACACCAATCACAAGCCGTCACCAGGGCAGATAAGCTAACCTGCCCCTGCGACGGCCACCTGACTGGCCAGCACCATCCACCAATCCAGATGTGTAAACATCTGGTGGACCTGCAGGGACAAAAATGTGGCACCCCAGGGGTCTGGTTGCCACAGTAATAGAAATATTATGTCTGAGAGCAAGTGGGAGGTTTCTCTGGTCAGGAGCCCTAAGCATGCAACACGGCCCACCCAGACCTGGGAGGGGAGGAATCTGCCCTTATAAACTGGGTCTGGGGCGGGATTAGGTGAGACAGAGCCTGCAGAACAAGCAGAGCAGTCAGAGCCTAGAGTGAAGTCCCAGACAGAGACGCAGTCAGGTCTGGAGGACAGCAGACAGAGGGAAAGCAAGAACTAGGAGCTCTGTAGGAGCAGGAGCGAGTGCCAGAGGATGGAAGCTAGATAGCTCGCCTTGGCTGAAGACACTAAACCCGGACACGGAGTCCCAGGCTGTGGGGACATCCAGGTCCAGCAGCAGAATCCAACCGGCAGGGGATTCCATGTCCTCTGGCCTTAGAAGCCCGGAGGCACGGTCACAAGCTAGGGACCAGCACCGCCATCGTGAAGCGGAGGCTAACGGAAGGCCCCAAGTCACCGGCCATACGGGTGAGCACCACACGGTATACTCAGGGACGTGGGCTACTTCTACCCGCATAGAGCAAGGTAGCCAGGAAAGAGTGCAGATAGTCGGGGAGGCCTACAACTCCACCTGGCCAGGGGAGATCCTACTTGCTTACAGACTGACCAGGCCCCTACTGCTAACCAGTACTCCTGGGGGGGTCTGCGTTATTCCATCAGTAAAAACCCTGAACTGCACCACACGTCTCTGTGTTTCATCGCCGCACCAGCACCATCAGTACTGGGACGCTCACACCATCACTCCCATCATCTACACTAGCTGCCCTGAGGCAATACTTCTCCCGTGGGGAGTTATCCCATACTTGGCTGCGCATACAACATCAGCCTCATCGGTCTGCAGTGCAGCGGCGGTCCCCACTGACCGCAATCCACGGGTGGCGTAGTCGGACATTTGTTATCACACTCAGACTGTCACTGGTTTGACCGCCCTGGGCACGGACCGGGTCACAGCCACGGAGGACTACAACCCCCAGCGATCCGGCTCCGGGTATCCCCTGCACAGCACAGGCCCAGGGGGCGCGTCAAAAACAGCGGGAAAAAACTTTTCCTGCCATTTAACCCCTTCAAGAGATAAAGCAGATATACTGGTAATGCCATGAGTCTCCCCCTAAGTGTCCGGCGCACACCATTAAACATTTCCTCTGACTGTTCCACTCCTGGTTTTGGCTTACAAATACTGAGGTAAGAAACTCACCAAATAGTTGACGTGTGCACATGGCCACTCTACTGGCATAACTTACTCCAGAAATGTACTCCGGAGGCAGTGCATGCCATTTAAGCTACAGTATGTGCCTAATTCACTAATTGGCATGCACCTCGTAAAGAATTAGGTGCATCATACTCCAGCGGGCCCGTTTATTATGGCGTGTGCAAGGCTAGTCTTAATGAATCGGCCCCATAATATTTCTTATGGGATGTGTGCCTTAACTTAATTAATTTCTATATTGCAAAAATAAACATGACCAACATTTGCTGTGTTTTAACATGAAACAAGAAAGTCTCTTGCACCTGGTAATTTTTCCAACATGATACTGAATGTACCAACAAGGCTATTTGCAGGACCCCAAAGTGTGAGACAGAACACAGAGCTGCACTATCCATATCCATTGATCTGAATGGTCACAAAGTCATACCTTTTTCCTGCAGCCACAGCTTGGAAACTGCTTTCCTTGGCAAACTCATTGGTATATCACTGGTGTCTGGTGAATGAGGCCGCTGACATAAGGAGCAAGGTATGGTAGGATTGTGCACGTCATTTAGGCTCCGACTGTTATGTTGATGTATCCTTTATTTTTTATGCTTTATTATATAGGGCTAACATATTCCACAGTTCTTAACATACATTGTCATCACTCACTGTCCCCATTGGCTATAGTATTGGAAGGGGCTGGGAAGTGCCCTGAACAGGTCAAAACTAATACATGTTTAAATGGTGCTCTGTATAAAGCAAATTTCTTCGGTTTGGCATAAAGACCATGTAGTGTGTCATAAAATATTTTTTTTGTGTTGGTTGGAGAGGAAGTGCCCCTTAGGGCTTATTCATGTGTCAGTATTTGGTCAGTATTTTTCATCAGTGTTTGTAAGCCAAATTTAGGAACTTGCAGAGAGAAACTGTATTTGACACCCATGTGTTTTGTAGACACTCCTGGTTTTGGCATACAAATACTGATGAAGAACTGATCAAAAAATACTGATGTCTGAATTAAGCGATAGAACAGTGAATAAAAGCAAGTTTCCTATGACATGAGGTCAGTCATACAGGCAAGTGAGTGAGTCGAGGTGATGTGACCTTGGTGCTAAGCATAGAGAGAGTTTGGCAATTGATAGTTCACCTCAGCTGACAAATTGTCTTGGGCTTGGAACTAGAGAAACCACAGATGGAATAAATCAAATACCCGCCTATGTATGAAAGTGGGGGTGAGGGACCCTGTGAATGCATCAAGAGTGAAAGGCAACAGGAGGCAGAAAAGTCCCATGTCGGCAGTGTGAGGACGTAGAGGGGAGCACACGGGGCCGTTACCATCAAGCTGTGTGCCAAAACTCTATTCCCTTCGCCCAATGCCCCCTCTATTATTAAGGATCGAGACAGCAGTGTGTGCTGCACCAAAGGATTTACTGTACTCGCTGTTACACCGTCCATGGGACTGGAACCGACTTCAAACAAGACAGGAGATTGTAGATCCGGGTTAACAGACTCACTTTTACTCTGCAATTCCTCCATACACGGCTGCCGTATACAGATCAAGACAAGTTCTTTGGTTAGTGAGATACCTTTGGTTATGTGCCTTTCCAGTGTTCGTTCTTGTCCTGTTATGAGACCCAACATCAACCACTTCTTCTGCGACCCAGCTGAGAATCTCCCCTGAAGGGATATGGAGGCCTCGCCTTGAGCACCTCTAACAGGATGTGAGCCTAGGACTGTGCTGGTGTCCAGATTCAGTATCAAATGTGCCCTCATTCTGTTCTGACAACTTGCACCATTAAAACATTAACTGCTATTGGAGTCTGTTTTCCTGTCTGCTCAGTCTTCCTCCAACACTCTGCTCTTTCTCTAGTACGGAACAGGACCTACACCGGTCCTGTGCATTCGGGTCGTGAACCCTAAACTGGGGTGGCCTTGCCACAGACCTCCCCTATTGGCAGTCTCATTGCCTAAGTCTCTCTGACTAACTCTCCACCCGACTGTCTGTTTTCTGTAAAAACTGTTCTAAGCCCCTCTCAGTTGATGATGTAACCCCTGAATTAACTCTCTAGTGTCTAAGCAGTGTAGTGTAACTGAATCCTTATCTATTGTATGGTTCCCCTCTGGGCAGATCTCCCGCATCCCAGGGACAGCCTTAGGCAGAGCCTATGGAGAACCGGCATAACGGCCATAAGGATTACACACAGCAAACATTTCTTTCTCATATAAATAACACAAAGACATAACAAATATGAAACAAACTTAGTAACCCACTTGTTGACTCGGCGTCTACTTCACCCGCCACCCTCCTACAAGGGATGTGAGAACACCGCCAACTGGTGAGAATACCTAGCGATGTGAGTCAGGTCAGAAGGACTATACTGCCTTAGAATTTTGTTGGATTAAAATAAAAAAAAACGGACTACTCGGGAGCTGTGGGAATAAAATAAGAACAGGACCTGGCCACTTTAGGCCTGGTGACAGGTCCTCTTTAAAGAATGAAGTGGTCTGTATTGTTTCACTACACAGTGCCGCCCCAGATGACTCCGGTTTTCTTTATATTTTTTTGGTAGTCTGGTCTTTACCATCTTGGCTTGAATTACAATACCAGGAATGCAGAGGGCATAACTACAAAAGGTGCTGGGGTTGCAATCGCTCCTGGGCCATGGAGCCTAAGGGGTCCCAAAAGTCTCTGTGACCTATATGAAAAGACCAATACTATTAAAAATTTGCAATAATTGGGGGCTCCATTAAAGCCTTTGCATTGGAGCTCATGAGTTTCAAGTTACGTCACTGCAGGAATGTAATGTTTTGGAACATTGTTTTCTTGTGTTGTACTCTAGAAAAAAAAAGGCAGAACATTCAGTTAATATATAACATACCAGTGATCAGTGATTTGCTAATAATCTTCATCTCGAAAATGAACCCTTAGATATAGAGAGATCACAAACCAGTAGATATACATATTTATCACCTGCAGATATATAATGTGCACTAGTGCACAATATACTGTATATACATGTAATATAAATATGAGACTTTGACTTTTTACAGGTGCCTCTTGAACAGGGGTTAAATATTAATTTCTATCTGCTTGTCTTGTGTTTTTCATGACTTTGAATCAGATGACAATGACGGACTTTGGTGAAATCCTAAAAAATGTTGGGGAATTTGGTCGTTTTCAGAAATTTTTGGTTTTCATGTTGTGTTTCCTTAGTTTTTTCAATGCCTTCCACATGTTTGGGCAAGTGTTTATGGCAATCTCTGTACCTCACCACTGCAACACCAGCTGGATCCTGGAAAACAGCCCCAATATCACCGAGGAGGACCAGCTGAATTTAACTATCCCACGTAATGAACTTGGAAGATACGAACAATGTGTCATGTACACTCCTGTGGATTGGGATATAGAATCTATTCAGACGTATGGACTAAACGACTCGGAGGATTGCCAGAATGGATGGGTGTACGACACGTCACAGCAAAAGTCAACACTGGTCACGGAGGTCTGTAAATTTTTCATTAATTTGCCAAAATGCTGATCACATGTAATCCATAACCTCCTTTGATATAATGCCAAACTAAGTTATTTTGAAGGCACATCGCATGTACAGACAACCTTTGTCACTCTGTTTGCTGGGGCTGAACTATAACTTCAGCTTGCTGAGTCACATAGATCCTTTATTATATTCTACGCTTAATACAGAAGCAATAATAGAAATATATTGTATCCATATACAGTACAGACCAAAAGTTTGGACACACCTCATTTAAAGATTTTTCTGTATTTTCATGACTATGAAAATTGTACATTCACACTGAAGGCATCAAAACTATGAATTAACACATGTGGAATTATATACTTAACAAAAAAGTGTGAAACAACTGAAAATATGTCTTATATTCTAGGTTTTTCAAAGTAGCCACCTTTTGCTTTGATGACTGCTTTGCACACTCTTGCCATTCTCTTGATGAGCTTCAAGAGGTAGTCACCGGAAATGGTTTTCACTTCACAGTTGTGCCCTGTCAGATTTAATAAGTGGGATTTCTTGCCTTATAAATGGGGTTGGGACCATCAGTTGTGTTGTGCAGAAGTCTGGTGGATACACAGCTGATAGTCCTACTGAATAGACTGTTAGAATTTGTGTTATGGCAAGAAAAAAGCAGCGAAGCAAAGAAAAACGAGTGGCCATCTTTACTTTAAGAAATGAAGGTCAGTCAGTGCGAAAAATTGGGAAAACTTTGAAAGTGTCCCCAAGTGCGGTTGCAAAAACCATCAAGCGCTACAAAGAAACAGGCTCACATGAGGAAAGCCCCAGGAAAGGAAGACCAAGAGTCACCTCTGCTTCTGAGGATAAGTTTATCCGAGTCACCAGCCTCAGAAATCGCAGGTTAACAGCAGCTCAGATTAGAGACCAGGTCAATGCCACACAGAGTTCTATCAGCAGACACATCTCTTCAACAACTGTTAAGAGGAGACTTTGTGCAGCAGGCCTTCATGGTAAAATAGCTGCTAGGAAACCACTGTTAAGGACAGGCAACAAGCAGAAGAGACTTGTTTGGGCTAAAGAACACAAGGAATGGACATTAGACCAGTGGAAATCTGTGCTTTGGTCTGATGAGTCCAAATATGAGATCTTTGGTTCCAACCACAGTGTCTTTGTGCGAGGCAGAAAAGGTGAACGGATGGACTCTACATGCCTGGTTCCCATCGTGAAGCATGGAGGAGGAGGTGTGATGGTGTGGGGGTGCTTTTCTGGTGACACTGTTGGGGATTTATTCAAAATTGAAGGCATACTGAACCAGCATGGCTACCACAGCATCTTGCAGCGGCATATCATTCCATCCGGTTTGCGTTTAGTTGGACCATCATTTATTTTTCAACAGGACAATGACCCCAAACACACCTCCAGGCTGTGTAAGGGGTATTTGACCAAGGAGGAGAGTGATGGGGTGCTATGCCAGATGACCTGGCCTCCACAGTCACCAGACCTGAACCCAATCGAGATGGTTTGGGATGAGCTGGACCGCAGAGTGAAGGCAAAAGGGCCAACAAGTGCTAAGCATCTCTGGGAACTCCTTAAAGATTGTTGGAAGACCATTTCCGGTGACTACTTCTTGAAGCTCATCAAGAGAATGCCAAGAGTGTGCAAAGCAGTCATCAAAGCAAAAGGTGGCTACTTTGAAGAACCTAGAATATAAGACATATTTTCAGTTGTTTCACATTTTTTTGTTAAGTATATAATTCCACATGTGGTAATTCAAAGTTTTGATGCCTTCAGTGTGAATGTACAATTTTCATAGTCATGAAAATACAGAAAAATCTTTAAATGAGAAGGTGTGTCCAAACTTTTGGTCTGTACTGTATGTCAGTGTAAATGCAGGGATTGAAGATGTAAAAATAATTCTACAATCTGATGATGTTATTTTTTAGACTGTTCATTTAAACATTCTGATCACAAGTTCTATGTGAACGGAGAAAAGTAAGAGTATCTTCACATGTGTCAGACTCATCATTGAAATGTCACCATTTCCTTATATGATTGCGGTTGTTTCAAACGAGTTTCTGCAAGTTCCAATAACCCCTTCTCGACATATGACATAATAATAAGTCCTATGTGGGGCGCTGGGGTACAGAGCGGACTCAGGAACTAAAGAAGCAGGGGCCAGCTGCCAGGATCTGCCTGAGGCTCGGGTCAGACGGCCGTAGATACCCTGATCTGAGAGAATTGGGCCAATTATATAAATTACACTCTGATCAAACTCTGACCAGAGTTTGATCAGAGTGTGAGCATAGTGCGATTCTCTCAAATGAGGAGATGGAGAATAAAATTTCTCTATCTTCCCCATTCTGTGAGTGCGCGGAAATCAGACAGCACTCAAATGTCATCCAAGTGCAGTCCGATGTTTTCCACGCACTCATTGACTTGCATGGCCGAGTGTGATCCGAATATCCGAACATGCTGCAATTTTTTCCTTGGACCGGCTCGACTAACATTGGTCCTATATTTTATTAGATCGCATTAGAATGGATATTAAGGTGGTGTGAGCGAGTCCTAAAACAGAAGTGGCTGGAGCTTGCATTAATTGCAGCTGTTTAACCGTTTACATGTTGATGCTGCATGTGATTCTCTGGGTGCCCATTGCCCACTCCTATCCCACCGCAAAACTGTATGGTGCAAATGGGAATCACAGCCTACTGAAGGCTCTAGCAATAGCTAACTTTGTACTATCATGAAGCCCAGATATAAAGCAATCCCAAACTCAAGTCCCCTAGGGGGACTAAAAAAATATATGAAAATGAATAAAGTTTTTAAAAATATAAGAAAACTGAATAAAACATGTAAAAGTTAGAATCACCCCCTTTTCCTAATATAAGATATAGAAAATTAAATTGGAAAATCCCAATTTACAAATTGTTATAGCTGGCTAGGACCAACCTTGTATGATAGCCTATAGTAATTATGTCATGCTCTGCTACGTACAGCCTTAGGCCACGTTCACACGTTCAGTATTTTACATCAGTATTTATAAGCCAAAACCAGCAGTGGGTGATAAATTCAGAAGTGGTGACGTGTTTCTATTATACTTTTCCTCTGATTGTGCCACTCCTGATTTTGGCTTATAAATACTGAGGTAAAATACGACCAAATACTGATAGTGTGCACGTGGACTAACTCTTCTGCTCATACAGGGTCATGAGCAGATTACCCCTGACTAAACAACAATGGCAGAAGTGTCATATTATTCTGGATGTCACTATGATTGGGAAAGGTAGCTATGCAGGCGAGAGCAGTACCCACCATCCTTAGTACAGATCATTGGGCTTCTATGAAATCTGTATAATATACTGCTCGTCTATCTCATGTCACATCACTCTTCCTCCTGCTAATCTTTGTTCCACTAAATATGATAGATTTTTCATGTTGTATTAATAATGATTCAATATGTCTTTTTGTGTTTGCTTTAAGTTTGACCTGGTATGTCACAGGAAAGAGCAGACAGAATTATGTCAGTCCATTTATATGCTTGGGCTCCTTCTTGGATCTATTATATTTGGTCATTTAGGAGACAGGTAAGAAGGAATACTTTATAGTAATTACTGTGCATGAAATGACAAAACTTGCGTAATTCCCCGGTGGCCCTCTGAGCAGGAGTAGACCTCCCAACCCCTATATGAGCAGTGTTTGGCACAATACACTTAAAGTTTGTCTAGTCTCCTGTGACTGCAGACTTGTAGTTTTAGACCGGACAAGCCCTTCAAAGAGTGGCCATAACTGTTTTATTGATGGCCTTTCCTTAAGATAGGTCATCAATATCTGACCAGTGGGGGTGCAACACCCGGCAACCCTGACAATAACCTGGTATCGGCGGTGGTGTCGGAGCTACTGTGTTGCGGCAGCATCCAAGAACTTCCCGATGTCGCTGATAACAGCTGATCGGCAGGGTTGCCGGGTGTCGCACCCCCACTGGTCAGATGTTGATGACTTATCTTAAGGAAAGGTCATCAATAAAACAGTAGTGGTTAACCCCTTTAATGCAGCAATCAATACAATCATATACAAATTTGTCAATGAGGGTAATGTAGTATTTGCATACAGCTAAACAATGGCCCCCCCATAATCCAGGTCAATGGTGGGCCCTTGGCACCTCAGTCCGACACTGCTTAGGAATAATATTTTAAGGTTAGTGTAATAATTAATACTTATAGCATGAATTTACCATCAGGATCCTTTTAAAATGAAATATATGCAAGTGATGTAGTAAAATTAGAAAAATGGGAAATCGTAGTTTTAGAGAACCATATGTTGGGGATCACTGATCTAGCTAAAAAAATTGAATATACTGATCTGTTATCTGCTCCTCTTGATGATTATACATATTTTTTCTCATATGCCAAGATGTAAATGACCATTCCTCAATTATGCGATAATAATTCCTAACAATATGCCATGGGATAGATACGGCTACATGTTGCCTATATTGCAACTTTTAAAAATATTATTTAATTAAAGGAGTAATAACATCGTAAGACTTTATGGCATATCCATAACATATTCATGGAGCATACGTGTAATTGGTAAAGAAAAGTAAAAATCCAATGTTATATGTAGAGGTGCTGTAAATCTTCATGAATGCAGTTTGCAAGTAAATGAATATTTGTATCACTGACCTTAATTCTTACCAATGTAATAATTATATCTTTCGTTAATTTTTAAAGGATTGGGAGGCGTCCAGTTATATTAATCTCCACTTTATTGATGTTGGCTTTTGGTCTTGGAGCCGCATTTGTTGCAGATTTTTATGTATTTATGGTGCTGAGATGTTTTGTGGGAATCGCTATGGCTGGGGTCCTGATTAACAATGTAGTACTAGGTAATATATTTCAGAAACTTTATAACAGTAGTAATTATTCAGAGATTTTTTTTTTTCAAGCATCGCCTTTCTGTTAACACAAAAGCAATTTCTTACATTGTATCTCACACTTGTGATATCTTTTGTGATTGAGAACTTATGTTTTTTTTTATAAATTTATCTTTATTAAATGGCAACATTTTTTAACAAACTTTGGATTTTTTTTCACCACTTAAATAAAAAAGAGCCTATACATGTTTGGTATTTACGAACTTGTAATGACCTGGAGAATCGTAATTGCAGTTCAGTTTTAGCATTTAGTGAACATGGTAAAAAAAAGCAAACCCAAAAACTGTGTACTTTTTTTGCTATTTCACCGAAGTTGGATTTTTTTTTCCCGTTTTCCACTACACGATATGGTAAAACCAATAGTGTCGTTCAAAAGTACAACTTGTATCGCAAAAAATAAGCCCTTACACTGCCATATTGACCAAAAAATAAAAAAGTTAAGGCTTTGGGAAGACGAGGAGCAAAAAACGAAATCGTAAAAATGGAAAAGGGCTGTGGTGTGAAGGGGTTAAACTTAGAGTTATTACATAATCAGATAAATTAACGAGGTGGATGAGAAAAAAAAAAGAGAAAAAGTAGAAGATGGAGCTGAACCATAAACACACAAAGAAAAAGGAATGGAGGGAAGGCAAGTACAGGAAAGAGGGTAAGGGGAACATATATTTCAACTATAATGTCGAGGCAGTCAGCAGAGGATCTAAACTCCAGCCAATAGAACCATATTTTGTAGAATATGTCATAGGAGTTGTTAATCGTGGCGGTAAGTTCCTCCATTAGCATAATCTCATTTATTTTGGAAAACCAAAGCGAGATTGTCGAAGTGGACTATTTTTTCCATAACAGAGGAATGCATGCTCTAGCAGACGCAATTAGGTGTCTCAGTATCAAGTTTTTGTAAGCTTTTAAAGGGATATCACTGTGATGGCGAAGGACGAGAGCTGTGTAAATATCTGAGACAAGATCAGTGAATTTACGTATCACTAGTTATACTTTTTCCCAGAAAGGTGAAAGACATTTGCAAAATCAAAAAATATGTAATAGGACACCTTCTTCTTCCCCGCATCTCCAACACATGGGATTGACATCTGGAAATATAGAGTGTAGGTGAGTTGGGACCTGATGCCAACTGGCCTCCCAAAATTGAGAGCTGATGGAAGAGTTATGTGTTAGGGTGAAGACACCCCTCCACTGATCCCAAACGTCTATGTTTTTCAAAAAATCCTCATGTCATTAGTCTCCCTGCCCTGATCCCCTATAATGAGACATCTCGTACTGTACTATACACACATAGGGAGAGACTTGTCAGTCTAACGGAGCAGGGCATGGAGAAGCCACCAAGGACCTGCCAGCAATAATGCAGCCAGAGTCTGAAACATGTTGCTTGTGGTACGGGTAGCATGAATCTCAGGTTCCTTTTAATGTCTTAAAATGTCCACAAGTTCCAAAGTTTTATCAATTGAAGAGCTTCTTATTGTCACCCCACTAGGTATGATGTGCCTAAAATTCTAGATTAAAGGTAAAATTTTAAATTAATGATCATATTAAATAGCAATTATTAGATTTTAGGCTCATTAATTTCTAAGACATAACATAAGAGAAAAACTCAATGTCCCAATACATTATTTGAATTTTCAAATATTAATAGGTAATATTTAGAGATGACCAAAAAGATTTTGAATTACCCTGTGGCACCCAGACCAAGGCAGTGATCAATTCTGTGCTGGAAATCCTCTGCTGGCATTGTGGGCACCTCTGCCACTCACTAAAACCCCTGCGACATTCTTACTCACCTGTCCTGGGTATTTGGGGCTCTGTTTCCTTCTCCTGGGTCTGCTGCCCTCTGCTGTGCTTCACATCGGGTTTTGCATGTTGTTCAGAGTGGATATATGACATCAACACCCTGGGTACATGTGCCCACTCAGACCTGAGGCTTAAAGGATCCAGCTCACCTAGTGAACCTAACAGAGATTATAATGCTGTGGCACAATCCACATCATTGTCTGATGTGATTGTAAGGGGGAAGACCAGGGTGTGAGTGCTTTCAGAGCAAGGGATCCGGAACTGCCGGGCCGTACCTCTTGTTGCAGGGGGAAGACAGACTGCAAGCAAAGGAGTCATGTGACAGAGAAGCAGGGGGTGTGTCGAGACAGAGAGCTGGGAGGTCAGGTGACAGGGGAACTCCTGGTGTGACAGAAGAGAGGAAGAGACGAGTTTTGCGTGGGAAAGCGGAGCTGGATCCGGCTCAGCAGAGCAGCGTGAGAGGGTCCAGGTTCCTGGCTCCAGGACTGGGAGCAAGAGCCGAGTGCAGTGGACCGGAGGAGTCAGGCCGACTAGAGAAGAGATGCCGGGTCGGTGGAGCTGGGCACGTGAGGTGCCATGTTATGGACTAGGGGCTCAGCTGGTAAAACCGGAGACCGCCCGCTGCCGCCCGAAGACAGAGCATTGTTTGGGCGGGGACGCCTGAAAAATCAACACCGGCATCAGCTGGCAACTGCCTTGTGAGGAGCGAGAGTCAGCTAAAGTGAAAAAAACTATTGATTCTGCTACATCCAGTTAAACTGTGAACTGTCAGTGATAGACTTTGACCTGCTTTTCCCTTGTTTTTCCCCCATATTTTCCCCTGATACTCCCTGTGTGGAGATTTACCCTGTTATTATAAACTTCCCCTGTTTATTAACCCCGTATTGGTTGCTCTGTGTTTCTGTGTCGCTGCATCTAAAGTACCTGTGTTACATGATTACTTCATGGGAGCTTAGCATGCGGCAGAGGTGCTCAGGATGGCATGCGGAGGATTGTCGGCATAGAAGTTCATGCTGCCCGAGTCCAGCTGCCATGGAACATTTTATCTACATTTGAACCAGGGTAGGTTGAATCTTTTTGCTCATGTCTAGCAACTCTAATTCAAAGGGGACAATCCCTTTCAGTTTGTTCTTGCCTCAGCGATCAGCTGCTCTTTTACAGGTACAACTCTTGGCAAGCCTTGTCCAGCCATTAGAGGGGAAATATAAAGGGCAATGACATTACATTGCAAGGCAGACAATCGGATGGCTCAAATCGCTCTTACCCCTTTACAGGCCTGACATACTGAGATAGATATCTTTAGAAGTCAAAAATAAATTACTGTTTTACTACATACTATATACATGAATATTTACATGGTGACCATTAAAATGAATAGGTGCCTGTGAATTACATTGTAATTTTGAGTCTACAAAAGTGTTAACTGGTCCTTGCAGTGGCCCTCCTCCTGGAATCTGAAGGGGGGTACTTTTGCTAACAGAATATTCATTTTACAATGGTCACATTTTTAGGTTACAGTAGTGAAGGGGGGCACAGGGCCGGTTGCTGTTGGCCGGAACTGAGTTCTCTTTGCCCTGAAACCCCTGTGTTAAACAGGGCTCTGACTTGTGTGTATTGTGCTGTGGGATTCATTCTGTACTCACTTGTTGTTCGGGAGTCCTTGTTACATGGGACTGGATACAGCTGCACACATGACATTAGATCTTAGGTCCGATTTAACAGGTTGAACTTTAATGTGCAATTCTGATACATGCGATTGCTGCACACAGAGTGATACAGAATCCCCTCCGGATGATGTTCCCTCTGTCCAGTGTACTATCAGTCCTTGCCTCCATTCTGCCCAACCTGCCCCCATCTCAACAGCTCCGGTTGGTACCAGGGACCGTCTATCCAGCATAACAGCTTCTCTGAGGCCTACCATCTTTCCCTCTTGCTGTGACCCAAGGCCTGAGACTGCCTCGGGATCTGTGCGAAACTTCTGATGTGTCCTCATACTGCTTTGGAGACTTGGCACTGACAGGACCCTGACGCGCCCCCAGGGCCGTGGGGGTACTCGGTGCCGGGCCGGTGGACGCTGAGAAAAGGGATATGTCACGGCGGCTGGCCGGGTCCGTGGCCCAGGGCGGTCAACAAAAAGGGGAATGTTATTTATATGGGGTTTGTAGTTTTATAAAGTGTTTGTGACGCCACCTGTGGTACCTGGTAAGGATTACCAGCGCTGCTGCAGTCCTCCGGGGGTGATGGGATGGCAGCTGGGATGTTTCTGCTCCCCACAGGCGGAGCGGGCCCCCGGGGCAGTGTAGGTGCAGATGGTGGTGATGCTGGGCGTTGTAGTGCAGAGGGAGAGATGGTGCAGCTGAAATAACTGATGGAGGCAGTGCAGTGCAGTCATCTGAGTTTTTACTCACAGTTCTCATGTAAGTTCCACAGATACACTGCGCGGGTGCCAGCCTCCCACGTCGCGCTGCGTCTACCAGAACAGGGGTTCAGCTCTTCCTCAGATAGGTCAGGAGCACTTGACGGAACCGCGCTTTCTTATGTTCCTCACTAGACTGACTTCTCACGCTGGGTCTTCTCCCTCCTGCCCTGAGCTTCCCCATACGCAGTCCCGATCAGGTGCTCTGAAGTCCCTCTGGGCAACTTGGAGTTCCCGGACCTACTTGACCCTCACGGTGACTAAGATGAGGCTGTGGCAACTGCACCATAAAAGTCAGAAGCCTCCGGTTTTTCCAGCCGAGACCTGGAGTAACACGGCTGGTCCAGAGGCCAGTCCCCTTCTTGCGGCCTGATCCCTCTGACACCTGGAAGATTCGGGGCGTACGGGTGCCGTCCTGCACTCGCCGTACCCCCTGGGATCCCTTCTATAGAATGGAGCCTTTCTCCTCTGCTCCCCTCCTGGGCCTCTATCACTAGGCCCCACTTGTGGAGCAGAGCTCCTGACGATACTCTGCTCCCTGACTGACTGTCCTCTCTCACTCATTGAACTGTTCTGCCACCCTAAGATGGCTTCCCTTTATATACCTCCTACAATGGTGCTCCCCTACTCTACTTCCTCCACCCACACCCACTACTGGTTCCCCCTACCTTTGGTTCCCCCCACTCCAGCCAGGGACAGGGCTCAGCAGGAAACACATTGCATCTTGCCCTTCCAGCTGGCCTGGAGCAGTGTAGTGTTGAATGAGGGTGTTGGGGTTTCGGGCAGCACTCCCTCCTTACCTGAGAGAAGGAGACACCACACCTCTGGGTGAGGTGCAGTACCTCTGTGGCGACTGAACCCTCAGGGGCGCCACAACCCTTCACCGCTGCTGCATCCACTGTTATGGAACCTGTCAAACACTGTCACTGTCTAGCACTTGTTTTGACTGAACTTCGCTAGCACGTTACTCTGCACTTGACTGAACTCTCCTCAACTGACTAGGAGCAGGAAGTGCTTCCCTTATTATCTGATCTACCCCTCCCATGTATGGGCTAATCCCAAGTTATTAACTATATACTATGCTGAGTGAAGCAAACTGAATCCCTATTCCTTGGAATGGTTCCCCTAGTGGACAGACCACCCCAATCCCTGGGAACGGCCTTGAGGTAGAACCTCCAGGAAAGCCGAGACACAAACCGGCCATGAGGATAAAATGCAACTCTTTATAAAAACATGTAGCCATAAAAAAAATTCATATTCATTCCTGTTCACATTAACTTTTCTTGACCTGATGTCTTCTTCTACCTCACTACAGCAGGATTAGGGCAGGACCGACATCAGCGTTAGAAAAGCCTGACAGAGGTAAATTCTCCCATGCCTGTCATTAATAGGATTGGGTAGACATGGGGAGTCACGGTGATGATGCTGCCATAGAGCCTACATATACCCAGGGAACTATCTCAGGATTAGGGTCATGCAAGATTTAAAAGTTTCATGGAACTTTTGGGATTTACTATGGTAAAGAAAATGGTTACCACTTATAATTATTACAAAAGTCTCCAGCATGGTATTTGTGTCTGTGGACTATTTGCTTTTTCTAATTTCCTGCAAAGTGATCAGCAAATATGTGGAAAGCAGGATATATTGATAGACATATTCTTTTCTTTCAGTTGCTGAATGGGTGGGACCATCACAACGTGCTTTTGCCACTATCACTGGCCATGTATGCTTCGCAATAGGACTGATGGTGCTGGCTGGAATTGGATATGCTATACGGAACTGGAGGTTACTACAGATCGCTTGCGCTGCACCCACAGCTTTATTGGTCTTTTATATTTGGTAAGTAGAATCCACTCCGGCTGTGCACCCGGGACCGGCCACCTGCCCACAAAGTCCATCGACCTCGTGATGTCAGAAGGCCAGGTCTGCTCCTTAGTACTTGGCCTGAGCCCTAGGCTCTGGATGCTTTAGGAATATCCATCGGGGAACTATACTTGGCCTCCCACTGCCTCGAACAGTTGGCCCATGCTGCCCCTTTCAACCCACCACACCTGAACTTGACCTTCACTATGCACTTCTCTAACTAACACTGAACTCCCTCTAACCAGGAAGTGCCCCCCTTTTATTGACACTAGTGCCCACCCACTGGGCTAGTTCTATTCTTAACTATTTCCTATCTTGTATGCTAAACCTATTATCCTTATTCTAAATCTTATGCTATCCTCACATTATGCATTGACAATTTACATACTGTACATCACCATAATACATTACATTAGACACACATTACTTTTACATATAAAACAGCACAACAGTATTCACATGGCGTGTTTGTTGTCTTCAGGGGCAGGAACAGGGTAAGACAGTCCACATCCCTACAGACACACCCACAGGCGGATTATAATGAGGGCAATCTGGGCTACCGCCCGGGGCTCCAGTGGGCCCAGGGCTCCGGTGGGACCATGGCCAGATTGCCCTCATTATAATATGTGCAGCGCCGCGGCACATACCGGCAGTCAGAGGTGGGGGGGGGCCCCGGACCGCTCCCCCAGCAGCGGCGCATGGCCGCTACTTCTTCTTCGGCCGGGCCAGCACTGCACCTGTTAACTTCCCTGTGTGCTGGCCCGGCCACGTCACTGTTAGGAGACACGGCCCTGTGCGCGGCCGTGTCTGCTAGTGCAACGTCACACAGTGCGTGCTACACTGCTGCACCGGAAAGGAGCTGGAGGACTGGAGAGGAGCTGGAGGACTGGAGCCGAGCCAGGGGATGGTGAGTGTGTGTGTGTGTGTGTGAGTGAGTGATTGAGTGAGTGAGTGTGTGTGTGCAGGCAGATATCATTGTGTGATTATCTGTTTATATGTATTTTTGTGTTTCAAATGTGTTTATGCGTGTATGTATATGTCTGTATATGTTTGTGTGTGTGTGTGACTGCGTGCGGCCTCCCACTGTGTATAGATGGCACCATGCGGCCTCCTGCTGTGTATAGATGGCGCCGTGCGGCCTCCTGCTGTGTATAGATGGCTACATATGGCCTCCTGCTGTGTATAGATGGCTACGTGCGGCCTCCCGCTGTATATAGATGGCTACGTGCAGCCTCCTTCTGTGTATAGATGGCTACGTGCGGCCTCCTGCTGTGTATAGGTGGCTACGTGCGGCCCCCTGCTGTGTATAGGTGGCTACGTGCGGCCTCCTGCTGTGTATAGATGGCTACGTGCGGCCTCCTGCTGTGTATAGATGGCTACGTGCGGCCTCCTGCTGTGTATAGATGGCTACGTGCGGCCTCCTGCTGTGTATAGATGGCTACGTGCGGCCTCCTGCTGTGTATAGATGGCTACGTGCGGCCTCCTGCTGTGTATAGATGGCTACGTGCGGCCTCCTGCCTCTTATAGATGGCTACGTGCAGCCTCCTGCTGTGTATAGATGGCACCATGAGGCTTCCTGCTGTGTATAGATGGCTACGTGCGGCCTCCCGCTGTGTATAGATGGCTACGTGCGGCCTCCCGCTGTGTATATATGGCTACGTGCGGCCTCCCGCTGTGTATAGAAGACTACGTGCGGCCTCATGCTGTGTATAGATGGCTATGTGCGGCCTCTCGCTGTGTATAGATGGCTATGTGCGGCCTCCCGCTGTGTATATGCGACGCCCTCCCTGAGCTGTGGGGTACTCTGTGCCGGGCCAATGTAGGGCGGTGGTGCGGGGTGTCGTCGTGGCTGTGACCCGGTCCGTGCCCAGGGCTGTCACATGAAAATAATGGGCTTTAGGATGAGTGGTTGATCGACTACGCCACCTGCGGTTTCTGGTGAAGGCCACCAGCGCTGCAACAGTCCTCTGAGGCTGGTGTTCTGGCAGCACAGTTGGTACTACTCCCCACAGAAGGAGAAGGCCCCAGGGCAGTGTTTGGAGGGACTACGTGGAAATATGGTGGGTGCAGTGCCGCGCAGGAATAAACAAGCAGAGGTGGTGAATGAAGTCATCCGGGTCTGTACTCACTTTAGATTAACTTTCAGCTGCAAAGCTTCTCTCTGCTACACACTGCGTACTGCGGCCACCGGGAAGGGGGTTCAGCACTTCCCAGGTAGATCAGGAGCACCTGCCGAGACCCCGCTGGTGTGTGTTCCTCTCCTTTGTAAGTTCTCCCAATAAGTCTCTTCCTGACTGTGTGTGGTACGAACGTGGTGTAAGGCCGGGTCCCACTGGATAAACGCAGTTTGAGAGATACAGGTGGCGACTCCGCTCCGTCCGTATCACCTTGGGATCCACTAAGCCTCCGGGCTTTTCTGACTGAGACTTGAAGTGACAAAGTCAGATATCGGGGGCCGGTTCCCCTCTTACAGCAGGAATCCCTCTGGCTAAGCCAGAGTAGAGAATACAGGTGGCGACTCCACTCCGTCCGTATTCCCCTGGGATCCTTTTGCCTGTGGAGCCTATCTCCTCTGCTCCCCTCCAAGGCCTTCTTAGAACAGGACCCTGACCGGGTAGAAAAAGCAGTTAACTCTAACCCGCTCCTCGTCTCAAGCCAGAGTACGATGACCACGAATCTTCAGCCAGCTACAGACTCTTGCCCGACCCTGACAGAAGACCACAATCAAAGACCTTGAACTTAAGATGGCTGTAGATTATATATCAATCAATAAGTGCTTCCTAAAAGCGTGTCCTCCACCCTCACCCACTGCATGGTTCCCCCTATCTTTGGTTCCCCCCATCTCCTCTATCCCGGGCCGGGGCAGCACCCTGGTGCATTTAGGCCCTCTACAGGACAGGAGTGGTGTAGTGTTGAGTGTAAAGTGGGGTTCTGAGTGATGCTCCATCCTTACCTGGAAGAGGAGATACCACACCTCAATCTGAGGTGCAGTACCCCTGTGGCGACTGAACCCTCATGGGCGCCACATATATATGGCTACGTGCGGCCTCCCGCTGTGTATAGAAGACTACGTGCGGCCTCCCGCTGTGTACAGATGGCACCGTGCGGCCTCCTGCTGTGTATAGATGGCAACGTGAGGCTTCCTGCTGTGCATTAATGGCACCGTGTGGCCTCCTGCTGTGTATAGATGGCTACGTGTGCTCAATATTAAGCCATACAATTAATGTAAGGCTATGTGCCCACGATGCAGAAATGCTCTGGATATTTTTGGAGCGTTTCTGCATCTCCCTGGCAGAAAAAGTGCATGTGGATTGTACATGCGTTTTTCCTGCCAGGGACAAGCGGATGTGAAGCGTTCTTCACATGCATTTCCGCATGCGGGTTGATAAGCGCTTTTCAAGCGATTTTAGCATCACTTGGAAAAGTACTTGACAACTTGGTCACACTATATAAATCCATGCAACCGGCACGGTCCGTAGCCCAGGGCGGTCAACAAAAAGAAAGGGGTTTTTGGGTTTATATGGGGTTTTGGAATAGTTCTTGACACCACCTGTGGAATGCGGCCAAAGGGAGCCGCTGCTGCGGAGCAGTCCTCTGAAGCTGATGTTACTGCAGCAGGGATGGTATGGCTCTCCACAGGAAGAGCTAGCTCCAGGGCAGTGTAGGGGTTGTTGGTTGCGCTGGGTGTTGTAATGCAGGGAGAAAGATGACGCAGATGAAATAATGGATGGAGGCAGTGCGGTGCAGTCATCCGAGTCTTTACTCACAGTCATTAAGTTCCTCAGGTTGCACTGTCCAGCTTACAGCCTCCCACGTCGCGCTGCGTTCACCGGAACGAGGGTTCAGCTCTTCCTCAAGTAATTTGGGAGTACCTGACGGAACCCCGCTTTCTTGTGTTCCTCTCTCTAGACCGTCTTCATGCTGCGTCTTCTCCCTCCTGCCCTGCGCTTCCCCACTCTCAGTCCCGCTCGGGTGCTCTGAAGTCCCTCCTGTCTCACTGGAGTTCCCAGACCTGCTTGACCCTCACGGTGATTGGAATGAGGCTTTGGCAACTGGACTATGAAAGCCAGAAGCCTCCGGTTTTTCCAGCCGAGACCTGGAGTAACACGGCTGGTCCAGGGGCCGGTCCCCTTCTTGTGGCCTACGATCCCTCTGTCTTCTGACAGATTCGGGGCGTACGGGTGCCGTCCTGCACTCGCCGTACCCCCTGGGATCCCTTTAACAGAACGGAGCCTACTCCTCTGCTCCCCTCCTGGGCCTCTAGGACTGGGCCCACTTGTGGAGCAGAGCTCCTAAAGAGTCTCTGCTCCCAGACAGTCTTCACTCTCTCCTCTGAACTAACCTCCTGCCACCCTAAGATGGCTTCCCTTTTTATACCTCCTTCTATGGCGCTCCCCTAAACTGCTTCCTCCACCCACACCCACTACTGGTTCCCCCTACCTTTGGGTTCCCCCCACTCCAGCCAGGGACAGTGCTCAGCACTGCGCATACATCTTGCCCTTCCAGCCGGCCTGGAGTAGTGTAGTGTTAAATGTGAGTGTTGGGGTTCCGAGCTGCACTCCCTCCTTACCTGAGAGAAGGAGACACCACACCTCTGGGTGAGGTGCAGTACCTCTGTGGCGACTGAACCCTCAGGGGCGCCACAGAGTCTCCTCTTCTCCAGACCCGGGTACCATCCACACATTGAAATGCTTGGATTCCGCATGTGCAGATGCAGTGATGCGGATTCCATGCGTTCCAATGCAAGTCAATGGCGGCGAAAACGCCGCGCTTCCACAAAATAATTGGTAGTGCTGCGGATTTTTCCGCAGCATGTGCACAGCACATGCGGATTATCATTGGGGAACATGGCAGACCTTCTACCAAGCGTTTTTTAAGCGTTTCTGCAGCGGAATTTCACGTGAACTATCACATGATCTATCACAGGGGATCATGTGACATGTGATACATCAGGTGTAGGTGTGTGTGTGTGTGTGGGGGGGGGGGGGGCGCCTTGCTACTATTAATCCACCCCTGGACACACCAATAATACAATCTTACCTAGTACAAATAAGACTACCTAATAAACTAGGGTCATTATTGTGGGCACAAGTGTGGGATTATGGATAGAAGTACCGAGTGCCAGGTCATTAAAACCAGTGGCATTCCCTTCATTAATGACCTGTTATAGTTTGTATGATTGCACAAGTCACACACCCCTATGGTTGGCCTCTGTACTGTCCCCATACAACTTTAGAATCAACAGTATTTCCATCTTGAAGGCAGTCATGTAATGATAGTCTCAGAAGGGATTATACTTATTTCAGCTTTTCATGGGACTAACTCTTTAAGGGGCACATAAATGTATTGCTGTCCTGTTTCTGCCCCAGTGATGCTCCTTCATGTGTTGTCCACCACTTGTATTGTCTGGCAGGCCGCTGTATGCAGTGACTTGCTGAAGGAGCTGCCCATTGTCAGCTAAGGCCCATGCTGGCCTAATGCTAACATTGGGTTGCAATGTTATAGCACATACTGTTGTTCCACGAAGTTGTGGGGAAAGAAAAGTCCAATAGAAGTTGGGAATGCATGAGTAACTGTATATAGTGCTTGTTTCTTACACATTCCTCACATGTATTAAAGCTGTCAAACAGTCGTAAATCATGCACACGGGAGTGATTCAAACATATCACCGAGCACGCTGAAGATACTTGGTACTCACACAAGTATACTCACCGAAAGGGTTAACTGAACATACTTGCTCATCAATAGGTGTAGGAGCTGCGAGAACCTGTAAATATGCTGAGCCATTCCCAGGCAAAGTGGCTGATGCAACTCCATGAGTGGCCAATTGAGAGTAGCAGAGACCCATAGTGGAAAAGTAGGTGGAGATGAAAGTCACACTGGTGAAACACAGCTTAGTGGGACCTCCCGGAGAGTGTGAGGTGCCACTATTGTAAAAATAAAATATTTGCTCCAAGCAATTGCATGTGGGCGTCTTACACACATGTTGAGAAAATAATTACCCTTCTATTGATTTTATATGTGCTGTAGATTTATTGGATCTATTTGCATTTTTTCCTATCCCCTATTACACCATCCATATTACAATACCACAAAGGTTTCTTCCAGAATCTCCCCGTTGGCTTCTAACTAAAGGCAAAAATGAAGAAGCCAAAGATCTCCTCCAGAAAGCTGCGCACATGAACAAACGAGAGTTACCGGAACATATACTGAAGCAGGTAAAGCAGTCACTGTCATCCAATGAATCCACCTATTTATAATTCACTTTTGTTAATGTGTGGCCCAAAATCTATCGTCCCAAGATGTAAAGGTGACTATATAGTGCTTGGCAACGTTTCCAGGTGACAGGAGTCTGGGACGAGTTTCCTTATGGCAAGCAAAGTAGATCGACAAAAATGAGCATTTCATTTTGCAGGACATGTGCCTCCAAGCCCTATTTACTACAATTAGATGCCGGGGCTCTTTCTAATGAGAAACTTTGCAGAACCAATGGTTTTAGGGATGTTTTGGGAGCCTTGGAGATTTGACAACTTTTCCAGGAGTCTGGGAGGTCTTCCAGTTTTTCTTGGGCCTCTAGGACATCCTTAGGGAGTTGGGAATTATACTATAAATCATTATATATTTTTTATCCTCTTTAATACATTTAATGCAGTATTTTGGATACTGTATGTCATAAAGTCAGTTGAATAAGTTGCACGGGAATCCTTGCAGAGAGTGCCCACTGGCTAGGTTCTATCATTACCCTTTCTTGTCACTAATATCAAACACATATTGTTAAAGGGGTTATTCAGGACTATATTTTTTTAACTATGCGCCTAAAAACTAAGAGGCAGGTAGTTGCTATCTACCTGCCTATTGTGCCTGGCTCCGATCTCTGCTGGCACAGAGCAGTCAGAGAGCGCTCCTGTCGACGATTCAACTGCTTCCACAGATCTCATGTCAACAGAACAGCGGCTTTTCTTGTGCTCTGCTGACGGGGTGTGACTGCCAACATCATGCTGATTGACAGCCAGCTCCCCGCTGCCCAACTGCAGCGGTCCAGAAGAGGAAGCAGCCCGGAAGAGGAACAGTTGATCTGCTGATGTTGAGTAGCTGAATCACCAGCAGTAGCAGTCGGTGACAACTGCTTTGTGCCGGTGCCGAGTAGCACAGTTAACAACTACATGCCTGTTAGATTTTAGGCCCATACCAAAAAAAAATAGTCTTGGTTAAACCCTTTAAGTACTTGGATTAGTTTTGGGTTATTGATACATATTGCATTACTACATTCCCTTGTTATTTTCTATTCTTTCTTTTTTAAGTTACAAGAAGAAAAACGGGCAAAATCTGGCAACATAATCGATCTGTTTAGGACTCCAACTCTCAGAAAAAGAACACTCATTATGTGTTTGGTATGGTAAGTTCCAATAGTAGTGTCCTAGAGATAGCCAAAAGACAATTGTAAAAACCTCTTATATACAGCATTGATCTATAGACCTATAGAGGTGCTGAAGGGTATTGGGTCTGATGTTTTAGACAATACCTTGACACCAGCTCATCTCTACGTACTTGCAAGAATTGGCATTTCAATTCATGCTAAAAACATAAAATAATACAATTTTACTTTATAGGGGGAAAAGTTATAAGGTAAAGAAATTGAACATACATGGACATGAGGTGGATTCATTCACTGAAGGGAATGTACTCCATATATCCGTCTTAAATAGGAGACTGTTGGAGTAGGAAATGCCAAGACGCACCTGACTCAATAAATTTAGAACATTTTTGGATGACCGCAGTTGGCCAAGCTGCCACCTCTTAGCCCTGCTAACTTTTTAGAAATGTGGCATAGTAAAATCAAAAAAAGAAGAAGCACACTTTGCTCAAAACAGGTGTGCACCAAAATGTGCAATTATTTTCACTAGAAAATTGCTACAAATAACTTACTAAATGTTCGCTAATACTTCCTATGAGAATCAAGCATATTGTAATAGCATAGAACAAACATTACAAGGTCTACTGACTAACGAGATCATGAAAATACCCAATCCTTAAAGAATAACCTTGTTTTAATTTTTATTTCATAAATCAATAGTACACATGAAAATAAGCAACTATATAATAGACAAAATTTCTTCTTTTGCTTCTTAGAATGATCTTTCACTCTCAATTCATGGATACAATCTATATTCAGTGAATACAGAAATTCTGAATCCTGAGATAGATGACAGTTTGTTTCTATGAGGAGCTAGAGGCAGACACCGACGTTAAACTGTAAATTATCCCGAAACAACAGTTACAGTTCTCCATAGAACTTTAAGAGCACCAACTGCCGTCTCCTATCTCAGTAATGGGAAAATCTGTGTTCACTTAAGACAGATTTTACTCGAGAATTGAAAATTTTGAGAATGAATGATCGGTCCTTGAGGAGAAAGAATCACATTTATCTGATAAGATATATTACAAAGTGGCTTATTTTCATGAGTACTCTGGATTTTAAAAAAAAAACAACGGTTACTGTTTAAACTAAACTTTTTTAAATCTTTTATCTAATAAAGCAAATTTAAACATAATGAAATGTTTTTGTGTGAAGTTTTTACTTCAATTATGTTCACAAGGGACAAATACGCTGCAGATTTTTCATTTATATTTTCCAAGCAGAAAATTCCTAGCATATTACAGTAGAAGAGTAAAAATCCATCTGTAATCTGAATGGATATTGACCTATAGTGCAGATGTTAAATACTCACATTGTTAATTTATGCTGAAAATTTTTACGACAGATTTGCATAGGGCAGATCCATATAATATGTGAATTACAGCAGAAAAAATCCACTGCAGATTTTGCAAAATTTGCACTGCAAAATCTGCTGCATAAATTGACTTTCTGTAGATTTTAAATTTGTACCACTGGTCAATTTTTGTACAGATTCCTACTTTAATATGCTGCCGATCTTCCACCTATAGACTACAGACAGAAAATCCTTTCATCTTCCCTATATTAGTATGAATTATTGTGAAATCCATTGCAGATTTGCAGTAACTTGTGTGGATTTTGCCATGTATTAATCAAATATTTTTTTCTGCTCAATTTACTTCCTGAGTGGATGTATTCTTAAAAGGGGATGTCTCATCATATGCAACTAAATGCAATCAGCTGATCATGCCGCAGCCACTATAGGGGTAATGAAGCATTACATGCCGCCATTTAAATGACAAAGTCCTTCTAAGCTAGACCCATTGCCCATCAACCAAGTTCCTGTCTCATGAAGGCTGCATGTCTTTGCATAAACCAAATAGTCCATTCAGCTTGCTATAAAATACACTTGTGTAATCTCATAAAAATGGCTTAAAGGTAAACTTTCTCTGTTTTCAACATTTTTTCCTAGGTTTGCGAACAGTTTAGTGTATTATGGCCTCAGTCTCAATGTCGGAAGCTTTGGGCTCAACATTTATCTTACTCAGCTCATATTCGGAGCTGTAGAAATTCCTGCTCGTATTGGATCTATGTTCGCCGCACAATTTTTTGGAAGAAGGTTGAGTCAATCATTGTTTCTTTTATTGGGAGGAACTGCTTGTCTCATTGTCACTGCAATACCAAAAGGTATTGATTGACCCATGTCCATTTGTTTTTTTATAAATATATTTTGCATTAATTTATGTTCTCGCCAGTCTTGATGAGGAGGCGTGCTGGAGTCAGTTGCTCATGATTCATGGAAAAGTGCACACCTCCTCATGAATCTGGAGCATCTGATGAGTAGTGCGCGCCTCTGTGTGCTACATCAGAAATCTCACTCCACTCAGGTACTGGAGTGAGTTTACTGGCGTAAGGAACACCACAGCTGGTCATGAATTAGTCGGTCTGTGGCATCCTGCCAGGTCTCATCCTGCTCCAGTTCTGCCCATTTTGGTGGAGCTGAAAGAAACTTGTTGTGAAGATGCCAAAAGTCACAAAATTAAGGTGCAACTCTGAGTTGCGCCTAATTCTTAAGACTTTTTAAAGCTTTTATGACAGAATTCTGGCATGAAAGCTTTGATGAATCGGGCTCTGTGGGTTTGTACCAGAACATGAAGGGGAGACCCCCTTGAAGCCATGGTATCGGTCCATGTTCACAAAGAAACCTTGTTTATAATAATGTTTAACTGTAGTTATCTTCATCAAAGGGAACCTGACAGCTGACACATGCTGCCCGATCCACAAGCAGTATGAATCAGGTACTGGCTGTACGATTTCAACCATATATGTTTGACTCTTTGCAGCGTTTCAGAGAAAAGCATACTTAAAAAGCTGGTGGGGACTGAACTGCATGGGAGACTAGTCGGACAAGCAGGTCCTTTACAGCATCTTTCTGCCTGCTCCCCTTGAGTGACCGGTCTCTCCCTGAGTCTATGTATAAGGATAGACCTATCAGTCATTGGCAGCGGATGTGGAGAAGCCGCCGGCGACTCGTCTATCTGACTATTAAATAATGTTTTTATTGGCTGAAATCATTCAACCAGTGTCTGATACAATTGAAACCAGAAGTTTACATACACTATATAAAAAGACACATATGCATTTCTCAATATCTGACATGAAATCAGAATAAACCTTTCCCGTTTTAGGTCAATTAGGATTACCATCATTTTTAATATTTGCAAAATGCCAGAATAATAAGAGAGAGAGAAAGTTTTAAGGCATTTTTATTACTTAGTATTTGGTACCATTGCCCTTAAACTGAATGACTTGGGTGAAACGTTTGGGATATCCTTCCACAAGCTTCTCACAATAGTTGGTCGGAATTTGGGCCCATTCCTCCTGACAAAACTGGTGTAACTGATCCAGGTTTGTAGGTTGCCTTGCTCGCACCTGCCTTTTCAGCCTTGCCCATAAATTTTCAATAGGATTGAAATCAGGGCTTTGTGATGGTCACTCCAAAACATTTACTTTGTTATCCATAAGCCCCTTTGTTACCATTTTGGCAGTATGCTTCAGGTCATTGTCCATTTGGAAGAACCATTTCTGCCCAAACTTTAACTTCCTGGCTGATGTCTTGAGATGTTGCTTCAGTATTGCCACATAATCTTCTTTTCTCATTATGTCATCTATTTTGTGAAGTGCTCCAGTCCTTCCTGCAGCAAAACAACCCCACAACATGATGCTGCCACCCCCGTGTTTCACAGTTGGGATGGTGTTTTTAGGTTTCCAAGCTTCTTCCTTTTTCCTCCAAACGTAACTATGGTCATTATGCCCAAAAAGTTCAATTTTAGTTTCATCAGACCACAGGACATGTCTCCAAAAATTAAGGTCTTTGTTCCTGTGTGCATTTGCAAACATTAATCTGGCTTTTTTATGTTTCTTTTGGAGTAATGGCTTCTTCCTGGCAGAGTGACCTTTCAGCCCATGTTGATACAGCACTCGTTTCATTGTAGATATTGACGCAATCTTACCAGCTTCCGCCATAATCTTCACAAGGTCTTTTGCTTTTGTCCTTGGGTTGATATGCGCATGTCGGACCAAAGCACGTTCATATCTGGGACACAGAACCCGTCTCCTTCCTGAGCGGTATGATGGCTGAACATTCCCATCGATGTTTATACAGATGAATGAGGCGCCTTCAGGTATCTTGAAATTGTACCTAAGGATGAGCCAGACTTGTGCAAGTCCACAATTCTCTTCCTGTTTATCCTGGCTGATTTCTTTAGACTTTCCAATGATGCTACACAAAGAAGCAGTGTGTTTCAGGTGTGCATTAAAATACATCCACAGGAGTGTCTCTAACTCAGATGTTGTAAAAAAAACCTATCAGAAGCTTCCAGACACATGATATCATCATATGGGCAGTCCAGAATTGGTTAAAGGAATAGTAATCTTAGGGTATGTAAATTTTTGACTTTGCAGTAATTAATAAAAATGCCTTAAAACATTCTCTCTCATTATTCTGGCATTTGGCAAATATTAAAAGTTATGGTAATCCTAATTGACCTAAAACGAGAAAAGTTTATTTTGATTTCATGTCAGATATTGAGAAAAATATGCATGTGTGTCTTTTTATATAGTGTATGTAAACTTCTGGTTTCAACTGTACATGCTGCCTGTGGATCAAGCATCATGTACCAGCTGTCAAGTTCTCTTTAAATAAAAAATATTGAATGGGTTTAAAAAAGGTTCATTTCGTTGGATGTGCTGCCTCACTGTCCATTTTTCTTGATTGTTGGTGACTGTTGGATCAAGTCCATAGAGGTGTGCACCCCCTCTGTCACAATGCCAGTGCTGCAGCTGTTAGTTATGTGTATTCATGTACAGCTTCATACACTGTGTATACAGTTTCAATCAAAACGATACATTCCCCAATGCAAGTTAAGTTGATTAATCTCGTTTACAACGTACAATCTTTCAGCTGTTTGCTATAAACAAATCAAACAAGAACAATTGAAATATCTCTTAACAATGTGTGGTTTCTAAAAATTCAACATAAAATGCACATTTTACTGACTACTGCAAGCTCAGAACTATTCAACCACTTAATGACAAGTGTCTTTAGTACTTTAGGGCAGCACGGTGGCTCAGTGGTTAGCACTGGAGTTTGTATGTTCTCCCTGTGTTTGCATGGATTTCCTCCCACATTCTAAAGACATACTGATAGGGAATTTAACTTTGTTCTTCCAACTGTATCTTTAGGGACTTTGAATGTCATTGTTATTTTTTTGGAAATTTTTTTCTTGTTTTTATAAAGCAATGGTCTCTTCTCTTTTAACTTTTTGGGCCTCTCTCCTGCCATATTTCTAATATGCTATCAAACGTCTCAGTCAAAAAAACCCTAGTCCAAGTGTTTGATGTCTTTTATGAAGCCCTTGATTGGTTGCATCGTTCTATGATAATTTTGGGACTGCAGTAATCATAAAAGGGTATTTTATGTGAAATTTGGAGAAACTACTTGTTATATTTATTGTGTTGAGGTATCTAAATTGTTCCTTCCGGAAAACAGCAGAAGGTTTTCTAAATTGTAATAATAAATCTAAATTGCAATGGGGGATGAATAATTTTGATTGCAACTGAGAAGAAGGACAGACAGTAGCAAAATATTCCCCTGCCATAGTGTTTTTTCCACACAGGACAGATTGTTTGATGCTTCTTTTGCTCCTCTAATCTTTCCCTAGATCTTAGGGTCACCTCCTTTTCCCCTCACTCTTTCTTACAAGTAATGCCGTTCCTAAGGAGAGAGGGGTCTCACAGCTGTCACCTCACTGCAAACACATGGTCGGCCTCTATGGAATGAATGACCTCACTCATTGAGAACCCCTTAAGCCCCAGCTGATTATATGTAGCTCACTGATGAAACAATACATGGGTAAAGATACGATTTCCAAATTAACTTTAATGCTGTGTTTGCCTTTAATGTGCTCTCAATATAAAGGCAGTCTAATGAATATCACTCTGTGACATTTTCAGAGTTATCTGTTGGGATCACAGTGCTGGCAGTAATTGGAAAATTTGCAACTGCGTCTTCCTACTCAATTTGTTATATATATGCTGCTGAGTTATTCCCCACAATCATCAGGTGAGATGTCTGTAGGCAAAGAAACGCATTATTAAGGCTTTCTTACCCTAGGGCTTATGCACATGGTCGTATCACATGTCTATATTGTACTGATTTGTAATATGGAAACCATATCCCTGCTGCCGGGTCATACATTACCTCTATGTTTCTACAAGTTTACAGTCATGTGATGGTATCTTAATTTAGATTCCATGAGAATCTTTGACTAAAAAATCATGGCCGCTCCAGTACATGCAATGATATGGAGCCATCCTCCTCTTGTACCATTACTTCTAGCAGTGAACATGGTGCCTCATGGATGAGCGGATCGATTCGTGGGACCCTGGTCCATCGGCTTGGTCTGTAGTCTCTATATGCTAGATAGCAGGCTTGTGAATCTCTTACCTTCCGGAATCCCCAAAGCGGCTTTTGATTAGCCGGGTTGTCGCAATGTCATCTATGTGTCATGCTGCAATGATGACGTCCTACCAGCCCGGCTAATCTAAAGCCACGCCGATGATCCCTGAAGGGAAGAGATTTGTGAACTTCCTATCCTGCGGCTTTACTGAAACACTTTTCAGTAATCCTACTCACAGTTGATGAGAGAATATTTAGGAAGGAAGGAACAAAGGTCCTTGTGACTTGTTACAATGTTGGCGTCATATTTCAGGACCACACTGGAATCCATAAGCTTTTTAGAATGACCCATTCTTTCACAAATGTTTGAAAAGGCAGACGGCATGGTGAGGGGCTGGATTTTATACACCTGTGGTTATGGGACTGAATGATAATCCTGAATTCAGTGATTTAGAGGGAAGTCCCAATACTTTCGTCCATATAGTGTATGTTTAACATTATGATTGTTTAGCTCAACACCAAAAGAAAATCCACACTTACCAGCTCCCCTTCGATCCATTTCTGTGGTGCAGTTTTTTAGAAGAAGGCAGTCACTATATCTTTTGAAGAGCTCATGTAAATCCAAGCAGGTTATGGATGCCACAACCCCAGTTCTCAAGGCAGCATAGCACTATGTACCCAAGTACATTTTTATGTTGTTTATCATTATTTCATCATAAAATACTATTGTATATTTTTGCTGTAGTTTTTTTGTTTCTATATTCCAGGCAGAATGGAGTGGGACTTTGCTCTATGACAGCTCGGTTAGCTGGGATCATAGCACCACTCATTAGTCTTCTGGATAAATATCACTCGGCTATACCAATGGCCATTTATGGAAGTGTGCCGATCATCGGAGGTCTTTTTTGCTTCCTTTTACCAGAGACACTGGGCAAGAATCTTCAGGATCATACATTTGAAGTCAATAGTATTCCAAGGTAAATTTTTCCTATAGATATAAACTATTTTAGATTTGACAATAATGAATGTTTTGCTCTGTATGTCAGAGATTTACTAGAATGGCATCAACAATGTTAATAATATTCTACTTTGCTGATCACTGCATGAATGGATGTAGAATTGGGGACCCCGGGACTGAATTTTACCAGTGATACACCAATATCAGGCTTTATGTTCATAGATTTATTTTGCTGTGTTCTCTAATGAAAGCAAATGTTTTCTTTCAGGTCAGACAGTTTGTCAAAGGACAACTTAAGTAATTCACACACACTGCATGGTGAACCGGATGAGAAGAGCACGAAATTGTAAAGAACAAATATCTCCATATCTTTATGTAGTGAGAAGTATTTCTTCTACAAGGACCCAATAACTCCACTAATAACATTAATGGAAGAATTGTATTTAGAATCCATTCTATAAGTTTTCCCTGTGAAAAACGAATCTGCTAAATGGCAAAGTCAACGCAACTACTGTACATTTGAAGGGTGTTTGTAAAGGACCTATTAAATAAAAAACGCTACACAAATATACAGCCTGGATGGAATTAAATATTATATGAAACTTGGGCTCTGTTCATACTTTTTGTTTACCTGTTCTTTTTTTAACAAACAATTGCAGAACTTTTTCTTCCGTTCTAAAAATAAACACGCGAACGTAAAAGAGACAGTCCCCATATAAATCAATGGGGCCTCTTTGCTTCTGTATGAAGCAGGAGTTCACAGGATCCTAATTCTGCTTATATGTCTCATTTGTCTTTTTAAACCGGAGCCGACAAATTGAGAGGATAAACGGATGTGTGAACTGAGCCTTAGGGTGTACTTACAGGTGCATCTCGCTAAGTTAGAATATCATCAAAAAACTTAATTTATTTCAGTTCTTCAATACAAAAAGTGAAACTCATATATTATATAGAGTCATTACAAACAGTGATCTATTTCAAGTGTTTATTTCTGTTAATGTTGATGATTATGGCTTACAGCCAATAAAAACAGAAAGTCATTATCTCAGTAAATTAGAATACTTTATAACAACAGCTTGAAAAAGGATTTTAAAATTCAAAATATTGGCCTACTGAAATGTATGTTCAGTAAATGCACTCAATACTTGGTCGGGGCTCCGATGCATCAATTACTGCATCAATGCGGCGTGGCATGGAGGCGCTCAGCCTGTGGCACTGCTGAGGTGTTATGGAAGCCCAGGTTGCTTTGATAGCAGCCTTCAGCTCGTCTGCATTGTTGGATCTGGTGCCTCTCATATTCCTCTTGACAATACCCCGTAGTTTGCTGGCCAATCAAGCACAGTGATACTGTTGTTTTTAACCAGGTATTGGTACTTTTGGCAGTGTGGACAGGTGCCAAGTCCTGCTGGAGAATGAAATTTCCATCTCCAAAAAGCTTGTCGGCAGAGGGAAGCATGAAGTGCGCTAAAATTTCCTGGTAGACGGCTGCACTGACTTTGGTCTTGATAAAACACAGTGGACCTACACTAGCAGATGACATGGCTCCCCAAACCATCACTGATTGTGGAAGCTTCACACTAGACCTCAAGCAGCTTGGATTGTGGCCTCTTCTCTCTTCCTCCAGACTCAGGGACCTTGATTTCCAAATGAAAATTGTAACTTTGGGACCTTGTGGAGTGTGTCAATGACTGCCTTCTGGACATCTGTCAAGTCAGCAGTGTTCCCCATGATTGTGGAGCCTACTGAAATAGACTAAGTGACATTTTTAAACGCTTAGGAAGCCTTTGCAGATGTTTTTTTGTTAATTATTTTCCTTTACTGAGACTTTTGTGTTTTCATTGGCTGTAAGCCATAATCATTAATATTGACAGAAATAAACAGTTGAAATAGATCACTCTGTTTGTAATGACTCTATATAATATATGAGTTTCACTTTTTGTATTGAAGAACTGAAACAAATTAACTTTTTGATGATATTCTAATTTTGTGAGATGCACCTGTAGTTACGCTTGCGTCCGAACCCCCCTGCAAAATGGGATTCGCACACATGTGCCGACAGGGCCATAAAGTATAATGGTGATGGTCATCTCTGTTATGTCTAGCAATTTTACTCAGTTGCATTGTATAAGTAAAATGCAATGATTTATTTATAAAAGGGGTTATGCACTTAAATTAAACTGGTCACAAAGTGCTTGCTAATGAAATGCACCTACTTTGGATCAAGGTGTTTTCTTTCTCTGCAAGAGAGAACATTTTCATCTAGACTTTAACTTGTCCACTTCCACATTTTTCTAATGCTTCAGAATGGGTTAAACTAATTTAAGAAGCAATACCGACCTCACCAGTTTCATGCCACTTCTGATCCAGGGCTGCAAAGTCCCTACAGTGATGACGTCCCATCTCAGGGACTGTTGGCCAGCTGCAACAAGTCATTGGCTGAGGTGGGTCACTGTTGCGATCAGCTGAGGGATCATTGGAGAGGGAATAGGAAGTACAGAATAGTTTCGCACTTGGGAAGCACTAGATTGGGAACAGCAAAGTGAGTAGTGCTCTTTTTTATGATATTCTTACAATTTTTTTTAAATTTCCGAAATGGAAAACCTCTTTATTAGTAGTGGACGCGGGATATACATGGATCCAATGTAGCCACTGATCAACCAATAAACACTATAGTATTTTCTTTGCTTTCAGGACATGGATCGACAACAGGGCATGAAAGGTGACAAAAAATAAAGACTTGGCATAATGGAATAAGTCATTTTTGTTTATGGTACATTAAGCTAGAGGATGATGCCCACTTTAAAAGCATTGCTCTTTACTTTTACCAGGAAATCCCCTTTTTAAATGAAGCAAACTTTGTAAAAAGTAAAAAAAAGTATTGGGCATATGCACTCTTACTTCCATTGCATTAATGTTGTCCAAACACAATAAGTGAGAGTGCAGCAGCCCAATAGTGTCTGATGATTGGCTTCAGGACTCATGTGGCATAACAATGTTATGCGAACCCCGGCATACCGGGCACCAACATATCCAGAACAGCGCCAGGGCGTGAGGTGAGTATATTTTATTTTTATTTTACAAGATCTACAGTACTTCATTTAAAATCATCCAGGTTGTGGCCAACCCATTTTAATTCTGTTCATTGAGGATATCTTTTAAGAAAGGTTACAAAGCAAAATCGCCAATTACTCTTTTGACCAGAATATGAAAATGCCAAGCTGTACTAGATCAGGACACTTCTACATTGACTTGATCTGGTCAGGACAAAAACATTGAATACAGATGTAATGCAAATACATATTTATTACGCAACATTAAAAACAAAGGCCTTATCACAGACAGAGATGTATAAGATTTATAAAAGACTTTCATGAGGGAAGAATTACAATACAAAGGTAATATATTGATAGATTTCACATTTTATGCATAAATTCTAAAAAAAAAAAAAAAAAAAAATTTTACAAATAATAAATTACAATGTTGAATATTTTAAAATTCTAAAATCTGTTAAGAAATGCATAGAAAATCTTATAGATTAAGAAAGAAATATAATCAGTGTTGTATCTTTTTCAAGATCTTTCAGTTATAAGACACCATCATGTGCTCTAAAAAACATTCTATGGGCAAATTCCACCCAATTTAAATCCACTGTGACCCATTAATAGCTGGGTTAAGCTGGCCATAACATAAAATTTGTCAGCGCCTGGCCATTTTCGTGGAAGTGGTTAATAATCTCTGCCTCCCTATGGCAGATTTCAGAGGTTTTTTAACATGGCTGTTCCATGCCTCCAATGGGTGATACAATAAGCCACTGCCAAGAGATTCTTCCCCTTGGCCAAGTGTGCACGTTTATATTAGAGGCTAGCTATTTTATACTTACTTATAGTGACTGAAACAGTTGAAATTTAGCACTAGCACATTATTTTTTTTCATTTTGTTCCTTTACTTGCACTTTTTTAGTGCCTAAGATGATTTTACCAATGCTCTGGCCAAGAGACATTCATAGAACAGGTCATGGAGACAGTACATGTGTAGTGAGATTTCATTGATCTATATTGTTGGCCTTTATAATGCAGGCTGACTTTGCATTATTACAGGAGACACTTAAGGAAATAATCATTTCTGAGTTGGTTTTGAATTACCAAAAGTGACAAATACCACACCCGTTTCATTTCCTTTGTTATTGGAGTTGTCTACAGATGAGATCACATGTCTTCTAAGAAGAGGAGAAGCAGTCACCTCATAATGAGGAGGAGCAGATACAAACTGAAATGTTGAAGAACTTTGAGTGTCAGATTGTTTAGTAACCGTTGTAGATGTCTTGGACCTGACAATTTTGTTGCCGTACTGATCAGATTCTTCATATTTCTCAGTAACTATTGTTGTTCCAATTAGTTTGGGACCTTCTTGCCCAGTTTTCAACTCTAAGACACTTTTTTGCCTTTGAGAATTGGGACTTGGTGGCTGGTTGGAGTTTTGTTCACAAACCGCTGGAATGTTGAGTGATTCAGATGACAATGATTGTCCATTGTCACATGCACTCCACTTAAGAAAAGGATCTACACACTCTAGAGAATTTATTCCATTCTGGTCTTTACCACCAACACCTTGTTTGTGCAAATTTTGAGGCATGTCTCCATTCTGGTTTGAAATTAAGGCTGATGGCAAAGAACTACTGTTTTGCTGAGAAGTCTTTCTGGCAGCAGACTCTATGGTAATGAAGGAAGGAGATGTTGGAGAAAGTCGGCTGGAGACACCAGTAGTCACATCCAGTTCTGATTTTTTGTTTTCTGTTTTTTCTTGATTTACAACTTCTCTATTCTTTTGTTCAAAAAGTTGTGTTGGTTTTTCTGCTTTTGCTTTACTAGAAACAATACTAATTTTTCTTATGTTGTTCGAAGTGTTGGTAGATGTTCCTAAAGATTCACGGAATAGACTTGAAAGACTTACAATGTCAGAATCTGATTTTAAGTTGGAAACAGCATAAAGTGCTTTCTTAATTGTTTCTTCGATTTCTAAAATTTTTGTTAGGGTTTGCTCTTTTAAATGTTTGATTTCTGCACTTGCCCTTTCAAGGTCCTCAAAAGCAAGTTCCACTGATGAGACACTTTCAGAATCTTCCTTCTTGAGCTGAAATTTTTCATCCTTTTGACTTTCTTCTTCCTTGGGAAGAGAAGAGGCATTTTCTTTTGAGTTTACCACCCAATCTGGAACAGTTTGAAATAATCCCCTCATGGATTTTACATCAACTGTGTGGGTGTTTTCTTCAAATTCTTCTACTTTTTTCAAAATCTTCTCCAACTCATCTTGTTTTCTCAAATTTTCAAAAATATCTGTTGCAGTCTTTACATTGTCCTTCATTATTTCATCCATATGAATTGATAACCGTTGGCGTTTTGCATCTTCTGATTCCTTTTTTCGCTTGATCCTCATGACTACATTCTTGTTATCGAAATGACTAACATTCGTTCTTGATTGTTCTAAATCAACTGAGTTTTTTAATGACGTGTCTGCACCATGTAAATTTTCAAATAGTCTCTGTTTGTTTATGTCTCGTTCAGAAATTGAGCTTAAATGATCTTCTGGCATTGTATACATTGTCAGGTTAGGATCTGAATAAGCACTGCATTCATTTAATATGTCTTCTTTCTTTTTCTGATGAAGTTTTATCACACTTTCTTCCTGGCAGGTCTGATCTTTACTTGTAATTAGATAGTTTTGGCTGCATAATTTGGAGTCTTTGTGAAGAAGCATTTCCTTCTCAGATTCAGGATTTATATTTGTAGAAGGATACATGCAAGCATCTAGGACATTGCTTGGAGCTTGGATGAGCATTGTCATATTGGTTGGTTCTAGTGTACCTTTAAAACTACATTGATCAGATCGAGTTGAAGGGTTAAAAATTGAAGATGATGGTGTAGTTAAGGAGGCCTTGTTTTTCGGTCTAGGTGGTGGGCGTACACCTGGTAACAAGTGTTTAGGTTTTGGTGGCAGTGCTGGCTTTTTTCTTTGTATTACTTGGCTAACTTGAGAGACATTAGCATTTTTTTCTACTGTATCTTCACAGGCCTTTTCAATGAAACCTATAGTATTTGTCATGGGATTATTCTGCTTTTCCAAGTCATCTTTTGTTGCTTCTACATCACTTGGGCTGGGAACTTGGCACCTTTCTTGTTCGGTCACAGGAGCTGGAGAAGGAGGAGAGTCATTATCAGATGATTGTATTGACTTTGCCATATCCTGATCTTTTCTGTTCTGAACATCAGAATTCCTTTTACATGCAGCATAGGATTGCCCTGCATTTCGGTATATCATAGCGGCTTTAAAGTCACCCTTTGATACATTTACATTAGACTTTTGGAGAGATTCAAGGGTGGATGTTAAATTACCTTTTATAACTTCCTCCTTTTCTATTTCTCTCTGCTCTTTTGAAGCATTCTGCAATGCTCTAATAGCTGCCTTTACATCTCCCCTGACAATATCTTGATCCCTTTCTTCTTGTACTATGTGTGCCTTATAGTCACAATCATTAAAGGGATTTAAATAGTTTTTTTCTTGTTTGGGGGGCTCAACATCATCTTTAATGTTGCTAGTTTCTGCTCTAGTGATTTCTTTATTCTCACATGAAGTTTTATCTTCCTCAGAAACACTGACCTTTTTCGTAGATGTGTGAAGACTCGCATAGGATGTCCGTTTGTCTTTAACAGTGGTTGCGACGCTTGCCATTTGCTTTACTGCTGCATGTTCTTCCTGAAATGCTGCTTGGACTGGTTGGATGATAGTGCTTTCAGCTTCTTTGTTGGTAACTTGGATTTGTTGAGGATTGTTTTGTATCTTGCATTGTACTTGTTTTTGGATAGTCCTAGCTTCAGCTGTCACCTGTCTCAGATCCAGCAATGCAGACTGTAGATCGGTGCTAGTGGCACTGTTATTTTGCAATGTATTAGAGTTGGAACCCACAGCAAAAAATCTTTTATCCAACGTAGAGGTATCCTGTTCTTCAGATGTTTGCTTAGTGTCTGTGCTCTTCTTAACTGTTGTATTGCTTTCTATAGCACTACTCAGACTTATGTTTCTTTTTTCTATGTTGCATCCAGATAAAGGTTTCTGGGCATCTGAGCCTGTTATGGTTTCATCCACAGCACAATCTTTCACACTCTTATGAAGTTGTACAGGGTGGAACACAGGAGTAGACGTAACAAACACACATTCTGACCCTGCTTTGCTTTCATCAGTTGACTGCTTACATTGCTTGGTAGTAACCTTTTGCTGTATAGATTCACTCTGAGAATTTGTAAGAGGATCTAATTCTGATTCTACTTGAAGACTTTTTAAGTATCCAAGATCACCTTTTTCAATGCAGCTTGTGAACAACTGGACGTTTCCTTTTTCATTCTGCTCCCGAGTCACTGAGGTTTTTAATTTGTTTTCTTTGCCACATGCAAGGAGATTCCCAATTGTGGATTTGACATTTCCTTTGAGAATATCCTGCTGTACCATATTAAATTGACAGTGTACTGACAGAGCATAGATAATAATTTTTACTGAACCACTTTCTGATTCCTCCATAATGATACCAGTTTTTGTAGAAGCATCTTCATTTAGCAAAATTTTAAGGGCTTTGGCTACATCATCTCTGACACTTTCTTCCTCCTGTTCTGCTGACTGGACAGGGTTCAGAAGATTGAATTTAGTTGCAATGATTTGTCCGCTTCTGCTTTCTTCAACCAATAGACCATGAGCTTCTACATCAGTTCGGTGGAGAAGCTGTAACAGGATTCTTTGAAGGTTACCTCCAACAATTTCTTCCTTTTGAATTTCTATCGTTGTCTGTGTTGCTAACTGATATTTTATCATCTTCACATGCCCACCATTATTATTTTCAATGACTATTCCTTTATGCTGAATTATATTATGGGAAAGGAAAGCATCAAGTGTGTCTTTTACATTTATCTTTTTCTGTTCCATGTTAGATGAGTGTTCGAAGTCAAATTTATCTAGCGGTGTCCTTTCAAATAGCCAGGTTGTACTCTTCACATTGGCTTTGGGAATTCCTTCTGTAGCTTGAGCAGCTACTGGGCTTTCTTTCAGGCTGTCTAAGGGTTGAGATTCAAATAACCATGTACAACGCTTAACATCACCTTTTTGATTGTCTTCTCTTTGTACTTTTACAATACCGCAATGTTCTTGATCATCTCCTTTCAAGCAATCGATTGGTTGGTTTTCAAAGAGCCAAGTAGAAGTTCTAACATTTCCCTTCTGTGCATCACTGACACTAACTAATCTAACATATTTCTTCTGGTTGGCTTCTTGTGATTCAAATCGTTGCTTATTAAATTTGACATCACCCTTATGTACATCATCAACTGTTCTAGATGGGCACTTTTCAGTGTCAGTAATAGAATCCAACGGTTCCGTCTCAAACCTCCACCTGGCAGCCTTGACACAGCCTTTTTCAATATCTTCTTGTGTAACAGCTCTAATGACAAAAACTTCTTCATCCCTCTTGATCATGTCAAGTGGTTTTGTTTCGAATAGCCATTTTGCACCCCTGACATCTCCTTTTTGAACTTCTTCCTTCTTTACTGATTTTACTTCATGGTACATCCCTCCTTTGTCTTGGATTGCATATAATGGCTTGGTTTCAAAAAGCATAGTACAGGACTTTACATCTCCTCTTGTAACAGTTTCTTGCACCTTGTTTATTTCTTTCTCATCAGAATCCTTGTGGATCTGATCTAAAGAATATGTTTCAAAGATAAATTTTTTCCCTCCAACATCTCCGCCTTCTATATCTTTTTCAGGAGGTAATTCTTGAATCCCATCTTCTTGACTTGTCATAGAGTCAATTGGACAATTTTCAAAAAGCCAAGTGAATTTATTTACTGAACCGACTGGTATATTTTCTTCTACAGAAGTTTTCGTGTTTTGGAATGGGGCGCACACATTTTGCTTTGACTCAAAAATCTCTTTCACCCTCGAGACTTCACCTGATTGAATTTCAACACGACTAGAATATCTTATCATTTTTTTCTGTTCATTAGTAGAAGAAAGACTATCTAAATGTTCTGTCTCAAATAAATGCCTGGCTGTTTTTACATTAACACCTTCCAGATTGTCTGGGGAAGCAGTGCTTACAATTATATGACGCTCTTTAGAGTCTGTGATAGAGTCAAGTGGTTGAGTTTCAAACATCCAAGTGTAAGAGTTAACATCACCTTGAATGGGAGGTTCCTTCTCATGCCTTTTCTCTGATTTATCATATAACATGTCAATAGGCTGGGTCTCAAAGAGCCATCGACATTTGGTAACATCACCTTTTTGTGGGTCTTCTTTCTGGGCTGTGAACTGTTCATTTTTCACATTGTTATCCGGATGAATGACGTCAACAGGTTGTGTTTCAAACATCCATCTTGCTGTTTCCACATCACCAGACATAATTTCTTGTTTTGTGATGCCCTTAATGATATCTACCTTTTGGTTACTTTCACTAAACTGATCCAATGGTTTTGTTTCAAACATCCACTTGTAATTTTTAAAGTCACCACTTATTACTTGTTCCCGACTGACAGATGTGACTTCGTGGTAATTGCCCAAACTATCTTCTATGGCATAAAGTGGTGTGCTTTCAAACAAGGCTTGATTTGTTTTCACATTCCCTAACTTAATTTCATCCTGACTGGAGACTTCAACACTTTGACGGTTTCTATTACTCTCATGTGGAAGTGTTTCAAATAGGTTTTTGAACGACTTCACATCTCCCTTTATAATTTCCTCTGTGCTGGTTACATATTGTTCTGTTGACTTCTCTTTTTTGGTAATTTTGTCTAGAGAACATGTCTCGAAAGCATGTTTCCTTTGTAGAACATCTCCTTTTTCTTCATTTAGTAGCTCAACTTTTTTTAATTGTCCAACTTCTAAGCTGCCTTTTAGTGCGTCTATTGGTTGTGTTTCAAAGAGCCATAGTGTTGACTTCACATCTCCAGGCAATATTTCTTCTGTGGCAGCTAATTTACGGTCGGTGTTATCATTTATGGAATCAAGAGTTTGCTTTTCAAAGATACTGCACTGTTTGCCAACATCTACCCCTTGAACAGCATCTTCAGAGGGATGAAATAGTCCTTCTACAATGTTCTCTTTTATTGTATCTAATGGTTGAGTTTCAAATATCCATTTGGTTGCATTCACACCTCCTTTCGCTATTTCTTCCAATGATATTCCTCTAATAACCTTAACTGTAGACGTATCCTTATGAATTGTGTCCAAAGGTTGAGTTTCAAACAACCACCTGGCTGTTTTTACGTCATTGTTCTGAGTTTCTTCCCTACAAATAGATTTAATTTCATGAACATTTCCATTTTTATCTCTTATTGCACACAAGGGCTCAGTCTGAAAATATTTGATTGTTTTATTCACTTCTCCTTTCAGTTCTTGTATTTCAGACTTAAGCTGAAGAATATTATGTTCTTCTATAGAGTTGCAGCGACCAACTTCATCTAGTGACTGTGTCTCAAAGAGAATTTTGGTTCCACTCACATCACCTTTTTCAACTGGGTCTTTTAAAACTGCTTGCTGGACATCGGCATCTTCAGGAAATATTTTATTTAATGAGTCAAGTGGTTGTGTTTCAAATAACCACAAAGCTGTTTTCACGTCTCCCTTAGTCTGATCTTCTCTGATTGGGGCAGATGAGGACCGTTTACCACCATTGCTTGTCTGGCCTTGAAATTTCAAAGATGTGTTTTTAACATTGCCACCAAGTACAGCTTCTTCTTCTGTCAGTCTTCGGTTACCCTGGTGATCTCCAATGGTATCCAAATTCCAGTTTTCAAAGATCCAGCGCATGGACTGTACCTCTCCTGGTAAAACTGCATCTAGGCTAACTGAAGCCTGTTGATTTGGCTCATCAGTAGTTAACAGTTCGGAAATGTCTCTGGATACAGCATGCTCCAAGTTCTTTCTTAGCTCTGGATGCATATGGCGATAGAGTCTTTTTAGCTCATTTACTTGTCTCAGTTCATAGAACTTGGAAAATGACTCTTTCGGTGGTGGCGGAGGCATGAAAGATTGCTCTTGTACTCCAGGCACTGTAACAGAAAGATGTGCTGTGTCGGGAGGTGGTGGTAAAGGTAGTTCAGCCTCATGTTTCTTTTCGGTAACAGCATCCATTGATAATTTCTTGATATTATCTGCCATCTTAAATAGTAATAATAAGAAAATAATTTAAGCAACGATTTTGGCTATAAATTTCTCATTTTTAACCAGATTAAAGTGAGCCTCGTGGAAAAAGCAAAACATCAAGCTGTGGCCTTATGTGGATGCATCTATAATAAGTCCAAAGTTTACTTTCCAGATTTTTATTGATTTAGTGATTCATGAGGGTTTCTCTCCAAGCCACTTCTGCAGTGTGTTTATAGTACACAAATAGATACCAAGAGCCTATGTGGGCCTTGACATCATCTTCTTTCAACTTGAGCACTTCACAAGATTGCAGGCATTCAATAAAACCCCAATGGATCTCCAGATCAGTGCAGTCGAGGTTGTGTAACTTTGGATTGTATGTTTTAGCTTTTGCCTGGAAGTTCACTTTAAATTAATTACGATATGTAGGGTAATACCTAATATGCTATAGATAACATTGATAAAACTCATGATGTAATAAGAGACCAAAATATAAATTACCTAAATATACATAATTAATCAAATTAATCTTTATTTTAACAATAAAAGCCTAAAGGGGTATTTATTTTCCCATCTTTTCATGGTTGAGACAGGAATAACTTCATACAGGCTCTGACTACTGTAAGTGGATCTACAAAAACAGCTCAGAGCGGCTAATCTTTGCTGTTTCTGTGACTTCTATTCCTTTGGGAACATTTTATACCAGTAGCGTATGAGCAGCAAAATGTCCCCACAATATGCTAACCTATTTATGGCTAAACTAGAGAAGGAGTTTTTGCAATCTTGCTCTATTAAACCTCTAGCATACTTCCGCTATATTGATGAGCTGCTAATAATCTGGACAGGCTCAAAAGATGATCTGCTGACCTTCCATGATAACTTCAACATGTTCCACCCAACCATCAAGCTCACCCTCAACTTCTCACAGTCCCAAATACATTTTCTGGGCACGAACATAAACATCAAAGACAACACCATAAAAACATCAATTTACCATAAGCCCACAGGATGTCCGGTGTATCTTAGATGGAACAGCTTTCATCCAAGACACACAAAAAAAATCCATCATCTACAGTCAAGCCTTGAGGTACATTTGAATCTGTTCAGACACTAAGGACAGAAAACTACAGCTGTTATCACTGAGGAATACATTCCTACAGCAAGGATACCATCTATTGATAATAGATGAACAGACCCACAAAGCAACAAGTATCCCAAGAAGCAGCCTCCTGGATTACAAACAGATGGAGGACAACAACAGGGTGCTTCTTGTGGTCACATACAACCCCCACATGAGCATCCTAAGGAAAATCGGTGCTGATCTCAAACCCATATCCACAGAGACCTCAAACTGAAAGAAATATTCCCAGAACTACCACTTCTTTCCTACAAACAGCCCCCTAACTTAAGGAATCTCCTTGTCAGAAGTGTCCTCTCATCACCATCAGTGACGGCACATTCCCATATAACAATAAAAAATGCAAAACTTGTACCCACATAATACCAACAAATACAGTCTGCATACCAAGGACTATAAAATCATGGATTTCTTTTCATGTACATCCTCCAATGTGGTGTACATGATACAATGTACAAGGTGCCCTGGAGGTATCTATATTGGGGAAACCATGCAAAAACTACAAACAAGGATGAATCTACACAGACACACAATTAAGAATGAACTGGACATGCATGTAGGAAAACATTTCTCTGGACCTGGACACTGTATGACAGATTTAAAAGTCTTAATACTAAAAGGTCATTTTAAGGACGACAGACAGAGAAGAACTTGGGAATTCAAACTGATAAGGATTTTCAATTCTTTGATAATATGACTCAATTTAACACCTGGATTTATGACTCACTACATGAGTACAATTCACACCTTCACCAGACGGACTCTAGATAACTAAGAGAACATTCCCACTGCCTCTCCATTTGTAACAAAATCCCTAACTTGGTTTCCTTGGCTTATTTTTAAGAGGCATCACCCCTTCCACCTAATGAACAAATTTCTTGTTGCAATATATCTTAAATGTTGTGCTCTTATCTTATTAATTCATTTTTAATCCCGCCTGAAGAAGGAGCCCGTGTGCTCTGAAAGCTTGCAAATATATATTTTGTTCTGGTTAGCCAATAAAGGTATCACTCCAAGAATACTTTTGCCATCTTTGGGCATAAAAAGTATTTACAAACAATGTGACTTCTATAGAAATTAAATAGAAGTTAAGGAAAGGAGAGGTGGTGAGTTCTCCTTCAATGGAAGTCTTCAAGCAGAGGCTGGACAGACATCTGTCTGAGATGGTTTAGTGAATCCAGCAATGAGCAGGGGTTTCAACACGATGACCCTGAGGTCCCTTGCAACTTTAACATTCTTTGATTCTATGAATCAATTTAGCAAGTGACATTTGCTCTCTTCTTAAATCTTAAGTTAATTTTGTTCATGTAGCTTCACAGTGTGTGGTCAGAGCCTGGAAAGAGTTATTATCTACTGAGCCGTGAAAGGATAAGATAGGAATAACCCTAAAAAAAAAAAAAGGAATCGCTTTAAGTCAGGCTTTCCACTGTCTAACTATTTTGGCAACAGACTTCCAGCTTCTGAACAGAGAGATACCACTGTGAGGGTGGAAACAAGAGGGATCTGTGCTGCTGTATTATTCGATATTGGATATAATCATATTAGCAGGAATGTTAGATGGATTCCTGTGTATTATTGATCACCAGGAGGAGAAGGCTAGAATCAGCATTAACAGAGATATTCCCTGTGACATCCTTCTTCTCAGTGTGGTATGGCTGCCACTGCCTCTGTGTGTATGTAGTGAGAGACCCTTATTAACCTTTTAGAAACAGCTGTGTACACCTATAACAGATTAACCCTTCATATGCATCAGTGTCTTTATTCTACCTTCAATAAATTAGTTCTGTAGAAGCAGCTTTGTCCTCCTCTTGCAAATTAGAGAAGCACTCCCATCAAAAATTTTATCCTTTTACTATATTGCAATCATCATATTACATAGCACTGTGTACTTACAATTGCTCATTTTGCCTTTCTACCCAACTAATTCTTCTATTTTCCATTAGGTCTATGACATCACGTGATTAAAAACTGACTAGCTGAATCCTTCTAGGCTTTATGTAGAAACAGGAGGTCAATTTTCTCTGCACAAGTCATGAGTCACTGGAAAAGTCTATGGCAGGGGGGAGGGAGCAGCTGGGTCACAAATTGAAGAGGGGGATGAGTCACACAGGGACAAGAGACTTACAGTTTCTACATAGAGCAAAGAAAACAGTAGAGTACCTGGCAGAAACGCAAAATGACCAATTGTAAGTACACAGTGCCATATAATATGATGATTGCAATATATTAAAAGGATAAAAACTTTGATGGGAGGAGGAGGAGTGCTTCTTTAATTATTTATAAGCAGATGTATTTTCCTTTTTTTATCCGGGCTGCATAATGCACAGTGGCAACATATTACATAGCTAATAAATAATATTCTATATGTGGTAATGTTTAGGTTGCTGGCAGGAAGTGAGGAAAATGTTCACCTGATTTGCTTTTTGATGATTTGTTTTGAGTCGAAATGCATTGGTAAATTAATGTACTAAATTTGTAATTCACATTTTGCTAATTTATAAGAAGAAAGGTGAATAGATTCTCTTATAGTCTGTGGACCAGCAATTCCACGCAAATATTTTAAATTCCTTAGATCTTAAAACTCTATTTACCATGTTACCATTCAGATGTATGTATAAAATCAATTCTACCCTTACAGATGGTACCTCCCAGAGAGGATCAAAGTCTCACTTAGCTTAAATGAAAGTAAAACCTGCATCCCTTTTAATAATGATGGAAATTATGAGATTTGCTAATGATATCTATTTAAGAAAAAGCTTACAATTTGATTTACTGTCACTTTATGTGCTTTGCATAAAATACATACTTTTTTTTAATAGTTAATGTGCTCATTGCCTGCAGATGTCACTTATGGGGATATGGAGCTTACTGCATAATATACACTGCTCAAAAAACCAATGGAGGCCTGGAATTGGAGTCACCCGGAAAATTAAAGTGGAAAAGCACACTACAGGCTGATCCAACTTTGATGTAATGTCCTTAAAACACGTCAAAATGAGTCTCAGTATTGTGTGTGGCCTCCACTTGCCTGTATGACCTCCCTACAATACCTGGACATAGTCCTGATGTTGTTGCGGATGGTCTCCTGTGGGATCTCCTCCCAGACCTGGACTAAAGCATCCGCCAACTCCTGGACAGTCTGTGGTGCAACGTGACGTTGGTGGATGGAGCGAGACATGATGTCCCAGATGTGCTCAATCGGATTCAGGTCTGAGGAACGGGCGGGCCAGTCCATAGCTTCAATGCCTTCATCTTGCAGGAACTGCTGACACACTCCAGCCACATGAGGTCTGGCATTGTCCTGCATTAGGAGGAACCCAGGGCCAACCGCACCAGCATATGGTCTCACAAGGGGTCTGAGGATCTCACCTCGGTACCTAATAGCAGTCAGGCTACCTCTGGCGAGCACATGAAGGGCTGTGCGGCCCTCCAAAGAAATGCCACCCCACACCATTACTGACCCACTGCCAAACCGTTCATGCTGAAGGATGTTGCAGGCAGCAGATCGCTCTCCACGGCGTCTCCAGACTCTGTCACGTCTGTCACATGTGCTCAGTGTGAACCTGCTTTCATCTGTGAAAAGCACAGGGCGTCAGTGGCGACTTTGCCAATCCTGGTGTTCTGTGGCAAATGCCAAGCGTCCTGCACGGTGTTGGGCTGTGAGCACAACCCCCGTTTGTGGGGGTTGGGCCCTCATACCGCCCTCATGGAGTCAGTTTCTAACCGTTTGTGCAGAGACAGGCACATTTGTGGCCTGCTGGAGGTCATTTTTCAGGGCTCTGGCAGTGCTCCTCCTGTTCCTCCTTGCACAAAGACGAAGGTAGTGGTCCTGCTGCTGGGTTGTTGCCCTCCTAAGGCCCCCTCCACATCTCCTGGTATACTGGCCTGTCTCCTGGTAGTGCCTCCAGCCTCTGGACACTATGCTGACAGACTCAGCAAACCTTCTTGCCACAGCTCACATTGATGTGCCATCCTGGATAAACTGCACTACCTGAGCAACTTCTGTGGGTTGTAGTGTCCGTCTCATGCTACCACGAGTGTGAAAGCACAACCAACATTCAAAAGTGACCAAAACATCAGCCAGAAAGCACTGGTACGGAGATGTGGTCTGTGGTCCCCACCTGCAGAACCACTCCTTTATTGAGGGTGTCTTGATAATTGCCAATAATTTCCATCTATTGTCTATTTCATTTGCACAACAGCATGTGAAATTGATTGTCAATCAGTGTTGCTTCCTAAGTGGACAGTTTGATTTCACAGAAGTTTGATTTACTTGGAGTTATATTCTGTTGTTTAAGTGTTCCCTTTATTTTTTTGAGCAGTGTATTAGTTGTTCAATGGATAGAAATACCTAGTAAGAGCTCCCTTGCTTCTTCTAGTGACAGCTGCAGGTAGGCAGTAAGTGATTTAAAGGGAAGCTATCATCAGAAAATTACCCACTGTTTAAATGTGTTCAATATATTTTTTTAAGTAAATGTTTATTTTCCAAGCCACAATTTTAATTAAAAATAAAAAATAGAAATATTGATATTTTCCCACTGGCCACTGGAACTTTTTTTTAGATATTAAAGGGGTTTTCCCACAAATAAAGTTAATTTTAACCAACATTTTAATCAATAGATCTTTGAATAATAATAAGTTCCACAATTGGATGTGTTTAAATAAAATGTTCCTGTTCTGAGATAATCTTATAAATGTGCCCCTGCTGTGTACTGTGTAATGGCTGTGTCTGACCATGCAGGAACATGGTCTGATCATACCACATCTCCTGGGCAGGGGAGGAAGCAAAAGAGCATACAGACAGGATAGCATTGGTTCGCAAATGATTCATTCTTTCAGGTAAAACTTTGCTTGCAAACAGGTAGTGAAATGTTTTGCCTCACAAAAAGAATCATTTGTGATCTCGTGCTGCAATGTCTATATACTTTTTTGCTTCCTCCCCTGCCCAGGAGCTGTGGTATGATCAGAGCATGTGACGCGCCCCCTGGGACATATTCCTTTTTGAGGGGAATACCCGGCACCGGATCAGATGGGGGGGTTGTAGTCTCCGAGCGGCTGTGACCCGGTCCCGTGCCCAGGGCGTCAAGCTCAGTATTATGTGGCAGTCCTTACTGATGTTATTAAAGTTCGTTGTGTCGACTACGCCACCCGTTGTGATGCGGTCACTGTGGCCGCCGCTGCTGCAGGGTCCGCTGAGGCTGATGGTGGGTGCGCAGCTTGGTGGGATAACCCCCAACGGGAGGGGTATAGCCTCAGAGGGGACAGGCGCAGAGGATGGGGGTTGTGGTGGTGCGGTGCAGCCGGTAATGATGACAGACTCGGGTTGTGCAGTTAAGGGTCTTTACTTACTGCAGATGTTCCTGGTCACTCTAGCTCCAAGTGACCTCCCGAGCCGTGCTGCGTCCACCAGGTCCTGGATCCAGCCAACCCCCAAACAAGTCCGGAGCGTGGCCCTGAGCTCTCCCTCTGTCCTTTCTTCAGCCGTCCCCACCAGTGATTCACCTAAATCCAGCTCCCTCGGGCCTTCTGTTGGGCAACCTTTGGCCTCAGGTTCCCTGACCCTCCATGTGGTGTGCCTTCAGGGTGAATGTAGTGGGTGACCGTGACAGACACTGCCCACGGTCTCCGGTCTCTGGCTGGGGAATGTCTTTGCCCCCACCAGCTTGGGTTCCGGTACCCTTCTGCTGACTCCTCACCCGGTGTTCTTATTTGGGTTCTTGGGTCCCTTCTTTGTCCCCCTCTGGGTCTTTCTGCACTCCACTCTCTCTCCAGGGCTGTTGTTTCTTTCTCTCTCTTGCTGCAGGCTTGTCCTCTGCATCTGACTTCCTCACTGCGTCTGACTTCCTCTCTGCGTCTGACCCTGATCTTTGATGGTGCCCACCTTATATACACCCTCTATGTGTGAGCTCAGGTGACCAGCACCCAATGAGCTCCTATCACTACCCAGACTGCTCCCCCTATCTGCCCCTACACTACATGGGATGTTCCTCCCCCCTCCCACTCCAGCCAGGAACAGGCTCGGTCGCACCTGCACATTTCTAAGTGGGAGTGCCGTCGGCCTGCTCCTCTGGAATGGGATGTATGTAGTGCATGCAGTCTATCTGAGCTCAGTTCCACACTCCTTCCTTACCCGGGAGTGGAATATCACACCTCTGGGTTGAGGTGCAATACCCCTGTAGCAGCCGAATCCTGAGGGTGCTACATTCCCCCCTGGTAAATCACAGCACGTCCTCGGGCTGCAAGACATAAAACACCAAAACATACAAATTTTTATAAACATGTAAAACATATAAAATATATATATATAAAACTTTCTCGTCGTCTTTTTCTTTCTTCCTCCTCTGGTCACCGTGCAACTCGTGACCAGGTAAAGTGCGACAGTCTTTTGAAAAACAGTTTCTCATATAAAACCGGTAGGGGGCGCTTTAGGAAGCGCAACTATGTACAGGGAAATTTTGGCCGTTCTCAGTCCCCGGCCAGGTAAAGGGAAAGGGATGGCTGCTCACAGTCCTCAGCCTGGTATGGAAGGGGTCACACAGGTAAACAGTTCACTGGTCCCAACGGGGACTACTTTAGCAGCAACGGTTGCTTGGGTACCCCGACGGGTAACTATGTACAGTCCTTTGTACTATTTTAGTCATAGTACCTTCTAGCCTTGAACCCGTCCGGGTCTTCTGGCTCCTCCTCCCTACACCGCAACTCCTCCTCCGTCAGGCGGTGCACGTGGAGGGCATAAGGTCCCTTGGCACACTTGTGCCGGGTGAACGTTACCTCATCACCGACGTAGAGGTCACGGCCTTTGTGACCCTCTGGCAGGTGGGACTCGACGTCCCGTCGAGTAACGAAGACGTCACCCATGGTGTTCCGGTCCCTTATGAAGCCCCACCCATGCTGCGCATTAAACTTTATTACCGTCCCGATGGTACGGGGACGATCTGCTGCACGGGGGTTCCTTCTGGTCCGACTCTTTTGCTCCGCGCTGCGGGTCTGGGCCCATTGCTCTCTGGCCCGCCTCTCCTCCCTCTCTCTCTTGAACTCTGCCAGCTGTTGACGGCAACACTCGGTACGCTCTGCTGCAGCTGCCCGAGTTTCTCCGGTGAACCCCATCAAATCTTCTCCCGTGGGGTCCCACACGAACTGGGCTTCCTCGAGTGGAGGCGAGACCCGAGCCACGGGCTTCGGAGCCGGGATTAGGGGCGCACACAAGGGCCCTAGACTTTGCTGCCGCTCCAGCTCAGGGTACCCTTCGGGCCAGATGAAGGGCCGCCCGTCCGGCCATGTGAGCTGGCCGAAGAGGTCCTCCCCCAGGTGTGGCACCCTAGGTATTACGGGCGCGGGCGCGGTGGTGGTGGCGCCCGGGTTGCCCAGGCCTTGCGGCCAGGCCTGGGGCACCTGGAAGGTGAAGGGCACCGTTAGGACGGCGGCGCCCTGGGTTACCTGGCCTTGCGACCAGGCCGGAGGCTCCGCGGAGGTAGATGGCTCTGCTTTGGATGCAGCGCCCGGAAACGCTAGGCCCTTTGACCAGGCCGGAGGCTCTTCTTCCTTCGCCACGCTCCGGGTCACGACGCGTGACGTCACCGGGGTCGCGACGGCGGCTTCCGGTCGGGGCCTAGTCGGTGGCGGTGTCATGGCAGTCTCGGGTACGGCCGGGGGACCTTCGGGCTCTGCGACGGGGAGCTGGGGCAGGTAAGCGGTCTTCCGGTATGGGGTATAGGCATCCCCCTTACCTGCTGCCATGCGTCTCGCTCCCTCTTCTGCGCCGTCTCCGGCCTTGGGTCCTCCCGCGTCATCCGCAGAGGCAGTCGATGTCTTCTTCCAAGGGAGCGGGTTAAGTGGACGGGTTCCAGCTTGCTGGGACATCTCCCGGCCCCACTCCGCCAGGATCTCCCTCTGCACTCGGGCCATCCTTCCCGCGAGGCCCTCCAGGGCACTCCGCGCGCACTCCCGATCTCGGGGAAGTTGCGCCAGGATCTCCGCTAAGCCTAGCGGGGTTGTTGACTCCAGCAGGCTCCTGACCATCGGGTCGGTGCTGCTCTGCTCTCCTCCTTCTTCCTCCAGCAGGCTCCTGGCCAGCGGGCCGGTGCTGCTCTGCTGCCGCTCCATTCCCGGGTCTACTCTTTCTCTCCTCGACTCCGGGTGCTCTCGCTCTAGACACCTTGCCTCCGGGTGCGCTCGTTCTAGACTGCTCCAAGCGACACCCATCTTTGCTCTTTTCTTTCGTCTCCTCCCACTTCGAAGGCGGTCCCGGGGCAACTCGGTGACTGTCAGCTCCAGGGGGAGTTCTTTCACGCTGACAGACACCTCCAGCATCACAGTCTCTGTTGGTGGGGGCGGTTTCCACTTTTGGCGCCATTTTCTGTCCCGGCCCACGATGGGAGGTGGCCTCTTGCTCTCCTTTGGCACGCCCATAATGGCGTCCGCTGCTCTTCCAAGGCGGGAAATCTGCGGTTTTGGCGGGAATCGCTTCCCAGTGGCGGGAAACTCTGCAGATGGCGGGAACAAGCTGGAAATGGCGGACAATCGGCGGGAAACGACTGGTGATGGAGTCCGATGGCGTGGACCCTCCGGAACCGGCAGGAGTCTTCTTTCTGAGGTAAACTTGCACTTTTCTTCAGGCACGCAGTACCCGGGTGTTGCGGGCACGTAATCCTGCCGACTACGCCAAAGTTGACGCGCCCCCTGGGACATATTCCTTTTTGAGGGGAATACCCGGCACCGGATCAGATGGGGGGGTTGTAGTCTCCGAGCGGCTGTGACCCGGTCCCGTGCCCAGGGCGTCAAGCTCAGTATTATGTGGCAGTCCTTACTGATGTTATTAAAGTTCGTTGTGTCGACTACGCCACCCGTTGTGATGCGGTCACTGTGGCCGCCGCTGCTGCAGGGTCCGCTGAGGCTGATGGTGGGTGCGCAGCTTGGTGGGATAACCCCCAACGGGAGGGGTATAGCCTCAGAGGGGACAGGCGCAGAGGATGGGGGTTGTGGTGGTGCGGTGCAGCCGGTAATGATGACAGACTCGGGTTGTGCAGTTAAGGGTCTTTACTTACTGCAGATGTTCCTGGTCACTCTAGCTCCAAGTGACCTCCCGAGCCGTGCTGCGTCCACCAGGTCCTGGATCCAGCCAACCCCCAAACAAGTCCGGAGCGTGGCCCTGAGCTCTCCCTCTGTCCTTTCTTCAGCCGTCCCCACCAGTGATTCACCTAAATCCAGCTCCCTCGGGCCTTCTGTTGGGCAACCTTTGGCCTCAGGTTCCCTGACCCTCCATGTGGTGTGCCTTCAGGGTGAATGTAGTGGGTGACCGTGACAGACACTGCCCACGGTCTCCGGTCTCTGGCTGGGGAATGTCTTTGCCCCCACCAGCTTGGGTTCCGGTACCCTTCTGCTGACTCCTCACCCGGTGTTCTTATTTGGGTTCTTGGGTCCCTTCTTTGTCCCCCTCTGGGTCTTTCTGCACTCCACTCTCTCTCCAGGGCTGTTGTTTCTTTCTCTCTCTTGCTGCAGGCTTGTCCTCTGCATCTGACTTCCTCACTGCGTCTGACTTCCTCTCTGCGTCTGACCCTGATCTTTGATGGTGCCCACCTTATATACACCCTCTATGTGTGAGCTCAGGTGACCAGCACCCAATGAGCTCCTATCACTACCCAGACTGCTCCCCCTATCTGCCCCTACACTACATGGGATGTTCCTCCCCCCTCCCACTCCAGCCAGGAACAGGCTCGGTCGCACCTGCACATTTCTAAGTGGGAGTGCCGTCGGCCTGCTCCTCTGGAATGGGATGTATGTAGTGCATGCAGTCTATCTGAGCTCAGTTCCACACTCCTTCCTTACCCGGGAGTGGAATATCACACCTCTGGGTTGAGGTGCAATACCCCTGTAGCAGCCGAATCCTGAGGGTGCTACACATGTCCCTGCATGGTCAGACACAGCCATTACACAGTACACAGCAGGGGCACATTTATACGATTATCTCAGCACATGAACATTTTTTTAAACAAATTCAATTGTGGAACTTTTTTTTGTTCCAAGATCTATTAATTAAAATGTACTTTGTTCATGGGAAAACCCCTTTAACTTGCTTTTGTTTCAGGAAACAACACATGTACATTAGTCACTATGAACAGACTCTAACTCTATCCTTTGTATTGAAGCATCTAATGAGCGTGTGCAAAGGCCATTGTGAAGGGCGCTGAGCAGGATCAGCTGTGACATTGCCTTTTGTGATTGGTGGATCCTGTGTTATTAGCTGTGTGTAGAGGTGTTACCTGTCATTATAATCCGGTCTCTGCTGATAAAGAGCCTTGCTTAAAACTCTTCCTGAAAGGACAGAAAATATGTGTCTAAAAAAGCCCCTGTGGCCAGTGTGAACATTTTAAGATTACTCATCTTTTTTTTTTTTTTTTTAAATGAAGGTCACCTCTTGAAAAAAAAACATTGCCATAAATTATATAATACACATGTAACACAAAAATCTGATTTAAACAATAGGTCATTTTCTGATGATAGCTTCCATTTACACTTTTGCAAACGTAGGGGCTGTGGCGATCTATATAAAAAATGGATATCTAACGACTACTAAAATAAACACTTTTATTAGTGCAGAATTTTGAATCTAAAAATTAGAATAGTATTCAAGAAAAGACATTTGCTGACACTGAAATTTCATGAGGAGACGTAAGAAGTAATTTAGAGAAACTGTTCCATAAACTACTGATAATCCAATAATGTTTAACAAATCAAATTGATTACTTTCAACATTGTGTACAATGATTTCTTACTTTTGAGCAATTTCTTACACTAGATATGACCCGCTATTTCATTCCTTAGTTCCATCCAGTAAAGACATGATCATATGTTCAAAATCAAAAGTTAAACCTACCTTTTTGTGTATATCAGGTTTTCTACTCTTTTTCTGATTTCTGTTTAGTGTATCTGAAAACAAAAATAAAAAATCATTGAAAATTGTAATTTTTTTATTAAAAAATATAATTTACTGTATTGAAATCTAGTTTACTTCTTGGTAAAATCTAATTGTGAAAACAACCCAATTTCCCATAAAAAAGATTTTGTAATTTTAGACAATCCTTTTGAGTTGGGAGGGTGCCGAAGACCAGAATGTCAGTTTGCATGCACAATGTGTACTCCCTCCCTGATCAATTAGATTCCTAAAGCCTTTAGTTAAATATTATTTCTACTTTACTTTCGTAGTTCATGATCCTGTTTTCTGATTTTTGGGTTTCCGGATTCCCCCAACATATTATTTATCCATAATCTCATCTTGTCTATTGGTTCCTTAATAACTAAACACTGCTGACTTGCCATCCAAATTTTGTTTATAAATAGATGCCTGATTTGGTGCCACGGTCCCCGCAGTATCTCAACTGTCCCTGTCTTTTATTTTATCTTCCAATTAGTTAGTAATCACTTAGGTAGTTCACCTTACAGGTTATAACTTGCACTGGAGGGTTAAAGGGGTTTTCCCACGAACAAAAGTTCATTTTAATCAATAGATCTTTGAAAAATAATAACTTCCACAATTGAATGTATTTAAATAAAATGTTCCTGTGCTGAGATAATCTTATAAATGTTCCTCTGACATTACAGCAGGGGATTGCAGCTCATTCTTTCTTTGTTTAAAAACAGGCAGTGAAATGCTTAGCTCACAGAAAGAATCAGCTGTGATCCCTTGCTGTCCTGTCTGTATACTCTTTTGTCTCCTCACCTGCTCAGGAGCTGTGGTATGATCAGACCATGTTCCTGTACGGTCAGACACAGCCATTACACAGTACACAGCAGGGGCACATTTATAAGATTATCTCAGCACAGGAACATTTTATTTAAATACATTCAATTGTGGAACTTATTGTTATTCCAAGATCTATTGATTAAAATCAACTTTCGTTCGTGGGAAAACCCCTTTAAGGCCCACCTGATATTGATAGTTTCGGCCGACAGTCTAATGTATATGGGGGTGCCAGATGACTGATTGCTGGGCGAGATGTCGATCAGATATGTGCGATTTCAAACTTTCGATTGCTTTGTTTCCCTGGAGATAAGCCGCCAACCAACGTGTCAGTTGGGGACTTTATCATAGAGAACACAGGAGTGCTTGGCCAAAAGAGTGCTCCTGTGTATGGGAGAGTTGGCTGAGAAGTCTGTCGGCTGAAAGATTGGCTGAAGCATCATTCAGCTGACGGCCATCTAATGTGCACGGTCGGCTTTACTTTCCATTGGATCCAATTGTTATTTAAGAAATAGACCTAGGCAATATAACTTTTTACTGAAGTCTTATGACCCAAACCAAATGCTATAGAAAAAGAAGCATAGGGAAAAGTGTAATCTGCCGGTATATTTCCATTTGTAGGATCAGATGCATTAAACCAATGGACTGAAAACATCACGGATATTCAAGTATTATGACTGAGCACAGAGTAAGAGAGAATAATAAAACTTCACTGAACGTCTAAGAATTGTTTTAACCAAAATCTCCGACCATTTGTTAAGCAGACTATTGGAATTTTTTAAGTTCTGAGGTATAAAATCTCATAATTGTTGGAAACAGTATCCAGTGTCACTTTGGTTTAAAATGTAACATTTAATTTTATTTAAAGTCGCCACAAGTCTTCTGCCTGGAAGGCTTTTACTGGATGCTGGAGATGAGTGAGAAAAAAACAATGGAAAAATGAATGGGAAATTTACAATTTAAGTTTTTGGAAAACACTGCTTACAATAATTTTGGAATCACTCACCGCTTACAGGTTACTAAGTTGTCTGTCCGCTTTTTAATTCATACACCAATGCAGATGACAAAGACGTCTATTCCAATGAACTGACTTTTTTTTCTTTCAAATAAATCAATAATCAATAAAAGTTTATGAAAGTAGATTTTTGATGTAAAATCCTACATTTAAAATTTATATTTTCTTGTTAAAGGGAATCTGCCAGCAAGTTTTTGCTACCTTATCTGAGAGCAGGATAATGTAGGAAAAGAGACCCTGATTCCAGCAATGTATCACTAGGTTTACTGGGTGCAGCAGTTGTGACACAATCAGAGCTCTTAGATGTAGCATATAGCAGAGCTCAGAAAGCTGCCCCTGACCACATCAGGCTCTGTATGTACATTGTCTATTGACAGCGAGCTGCTTATCACAAGAGGGGAATGCGGTCATAAGAATGCTCATGCACCAGCCAGTCATGGTAATGATAATGTCCTGGTGATAAAACCTTCACTGTAAGTAAACAACAGAACACAGCCTAATAAGTGACACATCATTGAAATCAGTGTCTCAGCCCCTACCTCATGCTGCCCTCAGATTACATAGCAAAAACCTGCTGACAGATTCCCTTTAAGAATAGTTACTATAGAAATAATATGGAAAAGTTCATATAGATACTGAGGGCTTAGTAATCTAGTCAGGAAGCAGAATATTTTTATTTAATTTTTTTAGAAATCTGTTACTGAGGATAACCAGGGCACCATGGATGGAGCATTTATATCCTAATGTTTTGATGGGTAATAATTGCTGATGTTCAGATTATCTATTGTCCAACATCAACCTACACACAGGTTTCTGGATATATGACATTTTGTGTTTCCATTCATTTATTTTCGGCCAGAATAGTAATAGGTGAAAATATCATGGAGCAGGAATGTAGAGAATGCAATACATACTGTTTTGTATTTCTGGTATTGTCCTCCGCAGACGGCAGCTGTCTTGACAATTTGTAGCTCCCTCACGGAGGGTAAGATCTACTTGTCCTTGATGAAACTTTCCAGTGACGTATCAGTCTGTATCAGCGACAGCGTTCTTCAACTGAAATAAAACATTCGCACTGCTTATTGGAAGTCATTAGTAATGTTTTTTACATTTTGAGCTTTGACTAGCTCCTGACTTCATTGTCCTCCTCATATTGTGCGGCTTCATAGTTTAAAGGAATGTTCCCATCTTGGCCATTTATATCATATCTGAAAGATATGTCATAAAGGTCTGACAGATGTAGTCTACAGACTTATCAGAAGAATGGCGCCACCAGAAATGGAGAGATGGCTGTGCAAGGCTCTCTCCATTTACATCTTGAGAGTTCTCAAAATAGCCCAAAATACCAAGAGATCCATCAATTAAAATCTTAAATGATTGTCACTAATGGTTTGACTGTAATGAAAAGCAGGTTCATGCCATGTTTACCTGGCGACATATCTCCTTAGTCAAAGTGATAGAGTTATCATCTATGGAACCATAGGTGTAACTACAGCCATACCAGTTGGGGCCTACAAGCTGAGGGGCCATTATAATTGGCAATGTGAAATAAGGGAGCTTTTAGTTTTGCAATTAATTCATTATCACGTAGAATTATACCTATTTACAATTGATAAAATAAAGTGATAACCCCACTTGAGTCTTTATAGCCGGTGACCATCGATGATGTTACTTTTAGACCCTTAACCACCATATTAGGTGTTATTAACACTAGTCTTTATATTAGCCCACAAATTATTTAAAACATGAATGCTGGCACTATTGCCTCCGCCATTCTAAATTATGTAAATATCTCCAAATCCTCTCTTCTACACCACTAGGTGTATGACCAGGGATACTATGACCTACTACTAAGATACTACATGTAGAAAGCTGACATATGGTGTACAATGGGAGGCATTTGTGTCATTTTCACAAGGGCGCCAAATGTTTATAAACTTTTTTTAAATATGCTGCATTTGTCTTTGAAAGTTGATCTTTTTGGTATGAGAAGGAAATACAATTGTGACTTTCTCTTGTCTAGCTCCACTTTGTTGATTTTTCAGGCCTATAAATTCTAGTTATGAATAAAACTGTATTTTCTGTGCAGGACATAATGGCCCCATACATTTTAGATAAAACTTAGCCGAACCCGTTACTATTGGGGCCTTCTGACACCCTCCCAAAAGATTGCGATGGAGAATAGTAGGATCAGGCAGTATCATCTCAAACACCAGGTCCATTTGTGTTAGTGGGAGATATTCTCCTCTCTCTTCATTGAAAGGAGAAAGGAGCATAAATGTGTAAGTAGGAGTTTGGAAAGATGGCTGTTAGCAGAACTAGATCAGCCAACAGCTATTTAAGGCATATGGGTAGTATTTAAGGAGTCCCTAACATTAGGTCTAATCCTTAAAGGAAACCTATCACATCAGAAAATGCTATTTATCTGCAGATATAGGGTTAATCTGCAGGTAAGTGGCATTAAAATGCTTCCCGACTGTCTCACTGAAAGTGGGGCTACCGGGAGAATATGAACTTATTTCCTCCCTGGAGCCACAGGCTTTCAGTCATAGGGGAATGCATGGTGTGGATACAGTCACGGGTCACAGTGCTTTGATGGACAGTTCACTCTGCACATACACGCTGCAGAGCAGGCTGTCAATCAAACTTCTTACAGCTTCTACTGGTGATTGTAGTTGCCTCGTGCATATCCCTATGACTGAAAGCCATTGGCTCCTGGGAGGAAATAAGTTCATTTTCTCCTGGTAGCCATACTTCAGTAAGGCAGTCAGGAAGCATTATGACTCTATTTTCTAGCAAATTAACCTTATATTAGCAGGTAAATAGCTTTTTTCCGAGGTTCACTTTACAAGAAGAGAGGGCCACACTAATCTCAAATAAATAATACATTTCCCTGACAGTAGATACCCCAGGTATCCTGTTCTTAATCACATCATGCTCACAGGAATCTACAAATTTGAGTTTAATCAAGTCGTACTAAGTAGTTGAGCTGGCGCTGTGCCTGCCTGTGCAAGGGGCAAAGAGGGAACATTCAGGAAAAAAATCAATGGGGACTTCCAGCTATTCCAGATACTGCTCAGGTTATGTTCCTTTACGAAGCTCCATCACAGATTAGTTAATTTTTACTGGAAAAAAATAATACTGGTGCACTATTTTTTTGGGGGGGAAAAATGTTTACAACTCTGACAGAAACTTAGGGGTCTCCATTATTAGTCAATGAGGTCTCTCTGGGTCTGATGGGGTCCATCATGTAACAGATCTGTTCCTGCCAAGCCCAATAATTCTGCTTTTCTGTTCCTAATACAGAACAGAATAACAGCATTCACAACGCTGGTGTGAGCCAAGGCTAAGTAGTCAAACGCTGATTCTGGAACTTTTTTATTGACTCGCCATAACTTTACTATACTCTCCTATAAAAGAATGAACTTATGTAACCAACTTTGTAATAGCGTCTTTATATTACCCAAAACTTTTTGTAAATCTTAATGTAGTGCATGCACCTTCATGTTATCATTGGCTAGTCTTTTTCTTTTTGGTTTACCAGCCTGTACTACACACATTCCTCCAACTGGAAAACACTTTTAGAATGACTCCTTATCACTATTCACAAGATAAGTATGCCTAAAATAAGCAGCATGTGCCTTTAAAATATTCGAAATATGCATTTTCCCAGCCAGGATAGCTATGGGGATCTCTAAAACAACAGAATAAACTCTACTGAATTGTACAGATCTGGACATCTGCTCTTTTATGGCAGCCTTAAAATACTATGGTAATCTCTCTACATGGACTGTGGCATTGTCTAACCAAATGCATTCAAAAACATGGACCATCGTCACAAAGGAGTTGTCGAATTCTCACATTGAAATGTGCATTATAGAACCACCATCCAATGAAAATAGGAAAGCAATATATGTTCTGCTGTTCAACAAATCTGCTCGTACCCGTACAATTATTAGTGGATCAGCATTAGTACTAACCTGTTGAAGAACTGAGACCATAGCTTCAGATCTGATTAGAGTAAAATCTGGACAGAGTTTATATATTTTTCCAAAAACATTCTTAGTTAAATTAGTATCCAATGAAAATGGTCTCAAAGCCGGGGTCTGAGATAAAGAGATGCTACATAGTGGTGGTAAACATAGCTAATAAAAATACATTTTAGATTTATTGGAGAGCATATGACAATTACTTTACCATCTATGTGCATAGAAAAATGTGAAGGAACCTCAAATTGTTAAATGGATGCAAAATAATCTGGATTTTCGTATCCAAATAATTTGTAAAATTGAAAAATACTGTCCATTCTCTTATAGTGACATGAAACATAAATAGACAGCTATAGATTGAGACAAAGTGATAAATAGAGATGTGATAGATAGATAGATATGTGATAGGTAGATAGGTGGATGGCTGTGAAAATTAACCCCATGAACACAGTGTTATCATTGTCCTTTTTTATCTATCTATCTATCTATCTATCATCTATCTATCTATCTATCTATCTATCTCTATATATCGATCTATCTTTAGATAGCTTATATCATAAGTTAGATTAATGCATTAAAAGCCCCACATATGATATTTTAATGAGTAGTGCAAAATGACAAACAAAATTTGTATAATGAACAAAATCAATTGTATCTTCATTAATAATATAGTCGTAATTATGTTAATAATAAATTGAAACATTACTATTTCATGATATTTCCTCAACCTCATTCAGCAATCTCTCATGCTAGAAGTTGTTATTTAGTATATGAAAACTGACCAGCAACTCCAAAAATAATTAAGCAAGTGTGAACAGGTGCGAGCTGCTATATAGCTGTAATGAAGTTCAAATTTTACTTATTCAGTGTTTGCATACATCTTAGATCACACAGGATGTTGCTGTATTCTTTGGTTTGAGTACCAGGTAAAGTGATTAGAAAAGTGAGACGATGATATTATGCAAAAGTAAGTGATCTGTAGCATGATGAGTGGTTTTCCATATAGCCCCCCATTGTGCAATGTTAAATATTCCCATGAAGAACATCCACCCACCTGTTTAGATTCATCGTAGTCTTGTGTTTTTGTAGTGAGACTAAGAACACCAACAGTCCTGCCCTGCCTGTGTCTATAAAGCAATATGCAAGCTCAGCACCAGCCCATCCAGACAGCGCAACCAGAACCTGTCTACAGGCAGCTCTTGTAATCCCCATCTCAGTGACTGCACATGCTGCAGCCCTGCCAAATCCATGTTATTATTCCTTGTGACTTCATGTCCAACCCTGTGTTTACCCACAATTTTTCCATGGAAAGAATTTGGTTTAAATTGTAGAATAATCCCAGTAAATATATTAAAAAGATTTTCAAGAATTGAACAAGATGTGCCCAAGAGTATGGAATTTTATAAAATAAATAAATAATTTGTTTGTTGGACCTCTTCCAGCTCCAGCACCACCTTTATTGTGGTCTCTGCTGGTCCAGCAATGATGAACTCCTTTCTTTCATTCAAATGACTACTGTAGCCAATCATTGGCCACAATGGTCACATGCTATTGATCCAAACATTATTGCGGGTGATTGGCTGCACTGGTCATGTGAGTGATGGATAAGACAAGATCACTGCAGATCTGGCAAGGAACAGTGTAGTGCTGGAACTTCAGGAAGTTAGGAACAGGTAAGATTTTTTTTTCTTTTTTTACATTGTTTTAAAGCATTCACTACTTTTGGAACAATCCCAGAAAATTCCTTTAAGCAACTGGAATATTGAGTATATACATCCATTCCTCATGCCCACTTACAAGGATGAGTTTTATGGAATTGTGTAAATACAGATGATTACTGGTGGTAATGATATTGTCATTTTCTTAACCATAATTTGTTTTATTCCAATCAATTGTAGAAAGATACCTAAAATAATGTCACCCTGCCTCGGGAATGCTATGACATCTACTAAGTTCTGTCTAATAATTCCTAGCAGTTACTAAAGTTACTAGACACTGTTTTTACATTCACAGGTATATGTATACCTGATACATAGAGGCGCACCGATAAAAGCGGCAGACCATGCTGCAGCCATGGGGACCATGAGTTGGGGTGGGGGGTAGGGCTTAGAGCCAAATGGTACTGCATTCTCCTTCCACAGTGTCACATTTTTCAGTAGTATCTTCATCTGTATATACAGTTGAATATAAAGGTGGTACAGGGAGATGTCAGCTCCCTGCTCCATCTTTCAGCCCGTGCATCTATTTTTTTTATCAGTTCGTGCTTGTAGAGAGATGTGAGGGCCATTATACAGTGTGTTTGTTGGGTTGGAGGTGCAAGGATTATTTTATTGTGTAGGGTAGTGTGGAGGCTATCATACTCCATCATACTGTATGGTGGCTGTGGGGTAATCATACTGTGTGGCGGCAGTGGGGGTATCATATTGTGTTGGGAGGTTAGTGTGGGGGCCTCATAATGTGTGTGGGGGAACTGTGGAAACATCAAACTGTGTGGGGGGCACTGTACAGGCATCTTACTGTGTTGAGGGAACTTTAGCAACATCATACTGTTTTGGTAACACTATTCTGTGTTGGGGGTGCTGTGACAATATCATACTTATGTTGGGGGCACTCTGGGGGCATCATACTTTGCTAGGGGCACATGGATGTAGGTAGAACGGTGGAGTAATTCACTGTGGAGGGCATTATTCTCGATGGGGGGCCATGAATGGGGTATCTTTGTGAGTGAAAACAATAAGGGGCTTCAGTAGGGACACAATCACTATGTAAGTGGTGGAATGCATATCCTTTTTCTTGTCTTTAAAAATTAGGAGGTATTCCCTTAAGTGACTGCACCAAATATTTATTTTTTCTGGGGTTTGAGGGTAGAGCGGTTTAATTAGTACTTTTGCTATGGGACCCCATGATTACACATGTCGAATGTGCTCAATTTTCATGTAAATATCTATGAATTAAAAATGTAAATGGCCGTCAGTGTCGGAGATGATGAAATGACAACATTTGCTCTGTGTAATAAATGGACACAGGCTGCTAACAGCGCTCCTGCCACTGACTGAAAATATCTGCTCTGACAATAGACTGGTAATCTCTGGCGCCTCTGACCTGCCCTGTCTTGTGGAATTGTCATAGATGGCTAGGCACTCATAATAGCTGGATGAGAAGCCAGTGTGTCTGTCTAATCTATTTCACTTTATATTTGTCAGCCATTGACAGCAGGTCCAACTCACGGATATAGTATCTATTGTACAGTGACATGTGGAATTCTGATGTCTGCTACAGATGTAGCAAATATATGAAATTAATATCAGGCGTGACAATAGGCTAAAATTTCTGTACATACAAAGATAAAGGTTTTAACGTAAATTTGCATTTTTACCTTTTCATATACGGTTTTATTTTGGTCAATGATTACACATTAAAGGGGTTTTCTGGGTTTACATTCTTTATCACATAATATGCACAAGACCGCTGAGACAAGTGATTGACTGCAGCGGTCAACGTGATGTCAATAAAGACTGAGAGCAGCAGTGGAGAGGCAGTATTCATTTTCTTATTTTTGTACTTTTATGCAATAAAAACATTTTAAACCTGGAAAACCCTTTAAAAATAAACTAAATACAATTTAATCAAAAAGTGTTGCTAAAAAATATTGTGGCAGAGTATTAACGGTACAGTATATGTGAGAGGAAATACTTTTATGTCAAAAAAGCAAAATGAGTGTTATTAGAGTTGAGCAAAAAAAATTATCAGGACCCTGGTCCAGCGGCCATGGCAGTGGTAGCTAGACCAGAGACCTACAAATTTCTGTATGCCTGCAGCATCCCTGGCACCTCTTCTGATTAGTAGCCCCTTGCGACATCGTGCTGCAATGATGACATTGTGCCAAGACTACTAATCACAAGAGGCACCAGAGATAGCGCAGAATGTAAAGGTGCTGGTGGCCGTGGACTGCTGACATAGCGGCTGGACCAGGGTCCTGTAAATCGTTTTGCTCAACTCTAAGTGATATACAGTACTTCAGTCATTCCTTTGCAAACGAGCCTGATAAAAGACCTTCTGTTTTCTGAAAGCTTGCAAATATTTTTCTGCTTAACCAATGTAATGTTTGTCTTTTTGATATAAAAACATTTACCATCACATCAAAAAGTGTTGTAGATTTATTATGTAGAAATTTAGGTATAATAAACCATATATATAGGGTATTAGGCTATACAGTTGAGGAGTTGAGGAATAGGTAAAAAATTGTACACAGATTTTGTTAAGAAATTCTATAAAAATTATTTTTCCCCCCAAATCCTGCCATACTACAGTAAGTAAACACTGGACACTGCCGGTTCTGATCACAGACAGAAGACATCACATCGTAAGCTGTGCACAAGCCCTGAGTAGATAATCAATAGACTTTCGACTACATGTAAATCATCTAAGCTCTCTGAAGCTGCATTTACACTGCACTATTATCGTGAATGATTAGTCCTGAAAATGTTTATTTCATGATAATTGTGCAGTCTAAACAGGCTGTGGATCACCAGTTGAACAAGCAAAATGCTCTTTCATTGTGTGAAATGACCTATGGGTTTTCCCAAAAGATCATCATTCTTGCCCGCTCATCGTCCTGTGTAAACTGGACTCGCGCCGCTGAGAACATTTAGATGATCTTTTGGCTGTTTTAAAAGATCATCGTTCTCGGCAGCACATTGTCCTGTCTAAACAATCTATTACTGATCAGTTCAGTGTGCATCTGGAGCGCGGTCTGGCTGTGTAAACAGATTTTTAAATGACCGCTGATTGGTAAATATTTACCTATTGGCGGCCGTTTAAAGTGAACCTGTCAGCTGATACATGCTGGCCAATCTGTGGGCAGCATTTAACATAGTAACAGATTTTTTAAGGTTGAAGGAAGACTAAGTCCATCTAATTCAACCCATAGCCTAACATGTTGATCCAGAGGAAGGAAAAAAAAACCCATGTGGCAAACACTAAGCTCCATATTGGGGAAAAAAATTCCTTCCTGACTCCATACAGCAATCAGACTAGTTCCCTGGATCAACGCCCTATCAAGGGATCTAGTATATATAACCTGTAATATTATACTTTTCCGTATCAAAAGCTTTTGAAAAGTCCATATACACAACATCCACTGCATTTTCTTGGTCCAGTCCGGAACTTACCTCCTCATAAAAGCTGATCAGATTAGTTTGACAGGAACGGTCCCTCGTAAACCCATGTTGATATTGGGTCATGAGGTTATGCTTCTTCAGATACTCTATTATAGCATCTCTTAGGAAACCCTCCAGGATTTTACCCACAGTAGAGGTTAAGCTTACCGGCCTATAATTTCCAAGTTCGGTTTTTGTCCCCATTTTGAATATTGGCACCACATTTGCTATACGCCAGTCCTGTGGTACAGACCCTGTCTTTATGGAATCTTTAAAGATTAAAAATAATGGTCTATCTATGACGTTACTTAATTCCTGCAGTACTCGCGGGTGTATCCCATCCGGGCCCGGGGATTTGTCAACTTTAGTGATTTTTAGATGCCGCCGGGTGTCAGGCATTGGCTATATTATCTGTGCTACACATGTATCAGCTGATGTTGGTATTGCTCGGCGCTTCGTGGCACCGCATTTTGAATATGCTATTGGCCTATTATGTTCACGTGTATCAGCTGACAGGTTCACAATAACACTGCAAAGTCATTAAATATAAACGTACCCTTAGTGATACTTGCATCATTTTCAAAAAATGTCACATTCTATTTATTTAATTTTTTTAAACCTTACACTGTATTTTTATTGCGTGGACTGACTTCAAAAGTCATTTAAAGAGTAACTGTTGTTTTAATTTTTATTTCATAAATCAATAGTACATGTGAAAATAAGAAACTTTGTCAGATATCTTATTACAAAGATCTGCTTCTTTCTCTACCAAAATTGATCAGTCATTATTAAAAAAATTCTCAATTATGAGGTAAAATCTGTATTCAGTAAAGACAAGTTATTTATTACATTACTGAGATAGGAGATGGCAGACAGATATCTAGATAGAAGGGGGAGGGGCTCTGCCTCTAGCTCCTCCCTCATTCCATCTACAGAGAATTGTATCTGTAGCAACTGTCATAATGGGAAAGTCTGTCTTCACTCAATACAGAGTTTACTTCAGAATTGTGAAGTTTAGCAGAGAAAGAAGCTAATTTTTCTGATGAGATATACTGTATTACAAAGTTGCTTATTTTCACATGTACTATTGATTTGTGGAAATGAAGGCTACGATTTAAAAGTCATTTACTATGTTGTAGTAAAAAAAAACAATAGGGCAGATTTATCATTGTCTTTATGTATTCATGCATTGAAAAACATCTTGTTTGTGCTGAATGTGAAAAAAAAGTGGCCAAGACTTTGGATCCATTCACATGGACTGACCGGCAGCACTAAATGACCTCCAATCTGGAAACATTTACTGAGTGGAGGTTGTTTAATAACCTATTTGCACCTGCAAACCGCGCTAAACCATGTAGTAGATCGCTCAGTGCGCATAGGCTGCCAATGTTCTAGGCAGCACGAGTTCTGTTTACACACGAGAACAATGATCCTTTGCGCAGCACAAAAGATCATTTCACCCAACGAAGGAGCATTTTGCTCGTTATTTGCAGCCTGTTTACCCCAGCGTTCTTATGAAAGTTCTTAAAGCAGCTTCATTGTGTTGTTAATCAGAGTATCAATGTGGAAAAAATCTTTAAAAAGAATGTTAGAATAGACCTTGTGTTGATTGAAGTCTAAAGCCTCTTTTACACGAGTGCATTTGTCATCCGCATTTCATCAAGGATTGAAATACGGTGCTTATGTAAACCAATAGACTATTCACATCGATTTTTTTCCCCAGATCCGTTTTCCCAAAATGCAGCATGTGTTATTTTGATCCATTTTACAAATAGAATAGATAGTTAATGTCTATTAAGAGTGCAGTAATTCGTAAGAAAGACATAATAAAACATGGTCCATCAGTATTTCATCAGCATTTGATCAATTTTTGTTAACTTTTTGTGCACCTGTGTTTCCATGTATTGCTATTATTTTGCACTGGACAAAATCAATCATTATGTGTTCAATAAAAAAATAGCAATAAATGAAAATACAGATGCAAAAGATGATCAAATACTGATTCATCCTGTTTCATTTCATTTCTTGTGGATCCGTATTACAGATGAATCAAATACGCTCATGTGAAACAGTCCTACGATGAATCCGATGCACAATGGGAAGAGACTTGTTCACCATTCAATAGTAATACATCTCCCCCCAATGTTGGGAAAGTTCATTGAAGTTTTCCATTTAATGACAATAGCACCTAACAACTACAATTGTTCCTTCCCATCAACAACTGGTGTTTACGGCTGATTGCAGTAAAATAGATCAAACTATGTTGTATTTTGGTCTTTGAGAAATTATGTCTGCTCCCGGAATGTGGTAAAGTATTCTAAGAACAGTATTGTGGTGAAGTCCTGTGCAGCTGTCCCCTGGCACCAGGAAGCAGACCCTTCTACCAACAGGCAGCTGTCTCTAGATGATCTCCTCTTCTTCAGGGAAACATCTCAGGTATGTTAAACAGAGCTTTATTCCGTGCCCTCCGCACTGTATTTACAGCACCCCTGCCCACTTCAAATTGATACTTTGCCTGGTGTGAAATATAGGATAGCTAGAGATGACCTTAAATATATCCTATGGGGGCTTGTAGTATGCTGCAGTATCCTAGATATTTCCAAGCGGGGCTTAGCATAAGATATATTTGTTGGGCTGGAAAAGTGAATACACAAAAATACATTGTGCAAACACATTTTGACAAACTCTATAGCAGCTATAAAATCAAGGGTATTGACAGGGCCGGCTCCAGGTTTTTGTGGGCCCCGGCCAAAAGAGTCTCAGTGGGTCCCTTTAACACATACCACGATTCATGATGCAAAGATACGGCAGAGAAATATATATATAGTACAATGCCAAATATTTCACTTTCTTCTGACATTACATGAGTGATATCTATGGTATATTCTACAATATCTCAGAAACCGGTGAGTCCGTGCAACGCACAGTGCAGACCGGACAGTATAGTCCTCCATAGAGCATTATGGGCCCCATATAATGCTCCATACTGGATACTGGCCCCCCTATAATGCTCCATACAGGATACTGGCCCCCATATAATGCTCCATACAGGATACTGTCACCCATATAATGCTCCATGCAGGCTTGACCCCATATATTGCTCCATCCTGTATGGGCCCATATAATGCTCCATCCTGTATGGGCCTTATATAATGCTCCATCCTGTATGGACCCCATATAATGCTCCATCTTGTATGGGCCCCATATAATGCTCCATCCTGTATGGGCCCCATATAATGCTCCATCCTGTATGGGCCCCATATAATGCTCCATCCTGTATGGGCCATATATATTGCTCCATCATGTATGGGCCATATATATTGCTCCATCATGTATGGGCCCCATATATTGCTCCATTTTGTATGGGCTCCATATAATGCTCCATCCTGTATGGGCCCTATATAATGCTCCATCCTGTATGGGCCCTATATAATGCTCCATCCCGTATGGGCCCCGTAGATTGCTCCATCCTGCATGGCCTGCATCCTGTATGGGCCCCATAGATTGCTCCATCCTGTATGGGCCCCATAAATTGCTCCATCCTGTATGGGCCCCATAGATTGCTCCATCCTGTATGGGCTCCATCCTGTAAGAGCCACATATAATGCCCATTTGCCTCCATACTTAAGAAAAAAAATAAAAAAAAATAAAATACTCACCCCTGCTGCTGCCACTGCTCTGCTCCGGACTCCTCAGCGTCGCTGGCGTCTTCCCGCTCTCTGCACTGTGACTGCTCAGCAGAGGGCGTGCTGGAAAGACGTCATCGCACCCTCCGACCTGAGACGTCACAGTCAAGAGACGGAAAAGGCCAGAGCTGCGGAGGCACGGGGAGATGTAAGTATTGTGCCAGGGCCCTGAGCAAGCTTGGGGGCCCACTCGCGGGCGCTGGCACCGGCACCACACTCCTCCACTCATGGGCTCCATAGAGTGCCAAGGTGCCCAACAGCGATTGGGCCCCCACGTCTGCTCAAGGCCCCCGGCACTAGCCCGGGTGTGCCAAGTGCTGACGCCGGGCCTGGGTATCGATATGCTCCCAATGTTCAACTTTCTATCTGCGCTGATGCTGATGTGATCACAGAACTGTATTAAATAGAACATTTTCTCTATAGACACACGCATTTGTGTAAGGTAGTCTATCTAATCTATCTATCTTTCTATATATATATACACATCTAGTCTATCTACCTATCTATATTTCGATTAGTGTTTCCTTTTTATATAGCATCTGTAGACAATGACATTTCAAGACACTTTCAAGATCAGTTTTATACATTTGGATTGTCTGTTGAATTATATATTAATCCCAAATGAGATTTATTAAAAATGAGCCTACAAGACACCAATCAATTATATTGTATAATGTATAATTCTAGTGCTCCTATCTTCCATTTTGCCACTCAGCCTCATAGATTATACTGTTTTTACAGTTATATGCCAAAAGGACAAAATTATATAAACTCAATCTAAACTACAACAATAAAACAATATAATTTTTAATTTAAAAAAACTTCTATAGACACCACTACTGCTAATGATGTAGACTAAGACTAAAAAGTCACATTATAAATTATACTGTACAATATAAATATTACTCTTTGTGTATTAGAATATATAGAATTAACTTACGAGAAAAGAGGCGTTGAGATAGTGAGTAGAAAGTCCGCAAGTGGGTTGCTGAGTTTCCCGGTGTCCGAGGCAGGACTTGCGTCCCTCTGTGTCTGGCTGGAGCAACTGGTAGCTGTTTTTAACAGGGAGCTGAGCTATGTTGGGACTATGATACTACAGGGCTATTTTTAGGGAATGGCAAGTGCTTCTTCATTCATTTGAGTCAACCATTACTGTGCTGTAACTATAGGAGGGTGAAACATCACATGTAGAGATAGCAGTAAGTCTATTCAGTCATGGGCTGAGTCACTTCAGACACCTTGGTAAATGAAGTCACTTTTTTGACGTTTCTTCTCAGGGGCGGACATACCATTGGTGCCACCTGTGCTGCCACACAGGGGCCTAAGAAGTAAGGGGGCCCATTTCTACCTCCAAAGCAGATGGAATTGTGCATTATGATGAGCTATCGGGCTGAAAAGGGCCCATATATTGTTCTTCCACAGGGGCCGTCTTTTGTCTGTGTCCGATCCTGTTTTCTCTGTTGACAATACAATGGGAAGAAGTTGAAAAAGTGCTGAAGTTGAGGGTCCGGACATCTACAGCCACATCCTATTTTTCAAATCTAATATTTACAGTCGTCTGATTTAGACTCCCATGTTATACTGGATGTAGAAATGTATCATTAAAGTGTTTACCATTCAACAGTTTATGTATCATTACCATAATATTCTTATTACAGGGGTTGTTCACTACACGGACAACCAATTCTCAATCACTATGTTCCCCCTTATAAAATTACAACACCTTATACTCATCTCCAGTGCTGGCGCTGTTCCAGCGGTAATGGCATTGGCTCTCATTTTGCTCGCATGACATTTTTATGTCACACGATCCCTGTGGCCAAACAATGCTAGCTTCACTCTCCCCTCTTTCAGACAAATAAGACATCTGAAGGAAGTTAGAGCTGTGGCTGCTCTCTTACTTAAAGGCCAGTGCTGATTGGCTGCAGGGATTACGTGACAATAACAATGTCACGCAAGCATAGGGAGAGCCAGTGCCAAAATCACTAGAAAGGTACTGGAGGGGAGCATAGGTGTTATTATTTTACTGGGGGGTAACATAGGGCTTGAGAAGGGGTTGTCCGAGTAGTGTACAACTCCTTAAATTGAACTTAATTAACTACATATCATGCGGGCACCATACAAGTACAGGTATGTATTATTGTGTTATTAGCTAATTATGCTTAAAGGGAACCTGTCATCTGATACATGCTGCCCGACGGCTTCTCTCCTCCCGCTGACAGTGATTGACAAGGAGTCTGCCTATTAACGCACACAGGCAGAGGCTTGTCAGTCACTGTTAGCGGGCAGGGAGAAGCTATTAAACGTATGTTTTTCTCTGAAACACTGCAGCGTTTCAGAGACAAACATACAAGGTGTTCAAGGAAGCTTGCAAACTGTATTTTTAACTTCGTCCTTACTCCTCCGGAGATGAGGAGCAACGAGTGGGAATTGTGATCTCACTGCTGCAAGGAGTTCCTCAATCCTGGGATTTCTCTTTGCCGCAGGGTTTGGTTTGTCTCCAATTTGTGGAGTTTTTTTTGGGGCCCTAGCCCTCATTTATGATGACCCTGACCGGATCTGCTTGGCTGAGTCCAGGTTGTGTCGAGTTCATCAGGGGAATCAGTCAGTGGAGACGTACAGCTCCGAATTCCGCAGATGGGCAACTGATACAAAATGCAATGACTCAGCTCTTAGAAGCCAATTTTGTCAGGGCCTTACTGAAAAGTTGAAAGATGCTTTGGCAGTGTATGAAACATTTTATTGGGGTCTGTTCTTTGATTTCTAAGCAAAAGGAAACTCAATTAACCCTTAGTAGTCTGGAGTTGGATAAGCAAGGGGTGCATTTATTGTCAAATTGCAGTTACCGGTTTGTCCTGACAGCAGAGGTGGTGCTAGAGAGCAAAACCAAGAAAATTTTTGTGTTTGTTGACAGTAGAGCTGGAGTCAGCATGGTCGATGCTGAGTTTGTGAGAACTCATGGTCTTGCTTGCTGTATTTTAGCTAAGCCTATTCCCATCTTTACTACTGACTCAGCGCCACTTGCAGAGAGAGCTCTGACTCAGATTTTCCATGGTGTAAAACTGAGGGAGGGGGTCAGTCCATTGTGCGATAATTTTTTGCTATGTCCTGGACGGTCTTCCCACCCCAATTGTTTTGGGTCTACCTTGGTTGGTGAAACATAATCCGTAGTCTGGAGAAGGGACATATCAGACCCCTCCGTGGTGGCAGGGTTCGTCTTCATGAAGAAAAAAGATGACAGTCTATTCACGAAGAAGAACCCTGCTGCCACGGGCGAAGATGAGGGACTGATATGTCCCTTCTCCAGACTTCCCACAATGAAATCCTTCATGGCTTGTCTCTCAGGGCCAGAAAGATTATACAGTCTGGACTTAGGTAGTTTAGCTCCGGGGTTCAGGTTAATAGGACAGTCATATGCATGATGAGGAGGCAAATCCTGACATCCCCTCTCAGAAAAAACATCCTCAAAACCAGACAGAAAAGCAGGTAAGATTTCCGTAGAGACTGTAGAAAGGGAAATATCTAAACAGTTCTCATGGCAGTAATCTCCCCATGCAATGATCTCACTGGCTTGCCAATCCACCAACGGATTATGTTTCACCAATCAGGGTAGACCCAAAACAATTGGATGGGAAGACCATCCAGGACATAGCAAGGGATTATCTCACAATGAACCGACCCCACCCTCAGTTTTACATTATGTACAATCTGAGTTAGAGCTTTCTGTGCAAGTAGCGCTGAGTCAATGGTGAAGATGGGAATAGGTTTAGCTAAAGTACAGCAAGCAAGTCCATGAGTTCTCACAAATTCAGCATCAACCATGCTGACTCCAGCTCCACTGTCAACAAACACAGAAATTTTCTCGGTTTTGCTCTCTAGCACCACCTCTGCTGTCAGGACAAACTGGGAACTGCAGGTTGATGATAAATTAACCCTTGCTTTTCCAACTCCAGACTACCAAGGGTTAATTCAGTTTCCTTTTGCTTAGCAACCGAAGGACAAGCACCCAAAAAATGTCCCTTTTTCCCACAAAAAAACATACGCCTTTTTTTTCTCCAGAGTCAGACAGCACAGCTGCTCTGCGAGCTCTGCAACCGAAACCATACCAAGCATAGCTCAGTTGTTGAACCAGGTAGCTGAGCTCAGTTGCTGATCTGTGTATAACCCCACCTAGACCACAGCTTTCTGTGTACATTGTACAGTGACGGAGCTGCTAATCAGTGCTGGGGTTGTGGTTGGACTAGCAGGCACCTGCTAAGTTGTCCTGTAATGATAATCTCTTGCTGATAATACACGGATTGTATTGAAACAGCAAAACACAGCCCAATAAGTGACACACTGATGTTATCAAGGAATCTGCTCCTATGATATGGTGCTCTCAGATTACATAGAAAACCTGCAGACAGATTCCCATTAACAAATGGGAAAATCTAAAAAATGTTCCAAGGTGTATTTTTTTAAATCTTAAATTGCATCACTACTGTACAGTTTGCTGGATGAGATACAGTAATTTCTGATATTGCTGGTATTAACTATAGAATTGTATTATTAACAAAACAATATATTTCTCATGTTATGACCACATGTCAACATCTTTCCTGTTGTAAAAATGACTCTGAAGTGTGTAGCGCATGCCATTAGACACTGGACACCAGCTAAGTGACATGAGGATAAAACAACATTTCTTTTACAAGATATGTGGCGCCTGTGTCTGTAACGCCACAAAATGCCTGCATGTGTGATATACTTTTATATATATATTGTCAGCTATGGTGAGGACTGGTTTCTCTGCTGGGAAAACTGCATCCACACATTCTACGTGATCCCTTACTGGAGGATTGTGCACTTTTGCCTGAACAAGGAAGTGTGCACGATCCTTCAGAGGGGAGGAGGTGCTTCTGAGCAGCGAAGATGTGAGAAGTAGCAATATGGAGGTCCGGATAAAGAGGAGCAGCGTGCTCTCTTCAAGGACAAGCTGTATGAGGCAGGGTATCAGCCCCTACAGCCACAGAGACTTCTAGAGTCCGTGGTGAAACTGAGAGACTGCTCGGTCTTCATATAACAAGCAGTGAAGCGCTTTGCCCAGGAGCTCAGCAGCGCATAGAATCAGGGACATTGCTGCAAGAGAAAGTTAGGGTATGTGCACACGATCCTTTTCACGCAGGTGAATCCTCATGTGTTCATAGATCACATGCGGATTCACCGCATCCTATACATTGCACTGATAGAATTTCTCTAGTGGAGACTAGTGTCTCCACAAGAGAAATTAACATGCTGCGGTCTTTGATGATGAACCGCATGTCCGTCTCCGTGGGTGAGCCGCATGAGCACGAAGACACATAGTGGGCATGGGATTTCTTGAAATCCCATCCACTATGCTCTAACATCTGCAAGTGCGCTCCGTCCAATCCGCAGCGTTTACTGACTGTGTACAGGCACCCTAAGTGTTTTGTTACATGCACACTCCTAGGTTCAGATAGGGGCGAGACAGGTTACATGAATTCTTTGGAATCCTGGTGGAACCGTTACTCAGGGCGACCATAGACCATGTGCTGCAGCTTCTCTCAGGCACACAGGGGTATTGACCCTCAGGCACAGACACGTAGTTTGTTTCACTTGCTGACCAGACACACTTGACAAGAGTCCTCATAAGCGGTAGAACAATAGCATTTAATAAGAAGCCGCACAGCCAGTGCAAGTTAAGTCTTATGAGCAACAGGCTCCAGTGACAAACAGTACACTTTCCTTAGCAGCACAGCAGTTCACAGTCTTCCCAGTAGTACAGGACAGCACAGTTCTAATGCAAAGGCACAATAATGAACACAGCATTCTTTACAGCACAGTGAGATGGAGGAGGGGGGAAGGTTTGCTGAGGGAGATGATCCCTGTGACACCATTTCTTCCAGTCCTTATCTTTATGCCTGACAATACTCTGCACTGCTAGTTCAGGAACTCTACCTGACCTGTGCTTAGCTTCACTCCTGACTTGAATCCTTTTCACTTGCAGGGGCACTTCTGTGAGATACAGAACACACACACCACCTTTCTCTTTGGCTCAGTTGTTTTGGTAAACAACTTCCCCACAATCCCCCTGGGGCTCTGCTAAAACACTCCCCTTCTCCTGTGACTGTGTTAACCCCTCTAGTTGCTGGATGCTTCTGGAGCACAACACTTCCTGTCTCATGTGCTTGTGTTACTTCTAATAGTTGCTGAATGCTTTTAAAGAAACAACACTACTTCTGCATGTCACACTTTGCAACAGTACTACTTCTGCATGTCACAGTTTTCCACAGGATTCGAGCTGCCTGCTCGCTGGAAGGGATCATGGATCCAGTACCTGTCTATCCTGAATCCCTGCGGTCCAAGGAATATTTTACCAGAAATATAATTAGCAGCAGGATGGCTACACCACATCACAGCAGAGAAACTGAACCCTTACCGTGCAGGTCTGACCAAAACCCTTTGTGTGAGTTGTATGGGATCTTCTGGAACCGTTTGCAGAACTTCAGTAAAAAGGTACAATCTGATTATTACCCCGTCTAACGCTGATTATTCTCTGCTGCTCCATTCCTTTTCCAATTTCCCTGGGAGCAAGCCCTGGTTGGGAAGGCTACCTCTTGAAGCTCATCAAGAGAATGCCAAGAGTGTGCAAAGCAGTCATCAAAGCAAAAGGTGGCTACTTTGAAGAACCTAGAATATAAGACATATTTTCAATTGTTTCACACTTTTTTGTTATGTATATAATTCCACATGTGTTAATTCATAGTTTTGATGCCTTCAGTGTGAATGTACAATTTTCATAGTCATGAACATACAGAAAAATCTTTAAATGAGAAGGTGTGTCCAAACTTTTGGTCTGTACTGTATATACAGTATATATATATATATACGTGTGTATATTATTGTATGTTTGTATGTGTGTATATACGTTATATGGTATGTGTGTATATCTGTATAAATATACACTGCTCAAAAAATAAAGGGAACACTTAAACAACAGAATATAACTCCAAGTGAATCAAACGTCTGTGAAATCAAACTGTCCACTTAGGAAGCAACACTGATTGACAATCAATTTCACATGCTGTTGTGCAAATGGAATAGACAATAGATGGAAATTATTGGCAATTATCAAGACACACTCAATAAAGGAGTGGTTCTGCAGGTGGGGACCACAGACCACATCTCAGTACCAATGCTTTCTGGCTGATGTTTTGGTCACTTTTGAATGTTGGTTGTGCTTTCCACACTCGTGGTAGCATGAGACAGACTCTACAACCCACAGAAGTTGCTCAGGTAGTGCAGCTCATCCAGGATGGCACATCAATGCGAGTTGTGGCAAGAAGGTTTGCTGTGTCTGTCAGCATAGTGTCCAGAGGCTGGAGGCGCTACCAGGAGACAGGCCAGTACACCAGGAGACGTGGAGGGGGCCGTAGGAGGGCAACAACCCAGCAGCAGGCCTGCTACATCCACGTTTATGCAAGGAGGAACAGGAGGAGCACTGCCAGAGCCCTGCAAAATGACCTCCAGCAGGCCACAAATGTGCATGTGTCTGCACAAACGGTTAGAAACCGACTCCATGAGGGTGGTATGAGGACCCGACGTCCACAGATGGGGGTTGTGCTCACAGCTCAATGTAGCGTCGGCGTCCCTGCCCTCTGCTAGGCCGGGACGCTGTTCCCCTCACCTCTCCGCTCCGAGCCCGGCGTCCTCCTCCCGCTCTGCTGGGCCGCGCGCGCCGTCCTAAGGAGTCCCCGGCCAATGGCCGGAGGACTTCACCATATATAAGGCACCTCCTCCAAAATGGAGGTGCCCGAGCAATGTTGTTGCACTGTTCACTACTCTGCTTCAGCCCTCAGGTCCCGTTTCCAGTTACCTGCCAGTTACCAGCCAGTTTCCTGCCAGTTTGCTGTCTGATTCCTGCCTGTTATCCGCTTACCTGCTTGCTAGCCTGAGTTCCGACGGTCTGCCTTCCGACATCTGTCAGTCTGTCTATGGACCAGCTTGCCCGCTCACCTGGGAGCACTCACCTGCTACCTGTCTGCTAGCCTACCTGGAGGCTCCGCCGTCACGTGCTGTGACCACCTGCCAGTCCAGAGACTCTTGCCCGCTCACCTGGGAGCGCTCATCTGCTACCTGCCTGTTAGCCTACCTGGAGGCTCCGCCGTCACGTGCTGTGACCACCTGCCAGTCCACAGACTCTTGCCCGCTCACCTGGGAGCGCTCATCTGCTACCTGCCTGTTAGCCTACCTGGAGGCTCCGCCGTCACGTGCTGTGACCACCTGCCAGTCCAGAGACTCTTGCCCGCTCACCTGAGAGCGCTCATCTGCTACCTGCCTGTTAGCCTACCTGGAGGCTCCGCTGTCACATGCTGTGACCACCTGCTTATCCAGAGACTCTCGCCTGCTCACCTTGGAGCACACATCTGCCATCTGCCTGCTAGCCTACCTGGAGGCTCAGCTGTCACAGGTCGTACCTACCCTTTACCCAGAGACTGTCCCGGTCACTTGCCGTGACCTCCTGCCCGTTCACCCAGAGACTGCCCCGGTCACTTGCTGTGACCTCCTGCCCGTTTACCCAGAGACTGTCCCGGTCACTTGCCGTGACCTCCTGCCCGTTTACCCAGAGACTGTCCCGGTCACCTGCTGTGACTACCTGCCTGTCTTCCCTGGTCGCCACCCGCTTCCTTACAAGGACCGCCCCCTTGTATAAGTTGCTCAGAGGTTCCGCCTCCCAGACCCGTTACAGTTTGCTCGGGCCATGGAACCCGGTGGCACCCAAGCTCCCTCGTTCTCGGACCTTTGTCATGAACTGTCCCGTCAGAGGTCCCAACAGGAGTCCATCCTGAGTCACCTGCGGAATGTCAATTCTCGCCTGGACACTCTGACTGCTCCACCAGCAACCACCGCTAGTGTCTTGACTCGCAACCCGGCAGCTCCGCTGCCCACCAATACCATGGTATCCTGCTCCGGACCCCGGCTTTCTGCACCTCCTCGCTTCGGAGGCGACTCCGCTCTGGCTCGGGGCTTCATAAACCAGTGCACCCTGCACTTTGAACTCCTGTCACACCAGTTTAACTCCGACCGGGCCAAAGTAGCCTTCATCATGTCCCATCTCACGGGGGAGGCACTGGCTTGGCTAAATCCTCTATGGGAGAGAGGAGACCCCCTGGTGTCCGACTTGCCTGCCTTTCTCACGGCTTTCCGGAAAGTCTTCGACGAACCCGGACGGAAGACCTCATCCGCATCGTCTCTGCTACGCCTCCGTCAGGGAAGTCTCACCGTGGGCCAATATGCCATACGGTTCCGTACCCTTGCCTCGGAGCTGGCCTGGGATAACGACGCTCTGGTGTCTGTCTTCTGGGAGGGTCTGTCCGGCCGTATTAAAGATGAACTCGCCGGTCGGGACATTCCTACCACTCTCGATGACTTAATAACTCTTGCCACCCGGATTGACCTACGGTTCCAGGAGCGTGCCAAAGAGGTCACCCGTGAGAGGAGGTTTCCACGTCTAGCTCCTACCTTCCAGAAACCCTTCACTCCCTCCGTTTCTCCCCAGGTACACTCTCCTAAGCCTATGCAGGTCGACCAGACCAAGATGGTCAAAACCCATCAGGACTTACGCCGTGCCGAGGGGAGCTGCTTCTACTGTGGCAGCAAGGAGCACCGGATCCGTACCTGCCCGGAGAGGTCGGGAAACGCCTGTGTCTAGGTTCGCTCAGAGAGGTCGACCTAGACAAGAATAAATCCTCTCCATCTCTGCTGCTCTCAGTCTCAATTATCTGCGGGGAGAACCGTTTTTTCGAACTAGCCCAACTTGACTCTGGAGCAGCCGGGAATCTTATTTCACAGTCCCTGGTAGAAAAACACCGCATTCCCACCAAACCTCTGGCTGTACCCTTATCTGTCGCTGCCGTGGATGGGGGCCTCTTACCACGTCTCATCCAACTCATCACCGAATCCATTACTCTGCAGGTGGGAATGCTGCATTCTGAGAGCATCTCTTTTCATGTTCTGCCTGGACTCTCTCACGCCCTCTTACTAGGCCTACCTTGGCTCCAGAGACATGCACCCGTGCTTGACTGGAAGACCGGAGAAGTCCTTAGTTGGGGACAGGACTGCCATAAGACTTGTTTGGTTCCCGTTCATCCCGTCCGTCCTTCTCCTACCCCAACTAATCTACCTGGACTTCCGATTCCTTATTGGTCATTTGCTGATGTCTTTAATAAAAAGGAGGCAGAGACATTACCCTCTCATAGACCATACGACTGTCCTATCGACCTGTTACCCGGTACTACGCCTCCCCGTGGGCGTATTTACCCATTGTCCGCTGCTGAGACCCGGTCGATGTCCGAATATATTGAGGAGAATCTGGCCCGGGGATTCATCCGGAAATCTACCTCTCCGGCGGGAGCAGGCTTCTTTTTCGTTAAAAAGAAGGACGGCTCTCTCCGTCCCTGTATAGACTATAGAGGCCTTAACCAGATCACGGTGAAGAATAAGTACCCCCTTCCGCTCATTCCGGAGTTATTTGATCGTCTGAGGGGGGCTAGAATCTTCACCAAACTGGACCTCCGTGGGGCGTACAACCTGGTCCGTATCCGTCAGGGGGATGAATGGAAGACTGCATTCAACACCCAGGACGGCCACTATGAATATCTGGTAATGCCCTTTGGTCTCTGTAATGCTCCTGCCGTCTTTCAAGAGTTGGTCAATGACATCTTCCGGGACCTTCTCTACTCCTGCGTAGTGGTGTACCTGGACGACATCTTGGTCTTCTCTCCGGATCTCCAGACTCACCGGAGGGATGTTCGTCAGGTCCTGCTCAGGCTCAGGCAGAATCACCTCTTCGCTAAATATGAGAAGTGCCTCTTTGAGCAGACCTCGCTTCCGTTTTTGGGCTACATTATTTCTCAGACCGGCCTCCGAATGGATCCAGAGAAACTGTCTGCCATCGAGAAATGGCCTCGACCGGAGGGGTTGAAGGCTATTCAGCGGTTCCTGGGCTTCGCCAACTACTACTGCCTCTTCATACCGCACTTCTCTTCCCGGACTGCCCCAATTTCCGCGCTCACCCGTAAGGGCACTAATCCCAGAGAGTGGCCGCCCGAAGCAGAGGAGGCCTTTCTTTCCTTAAAACAGGCCTTCTCTTCCGCCTCGGTGCTGCATCGCCCGGACGGCAACAAGCAGTTCTTCCTGGAAGTTGACGCCTCCTCCTCTGGAGCCGGAGCGGTACTTACCCAAAAATCGTCTTCCGGGAGAATGGTAACTTGTGGCTTCTTCTCCAAACTCTTCTCCTCTTCTGAGCGCAACTATTCCATAGGAGACCGAGAGTTATTGGCCATCAAGCTGGCATTGGAGGAGTGGCGTTACCTACTCGAGGGGGCTCTTCACCCGGTAATAATCTACACTGACCACAAGAACTTGGCTTACCTCCAGCATGCCCAGAGACTTAACCCGCGCCAAGCCCGGTGGTCCTTGTTTTTTGCTCGCTTTGATTTTGTTCTTCATTTTCGCCCGGCTGACAAGAACATCAAAGCAGACGCCTTGTCCCGATCCTTTCTGGTGTCCGATCTCGAGGAAGAACCCAAACATATCATCGATCCCGCCAGAGTAATGCAAGTGGCTCCCATGAGTCTAAATCGTCTCCCTCCCGGTAAGACGTTCGTGTCAGTACCTGATCGGGAGAAGATCCTACACTGGGGCCATTCGTCTAAACTAGCTGGCCACGCCGGTCAGAAAAAGACCCTCCAGCTTATTACCCGGCACTACTGGTGGCCTACCCTGCACAAGGACGTAATAGACTTTGTTTCTGCCTGTGTGTCCTGCGCCCGCAACAAAGTCCCGAGACACCTGCCAGCCGGTCGCCTCCTTCCGCTTCCTGTGCCTGCTGCCCCCTGGCAGCATATTGCTATGGACTTCATAACTGATCTCCCCGTCTCTGCCGGTTGTACGGTCAATTGGGTGGTCGCTGACCGCTTTTCCAAGATGGCTCACTTTATTCCCCTGCCAGGCCTCCCGTCTGCACCCGAGCTGGCTAAAGACTTTATCCGCCACATCTTCCGTCTTCATGGCCTGCCCCTCCACGTCGTGTCGGATCGTGGGGTACAGTTCACCTCACGTTTCTGGAGAGCCACTTGTAAATTGCTAGATGTCACCCTGGACTTCTCCTCCGCTTACCACCCACAGTCTAATGGTCAAGTGGAGCGGATCAATCAGATCCTGACCAGTTACCTCCGGCACTTCGTTAATGCCCACCATTCTGACTGGGTGGATCTCCTGCCATGGGCCGAATTCTCTTACAACAATCACGAGAGCGAATCTTCCTCCAAATCCCCGTTTTTTGTAGTCTTTGGTCAGCATCCTCGGATCCCATTTCCCGTCTCCACCTCGGTGGATAATCCGGCTGCGGAATCTCTTGTTAACAAATTTTCCTCCTTGTGGGAGAGTACCCGGTCCGCACTCCTTCAGTCGTCCGAGCGTATGAAAAGACATGCTGACAAAAAACGTCTGGATCCTCCTCAATTCCGTCCAGGGGATAAGGTCTGGCTCTCGTCCAAGTATGTCCGGCTCAAGATTCCTTCCTATAAGTTAGGGCCTCGGTTCATCGGTCCTCTGGAGGTCATCAGTCAGATCAACCCGGTGGCCTATAAATTGAAACTCCCGGCCAACTTGCGGATCCCTAACTCCTTCCATGTATCTCTCCTCAAACCCGTGGTACTTAACTCTTTTTCCAAGTCTACAGGTACGCCTCCTGCTCCGGTTTCCGCTGAAAACGAGTTTGAGGTAGAGAACATTCTGGCCACAAAAAGGGTAAGAGGAAAGACCTTTTTTCTAGTAGATTGGAAGGGGTTTGGTCCTGAAGAGAGAACGTGGGAGCCCCGGGAGAACATCCATGCCCCTCTCATCCTTGCTAAATTTCTGTCTGGCCTAAAAAAGGGGGGGCCTAAAGGGGGGGGTACTGTAGCGTCGGCGTCCCTGCCCTCTGCTAGGCAGGGACGCTGTTCCCCTCACCTCTCCGCTCCGAGCCCGGTGTCCTCCTCCCGCTCTGCTGGCAGCGCGCGCTCCTTCCCGGCCACGGTGCTTAGGGCGCGCGCGCGCTCCCCCCTCTTAAAGGGGCCGCGCGCGCCGTCCTAAGGAGTCCCCGGCCAATGGCCCGAGGACTTCACCATATATAAGGCACCTCCTCCAAAATGGAGGTGCCCGAGCAATGTTGTTGCACTGTTCACTACTCTGCTTCAGCCCTCAGGTCCCGTTTCCAGTTGCCTGCCAGTTACCTGCCAGTTTCCTGCCAGTTTGCTGTCTGATTCCTGCCTGTTATCCGCTTACCTGCTTGCTAGCCTGAGGTCCGACGGTCTGCCTTCCGACATCTGTCAGTCTGTCTATGGACCAGCTTGCCCGCTCACCTGGGAGCGCTCACCTGCTACCTGTCTGCTAGCCTACCTGGAGGCTCCGCCGTCACGTGCTGTGACCACCTGCCAGTCCAGAGACTCTTGCCCGCTCACCTGGGAGCACTCATCTGCTACCTGCCTGTTAGCCTACCTGGAGGCTCCGCCGTCACGTGCTGTGACCACCTGCCAGTCCACAGACTCTTGCCCGCTCACCTGGGAGCGCTCATCTGCTACCTGCCTGTTAGCCTACATGGAGGCTCCGCCGTCACGTGCTGTGACCACCTGCCAGTCCAGAGACTCTTGCCCGCTCACCTGAGAGCGCTCATCTGCTACCTGCCTGTTAGCCTACCTGGAGGCTCCGCCGTCACATGCTGTGACCACCTGCTTATCCAGAGACTCTCGCCTGCTCACCTTGGAGCACACATCTGCCATCTGCCTGCTAGCCTACCTGGAGGCTCAGCTGTCACAGGTCGTACCTACCCTTTACCCAGAGACTGTCCCGGTCACTTGCCGTGACCTCCTGCCCGTTCACCCAGAGACTGCCCCGGTCACTTGCTGTGACCTCCTGCCCGTTTACCCAGAGACTGTCCCGGTCACTTGCCGTGACCTCCTGCCCGTTTACCCAGAGACTATCCCGGTCACCTGCTGTGACTACCTGCCTGTCTTCCCTGGTCGCCACCCGCTTCCTTACAAGGACCGCCCCCTTGTATAAGTTGCACAGAGGTTCCGCCTCCCAGACCCGTTACACTCAACACCGTGAAGGACAATTGGCATTTGACACAGAACAGCAGGATTGGCAAAGTCGCCACTGGCGCCCTGTGCTCTTCACAGATGAAAGCAGGTTCACACTGAGCACATGTGACAGACGTGACAGAGTCTGGAGACGCCGTGGAGAGCGATCTGCTGCCTGCAACATCCTTCAGCATGACCGTTTTCGCAGTAATAGTATGGGGTGGCATTTCTTTGGAGGGCCGCACAGCCCTCCATGTGCTCGCCAGAGGTAGCCTGACTGCCAATAGGTACCGAGATGAGATCCTCAGACCCCTTGTGAGACCATATGCTGGTGCGGTTGGTCCTGGGTTCCTCCTAATGCAGGACAATGCCAGACCTCATGTGGCTGGAATGTGTCAGCAGTTCCTGCAAGATGAAGGCATTGAAGCTATGGACTGGCCCGCCCGTTCCCCAGACCTGAATCCGATTGAGCACATCTGGGACATCATGTCTTCCTCCATCCACCACAGACTGTCCAGGAGTTGGCGGATGCTTTAGTCCAGGTCTGGGAGGAGATCCCACAGGAGACCATCCGCAACCTCATCAGGATCATGCCCAGGCATTGTAGGGAGGTCATACAGGCACGTGGAGGCCACACACAATACTGACTTGTTTTAAGGACATTATATCAAAGTTGGATCAGCCTGTAGTGTGTTTTTCCACTTTAATTTTGGGGGTGACTCCAAATCCAGGCCTCCATTGGTTAATAAATTTGATTTATTGATGATTTTGTGTGATTTTGTTGTCAGCACTTTCAACTTTGTACAGAACAAAGTATTCAATGAGAATATTTCATTCATTCAGATCTAGGATGTGTTATTTGAGTGTTCCCTTTATTTTTTTGAGCAGAGTATTTATGTGTATAATATACTGTATATATACACACTATATGTGTAAACATACTGTATATAACCTGAATATATGTGTTTCTGTGTATACTGTATATACTGTATACTTTGTGTACACTTTATGTGTGTGTATATACATATATAAATACATTACATACTGTGTATATATACAGTATATATATAAAACACACACATATACAGTGTAAAGTATATATAAAATATGTGTGTGCATGTACAGTGTATATATAGTTTTGCTGCATACAGTGGTGGCCAAAAGTATTGGCACCCCTGCAATTCTGTCAGATAATACTCAGTTTCTTCCTGAAAATGATTGCAATCACAAATTCTTTGGTATTATTATCTTCATTTAATTTGTCTTCAATGAAAAAAACACAAAAAGAATTGTCCTAAAGCCAAATTGGATATAATTCCACACCAAACCTAAAAAAGGGGGTGGACAAAAGTATTGGCACTGTTTGAAAAATCATGTGATGCTTCTCTAATTCGTGTAATTAACAGCACCTGTAACTTACCTGTGGCCCCTAACAGGTGTTGGCAATAACTAAATCACACTTGCAGCCAGTTAACATGGATTAAAGTTGACTCAACCTCTGTCCTGTGTCCTTGTGTCTATCACATTGAGCACGGAGAAAAGAAAGAAGACCAAAGAACTGTCTGAGGACTTGAGAAACCAAATTGTGAGGAAGCATGAGCAATCTCAAGGCTACAAGTCCATCTCCAAAGACCTGAATGTTCCAGTGTCTTCCGTGCGCAGTGTCATCAAGAAGTTTAAAGTCCATGGCACTGTGGCTAACCTCCCTAGATGTGGACGGAAAAGAAAAATTGACGAGAGATTTCAATGCAAGATTGTGCGGATGGTGGATAAAGAACCTCGACTAACATCCAAACAAGTTCAAGTTGCCCTGCAGTCCGAGGGTACAACAGTGTCAACCCGTACTATCCGTTGGCATCTGAATGAAAAGGGACTGTATGGTAGGATACCCAGGAAGACCCCACTTCTTACCCCAAGACATAAAAAAGCCAGGCTGGAGTTTGCCAAAACTTACCTGAGAAAGCCTAAAAGGTTTTGGAAGAATGTTCTCTGGTCAGATGAGACAAAAGTAGAGCTTTTTGGCAAAAAAACATCAACATAGAGTGTACAGGAAAAAAAAAGAGGCATTCAAAGAAAAGAACACGGTCCCTACAGTCAAACATGGCGGAGGTTCCCTGATGTTTTGGGGTTGCTTTGCTGCCTCTGGCACTGGACTGCTTGACCGTGTGCATGGCATTATGAAGTCTGAAGACTACCAACAAATTTTGCAGCATAATGTAGGGCCCAGTGTGACAAAGCTGGGTCTCCCTCAGAGGTCATGGGTCTTCCAGCAGGACAATGACCCAAAACACACTTCCAAAAGCACTGTAAAATGGTTTGAGAGAAAGCACTGGAGACTTCTAAGGTGGCCAGCAATGAGTCCAGACCTGAATCCCATAGAACACCCGTGGAGAGATCTCAAAATGGCAGTTTGGAGAAGGCACCCTTCAAATATCAGGGACCTGGAGCAGTTTGCCAAAGAAGAATGGTCTACAATTCCAGCAGAGCATTGTAAGAAACTCATTGATGGTTACCGGAAGCGGTTGTTCGCAGTTATTTTGGCTAAAGGTTGTGCAACCAAGTATTAGGCTGAGGGTGCCAATACTTTTGTCTGGCCCATTTTTGGAGTTTTGTGTGAAATGATCAATGATTTGATTTTTGTTTCATTCTCTTTTGTGTTTTTTCCTTGCAAGCAAATTAAATGAAGATAATAATACCAAAGAATTTGTGATTGCAATCATTTTCAGGAAGAAACTGAGTATTATCTGACAGAATTGCAGGGGTGCCAATACTTTTGGCCACCACTGTATATATTACTGTAATTTATTATTATTATTAATTTATTTTACTCAGTTATATAGCACCATTTACCCCTTTACCCACGAGGGTGGTTTGCACATTAATGACCAGGCGAATTTTTACAATTCTGACCACTGTCACTTTATGAGGTAATTACTCTGGAACGCTTCAACGGATCCCCCTGATTCTGAGATTGTTTTTTGTGACATATTGTACTTCATGGTAGTGGTAAAATTTCTTCGATATCACTTGCGTTTATTTCTGAAAAAAAGGAAATTTGGCGAAAATTTAGAAAATTTTGCAATTTTCAAACTGTGAATTTTCATGCCCTGAAATCAGAGAGATACAGTACAGACCAAAAGTTTGGACACACCTCATTTAAAGATTTTTCTTTATTTTCATGACTATGAAAATTGTACATTCACACTGAAGGCATCAAAACTATGAATTAACACATGTGGAATTATATACTTAACAAAAAAGTGTGAAACAACTGAAAATATGTCTTATATTCTAGGTTCTTCAAAGTAGCCAACTTTTGCTTTAATGACTGCTTTGCACACTCTTGGAATTCTCTTGATGACCTTCAAGAGGTAGTCAGCGGAAATGGTCTTCCAACAATCTTGAAGGAATTCCAAGAGATGCTTAGCACTTGTTGGCCCTTTTGCCTTCACTCTGCGGTCCAGCTCACCCCAAACCATCTCGATTGGGTTCAGGTCTGGTGACTGTGGAGGCCAGGTCATCTGGCGTAGCACCCCATCACTCGCCTTCTTGGTCAAATAGCCCTTACACAGCCTGGAGGTGTGTTTGGGGTCATTGTCCTGTTGAAAAATAAATGATGGTCCAACTAAATGCAAACCGGATGGAATAGCATGCCGCTGCAAGATACTGTGGTAGCCATGCTGGTTCAGTATACCTTCAATTTTGAATAAATCCCCAACAGTATCACCAGCAAATCACCCCCACACCATCACACCTCCTCCTCCATGCTTCACTGTGGGAACCAGGCATGTAGAGTCCATCTGTTCACCTTTTCTGCGTCGCACAAAGACACTGTGGTTGGAACCAAAGATCTCAAATTTGGACTCATCAGACCAAAGCACAGATTTCCACTGGTCTAATGTCCATTCCTTGTGTTCTTTAGCCCAAACTTGTCTCTTCTGCTTGTTGCCTGTCCTTAGCAGTGGTTTCCTAGCAGCTATTTTACCATGAAGGCCTACTGCACAAAGTCTCCTCTTAACAGTTGTTGTAGAGATGTGTCTGCTGCTAGAACTCTGTGTGCCATTGACATGGTCTCTAATTTGAGCTGCTGTTAACCTGCGATTTCTGAGGCTGGTGACTCGGATAAACTTATCCTCAGAAGCATAGGTTACATAGTTACATAGTTTATACATAGTTACATAGTTTATAAGGCTGAAAAAAGACAAGCGTCCATCCAATTCAGCCTATTTCTTGTGCACTGCAGCTATTCCGCAGCGTTGATCAAGGGGAAGGCAAAAAAAAACCATGCGGTATAGGCCAATTTACATCATTGAGGAAAAATTCACTTGCCGACTCCAATCTGGCAGTCAGATTAAATCCCTGGATTAATTAACTATCACTAAGCATAAGATGTAATTTTATTGTTCTCAAGAAAGGCGTCCAGGCCTCTCTTGAACTCATTAAGTGAGTTGGACATCACCACTTCCTCTCTCAGAGAGTTCCAGAGTCTCACGGCTCTGACCGTAAAGAATCCCCTTCTATGCTGGTGCAGGAACCTCCTTTCCTCCAGACGCATAGTGTGCCCCCTCGTCTTTGTCACCATCCTTGGTATAAACAGGTCATGGGAGAGATCTCTGCACTGCCCCCTGATGTATTTATACATGTTTATGAGGTCTCCCCTAAGCCTTCTCTTTTCCAACGTAAATAGGCCTAATTTTGACAACCTCTCTGGGTATTCTTGTCCCTCCATTCCCTTTATTACCTTAGTCGCCTTCCTTTGTACCCTCTCTAGCTCTAATATGTCTTTCCTGAGCACCGGAGCCCAGAACTGTGCACAATATTCTAAGTGTGGCCTTACCAGCGCTTTATACAAAGGAAGAACAATGTTCTCATCATATGCCCCTATTCCTCTTCTGATGCATGCCATGACTCTATTTGCCTTCGCAGCTGCTGCCTGACACTGGGCACTCCAATTTAATTTGCTGTTAACCAAGACGCCCAGGTCCTTCTCCATGTCAGATTTCCCCAACGGTTTCCCATTTAATATGTATGGGTGACTGCTGTTTTTCTTTCCCATGTGCATGACCTTACATTTATCGTCATTGAACCCATTTGCCATTTTTTGGCCCAACTCCCCAATTTATCTAAATCCTTCTGTAGCTGTGCCCTATCCTCATCTGTATTAACTACTTTACAAAGTTTAGTATCATCTGCAAATATTGCTATTTTACTATGCAACCCTTCCACTAGATCATTAATAAATATATTAAATAATATAGGGCCCAAGACAGACCCTTGAGGCACCCCGCTAGTAACCCTGACACACCCTGAGCTTACTCCATTGATAATCACCCTCTGCTTTCTATTACTCAGCCAGCTATTTACCCACTTGCACACATTATCCCCCAGACCAAGCATTCTCATTTTATATGCCAACCTTTTGTGTGGCACGGTATCAAACGCTTTGGAGAAGTCAAGGTATACAACATCCACTGACTCTCCCCGGTCCAGCTGTGAGCTCACCTCCTCGTAGAAGGCGATCAGGTTTGTTTGGCAGGAGCGATCCCTCATGAATCCATGTTGATGTGGAGTTAGACAGTTATTATCATTAAGATATTGTACAATAGCATCTCTAAGAAATCCTTCAAACAATTTACCCACAACAGACGTTAAGCTTACTGGTCTATAGTTCCCAGGGTCACTTTTAGACCCCTTTTTGAATATTGGTACCACATTTGCTTGGCGCCAGTCTAGTGGGACAGTCCCTGTCCATAAAGAGTGCTTGAATATAAGATACAGCGGTCTGTCTATCACATTATTTAATTCTTTTAGTACCCGGGGGTGTATGCCATCTGGGCCTGGTGACTTTTCTATTTTGATATTATTTAGGCGTTTTTGAACTTCCTCCTGGGTTAGGTGGGTGATATTTAGCGGAGGGTTTACTTTATCACTCTGCATTTCCTCCGATAAATTGTTTTCTTTTGTGAAAACAGTGGAGAAGAAGCTATTGAGTAGGTTTGCTTTACCCTCATCGCCCTTTATGATTTTACCCAGGTTATTTTTCAATGGGCCAACTCCATCAGTTTTAATCCTTTTACTGTTTATATAGTTAAAGAACAGTTTGGGATTCGTTTTACTTTCCTTGGCAATTAGTCTCTCTGTCTCCTCTTTTGCTATTCTTATTTGTTTCTTACAGATTTTGTTTTTTTCCCTATAAGATATTAGCGCTTCCTCGCTGCCTTCTTGTTTAAGTTTACCGAAAGCCCTTTTTTTGTTTTTCATTGCCCTCTTGACTTCCTTATTTAGCCACATTGGCTTCCTCCTATTCCTAGCCCTTTTATTCCCATAAGGTATGTACCTTCTACAGTGACTATGTAGGACTGTTTTGAAAATTTCCCATTTTCTATCCGTGCTCCTATTACTGAAGATACTATCCCAGTCTACAAGGTGAAGGGCATCTCTTAGCTGATCAAACTTTGCCCTCCTGAAGTTCAGTGTTTTTGTGACTCCTTTGCTGGGCACCCTACTGAAGCACATGTGGAATGGTACAATGTTGTGGTCACTATTTCCCAGGTGCCCCCCGACCTGCACCTCAGTTATTCTGTCTGGCCTGTTAGTTAATATTAAGTCTAAAAGGGCCGTCCCTCTAGTTGGTTCCTGTACAAGTTGTGACAAATAATTGTCTTTGATAATTGACAGAAATTTGTTTCCTTTCTGAGATCTACAGCTTTCGGTTTCCCAGTCTATATCGGGGTAGTTGAAGTCCCCCATAATAATCACCTCGTTATTTTTTGCTACTTCATCTATTTGTCTCATTAATAGACTTTCCGTGGCTTCTGCTATATTTGGTGGCTTATAACAGACTCCTATGATAATTTTATTATTGTTTTTTGCCCCATGTATCTCCACCCATAAGGACTCGACCTCCTCATTTCCCTCCCATACATCCTCCCATATTGTAGGCTTTAGACACGTCTTTAGATATAGACAGACTCCACCCCCTTTCCGATTTCTTCAATCCCTTCTAAACAGACTGTAACCCTGTAAGTTAACTGCCCAGTCATAGCTTTCATCTAACCATGTCTCGGTTATTCCCACTATGTCATAGTTACCTGTAGATATTTCTGCTTCCAGTTCATCCATCTTGTTTGTCAGGCTTCTGGCATTTGCTAGCACGCAGTTTACACGATTTTGCTTTGTTCCAATCTTCTCCCTGTGGATTGTATTAGCAATTTTCTTACCTCCCTTCCAAGTATCTTGTCTTGGACCTTCTTTGTCGCACTTCATATCTTTCATTAGTATGTTCTCTGGTTTCATGTTCGTGTCCGGCGTTTTTCTTCCCATCCCCTCTTCTTCTAGTTTAAAGCCCTCCTGATGAGTGTTGCGAGTCTCCTGGCGAATGTGTGTTTCCCGGGTTTGTTGAGGTGTAGTCCGTCTCTGGCAAGGAGTCCGTCATAGAGGTAATTCACACCGTGGTCCAGGAATCCAAATCCTTGTTGTCTGCACCATCGTCTCAGCCAGTTGTTCACATCAAGGATCCTGTTCCATCTCGTGACGCCATGCCCGTCTACTGGAAGGATAGAAGAAAAAATTACCTGCGCATCCAGTTCTTTTACTTTCTTCCCCAATGCTTCAAAGTCCTTGCAGATTGTCGGTAGGTCCTTCCTTGCCGTGTCATTGGTGCCAACATGTATCAGAAGAAATGGGTGGACATCCTTGGAACTGATGAGCTTCGGTATCCTATCGGTAACATCCTTGATCTTCGCACCTGGGAGGCAGCATACTTCTCTTGCGGTTATGTCCGGTCTGCAGATAGCTGCTTCTGTTCCTCTCAGTAGTGAGTCTCCCACCACCACCACTCTTCTTCCCTTCTTGGCTGTCCTTTCTCTTGTCGCTTCTGGGTGTTTCTGGGTGCTCTTTTCTTCTTTGCTTGCTGGTAGTGCCTCATCCATAGGTGTGCCATCTTCGTCCTTGGAATCTGTTTCTCAGTTGTGTGGTTGGTGGTGTCTCCATGGTCTTCTTGCTTCTTTTGGTCACTTGCCTCCACTTGTCTGCCTCTGGAGGTTCTCTGATGCTTCCTTCACTTTCCGTGACCAGTAGTGACGCTTCTGTTCTGTCCAGGAAGTCTTAATTTTCCTTGATGAGTTTTAATGTCGCAATTCTTTCTTCCAGTCCCCGCACCTTTTCTTCTAAAAGAGCCAGTAGTCTACACTTCTGGCAGGTGAAGTTGGTTTCATCTTCTGGTCGATCTGTGAACATGTAGCACATGTTGCAGCTCACCATGTAGGTTGTCACATCTGCCATGCTGCTCCTTGTCCCTGCTGACTTGATGTCTGTCTTCTTTCTTGTGATACCGGTTTGGCGATGCTTTCCAAGCAGCTGGTCCCGGCTGTACCCAATGATCTTCTAGCTGAGGAAGACTCTTCGCTTTTCCCAGAAGGCACCTGGAATATGCAAATTGTCCTCTTCAAGCTTCAATCCCTGGTTTGGCGATGCTTTCCAAGCAGCTGGTCCCGGCTGTACCCAACGATCTTCTAGCTGAGGGAGACTCTTTGCTTTTCCCAGAAGGCACCTGGAATATGCAAATTGTCATCTTCAAGCTTCAATCCCTGGTTTGGCGATGCTTTCCAAGCAGCTGGTCCCGGCTGTACCCAACGATCTTCTAGCTGAGGGAGACTCTTCGCTTTTCCCAGAAGGCACCTGGAATATGCAAATTGTCCTCTTCAAGCTTCAATCCCTGGTTTGGCGATGCTTTCCAAGCAGCTGGTCCCGGCTGTACCCAACGATCTTCTAGCTGAGGGAGACTCTTTGCTTTTCCCAGAAGGCACCTGGAATATGCAAATTGTCCTCTTCAAGCTTCAATCCCTGGTTTGACTCTTGGTCTTCCTTTCCTGGGGCGGTCCTCATGTGAGCCAGTTTCTTTGTAGCGCTTGATGGTTTTTGCAACTGCACTTGGGGACACTTTCAAACTTTTCCCAATTTTTCGGACTGACTGACCTTCATTTCTTAAAGTAATGATGGCCACTCGTTTTTCTTTACTTAGCTGCTTTTTTCTTGCCATTATACAAATTCTAACAGTCTATTCATTAGGACTATCAGCTGTGTATCCACCTGACTTCTGCACAACACAACTGATGGTCCCAGCCCCATTTATAAGGCAAGAAATCCCACTTATTAAACCTGACAGGGCGCACCTGTGAAGTGAAAACCATTTCCGGTGACTACCTCTTGAAGTTCATTAAGAGAATGGCACGAGTGTGCAAAGCAGTCATCAAAGCAAAAGGTGGCTACTTTGAAGAACCTAGAATATAAGACATATTTTCAGTTGTTTCACACTTTTTTTGTTAAGTATATAATTCCACATGTGTTAATTCATAGTTTTCATGCCTTCAGTGTGAATGTACATTTTTCAAAGTCATGAAAATACAGAAAAATCTTTAAATGAGAAGGTGTGTCCAAACTTTTGGTCTGTACTGTACGTATTAGTACACCTTGGGCCAGAAAGGGGTTAACTCCACATCGCTTTACAGACATTATCATTACCCTCCCAATTGGGGCTCACAATCGAAATTCCCTATCAGTATGTCTATGGAGTGAGGGAGGAAACCCACACAAACACGGGGAGAGCCAGGAGGCAGAGGTCCAAGTGGAGGAGGAGGTGGACGTGGCGGTGTAGGTGGAACAGGCAGAGGATGAGGTAGCCAACATTTTTTTTATTTTTTTTATTTAGGGATGCCCCAAAATGAAACAAATGGAACATATAGTTGAACAATGGCTGGGTGAGGCTGGTATAGTTTTCTATTTAGCCAAAGGTACAGACAAGTCCTTTGGGATCCACGCCTGGTTCATTTTAATAAATGTTAGCTTCTCCACGTTGGCTATGAAGAGGCGGATGCGCCTGTCCGTGATCACACCCCCTGCCATGCTAATCACACGTTCAGACAGTACACTTGATATAGGGCAGGCTAGAACCTCCAAGGCATAAAGGGCAAGCTTGGGCCATGTGTCCAATTTGGACACCCAGAAGTTAAATGGGGCAGACCCATCAGTTTGTACGTGGAGACGTTTGAACAGGTACTCTTCCACCATGTTGTTGTAACACTGCCTCCTGCTAATATGGACCATATCAGATGGTGGTGCCGGATTTTGTGGTGTGCTGAGAATGTTTTGCCACATTTTGGCCATGCTAACCCTGCCTTCCAAGGTGGTGGAGATGCCCCAGCTGCTTTGGCGACTTCCTCCTCCTCTGCCTTGTTCTTCCAGTGAGCCCCGCTGTCAGGTGGGAACGCCGTCAGTGGTGCCTCTACTAGCGTGCGCTTGTATTCACACATTTTACAATCCCAATCCAGTGACGGAAGTAATGATGATACGTTGTCCTTGTAGCCGTGATCCAGCAGGGTGGCCACTCAGTAATCAGCAGTTGTAACAATTCGGGCAACTTGGTGGTTGTTGCGCAGGCACAGTAGCATGTATTGGCTCATGTGTGACAGGCTGCCCAGGGGCAATGACAAGCTGTGCTCAGTGGGAGGTGTATGGTCTGGGGCATCTGTATCCCCCCCAGCCATGCTCCAGTGATGCTGGTGGGATGAGCTGAGTTGAGTCTCACCCTGCTGTGAATACGGTTCCTCCTTCTCCTCCAAAACTGTCCCCTGGCTGGACAGTTGTGTACCTGGCCGCTGTTGGTACAGAAACCCACCCTTCGAGGCATGTGAGGATGACAGGCCTGATCACATTGTGAATGGTCCCTGTTCCTCCTGCTCCTCTTCCTCCTGTGCCACCACCTCATTCATCTTCGTCTGAAGTGTTTTTTCCAGCAGGCATAGAAGTGGTATAGTAAGGGTCATGATAGCGTCATCAGCGCTGGCCATGTTGCTGGAGTATTCGAAGCAGTTCAACACGGCACACAAGATTCGCATAGAGGCCCACTCATTGGTAGTGAAGTGTTGTTGTTCCGCAAAGTGACTCACCCATGCGTGCTGCAGCTGAAGCTCCACTCTTGCCAGCTGTTGCTTGCACAGTCTCTTCAGCATATGCATAGTGGAGTTCCACCTTGTTGGTATGTCGCCTATGAGGCGGTCAGCCTGAAGGCAGACGTGATGCTGGGACACAGATAAGCGAGCAGCAGGGCGAGAATGTCGAAAGTGCGTACACACTGCCCGCACTTTCAGCAGAGGCAAGGGATGTGCGTCAATCCGATTAGGTCAAGAGCCACTATGAGATTTCGCCCATTAACGCACACAACCAGGCCGGGCTTGAGGTTTCCCGGCACCAACCACTCCACTCATCTGTCTGCTGTTCAATCCCCATACACAGCTCCTGAGCGATGTGGAATTTGTCCCCCAAGCAGATGAGTTTCAGAACAGCCTGCTGTTGTTTCCCCCTGGCTGTGCTGAAATTGGTGGTGCAGGACTCATTGTGACTGGATGAGGAGGTGGTGGAGGAAGCAGAGTAGGAGGAAAAGGCAACCTGAACAGAGGAATGTCCAGCAGTTCTCGGTGGTGGTAGGACATGCTCTAGAATGCCTTCCACCTCAGACCCACTGCATCACTACATGGGCAGTTAGTGAGATGTAACATCCCTAGCCATGCTCACTGGTCCACATATCGGTGGTTATATGTGTTGCACAGCTTCTGGATATCCACAGTTGCAGTAGAAACTTCACAGAGCAGATTACATGGGATAACAAGCTTTTACTTCTCAGAACATGAGGTAAAGGAAAAAACGCACAGTCACACAGTACTGCACCAGGAAGTAAGAACAAAACAGAAAATACAAGAGAGACTTTTTTCTTTTTTACAATACAGTAACCAAGGAAACTTTACACAACATCGCCATCTACTGTCAGATCAGCATAAAGTCCTCCTTCACACAAACAAAGAAGTCCACAACTGTTGCATATACCAACACCCTTTCTCAACAGTAAGGACTTATTCATTCAAAACCAATTTCTTCACTAGTCTCTGATGTTTTTCAGCATTCAATGCCTTTGTGAAAATGTCTGCTGTCATATCTTCAGTTGGACAATATTCTAATTTCAGGATTCCTTGTTCCTGGTGGTCCCTCAAGAAATGATACTTCACATCAATGTGCTTAGTTCTTGGGTTAACGCTTTCCATCTGAGCAAGAACAAGACATCCCTGATTGTCCTCATTTATTTTTGTTGGTTCCAACTGTGCTTGTCCTAGGTCTGTTAGCAATTGTCTTAACCATAGAACTTCTTGACTCCCATGCTCTGCTGCAACATATTCTGCTTCTGTTGCTGACAGCGTTACTATTGATTGTTTTTTACTAGTCCAACTAATTGGTCCACATGAGAGAAAGAAAAGATAGCCACTGGTAGATTTTCTGTCAGTTGGATCTCCAGCCCAATCTGCATCAACGCATCCACTTAAAATGCATTTATCACTTGTAGGCAGTTTCAGTTTAACATTGCTGGTTCCTTTCAAATAATGTATTACTCTGTTCACAGCATTCCAATCCATTTTATTTGGCTTGGACACATTTCTACTCAGAATTCCTACTGCTACTGCAATGTCTGGCCTTGTAATAGTCGCTAGATACAGTAATTTTCCTATCGCCATTCTGTACTCTTCATTATTTGGTAACACATTTTTCTCACTACTCATCTCTTCAAGATAATTAGTTTCCATTGGAGACTTTGCTGGTTTTGCATCCTTCAATCCAAATGTTTCGGTTATGTCTTGAATCATGTTATTTTGATTAAGTAGGAAACTTCAATCTTCTTCTCTTTCTATCTGAATTCCTAAGTACTGTTTCACATTTCCCAAGTCTTTGATCTCCAAATGTTGATTCAGGATTTTTAGTATGTCCTCTTTATCCCTTTCTTTTTCAAAACAAACTAAAATGTCATCAACATATATGAGTACATAGATCCATCTGTCCATTAGTCTTTTTGTGTACAGGCAAGGATCAGCTTTGCTTCTTTTAAATTTTTCATTTGTGAGCACCTCCGTGATTTTATCATTCCACGCTTTAGCAGCTTGTTTTAAACTGTATATACTTTTCTGTAATTTGCAAACCTTGTTTGGGTTACTTTCATCTTTGAATCCTGGATGTTGTTTCATGTAAATATCTTCTGTTAAACTTCCATTCAAAAATGCTGTCTTTACATCTAGATGTTTCAGTTCCATTTGTTTCATTGCTGCAACTGCAAACAAAGTTCTTATTGTAGTATGTTTGACAACTGGAGCAAATGTTTCATCATAGTCTTTTCCATATTTTTGAAAATAACCTTTAGCTACGAGTCTTGCTCGGTATCGTTCAGCTGTGCCATATGTTCGGTACTTTACTTTAAAAACCCATTTATATCCTATAGCTTTTCTTCCTTCTGGTAATTCTGTTAGTGTCCATGTTTTTGAGTCATGCATGGATTTTATTTCTACTTCTGTTGCCTCTATCCATTTATTGGCTTCTTCTTCAGGAAGTCGAGATATGTCTTCCCAAGAGGTAGGCTCATAAATTTTACTTGTACTTGCCTTGTATGAAAGGCGTATTGGTGGTTTTCCTTTGTTTTCTATTATTGAACGTCCTGGTTCTGTGTCTGTTTGTAGTTGTTTCTCTTCACTTTCAGTATTCAGTTTTTTTTATTAATGTCAACTTCTTTTTCATCAGATATTTCTTCAGCTCTATCATTGTTGTTTTTCTCATTTTTTGTTTTCAGTGAAATCATAGTGTCTTCATTTAGATCCTCAATGAATGTCACACTGTTACTCACCATAACTCTGTCTGTTTTTTGATCTAGGTTTCTAAATCCTTTGCAATTTTTACTATATCCAACAAATATTCCTTCCATGGACCTATTTTAAAGTTTGGAACGCTTTTCTGTTGGAATGAATGCAAAAACTTTGCAACCAAAAACTCTTAAATGATTTACACTTGGTTTCATGCTTTGCCACAGTTCATGTTTTTTTTTTCAGTTTTCTAGAAAAAAGTCGGTTCCGTAGATATGTAGCTGTCATTGCTGCTTCACCCCAATATTTCTCTGATAGTTTGGAATCTGTCAGCATACACCTTATCATTTCAGTCAGAGTTCTGTTTTTCCTTTCTGCTACTCCATTTTGTTCAGGTGTGTATGGAACAGTCTTTTGATGCTCTACTTCTAATGACAATTGGCTTCCTCTGAAATTTGTTATTCGACTTTGTCACGTAGTCTACTAGTTTATTGAAAACTTCGTTTTTGTTCTTGATCAAGTATGTGACTGTGTATCTTGAGTAGTCATCTATAAAAGTCACCATATATCTATTGCCTCCTGATGTAGTCACTTTCATGGGTCCACATACGTCAGTATGCACAAAATCAAGTGGTCTTGTTCTTTTCGTTTCACTTTCTTTAGGAATAGATATCCTTGTGGCTTTTGATTTTATACAACATTCACATCTTACGGTAATTGAGCAATCAGATATCAATAGATCCTTTGTCAATTCTTTCCTTTGTAGCTCCATTATACTTTCAGGATGTCTGTGTCCTAGACGTCTATTCCACATGTGAATACAATTCTTGTGATCATGTGTACACAACTTCATCTGTTCCTTTAATGTGTCTAGATGATATAATTGTTCATCTGCCTTGATATTGGTTATTACCTTGTTTCCTGCTAGGATTGTACACTCATCATCTTTGAATTTTACAGTAAGTCCTTTAGCTGTTAGACGTTTTACAGATAACAATCCTTCTTCTAATCCTGGAACTTATAACTCATCCTGTACAAGTATTTTTGAATCATGCCCAAACTTGTTAGAACAGTTTAGCATTCCTTGTCCAACACCTTCTGTGGTTATTTTGCTTCCATCTGCAAGATAAATGGCTTCCTTCTTATTTAAATTAAGTTCAGTAAAGAATTTTTTATTACTTGTCAGGTGACTTGTTGCTCCTGAGTCAATAAACCAACCCAACAATGATTTCTTATCAGTCACTTTAAATGTGCCATTCCAATTATTTTCACATGAATCAGAAATTGGGTTTTTCACCTTCTGTGTATTCTCTTTATGATGTAATTTCTGTTGTTATGCTTTCCATATAGTACAGTCTTTCTTTAAATGTCCTTTTTCTTACATCTGAAACATTCTCTTGTCTCTTTATTATAGGGTATTTTTGATTCTGTAGCTTTAATAGCATTTCCATTATCTTTTTCAGTAGAAAAATCATTTGTTTGTTCTTTCCTTCTTTGTTATTCATCTATGAGTCTGGTCTTCACAAACTCTAATGTAATGTCTGTTTCAGGTATTGTCTCTAGCGCATTTATCAAAGCAGTTTATGAATTCGGTAAACTGTACAATAATATTGCTGCTACATGGCTTTCCTTAATATCTTCAGCAATTGATCTCAGCTGTGATATCACTTCTATAATAGAGAATATATGCTTCTGCATGTCATTGTCTGCACTTAGTCTCATATTGTAAAGCTTTCTTAGCAGAAATAACTTGTGATTTAAGCTGGGTCTTTCGTGTAGCTTTCTTAGTGCTTTCCACATTCCCTTTGCTGTATCCTCATTCCTTATGTGGATTAATTGAGCATCATCCACTAATAGGCTGATGGTAGCTCTTGCTTGTCTATTTTTCTTATCCCATGTCTGATTATCCTCATCAGGTCTATCTGTAGTGATTACTTCTCATAAATCATCTTTAGACAATAACATTTCTACTTTAAACTTCCATAACTGACAATTCTCATTATTCAGCTTAGCTACAGTGAGTTTTAGCTCTATGCTACTTGTCATCTTTAACTTGTCTTACTTGTTTGTAGAGAATTGTACTGAAGAATTCTTCTGCATTCACCAGGGTCTTGCTGAGAGTTACGGTGTCCTGGGTGTCAGGGGTCCTCGGTGCCTGGGCCCATAACCTGTTGCACAGCTTTTGGATATCCACAGTTGCAGTAGAAACTTCACAGAGTAGATTACATGGGATAACAAGCTTTTACTTCTCAGAACATGTTGTAAAGGAAAAAATGCACAGTCACACAGTACTGCACCAGGAAGTAAGAGCAAAACAGAAAATACAAGAGAGACTTTTTTCTTTTTTACAATACAGTAAACAAGGAAACTTTACACAACATTGCCATCTACTGTCAGATCAGCATAAAGTCCTCCTTCACACAAACAAAGAAGTCCACAACTGTTGCATATACCAACAATATGGACCTTGCCACTGATGGCGTTGTTCAGTGAATACCTGATTTGGTCCGCAATATGTGTGCGCAGGGCAGGGATGGTCCACCTAGAAAAGTAGTGTCTGAGAACAACGTACTGCCGGACAGCCAACCCCAATCAGTTTTTTAAAACTAAAAAAGAATGCAAGGATGCACTGCAATGCTACTCATATATAAAAATGTTACACAAGTGGTCCTACTTGTCACCCGAAATAGCTGTACACAGAAAAAAATGATGAGCCTTCCAAACTCTGCAGTAAATGCTCCAGACAGCAGGGGAGTGCAACACAATGCTTGACACGGCCTGTCTGTGCACTATCCACCTGGCTAGCTGCTCAGGACTGTGAGCATGCAGACAATACTGCTGTGGATAGGAATAGCATTCAGGGTGCTGGCAGGAGATCTGGATCTGTCACTGCTGGATGATATGTGGATGTCCAGGGCTGATGAAGCAGGATCTGCTGTGTGCCGATCAGGCTGATGTGGCGGTACAATTCAGATTCTTGCTGCGTGCCGGTCAGGCTGATGTAGCGGTAGAGACCAGGTAGTCAGCAGGGAGTCCAGAATGGAGAGGCTGCAATATTCCTGTAATAGCTGAATAGTAGGTGTGTGGTTCAAGGCAGATGAAGACAGGGGGTGCTGCCCAGTGTCTGACCAGGAATCTGCACAAGGAGATGAAGGTATCCACCTAAAGCCATTGAGGTGTGCCAGCCGGTCACATCTGTGTGGCAAATAAGAACAAGGATGTGTGCGCTCTGTATCAGTGTGACAAGTGTGATAAGGCTCATCATTTTTTCCTGTGTACAGCTATTTCGGGTGACAAGTAGGACCACTCGTCTAACATTTTTATATATGAGTAGCATTGCAGCGCATCCTTGCATTCTTTATTAGCATTTTGTTTTTTAGCACTGGGGCACATAGTGCTTTAGGATTGCACCTCTTTTGCTAACTCATTAGCACATTCCTTAAGGCAGCAGCGCTATTGCATTTCATTTACATATAATTTTTTTTAAAACTGTCCATCTCAACCAGTTGGAATGGCAGCATTTCAAAGGCCAGTAATTTGGAAATGCTGTCATTCAGAACCATGGCTCGTGGGTGGGTAGGTGGGTATTTCCTCTTTCTCTCGTTTGGGGGATGGAGAGCTGAACTCTTCCATGGGACGGTGTGGAGATGCTCGGTGACACTGCTGGTGGTGGTGATGCTGTCACATCCTCCCTTTACGGGGAGGCAGGTGGCCCTGTTGATCGTGTGCGGGCAGTAGAGGCCGAGACAGCAGCAGAAGAAGGAGCAGAAGGAGGCTCAGAGATGTCATGCTTTTTAAGGTGTGTACTCCACTGCATCTCATGCTTGTAATTCAGATGCAATAAATTAAAGTAGTGGGCACTACCAAAATCCAATAGGATCTAACCTAATGCATACCAAATGAACATGAAAAGGATAACAACAAAGAAGTATGCATATAAAAGGGATCACCAAAACAAAAATAAAATAGTTATTTTTATTAAACATGTAATAAACCAAGACATATAAAACCATTTAAAACATTTAAGAACCATAAAGCACATACCAAAGACAGACAAATACGGATGAAAATGGAAACTGTCAAGATCCAACTGTATGACAGAATATAGCGAAATGAATGGGAGTAAAATACAAGAACTGCCAATGAATAATAATCACCTATTCATCCTCGCTCAAAAGATATATATGAAATCAATATATTACCCCCCAAATATGTAACATAGGTCATTAGAAACACTTAATACAAGGTCTTGTGTAGACTAAACAGACAATGACTAATAGAAAAAAGTGCAAAGATCAATATATATCACAATCAAGTAAGGCATTCCATATAAGGCAAGGGCATATTAAGAAAGATACTCAGCAGTCCATAGATAGCCGCCCCCAAAGAATCAAGGCATAAAGTGGATGAAAAGAGAAGAGGCTAAACACCACACGTATCGACATAGTCGTGTCTTCCTCAGGGGTAAGTATGCCTCAGTGTGGTAATTACATGTATTTATATACAACAAAATTAGGGAAATGCGTACCGGCTGGCAGCAGTGACGATTCCAGGCGTGCGGCGTCCCCAGAGTCATAGTGCGCAGACGCTGATCAGGCAAAAACCGTTAGTCACTCGGTGGATGAGAGTGCACAAGTGTGGATTTGGCGCCGGCCGGAAATCACTGAATTAAGAAAGAGCAGTGACTATCAGATTGATCAAACTGAATATTTTGTTATCAAAAATAATAAAATAAAATATGACATGAAAATATTGATATACAGGGGAGACATAAACATGTATGAAAGAACTGCTGTAATAATTAACAAAGAATGCCAATAATTACAATCCCACAATAATGTGAAAAACAATATGATGATGATCAAATCCTATTTAAGGAACTAATCAAAGAGGAGTATACATTATCCAACGTGCATAAGGAGACACAAAAGGTCCATGACAAAACATGAAGTGGGTCCAGTGGACGAACAACCATAAAGGTAAGAAGGGGCTTCAGAAATCCTCCAAAACAGAGAGTGACAATATTTGATTGCAGTCTGGAACTCATCCATTATCCGAGGTGCAGAAGGGGACATAAAGGGTCCATAACACAACGTGAAGAAAAAACTATAAAAACAATATAATGTCGTGAGCACAAAATCCCCCAAAAACACGTGACAATAAGAAATAGGATTACTACAGTTGTTTGTAGAAGCCGGTAAACAGAAGCTCTTCATTAAGACCATTAGCTACAAGACAATTCAAATTATAAATCCATTTAGACTCACACCGTATCAGCGAACTGGTCACTTTACCCCCCTTATATTAATGTTGATCATCTCAATACCCATAACCTGTAAACTACTACATGAGCTAGAATGGATTTCCAAAAAGTGTTTATCTACTGGGGAAAGTATTTTACCTTTTTGCTGATCATTCCTTGCTGTTGTTATATTGGAGACGTGTTGCTGCACTCTGTGTCTCAACTCCTAGGTGGTTTGACCAATGTATATCTTCTGGCAACCGCATATCAAAGCATAAATTATGTGCCTTATGGTTCTTAAATGTTTTAAATGTTTTTTTATGTTTTGTTTTGTTACATGTTTAATAGCAATCATTTATTTAAATTTTGGTGATCCTTTTTATATGCATACTTCTTTTTTCTTGTAATTCAGATGCCTTATCATGCACTTGAGGCTCAAGTTCAGAAGATTTATGACTCGCTTCAGGCTCTGATGGCACAGCGTGCAAACCACCTTTGTCTTGTTGTCAGCTCATTGGCTGAAGAAATGCATGCCAGGGAGCTCCTTTGAGCTGGCTTTGTTGTTCTCATTTCCTTGGCACGGTGGCCAGTAGCAGCCAACGTACTGGCTAGGGGCCGCCGGCTGTGCTTTTTCACCTTGATCCCTCTTTTACTGTTCTGCTGGGGCATAACCACCTCTTCTTCCTCCAAACTGCGCACTTCACTAGAATGGCCTTCGCCCCATGTGGGGTCTAGAACCTCATCATCTTCCAATCAGTCTTCACCCCCGTCCTCCTTGCCGGTCTGCACACTGCAGAAGACACAACAGTTGGCACCTGTGTTTCGTCATCATCAGAGATGTGCTGCCGTGGTCTGCTAAATGTTGTGTGCTCTAACCCTCCCACATACTCATCCTGCAACTGAACAAGTGGTAGGTCATCAGTGCACTCAATCTTTTCTACTTGTGGAGCATGGCCAGGTGGATGGCCGACAGAACCCCAGCCAGCGGAGTCATCAATAAGCATGAGTGACTGCTACATGACTTGGGGCTCAGACTGTTTGGCTGATTTGCAAGAGAATGAGGTGGAAGCCGGATGATCATGGTCCTCATGTGCCAACTCTGCACTTTCTGCAGGGGACTGGGTGAAAGATAATGCAAAGAAACTGGAGTCACTCTCAGCCATCCAATCTAACACCACCTCAACATGTTCTGGCCTCACCATTTGTGTAGCGGCATTCGTATTCGGTACTACAAAATGCATGCACCAGGGGAAGGTGTTGTATTTGGGCATGTAGCAGGCACAGAACGACCATGTCCTCTCCCTGCAGCAGCTACACCACTACCACCAGCAGCAGCCACACCAGCACCACCGCAGCCACGTCTTCGTCCCCTCATTGATGTTCTCCTCACTTTTTGAAGTGGTTTTTAGGCAAGCTACTCATACAAACATGGCTGCAGAGTATAATTATTTTTTAGGCACACTGCTCGCAAAGAGACGGCTACAGAGTATAATTATTTTTTAGGCCCACAACTGGCACCGAAACACCAGCAGAGTATAATTATTTTTTAGGTCCTCAATTGGCAGAGATACAGTGGCAAAGTATAATTATTTTTTAGGACCACAACTTGCAGAGACACATTGGCAGAGTATAATTAATTTTTAGGCGCACTACTCCCAAAGAACCGGCTGCAGAGTATAATTATTTTTTAGTCCCACAACTCGCACAGACACAGCGGCAAAGTATAATTATTTTGTAGGTTTACAACTGGCACAGACACAGCAGCAGAGTATAATTAGTTTGTAGGTACATTGCTCGCAAAGAGACAATACTTGGCATGGCTATGATGGCTCCGGAAGTGCCCACAGTCTAAAAAGTTTGTTGATTGGCTGTGCTGCAGCCTTTCAACAAACTTTATTAGGCATCCGAACCTGAACAGTAAACCGGACTTCCGTTAAAAAGTCTGTGTTCGGGGTTCTGTACTGCAAACAGATCGTGTTCACTCATCCCTAATCATCACCTGACTCCATGGCAGTAAATTAACAGCTAATCCCTTCATCCAAAGTTTAAAGCGTAACCATCATTTTAATTTTAATTTCAGAAATCAGCAATACTCATGAAAGCAAGCAACCTTGTAATATATCTTATCAGATAAATCTTCTTTCTCCCCCAAGACTGATCATTCATTTTCAAAATTCTCAAATCACGGGTCTAAGGAGGAACATTTCTCCTTGGGGAGAGTGCCATGCCGGCGTAAGGAGACTTATAGGTCATACATGCTCCTCTGGGAAATTAAATATGCAAATAGCCTTTTGATAGAGGAAGAGGACTAGAACTCTATTGACACCTATTGGCTGTAGCAATCCTAAAAGTCAATATTGACCTTTTAATGAGCCTTGCTATATTACTTAGGACTCATTCAGACGTCAAGTTTTTTTGATGTACGAGAAAAATGGCTTGAGTTTCATTAGTCATTTTCATCAGCATATCATCAGAGGTTAGTCAGAGTTTTTATAATTTTTTTACACACACATACTGTATATAATAACTACTCTGCAGGCAAACAGATTTCTTCATTCTGTATGATCTTCCTATCAGCAGGGGATTTAGGGTCCTGTTGTTAGAAACCATGAGCTACAGAAGGGGTTGTACACAGCAGCCTGAGCCCTCCTGTCCTGCTCTTGGCCCTGCATGGTCCTAGCACTGATCCTCCAGCACGCTCTCCCGTCTCGGCTTCTGATGACATTACAGCAGAGGAAGGAGGAGTCCAGTGCTGGACTCTTCCGTAATCTTGTTCGTCTCACAGCTCTGGCCCCGCCCACCTCCTCTCATTGGTTTCTGCAGTTTCACTGCCTGATTTCATTGGCTGGAGGCCTGAATCTGGTGCCGCCTCTTAGTGAGATATGTAAATTATCCGTGCCAGCTGTGAGCAGGAGCTGGGGGACCGGCCCAGGGTTCAAGTACTTTCCTGCCCCTCTGCCCAGTCCGCCCCTGAATATATGCATACACACTGTATTTACCTCCTCTTGGCCAGGTTCCCATTTAGCGGACATTGAGCGGCCAGTGCAGATGTGAGGCTTGGCAGCACAGCATCCACTTCATAAATATCACAGCAGCTTTATGCGGTATCATCAGAAATTAATATATTGATAATGCCCCATTGTTTTGCAAAACCATGTCATTAATAATGTGCAGGCATTTGTAAGGGATCTATAATGATGAAGTGGAAAGCCGCTGCAACGTTTATGAAAGGCTGTTTGGCTAGCCACATATTGACCAGTACGTGGGACCACAAAGTTATCATAAGAGCATTCACACATGCAGTTTTGGTGCATTTAAGAAAAGAATGCTGACGTTAGTTATTAAAAGTAAGGCTACATTCACAAGTTCAGTATTTGATCAGAATGTTACATCAGTATTTGTAAGCCAAGACCAGAAGTAGGTGAAAAATGCAGAAGTGGTGACGTGTTTCTATTAAACTTTTCCTCTGACTGCTCCACTCCTGATTTTGGCTTACAGATACTGAGGCAAAATATGTGGTCTTAATCTGTTTTTAATTATTTTTATTTTTTTTACATTGATACAGCATAAGGTCACAGGGCGTTCTCACTCCCTGGCACCTCACAAATAAACAGTGTCCCTGTCCATCAATGTTGTGCTGTGTACAGTGCGGTGTACTCATTTTCAGGCCGGAGGCCTCGTCTGCATCCTTGGGTTCAGTATCAGCCGCACAGAAATCAGGGGACACTCACTTCTTAACAACTGGTTTAACTTTACTGAACAGTCTGAGTTCAATTGATGATACAGCACAGTACGTTTCTGTGTTCTTTGTTAATTTAGCCTGAGCTATCCCTTCGCTTACTGGCTCCTTCATCCCCGGGATACTCCGTCCGCCACCGCAGTATTAGAAAAACCCGTCCTGTCTCCCTCACTAGTTTCACTGTCAGGCTTCTACTTGTTGGAAGAGAATAAGGCACATTTCCCAGTGCCATAGGCCCCGGACGTTACAGGAATGAAGATCGTTGCTGACTATCTCATACTGCCAGAACAGTGCGTACTTCTCATGCCCTCCAGCCATCTGGCCTTGAACTCTTAATAAAACTTTATCTATCTTCAATCTAATCTAACCATATAAAAATGCTCCCCTTTTTCTATGACCTAAACCCCTCCCATGCTGGACTGGTCCCAAACATATTAACTGTATCTAACTTTGTGCTCCACTTCCTAAACCTAATATGCCCGCCTCTGCATATTTCCCTTTCCTAAATCTATCTATCAGCCTTATACTATACCTTATGTCCTCATCTAACTAAAGTCACTAGCTATCTCTAACCTAAGCATTAAACTGTATCCTATTTTTCCCTATATATTATAAACAAGTAACATTGTACATTAATCACAATACGTTAGAAGAACCGCATACATTAGTGCCTTTAAAATTCTATGCAGTTTCACATTTCACAACAGTCACAAAAGTGAAATCAATTCACATATAAGAACACACTCCTTTACAAATGTTGTTTTAAAAGGGGAGAGGCATATGACAGTCCCTGTCACACCCTTACAGCTGCATGATAATAAAAACAGGGTATTAACAAATATTGAGTTCGACGTCTATCAGACCTAAAAGGAATTATTGTGTCCTGTCCTACTTTTCCAAGTGTCTTCTCCTCCCTTCTGCTGTATTCATACAACCTTGGGAGGTGTCGGTGTGCTGCTCAATTTTTATTACAGACCTATTGTGTCCTATTGTGGTCCTTAAAATCGGAATAAGAATAGGACATGTTCTGAGACTCGCGGATCTCACACTCTGATCTGTGACTTTCACGGACGTGAGAATAAATACATAAAACTCTATGGGTCCATGTGCCGCAGGGTTGCCAACTTGATTTTCACTACTTCTGGACAGCTTATCAAAAATCACAGAAAGTCAATATTTTTTCAGGATACATTGTAAAACCATAGCAAATCATTAAGATTATACTGTAAGTGATCCATGTCTACAGACGAAAATGTTGATATAAACACATTAGTTGCATTCACTGTGAAATGTAAAATGATGATAATTACAGTCAATTGTTTTTACGAACGGGGGAAAAGTGCCCTATTTTTAAGTACTGTCCAGAAATTTCTTGATGGTTGGCAACCCTGGTGTTCCGTATGGTAAACAACCGGGCAGAACACTGACATTTCACATAGATGTGCGAATGAAGCATAATAAACTAATCTCCAGTGTCCTGTCTGTGTAAGAATCCTTTTTTATGAGATTTACCTGCTTTACTGGATATGGCCAGCAGAGGGAAGCATAACTCCAGAACAATATAAAGGAGTTTGTTGTTCCATAAGAATGAGGAGGTGATAAGTCTTGGCCTCTGTGATGGGCAAATTTCAACTATTATTTATCGGCAAAAATATGACCCTCTCCAGCCACTGTTTGGCAAGGTAAATGAGGGTAAAATAAGTCACTCAGCATCTCTATTATATAACCATGTGGACTGTATTTGGCACTATGCTAAATCATTTGGCTCTTTGTTGTCAAAGTCTGAAACTATAAGTACTTTTAGGCTTTACATGGGTCCTGTATGATTGTTACACGCATGCTGCTAGGTTCAGATAGGGGCGAGATGGGTTTCATGAATTCTTTGGAATCCTGGGGGAACCGTTACTCAGGGCGACCATAGGCTGCAGCTTCTCTCAGGCACACAATAGATTCAATTGCTGACCAGACACATCTGACAAGAGTCTTTTTCAACAGTTTAACAGTGGAATTTAATCTGAAGCACGGCCAGTGCAATCCAGGAATATTACAGCAACAATCTTCATTACAGTACAGTCTGAGTTTCTTGAGCAACCGGCTCCAGTAACAATACAGTAGTTTCTTCACAAGGCACAGTATTATAGTTTCTTCAGTAGCATAATTCAGCATAGATTAGATCTCTTAGCAGCACACTTCTGTGCATACACAACCACAGGCTTTTCCTTCACAAGGACACAATAGTACACAGCATTCTTTATTCTGCATGGAGATGGAGGGGGGAGGGTTTGATGAGGGAAACGATCCCTGTGACACAATTCCTTCTAGTCCTTATCTTCCTGCCCGATAGCACTCTGCACTGTTAGTTCAGGGAGTTTATCTGACCTGTGCTTAGTTTCTCTCCTGATCTGAATCCTGCTCAGTTGACTTCTGTCAGATCCAGATAACATACCACCTTTCTCTTCGGCTTCAGCCAGACTATAATAATAAGTTCCCCACAATCCCCCTGGGACTCTGCTAAAACACTCCCTGTCTCCTGTGTTAACCCCTCTAGTTCCTTCTGAAGCACAACACTTCCTGTCTCCTGTGCTTGTGTTATTTGTAACAGTTGCTGGATGCTTTTGAAGCAACAGCACTACTTTTGCATGTCACATGATGCTAATGGGGCATTCTGGGCAGTACCCTGCCTAATCTGCTGTGAATGCATTATGGCATATGGCTATGTATAGCACACACAATCTGACGATCCCAGCTTTAAGTTCCTTAAGGGAAACGGTTAAATACAGGAAAAAGTTAAAAAAAAGTTTTCAAATATATGAAAAAAAACAAAATAAACACAAAAGTTCAAATCACCTCCAGTTTGCCCCTTTAAAAACAAAACAAATAATAAAAAAATATATATATTTGGTATCTCTGCCTTCATAAAAGTCTGATCTATCAAAATATAAAGTAAATGCCAGAACTACATTATATTGGTTGCTGCAACATTGCAATAAATGCAATAAGAGGTGATCTATCCCAAATTGGTATCATTAAAAATGTCAGCTCATGGCATAAAAAATATGCCTTCACATATTCAATTCACAAATTGAAAGCGTTACAGATCTCGGAAAATGGGAAAATGGTGACACGAGCAAAGGTTTTTTTTTTTATACAAATTTCCAATTTTCTTTCACCACTTAAATAAAAAAAAAAACTCTACATGTTTGGTATCTGTGTAATTGTACTGACCTGGGGAATCATATTGTCAGGTCAGTTTCACCGTATAATGAACATGATAATTAACCCCCACGCCCCCTCCCAAAAAAAATATAAATTGTGAAATTGCACTTTTTTTGCAATTTCAACATACTCGCATCCCCCCCTTCCTTCTTCCAACAGCCATAACTTTTTCATTTCTTCATCCATATGGCCATATGAGGGCTTATATTTTGCGGGATGAGTTGTTCTTTAGAATGATATCATTAATTTTATCTTGTGATGCACTGTAAAGCGGGAAAAAAATTCCAAATGCATTGAAATTGGAAAAAAAGTGCAATTTCACAATTGTTTTTTGGATATTTTATTTACTATATTAACTATACGGTTAAACGAGTAGTAGACAGATACCAAAGATGTATCGTTTTTTTTTTTATTATTTAAATGATGAAAAAAAATTTGGTTGCAATGTTGCGGTCGACAAAAAAACATAATTCTGGAATTTTGTTTTTTCTTTTCCTTGTTACGCTGTTTACCGATTGGATTAATTTATTTTATATTTTGATACATCAGACTTTTACAAATGCAGCAATGCCAAATATATGTATTATTTATTTTTTATTATTATTTTTTAATGGGGCAAATGGGGGTGATTTGTACTTGTGTTTTTTTTTAAATTTTTTACTTATTAAAAAAAACTTTTTTTCTCTCCCTTTTTACTTTATTTAATAAGGGGGCTTGAAGGGGATTGTATGATCGCTTGTGCTATACAAAACAGTGCATCAGCACTGCTATGTATAGTGAAAATCACAATCTCCTATGAACTAAATTTAAAAAAGCAAGAAGATAGACAGCAGAGGCAGCGGAGGGGCCATGGCAGAGCCAAAGACCCTACCCACAGTATCGCCCCACAGGCCCTCCCCGATGCACAGAGACCAAAACTTCTAATGATGATATTATAAAACCCAGGCTACAGATTTCTTCACTGAAAGTATGTATTAAATCAGTATTCCAGCTCCATTATGGCAATGCCTTTAGTTTAATATGTATAACCCTGATGACAGGTTTTCTTTAACCCCCAAAATGTATAATTTAAGCAGTAGCAGGAAAAAAATAAGGACTGTCTCCGAGCGCTGCCGACAAGGCTGATGAAGCTGTTGTATTAGAAAAAGGATGTAGGTTAAGTGCACACGTAGCGTTTTTGACGCGTTTTCGCAGCGGTTTTTCATGGCAGAAATGCAGAAAATGCTTGATAATAGGTCTGCCAGCTATTGCAATGGCAATCCTGATGTGCTGTGCACATGATGCGGAAATTTCCGCTCAGGATTGTCATTGCGGAAAAAAAACGCAGCATGTCATTTCCATGCAGCATTTCCGCAGCGTTTCCCGCCCATTGACTTTAATTGAAGCGCAACAAATCTGCAGGTATAATATTTATACCTGCGGATTTGCTGCGTTTCAATTAAAACCAATGGGCGGGAAACGCTGCGGAAACACTGCGAGTGGTACCTGGGTCAGCAGAGGAGGAGTACTACTCCCCTCATCTGACCACCACTCCCGCTGATAACAGCAAGAGCGGCGCGTCTGAGGGGAGCAGTAGTCTCCTCAGCCGAGCCGGTAAAAAAAAGAAAAAAAAAGTAAAAAAAAACCCCCAAAAAACATTATTCTCACCTGTACGACGGCCCCCGGTGATGTTATCCTCCCAGCGGCCGGCGATACAATGCCGCTCGCTTTGGGTGGGTCCCTCTCAGTGCAGGGCCCGATGTGACCGCATCCTCTGTCACCCCAGTAGTTACGCTACTGGTTCTGGCGATCAGGGTTTAGTAAATTTATCATTGTCACCCATACATCTAAAGGAAGCAGATGAGACTATCAAACTATGAAACTTGGAGTTTCCAGTATTATTGAAAGAGAAATTAATGAAGGAAGTAAAAGGAGGCTTGATATATGTCTGGTCAAAGGGATGTTTGTTCCATGTTGGGGAAGAAGGGAAGGATGGAATGATTCAGCACCTGACCTATCTGAAAGGGTGGTCAGCTAGTGCTGCCAAAGGGAAAGAATTTACTTAGTTTCACTATGAGTCATTTAAATCTGCAGTGCAATTGATTAGGACTTGGGAGCACTTATGCCAAAGGTGGACCTTGGGTCGGCTTTCCAGTTGCGGCCGCTGCACCCTGAAGGTTTACTGGTTGTTGGTTTAGAGGAACTAAATTTTCTTAATTTAATTGTTCTCCTCACTTTGCAAACTTGTGAATTTTTGTAATATACTTCATTAGCTTATTTTGCTTCTTTCTTTCCCAAAACCATGCTGAAGTGCTGCTTCAGACTCCCAGTCTAGATCCTTCGTTTAGTGGGTAATGCTGCCTATTTTGAAGGGATATGTTGTGCAGGAGTTTGACCCAAGGATTAGGAGAAAAAGGGACAGCCGAAGAATTTGAAGATGTTTGAGTTATTCCCAATTGTGGTGATAATCGAGCTTTGGAAGGAGAAATTGGCCCATAGTTGGGTGTTTTTTGGACAACCAATATTAGTGTAGTTGGAGAAGTGAATCATTTGGTAGTAGCTGTTAACCTGTGCTGGCCTCTTACACCACTAGGTATGGAGCATAAGAGCAATATTCTGGCGGAGCACATGCTTGAGGTGAACACATTATTAGCAGACATATTGTTTAGGTGAAAAAGTGAAACTTTCTTTTAATTTGTACCGAATTCTAATAAAGTCAGAGAGGAGCCCCCTAACAATGTTTGACAGGTATTGACTTGGTTCTAATAACTCTAGCTGAGAAGTCCTCATCACCGGGCACCTTGAGGAGATACAAGTCAGGATGGAAGAGGTGGAGAAGCTTCAGGTGTCACGGATGTGTCAGATGTGACAGACATTTCGCTCTGGATCCGGCTGTAGAAGGTCACTGTGCTTGGTATTGCACATGCCTTCTTGATCCTCTCATTTCTGTAGTATACTTACATCCTTCTTCATTTAGGACCCAGCAGCGACCTCCAGATTCTGCTGCTGATTGACACACCCTTGATTGGTAGTTAAAAACTCTCAGTTTCTCCAGAGAGTCGCCAGTGACTTGGAGGACAGTTGGCGTTATCTCTCTGGTGTCTGCTCAAGCTAAGTGTATCCCCTTTGTTTGTTTACCTTGTTTTCTTTATTTTGTAGTGGGACCTGACTAGTGCTCACCCTGTCCCCTCCCTATCTAGGGTCAAGCTCTAGGGACATTCAGGGATTAGGTTCCTGCACGGCGATAGGTGTGGAACTTATATAGGGATGATAGGAATGACAGGGTGATATTAGATCTGCCTAGGAGTTTCTACTCCCCTTTCCCTAATTGTTGGGCTTCCTTCCCCTCTTTCCCGTCATTGTACACGTGTGCTTTCCCTCACCTTGCGTGACATCAGGAGACAGCAAGAAGATGTGGGTCCAGAGATGATGGTTCATCGGACAAGCATTGTGGGGTTTGTAAGGTTTTTTATTCTTATGTTTTTCTTGCCAATGCTGCTGTAGTAATTTGCCACTAGTTTTTCCACAGAGTGGCTGCTATTATAGATTGTTAAAACAATTCTGCTTTGTAAATAGTGCCTGTGGTTTGTTACAAATGCTACTTCTTAATTCATAATTAATTTCCTCTCTTTGTGCAGGATATCAAGAAATGATGGAAGCTGTACTGGATTGATATAAGAACTTCTTGGCTGCGAAGAAAAGAAGTTTCATTATTTTATGAGCTGAAGTTCTTTGTGTCCAGTCGAGAGCTCCAATAGTAGCCCATTTTTTCATATTCGTAGACTTTTCAAGGTAAGTTTCATTGGGTCGAATGAAAAACTTTCATAAAACTTTTAATTTGAAAAAATAGTCTGGTTATCATCTGAAATACTTAATATCCGTCACTTGCCATAAATTTGTGCATTTTTTACATGTTCTAAAGTGCTGCTGATCTCTTGAATCTTGCTTCTTTTTTTTTTAAACCAAGTAAAAAAACTGCATATTTAGACTAGTCGTAGGTCCTTTTTACATCACATGTTTTGCAGTCTCTTTAATGCTACAACACTTTGGCTATTGTGGGTCTGTCTTGTTATTACATCACATTCATTTTTTTCCTTTCTTGTTTTCCTGAACTAAAGCCAACATATATCCAAGTCATTCTGAGCTCACAGCAAATCAAGAGCAGCTGCTGGCAGATGATATTGACCCTCAGGAGCCCTTCTGGTCTTCAGAATCCACATGAAGGGGAAGACAAAGAGCAAGCAAAACCTACAACAGTGGAGTAACCTGTCCGCCAAGAAGTTCCTGAAGAAGCAGCTCATCTGTTTGTTTTTTTTTTCTTAAATGTGGTTTATACTTTCACTGATTATAATTTTCTTGGTCAATACCAGCTAAAGTTTTGGATGACAACTGTCTGGATTTGTGTCTTCTTTTACATTACTCCTTTTACAAAATATTTCTTCCTGTATACAAGTTCTTACATTGCCTCTAGTGAGTTCTGGATTAGGTGATAAAAGTCTTTCTCCATCCTGCATTTTTGTATCAGGTTAGAAAATGTCTTTCGTGATGTTAAGCCGACCATAGTCTCAAAGGTGTCCATACACTAGTTGGCTGCTGACCAGACACTTGTCCACACAACACACACTGTATTTCTCCTGACTTCATCATGAATATGTTCACTTGTCTGGGTCTAGCGATCTTGTATTTTATATACAGAAGGGGCTATAATTTAAAATATCTCAGCCAGCTCAGCTCACTTGAGAACAAAAAGTGTTTGCTTTTTATTAAAATGTTCCATCCTTCTCCAAACCAACATAACTTGTAGATAGTTGGCCTGACCTCATACACATCAGATATTCATGCAGTCTTGAAATTTTTGGTTCCACAGACTATAAAAGAGATTTTCATCACTAAACGCTGCAGCATTTACATTTTATAAATCAGCATAATCACCTTATTGATTACCACCGCCCCTATACTTAAGCTGACGGCTTTCCTGCCAGTCTCTTTGATGGGCATGTGACTTCTGCAGCCAATGAAAAGTCATTGTTGTGGCACATTTGTCACGTCAGGGGTAACTTACCATCCCGGATGGAAGAGGATGCACTGCGACCGGGGAGGGATCCAGGCATTATTAGAAGAGCAGTGGCTAGGATCAGTAAGGTGAGTATACATTTCTGGACAATTTAAATCCATGATGCATATACCTGATGAAGGCTTTTGTAAAGTCGAAACGCGTTATATTAATATTCTATACCAATAAAGTGCATCCTATGTGTTTTCAACATTATACATGTTATATTTTAGTGGTAAAAGGGGATCTGTCAGCAGGTTTTTGCTATGTAATCTGATGTGTGCTGTTGTTTACTTAGAATGAAGAATTAATCACCTGGAGATTAACATTGCTGTGACTATCAGGCACATGGGCAATTGTATGACTCCGCCCCCTTCTGTGATAAGCATTTCACTTTCTATAGATACAAATAAGAATATCATCAAAAAGTTTATTTTTTTCAGTTCTTCAATTCAAAAAGTGAAACTCACATATTATATAGAGTCATTACAAACAGAGTGATCTATTTCAAGTGTTTATTTCTGTTAATGTTGATGATTATGGCTTACAGCCAATGAAAACACAAAAGTCATTATCTCAGTAAATTAGAATAATTAACAAAAAACACCTGCAAAGGCTTCCGAAGCATTAAAAAAGGTCCCTTAGTCTGTTTCAGTAGGCTCCACAATCATGGAAAAGATTTCAGACTTAACAGATGTCCAGAAGGCAGTCAATGACACACTCCACAAGGAAGGTAAGCCACAAAAGTCATTGCTAAAGAAGCTGGCTATTCACAAAGTGCTGTATCCAAGCAAATTATTGGACAGTTGAGTGAAAGGAAAAGTGTGGTAGGAAAAGGTGCACAGGCAACTGGGAAAACCACAGCCTTGAAGGATTGTTAAGAAAAGACCATTCAAAAATTTGGGGGAGATTTACAAGGAGTGGACTGCTGCTGGAGTCATTGCTTCAAGAGCCACCACACACAGACGTATCCAGGACATGGGCCACAAGTCTCGCATTCCTTGTGTCAAGCCACTCATGACCAATAGACAACGCCAGAAGCATCTTACCTGGGCCAAGGAGAAAAAGACCTGGACTGCAGCTCAGTGGTCCAAGGTGTTGTTTTCAGATGAAAGTAAATTTTGCATTTCATTTGGAAATCAAGGTCCCAGAGTCTGGAGGAAGAGTGGAGAGGCCACAATCCAAGCTGCTTGAGGTCTAGTGTGAAGTCTCAACAATCAGTGATGGTTTGGGGAGCCATGTCATCTGCTGGGGTAGGTCCACAGTGTTTTATCAAGACCAAAGTCAGCGCTGCCGTCTACCAGGATATTTTAGAGCACTTCATGCTTCCCTCTGCCGACAAGCTTTTTTGGAGATGGAAATTTCATTCTCCATCAGGACTTGGCACCTGTCCACACTGCCAAAAGTACCAATACCTGGTTTAAAAACAACAGTATCACTGAGCTTGATTGGCCAGCAAACTCGCCTGACCTTAAACCCATAGAGAATCTGTGGGGAATTGACAAGAGGAAGATGAGACACCAGACCCAACAATGCAGACGAGCTGAAGGCTGCTATCAAAGCAACCCGGGCTTCCATAACACCTCAGCAGTGCCACAGGCTGATCGCCTCCATGCCACGACGCATTGATGCAGTAATTGATGCAAAAGGAGCCCCGACCAAGTATTGAGTGCATTTACTGAACATACATTTCAGTAGGACAACATTTCTGATTTTAAAAACATTTTTAAAGCTGTTGTTATAAATTATTCTAATTTACTGAGAATGACTTTTGTGGTTTCATTGGCTGTAAGCCATAATCATCAACATTATCAGAAATAAACACTTGGAATAGATCACTCTGTTTGTAATGACTCTATATAATATAGGAGTTTCACTTTTTGTATTGAAGAACTGAAATAAATTAACTTTTTGATGATATTCTAATTTTCTGAGAAGTACCTGTATGTACATATAGAGCTTGGTGGGGGCGAGGTTAGCTTTCTCCGCTGTGCTGAATTGCTAAATCTAAAAGCTCAGATTGTGTCATAACGGCTGCACTCAGTAAACTAAGTGATACAATGTTGGACTCAGGGTCTCTTTGCCTACATCATGCTGCTTTCATATGGGGTAGCAAAAACCTGCTGATAGATTCCCTTTAAATAATTCAAACTCTGTGTAACAAAATTGGTATGTTTTCAATTTCTGAGACCATTTTTCCATCAATGGAGCTGTGTAAGGGCCTATTTTATGCACACCGAATAGTAGGTTTTATTGATATCATGTTGGGATACATAAAACGTTTTGATCACTTTTTTACCATTTTTTGGGGCATTTTTCAGCATTTAATGTTGATAGATTACATTTTTACACATGTGATGATACCAAATATGTTTTAGTTTTTACATTTCTATATGTTTTTAAGTTTGAAAAAGTGGTGGTGATGTAAATTATTTTTTCCTCTTAGTCTCCTTATGGAATTGGAACCTGGGATTGTTTGAACACTTGTACTATAACAGTAATACTACAGTGTGGAATTGCTGTATATAGTTCAGTTACTGATCTCATAGAAGCACCACCATCAGTAGGCCCCTGGCTGCTCTGACAATCCATCGGTTCGTGCGATCAATGCAGAATCAATTGAAGTGTCATTTAAATGGTTTAAAAAGCAGCATATGGGGCTAGCTTCAGTCGCTGCTATTAGCAGCAGGCACTGGCTGAGAGAAGCAGGGAGAGAAGGTTGTCGGTATGTGACTAGAAATATGAAAATCACATATGAATGGTGATGTGATGATCGCTTGAACTGGCAAGCAGAGATGAATTCTGGCAGTGAGTATATTACAGGTTGTTAGAACTTGGCATGCTGCAGTGCTTAATTTTACCAGTAATGTTCCTAACATAAATATTGATATAGTAATAATTAACATGTCAGAAGGTACAATACTTTAATAACATAACCATATATCACGTTATCTGACAAGTTATGGATTTCTACATGTGTACAGAATCAGAATCAAGAACAGTACAGAAATACATCACCACAACCACCATCAGTACATGAATACATCACCAAAACCACCAACAGTACATGAATGCATAACCAAAACTACCGTTAGTACATGAATACATCATCAGAACCATCATCAGTTCATGAATATATCACCAGAACTTAATGTGATCTCAAGCAAGTGTCTAAGGCACCATATCATACTTCCATACAAAACAAGAATCCTCATATGAATCAATACTAACTCACAAGTTCATAGGTGGTGCTTGCTAAAAAGTCCATGGTTTACAAATTTGCAAGATAAGAAGAAAGCAGCACTCACCGTTTCTTGCAAAAACAGACCTTTATTCAAAATATTGGGGCATAGTGGCGGCAGGAAGAGGGTACACAGGACGACCTTCGTTTTGCGCTCAACTGAATGCTTCCACGGGTCCAACATAAAGGGCTGTTTTTACAAGGAACGGTAAGTGCTGCTTTTTTCTTATCGTGCAAATTTGGATATTACCAGAACCACCATCAGTATATGAATACAGCACAAAGCTTGGTACAACAATGAATTGCAATGTCAAATCAGCCCTACAACAGAAACTTGGGCAGCAGCAGAGGCTAGTGAACTGTCCAAAAAGGACGCTAGCCTTATCACTACAGGAATCTTACACAGGGTAAGATGACAAACAAGGGACTGGCAGCAACTTAACTTATAAACAGCAGCAAAGCTCTGAATCTGCAGCAAAGCTCCAATAATGGCACTAGGGTACAGAACTCCTACTGCGGCTCCACACCTCCAACTGGTCTGCATAGAATGAACTCTATAACCGACGGTCAGCTGATGGGTCATGTGGGTATTTAAAGGGAGGTGGGAGTGGTACCAACCAACATCAGCTGACCGTCTTCAAAAAGCTGCCAGCAAGAGACTAACATTAACCCTTGCTGGACCAAAGAAAAAAAAAACTACATTCAAATTCCAGCATACCCAGAGCTGCCATGATTCCCCAAATGATTTGTGACAGTACCCTCTTTTCCATGAGGAATCTCAGAACCCTCAAGACCGGACTTGTCTAGAAATGATGTACGGCAGGGACACCTCGAAACACCAGTATTCACCTCCTTAGACCCTTGATCCTCAAGGTCACGGCCAACGCAGACTGACAGTGATGGTAATGACATTGTAGCATCGACGTCTCTGCCCCGTTCTAGGCAGAGACGCCGTCCCTCTCACCTCCCCGCTCCTGGCGCGGCGTCCTCCAGCGCTACTCTCCCCGCTGCTTCCGGCGCGCGCTCCTTCCCCGGCAGTGTGCTTAGGGCGCGCGCGCGCGCGCTCCCCCTCTCTTAAAGGGACCGCGCGCGCCGTCCTAAGGAGTCCCCGGCCAATTGCCGGAGGACCTCCCATATAAAGGGCACCTCCTCCAAAATGGAGGTGCCCGAGCAATGTTGTTTGCACCTGTGTCTCACCTGTGCTTCAGCCCTCAGGTCCCGTTGCCAGTTACCTGCCAGATTCCTGCCAGCTTGCTGCCTTTGTCCTGCCTGATATCCAGTCACCTGCCTGCTAGCCTGAGGTCCGACGGTCTGCCTTCCAACTCCTGTCAGTCTGTCTATGGACCAGCTTGCCCGCTCACCTGGGAGCGCACACCTGTTACCTGCCTGCTAGCCTACCTGGAGGCTCCGCCGTCACGTGCTGTGACCATCTGCCTTTCCAGAGACTCCTGCCCGCTCACCTGGGAGCGCACACCTGTTACCTGCCTGCTAGCCTACCTGGAGGCTCCGCCGTCACGTGCTGTGACCATCTGCCTTTCCAGAGACTCCTGCCCGCTCACCTGGGAGCGCCCACCTGTTACCTGCCTGCTAGCCTACCTGGAGGCTTCGCCGTCACGTGCTGTGACCACTTACCATTCCAGAGACTCTCGCTTGCTCACCTGGGAGCACACATCTACCATCTGCCTGCTAGCCTACCCGGAGGCTCTGCCATCACAGGTCGTACCTACCCTTTACCCAGAGACTGCCCCGGTCACTTGCCGTAACTCCCTGCCCGTTCATCCAGAGACTGCCCCGGTTACTTGCCGTAACTCCCTGCCCGTTTATCCAGAGACTGCCCCGGTCACTTTCCGTGACCTCCAGCCCGTCCACTCAGAGACTGTCCCGGTCACCTGCTGTGACTGCCTGCCCGTCATCCCTGATTGCCACCCGCTCCCTTACAAGGACCGCCCCCTTGTATAGTAGCTCAGAGGTTCCGCCTCCCAGACCCGTTACAGTTTGCTCGGGCCATGGAACCCGGTGGCACCCAAGCTCCCTCGCTCTCGGACCTGTGTCATGAACTGTCCCGCCAGAGGTCCCAACAGGAGTCCATCCTGGGTCACCTGCGGAATGTCAATTCTCGCCTGGACACTCTAACTGCTCCGCCAGCAACCTCCGCCAGTGCCATGATTCGCAATCCGACAGCTCCGCTGTCCACCAACACTATGGTATCCTACCCCGGACCCCGGCTTTCTGCAACTCCTCGCTTCGGAGGCAACTCCGCTCAGGCTCGGGGCTTCATAAATCAGTGCACCCTGCACTTTGAACTCCTGTCCCACCAGTTTAACTCCGACCGGGCCAAAATTGCCTTCATCATGTCCCATCTCACCGGAGAGGCTCTGGCCTGGCTAAATCCTCTATGGGAGAGAGGAGACCCCCTGGTGTCCAACTTGCCTGCCTTTCTCACGGCCTTCCGGAAAGTCTTCGACGAACCCGGACGGAAGACCTCATCCGCATCGTCACTGCTACGCCTCCGTCAGGGAAGCCTCACCGTGGGCCAATATGCCATACGGTTCCGTACCCTTGCCTCGGAGCTGGCCTGGGATAATGACGCTCTGGTTTCAGTCTTCTGGGAGGGTCTGTCCGGCCGTATTAAAGATGAACTTGCCGGTCGGGACATTCCTACCACCCTCGATGACCTGATAGCTCTTGCCACCCGGATTGACCTGCGGTTCCAGGAGCGTGCCAAAGAGGTCACCCATGAGAGGAGGTATCCACGCCTAGCTCCTACTTTTCAGCAACCCGTCACTCCCTCCGTCTCTCCTGAGCCTATGCAGGTCGACCAGACCAAGATGGTCGGTTCTCGCCAAGAATCTCGCTGAGCCGAGGGAAGCTGTTTCTATTGTGGCAGTAAGAAGCACTTCATCCGTTCCTGCCCGGAAAAGCCGGGAAACGCCAGTGTCTAGGACCACTCGGAGAGGTCGTCCTAGACAAAAGTAAGTCCTCTCCGTCTCTGACCTTACCGGTCTCTATTGCTTGGGGAGAAAACCGTCTCTTCGAACTCGCCCATCTGGATTCTGGAGCTGCTGGAAACCTCATCGCCCAGTCTCTGGTAGAGAGATACCATATTCCCACCAAGTCCCTGGCGGAGCCATTGTCAGTTGCTTCCGTGGATGGAAGACTTCTCTCAGAGACCATCCTGCTCGTCACCGAACCTATAACCCTACAGGTGGGAATGCTGCACTCTGAGGAGATCTCATTCCATGTGCTGTCCGGACTTTCTCACTCCTTGTTGCTAGGTCTACCTTGGCTCCAGACACATGAACCCGTATTGAACTGGCGGTCCGGTGAAGTACTCCGATGGGGTCCTGACTGCCATAGGACCTGCCTGGTTCCGGTCCGTCCACTTCGCCCTCAGCCTACTCCAGCTAACTTACCTGGTCTCCCGGCTCCCTACTGGCCCTATGCGGACGTCTTCGGTAAGAAGGAAGCTGAGACGTTGCCGCCCCATAGGCCATACGATTGCCCGATCGACCTGGTACCTGGCACCACTCCTCCCCATGGGCGTATTTACCCGTTATCTGCAGCCGAGACCCGAGCCATGTCTGAGTACATTGAAGAGAATCTGGCTAGGGGATTTATCCGAAAATCTACCTCCCTGGCTGGAGCCGGATTCTTCTTTGTCAAAAAGAAAGACGGCTCGCTACGTCCCTGTATTGACTACAGAGGACTCAATCTCATTACGGTAAAAAACAAATATCCCCTGCCACTCATCTCCGAATTGTTTGACCGGCTCAAGGGCGCCAGGATCTTCTCCAAGCTGGATCTTCGAGGAGCGTATAATCTGGTCCGTATCCGTCAAGGAGACGAGTGGAAGACTGCATTCAATACCCGGGACGGTCACTACGAGTACCTTGTGATGCCCTTCGGTCTCTGTAATGCTCCCGCGGTCTTTCAGGAACTAGTCAATGACATCTTCCGTGACCTCCTGTACTCCTGCGTAGTGGTATACCTGGACGATATCTTGGTCTTCTCTCCGGATCTCCCCACACACCGGAGGGATGTTCGTCAGGTCCTGCTTAGGCTTCGGCAGAACCACCTTTACGCCAAATACGAGAAGTGCCTCTTCGATCAGACCTCCCTTCCGTTCTTGGGCTATGTCATCTCCCAAACAGGTCTGCAAATGGATCCCGAGAAGCTCTCTTCCGTTCTAAAATGGCCTCGTCCTGAAGGTTTGAAGGCGATACAGCGATTCCTGGGCTTCGCTAATTATTATCGTCTTTTCATCCCACACTTCTCGTCTCGGACTGCTCCCATATCTGCACTTACCCGTAAGGGGGCTAACCCCAGGATATGGTCGCCTGAAGCCGAGGAGGCCTTCCTTTCCCTAAAGAAAGCCTTCGCCTCTGCTCCCGTCCTGCACCGTCCGGACTGTAATAAACAATTCTACCTGGAGGTTGATGCTTCCTCCTCCGGAGCCGGAGCGGTGCTCACCCAGAAGTCTTCTACCGGGAGAATGGTAACGTGCGGCTTCTTCTCCAAAATCTTCTCCTCGTCGGAGCGCAACTACTCCATTGGAGACCGGGAATTGCTAGCCATCAAATTGGCACTAGGAGAGTGGTGCTATCTGCTTGAAGGGGCTCTCTACCCGGTAATTATCTACACGGATCACAAAAACCTGGCATATCTCCAAAATGCCCAGAGGCTCAATCCTCGCCAGGCCCGGTGGTCGTTGTTTTTTGCCCGCTTCGACTTCACTCTTCATTTCCGTCCGGCGGACAAGAACGTCAAAGCTGATGCCTTGTCTCGGTCTTTCCTGTCCTCCGATCAAGAGGAGGAACCTACGCACATCATCGACTCCTCCAAGGTGATGAATGTGGCTCCCTTGGATCTAACTCGTCTTCTACCCGGTAAGACGTTCATAGCTGTGCCAGATCGGGAGAGGGTTCTTCGCTGGGGACATTCTTCTAAACTAGCTGGCCATGCTGGCCAAAAAAAGACCTTTCAACTTATTGCCCGGCATTACTGGTGGCCTACCCTACGTAAGGACGTGGTAGACTTCGTCGCGGCCTGTTCATCCTGTGCTCATAACAAAGTTCCCCGACATCTACCTGCCGGCCATCTCCTGCCCCTTCCCGTACCTGCTGCTCCTTGGCAACACATCGCTATGGACTTTATCACCGACCTTCCAGTTTCTGCCGGTTGTACCGTCATTTGGGTTGTCACTGACCGTTTTTCTAAGATGGCCCACTTCATTCCCCTGCCTGGTCTTCCGTCTGCACCCGAGTTGGCTAAAGACTTTATCCGCCACATCTTCCGTCTCCATGGTCTGCCCCTCCACATCGTGTCGGATCGTGGGGTTCAGTTCACCTCTCGTTTCTGGAGAGCCACTTGTAAGCTGCTGGACATTACCCTGGATTTCTCCTCCGCTTACCACCCTCAGTCCAATGGTCAAGTGGAGCGGATCAATCAGATCTTGTCCAGCTACCTCCGGCACTTCGTGGATGCTCACCACTCGGACTGGGTGGATCTTCTACCGTGGGCCGAGTTCTCTTATAACAACCATGAGAGCGAGTCCTCTTCCAAATCCCCGTTCTTTATAGTTGGTGGCCAACATCCCCGGATTCCACTTCCTGTCTCCGTTTCTGTGGACAACCCTGCTGCGGAGTCTCTTGTCAGCGAATTTTCTACTATTTGGGAGAGCACCAGGTCCGCTCTTCTTCTCTCCTCTGAGCGGATGAAGAGATATGCTGATAAGAGACGTCTGGATCCGCCCCAATTCCGTCCGGGAGACAAGGTTTGGCTCTCATCCAAACATGTGCGGCTCAAAATACCCTCCTACAAGTTGGGTCCTCGATTCATCGGCCCCTTCGAAGTCCTCAGGCAAATTAACCCTGTGGCCTACAAATTAAAACTCCCGGCCACCCTACGGATCCCCAACTCCTTCCACGTATCTCTCCTCAAACCCGTTGTCTTTAACTCTTTTTCCAAAAATCCAGGTGCCCCTCCTGCTCCGGTTTCCGCTGATGACATCTTTGAGGTAGAGAGTATTCTGGCCTCCAAGAGGGTAAGAGGAAAAACCTTTTTTCTGGTAGATTGGAAGGGGTTTGGTCCTGAGGAGAGAACTTGGGAACCCAGGGAGAACATCAACGCCCCGCTTCTCCTTGAAAAATTTCTTTCTGGCCTAAAAAAGAGGGGGCCTAAAGGGGGGGTACTGTAGCATCGACGTCTCTGCCCCCTTCTAGGCAGAGACGCCGTCCCTCTCACCTCCCCGCTCCTGGCGCGGCGTCCTCCAGCGCTGCTCTCCCCGCTGCTTCCGGCGCGCGCTCCTTCCCCGGCAGTGTGCTTAGGGCGCGCGCGCGCTCCCCCTCTCTTAAAGGGACCGCGCGCGCCGTCCTAAGGAGTCCCCGGCCAATTGCCGGAGGACCTCCCATATAAAGGGCACCTCCTCCAAAATGGAGGTGCCCGAGCAATGTTGTTTGCACCTGTGTCTCACCTGTGCTTCAGCCCTCAGGTCCCGTTGCCAGTTACCTGCCAGATTCCTGCCAGCTTGCTGCCTTTGTCCTGCCTGATATCCAGTCACCTGCCTGCTAGCCTGAGGTCCGACGGTCTGCCTTCCAACTCCTGTCAGTCTGTCTATGGACCAGCTTGCCCGCTCACCTGGGAGCGCACACCTGTTACCTGCCTGCTAGCCTACCTGGAGGCTCCGCCGTCACGTGCTGTGACCATCTGCCTTTCCAGAGACTCCTGCCCGCTCACCTGGGAGCGCACACCTGTTACCTGCCTGCTAGCCTACCTGGAGGCTCCGCCGTCACGTGCTGTGACCATCTGCCTTTCCAGAGACTCCTGCCCGCTCACCTGGGAGCACCCACCTGTTACCTGCCTGCTAGCCTACCTGGAGGCTTCGCCGTCACGTGCTGTGACCACCTACCATTCCAGAGACTCTCGCTTGCTCACCTGGGAGCACACATCTACCATCTGCCTGCTAGCCTACCCGGAGGCTCTGCCATCACAGGTCGTACCTACCCTTTACCCAGAGACTGCCCCGGTCACTTGCCGTAACTCCCTGCCCGTTCATCCAGAGACTGCCCCGGTCACTTGCCGTAACTCCCTGCCCGTTTATCCAGAGACTGCCCCGGTCACTTTCCGTGACCTCCAGCCCGTCCACTCAGAGACTGTCCCGGTCACCTGCTGTGACTGCCTGCCCGTCATCCCTGATTGCCACCCGCTCCCTTACAAGGACCGCCCCCTTGTATAGTAGCTCAGAGGTTCCGCCTCCCAGACCCGTTACAGACATAGGCTTCACAGGCACTACAAATCTCCTAAGCGACGACCTGTGGAATATGTTAAGGAAACGCATTACTGGGGGTAACTCCAACTTGAAAGTTGTAGGTCTGAGGATGGCCGTAACCCTATATGGACCGATCATCCTAGAACCCAGAGTCCCCGATGCAAACTTCCACCTTATGTTTTTAGTGGACACCCACACATACTCGTTCACACACAGGTCCGGACCTGAATGTTTATTACCACACATACATTTGGAACCAGATGGTACTCTCCTTGTGGGACCGACAACGGAGGCGTCTCCCCGTGTCACAAAACTCTTACCCTTAGGAGACTCAGTGGTAACTAGCACTCCCCCTTACCAATCCTCTTGAGAGGACACCGTGGTCTACAGTTAATCTGTGGTATGGGTAGAGTCTCCCCCCTATTCTCCAGTAGTACCTTAGCTACCTCTACCGGAGAAGGAGGGGTAGGTTTCACAAAGACAGCAGAGATAGTGGCACCCAGGCAACTGTTCTTACAAAATTTGACCCAACTGACTACTTCTCTGGACCACCAATCTATGACCGGATTGTGTATAGGGGGAAGAAAGGCCCTAACGGTAGGGAGCGAGAGATGGGACACCTCCTGACACCAGGACCTGTGTCTGTCCCTAAGCTCCCCTAACACCCTTAGCGGGTCCTTCCCCCTGCCGCCGTCACGTGCCTAATCCCTGACCGTCACTTCAATTGACCCTAGCTAGTGAACTGGCCGACAAGGACACTAGCCTTATCACTACTGGGACTGGCAGCAAGAAAAATAACTTAAATTATAAACAGCAGCAAAGCTCCAATAAAGGCACCAGATTACAGAACTCCTACAGCGGCTCCACACTTCCAGCTGGTCAGCATAGAATGAACTCTACAACCGATGGTCAGCTGATGGTCATGTGGCTATTTAAAGTGAGGTGGAAGTGGTACCAACCAACATCAGCAGACCGTCCTCAAAAAGCTGTCAGCAATAGACTAACAGTAACCCTTGCTGATCCAAAGGAAAAAAAAAACTACATTCAAATTTCAGCATACCCATAGCTGCCACGAATCCCCAAATGATTTGTGACACAATCACACTCCAACCTGTCCACCATGCCAAGACCAAAGAGCTGTCTAAGGACACCTGGGAAAAAATTGTAGACCTGCATAAGGCTGGAATGGGCTACATGACAGTAGGCAAGCAGCTTGGCGAGAATGCAACAACTGTTGGCACAATTATTAGAAAATGGAAGAAACACAAGATGACTGTCAATCTTCCTTGGTCTGAAGCTCCATGCAAGATCTCGCCTCGTGGGATAAGGATGATTCTGAGAAAGGTCAGGAATCAGCCCAGAACTACATGGGAGGACCTGGTCAATGACCTGAAGAGAGTTGGGACCACAATCTCAAACATTAGCGTTAGTAACACACTACACTGGATTAAAATCCTGCAGGGAATGCAAGGTCCCCCTGCTCACACCAGCACATGACCAGGCCCGTTTGAAGCTTGCCAATGACCATCTGGATGATCAAGAAAAGGCATGGGAGAAGGTCATGCGGTCAGGTGAAACCAAAATAGAATGTTTGGTATTAACTCCACTTGCTGTGTTTGGAGGAAGAAGAAGGATGAGTACAACCCCAAGAACTCCATTCACCCGTGAAGCATGGTGGGGGAAACATCATACTTTGGTGGTGCTTTTCTGCAAAGGGGACTGGACGACTGTGCTGTATTTAAGGGAGGATGGATGGGGTCACGTATCGGGAGATTTTGGCCAACAACCTCCTTCCTTCAGTAAGAACATTGAAGATGGGTCGTGGCTGGGTCTTCGAGCAAGCCAATGACCCGAAACACACAGCCAGGGCAACTAAAGAGTGGCTCTGTAAGAAGCATTTCAAGGTCCTGGAGTGGCCTAGCCAGTCTCCAGACTTGAAACCCAATAGAAAATCTTTGGAGGGAACTGAAACTCAATGTTGCCCAGCGACAGCCCCGAAACCTGAAAGATCTGGAGAGGATCTGTATGGAGGATGTTACGCACACACCCGGGCAGACTAGCGTGAGCGTGATTAGTGATCCCACTGTACCATGAAACGAGGAGTGCCTGGAGGGGCGTAACTAAGTATCAACCCGGTCCGACCAAGGTCGCACGGCGGCTCAGTCGACTCCGTGAACCGAGCAGAGGGACCAGGTGCTACTCCAGGTCAGACCACGGTCACAGCTGTTGACCCACACCGGGGAATGCAGGAACAGGCAGGTTAGCTGGTATGCAGACAGGTGGGTACTGGCAGACACGGCTGATATGACGGCAGTTGGGTACTTAGCAGGCACGGCTGGTATGTAGGAAGGTGGGTAATGGCAGGCGCGGCTGGTATGCAGACAGGGGGGTGCTGACAGGCGCAGCTGGAATGCAGACAGGCAGATACTGGCAGGTATGAACGCAGGCTGGATAGGGACCAGTACAGACTGGGATACAGGAACAGAGCAGCAGGTGCGGTGGACTAGCAGAGCAAAACCGCAGGAGAGGTGAACAAGCAGAGCGGAGCAAAACCGCAGGTGCGGTGTACAAGCAGAGCGGAGCAAAACTGCAGGTGCGGTGAACAAGCAGAGCGAAGCAAAACCGCAGGTGCGATGAACAAGCAGAGCGGAGCAAAACCGCAGGTGGGAGAACAAGCAGAGCAGAGCAAAACCGCAGGTGCAGAGAACAAGCAGAGCACAGCAAAACCGCAGGTGCGGTGAACAAGCAGAGCGGAGCAAAACCGCAGGTGCGGAGAACAAGCAGAGCAGAGCAAAACCGCAGGTGCAGAGAACAAGCAGAGCAGAGCAAAACCGCAGGTCTGGTGAACAAGCAGAGCGGAGCAAAACCGCAGGTGCAGTGAGCAAGCAGAGCGGAGCAAAACCACAGGTGCAGTGAACAAGCAGAGCGGAGCAAAACCGCAGTTGTGGTGAACAAGCAGAGGGGAACAAAACCGCAGGCGCGGTGAGCAAGCAGAGCGGAGCAAAACCGCAGGTGCGGTGAACAAGCAGAGCGGAGCAGAACCGCAGGTGCAGAGAACAAGCAGAGTGGAGCAGAACCGCAGGTGTGGTAAACAAGCGGAACAGAGCGGAACCGCCGAAGCGGTGAACAAGCAGAGCAGAACAGAACCGCAGGTGCGGTAAACAAGCGGAACAGAGCGGAACTGCCAGAGCGGTGAACAAGCAGAGCAGAACAGAAACGCAGGTGCGGTAAACAAGCGGAGCATAGCGGAAACGCCGGAGCAGTGAACAAGCAGAGCAGAACAGAGCAGAAGGTGAAGGCAGACAGGACAGGGCTCTGTTCACATGGAACAGACTGGAAAATACAGGAAGATGATTAGAACACAGGAGGTAGATACGGAGGCAGGGAAAGGGGACAAGCAGAACCAGATACACACAAGGTACTTGCAATGAAGTAGCGAGTGGACACAAAACTCACAAACAGAAGTACAGAGACAACGAGTTGCAGATAGGTGCAGGTTCAGACACTGCAGGCAAAGGGAAGGTACGGACATAGAGAGAAACAAGTAATGGGATAGGACACTGTTCAGACAGGAACTGAACCGGGAACAAGATACAGGAACGAGCCTGGGAACTCAGCCCCCAGGGTGGCGTAAACAGACTAGAAGTCAGAGATACAGGTAGTGGCCCTGGGTACTCGGCCCCCAGGGTGGCGGAAACAGACTAGAAGTCATAGGTACAGGAAAAGGCCCTGGGTACTCAGCCCCCAGGGTGGCGGACAGACTAAAGTCAGGACAGGACCTGGCACCTCAGTTGCAAAAGAAAAACTGAGTAAAAGTGTTGCTCAGGCACATCCCACTGGGTGGAGGGGGTTTAAGTATCCAGTGAATCACAGCAATAGGCTGGGGATGCATTAGGACTGTGCACACAGTAGCTATAAGAAACAATCAGAAAGCCGCGCCGACGCCCTAAGCAATCAGACAAGAGACATGGACACAGCAGGTACTGGAGCAAAGAGTGCAGCATGGACTGACAGGTTAGATTGCGGTCTTGCATGGTGGGAGGTGGTGCACCATGCAAGCACGCCACCAGGGATGTTACAGTCCCCCCCCCCTCTTCCTCCAGCCAGCAAGGATTTTCTGCAGAGAATTTGGAGGCCGATTCTTCTCCTCAAGAAGATTTACTCTTCTGTCCACTAGAGGGAACAAAGCTAGTCTCATCATCTTGGTAACTAGGATGCTTCCTTCCATCGGGCCATCCTCAGCAACATATGAAGTGGGCGAGGTGCCAGGAACAGGACACAGGAAAGTATCTCTCCACTTATTAATATCGGGTAGCACCCCAAAGGATTCACGGGATAACTGGAGGTCCTCCACCAGGTTGGAGGGGTGCAGAGACTCGGGGTTAACCACCGCTTTGACGTACACTTTGCCAAGCTTACTGGATGAAGTGGGCGAAGTACCAGGTACAGGGTGCAGAAAAGTCTCTCTCCTTTTGTTATCAGGTAGCACCCCGGAGGATTCAGGAGACAACTGGAAGTCCTCCGCCTGGATGGAGGGGTGCAGAGACTCGGGGGTAACCACCGCCTTGACGCACACTTTTCCAAGCTTACTGGATGAAGTGGGCGAAGTACCATGTACAGGGTGCAGAAAAGTCTCTCTCCATTTGTTATCAGATAGCACCCCGGAGGATTCAGGAGGCAATTGGAGGTCATCCGCCTGGTTGGAGGGGTGCAGAGACTTGGAGGTAGCCACCGCCTTGATGGACTTATTGCCAGATTTGTTAAAGATGGAGGATGCTTGCTTAGGGGCCACCTTCAGTCTGGTTTCTGAGATGACACGTCTGCGAGGCGGGGCGGTGCCTATAGCCAGATCATTGGTACAATCGTCGAGACTGTGTGGGGACAATGCCTCCACTTCCCTTCCTTCGGAGACTTTGTGACGCCCTCCCTGAGCGGTGGAGTTACTCGGAGCCGGGTCAGTGTAGATGTTGCGGGGGTGCAGTCGTGGCCTCGACCCATTCCGTGACCAGGGCTGTCACATGAAAAATGGGCTATTGGATAAGTGGTTGTTCGACTACGCCACCTGTGGTTTCTGGTGAAGGCCACCAGCGCTGCAACAGTCCTCTGAGGCTGATGTTTTGGCAGCTCGGGTTGGTACTACTCCCCACAGGCGGAGTAGGCTTCAGGGCAGTGGTAAATGAACGATCTGTGTGGAGGTATGGTGGGTGCAGTGCCGCTCAGGAATAAACAAGCGGAGGTGGTGATGAAGTCATCCGGGTCTTTACTCACTTTAGATGAACTTTCAGCCGCAAAGCTTCTCTCTGCTACACATGGCGTACTGCGGCCTCCGGGTAGGGGGTTCAGCACTTCCCAGGTAGATCAAGAACACCTGTCAAGACCCCGCTGGTGTGGTCCTCTCCTTTTTCTCTCCTCCCGCTTGTGTTCCTCTCTGGGATCCACTAAGCCGCCGGGCTTTTCCGACTGAGACGTGAAGTGACAATGTCAGATATCGGGCGCCGGTCACCCCTCTTGCAACAGGAATCCCTCTGGCTAAGCCAGAGTGAAGAATACAGGTGGCGACTCCGCTCCGTCCGTATCTCCCTGGGATCCTTTTGCCTGTGGAGCCTATCTCCTCAGCTCCCCTCCAAGGCCTTCTTAGAACAGGACCCTGACCGGGCAGAGACACTGGTTAACTCTGACCCGCTCCTCGTCTCAAGGCCAGAGAACGAGGACCGTGAATCTTCAGCCAGCTACACACTCTTGCTGGACCCCGACAGAAGACCACAATCAAAGACCTTGAACTTAAGATGGCCAGGTATTATATAGATTCTATAAGTGCTTCCTGTAAGTGTGTCCTCCACCCTCACCCACTACTTGGTTCCCCCTATCTTGGGTCCCCCCCCCCATCTCCTCTATCTCGGGCTGGGGCAGCACCCTGGTGCATTTAGGCCCCCTACAGGACAGGAGTGGTGTAGTGTTGAGTGTGAAGTGGGGTCCTGAGTGATGCTCCATCCCTACCTGGAAGAGGAGATACCACATCTCTATCTGAGGTGCAGTACCCCTGTGGCGACTGAACCCTCAGGGGCGCCACAACTTCAGCGCACAGCGAGTCAGTGACTAGCAGATCTGGTGAAGAAGAAGAAGAAACTGCTGACTGTCCTGAAGATATGGGGACTGGACACCCCTGGCACCTCATCAGTCCCCCAGGAAACACCATCAGGATCTCCAGACCTGAGCGGGCACTAGATCTCTCGGCTCTGGACGACCTGTGGGTAAACCAGACAGCACCTGAAATGTGAACTTCTTCATGTGTAATGCTCCAATCTGGAACTTAAATTGTACAGACATATTTTGACTGTTTCTGAGTTGGGCTCGTCCTTCCGCTGACAATGCCCAAACCGGCTTCTGGAGTTGTCGGATGGGAATCAGACACCGACTCTTCAAGGCTTTAAGCCCGAAACTTCAGGTTAATCCGAGGCCTTCACTTGCCACGGAGACAGTCATGGTCATCTGTGGAGAGTAAACACTAACGCCAAGGGCAGCCTCTCCCACAGGCCTAATGTCTTCAGATTCTCCAACCTTCGCTGGACAAAGACCGTCCGGGGGTCCCAAACAACCGCAGCGGGACTGCAATCCGACTTTGTGACTGAGTTCTGGCCTCTGCTTTGCCTGACGAACATAGTCATCCTTCATGGACTCTGTGCGGATAGCTGCCTCCACAGGCTGGGAAACAGGAGGTTTTTGGGAGGACAGAACCCGGCGTGACGGTTTACCTCTACGCCTTGCACGTCTGGACTGCCTCTTGAGGTTGGGAAAGGAACTATTCTGTGAAGCATTGTCATCCTATGTGGATTCTGTGTGGGCAGCAGTCTCTTCAGGCTGGATAACTGGTAGGCTACCTACACACATCTCCCATCGGGGCTGCTCCAGGATATTGGGAAGGGAAGCTTTAGCAGAAGCTTCAGGATTAGGGTCATCGAAGACCATTAGAAAGGCCACCAGGAAGGCCTGCAGGTCAGAGACGATGGGATCCCATCCTTCCCATAGGGGGGTGATCCATTTCAAGGCATCACCTGCTAGGTAGGACATCATGAATGCTACTTTAACCCGATCAGTAGGAAAATAGTGAGAATAGAATTTGAAATGCAGCATGCATTGCTCCACAAATGCACCGCTTAGTTTTGGATCCCCATAGTACCGTGGTGGATCCGCAAGAACAAGTGCTGATAGCTCCATTTGGGCTGGTGCGTAAATCGCCTGAACCTCAGCTTGAGAAATTTTTTTTTCTTAGTGCACGTATTCGCCAGACAAGGATTCAAATGTCTCAGAGAGCAAAGGACCGTGGGGCTCAACGGGAACCATGGCCTGAGCAAACTGTTACACAAACGCCCTGGCAGACTAGCGTGAGCGTGATTAGTGATCCCACTGTACCATGAACCGAGGAGTGCCTGGAGGGGGGTAACTAAGTATCAACCCGGTCCGACCAAGGTCGCACGGCGGCTCAGTCGACTCCGTGAACCAGAGAGAAACCGAGCAGAGGGACCAGGTGCTACTCCAGGTCAGACCCCGGTCACAGCTGTTGACCCACACCAGGGAATGCAGAAACAGGCAGGTTAGCTGGTATGCAGACAGGTGGGTACTGGCAGGCACGGGTGGTATGACGGCAGGTGGGTACTGGCAGGCGCAGCTGGTATGCAGACAGGGGGGTGCTGACAGGCGCGGCTGGAATGCAGACAGGCAGATACTGGCAGGTATGAACGCAGGCTGGATAGGGACCAGTACAGACTGGGATACAGGAACAGAGCAGCAGGTGCGGTGGACTTGCAGAGCAAAACCGCAGGAGCGGTGAACAAGCAGAGCGGAGCAAAACCGCAGGTGCGGTGAACAAGCAGAGCAGAGCAAAACCGCAGGTGCGGTGAGCAAGCAGAGCGGAGCAAAACCGCAGGTGCGGTGAACAAGCAGAGCGGAGCAAAACCGCAGGTGCGGTGAACAAGCAGAGCGGAGCAAAACCGCAGGTGCAGTGAGCAAGCAGAGCGGAGCAAAACCGCAGGTGCGGTGAACAAGCAGAGCGGAGCAAAACTGCAGGTGCAGTGACCAAGCAGAGCGGAGCAAAACCGCAGGTGCGGAGAACAAGCAGAGCGGAGCAGAACCGCAGGTGCGGTAAACAAGCGAAGCAGAGCGGAACCGCCGGAGCAGTAAAAAAACAGAGCAGAACAGAACCGCAGGTGCGGTAAACAAGCGAAGCAGAGCGGAACCGCCGGAGCGGTGAAAAAGCAGAGCAGAACAGAACCGCAGGTGCGGTAAACAAACGGAACAGAGCGGAACTGCTGGAGCGGTGAACAAGCAGAGCAGTACAGAACTGCAGGTACGGTAAACAAGCGAAGCAGAGCAGAACCACCGGAGCGGTGAACAAGCAGAGCAGAACAGAGCAGAAGGTGAAGGCCGACAGGACAGGGCTCTGTTCTCATGGAACAGACTGGAAAATACAGGAAGATGATTAGAACACAGGAGGTAGATACGGAGATAGGGAAAGGGGACAAGAAGAACCAGATACACACAAGGTACTTACAATGAAGTAGCAAGTGGACACAAAACTCACAAACAGAAGTACAGAGACAACGAGTTGGAGTTAGGTGCAGGTTCAGACACTGCAGGCAAAGGGAAGGTACGGACATAGAGAGAAACAAGTAACGGGATAGGACACTGTTCAGACAGGAACTGAACCGGGAACAAGATACAGAAACGAGCCTGGGAACTCAGCCCCCAGGGTGGCGAAAACAGACTAGAAGTCAGAGATACAGGTAGCAGCCCTGGGTACTCGGCCCCCATGGTGGCGGAAACAGACTAGAAGTCACAGGTACAGGAAAAGGCCCTGGGTACTCAGCCCCCAGGGTGGCGGACAGACTAGAGTCAGGACAGGACCTGGCACCTCAGTTGCAAAAGACAAACTGAGTGAAAGTGTTGCTCAGGCACCTCCCACTTGGTGGAGGGGGTTTAAGTATCCAGTGACTCACAGCAATAGGCTGGGGACACATTAGGACTGTGCACACAGTAGCTATAAGAAACAAGCAGAAAGCCGCGCCGACGCCCTAAGCAATCAGACAAGAGACATGGACACAGCAGGTACTGGAGCAAAGAGTGCAGCATGGACTGACAGGTAAGATGGCAGTCTTGCATGGTGGGAGTTGGTGCACCATGCAAGCACGCCGCCAAGGATGTTACAGAGGAGTGGGCCAAAATCCCTGCTGCAGTGTGTGCAAACTTGGTCAAGAACTACAGGAAACATCTGACCTCTCCATTCTTTGTAGGTGGGAAAACTTGCAAAATCGGCAGTGTATCAAATACTTATTTTCCCCACTGTCCACTGACCTCATGTTGTCATATTTCAAGTTTCGATGACACAAGAGACTTTTATTCTCAGCTAAGGCACAATTTTTGGCAATCGTGTCTCATTCAGAGGTACAAGCTTGATGCTGACAAATAAACTGCGGTACAAAATCTCAGCAAACAGTTCTTTGTCTTTTTAAAGGAACTGCTTCCTCTGACCTTAAGCTTAGGTATTCTGGACCCCTACCATGATTCACTGCCATAAAGACTTTGGGAACATTTTCATTCAATGTAATTAATCACCTGAGGAAGCAACATTACTACACGCGAAACGTACGTTGTAGATTATGTATCTCTGGTGACACAAACTATGTGCATTATATTATGGGTAGCAGCGATTTTTTCCAAACATATGTGAATGGGTACATGTTGGGAATGTAGTTCTTTTTGACCGCTGTTTTTATTATTTGTACACTTAACATTTTCCATGTGCCTATCCCATCTGTTTATATATGCATTGTCAACCTGTGTGCTGAAAATTGTGCATCACATTATGGATATAGGCGATTTTTGCCATATACAACCCCTGGCAAAAATTATGGAATCACCGGGCTCGGAGGATGTTCATTCAGTTGTTTAATGTTGTTGAAAAAAAGCAGATCAAAGACATGGCACAAAACTAAAGTCATTTCAAATGGCAACTTTAGGGCTTTAAGAAACACTAAAAAAATCAAGAAAAAAAATGTACTCAGTAAGGGAAATTTTTTCAGACCAAGCAGAGGGAAAAAAATATGGAATCACTCAATTCTGAGGAAAAAATTATGAAATCACCCTGTAAATTTTAATTTCCAGAACTAACACCTGCATCGAATTAGATCTCGTTAGTCTGCATCTAAAAAGGAGTGATCACACCTTGGAGAGCTGTTGCACCAAGTGGACTGACATGAATCATGGCTCCAACACGAGAGATGTCAATTGAAACAAAGGAGAGGATTATCAAACTCTTAAAAGAAGGTAAATCATCACACAATGTTGCAAAAGATATTGGTTGTTCACAGTCAGCTGTGTCTAAAATCTGGACCAAATACAAACAACATGGGAAAGTTGTTAAAGGCAAACATACTGGTAGACCAAGGAAGACATCAAAGTGTCAAGATCGGAAACTTAAAGCAATATGTCTCCAAAACAGGAAATGCACAACAAAACAAATGAGGAACGAATGGGAGGAAACTGGAGTCAATGTCTGTGACCGAACTGTAAGAAACCGCCTAAAGAAAATGGGATTTACATACAGAAAAGCTAAACAAAATCCATCATTAACACCTAAACAGAAAAAACAAGGTTACAATAGGCTAAGGAAAAGCATTCGTGGACTGTGGATGACTGGCTGAAAGTCATATTCAGTGATGAATTGCGAATCTGCATTGGGCAAGGTGATGATGCTGGAACTTTTGTTTGTTTTCCAATGAGATTTATAAAGATGACTGCATGAAGAGAACATGCAAATTTCCACAGTCATTGATGATATGGGGCTGCATGTCAGGTAAAGGCACTGGGGAGATGGCTGTCATTACATCTTCAATAAATGCCGAAGTATACATTGATATTTTGGACAGTTTTCTTATTCCATCAATTGAAAGGATGTTTGGGGATGATGACATCATTTTTCAAGATGATAATGCATCCTGCCATAGAGCAAAAATGGTGAAAACATTCCTTGAAAGAAGACACATAAGGTCAATGTCATGGCCTCCAAATAGTCTGGATCTCAATCCAATTGAAAATCTTTGGTGGAAGTTGAAGAAAATGGTCCATGACAAGGCTCCAACCTGCAAAGCTGATCTGGCAACAGCATTCAGAGAAAGTTGGAGCCAGATTGAGGAAGAGTACTGTTTGTCACTCATTAAGTTCATGATGCCTCAGAGACTGCAAGCTGTTATTAAAGCCAGAGGTGGTGCAACAAAATACTAGTGATGTATTGAAGTGTTCTTTTGTGTGCTTGTTTTTCATGATTCCATAATTTTTTCCTCAGAATTGAGTGATTCCATAATTTTTTTCCCTCTGCTTGGTCTGAAAAAAAATTACCCTTACTGAGTACCACATTTTTTTTCTTGATTTCTTTTAGTGTTTCTTAAAGCCCTAAAGTTGCCATTTGAAATGACTTTAGTTTTGTGCCATGTCTGTGATCTGCTTTTTTTCAACAGCATTAAACAACTGAATGAACATCCCTCAAGCCCGCAAGCCCGGTGATTCCATAATTTTTGCCAGGGGTTGTATATGTGCAATAGATACATGTGGAGAATGTAGTTCCTTTTTGACCATTGTATCTATTATTTTACATCTTTCAATGTGACTATTCCACTTTTTATATATGCATTGCTAGGTTGCCAATGTGCTGGAAATGGTTGTTTTTTACGTTTTTGACTATTTAATACACATTTCTATACATGATATTTCAATAAAAGTAAATTGCTTTTAGTCCAAAACAACTGATATTAATATAATTTGGATTGGCTAACGGGTCTTAATTGGTATATCTATGTACTTTTTTTTTGTCCTTATGACCTATTCCTAAACTTAAATATGTACCTGTTGGATTTATTGTTTCTATTCATTCAATGTATTTGTAGTCTTCTTCTTGCTATGTACATATATACATAAAAGCACCATGTAGGGTAAGCCATTCATTCTCATTGTATAGCGATGCAGTAGATACTCCATTGATCCAATGACATCACTGATGTAACGCTCCAGGATATATGTAACTGTACAGTCACAACTGAATCATGGTTGGGAAATACTCTGTGCTACAATTCTAAAGAAGTCTCAACTGTCTCATGTTTCTTGGCTGCAAAGACAGAGCATGAATTGGTGCTATATTTAGAAGGAGCCTTGAACATGAATTGCTGAAGACAACAGCAGGATATAAAAAGCAGGAAATAAAAGTACCGTATTTGATTGAATTTAATTCAAATCAAGCAAAATTAGCAACTTAATTAATTTTCATTATTATAGATGCCGCAAGTAGAGATACAGATATTACACCAAGTCAGTTAACATTTTGCGCTCATACCAAACTACTACGGAAATTCCTACACAGTCACAGCCAGGGGCATAATGATCGTAGAGGGAGTCCGCCTATGTCAAATTCACCTGTATATGCCTCCTCTGACGCAAATTCAGGTGAAATGTATTGCGGCGCAGAGACCTGCTGGGTCCCTACATGTCACTACACTCCGCCAGCCAATTAGAGGCTGGCAGCAGACGTCGTCTTGCCAGTGACACGTGGCGTATGGCAGTGACATTATGCGCTGCTCGCTCCTTCATGCAGAATTCAGCTGCCAGCTGTTGCACCGACAACAGAAGAGAACACTGTGCGGAGTGGGGGAAGGTGAATAGAATCTTTTGTTTCTTTTTAAAATGTGCTGGAGAAGAACGGAAGGGACCCAGGATGGGGGACATTATACCAGAATGGGGGACATTATACCAGGATTGGGGACATTATGATAAAAGGATGGGGAACGTTTAACCAGGAAGGGTGAAATTATACTTAGAATGGGAACATTACACCAGAATGGGGACATTATACCAGGATAGGGGACATTACACCAGCATGGGGGACATTATACCAGGATGATGAGCATTTGACCAGGAAGGGGCCCAGGATGAGGGAAAATGTTATAGCATGGGGCCCAGAATGGGGGAGATTATTAAAATAAGGAACCAGGACGGGGACATTATTACATGGGGGGAGAACACATATAGCTTTATAGGATATAGATTATGGAGGAAAGACTGGCACTACTGCTCCTAAAGTGGACATGCTTGAGGAAAGGACTTAATGTAGGCCAAAAAACCTCATCACCGAAATGATGATAGAGAATGAAGATTTTGATGCAATAAGTGAATATTTTATTTTGATCCAGCAAGAAAAGGTCTTACCATTTAAGATCACTATCATTATTTCGGTGCTGAGGTTTTTGACTACTTTATAGGATCTAAAATGCTACAAGGGCCCATACATCTGACCAACATGAAGGTGGGGGCCAGTTCCAAATTTTGAACCCATCGGATTCTAGTTACACCACTGATTACAGCTTTATTTTGACAAATATCTGCTAGAGGAACAAGCAGAATTCAGAATGGGCAGAGAAACAAGAGATGTGATTGCTAAAATTAGATGGATAATGAAAAGGCCAAAGATTACAATAAGTAGATCTGTTTTTGCGTCTACAGCAAAACATTCAACTGTGTTGACCACAAGAAACTTTGGTATACTATGAAGGATACTGGACCATCTGATCAGCCTCATTAGGAATCTTTACATCGACCAAGAAGTAACAATGCAAGCGGAACACAGCGACACGGCATGGTTCGAAGTAGAGCGAGACATCAGATAAGGCTGCATTCTGTTACCATTTCTCTTAAATTTATATGCTATTTTCAGGAAGGTTGGACTTGCCAATAAAGAAGAATGAATTAAAATTGCTGGATGTTCCATCAACAGTCTTAAATATGCAGATAATACAACAATGATAGCAACAAGCGTTGATTGAAATGAAAGACTTATTACGGAGTTTCAAGCTGGAAAGCTTGAACATGGGACTGCTATCCAACACAAAGAAGACAAAGATATTGACTACTGCCATATACGACCGGGACACATTTGAGATGGACGGCGATGAACTGGAAGTTGTAAAGGAGTTAATCCTACTCGGATCAATGATCACTCAAGATGCAGCGACGAAGCTGGAAGTCAATAGGAGAATAGCTATGGGCAAATCAACAATGAAGTCACTGGACTTCGTTGACGAACATTTCACTAGTGACGAAGCTACGGCTTGTAAATAGTTTGGTCTTTTTTGTGGTTCCATACCGTTGTGAAACCTGGACAATAAAAAAACAAGACAGAAGAAGACTCGATACCTTTGAAATGTGTGAAATGTGGTGCAGGATAAGGATGTTATCAATACCATGGATGGCAAGAAGAACAAACAAATCAACTTTGGGACAAATCAAGCCAGACATGTCACTCGAAGCAAGGATCACAAAGCTACGACTTGCCTACTTAGGACACATCACAAGAATAGAGCAATCATTTGAGAAGGACATCATGGTGGAAGAATAAAAGAAACAAGGCGAAGAGGAAGACCAGCAACCCGATGGCTTGATAGCGGCAGAGAAGACTCTTGTGGACCTTAGGGTTAGGGTTAGGCTTGCACAAGAAAGATCTTCTTACATAGTGTTCATCCATCAAGTCACCATGGCTCAAGATCAAGCTGAAAGCCCTTAAAGGAAACCTGTCACCAGTAAAAACGCTATTAAGTTTTTGGGTTAAACTGCAGGTTAATAGTGTTACTAACCTGCCTGGCGCCTGGACTTAGCCGAACGCTGCAGAGAGAAAATTAACTTTATTCTCGCAGGCAACATTTGAGTTTCGGTTACAGGGGCTGCGCCAGCGCTGGTTCAGTCACCACTCTGACTATAACCGTGCCCCCGGGCTGTAACCGCGACCCCCGGCCCTGATTGACACTGGCACTGCATTAGATCCCGGCTGTCAATCAGGGCCAAGGGCGCGATTACAGTGGCCACTGTGTATTCTAATAATAAGTTAACTTTACAGTTCATATACTTACAGATTTTTACCATGATTAAGGCAACAACGCAGTATGATAACATGCTGTAAAGCAGTGACAGTATGTTTTGTATCACTTTCCCTTATTCCTTTTCATTCACATTGTAAAGTTTATTTTTAAATTATAAAAATAACTGCCTCTTCATGCAAATACGATATATTTATTTGGACAAGGCTATAATTAACCAATCTCATCTAGTGTGCCAGAATATAAAACTATATAAACATTGTTATCATTGTAGCTCCATCTAGTGGTTAATTTTAAATAATACGTAGTGTGACTAAAGTTCAGAACTGTATGAACTGTTAAAGGAGGGGTGCACAACATTTTTGGTTCAAGGCCGCATTGTCATCTTCTAAAAGATGTAACTACAATTGACTAAGGTAGCCCAGCATCTACCGTTGTCCGTGGGCTGCAAGAAATCCTTTTGCGGGCCACATGCAGCCTGTATGTTCTGCAGACCGACATGCTGTGAATCACATTTGTAGGGTGCCGATGTGAATAATTTCCGTTGCTGGACTTAATTGTGCAATTGAAGACATGACTAGGTTGGTGCTTCCAGATGCAAAAGGGCCCTCTGCTTCCTACCCCCACTGTATAGCGCCTCCTTAGTGACACCGGCTGTGTGCTTAGGTCATCATGTTGTTTTGTTATTCAACAGGACATGAGTGTGCACATTTTTTTCAGGAGGTGCGGAAACCATTTTTGCATATTTTCATATTGACAGTGTACTTGCCATATGTCATAAAAGGAAAATGTGGTGGCATAACTCCCAATTGTCCCAGACTCAGCGAGACTATCCTGGCACATCAGGGCTTTGTCCCAACTTCCAATTCTCACTTCTCACCGGCATCTTCATCGCTCTGTAGATCCTCCTCCTCCTCTCACACTTACATGAATTAAATAAACAATTCTCTTCTCCTCTCGTCTCCCCTGGAATCAAACTCACAATCTTTATCTTTGCAGGCAGCAGCTAAATCTATAAGTCATAGCCAAAATCAATCAGCATAGGAGAAATTTGTATACTTGAAACTGCATCGAAGGCAGTGAACCCAGAGCAAATGATACTGGTACATAGAGATATATCTGTACATAGTAGTTTATTTCTATGTCCCCATATTCTAGAGATGAAAAAAGTCCGATTTTTTTTGTTCCTATAAAACTGCTAAAAAATATTGAAAAACAATTACAAAACTGCTATTTTCTCTTTTTTTCTAAGTCTCACCAGGAATGAAACATCTCACATCCTAATAGTGGGTATAGGGGAACCTCAACAGGTAACCACACCGTTACTGAAAATAAATTTCTATGCAAATTCCAGCACTGATATTACCGCCATTTGGTGACATATAGATAGATATCAGTCCTGAAGAACATGTAAGAGATTACAGCACAGTTACAGATAGTGACTTACAGCTGACGTTCTTTCTGATGGAGTCGTTTACTTTTCCTGTCTTTTCCATCTGGCCCAGATCAACACAACAACTTATCCAGCCACAACTCTTCTGCAAAGATTACAAGAAAATACATTTGACTTCTCACATTTCCAGCACCATCCCCATTTATTCCCAACCTGCACAAACTCCTCATCCTGCTGATACCCCATTGCTGAGCCAATGCTGCCGTATGTGTACCTATAACTGTACCTGCTGTGTGGTACTGTAAGGGGGTGTTGAAGAGAAGATGCATCCCGTCGAAGTCCCACAGCACTTGCAATTCAATGCTGCGATCTGCTGGTTGTACTGGGCAAAAAGGAACTGAAGGGCGGAAAGTGTGTCCCTAGAGGAAAAAGTTTGAAAAGGGACAGCGGGTCACTTGAGAGTTGTGTCGCAGTTACTAAATATAAAAAGGCCTGGCCAGGCTGAGAAGGAGCAGTTTGGCGCCAGAGTCTGTACCAGGCAGGTCATGTGTATGTGAAGTGGATATTCAGCCACCATCGCCATAGAAGGGTCCGAGAGTGGTCAGATCCCAGAGAAGGCCTGACCCAAGAAGAAGATCTGTGAACTAAGCTGAGAGGAAGATCGGTGACCTGAGCTGAGAGGAAGACCGTGACCCATGCCAGTAGAAGACTGGGATCCAAGCCTGTAGAAGACCGTGCCCTAAGCCAGTAGAAGACCAGTGAAAGACTGTGACCAGGTCTGAAGCAGGCCAGAGAAACAATCTGGCTGTAGTGGAGGACTGTTCTGGTGCTTTCCTGTGCAGGCGTATAGTACTGAGGGTGGACTTGGACTGTGCTTCAAGTAGCGAAGGCAGCTAGCGAATTGAGAGAAACAGCTATGAATTGAACTTGCGGCCTAACGGGTAGTGTTGTGACCTTGTTAGGGCCTGTGTACCATTTAGTGTTGTTCAGAAAGTTAGCAACAGTGATGAGTAGTGACACTGACATAAAATGACGTTGATGGTTACTGCTACTCAGACATAGGAATAATATCGTGTGAATAATATTGTGATTATATTATATTTATGAAACAAATTGAGATTGGTTTAATCCCCATTGACTCCTCATTGTCTGCACCATTGCATCCAAGTAACCTGTTTACAGTACAAAAACAGGGCTCCTCTTACTCTTATTTCTCATATGCATTAGCCGGCGCCTCGGCTATTGCATGATCCTGCTGCGGCAGAGAGTGGTAGTGTAGGGAGATCGTGTCTCCCAGCTTTACCGCAGAGCTTAGCTGTGCACGTCGATACAGTTAAGGGTAATATAGCCTCGGGAGGGCCCCTCTGAGCATGAGATCAGGGGCAACCACCCCCTCTGTCCCCCCAGTAGCTAAGCTACTGGTCTACGCCTTGCAGTCTCAGGTGTCTGTTGAATGTCCCTCACTGCCACCATCCCTCTGACATTTCCTCCTGCCAGGGTAGAAAGAAATGGAAAATGGGTGTGGCTTGGGGTGTGGTTAGGGGCGTGATCAAAATTTGCCCTGGCGCGCTATGCGTGCCACATGATTTGTACCACTTTCTGCCGTTCAAAAGTTGGGAGGTATGGTGGTAGTCATTTATCAGAAGGGGAGACACATACAGCATAGAGTCATATTTTAATCACGGAGCAGTGCCGGACTGGCCACCTGGCAGTTCTGGCAAATGTGATGGAGTACAGAGCCGAAGGCTCCGTCACTTACTCAGGCAGGCCGCGGGCATTCCTTCACACGCAGCGCAGGTCACTTGCGCAGGCGGGCCGCGGACATCCCTTCAGCCGGGGGCTTGCTGGAGGCCGTCGCAAGCAGGTGACGTCGGCGGTCGATGACGTCACTGCATCGCACTGCCAGTGTCCACTGAGAGACAGGACAGAAGAGGTGATGGACGCTGAGGAGGATGAGGAGACAGGATTAGGTGAGTATAAAGATTTTTTTAATTTTTGGGTGAAGTGGGGAACCATAATACTATATAGGGGCTGTTTGTGGGGGATGATTCTACTATATGGGGGCTGTTTGTGGGGGATGATTCTGCTATATGGGGGCTGTTTGTGGGAGACAATCATACTACATGGGGGCTGTTTGTGAGGAGCCATCATACTATATGGAGGCTGTTTGTGGGGGATCATCTTGCTATATGGAGGCTGTTTGTGGGGGCTTTTCCTATTATATGGGGGCTCGTTGTGGGGGATCATCCTGCTATAAGAGGGCTGTTTGTGGGGGACCATTATACTATAAGGGGGCTGTTTGTGAGGGATCATCCTGCTATATGGGGGCTGTTTGTGGGGGACCATCATGCTTTATGGGGGCTGTTTGTGGGTGATCATCCTGCTATATGGGGGGCTGTTTGTGGGGGATCATCCTGCTATATAGGGGCTGTTTGTGGGGTACTATCATGCTACATGGGGCCGTTTGTGAGGGATCATCCTGCTATATGGGGGCTGTTTGTGGAAGATCATAATACTATATGGGGGCTGTTTGTGGAGGACCATAATACTACATGGGGGCCATTTGTGAGGAACAATAATACTATATATCATAGTATATGAAGGGCTGCTTGTGGGGGACCATCATACTATATGGGTGCTGTTTGTGGGGGACCATAATTCTATATGGGGGCTGTTTGTGGGGGACCATAATACTATATGGGGGCTGTTTGTGGGGGACCATCACACTACATGGAAGCTGTTTGTGGGGGATCATCCTGCTATATGGGGGGCTATTTGTGAAGGACCATAATACTACATGGGAGCTGTTTGTGGGGAACCACCATACTACATGGGGGCTTTTTGTGGGGGCTCATCATACTACATGGGGACTGTTTGTGGGGGACCATCTTACTACATGGGGACTGTTTGTGGGGGATCATCCTGCCATATGGGGGCTGTTTGTGGGGGAAAATCCTGCTACATGGAGGCTGTTTATGGGGAACCATAAAACTACATGGGGGCCATTTGTGAGGAATAATAATACTATATGGGGTATATTTGTGGGGGACCATCATACTATATGGGGGTTGTTTGTGTGGGACCATCATACTATATGGGGGTTGTTTATGGGGGATCATCATACTATATGGGAGCTGTTTGTGGAGGACCATCATTCTATATAGAGGACTGTTTGGGGGGGACCATCATACTATATGGAGTCTATTTGTGGGGGACCATCATACTATATGGAGGACTGTTTGTGGGGGACCATCATACTATATGGAGGACTGTTTGTGGGGGACCATCATACTATATGGAGGCTGTTTGTGGAGGACCATCATACTTTATGGAGGCTGTTTGTGGGGGACCATCATACTATATGGAGGCTGTTTGTGGGGGACCATCATACTATATGGGGGCTGTTTGTGGGGGACCATTATACTATATGAGGGCTGTTTGTGGGGGACCATCATAGTATATTGGGGGCTGTTTGTGGGGGACCATCATACTATATGAGGGCTATTTCTGGGGGACCATCATACTATATGATGGCTGTTTGTAGGGGACCATCATAGTATATGGGGGACTGTTTGGGGCAACCATCATACTATATAGGGGTCTGTGGGGGATCTTCATCTTGTGTGGGGGCTGTGGTAGACAGTATACTGTGTGGAGGTCTATGGGGTACATTATACTATGTGGTGGGTTGTGGTGACCTTCATACTGTATGGGGTGATTAAGGGGGACATAAAATTTAATGGGTGGTTATGAGGGACATCATGCTTTATATAGGGGTCTGTTGTGCACCTCATACTGTATGTTAGGGGCTGTGCTGAATACCATAATGTATGGGGGGCTGTGGTGACCATCTTAATATGTGGGTGCTGTGCTGCGTCATACTTTGTATAGGGTTTGTGAGGTCATCATACCATGTGGGGCATAATACTCTATGAGGATCACGAAAGGGGTATCATAGTGGGTGAGACCACTTAGGGGCTTTAGTAGAGGGAAAATAAGTAAGTGCTGCAATACATATTCTCTGTTTCTTAGAAAGTTGGGAGATATGCCATTCTTTGACGTGATAGGACGTTTTCTATGGGACCTGTTATATCTATGTACTCCCCTGGGAGGACAAATGGGGGTTCAATGTCATTATGGGGAAGCAAGGAGGCATTATTATTATAAGAAAGCACAGGGGCTGTTTGTATTATTATAACTAGGTGCATGGTCACTATTATAAGGGGTCACGGGGGAATTATTATGAGGCAGCACAAGTTGTGGTTTGTGTAGAGGTGGTAGAATGAGAGGATGGTCTTGGAAAAGCAGTAAAGTAAATGATGCGCCCCCTGGGCCGTGGGGTACTTGGTAGCCAGGCTGGTCCTGTATTGGGGTAGTCACGGTGGCAGTGACCAGGTCCGTGGCCCAAGGCAGTCAAATAAAGAACAGAGTCAATTGGGGAAATAAAGATTTGGGGATAATTTTCGTGACGCCACCCGTGGTATGCGGCTACAGGGGTGCGCGGCTGCGGTGCAGATCCACTGGGGCTGATGGTGACGCAGCAGAGTTGGTTCAGCTCTCCACGGGCAGAGCTAAGCCCAGGGCAGTATATAGGACTTGATGAGGTAGATGTTGTTGGCAGGGACAATGTAGTGCAGGGCCGGTGATGCAGCAATAAATCAAGGACACAGTGGGGTGCTGTCTACAGGCTTTACTGACAGTTCTTAGGCAGTTCCAGGTTATCACTGCAGCCGGTTATAACTGCCCACGTCGTCCTGTGTTCTCCAAGGAAGGGATCCAGCCAACTCCCAGGCAGTTCAGGTATGCTTAGTCGGGATCCCCTTCTTATGTGCCTCTCTGGCCGTCTCCTGCACTGGCTCTCGTCCTCCTGCACTGCGCCTCACAATCAGTGTCCCAAGCCAGTGGCCTCGGGCCTTGTCGGGCGACTTACTTTCAGTCCACTGGACCCTATGTGGCCACCTTTTCGGCGATGTAATTGTGGATTTCGGCTGCAACACCTTGAAAATCCTGTGGCCTCCGGTTGGCTAGCTGAGCCTGGTTGTTCTCCACGAGTCTCGGGTCGGTCCCCTTCTGCGGCCTGATCCCTCCACTCAACGGCGGTCGGGTTGATGTGGGTCCCAAGGAGAGCATCTGTGCTCCCGTGCTCCTGAGATCCCCTCTGTCTCTTTATTCTGCCACCGATGTACGTGGGGCGAGATGTTTCTGAGGGATGTGACACGGATCTCTGTTTAAGCAATGGCATATAGCGTCAACTCACTGACCTGCGCTCCTGTTCCTCATGAACTGCACGTGGTAATCCGAAATGATGATGCAGTGATGAATTCAACAGATTTATTTACAGTTCTTGATGAGGTGAGATGAGGGAAGGTGAAGGATGAGGAAAGGGTAGGAATTATAGGTATTAGAAGCGCCAGGTAAAGTGGTAACAAGAGAATCCTTTCTCCAGTCCTGCAGCATGTGTAGTCAAGATGGATGTGATGAAGAAGAAGGAAGTGAGGAGAAGGAGATAGGAGGAGTTACAGACCGAAAGGTGTTGTGGGTAAACACAGGAATAATACATGTTATAATATAACATACAGTATTATAACAACTGCCAGTAGATGGCAGCAAAGTACAACAATACAATAATCATATAACATTAGGTAATGCCCAAAATGGCTGAAAGTCTTTTCAAACAAAGAGCTGGACAGCACACTCCCCGTCAGAAATCCCTGGATTTCACTATATTAACAGTCTTGAGGTGGAGGTGTTTTCCTGAAGTACTGAGGGATACCTCAACCTGAAAGACAAACAATGCATGCAATGCAATAATAACATATAACAAACGAAGTAGACGAATGTCTATAACAGTTCCTGAAGCAATCCAAAGGATGCCCATCTTCGGATTGGAGATGCCGCACTAGGCCAAACTGTCTCCAACCCAATTGTAATCCAGTGGTTATAGTTCCTGGTTGCAATCAGATGAGTGTCTTTAGTAGTCCAAAAGTTTCTTGAAAGTTCCACGTTCAAGTTCCAGATGTGTTGGCGCAAACAAGCCTTGTCCATCTGGAGAAGTGTTCAAATTGCTGTCAGCCCAAGCCAACCTTCTCTTTGGAAATGGGGGTGCTGACATCAGAAAGGATCTCTGGGTCAACGTCTGGATCATGAAGACTGAAGCTGTCTTCAACGGCAGCCTCTTCACACTGGAAACTCCGGTCCTATTAACCAAGAAGAGTTTGCAAAGGCACCAACAGACACTGGCCTAGTAGCAAGGTCAGCAGGGTTAAGATGGAATGGAACATACTGCCATTGCTCAGGTTTAGAGGATTTCCTGATCCTTTCAACGCGGTTACTGACATAGACATAGAAGCGTTTTGTCTGGTTGTATATGTAGCCCAGAACAACCTTGCTGTCTGTGTAGAATCTTGTGTCATCCACGTGAATAGCTAGATCACTCTGTATGAAGTCTGCAATCTCGATGGCTAGTACAGCTCCACAGAGCTCAAGTCTGGGTATGGTGTGTTCAGGTTTAGGAGCCAATTTAGCCTTTCCAAATAGAAATCCAACATGGGCTTCATTGTTAGAGTCTATAACCTTCAAATAAGCAACAGCTGAAATAGCTTCAGTAGAGGCGTCAGAGAATATATGGATCTCTTTCCTTTGACTCATAGCAAGAGATGCTGGAGTATAACAACGTGGTATGTGGATTTTATCTAAGGCACAAAGGGATTCCCTCCATGACTTCCACTTTAGTTGTTTGTCAGCAGGGGGTGGTGCGTCCCAGTCCTTAATAGACTCTGAGAGTTGCCTTAACAGAAGCTTGCCTTGTATAGTCAGGGGTGCAACAAACCCGAGTGGATCGTATAGACTGTTCACCACTGACAGAATCACACGCTTAGTAAATGGTTTTTCTGTACCACTAACCTGAAAGCTGAAGGAGTCCTTTAGCAAGTTCCATCTCAAGCCCAGACTTCTCTGTACTGGTGGGTCGTCTGAACCTAGATTCAAGTCTCTGAATTCTGAAGCATAATAATCAGAGTGAAAAGCCTTCATGACAACAGCACTGTTGGAGGCAATTTTATGCAATCTTAAATGAGCTTTAGAAAGCATACCTTGTGTCCGTTTGAGCAGATCTATGGCTTCTTCCGCTGTGGGCAGGGATTTGAGACCGTCGTCCACGTAGAAGTCCTTTTCAACGAACTGTTGGGCGTCCTTCCCGAATTCTGCTTCACCATCAGAGGCGGTCCTACGTAGGCCGTATGTATCAACTGCAGGAGAAGGGCTGTTTCCGAACACGTGCACCTTCATGCGGTATTCAACCATTTCCTTGCTGGTGTCGTTGTCTCGGTGCCATAGAAAAAGGAGATAATTTCTATGATCTTGTTGCACGATGAAACAATGGAACATTTGTTCAATGTCAGCAGTAATGGCGACTGGCTCTTTTCTGAATCTTATGAGCACTCCCACCAGGTTAGTAGTCAGGTTAGGACCAGTGAGGAGAACATCGCTCAGAGATACACCATCTTGTTTGGCGCTTGAATCGAACACCACTCTGATTTGTTTAGGCTTTCTTGGATGGTATACTCCAAAAGAAGGTAGATACCAACATTCTTCATTGGCTTGCAAGGGTGGAGCTGGCTCTGCATGGTCATTGCGAAATATCTTCTCCATAAAGGCTACAAAATGGTCCTTCATTTCAGGCTTATTTCTCAATGTTCTCTGCAGTGAGGTGAACCTTGATAAGGCCTGTTCTCGGTTGTTAGGAAGCATGGTCCTTGTATCCTTGAAGGGTAAGGGAGCGACCCAACGGTCAGATTCGTTCTTGAAGAATCCACTGTCCATTATTTTAATAAATTCCTTGTCTTCTATGGATAAGGCGACCTTGTTGTCATCTTGTGTTGTGCGAAACACTGTTCTCCCTAAGTCGTCACCATAGGGAGTAGGAATGATGTCAGCCTCTTGGATGAAGTCAGAGAACCTTTCTTTCACTTCGTAGTGATGAGAGCATGGTTTGAAGTGAGTTGTGAGACCATTCTGAAGTACATACGTTTTAAAGGAGTTGACTTCGGATGCCTTGTGACTCTTATCCAGACATACATTACCCACGATTACCCAGCCTAGATCAAGTCTTTGGGCGTATGGAGCATCATCTGGGCCATTGCATTGTTGGCGCACCTTGTGGACCCTTAGAATGTCTCTCCCCAGTAGGATTAGAATATCAGCATTCATGTCCAGAGGAGGAATTTCGTTAGTTAGGTGCCTCAAGTGGGGATGATGAAGCGTGGCTTCCGGAGTGGGAATTTCGTCCTTGTTATCAGGTATCTGGTCACATTCAAATAAAGTTGGCAAGGGTATGTGCACGTTCCCCTTGATTGAAGAGATAATGTACCCAGAGGCTTTCCTACCAGAAGTCTCAATACGACCAGAACAGGTGTTGAGGGTGTACGGAGGCGTTTGTCCTTTTATATTGAAGATCTTAAAGAGTTTTGGCTTTGCTAGAGACCTGTTACTTTGCTTATCTACACTGTGTTCCAAATTATTATGCAAATAATATTTTCTCAGATTTTCCCAAATTACCTATATGAATTGCAGTCATTGTAATTTTCCAGTCAAATAACTATTAGAGTACAATTGAAAGTTTTTTTGTACAAACTGCCTATGATAACAGTATATTTTTAAAAAAAATAAAAAACTCAAACTGCACTCAAAATGCATGTTCCAAATTATTATGCACAGCAGAGTTTTCAACCTTTTCATTTTAATAAAGAACAAAAAAATTGTCATTTTTGAAATTATAAGCATTAGCAGGTTATTACAAACTGAAATCAAACAGTTTTCAACTCAAAACTTTATTCTAGGTGATGTTACATTTGCACATAGGACTGCTTGTTCGAAAGGAGCTTCTGAATTCTCTCGTCCATTGAATTTGTCAGGTTTTGGATGGTTTCTGCTTCAATTGTTTTGCATGAGGACAGAATACCCTCCCAGAGCTGTTGCTTAGATGTGAACTGCCTCCCGCCATCATAGACACTCCTTTTGATGATGCTCCAGAGGTTCTCAATGGGGTAGAGGTCAGGGGAGCATGGGGGCCACACCATAAGTTTGTCCCCTATAGCAGCCAGAGATGCAGATGTGTTATGTGCAGCATGAGACGGGGCATTATCATGCATGAAAATGATCTTGCTGCGGAATGCACGGTTCTTCTTCTTGAACCATGGAAGGAAGTGCTGTTTGAGAAACTCAACATACATTATGGAGTTCATCTTTACCTCTTCAGGGATCCTAAAAGGGCCGACAATCTCTCTCCCCATGATTCCAGCCCAAAACATTACTCCACCTCCTCCTTGTTAGCGCCGTAGCCGTGTTTGCATGGGGTGTCCATCAACCAGCCATCCTCCACTCCATCCATCTGGACCATCGAGATCATTTCATGCATGATAATGCCCCGTCTCATGCTGCACATAACACATCTGCATCTCTGGCTGATATGGGCATAAAAGGGGACAAACTTATGGTGTGGCACCCATGCTCCCCTGACCTCAACCCCATTGTCCTTCTGGATAGACCTTGACCAGACATACTTTAGCGCAGCATTTAGGAGCAGTCCCTTCTCCACATACTTCCATACATGAGGAGGAAACAGCAGTTGCAGCTGGGTCAGGAACTTGTGGTTCCCCGCCATGCTTTTGAGCAGGATTGGTTGCTGCAGAAGGTTGTGAATTGTGTGGAGCTGGTGTGGGATGCATAGATGTAATGTGTTTGTCACTACTGCATTCGGTGTACTTAATGACAGCCTTACAGTCCTTAGCAAGGTGGTCTGAGGAGGCGCAACACTTGTAACATATCCCTAGCTCCTTGAGAGTATCTCTGCGTTCCTGCAAAGCCTTTGCCCTGAATCCACAGCATTCCTTAAGTGGGTGAGGTCTTTTGTGAATAGGGCACATGCGGTTACTGTCCATAGCTTTAGGAGCAACAGCGTTTGTTTTGGTAAAAGAGGGTGCAGTAAGTGGAACGTCAGTCTTTCTCACGGATACTGTGCTTCTTAACTCTCTACGTTTGGTGATATTGTTATCATACCTTGTAGATGATGATGATGATAAAGCTGGTGGAGTAGGTTCAGTGAAGTCAAAGCTGGGATCATTCTTCTTCCGAGCTTGATCACTGACGAACCTGGAAAAAAAAGGAAAAGGGAGGAAAAGACACATTATGCTGTCCTTTATACCGTGAGCCGTGGTCTGCCCATTTATCCTGCATGCCCTTTGGCAACTTGAGAACTACTGGAGTCACGCCATGAGCAGTATCAAGGTAGCTCAGTCCTGAAAGACATGGGTCTAATTTTGCCAATTCTATTTCCTTTAACAGGTCACTCAGGTCTTGCAGTTTTCGATTGTCCTTGTTAGTTATTTTTGGGAAGGCTTGCAGTTTATAAATAAGGCAGACTCTATGGCTTCTGAGTTGCCGTAGGTTTGCTCCAGTCTCTCCCATGCTGCAATAAGACCTGAATCTGAATAGTCCACATGAACTGCCCTTATTGTCTTGATGCGCTCCGCTGATTTAGGACCTAACCAGTTGACAAGCAAATCTAGTTGTTCCTTGCCGGTGAGATTAAGGTCTTGGATTACTGCTTGAAATGTCGATTTCCAGGCTCTATAATTTTTGGCACAATCATCAAACTTTGAGAGACTGATGTTTATTAACTCCCTGCGAATCATATATCTGGCGAATTCAGACATGTCCGACCTCCCGGTCATAGTTGCAGGATTAACTTGTGGTATCCCTGGGGAATGTAAGTTCTCTGGCTTATATGACTGAGACGGATCAGGACGGAATGATGTGGCATGAGGGTTAAGTTGTGGTTTAGTCTCTATAGGGTCTGCTGGCTGCGACCTCAATTGTGGGTTAGTGCTGGAAGTTACCTTGTCGGCAGTATTTGGCGACATTTCTTGGCTTACGGGTGCATCTGTGTGGTGGATTGGAGGTGGCACTGGTGACGCGCCCCCTGGGCCGTGGGGATACCCGGAGCCGGGCCTTGTGGATGCTGGGGGTTGTAGTCACCGTGGCGGTGACCCGGTCCGTGACCCAGGGCGGTCAAACCAGGGTGGTCTATGTGTATCTGGTTTAAATAGTCTGACTACGCCACCTGTGGATTGCGGTTATGGAGAACCGCCGCTGCGGAGCAGTCCACTGAAGCTGGTTGTATGTGCAGCAAGTGTAGTATAACTCCCCACAGGAAGAGTGTAGCTTCAGGGCAGCGCAGGTGAATCATGGTGGTTGTACAGGGCGTCCCAGTGCAGTGAGTGCTGGCGCGGTAAGAAACACGGAGACAAGATGATGCAGTCCCAGGGTCTTTACTCACGGTTGTTAGTTTCAAAGTTATACTGCAGATCATAACTTCCCACGTCGTGCTGTGCGTACTCAGTGAGGGGCTCAGTCCACCCTCAGGTATCTCCAGAGCACTTATCAGGACCCCGTTCTGTGTACCTTTCTCTGGCCTCTCTCCTCGTACCTCACACCTAGCGGCACCTCTGTCCAGTGTCCTCAGGCGACGTGTGTTCCGTCCCCTGGCCCTATGTGGCTACCTTCCTGGTGGCTGGTGTGGACAGCTTGCTGTACTTAAAGTGCTGCAGCCTCCGGTTCCCAGTTGAGCCCTGTAGTCTCTGCTGGTTGAGGGATCCGGTTCCCTTCTTCTGGCCTGACCCCCCCACCTCCTGGCAGCGGCGGGCGTACGGATGGCAGCTGCACGGCCCGTACCCCTGGGGTCCCTTCGGTTCCTGTCCTGGAGCCGTTCTGCTCCCTCTTCCCTCTCCTTTCTCCTTCAGGCTCAGGCCTCTTGACTAGGCCTGCCTGTGGAGCAGAGCTCGTACAGAGCCCCTGCTCCTGTACTCTCCTCCTCTGACTGAACACTGATCTAAGATGGCTCCTTTCTTTTATACCTCCTTCTCAGTGTGCCCAGGATCTACGTCCTCCACCCACCCACTACTTAGTTCCCCGTCTCTAAGCGGTTCCTCCCCACTCCAGCCAGGGATCAGGGACACTTGTGCTCTCCCTTAGGAGCATTGTCATCCTGCCCCCCGGAAATGTGGTGTAGTGGATGTAGTGTTAGGGTCCTGAGCCATACTCCTTCCTTACCTGAGAGTGAGATACCACACCTCTGGATGAGATGCAATACCTCTGTGGCGACCGAACCCTCAGGGGTGCCACACTGGTACAGATGGTAAATGTTTTAGCACATAGTCTGTAGTGCGATCAGCTGGGTCCTCCATTTCTCCTGGAATAAAGCAGTCCATATTAGCATCTTGACCTAGTGCTTGTTCAAGGACCTTCAGTTTAGCGAGGGCTGCTGCTTCTTCCCTTTGTGCTTGGAGTATTTTTAATTGACTTTCCATCTCAGCTTCCTGCTTTTTCAATTGGGCTTCCATCTTGTTTCTTTGAGCTTCCCGCTTTTTTAATTGGGCTTCTACTTCAGCCTCCTTCCTAGCAAAGGAGCTTCTTACTCTAGCTTCCTCTGCAGATGCACGGATTTCCAGTATCTTGTCAGACAATGTTGACTTCCTGGACTGAGATGATCTGGAAGACCGAGATGTGATTTTGGTCGAGGTTATACGATGTGACCTAACCTCTTGGAGGTGTGCGATGCGGAGTTCTGCCTTATCCTGGGCATCTCGCACTAATGCGGTCTTTTCTTGGAGAAGAGTCTCCCTTTCAGCCAGCTCTGCTGGGGCATCATCCATATCACAGTTACTCAGGAATGCAATGTACTTAACAGACAGTCTCTGGTAGCGATCATAGGCGGCAGATAAACTCTTCAATTTGGCGGTTAAATCTGCCTCGTCATTGTTAGCACATGGAAGAGCTGCTAAATAATGATCAACTCTGCCCCATAAATGATCTATGTTATCATGGAGCTCATCTCTGGTTGTCTGCAGGTTCTCTCTGACCTTTTGTGTTGGCTTGGTTGCACATTTGGGTGGTACATCCTGCTCTGCAGTAAGTGTGGACTCTGCTCCTGGAGCATCTGAAGTGTCAGGAACATGATGTGCTTCTCCCACACAGGGATCCACTGTGCCCTTTGTGGACATGCTTTAGCTAAGATGGTGGACGGTCATAGACTTGCTAGCAGACATGCATATGCACACAGATACTGAAGACTTAGGTCTCTTGTTACTATTCTGCCACCGATGTATGTGGGGCGAGATGTGTCTGATGGATGTGACACGGATCTCTGTATAAGCAATGGCATATAGCGTCAACTCACTGACCTGTGCTCCTGTTCCTCATGAACTGCAGGTGGTAATCCGGAATGATGATGCAGTGATGAATTCAACAGATTTATTTACAGTTCTTGATGAGGTGAGATGAGGGAAGGTGAAGGATGAGGAAAGGGTAGGAATTGTAGGTATTAGAAGCGCCAGGTAAAGTGGTAACAAGAGAATACTTTCTCCAGTCCTGCAGCATGTGTAGTCAAGATGGATGTGATGAAGAAGAAGGAAGTGAGGAGAAGGAGATAGGAGGAGTTACAGACCGAAAGGTGTTGTGGGTAAACATAGGAATAATACATGTTATAACATAAAGTATTATAACAACGGCCAGTAGATGGCAGCAAAGTACAATAATACAATAATCATATAACATTAGGTAATGCCCAAAATGGCTGAAAGTCTTTTCAAACAAAGAGCTGGACAGCACACTCTTCTTCCTTCTTCTGGGCCCCTTACTCACGGCCCCCTCCTGTCTGGACCTGTCACAAGCAGGACCTCCCTCCTGGGTTTACAGCCCTGACTGAACCCCTTCTAGAAGATTTCCCTTCTTCTTATACTCTCTGCTAGGGTGCTCCTCTTTCAGCTTCCTCCACCCACACCCACTACATGGTTCCCCCCCCCCCCCCTCCAGCCAGGGACAGGGCTCAGCCGTGACCAAGTGCATCTTGCCCCGTCTGCTGGTCTGGAGTGGTGTAGTGCTGGATGCAGGTGTGTGGGTTCCGGGTAGTGTTCCTTCCTTACCTGGGAGTGGGGTACCACACCTCTGGGTCAGGAGCAGTAACTCTGTGGAAACTGGACCCGCAGGGGCACCACATAAAGATGCTTCTGATATATTTTACAAGGACGACTTATGGTCGGAAGAAGAGGTCATGGCGATCTGGACCGAATTAAAAAGAAGAGGGAAAATGAATGACACCAACCAGCGAGAACGGCACTGGTGAGAATCTGCACAGTACACACATATATGGTCTGTAGAGCACTGGTGTAGACCTGATATTACCATTGTATGGTCACTGTATGGTCGTGATATCAGTCCTAGTGAAGTGGTTCTAGTTAAAGGGGTTGTCCAGGTTTAATGTTAAAGTCTGCAGTGACTCTGTATGACTGCAGATTTCTGAATCCTCATAGTGTGTGCATTGCGTGCTGTGAGGATTCTCCGATGTCGGGAGCGGCCGGTCATGTGACCACAAGTATGATTTGAATTCATGCGATGACGTGCTGGCTAGACGTGCACGGCCTCTCTCAATACAAGTGAATTCAGCAAAGCAGAGTACGTTTAGTTGGAATGTGGCCAGAGGTGTGGAAATCCCATACTTGTGGTCACATGACGACCTCTCCCAACACTGGCACCGGAGAATGCTGACAGTGCGTGCTGTGAGGATTCACAAGTCTGAAGTCACATAGACTTTAACACCAAGCCTGGACAACCCCTTTAACAATCAGTATGGTGGTATTATCAGTACTGTATATACGGGTAATATTTGGTTATGGTTTGTTGGTATTTATCTGTTATATTGCAATATTGTTATTATTATTCAATTTTATATAGCGGTATTACTAGACATATGAAAAATCTTGATTTCCTTCAGGGAGGGTAATAGAAGTAATAGATATCTCCATCTGGGGCTTGGGAGCGGGGACAGCATGGGCCTGTGTGCTTTTACAGTACAGACCAAAAGTTTGGACACACCTTCTCATTTAAAGATTTTTCTGTATTTTCATGACTATGAAAATTGTACATTCACACTGAAGGCATCAAAACTATGAATTAACACATGTGGAATTATATACTTAACACAAAAGTGTAAAACAACTGAAAATATGCCTTATATTCTAGGTTCTTCAAAGTAGCCACCTTTTGCTTTGATGACTGCTTTGCACACTTTTGGCATTCTCTTGATGAGTTTCAAGAGGTAGTCACCGGAAATGGTCTTCCAACAATCTTGAAGGAGTTCCCAGAGATGCTTAGCACTTGTTGGCCCTTTTGTCTTTACTCTGCGGTCCATCTCACCCCAAACCATCTCGATTGGGTTCAGGTCTGGTGACTGTGGAGGCCAGGTCATCTGGCATAGCACCCCAGCACTCTCCTTCTTGGTCAAATAGCCCTTACACAGCCTGGAGGTGTGTTTGGGGTCATTGTCCTGTTGAAAAATAAATGATGGTCCAACTAAACGCAAACCGGATGGAATAGCATGCCGCCGCTGCAAGATGCTGTGGTAGCCATGCTGGTTCAGTATGCCTTCAATTTTGAATAAATCCCTCACAGTGTCACCAGCAAAGCACCCCACACCATCACACCTCCTCCTCCATGCTTCACGGTGGGAACCAGGCATGTAGAGTCCATCCGTTCACCTTTTCTGCATCGCACAAAGACACGGTGGTTGGAACCAAAGATCTCAAATTTGGACTCATCAGACCAAAGCACAGATTTCCACTGGTCTAATGTCCATTCCTTGTGTTCTTTAGCCCAAACAAGTCTCTTCTGCTTGTTGCCTGTCCTTAGCAGTGGTTTCCTAGCAGCTATTTTACCATGAAGGCCTGCTGCACAAAGTCTCCTCTTAACAGTTGTTGTAGAGATGTGTCTGCTGCTAGAACTCTGTGTGGCATTGACCTGGTCTCTAATCTGAGCTGCTGTTAACCTGCGATTTCTGAGGCTGGTGACTCGGATCAACTTATCCTCAGAAGCAGAGATGACTCTTGGTCTTCCTTTAATGGGGCGGTCTTCATGTGAGCCAGTTTCTTTGAAGCGCTTGATGGTTTTTGCAACTGCACTTGGGGACACTTTCAAAGTTTGCCCAATTTTTCGGACTGACTGACCTTCATTTCTTAAAGTAATGATGGCCACTCATTTTTCTTTACTTAGCTGCTTTTTTCTTGCCATAATACAAATTCTAACAGTCTATTCAGTAGGACTATCAGCTGTGTATCCACTTGACTTCTGCACAACACAACTGATGGTCCCAACCCCATTTATAAGGCAAGAAATCCCACTTATTAAACCTGACAGGGCACACCTGTGAAGTGAAAACCATTTCCGGTGACTACCTCTTGAAGCTCATCAAGAGAATGCCAAGACTGTGCAAAGCAGTCATCAAAGCAAAAGGTGGCTACTTTGAAGAACCTAGAATATAAGACATATTTTCAGTTGTTTCACACTTTTTTGGTAAGTATATAATTCCACATGTGTTAATTCATAGTTTTGATGCCTTCAGTGTGAATGTACAATTTTCATAGTCATGAAAATACAGAAAAATCTTTAAATGAGAAGGTGTGTCCAAACTTTTGGTCTGTACTGTATATGCCAGGGCTGAATTTCAGTCCCAGTCCGTCCCTGTCAGGGAGAACAATGTGGCGGTCATATTTCATTAAAGGGGACAATGTGAGCTATATTCTAATTCTATTGGGTAGATATATTTAAGTCAGTGAGCATAATATTGAATGACAATGTTATTTTCAAGGGCACCTTGTCAGGATGTGCTGCAAAAGCCAGGAGCAGTGTAAAGTCTGCAAAGATGAGTTGGTTATGGCATAGCTCCCAACCGTCCCGATTTTGAGTCTTCATCCCGCAGTCCCGGCTGGGACTTCTCCGCACAGCAGTGAGAAGCAGCCGACACCCCCCCCTTGTATCAGGCCATGCCCCCTCTGTCTCCTCTTCTCGTCGGTCACTGAGAGGAGCTCACCACGCTTATCATTCTGGTGTTTTCTTGGACTGTGAGATAATTTCAGAAGCCAAAAAAACAATCCCCTCCAGCAGCAGCAGCAGCTCCTGTGTGTGTGCTCCAATGTGTGGCTGCAGCAGCGACAGCAGTGAAGAAGCAGGCACACACAGGGACTGAGTGCAGCCACAATGAAGCACACAGGAGCTGTTGCTGCTGGGGGGACCCTGAGGAGAAGACATGATGGATTGTCTCCTCTTTCGCAGGCAGCATTAGTACATTGGAAATAGTTGTTATCTGATCTGTGGTGTAGAAAGGATCACAGAGGAGCAGCCATCAGACCATGGATGTCCAGCTGATCTGAAGCTTACAGGAGGTCTGCACACTGAGAGAAACTTCCCTGAGAGAAATGATCTGTGGTGATATTTATAGTATGTACACCCCGTAGTATCAGGGCACCACAGATCCCAGCAGACACTGGTCGTTATAAATCACCGCTGGACAGAGATGATTGTTGTAAGGTTGTAAAGGTTGTAAGAACTAAGTTCCTGTTATCGTTACCTTACAACAATGCTCTCTGTCCAGCAGTGATTTCTAGCAACCAGCGTCTGCTGGGATCTGTGGTGCCCTGACACTACAGGGTGTACATACTATGGAGCCCGTACTGAATGGACACACAGATGACTTTGCGCTGCCCTGGGTAATCAAAAGCCACGCCGGGGACGCCGGAGGGTTAGAGATTCATGGCCTCCTGTCCAGCCGCCAGATACCACTGACCTGGATTCTGGGCTGGAGTCCTGTGAATCAATCTGTTCATCTCTAGTCCCGTATTTGGGTCTGCGCCCTGCAGTATCGGGCGTCTGCTGAATGTCCCTCATTACCAGCGCCCCTCTGACAACTCCTCCTGCCAGGGGAGAAAGATAATGGTAAATGGGCGTGGATTGGGGTGTGGCCAAAATTGCCACAGTGCGCTATGCGCGCCGCATCATATGTCCCTCTTTTTATTCTTGAAAAGTTGGGAGGTGTGGTTATGGTCATCATGGCGGTCTGGACCAGACAGGGAAAAAAGTAAGGGAAATACTTGAGAGATATCATCTGTGAGGTAACCAGGCACAGGTAAGGTTTACATGGTAAATGATCAGGATACTAAACTTGCGCATTGTGGTTCATCCTCCAGCGGAACTGAGAAATGAAATATATACAGCACAACACAACTATGTACATGTCATAACCAATAACATCTGAGAACTCCCTTAGCAAACTGTCAGCCCTGAATGACCACATACCATTTAATGATCGTGATTTAAAGAAGTTGTCCGACACTTGAATAATTATTTTTTCTAAACATGAATGATTTAAAATAATAAACAAGGGCAGACTCACCCTTCACCGCCCTGCAGATCTTCAGGGTTAATATGCCTATGTTTATTATTTTAAAACCATTCATGCCTAGAAAAAAAACGTGTCTAAATATCAGACAACCCCCTTCTTTAAGCAGCTTGAATGCTTTGTGCTACAACTTTCCAGCTGCTTCTCTGGAGTTGTTCCAGGCAGGTTTGGCTGACCAGAGGCTACTACTAGAGGCTTTGTGCTCCAAGCGGCATTCTGAGGAGGATAGCCATCCTTCCTCCTGACAGTGCCCGGCTAGTATTCTTCCATATTACCGTGCTCTGAATCCTTGGTGTTTTCAGGGTGCCTGCAATATAAATGTTTTTAAGGCCTCCTACTTAGACTTAGCCCTACATCTCGACCTACGAGATTACTGAAAAAACTTTTGTGTGGATGTTTGATAATCCTCACCCCTTTCCCAAGCCATTTGTGTGATTGCCTGACAGCAAGGTGGTCTCACTTCCAATGATGTTTTCCTAACTGCTGTTCCCCTTCCCGCTGCAGGGCACCCTCTTCCCATTCGTTGCACTCTTTGTACCATGTAGCAAGGAATGTTCTATGCCGCTCAAGTAATGAGGCAGATGCAGAATCCTGTTCTGGTGGCTGAGGTATACCACTCCTCTATCTCTGGTGCTCCTGACCTAGACCCTCTTTCTATGCACCAGGCCTTCCATAGAGAGCAGCAGGTTTCTTCTTTCCTCTCCTGAACTCAATTATTTCACTGAGGTCCTGCTAGCTGGCATTCATCCTCAGAGACCTCCTGGCTGCTCACTTCCTCTTGGTTACTTATACATCCGAAGGCGGGGACAGTAACGCTAGCGTCGATGGGCGCAGGGCTCACGCCATATAACAACCTCACGTGAGCCCGGGAATGTGAGTGCCGAGACGCTACAATGGCGCCGGCATGGGAAGTGAGTATAGGTGTTTTTACTTAAAGGGGGCAAACATTCAGACCGAGAAGGAGTTGTCATAGTGTGGCTCCCCTGAGGGTTCAGTCGCCACAGAGGTACTGCACCTCACCCAGAGGTGTGGCGTCTCCTTTTCTCAGGTAAGGAGGGAGTGCTGCCTGGGACCCCAACACCCGCATTCAACACTACACTACTCCAGGCCAGCTGGAAGGGCATTATGCACTTCTTCTGCTGCCCTGTCCCTGGCTGGAGTGGGGGGAACCAAAGAGAGGGGGAACCAGTAGTGGGTTTGGGTGGAGGATGTAGAATAGGGGAGCACCATTATAGGAGATATATAAAGGGAAGCCATCTTAGTTAGAGGGGAGAGTTAAGTTCAGTCAGTGAGTAGTAAGGAGAGGAGGGGAGCAGGTGCTCTTCAGGAGCTCTGCTCCATGACTGGGGCCTAGTAAGAGAGGCCCAAGAGGGGAGCAGAGGAGAAAGGCTCCATTAACATAAGGGATCACAGGGGGTACAGTGAGTGCAGGACGGCACCCGTACGCCTGAATCTGCCAAGTGTCAAAGGGATCAGGCCGCAAGAAGGGAACCGGTCCCTGGACCAGCCGTGTTACTCCAGGTCTCGGCTGGAAAACCGGGGGCTTCTGCACTTCCACGGTGCAGTTGCCACAACCTCACCCTAGTCACCGTGAAGGGCACCAAATAAGTCCAGGAACTCCACATTACCCAGAGGGACTTCAGAGTACCCGATCGGGACTTTGTGTAGGGAAGAGCAGGGCAGGAGGGAGAAGACCCGGCGTGGGAAGTCGGTCTAGAAAGGAATATACAAAAGCGGGGTCCCGTCAAGCGCTCCTGATATACTTGAGAAAGTGCTGAACCCCCTGTCTGGTAGATGCAGTGGGACGCGGGAGGCTGACACCCGTACAGTGTACCTGAGGAACTTAAACAGAACTGTGAGTAAACTCGGATGACTGCACTCCACTGCCTCTGTCAATTATTTCCGCTGCACCATCTCTCCTGCACCACAAGCCCCAGCATCACCACCATCTGCACCTACACTGCCCCGGGGGGGGGGTTCGCTCCGCCTGTGGGGAGCAGAAACATCGCAGCTGCCATCCCATCACCCCCGTAGGTCTGCAGCAGCGCCGGTAACCATTACCGGAAACCACAGGTGGCGTCACGAGACAAACTGTACACTAAAACCCCTTTTCAAGAGAGACCCCAGAGTACGGGCCCGGGAGCCGACTGCCGTGACATCCTAAACAAGGCAAAAGGCCTGGGTACCGAGTCCCCTATTTCCCCATGGGCGAGACAATAGTAGTGGACAACCCCTTCAATACCTGGTGCTGTTGGTTTATAGGGGATCTGTCATTAGGTTTTTGCTGCCCCATCTGACAGCAGCAAAATATCGGGGCAGAGACCCTGATTCCAGCATTGTATCACTTACTGGGCGGTTTTCTGTAATTTTGATCAAATTCTCTGTTTTATCTGCTGCAGATCTATCAGTTTTCTGAATGCTGATCCCTGTATAACGCACCTACATCACTGATTGGCAGTGGTTGGGGCCGAGTTATACAGAGCTCATAAGTATGGAAGGCTACATGGCAGCAGGTTTACTAGTCCTCTAGTGATAATCTCCTGGTGATAAAACAGTGGTTTTTACCAAAACTTCAGCAATTAGCTCAGTAAGTGACACATCGCTGGAATCAGGGTCTCTGCCTTTACACTATGCTGTTTTGGTGGCAAAACAATAGTGATAGATTCCCTTTAATGGGAATCTGTCACCTGGATTTTAAAATGTAATCTGAGAATAGCATGATGTAGGGGCAGAGGCCCTGATTCCAACAATGTGTTACTTACTGGGTTCCATACTGTCATTTAGATAAAATCAGTGTCTTCTCTGCTGCAGATCTATCTGTTCTCTGAATGCTGAGCTGTGGATAAATCCCAAAACACCACTGATTGGCAGTGGTCTGTGCTGGGGATAGAGTTACACAGAACAGGAGGAGTAAATGGCGCAAGACAACTAGTCCTCTAGTCATTATCTCCTGTTGACGCTGATTTTATTGAAACTGCAAAAGCAACCTAGTAAGTGACAAATTGCTGGAATCAGGCTCTCAGTCCCTACATCATGCTGCTCTTAGGCAACATAGGAAAAAACTGTTTACAGATTCCCTTTAAATGCAAAAGGTGAGGCACAACACCACTGCTGTCTTGATTTTAACCCCTTCACCTTCATGACCAGGCCAAATTTTACAATTCTGACCAGTGTCACTTTATGAGGTAATAACTCTGGAACGCTTCAACGGATCGCACTGATTCTGAGATTGTTTTTTCATGACATATTGTACTTTATAATAGTTGTAAAATTTCTTCAATATGACTTGCGTTAATTTGTGAAAAAAAAAACAGATGACTTTCTGAATGTGAAATTTGCTAGAATAATTAGCAGATGCCAAGTCACGCTTGAAGAGCCTCTAATGTGCCTAAACAGTGGAAACTCCCCTCAAGTGACACCATTTTGGAAACCAGACCCCTTAGGTAACTTATCTAGATGTGTTGTGAGCACCCTGAACCCCCAGGTGCTTCACAGAAGTTTATAATGTTGAGCCGTGAAAATAAAACAATCAAATTTTTCCCACAAAAATGTTTTTTAGCCCTAATTTTGTTATTTTCATAAGGAGAAAATGGACCCCAAAATTTGTTGTGCAATTTCCCTTGAGTTTTCAGATACCCTATATGTAGGGGAAAACTACTGTTTGGGTGCGCGGCAAGGCTCAGAAAGGAAGGAGTAATATTTTGGAATCAGACTTTGAAAAATGTATCTAGATCTATGGTGAGCACCTTGATGCTTCACAGAATTTTACATCGTTGATCTATGAAAATGAAAAAAATATATATTTTCCCGCAAAAATGTTTTAGTCCCAAATTTTGTTATTTTCTCGAGGATAGCAGGAGAAAATAGATGCCAAAATGTGTTGTGCAATTTCTCCTGAGTATGCTGATACCCCAAATGTGGTCAAAAACTACTTTGAGGCACAGTGCAAAGCCCAGAAGGGAAAAAGTGCCATATTGGCGTTCAGATTTTGCTGGACCAGTACATTGTCGTGACCAGTATATTGTAGTGACCAGTACGTTGTAGTGTCCAGCTCATGCTTCTTGAGACATACATCCGTAAATTAGGCGGGCTCTCATCGCTACAGAAATGCGAAACATGAGGATGCAAACTGGGTTAGGGACACTGGGGCTCCGATGAAAGTGGGCATTTGGATCTGGGAGAGCAGGATTTGCTGAATTTCTTTTGGAAGACAAGGGCCATTTCGCTTTTCCAGAGCTTTTGTGCTACCAAAAACGTGGAAGCCCCCTATATTTCCAATAACAAATGACGTATCTGAGTGGGGACTTGCTTTTTTTGTGGAATGAGTTGAAGCTTTTGGGCTCATACCCATATGTGAGAAAAAAAAAGTTCCGGTATCTGGACCGAAAAAATTAATGAGTGCCTTGCGAGTGCCATGCGATTTTCATGCGAGTGATATGCGATTTTCTCACCTAGCATCCGATTTACATCTGATTGCCATGCGTATGCAATCCAATTTCAATGCAATTTTAGCATGGGCTTTTACATAGGGGAATTGTCTATATCATTTACACGTAGTTTTCTATGGAAATATTCTTCACTACATATATAAATATGTATATACTGTATATCTATATAGATAGATATATCTATCTATCTATGTAGATAGATATATACAGATAGATGCATACACAAATGCAGAAATATATATACATAGATATAACTATATGAGTGAGATACGGTATATATTCTGTGTTTTGCATGTATTGCTTACTATTGTAATTGTATTGTATTGTATTGTGAAATCCTGCAGAGACACTGAGGAGCGCATGCTTGCCCACCTCAGAGACTTGCAGTGGGGTACAGTCATATGAGCTCCGTTCACCTCATTGACGTCAGCGCGGGAAAGTTCTCACGCTCGCGGTGCTGGCAAATAACTTCAGCAAATACAGCTGGGGGCTGATATTAGTAGCCTGGGAAGCTCCATGGGTATTACCCCCTTCCCAGGCTACAAACATCTGCCCCAGCTGACTGCTTAACCTCTGCTAGTAAATAAAATTACGGTCGACCCCACGCCATTTTTTTTTTAAATTCTTTAATTTCACAATAAATTACATGTACAGTAAGTAACACAGTCAGTCACTCTACTAATTATATATGTCACTGACATTTTTCTGTCTAACTATTCTATGTGTGTATAGCTATTCTCTCTATTCTATAATGTCCGGTACCGCTGTGATTTTACTGTATGCAGCTGATGAATTAAGGTTTCAAGGAGATGGATGCTTAAAAATCGGATGGCACTCGTATGGTCCGAGTGCCGCGCGATTTTTTTCACGCACACATTGACTTGCATTGGCGAGTCTCGTCCGAGATACGAGGACAATTGCAGCATGCTGCAATATTTTTCTTAGTCCGATTTCAGCTGAGAAAAAAAATCGCAGATGAGATGTGCCTCACAGAATAACATTGGTCCGAGTGCAATCCGATTTTTTATCGGATTGCACTCGTCTGTTGTCCTTATATATGATTATGAGCCTTAATTGGGAACTGGGAAGTGCTCTACGCTGAGCAATTATATAAGGGTTTCAATCTAAATCTCATCTCTGATGTGATTCAGATGAAAACCCTGAGGGATCCATTCACTATAACGAGGCAGCAAAGTTACTTTGGACTCCCTCTGTTTACGGTGTCATTCTTTTCAGAAGTGCACAAAACTGTGGCACTTTTATGCACTCCTAAAAAGATGGACACTGCCGGATCATAGGCCGGACGGAGTCCACAGTTCCTCCATCTGCGTCATCACAGGGAATCTTCCACCGGAGGTTCCGTCTGAATCACGTATTTCAGAGATCTGCACAAAACCCCGATGTAGGCGCTCAACGCAGAGTACAGGATAAACGTGTGTCGAGCCTTACTGCGATTTTTGGGAGGCAGAATGAACAAATCAGCAGCAGGTGAAGAGTTGGTTTTATTTATTTTTTACGCCGTTCCTCGTGAGGTATGAGTGATTAGACGACTTTGGGTCTGTGCGATTACAGCAATACCAGATTTATATCGGGATTTTATGTATGTCTGTACAGACGATTTGGCGCTCTGTAATAGAACAGCAGAACAATGACAGCTATCCAGATGTATTGCGACATTAATTAGCTCAGAAATTTGAACCTATTTAGATGATATAACCTAAAAGGATGTAAAGGATTTTGTGATTTTTGTGCCTGTGTCAAGTAGCCTATTTGCTGTTTTTCTAAGTAACTAATAATATGGCTGATAAATATATTTAAAAATGCCATTTTACAATCATCGCTGCAATGAGTAACACCTCAGCACGTCGGCTAAAACCAATAAAGGAAGCAATATTCCTACATCTGCGTCATATAAAATGTATTTTTCTAACACCAGATTTGTATTTGCAGTTGAACAGGATTAAATGAAGCTCCTGACTTTTCTTTTAATGCTGCTGAAGATAAGTCATTTGCAGCACATGGAAGCAGATGAGCTAATTATTGCAGTTGCCTAACCTCTATATACAAGAGCTCATACATAAAAGATTTCGGCTGCTAGTTCATCTGTCACCTTCTTTTGAGCACCTCGTCTATCATCCCTGGGAAAATGTACCATTAGCTTTCCAGAGTCATCGAGCCCTTTTGTTTATGACAATCTCAGAAAAGCATTAACCATTTACAGGCAGCATGGTGTGTTAAATGACAAATATAATGTGGTGATATGGCAATAAAATATTATTGATAGTTTGATTTCACAATGAACGGCAAGACATTTGCCAGGTTGCACCAGTTTGTAATTAATATTTAATAAAGATAACATGTTTCTGTATAATAAATAGTGGGATAATTGAGTCTCTGTGAGGTCTGATTATCCTATTAAAAAAACAGGCAGATACAGCATTAATGTGATATATATCCATATGTAAATATATATTTATTAGGTATAGCTCGGCAGCTGGGTATAGGGTCGCAATCTCATGATACATAGTCAATAAGGGTTAAAAGCACATTGTCAAATCCACAACACTGCTATAAACTGCTGCTATTCTTGTGCCAGTGCCACAGTACAGAGGGAGACTGATGGGCATCATTACCTGGGTTCATACAAGGTGGAGCTCCTGTGATAGCACTTGTTTTGCCCTGATGATAACCCTGACGTGGTATCAAGCAATTGCTGTTAGGTACCGTATTCCCTTCTGCTTACAAGAAAATGTCTGATTGATGCATCTATTAGATAATGTCTTCGGCTATGTTCACACGTCACTTTTTTGCTGAAAAAAATGCAGCATTTTACTGTCCCAGCAAAGTGAATGACATTTCGCAAATCTCATGCACAGATTGCTTAATTTTTCCTTGCAGATTCGAAGCAGTTTCATATTTGCAGCATGTCAACCCTTCGAGTCTGTGCACACGTTGCATTTTTGTCTTGTTTTTTTTCTGCACCGTTTTGTCACAAAACCTGAAGGATTTCCAAGTACCAGCAAAGTGAATGAGATTCATGAAGTCTTATGGACACATTGCTCATTTTTATCTTGTACATTTACAGTAAATTTAAATCTCTAGCGTCTTAACTTTCAACATTTTTGCTGCAGCTTTCACCCATATTAATGAGAGGGGAAAATCAGCAACAAAAACGCATGTAAAAAATGTGGCAAAAACGTACGTATTTTAAGCAGTGTTTTTTTTCTGTCAAGAGATGCAGAAATGTCTGCTGCAAATACATGTGCACACAGCCCTTCAGAGTTTTTTCCTCTTTCTAATGGACGCATTAAAAATGCATAAATGCATTGAAAAGCATGCGAAAACACAGCACAAACACGTAAGAAATGCAGCAAAAACAAGTACTTTACATAGCTTTTTTCAAGCAGCGTTTTTCCTGCCAACACATCAGGATTTGCAGCAGACTGTTCAGCTGCAAATCTTGAACAAGTGCACATATCCTTAGGATATGTGCACACACTAAGTATGCGCTGCATGAAATAAGTGTCTCTTGGCAGGAAAAATGCTACATAAAAACAAGCGTTTTAATGATTTTTTTAATGCGTTATTTCCTAGTCATTAGGGTATGTGCACATGATCAGTAATCGCTGCGGATTGCATGCAGCGCACTTGCGTTGCGTTCAATCCGCAGCGGCCAGATGTTACAGCATAGTGGATGGGATTTGTAGAAATCCCATGTCCACTATGCGTCTCCGTGCTCTTGCGGATCACCCGTGGAGACGGACATGCCGCACGTCTTTACAGACCGCAGCATGTCAATTTCTCTTGCGGAGCCACTAGTCTCCGCAAGAGAAATTATATCAGTGCAATGTATAAGATGCGGTGAATCCACATGGTTCAATGAACACATGCGGATTCACCTGTGTGCAGCGCTTTGGACGCAGCAAAAAGTGTACTGCGTTCAAAGCGCTGCCAATACCGACCGTGTGCACATAGCCCTAGAAGAGAAAGAATTTACATGCTGCAGATTTGAACCTGCTTCATATTTGCAAGGAAAATATAAGCAAAGTGCATGAGATTTCAGAAATCTTGTGCACTGTGCTGGGACAGTAAAATGCTGCTTTTCTTTCGCCGCAGAAATGCGACATATGGCCATATACTTAAAAGGATTGCTCCACACGAGACATTTATTATGAGTTATCCGTAAGATGGGCCATAAATGTCAGATAGGTGCTGGTCCCACATCTGGGACCCATATCTATGTCCAAAATGGTGATTCCCCCAATCTCTTGCTCCAGACTGTGTCCGAATACCAGTATACTAGTCTCTGCTAACGGAGTGCAGAGGGTATTTACTCGGCTGTATTCAGAATTTCTACAGCAATAAATGGGAAGAGACGACACATGTGCTGCAATCTCTCTACTCACTGAAACGAAGGATTGGGGGATTCATGTTCTGGAGACAGATTCAGGTCTCAGAGGGGGAACCTGCATCTCCCCAACATTTATGACATATCTTCCAGTTATGCCATAAACGACTCTCATGAGACAATCCCTTTAATAAAATCTCTCAAGTGCAGGCACTTTATGAGTACATCATACACTGCTAATTGAATTCCCATTGATACATGTAGAAGTATTTAATAAAACATGCCGGTGAAATACAGTCACAGCTGCCAGTTATGGAGACATATAGTCACCATTATCTGATGTGAAGTGTCCTAAATGCCTAAAAGTAATTACACTTCACCAACAAGTATTTGCCAACTTTTCAGTTTAATATCCAGGGAAGATATGTTCCTGACGAGTGCAGTCTACAATATGATGAATGCTCTAAACCAGTGTTTCCCAAACTCCAGTCCTCACAGACCCCCACAGGTCATGTTTTCAGGATCTCCTTAGTATTGCACAGGTGAGAGAATTCCTGGTGCCTTGATGATACTTCAATCACCAGTGTAATACTAAGGAGATCCTGAAAACATGACCTGTGGGGGGTGTGAGCATGGGGTTTGGGAAACACTGCTCTAAACCGACTCCTTAAGTAGTAATGATATCATATTGTAGGACTGTAATCATGTCAATCAACCTTGTAAGGTACAATGTCTGTTAATACAGTGATGTCATCTTGTAACCTTGTGATGTCACCGAATTGCTTTTCCAAACATATTATAGCGCCAGGACAGGATGAACAAATGTGACAAAAGTGCCTATGTGAACTAAACTGCTCAAACTAAACTGCTCTTTAGGTAGATCTCAGCAAAATTCCCTTGGACATTTGTTTTTTTTTTATTGTAAAAGTTTTTTTCCACATAACTATGTCCCTAGTTTTATTTCTAGATCAGATTAAAAATGGCAAAGTGATAAGGGTCTTTTATTCACTTGTGTAACAACATGACATTTCGGTCCCACATAGAACGTAGGCTTAGCTTTAGGCTACATTCACACAATGAGCTTTAGTGGAGTTTTTCATGTTGCAGATTTTCTGCACCATTTCTGCACCTATTAAGTAAATTAGATTTCTTGCATTTTTTATTGCGTTTTTGAGTGCATTTTTTTCATGGCTTTTTATCGAGTTTTTGACGCTGCAGGTTTTTGTCCCTTTTTGTGTGTCATGCTTTAAATAAAGCTGCTTTGTTTTTGATACTTCCTGGTATTTGGCTTTGACAAAAGTTCATTGATACAGTCGTATGCAGAGTGCAAGCATTTTTAGTGCGTTTCCGCTGTGTCTTCAGTGCGTTTTTTAGCACATCTAATGTAAGTCTATGGGAAAAATCTGCACATAAAACTCAGCGTTACCACAAAAGAAATTGACATCTTGAAACACGCACCGCAGGTCATTTTACGCTGAGTAAATAAAAAGCACGGTGGGCAGGAGATTTCTATAAATCGCATCCACTTTGCTGGAACTGAATGACGCTGCGTTTTTGAACCAGCAAAAATATACAACATCAAAAACTCACGGAAAACTCATCGTGGGCACACAGCATTATGTTTTTGCAAGTCAACAATTCTAATTCATTTTCATGTTTTACATTAAAGGGGGGTGTCTCACGACAGTCATTTATGGGCCTCACCTCTGGGACTGCACCTAGCTCCAGAATAGGGGTTTCATGATCGCTTGTTCTGAATGGTGCCTGATTTCAGTGACTACACATGCAACGGCTCTCTGCATTCACTGCTATAGGAGTTATTGAAAACAGCAAAAGGAAACTGTCCAAAACGCTATTTACCTGCAGATATAGTGGCTATCTGCAGCTAATTAGTATTTTAACCTAGTATTGCTGTATTATTGGAAGTGCAGCTACAGGGAAAAAAATTAAGTTTTATTCTCCCTGCAGCCAATTGCTGACAGCCATTGGGGTGGTGCACGGAGCTGTAATAGACATTGGTCAGTACAGTGAGTGCATTGTAATCACTTCCCCTGCTTCCTGAGTGACAGTCTGCTCGGCAGCGAGTATGTGCAGAGCAGGCTGTCAATCAAACTTGCAAGTGAAGTGATTACAGTGCGCTCATAATAAGCAATGACTGTAAAGCTCCCTGCACCGCCCCGATGACAGGAAGCAAACAACTACAGGGAGGATAGTTTTCTTTTATTCACTTTTTGGGCGCAGTCAGACGGCTGTATAAATTGGACCAAAATCGGATCGCAATTCTCGGACTGGCCGTGACTCTCCCGACCAGAGCGTGACAGCTGCATAGAAATATATGAAACTGTTACACTCGGATTGGGAGAGCCGCCAGCCTGTCCATGCATTGTGATCCAATTTATACAACTGTCTTACTGCACTCTTCGTGTAGCACAGCAAAACATGGTTAAAACGCTATTTACCTGCAGATTATCACTATATCTGCAGGTAAATAGCATTTTTAGAGGTGACAGGTTCCCTTTAAGAGATAAAACTGAAGAGTCAATAGAACAGGTACTCTATAAATAACCTCTTAAGTCCTTGAGGTTTCTTATCTTGATCAGTCTATGAACTAAAAGAATCTTCCATAGAAGCTGTGTGTGCATTAACACATTGAAATGGCTGCTCTATTTTCTGCTTTGCTTCTTTCATCTTTAATCCTCAAAATACTTTTAGTCATTAGTGAGTCACTGGGAAGTGAATGACTCAAACACGCTATAGTCACTCAATTGCAAGTGGACACGACTTACATTTTATACAGCAAAGCTTAGACTTTCCCAATTTAAGAGACCAAAGCACCCTTGAAAGCTTACTGTCTAGCATCATTTCTTTTATTTCTGTTAGCCAATAACTGCAGGACTATAATTTCATTTCTCTAATTGAGAGCAACGAAAATTTTAAGAAAAGGGTAATACACATGAATGGACAGCAGAGGGCGCCAGCGACTTGTGTCCTCTAACATTCAATTATAGACACAAGAAAGATGAGGCAACAGCTGGTGACACCGAAGTTTTGCTTTACAGAAATAATTAACCCTATGCCTGTGTAAGGAAGTGGAGGTGTTGCCCACACTCCCGCTTGAAGATATGTGAAATGATGTAATGTATTATGGTGTTTGGAATGTTTAATGTTTTACATTGACAGTTATAGGTGGTGTTCTGCCCAGTCAGAGGCAGTTGACAGGGAGAGAGGAGTTAATGGTTGGGACTAGCCCAGGCAGGAAGAGCAGGGACGATCCTGCAGTAGTAGCAGACCTCAGATCTGGCTGAGTAGCAGAACTACTACATGCTGTGGGTGCTTTTGTGGCAAGAGGGGGTCGACCGAGGCAGGTAGTAAGCTCCTACAAGAGAAGTGACAACAGGGAGGAGGTGAGTAGTGTCCGGAGTAGTCCAGAGCAAAAGAGAGTAAAGGAAAAAGTATCGGGGCCTGGGGCAGGAAGCCTAGTAGGACGGTAAGGAGTTGTCTGTCACTTGGGAAACAGGACGAAAAAGGAAGGATAAGAGAGACGAAGAGTAAATGTTCCGTGAGGTGGTCCAGATGTGTCAATAAAGAAGAAAGCTAAGTAGTGACTATATTGGCATAGAAAACTCCCCCAAAGGGATAAGGACACGGAACCGCGGGTGGAAGTATAGGACTCTTACTTGCTGGACTGAAGTGCCATTATTGGGGACGAGAAGGCTCCTTGAATAGAGTGTGCTGGGCTGTGTTGAGGCAGAAGAGTTAAGTGAAGTTGAAAGTGAGAGTGACTCCAGGAAAGAGAAGGGAAAGTGCATGATAATGTTCCATGTCATAACAGAAATGTTCTTAAAGATGAATACCTTCTACCTGCTGTATATAGTTCCTCAAACGTTATTGTTTAGTAAAAATACATTTATTAATGAATAGTGATGAGCGAACGTGCTCGGATAATGTGTTTTCTGAGTATCTTGGGCGTGCTCGGATAATGTGTTTTCTGAGTATCTTGGGCGTGCTCCGATAATATGCTTGAGTCCCTGCGGCAGCATGTCTCATGGCTGTTAGACAGCTGCATCACATGTGGGGATTGCCTGTTTGTTAGGCAATCCCCGCATGTGCTGCAGATGTCCTGCAGCAGCAAAACATGCAGCCACAGGGACTCGAACATATTATCAGAGAACGGCCAAGATACTCGGATAACATCTGAGCATTCTCAGATAACATGTTATCCGAGCATGTTTGCTCATCACTATTAATGAAATATGGCCTCCCTTATTGAACTTTGTAACATTCTGTCCTGGTCGACCTAATACAACGGCACCATGCAGTCTGCAAGGGCGTATTGCCACCACATCTAAAGTTCACACACCCAGCCATTTCCCCATTTTCATGTATCGTGCCAGGGTGTGAAGCACAAGTAGCTCTCCCATGGCTACCGCCGCGCACTGTGTTACACCTGAATAATGTCTCCTGACATTTAGGTTGCAGTCAGCCTTATTACTTGAGCGAGGATCACATCGCCATCTTCGGACTGGCCATCGGCTCTCCTGACCTGAGCGTGACAACTGCATAGAAATACATGAACCTATCATGCTCTGGTCAGGAGAGACGACGGCCAGTCTGAGGATGGCGATGTGATCCTTGTGCCAATAATACGGCCGTCTGACTGCGCCCTAATACTGGTACACAAGCATGGGACAGGAAAGATTGGTCATCATTACCAAGATTAAAGGGAATCTGTCAGTAGAATCAACCCTCCTAAGACGTCTACATGGGTATGTAGGTCATAGAAAGTTAACTAAAATTATACCTTGGTATCTGTGTTCTGATGTTTTACATCGAGAGTAATCAACATTTTTCTTAATATGTAAATGGGCCGGACATAGATCTCACCAAGAATCTGCCTCCAGAGCTTATTTTAAATAAAAGGGATACATGTAATACATGTAACGAATGACAGTCTGCTTTCCTGGTCTACATGTCTCAAACTGGTGACACCACCTTCATATAAAATAATCTCTGGAGGCAGATTCTCAGGGAGATCTCTGTCCGGCCCATAGATCTTAACAGCTCATTTACTTATTAAGAAAAACATGGATTTCACTGGAATAAAACATCTCATTGCAGATATCAAGGTACCATATTATTCAACTTTATATGATCTGCAAGCCCATATATATGGCTTAGGAGGGTTGATTCTTCTAACAGATGCCCTTTAAACTAAGTGTATGGAAAGCATTTAACAAAATATTCAAAGGCTTCGTAGATTTGCGGAGGACTTAAACAAGTGTTTTGCTTCCCTCAGCCCGGTCCGCTAGACTATATTGCGCTCCACGTCGGGCTTTGCAGATGGCCTGGCGTGATCCCATGTGAGTGTGTCACCCTGGCCTGGATGCCACAAAATGTAATAAAGCTGTGTCTGAGAGCAAGGGGGAGGTTCTCTAGTCAGGGGAACATTAGCATGCAGTACCTCCTGTCTCAGGCCAGTATAAAAGCTGGTACTGGGGGCAGGGTTAGGGAGAACTGGATGACCTGTCTCAGCACTGAGACGTGTCCCGGAGCAGAGCAGGGACAGAAAGTTATATTGCACCTAAGAGGAAGTGTGGCAGGAGGGGAGCCACAAGCCAGAGACAAGAGGCGAAGTGAGCCTGTCTTGGCAGATAAAGGACTTAATTTACCAGACTTTGGCGTCTGAGGCTGAGAGGAGTCCACATCCTACAGCAGATAACCAGTCCGCAGGGGACTGTATGTTACTTGACCCAAGAAACCGGGAGGCTCTGCCACAACAGAAGGGACCAGTAAAGCCGTACCAGGCCGGGAACAGAAAGGAACCCACGTCGCAGACCATACAGGCGAGAGTACACGGAAGGCTCGGAAACGTGGGCTGTTAGTTACCCTATAAGGAGGAGATAGCCAGAAGGAGCACAGAAAGCACGGTAGGCCTACACCCTCACCCTGACCAGGGCCAATTTCCCCATTGCTCTCAGACATCCAGGTCCCCTCCTAGCCGGGACTGTTTATGGGTCAGTATACCTGTTTTAGTAAAGGCCCTGGACTGCAACCTGTTGTCTGTGTGCTCCTTCGCGCCTCCAGCACTACCGATACTGGGACTCTCACCACCATCACTCCCACCATCACTCCCACCATCCATTATACTGCCCTGGGGCCGCACTCTTCCCGTGGGGAGTCACACTACCCTAGGTGCACACCTCATCAGCCCCAGCGGTCTGCATGCAGCGGCGGTTCCTAATAACCGCAATCCACGGGTGGCGTAGTCGGACATAATCATCAGCGCATAACGGACTACTACTGGCCTGACCACCCTGAGCCACGGAACCGGGTTGCCACTACTACTCCCATCGTTCCCCTACTGCCCGGATCCGAGTGCCCCACGGCCCAGGGGGCGAGTCAGCTTTGGCGTAGTCGGCAGGATTGCAACCAACCCGCCACAAACGGGTATTGCGTGCCTGAAAAAGACTTTGCACTTACCTGAAAAGAGGTTTCCCGCCGTCTGGAGCCGTTTCCCGCCATTTCCAGCCGTCTCCCGCCATCTTCCATCGGTTCCCGCCATCTTCAGCCGTTTTCCCGCCATCGGACGCCATCTTCAGGACACCTCGCGGGAAGAAGAGGGGCGTGGACGTCCAAACCGCGCGAGACCCGAAGCTCCGCCCCACGCACCAACGCTGCGCAAGGTCCTGGAAGGGAGAGAGAGCGACGCTGACGTCACCAGGACGCGACGCAAGGTCCTCGTCCAGAGCAGCAGCAGCGGAGCCGCGGCCTACAGAAGAGGATCGTCGGAAGGTAGGCCACGCTTAACTAGGGGGGAGGAAGATGTCGGATACAGAGGTGCCCACTACCACCAACGCAGCTGCAGCAGCGGTGATGCCATTTTCCCTGCCCTACATCCCTGGAACGGCCTGGCTGCCCAAGTACTCAGGGGAGCCCCATGCCCTAACTGACTTTAAGGAAAGGCTGTACAGTTTGTTCCAAGTCTACCCCCTGACAGAGGAACAGAAGGTCAGCATATTAACAGGGCAGTTAACTGGCGCAGCCCAAAGGGAGGTAAAATCATGGCCCACTGAGGAGAAAAGGACCGTGAAGGGTATTCTGGCCCGGCTGCGGGGTACCTTTGACACACGTACCTCCGCTGAAATTAAAATGAGGTTCTATGGATGTAAGCAGCGGGCACATGACAGCATCAGAGACTATGCCCTAAATTTGCAGGAAGCCTTGAGGGCCATCCAACAAGCTGACCCTGGCGGATAAGCTACTAACAGAACAGTTTATAGAAGGTCTGCTGTCTAGCGCCCACAGGACCCAGCTGCGCCTCATGTTCTTTCAGAACCCTGATCTGACCTTTGCCCAATTCAAGGACAGGGCCCTGAACCAAGCCCCGTCGAAAGACCTGCACCACCAAGTCCAGGAGCTGACCAGGAGCGTCGCAGCGTTGACCAGGACCGTCCAGGCGTTACAAGTGGACCCATCAAGACCCATCGAGCTGGCTTCAAGTCCGGAGGATGTCCCGTGGCGTCGACAGAGGAGGATCCCGTCGTTCCGAGGGAGGCCCACAGACCGCTACGTAGAGGATGGACAGCCCATTTGCCGTCGATGCAACCAGCCCGGACACATTTCCAGGTACTGTAATTTAAACGGGTCCAACCTGGGGCAGAGGGCCAACCCCCAGGCATAAGATCACCAGGCCCTTACAATTGGCGTAATAAGTACGTTAGGGGGCGCCCGGTTTTACCCGTGGTGCTGGACGGTATCCCCATGAGCGCCTTGCTGGATACTGGGTCGCAAGTAACCACTATCCCTTATGTACTTTTTAAGCAGTATTGGACTGATGCTGATATCACACGGTATCCAGACAGTAACTTGAGCATCATCGCCAGTAATGGCTTACCCGTGCCGCAGATGGGGTTCAAGGAGATGACCATTAAGATTGGTAAAGTTGAACTTCCGGCACAGGGAGTAATTGTTGTGGACATTGACCGTCGTGAAAGTCACCCTAAAATAACTGTGGGTACTAACGTGATTGAAAATTGTCTTTCAGAGGTAATTGTAATTCTACAACAGGTGGCGGTGAATGCTAGTTCCAGCCAACAGAGAGTCCTCAACAAGGAGATAAAAGCCCTGATGAGACGGCAGCAGGTAGAACTGTCTGGTGGTGAGATCGGTAGCGTAAGACTGAGTGACCCATTCCCCATTTCCATGCCTCCCAAAAGTGAAATGATCTGGTGTCGGACTGCAATCGGGTTGAGAGGTAGAGACTACCAAGCCATGGTAGAACCCGTGTACTCAGACAGCAGGCCCACCATTTTGACAGCCCGGGGGGTGGTTGATGTCCGTCATGGGAGGGTGCCCGTCCGCATCCTCAACATTGGGGAGAGGGAAGTACACTTACCCAGGTACGCTACACTCGCCAAACTGTTTGTTGTCGAACACAAAGCTATCAGGGCCGTGGAACCCTTGCCTCCATCTCCACAGGCGGAGGGTAATGGCTCCCAGAAACAAAAGGAGGACTGGTGCCAGAAACTCCATGTGGGTGCTGACTTCCACTCCCCTGCACCAAAAATAAGGAGTCTACCGGGTGGTCCAGGAGTACGAGAGAATTTTTAGTAAGCACCCGCTAGACTTCGGCAGAGTAAAGGGGATAGAACACCACATCCCCACAGGGAGCCACCCACCGATAAAAGAAAGACACAGACCTGTACCCCCTGCACATTATCAGAACGCAAAGGGCATGCTAAAAGAAATTAAAGAAGCTGGGGTCATTAGAGATAGCTGTAGCCCCTGGGCAGCCCCCTTGGTTCTGGTGAAAAAGAAGGACGGCACCATGAGAATGTGCGTAGACTATAGACAAATCAACCGTATCACCCATAAAGACGCATACCCGCTGCCTAGAATAGAGGAGTCTTTAGCCGCACTAAAATCAGCTAACTTCTTTTCTACTTTGGACCTTACTAGCGGGTACTGGCAGGTTCCTGTGGCAGAGGCTGACAAGGAGAAGACTGCCTTCACCACCCCGATGGGACTCAGTGAATTCAACTGTATGCCGTTCGGGCTCTGCAACGCACCAGGGACCTTCCAGAGGCTGATGGAATGCTGCCTAGGACACAAAAATTTTGAAACGGTCCTACTTTACCTGGACGACGTGATTGTATTTTCAAAGACCTATGCGGACCATCTGAAACACCTGGCAGAGGTGTTCGAAGCCCTGGCAGGCTTTGGCCTGAAGGTGAAGCCCTCAAAGTGTCACCTGTTGAAACCGAAGGTACAGTACCTAGGACACGTGGAGTAGCCCCCGACCCCGACAAGGTTACAGCAATCAAGAGCTGGCCAAGCCCCTCTAACATCAAAGAAGTGAGGCAATTCCTCGGGTTAGTAGGCTACTGCCGAAGGTTCATCCCCGGGTTCACTAAGATGGCAGCCCCAATGCAGGACCTCCTAATAGGTCAGTCATGAAGACTTTGGAGAGATTTGTTTCTCATCAAGAAATTATTACAGGAGATTACAAATGAGTTATGTGACATCAGATTCTGGTGTTAAGGGGGTTTTCTAGGATTTTTAAAAGACAAACAGCAGTGGTTGTATCAAAATGATAAAAATAACCTAATCACCTATTAAATCCTCTAGAATCACAGATTTAGTGGTCCCCACTTTTTAATTTGCTGCAGTGTTCTTATGCTGTACATCCATATGACCGCTGTAGCCAGTCCCTGGCCTCAGGTATGATGCATGCTGCATTAACGATATATAGAACAGTTAAGTCCAGTGATTGGCTGCAGCAGTTATGTGTACATACTCTAAGTGATCACTGTAGCATAACCACTGAAGCTGCAGCTCTGGAGTTGTGGAGCATTTAGTTATTTTTTCTATATTGTCACGTATTTGTTGCTGCTAGATTTTTTTTTTAAATCCTGGACAACCTTTTTACATACTGTTAATGTATGGGCCATTTAAAGAACAATTACCCTTTTACTTATTATTTTTAAATCAACAGTACAAGTCAATATAATAAAAACTTTGGAATACATCTTACTACAGAAAAATGCCTCTTTCAATCCTGCAATGATCTTTCATTCTCAAAAACTGTTTAAAGGGAATCTGTCACCACGTTTTTGCTACCCCATCTGACAGCAGCCTGATATAGGCAAAGAGACATGTAAATGGCTCCATAGATTACAATGGGTATGTGTTCTATTCTTGAAAAAAATGGATACAACACATATCTATCTATCTACAAAAAAACAAATACTGACCTGCACTTCTGAACAGAATGAAGCAAGTGAGAACAGGTGGAAGCTGCTATGACTGCATAATATACAACCAAAGAATATAGCAGTCTCTGTAAGCGCAAAGATTTGTGCAAACATTAATTAGTGCTGGTTTATACCTGCCCTTTAAACAAACTTGTAGTATTTTGGCCTGGTAGAGGTATATGTGATTAAAATTAGGCTAGGGTCACATCAAAGAAAGGTAAGTCTAGTCATAGTAGTTGGGCACACACAAATTACAGTATCCAATTTGTGCACTAAGTACTTCTATCTATCTATCTATCTATCTATCTATCTATCTATCTATCTATGTAAATGAAGGTACTTAGTGCATAATTTGGCCAATTTATGAGAGCACATCAACCATGGCAAGTTGACCTTTCTTTGATGGGACCCTAAACCTAATATCAAACATGTCTCTCTTCGGCTAAAAGCCTACAAATAGCAGTTTACACCTATTCACACTTGTTTTGTTTGGTACAGAGGTGCTGGTCAGTTTTTGTTTTTTTGCAGTATAATATTGGAGGTGTTGACCCCCTCCTTTTCTGACTATGCACTCTTCCCATCAGCCTAATGCGTTTTTTTAGTGCTGGATCCTACCTACCTTTTAAATTTGTAGGCTTATAGCCCGGGAGAAGCCTGTTTGATATATAATAGGGTTAGGGTCCCATCATAGAAAAGCACCTTGAATTTGCCAATATATGCGCTAAGTACCTTCATTTTTAATAGTATATTCTATATAGAAGTAATCCAAATTTCATATATTCAATGTTTGCATACATCACAGCGCTTAGAGAGTATTGCTGTATTCTTTTATATATCATCTATCTATCTATCTATCTATCTATCTATCTATCTATCTATCTATCTATCTATCTATCTATCTATCTATCTATCTATCTATCTATCTATCTATCTATCTATCTATCTCTTAAGCAACAGCCACAGCAGAATTCTCCTGTCTTTACAACAGTAACCTCTATGATGTGCTCATTGTGTTATACACTTGGTACTATTACATTTGTGTTCCATCCTATGGTTTATATATAGGAATATATGTTATTAGGACAAATAGCAGCGTTTTTGGCAATGTATAATACTTGTCAGGCTGCTCCACGTGGAATGCTGCTTGTTTTGACTAGCGCCCATTTATTATCAACAGATGCCTTGTACGAGGAGAACTTATTTACTTGCAGTTTCTCCAACTTTCACACTAGCAACTTCTCATGCAGGGAAAAAGTTTACAAAGTCAAAGTGGGTGGCTGCCCCCATGGAGCTCGTTCAGTTGTTAAACAACTGTAGCCGAATTATTTACTTACAGCATTGTCAAGAGAGCAGAAATGTTAGACCCTTAGAATAATATACAGTACTACAAGTGTCTGCTATACACAAAGCCGCTGTTAGTCTCTCATACCTCCAGCCAACCTACAGATCCGCATGATGAATCCATATTACAGTCCTTTATAGTGGTGCGGCTCCTTGCAGGTCATGGGTTGCATTATGAATATGACCAAAGCACCACTTGCGGTGTGACTTCTCTCCTAGTCTTCAGGTTCTTTTCCCCGGTCCAAAACTGTTCTGGTGGGTTTATTTGTTTATTTGCTTCTTAAGGCCCCCTTCACATGTCCGTGTTTGCATCCGTTTTTTTCACGCATGACACACATAGCTATTATAACCTATGCTGCTGTGCAGATGTCCTTGTTTTTACACAGACCATGTGTCCATGTGAACCTCATGGAGACAGGTCCATTTTTTTCCGGCAGCACGGATGACAAAGGCCAATTCAAGTCTATGGGTCCGCGAAAAACAAGTAAGCACATGGATGGCATAAATGTGTCATCCGTGTGCAGTACATGTGTTTTACGTGTATAGGAGAAGCTCTGTAATTTCATTCTTTCTTTATCGATACTTGAAAAACACAGATGGCACACTGATGGCACACTGATCCAAAACACTGATGACACTGGTATTGTCTTTTCCAGTACCAGTTTTATACGGACGTGTGAAGGAGGCCTAAAGCATTTGCTCATTTTGATCAATCCTCCCTCAGTGCTTTCCTTTCCTTATGAAGAATTTCTGGGAAAATCAGCTGTTATAACTGGGGACGGCCCTGCTGAGAGGCATGAGGCGCTGCACAGCACCCATTGAACTCTCGGCTTTGTGCAATTCACTGTCTTGATGGTAACAGCTGCTCTTTGCAGTAGCTTCCCTTTCTGGCTAATTGGGTGTTATGGATGTAATATAAGAGGGCGTTTTCTAATAAGACACTTAGGAAGGGCTTGTCTAAATTTGACAACCCATTTAAACCAAGTTCACACAGAGGGGTGTAGATGCTGCTTTTGTAGGGTGATTTCTTTTACCCGAAACAGTATAGAAAAATAATAAATCTTTCCTTTATACAATTCCTGCTTTGTTTAAAATAAATAAATAAATAAATAAAGGACTATGTCAAACCTTTTCCTCTCCTTTTGGTCAGTGAGATTGTTCAAGATTGTTGGAAGACCTTTTCCGGTGACTACCTCTTGAAGCTCATCAAGAGAATGCCAAGAGTGTGAAAATCAGGCATCAAAGCAAAAGGTGGGTACTTTGAAGAACCTAGAATATAAGACATATTTTCAATTGTTTCACACTTTTTTGTTAGGTATATAATTCCACATGTGTTAATTCATAGTTTTGATGCCTTCAGTGTGAATGTACAATTTTCATAGTCATAAAAATACAGAAAAATATTTAAATGAGAAGGTGTGTCCAAACTTTTGGTCTATACTGTATATATTTTCCCGGAACCCTCCTTATCCTCCCTCATGTTCTTGGTTTATGAGTATTAGATTTGGAAAAGGTAGCAATCCAAAATCCATATTATCTATCAAGACGTTTTTAACGTATAAGAAAAAACTGGAGTAGCCAAACAAAGCAAACACAAAATGGGGAGAACATATTGTTTGCATAATGTTGTCCTTGCTTAAAGACAACAGTGAAAACTATTGAGTTTTGAACAAAAAGTGCCCAAAGTGGTGTATTTTGTTGGGTGAAATGAAATGTTTTGTGCAAAGTTGTTCTGCTCAGTGGGGTTGGGGATATTGATACTGATGGAGGGTGTCAGATGCTCCTTTGCAAAACAATTCTTCAACTTCAATTCAACATTACAAATCCCAACAGATCCCAATAGAGGTCAATGGGATCTTTTTGGCGCTGCTAATATTGTAGAGAAAATCAGGAGAAGAAACAATGCAGATGTGAACAAAGCCTTACAGTAGCTTAGCCGATATCTTATCCTGTACTATTCTCTAGTACAGTGATTTTCAACCTTTTTTGAGCCGCGGCACACTTTTTATACTTAGAAAATCCTGGGGCACACCACCAACCAAAATAGCACAAAATGACACTAAAACAGTCATATTATACATATAGTTAATAATATAGATTCTAAATTTATTTTACTCACTCAGTGTGAAACCTGGGCTTGTTTCGATAAACACAAAAGGGATATCCTGGCAGGAATGGTGGAAAGACACACACGAAGCTCTTCCTCAACAGTTCTCAGTTTCTCCCTGTTTTTAGTTTTTATCGCAGTCAAGCTTGAGAAGCCCAGCTCACATAGATATGTGGTTGAAAATGGGAGCAATGTCAAAATAGCTTTGTTGGCCAGAATGGGGAACTCCTTGGCAACAGATAACCAAAAACTGTCCAAAGGAAGATCAGCAAACTTTAGCTTTAAACCGCGATCTTGCTTCAGTTCAACGAGTTCCTCTTGCTCCTTTAAAGTCATGTCCTTTCCAGCAACGGATAATGAGCTGTATGGGTCCCTAACCCAGTCAAGGCATTCTGTGAAGGCTGAAGAGAAATAGAACGATAACTTCTCCTCAAGAGTTTTCAAATGTCTGCCAATCGCTTTGCACATTGCAGCAGTATTGTCATCATGCAGTTTCTCGGTGAGTGGGAACATCTGAAGGTTGCCACCCTGCACATGTTGTTGCCAGAGCTGCACCTTTAAACGGAATCCATTCATTTTATCAGTGCTTGTAAGCAGGTTTTCATTTCGACCTTGCATCCGTGTGTTTAGTTCATTCAGATATTGAAATATATCAGCCAGGTATGCCAGCTTTGCACACCACTCATCACTTGCAAGCAGCTTTGAATAATCGGACCTCTCGTTTGTAAGAAATATTTTAAGTTCCTCTCGCAACTCATACACACGGGCCAGCACTTTGCCGCGTGACAGCCACCTGACCTCCGTGTGGAGCAATAAGATTTTATGTTCCGCTCCCATTTCTGTACACAAAGACGCAAATAAGCGACATCTCAAAGGTCGCGTCTTCACAAAGTTCACTATGCGCACAACATCATCCAACACAGGAGCTAGATCTGCTGGTAAGGTCTTTGCAACAAGGGCCTCATGGTGCAAGAAACAGTGGGTAGCAAGAACATCTGGGTTTCTTTCTTTAACCCTACTTACAAAGCCTTTGATGCGCCCGACCATGGCTGCGGCTCCATCAGTGCAGACACCTGTGCAGTTTTCCCATGTAAGTCCACTTTTATCAAGATATTCCGATGTGACTTGGAATATTGCCTCTCCTGTTGATTTTTCTGTCAGTGCCTTGCAAAATAGGAAGTTTTCTCTAATGGCTTCACCATCCACAAAACGCACATTGGCCAACAACTGACAATGTCCACTGATATCCGTCGACTCATCAAGTTGCAAGGCAAATTTCTTACTGATGCGCACCTTTTCCAAAACAACTGTTTCAATCATAGAATAATAGAATCATAGAATGGTAGAGTTGGAAGGGACCTCCTGGGTCATCTGGTCCAACCCCCTGCTCAAAGCAGGATTCACTAAATCATCTCAGACAGATGTCTGTCCAGCCTCTGTTTGAAGACGTCCATTGAAGGGGAACTCACCACCTCTCGTGGCAGCCTGTTCCACTCATTGATCACCCTAACTGTCAAAAAGTTTTTTCTAATATCTAATCTGTGTCTCCTCCCATTTAGTTTCATCCCATTGCTTCTAGTCTTTCCTTGTGCAAATGAGAATAAAGATGATCCTTCTACAATGTGACAGCCCTTGACATATTTGTAGACAGCTATTAAGTCTCCTCTCAGTCTTCTTTTTTGCAAGCTAAACATTCCCAAATCCTGCAACCGTTCCTCATAGGACATGGTTTGCAGACCAGTCACCATTCTGGTCGCTCTTCTCTGAACTTGCTCCAGTTTGTCTATGTCTTTTTTAAAATGTGGTGCCCAAAACTGTACACCGTATTCCAGATGAGGTCTGACCAAAGAGGAGTAAAGACAGATAATGACTTCACGTGATCTAGACTGTATGCTTCTGTTAATACATCCCAGAATTGTATTTGCCTTTTTTGCTGCTGCATCACACTGTTGACTCATGTTCAGTCTATGATCTATTAGTATACCTAAGTCTTTTTCACATGTACTGTTGCTTAGCTCTATTCCTCCCATTCTGTATATGCTTTTTTCATTTTTATTGCCCAGATGTAGTACTTTGCATTTTTTCCTGTTAAAAACCATTCTGTTGGTTGCTGCCCACTGCTCCAATTTATTTAGGTCTTTTTGAATCCTCTCTCTCTCTTCTCTAGTATTAGCTATCCCTCCTAGCTTTGTGTCATCAGCAAATTTAATCAGTTTACCCTCAATTCCTTCATCTAAATCATTGATAAAGATGTTGAACAATACAGGTCCCAGGACCGAGCCCTGTGGTACCCCACTTGAGACATTCATCCAGCTGGATGTGAAGCCATTTACAACCACCCTTTGAGTCCGATCACTAAGCCAGTTATGAATCCACCTAACAGTTGCCTGGTCCATTGCATACTTGGTCATTTTTTCAATAAGGATGGTGTGAGATACTTTGTCAAATGCTTTGCTGAAGTCAAGATATACTATATCTACAGCATTTCCCTGATCCACCCAGTCAGTGATTCTGTCATAGAAGGAAATTAAGTTAGTCTGACATGACTTGTTAGTTACAAACCCATGCTGACTCCGGTTAATCACTTCATTCTTATCCATGTACTTACATACATGTTGTTTAATAATTTGTTCAAAGATCTTTCCTGGTATAGAAGTCAGACTCACCGGCCTATAGTTCCCTGGGTCCACCTTCTTCCCCTTTTTGAAGATAGGAACAACATTTGCTCTTCTCCAGTCTTCTGGGACTTCTCCTGTTCTCCAAGAATTTTCAAAGATTATGGAGAGTGGTTCTAAAATTTCTTCTATGATCTCCTTCAGTACTCTGGGGTGTAATTCATCTGGACCTGGAGACTTGAACTCATTTATGTTAGCTAAATATTCCCTCACAATCTTTCTGTTTACAGATAACTTGGATTCCTCTATTCCTTTAAAAGGACAGTGAAGATCAGTTGATGTTACATTTTCTTTCTGAGAGAAAACAGATGCAAAATAGGAATTAAAAAGTTCGGCCTTCTCAACATCCTCTCTTACCATTTCTCCATTTTCATCCTGTAAAAATCCTATAGCATCTTTGACTTTTCTTTTACTTTTGACATACCCCCAAAATCCTTTTTTATTGCTTTTGACATCTCTTGCAAGCCTTAATTCATTGTCAGCTTTAGCTAACCTGATACGTGCCCTGCAGGATCTGCAGACTGCATTATAATCTTCTTTAGATATGCCTCCCTCTTTCCATTTAATAAACATTTCTTTCTTTCTTTTTAGCATGTGTTTAAGTTCTGTGTTCATCCATCCTGGTTTCCTTAAATGCTTCCCATTCTTCCTACTTTTCGGGATTGTTAACGATTGTGCTTTGAGAATCTCATTTTTAAATATTTCCCATCCTTCCTGGACATTTTTGTCCTTAAGGACATCCAGCCATTGGATCCCTCCTATTCTCTTTCTGAGTCTCTTAAAATCTGCCTTTCTAAAATCTAATCTTGAAGTTTGAGTCTTCACATGTCTTCCTCCTCTAGTTATCCAAAATTCTATAATAGCATGATCGCTGCCTCCTAGCGTCCCAGCCACCTTTACCTCCTCAACCATTTCCTCCCTGTTTATAAGGATTAGATCCAAAGTAGCAGATCCCCTTGTTTTCTCCCCTACCTTTTGGAAGATAAAGTTGTCAGCAAGAGAGGATAAGAATTTGCTTGACCTGTTAGTTTTACTTGAGAGAGATTCCCAACAAATGTCTGGATAGTTGAAATCTCCCATGACCACTACGTCATATTTTTTGGAGAACTTGGTCATTTGATACATAAAGAGTTCATCCATATCTTCAGCTTGCCCAGGTGGCCTGTAGTAAATGCCTACAATGGTGTCCTTTCCGTTGTTCTCTCCTTGTATTCTTACCCAAACAGTTTCCACAGAACTCCCAGTCTCTGAAGCTTCAATCTCTGTGCAGATATACGCTTTTCTAACATACAATGCAACACCTCCTCCTCGTTTATCAAGTCTGTTTCTTGCAAATAAGTTGTATCCTTTTAGCCTTTTATTCCAATCATGTGTATCGTCCCACCAAGTTTCAGTGATTCCAATGACATCATATTCCTTTTCCTGCGTTAGTAGTTCCAATTCTCCTTGTTTGTTGCCCATTCTTTGTGCATTTGTATAAAAACATTTTAGTTTGTGATTGGTTTCTCTTCCTCCCATATTTTTATTATTTAAATTGTTTTGTCTTTGCTCTTCCTTTCCACTTCCAGTAGCAGAGATCTCAATAGTATTTGTCAGCTGTATGGCTTTTTCTGGCCTTTTGCTTCCCTTCCCACATTGTTCTAGTTTAAAGCTCTCCTGATGAGTGTAGCAAGGCGACTTCCAAATACATGTTTTCCAGTCTTCGTAAGGTGCACCCCATCTCTACCAAGTAGTCCATCGTATAGGTAATTCATTCCGTGATCCAGAAATCCAAATCCTTGTTGACGGCACCATCGACGTAGCCAGTTGTTCACCTGTAAAATCTTATTCCACCTCATTGTTCCATGGCCATCCACTGGGAGGATGGATGAGAAGACCACCTGCGCTCCCAATTCTTTCACTTTCTTGCCTAAGTCTTCAAAGTCACTGCAGATGGTTTCCAGGTCCTTTCTTGCGGTGTCATTTGTCCCCACATGTATTAGCAGGAATGGGTAGTGATCTGTAGGTCTGAAGAGTCTTGATATCCTGTCAGACACATCTTTAATTTTTGCTCCTGGAAGACAGCACATTTCTCTTGAGGTTATGTCTGGTCTGCAGATAGCGGCCTCTGTTCCTCTTAACAGGGAATCCCCCATGACCACCACTCTCCGTTTTTTCTTCACAACATTCTTCTTTCTCCATCCAGGAGGATTCTGAGGGCTTACAAGGTTATTCATTGCTGGCAAAGTCTTATTTTGCTGTATTTCTTCTTGGTTCTCCTGCGTGAGAGCCTGGTACTGGTTCCTGAGCAGTATGGGTGCTGACTGCCTCTCGATCCTCCTGCTTCTCTGTGTCACATGCTTCCATTCCTCTGTTTCGTCAGGTGCAGTTCGAATTTCTTCTCTTTCTGAATGATGAAGAGATAATTCTGCTCTGTCTAAGAACTCTTCACCTTCCTTAATGATTTTCAAGGTAGTTACCCTCTCTTCTAGATTTCGCAACTTTTCCTCCAACAGGGACACAAGCTTGCATTTCTGGCATGTGAAGTTTGGCTTTTCCACTGGCAAGTCTGTGAACATGTAGCAGGATATGCAGCTCACCAAATGGCTCCTGGACTCTTCCATGTTCTTACTGTTAATGTTCTGAAAACAGTGAAAAAAGCTTAAAAAAAAAAGCTTCAAAATGCGCGCGCCTATCGGCGCGCTGTTTACCGATGTCCTCTTTTCAGCTCCAACAGCCAAAATCCAGTGTTCTTTGAGCTCGCGGAGACTCTTCACTTACCCCAAATTGCAGTGGGAATATGCAAGTTATCTCTTCAGGACTCCTCCCCTGGTTTACCGATGTCCTCTTTTCAGCTCCAACAGCCAAAATCCAGTGTTCTTTGAGCTCGCGGAGACTCTTCACTTACCCCAAAATGCAGTGGGAATATGCAAGTTATCTCCTCAGGCCTCCTCCCCTGGTCAATGTCCGCAGACAAGTCATCAATCCGTCTGGCAATTGTGTTATCAGAGAGAGGCACTTTAGCTATCTCTTTAGCTGCTTCAGGGCCAAGCATCTCATTTACAATAGCTTTGCAAGCTGGTAGTATTAATGTTTCTGCCACAGTGTGGGACTTTTTTGATTTAGCTATGAGTTCAGCAACAAGGTAGCTAGCTTTGAGGGCTCTCTCATTTACCTTTGTGCTTTTTCTCAAAAAAGTTGCCCCTTTCTCATTGTTTGTACGTAAGCGTACAAAATACTCCATCGGTTTATTTTGAACGGAAGGGTGTTTCGTTTGGAGATGGCGTTTAAGTTTGCTTGGCACCATAGCGCTATTGGAAAGCTTCTCACCACACACCAAGCACAGTGGTGTTGGTGCTGTCGCATCCCCAGTGGAAGTAAATCCAAATGAAAGATAGCTTTCACTGTATTGCCTTGAGCTCACCGTCTTGTCTTTTTTCTTTTGTCGAACTCTCATACTAGGGCCTTCATTTGGGTTAGAATTGTGTCCAGGGTCCTGTTCGGCATTTGCCTTTTCCATTCTCAAATACTTCTCCATCACTGCTGAGATAGTGTGCGCAGCCACACACTAAAATAGAAGAGTATTACATTATCTGCCACACTTAAAGGACCTCTGCTAGGCATATTTCATTCCTGAGGGCTTAAAAAGCAGCTCTCGTGGTGACAAGAAGCTGATTTAAACCCCCCAAGAGTGAACTTCTCGAGAGCTGTATGTGTGTGATAATAACTTATATTACTACGGTCTGCATTTCCTGCTTGAATTGACACTAGTGACGTAGCACTCAGCTTTCTCTATAAGTAGAATAGAGCTTGCTGCCTAGTGTTACGCCACTAGAGTCAATTCATTTTGGACATGACTGCTGAAGAACGGTACTAATATCATTTATTATTCCATACATACAACTCTCACGGAGTTCACTCTTGGGGGTTTTAAATCAGCTTCTTACCACCACAAGAGCTACTTTTTTAGCCCTCAAGAGTGAAATATGCCTGGCAGAGGTCCTTTCAATAAATTATTTATTTTAAAAAAGTGAAATAAAAAAGAATAACTCCCTCATATATTCAATCCCATGTAACCTCATAAATACAGTCCCACGTATATGAGCACATGATTATCAGCATCATATACTGTGGTGATGTGCACTATACAGCGCCACAGTATATGGTGCTGATTATTATGTGGCTCATATACTGCAATATAAAGGGGTACAATGAGAAGTACTATGGCCATGAGGCCAGAGTACAAGTGCCAGCTCATATACTCAGCATATGAGCTGGTACTTGTAGTACTCCAGCCTCATGACTATAGTATTTCTCATTTTACATTTCTCATTGTTATATGCAGTATACTGCTGGAGTACTAAAAGTACCAGCTCATATGCTGAGTATTCTTCCAACAGTTCATATACTTAGGCAAAAGCTCATATAGTCAGCATTATTGGCGGGCATTACCTTGGCGGCGGGCAAATGCGAGAGTCTCTCCGCTCTCAGGATGACGCGCCGGCCTCGGTGACATCATTAAGTCGCGCGAGATTCAAAGCTTGCGCATGTGTTATTGTACACATCTCCTACATTGTAAGAAGGCGTGACTGCGCATCGAGCGCATTGCCGGGAAACAAAACACAGGGGGCACCATAGTTTGGGGAACTTTCCCCGCGGCACACCCGACCATGTGTCGCGGCACACTAGTGTGCCGCGGAACACTGGTTGAAAATCACTGCTCTAGTACACCGCATTAGTATTAAGATAATTTGGAGTGGTCCACATCTTCCACCACACAGAAGCAGGACAGTCACAGTGTGAATATTTGGCAAGCTGATTTCTAATGAGAACTGGAATATAACACAAGATGTACTACAAGATCAGTGCAAACTGAGTAAAATATTTCCAAACCAATAAAGTATATTTACAGTAGGGAAAATAAGTATTTGATACACTGCCGAATTTGCAAGTTTACCCACCTACAAAGCATGGAGAGATCTGTCATTTTTATTGTACGTACCCTTCAACTGTGAGACAGAATTTTTTTAAAAATCCAGAAAATCACTTTGTATGATTTTTGCAAAATTAATTTGCATTTTATAGCAAGAAGTAAGTATTTGATACAGTAGAAAACAGAAGTTAATATTTGATACAGAAACCTTTGTTTGCAATCACGTGAGGTCAGTGGACAGTGGGGAAAATAAGTATTTGATACACTGCCGATTTTGCAAGTTTTCCCTCCTACAAAGAATGGAGAGGTCAGACGTTTCCTGTAGTTCTTGACCAAGTTTGCACACACTGTAGCAGGGATTTTGGCCTACTCCTCCCTACAAATCTTCTCTAGATCCTTCAGGTTTCGGGGCTGTCACTGGGCAACATTGAGTTTCAGCTCCCTCCAAAGATTTTCTATTGGGTTCAGGTCTGGAGACTGGCTAGGCAACTCCAGGACCTTGAAATGCTTCTTACGGAGCCATTCCGTAGTTAGCCTGGCTGTGTGTTTCAGGTCATTGTGATGCTTGGAAGACTCAGCCACGACCATCTTCAATGCTCTTACTGAGGGAAGGAGGTTGTTGGCAAAATCTCACATTACATGACCCCATCCATCCTCCCTTCAATACGGTGCAGTCATCCTGTCCCTTTTGCAGAAAAGCACGCCAAAGTATGATGTTTCTCCCTCCATGCTTTACGGCTGGAATGGTGTTTTTGGGGTTGTACTCATCCTTCTTCTTCATTCAAATACGGAGAGTGGAGTTGATACCAAAAACTTCTATTTTGGCCTCATCTGACCACATGACCTTCTCCCATGCCTCCTCTGGATCATCCAGATGGTCATTGGCGAACTTCAAACAAGCCTGGACATGTGCTGGTGTGAGCAGGGGAACCTTGCGTGCCCTGCAGGATTTTAATCCATGAAAGCGTGGTGTGTTACTAAGGGTAATGTTTGAGACTGTGGTCACAGCTCTCTTCAGGTCATTGACCAGGTCCTCCCATGTAGTTCAGGGCTGATTCCTGACCTTTCTCAGAATCATCCTTATCCCACAAGGCAAGGTCCTGCATGGAGCCCCAGACCAAGGAAGATTGACAGTCATCTTGGGTTTCTTCCATTTTCTAATAATTGTGCCAACAGTTGTTGCCTTCTCACCAAGCTGCTTGCCTATTGTCCTGTAGCCCATCCCAGCCTTGTGCAGGTCTACAATTTTGTCCCTGGTGTCCTTAGACAGTTCTTTGGTCTTGGCCATGGTGGAGAGGTTGGAGTGTGATTGATTGATTGAGTGTGTGGACTGGTGTGTTTCATGCAGGTAACGAGTTCAAACAGATGCAATTAATACAGGTAATGAGTGCAGAGTAGGAGGACTTCTTAAAGAAAAAATAACATGTCTGTGAGAGCCAGAATTCTTGCTGGTTGGTAGGTGATCAAATACTTATTTCATGCAATAAAATGCAATTTAATTAAGTAAAAATCATACAATATGATATTCTGGATTTTATTTTTAAATTCTGTCTTTCACAATTGAAATGTACCAACGATACAAATTACAGACCTCTCTATTCTTTGTAGGTGGGAAAACTTGTAAAATCGTCAGTGTATCAAATACTTATTTTCCCCACTGAATATATATACTCACATAGAAAATTGTGAACAGATATGAAGTTACACAATTGATTTACATAATTATTGAGGAGCAAAGGTCATATTAGCCCTTCTTAGTTTGGGAATGTATTTGGAAAATAATATTAATAACTTTTAGGTTTTTTTTTACATACATTTCACAAATTTTAGTGTATTAAACATTTTCTCCATATGTTACATTTTAAAACTAAAATAATTTTAGCTGGTCAGGAAATACCCAGTTTCACTTAATTTATGCTGCCCCCTTTTACTTATTTCTTCACAAGCTCCATTCCCCTAGGAAAATCTCAGGTTTATTAGATTTATGTAACCCTAATATAGTATCAAAAAAATCTTAACCCCCTTTCTGAAACATTATGTTACAGTGGATTATTTAAAGTTTATATACATAGAAGAAATAAACTTTCTGAAGAATTTTGCTTTGTGCCTTCTTTCTTTATGTACTTATCTACATATGGTATAATATGCAAGGCTGCTTCTAAAGGATAAAAGCTGCTCAGAAGCTGTCACATACCCAGGTGTTCCTAAACATCTGTCACTTTCAGTCACATATGTCTGTTTCCCACTTTGCATCTTCCTGCATATTCATTTCACAGCATCAGTTTCCTTTCTAAAACTGTAAAACTTGCCCACAATCTGTTTTAATAACGTAAAATGACAAGAGATACAGATGTTCAATATGAAGCTAAAATATGTCTTTAAATGTTACACTTTCTTCGTAACGATACAGTCAGAGACAATACCTGCAGCTCATGTATCCCATTCCAAAATGGTAACTGAGCCCCAAGTATTTTTTAACAGTGATGTTTGTTGTCAATGCATACTATGCCTTCGTGGAAGAATTACCGTATTGTAGTTATAGTAGTTGCTTGTAGTTAGAACCATGGAAATACGAAGCTCTGCATAAAATCACACTGTTCACACTGTGGCCATTTAACCGACAAAACCTAAGATAGAAACAAAATGAGCATATACCGTGCTGTAAGTGTAGAACGAGCTAAAAAGCTTGTAACAGAACTTCAACATGACGTTTCAAGGATGGAGCGAGACTGCCATCTACTGGCCAGAGACAGTCAAGCGGAACCAAAATACACAAAGGAAGTTGCAGGCAGGGCAGATTCAGAGGCTGGACCCGATCAGGTGACTTCCAGGAAGGAGTTCAGAGAGATAAGAGGCCAGCGCGCCAAACCTGAGGGGTCTTTGGCGCCAAGCAGCAGAGAGGAGCAGACGTGCTCCCTGCGTCCTGAGAAACCCCGCGTGACAGGCCAAATCCAGAGGCCTGAGAGGTGCTCCAGCCGGGCACCGGTAAAAGAGCTCCGGATCCCTCACAGTTGTGACTCGAGTGCTGTGCCTGCTGAGGATACTAGGAACCTGATCGCTGTGCTGAGTGAGTTCGTGGAACCCGACGTCGGCCGCCGACAGACGAGGCCTGGACCCCCCTATCCAAGGCTCGAGAGACTGCCCTCAACAGCCAAGCAGAGAGGAGCTGCATACGTGAGCAGGGCCGTCACTTCCACTGCTCACCTACGGTACCGGGGACAATTGGGTTTAAGTACTCAGGTTGGGAGGGGGACGGTTGGGGCTAAAGTAGCACAACGTGATTTAATTGAATTCATCCGGAAAGAGACTCACGGCCTAGCGGGAATAACCGGTGACCCCCGCTAGGGCCAAATTCACGGTTAAAGAACTTGTGTGGTGCTTCTCATGCTTGAGGGCATCACCTTACTTTAAGAGACTGCGCCTTATTTTAAGAGACTGCGCCTTATTTTAAGAGACTGCGCCTTATTTTGAGAAATTTCGTATTTTTCTGATATTTCAAACCACTGTTCATTACCCTTGTTGCTAATCCCTTGTTTCAGTATACCTGTTGTATAAAACTGTTTACAAACATCTCTGACTGTTCTCGCCTTGTGTCTCTGTGCGTTGCATTCCGGCACCTGCATTACATTTGGCGTAGACGGCAGGATGCAACATTCAGACGCAGAGATGGCGGATCAGTCTATGGCTGGGTCCGGCCGGAGCCATATACCCCTGGGGGCTATGCTCAGCCATCTTCCCAAGTTTACAGGGGATGGCATGTCACTTTGGGACTGGGCAGAAAGACTGAGAAGTATCATAGAATCATAGAATGGTAGAGTTGGAAGGGACCTCCTGGGTCATCTGGTCCAACCCCCTGCTCAAAGCAGGATTCACTAGATCATCTCAGACAGATGTCTGTCCAGCCTCTGTTTGAAGACGTCCATTGAAGGAGAACTCACCACCTCTCGTGGCAGCCTGTTCCACTCATTAATCACCCTAACTGTCAAAAAGTTTTTTCTAATATCTAATCTGTGTCTCCTCCCATTTAGTTTCATCCCATTGCTTCTAGTCTTTCCTTGTGCAAATGAGAATAAAGATGATCCTTCTACAATGTGACAGCCCTTGACATATTTGTAGACAGCTATTAAGTCTCCTCTCAGTCTTCTTTTTTGCAAGCTAAACATTCCCAAATCCTGCAACCGTTCCTCATAGGACATGGTTTGCAGACCAGTCACCATTCTGGTCGCTCTTCTCTGAACTTGCTCCAGTTTGTCTATGTCTTTTTTAAAATGTGGTGCCCAAAACTGTACACAGTATTCCAGATGAGGTCTGACCAAAGAGGAGTAAAGACCGATAATGACTTCACGTGATCTAGACTGTATGCTTCTGTTAATACATCCCAGAATTGTATTTGCCTTTTTTGCTGCTGCATCACACTGTTGACTCATGTTCAGTCTATGATCTATTAGTATACCTAAGTCTTTTTCACATGTACTGTTGCTTAGCTCTACTCCTCCCATTCTGTATATGCTTTTTTCATTTTTATTGCCCAGATGTAGTACTTTGCATTTTTCCCTGTTAAAAACCATTCTGTTGGTTGCTGCCCACTGCTCCAGTTTATTTAGGTCTTTTTGAATCCTCTCTCTCTCTTCTCCAGTATTAGCTATCCCTCCTAGCTTTGTGTCATCAGCAAATTTAATCAGTTTACCCTCAATTCCTTCATCTAAATCATTGATAAAGATGTTGAACAATACAGGTCCCAGGACGGAGCCCTGTGGTACCCCACTTGAGACATTCATCCAGCTGGATGTGAAGCCATTTACAACCACCCTTTGAGTCCGATCACTAAGCCAGTTATGAATCCACCTAACAGTTGCCTGGTCCATTGCATACTTGGTCATTTTTTCAATAAGGATGGTGTGAGATACTTTGTCAAATGCTTTGCTGAAGTCAAGATATACTATATCTACAGCATTTCCCTGATCCACCCAGTCAGTGATTCTGTCATAGAAGGAAATTAAGTTAGTCTGACATGACTTGTTAGTTACAAACCCATGCTGACTCCGGTTAATCACTTCATTCTTATCCATGTACTTACATACATGTTGTTTAATAATTTGTTCAAAGATCTTTCCTGGTATAGAAGTCAGACTCACCGGCCTATAGTTCCCTGGGTCCACCTTCTTCCCCTTTTTGAAGATAGGAACAACATTTGCTCTTCTCCAGTCTTCTGGGACTTCTCCTGTTCTCCAAGAATTTTCAAAGATTATGGAGAGTGGTTCTAAAATTTCTTCTACGATCTCCTTCAGTACTCTGGGGTGTAATTCATCTGGACCTGGAGACTTGAACTCATTTATGTTAGCTAAATATTCCCTCACAATCTTTCTGTCTACAGATAACTTGGATTCCTCTATTCCTTTAAAAGGACAGTGAAGATCAGTTGATGTTACATTTTCTTTCTGAGAGAAAACAGATGCAAAATAGGAATTAAAAAGTTCGGCCTTCTCAACATCCTCTCTTACCATTTCTCCATTTTCATCCTGTAAAAATCCTATAGCATCTTTGACTTTTCTTTTACTTTTGACATACCCCCAAAATCCTTTTTTATTGCTTTTGACATCTCTTGCAAGCCTTAATTCATTGTCAGCTTTAGCTAACCTGATGCGTGCCCTGCAGGATCTGCAGACTGCATTATAATCTTCTTTAGATATGCCTCCCTCTTTCCATTTAATAAACATTTCTTTCTTTCTTTTTAGCATGTGTTTAAGTTCTGTGTTCATCCATCCTGGTTTCCTTAAATGCTTCCCATTCTTCCTACTTTTCGGGATTGTTAACGATTGTGCTTTGAGAATCTCATTTTTAAAAATTTCCCATCCTTCCTGGACATTTTTGTCCTTAAGGACATCCAGCCATTGGATCCCTCCTATTCTCTTTCTGAGTCTCTTAAAATCTGCCTTTCTAAAATCTAACCTTGAAGTTTGAGTCTTCACATGTCTTCCTCCTCTAGTTATCCAAAATTCTATAATAGCATGATCGCTGCCTCCTAGGGTCCCAGCCACCTTTACCTCCTCAACCATTTCCTCCCTGTTTATAAGGATTAGATCCAAAGTAGCAGATCCCCTTGTTTTCTCCCCTACCTTTTGGAAGATAAGTTGTCAGCAAGAGAGGATAAGAATTTGCTTGACCTGTTAGTTTTACTTGAGAGAGATTCCCAACAAATGTCTGGATAGTTGAAATCTCCCATGACCACTACGTCATATTTTTTGGAGAACTTGGTCATTTGAAACATAAAGAGTTCATCCATATCTTCAGCTTGCCCAGGTGGCCTGTAGTAAATGCCTACAATGGTGTCCTTTCCGTTGTTCTCTCCTTGTATTCTTACCCAAACAGTTTCCACAGAACTCCCAGTCTCTGAAGCTTCAATCTCTGTGCAGATATACGCTTTTCTAATATACAATGCGACACTTCCTCCTCGTTTATCAAGTCTGTTTCTTGCAAATAAGTTGTATCCTTTTAGCCTTTTATTCCAATCATGTGTATCGTCCCACCAAGTTTCAGTGATTCCAATGACATCATATTCCTTTTCCTGCATTAGTAGTTCCAATTCTCCTTGTTTGTTGCCCATGCTTTGTGCATTTGTATAAAAACATTTTAGTTTGTGATTGGTTTCTCTTCCTCCCATATTTTTATTATTTAGATTTTTTTGTCTTTGTTCTTCCTTTTCACTTCCAGTAGCAGAGATCTCAATAGTATTTGTCAGCTGTATGGCTTTTTCTGGCCTTTTGCTTCCCTTCCCACATTGTTCTAGTTTAAAGCTCTTCTGATGAGTGTAGCAAGGCGACTTCCAAATACATGTTTTCCAGTCTTCGTAAGGTGCACCCCATCTCTAGCAAGTAGTCCATCGTATAGGTAATTCATTCCGTGATCCAGAAATCCAAATCCTTGTTGACGGCACCATCGAAGTAGCCAGTTGTTCACCTGTAGAATCTTATTCCACCTCATTGTTCCATGGCCATCCACTGGGAGGATGGATGAGAAGACCACCTGCGCTCCCAATTCTTTCACTTTCTTGCCTAAGTCTTCAAAGTCACTGCAGATGGTTTCCAGGTCCTTTCTTGCGGTGTCATTTGTCCCCACATGTATTAGCAGGAATGGGTAGTGATCTGTAGGTCTGAAGAGTCTTGATATCCTGTCAGACACATCTTTAATTTTTGCTCCTGGAAGACAGCACATTTCTCTTGAGGTTATGTCTGGTCTGCAGATAGCGGCCTCTGTTCCTCTTAACAGGGAATCCCCCATGACCACCACTCTCCGTTTTTTCTTCACAACATTCTTCTTTCTCCATCCAGGAGGATTCTGAGGGCTTACCAGGTTATTCATTGCTGGCAAAGTCTTATTTTGCTGTATTTCTTCATGGTTCTCCTGCGTGAGAGCCTGGTACTGGTTCCAGAGCAGTATGGGTGCTGACTGCCTCTCGATCCTCCTGCTTCTGTGCGTCACATGCTTCCATTCCTCTGTTTCGTCAGGTGCAGTTCGAATTTCTTCTCTTTCTGAATCATGAAGAGATAATTCTGCTCTGTCTAAGAACTCTTCACCTTCCTTAATGATTTTCAAGGTAGTTAACCTCTCTTCTAGATTTCGCAACTTTTCCTCCAACAGGGACACAAGCTTGCATTTCTGGCATGTGAAGTTTGGCTTTTCCACTGGCAAGTCTGTGAACATGTAGCAGGATATGCAGCTCACCAAATGGCTCCTGGACTCTTCCATGTTCTTATTGTTAATGTTCTGAAAACAGTGAAAAAAGCTTAAAAAAAAAGCTTCAAAATGCGCGCGCCTATCGGCGCGCTGTTTACCGATGTCCTCTTTTCAGCTCCAACAGCCAAAATCCAGTGTTCTTTGAGCTCGCGGAGACTCTTCACTTACCCCAAAATGCAGTGGGAATATGGAAATTATCTTCTCAGGACTCCTCCCCTGGTTGTATGCTACGTATGCTAAGTATGCTACGTATGTATCCCCTTGACCCTCTAGCCCAGGCGGAGTTGGCCCTCCTAACCCTTGATGGAGAGGCCCGACAGACTGTGATGTACCGCCCACCTGGGGACCGTGACACCGTGGATAAAGTGATAAAAATTTTAGAGGACATGCACGGTGACACTACAGATTTGGGACACTTGCGCTTACGGTTATTTCAGCGGGTCCAAGGGGAAAATGAGACAGTAAATCAGTATGTTAATGCATTACAGGAAGTGACGGCCCATATCACTAAGAAAACTCGAGATGGGAACCGAGGACTGGGACCATTGGATGAGGTGTTGCGTGACCAACTGATTGCTGGCTTGAAAGACCCTTCCCTGAGGCAGATCCTGAAGGAGCGGCTGCGATTGAGCCCTGATATGGGCTTCCTGGAGGTAGGGGCTGAAGCTAGAGTCCTGGAGAGAGAAGTTCCTGTTCTCAAAGCCACAGTTAGAAGTCATGAGGCAATTGCTCCTGGATTCACCAACCAAGAGCCTGATTGGGTACGGGAAATACGTCAGGAAATTCGAGACATTCGGGGTGAGCTGAATTCTATTAGGAAGACTCCTACTGCCCCCTTGCCGACGGACCGTACTGCTCAACGCGGACGGAGACCAGAACGAGAAAGACGTTCCTATCCGGCCCCAGCACGACATGTACCCGACCTATCGGCAGAACGAGGACCGGAGTGCTGGACCTGCGGAGGTAGGGGGCATATCTCCAAAGACTGTCCCAACCGAGAAAGGAGGAGGAGGGGACAGCCGTTAAACTAAAATGCCCCACGGTTGTGGAGCATACCGTGGGGTCTCGAGCTTCAGAGAGTAGAAGAGGGAGCTCTGAAGACATTGTCTCCGAGAGGCCCATTATCTGGGCTGAATTCAATGGGCAGCGGATCCGTTGTTTGATGGACACCGGGTCTCAAGTGACCACTATGCCTGAGACGTACTTCCAAAGTCACTTTCCTGAAGTCGCTCGTTCCTGCCAGGAACCCACTGTCAAACTGGTGGCGGCTAATCAACTACCTATCCCAGTAGCGGGAGTAGTATGGATGTCTGTGCGGGCATGTGGAAAGGACCTCGGTCGAAAAGGGATTGTACTGACCACCGGGCCCGGAGGCGATGGGCCCATTGTAACCCTGGGCATGAATGTGCTGAAAGAAGTCGGACAGTTCCTGGCTGAGGGCTGTAGCAAAAACAACTGGACCCGCGCCACTCGAGACCCAGCTAACAAGAGAGTGTTCCAGCACCTCGTGCGGGTCAGTCAGATTCAAAAGTTGCCCACTACCTCCCAGTACCTTGGTAAGGTATCGATACCGCCCGAAGCCACAATAACACTGCCGGTGGGACAGACTGTACTCACTTTGCCGGTGCTGGCACATGTGTCCTTAGAGGGCGTGGACATTCAAGTTGAACCAATGGAGGGAGAAGAAGCGCCCTCTGGACTCCTGATTGCTCGAACTCTGGCCACCGTGCGGCACGGTCGAGTACCCGTGCGCTGCATCAATTTAAGTGGCACCAGTTTACAGTTGTTGCCCCGACAAGAGGTGGCGCGAGTGTGCGTAATGCCGGAGGCCCTTACTAGAGCTGACGCTATAGGGCTGGCACCTGTGGAAGGAAAACCATGGACCCTAGAGGTGTCCCTCAATAGCCAGGAACATGGAAGAGAACCGTTGGCTGGACGCCACCTCCTGGAAGAAATGGAAGCTAACCTGACTGAGTTTTCTGCTGGACAAGTGAGGCAGATCGAACAACTTCTACAGCGATATCAGGGAGTGTTTGCACAGCATGAAGATGATTTCGGGTGCACTCGGGACATTCAGCACGAAATACCCATCGGAAATACTGCTCCCATCCGAGAGAGATATCGGCAGATCCCGCCTCAAATGTACCAGGAGGTGAAAGAGCTATTGGCCCACATGTTGCGGAACGGTGTGATCCGTGAAAGCCAGAGCCCCTGGGCGGCTCCGATCGTGCTGGTCCAAAAGAAGGACGGTACCCTGAGATTCTGCGTACACTATCGGAAGCTGAATGCCTGTACAGTACGGGACTCCTATCCACTCCCCCGAATCGAAGAGTCTCTATCTGCACTAGGGAGTGCCAAATTCTTCTCCTCCCTCGACCTGGCCAGTGGCTATTGGCAGGTCCAGGTAGCTGAGAAGGATCGTCCGAAGACAGCTTTTGTTCTCCCTATGGGCCTGTTTGAGTTCAATCGAATGCCGTTCGGACTAACAAATGCGCCAGGAACCTTCCAACGGCTGATGGAGAGATGCTTGGGGGACCTCAACTTTGAAGCCACTTTAATATATCTGGACGATATAATTATCTATTCCGCAACGTTTGAGGATCATCTCCGCCGATTGGAACAAGTGTTAGAACGGCTACAAAGGCACGGCCTGAAAATTAAGCCTCGTAAGTGTCGTCTCTTCAAACGAGAAATTGAATATCTGGGGCACACTGTGTCCAGTGCAGGGGTGCACCCCACTGCGGAGAAAGTAGCTGCCGTGCAGAAGTGGCCCACGCCCGCCAATCTAAGGGAACTAAGGGCATTCCTGGGGCTCGCTGGATACTACCGCAGATTCATTAAAGACTTCGCTAAGATTGCGAACCCGCTCAATGAATTGCTGAGAGGAACAGCCGGGGGAGCCAAGCGGCAGCCCATTCAGTGGGGCCCACGACAAGAAGAGGCATTCCGAGCATTGAAAATGGCGCTAACAGATGCCCCAATTCTGGCCTACGCTGACTTTTCGCAGCCGTTCATGTTGTACACTGATGGAAGCTTGCATGGGCTGGGAGCAGTGCTGGCTCAAGTACAAGGAGGGAAAGAGCGAGTGATTGCGTATGCCAGCAGGTCACTCCGAGATACGGAGAAGAATCCGGACAACTACAGTTCGTTTAAGCTGGAGCTACTGGCACTGGTGTGGGCCATGACCGAGAAGTTTGCTGAGTACCTGTCAGGGTCAGAAGTGCAAGTGCGGACAGATAACAACCCTTTGGCCCACTTGGAGAACGCCAAACTGGGCGCGTTAGAACAGCGGTGGGTCGCAAGGATGTCCAAATTCCAGTATAAAATCGCCTATCGGTCCAAGGCCCTGAACACACATGCAGATGCCCTGTCCCGGGTCACTCAGGCGGGGCCGAAGAAGGACAGAGATGAGGAGCTCGAAGGCGACGAGATCCCGGATTTCAGCCAGTTCGCCGCTGCTGTGGTCGACGCCCAAGAGACCAGAGGGGAGCCGAGGCCCACTCAGATTCTGGGACGTTCAAGAGACGAATGGATACATCTGCAGAAATCCGACCCGGAGCTAGCAAAGTTGAGAGAATGGGTCGCCCTTAATCAGAGACCCGACCAGGAAACCAGAGCCGCTTCACTTCCAACTACCCTACAAATCCTAGGCCAGTGGGAGAGGCTCCTCCTGAAGGATGGCTTGCTATGCCGAAGAATCCAGCTGCCTCGAGAGTTTGATGTTACCTGGCAAGTGGTAGTTCCAGGAGCACTAGTAACACAGCTAGCCCAAGAAGCTCATAGAAGAGGTGCTCACTTCGGAGTGGAAATGACCTTCCGATGGTTGCAACGGCTGGTGTATTGGCCTCAACTGCGACAAGAAGTCGAGGGGGTCTGCCGAACATGTCGCCAGTGTGAGTTGAACAAGCCCCCGGAGCAAAGAGCTCCCATTCAGACCATCCGAACTTCTGCCCCCTTGGAAGTCTTGATGATTGACTACTTGATGGTAGGAACTTCAAACAACGGTTATGGACACTGTTTAGTCATGACTGATCACTTCACCAAGTTTGCAGTAGTGACGCCCACTAAAGATCAGACGGCAGAAGCCGCAGCCAAGGCCATCTGTCAAGATTTCATCCGGATTTATGGGTGCCCGAAGCGAATACATTCTGACCAGGGGGCCTGCTTCCAAGGACGAGTGATGGATGAGCTATACCGCATCTATGGGATCGACCGTTCCCGGACAATGCCCTACCACCCGCAAGGGAACGGGGCTTGCGAGCGCTTTAACCGAACCCTGTTGCAAATGTTGCCAACACTGGAAGTGGACAAAAAGATGAAGTGGCCCGAATTCGTGTCCGAGCTGGTGTGGGTGTATAATAATCGAGTTCATGCAACCACCGGCTACACCCCCTACATGTTGCTGTTTGGAAGAAGTGGCCGAGAAATCACCGAACTGGAGCTAGACTCAGAAGACCCCGGTCCGGGCAGTAGCCCAAGTACCTAGATTCGAGAACACCAGCGTCGACTCCATACCGTGAGAAGACTGGTTGCTCAGAAGTTTCAGGAAGTAGAGCATGCAGTTCGGCCCCCGACCACAGGTGGATCGCTTCAGCCAGGAGACCGAGTGCTGGTGAGGGCTAAACGATTTGGGAGTAAGCTGGACCATCGTTGGGAGGCAATACCATATCGGGTGGTGAAGAAGGTTCACCCAGACAACCCCGTCTACGAGGTTAGGCCCGAAGGGGATGACACCGCGACATCCAGGGTGTTGAACCGTAATATGTTGCGACCTTGCTCCTCTGAAGCAGAAGTCTGTAACAGGGCTGGGCCCTCAGACGTGTTGGCTGAAGTGCCACATACAGGAACCTTGGGGGATGAAGAAGGGTGGGCCACAATGCAGTTGGGCCCGTCAGAACCGTTGGTGCCACTCCCGAGTGGAAGTCAGAATGAGTCAGGAAATGATTTGCAATCCCCAGTAGTTGATTCCTCGGATCTCCCGGAGTCTCCTCCGCAAGAAGAGCCCCGCAGAACTGAGCGGGCTAATGCCGGAATTCCTCCTAACCGGTATGCTCAGGAAGAGTTTATCTGGTCTCAAATCCAACAGAAAACGCAGGAGTGTGCCCAACTCCTGTCTGAGCTTGCACTGCCTGGAAGGAGACATCAATTCTGCGAGGAGTCCACTCGCCCGAGGACTGGCGAGCAAAAAGGAGGGAGGAATGTAGAACGAGCTAAAAAGCTTGTAACAGAACTTCAACATGACGTTTCAAGGATGGAGTGAGACTGCCATCTACTGGCCAGAGACAGTCAAGCGGAACCAAAATACACAAAGGAAGTTGCAGGCAGGGCAGATTCAGAGGCTGGACCCGATCAGGTGACTTCCAGGAAGGAGTTCAGAGAGATAAGAGGCCAGCGCGCCAAACCTGAGGGGTCTTTGGCGCCAAGCAGCAGAGAGGAGCAGACGTGCTCCCTGCGTCCTGAGAAACCCCGCGTGACAGGCCAAATCCAGAGGCCTGAGAGGTGCTCCAGCCGGGCACCGGTAAAAGAGCTCCGGATCCCTCACAGTTGTGACTCGAGTGCTGTGCCTGCTGAGGATACTAGGAACCTGATCGCTGTGCTGAGTGAGTTCGCGGAACCCGACGTCGGCCGCCGACAGACGAGGCCTGGACCCCCCTATCCAAGGCTCGAGAGACTGCCCCCAACAGCCAAGCAGAGAGGAGCTGCATACGTGAGCAGGGCCGTCACTTCCACTGCTCACCCACGGTACCGGGGACAATTGGGTTTAAGTACTCAGGTTGGGAGGGGGACGGTTGGGGCTAAAGTAGCACAACGTGATTTAATTGAATTCATCCGGAAAGAGACTCACGGCCTAGCGGGAATAACCGGTGACCCCCGCTAGGGCCAAATTCACGGTTAAAGAACTTGTGTGGTGCTTCTCATGCTTGAGGGCATCACCTTATTTTAAGAGACTGCGCCTTATTTTAAGAGACTGCGCCTTACTTTAAGAGACTGCGCCTTATTTTAAGAGACTGCGCCTTATTTTAAGAGACTGCGCCTTATTTTGAGAAATTTCGTATTTTTCTGATATTTCAAACCACTGTTCATTACCCTTGTTGCTAATCCCTTGTTTCAGTATACCTGTTGTATAAAACTGTTTACAAACATCTCTGACTGTTCTCGCCTTGTGTCTCTGTGCGTTGCATTCCGGCACCTGCATTACGTAAGTAAATAGTAATAGTACATATAACTAACATAGGGTACTTAGTAAATACTGTTTTTGATCCAAAAAGTTGTTAAAGCCACCCCACCGAGACAAGGTGTACCCCAATCGGGATGGTCCTATCCTCTAGAATTGAAACCTCATCTGGTGTCAGACAACCTCAATGTAGATGGGGGCAGGGAAGGACTATTATAAGAAGCATTGACTTTCCTGAAGAACCCTTGCAGGATGTGCCAATAATGAGGAAAGACTGCCATCTTCTGGCCAGGCAAAATCAACCGGAACCAAATTGTGCTGGAAGATTTGCAGAGGGAATGACTTCAAGTACTGGACCTGATCAAGTGACCCACAGGAAGGACTTCCTGGATATAAAAGCCCTGCACGCCAAACCGCAGGCAGATTTGATGACTGGGAGAAGAGAGGAGCAGATGTTCTCCAGAGACACTGCTGAGACCAGTGTGACAGGCCCCAGTGGGAAGTCTGGACCACCCAGGTGCCGGACACTGCCTGGCAATGTCCGGATTCCCCGCAGGATATTTCCAAGTTCCACCTACGCTGGTCAGAGCCAGGATTCGCGCCCTGCGCTGGTCAAGCCTCCGAGACCTGACGTCGCCTGTCAAGAGCCGAGGCCTAGTCCTCTCCGCCCCAAGCCTAAGAGACTTCCACCGATGGTCAAGTCAAGCCTTGTTACTAACACTAATTGCTTAAAGTCATTGCTGTATATAAATTGAGTTATATTAATCCCTAATTGTTTTCCACCTTGTGTTCTCTGTGTGTTGCATCCTGACACCTGTATTACAGGACCACACTGTGAACATGCTCTTATACTTTGCATGTATAATAACCTACTGTTTGCTCCAGATCATTTCTTTGGTTTTGCTGTAGTTTTTTTGTACTTTGTACAAACAGGGGTGTGGCTCCCTTTTTGAACTAGGCATTTAATTTATATAGCTTCCCATGGCCAGGTGTCTGACCTGTCGGACCCCGGTCCTCTTCTGCCCCCATCAACATTGTGGTCGTCTGAAACTAGGTGAGGTTTTAGTACTAGAGGCTAGGACCGTCCCGACTGGGGTAGACCTTGTCGCGATGGGATGGCTTTTACGCTTTTTTGATAAAAAAACAGTGTTTACTAAAGCTCCCATCTCACATAGCGAGATCGCTAGCGAGATCGCTGCTGAGTCACGGTTTTGGTGACGCAACAGCAACCTCACCAGCGATGTCGCTATGTGTGACACTTTGCAGCGATCAGGCCCCTGCTGTGAGGTTGCTGATCGCTGCAAAATGTCCTGGACCATTTTTTGGTCTTTGCCCTCCCACTGGTCAGCACACATCGCTGTGTGTGACCAGCGGACCAGCGATCAGGCTGGTGACCATGACAAACAGCGCGTTTCTAGGGGCACACGCGCACCTAGTAACCCGCTGTTTATCATGGTTACCACTCTGCTACGGTGAGCGGTAACCTCCCGCTCACCGTAGCAGAGTGGTAACCATGATAAACAGCGGGTTACTAGGTGCGCGTGTGACCCTAGTAACGCGCTGTTTATCATGGTTACCAGCCTGCTCCTGCAGGCTGGTAACCAGGAGCAGGACATCGTGGAAAGATTCTTTCCACGATGTCGCTGCTCCCCTGATCGTTGGTGAGCCTGCCTGTTTGACAGCTCACCAGAAACCACATAGAAACGCAGCAACGATCCCTGACAGGTCGTATCGTTGTCGGGATCGCTGTAGCGTCGCTATGTGTGACGGGGCCTTAAGGAACCTATGTTATTTATATGTACTATTACTATTTACTTACTTACAGCAGACCTTGACCTTAGCCCTCAATGAGGTCTATAGGGCAGAACCAAGAGAGGTAAAAGGGCAAGTCACAGACACAAAATGGCAGAGTGAAAATAAGTGTGTAAAGTGCTCACCCATTGAGAACAGTATGACTTATAATTACCACCTAATATCAGTGATTGTTGTGTATTGATATTTTTATGTTATTATGGTACTCATGTTTTAATATGTTAAATAAAATTTGTACTTTGTTATCTTAATTCAGTAGTACACTTTCTTACTTTTGAAAAACCTTCTTGTGGGATATAGAGCTCCACATTGTCTCTCTATTTTTGTCTGTAGTATTTTGGGAGTTTCCCTTGTGGATTATGGTCCTTACTTATATGTATGGCTCTGGCAAATATTACTTACTTACAGCAGGGTATATACTCATTTTGTTTCTATCTTAGTTTTTTTTCTATTAAATGGCCACAGTGTGAACAAGCTCTTACACTTTGTATGTATACCAACTCATGCTCTGGCTCATTTATTTGGTTTTCCTTTACATCTCCTGTCAGCGGCCTCTCACTCAGTCAACCAGTACTCATGCTTTGCACCCATGAGGGCTCAAAAAACAACAGGTGTCTGCAAATTAAGTAAGTAATTTGGCTTCTTATCTTAAGGTTTCATTCACATGTCAGTGTTTTTGCATCATTGTTTTATGCCAAAGCCATGAATGGAACTTATAGAGAAAAACTGTAATTGAAAGATTGACACTTGTTCTGTTTTTTTTTTTTTTTTGGGGGGGGGGGGGCTCTCCTGGTTTTGGCATACAATTACTGATGAAATACCGATGCAAAAACCAAGAATACTGACGTGTGAATGAGGTCTATGGCACACGGAAAGGTTGATATTGAGTTTTAGGATTGTTACTTTCAATAGGTGGAACTAGAGTTTCTCTGGAGAGGTTATTTGCATGGGTACAATATCTTCAGTAGTCTCCCTCAGGTTTTCCCAGAGGATTGGTTCTCAGCTATGATGATCCAAATGGTCCCTGTGGGATTGTGTTATCAGTTTATCAATATATTCTGCAATGTGCTTTACGTCTGAGGTAGTCCCTTTAATATTTCATGCTATGGTGATTCAGGACTGTTTGAATAAAATACTTCGATTTCTTTCTTGCCTAGCGCTCAAAGGACCCTACTGTGGCATAATGCTTTAAAAGGAAAACTACATGTATAAAGGCTTTGTCGCTCTGATCTAGGAGTAAAGCATTTCTCTTTGTCAGGGACACCAAAAAATTACACTACAAAACCAAAAACATGTGTAATTTTAGAGATTTCAAAGATTCTGTAAGTTGGTTTATCAGGAAATGAGGTGAGAATGTGCTGGAGGCGGCCTTTGATGGAGTGCCAGATGAAAATGCTTTAGCTAAGCAGCTGATGCGCGGAGAAGAAAAAAGTGGATCAAGATGAGCTGAGCATTTTTTTTTATCTAAAAGGTTATATTTCCTGGAGATGACCTACCGATTGACTGATAATAAAACATACAAAAAAACAAAATAAGAAATTACATTTGTAGGCCAATAAAGCAAAATAAGTACAGTGGTGGCCAAAAGTATTGGCACCCCTGCAATTCTGTCAGATAATACTCTGTTTCTTCCTGAAAATGATTGCAATCACAAATTCTTTGGTATTATTATCTTCATTTAATTTGCTTGCAAGGAAAAAACACAAAAGAGAATGAAGCAAAAATCAAATCATGGATCATTTCACACAAAACTCCAAAAATGGGCCAGACAAAAGTATTGGCACCCTCAGCCTAATACTTGGTTGCACAACCTTTAGCCAAAATAACTGCGAACAACCGCTTCCGGTAACCATCAATGAGTTTCTTACAATGCTCTGCTGGAATTGTAGACCATTCTACTTTGGCAAACTGCTCCAGGTCCCTGATATTTGAAGGGTGCCTTCTCCAAACTGCCATTTTGAGATCTCTCCACAGGTGTTCTATGGGATTCAGGTCTGGACTCATTGCTGGCCACCTTAGAAGTCTCCAGTGCTTTCTCTCAAACCATTTTATAGTGCTTTTGGAAGTGTGTTTTGGGTCATTGTCCTGCTGGAAGACCCATGACCTCTGAGGGAGACCAAGCTTTCTCACACTGGGCCCTACATTATGCTGCAAAATTTGTTGGTAGTCTTCAGACTTAATAATGCCATGCACACGGTCAAGCAGTCCAGTGCCAGAGGCAGCAATGCAACCCCAAAACATCAGGGAACCTCCGTCATGTTTGACTGTAGGGACCGTGTTCTTTTCTTTGAATGCCTCTTTTTTTTTCCTGTACACTCTATGTTGATGCTTTTTCCCAAAAAGCTCTACTTTTGTCTCATCTGACCAGAGAACATTGTTCCAAAACGTTTTAGGCTTTCTCAGGTAAGTTTTGGCAAACTCCAGCCTGGCTTTTTTATGTCTGGGTATCCTACCATACAGTCCCTTTTCATTCAGATGCCGACGGATAGTACGGGTTGACACTGTTGTACCCTCGGACAGCAGGGCAGCTTGAACTTGTTTGGATGTTAGTCGAGGTTCTTTATCCACCATCCGCACAATCTTGCGTTGAAATCTCTCGGCAATTTTTCTTTTCCGTCCATATCTAGGGAGGTTAGCCACAGTGCCATGAGCTTTAAACTTCTTGATGACACTGCACACGGAAGACACAGGAACATTCAGGTCTTTGGAGATGGACTTGTAGCCTTGAGATTGCTCATGCTTCCTCACAATTTGGTTTCTCAAGTCCTCAGACAGTTCTTTGGTCTTCTTTCTTTTCTCCATGCTCAATGTGGTACACACAAGGACACAGGACAGACGTTGAGTCAACTTTAATCCATGTTAACTGGCTGCAAGTGTGATTTAGTTATTGCCAACACCTGTTAGGTGCCACAGGTAAGTTACAGGTGCTGTTAATTACACGAATTAGAGAAGCGTCATATGATTTTTCAAACAGTGCCAATACTTTTGTCCACCCCCTTTTTTAGGTTTGGTGTGGAATTATATCCAATTTGGCTTTAGGATAATTATTTTTGTGTTTTTTCATTGAAGACAAATTAAATGAAGATAATAATACCAAAGAATTTGTGATTGCAATCATTTTCAGGAAGAAACTGAGTATTATCTGACAGAATTGCAGGGGTGCCAATACTTTTGGCCACCACTGTAGTTTTGTAGTTTACACTAATAACAATATATAAATATTTACGGTAAGTGGTAATTTACAGCCAATACTAAAATGCTCCTTTATAGAGAAATTACCACTGTAAAGTTAGGTGTTATCTTTTTTAATTTGCTCAAATAGTCTAGAAGAGAGTGTGAAGGGGAGCCTTTCTGTTGATAATGAAAAAATTATCTGTTTGGAGTCCCAAACAAAATAAAGAGTCCTACTTTTCTTCTCTTGTGTAACTTTTTAGTGAATCAAATACTTAGAAGAGTCATTTTGTCATATGGGTGGCATGTTGGCTCCTGTGAGTGTTGTCTTCGATGCTGACCAAGGTCAAAGTTTCCACAAAGCGTGCATATCCTTCCTGTGTAGACATATGTATTCTCCTGGAACACTAGTATCCCCTACATTACAAAAACATACTAATAGATCATTTGGCTTACAATCAGGGCCGGCGTCAGCACCCGGCGCACCCGGGCAAGTGCCGGGGCCCTGAGCAGGCACTGGGGCCCTGAGCAGGCACTGGGGCCCACTGGCGGTCGCGCACCCCGCTGGGCTATGGGCGGAGGAGAGCGGTGTCAGCGCCCGCCCTTCTCCACCGCTTGCTCAGGGCCCCGGCAGCCAGATACTTACCTCTCCCCGTGCCTCCACATATCCGCTGTCTTCCTGCTCTGCGCTCCCTGTGACGTCTCAGGTCAGAGGGCGCGGTGACGCCTTTCCACCGCGCGCTCCCCTGAGCCGTCATAGGGAGCGCAGAGCGGGAAGATACCGGTGACACTGGAGTCTGGACCCGAGCAGCTGCAGCTGGTGAGGAGGAGTGAGGTGAGTATTTGATTTTTTTTTTTTAATGTATGGAGGCATGAGGCATAATATGGGGGGGTGACATCCTGCATGGGGCATAATATGGAGGGGGGGTGACATCTTGCATGGGGCATTATAAAGAGAGGGGGGGTGACATCCTGCATGGGGCATTATAAAGAGAGGGGGGGTGACATCCTGCATGGGGCATTATAGAGAGAGGGAGTGACAGCCTGCATGGGGCATTATAGAGAGAGGGGGTGACAGCCTGCATGGGGCATTATAGAGAGAGGGGGTGACATCCTGCATGGGGCATTATAATGAGAGGGGGTGACATCCTGCATGGGGCATTATAAAGAGGGGGGTGACATCCTGCATGGGGCCTTATAAAGAGGGGGGGTACATCCTGCATCAGGCATTATAAAGAGGAGGGGTGACAGCCTGCATGGGGCATTATAAGGTGGGGAACAGCCTGCATGGGGCATTATAAGGGGGGGGGACAGCCTGCATGGAGCATTATAAGTGGGGGGACAGCCTGTATGGGGCATTATGTGAGGGGTAACAGCCTGCATGGAGCATTATAAGGAGGAGAACAGCCTGTATGGGGCATTATGTGGGGGGTAACAGCCTGCATGCAGCATTATATGGGGGCCAGTATCCTGTATGGAGCGTTATAAGGGGACCAGTATCCTGTATGGAGCGTTATATGGGAGCCAGTATCCTGTATGGAGCTTTATAAGGGGACCAGTATCCTGTATGGAGCGTTATATGGGGGCCAGTATCCTGTATGGAGCTTTAGAAGGGGACCAGTATCCTGTATGGAGTGTTATATGGGGGCCAGTATTCTGTATGGAGCCTTATATGGGGGCCAGTATTCCGTATGGAGCCTTATATGGAGGCCAGTATTCTGTATGGAGCCTTATATGGGGGCCAAGTATTCCGTATGGAGCCTTATATGGTGGCCAGTATTCCGTATGGGGCCTTATATGGGGGCCAGTATTCCGCATGGGGCCTTATATGGGGGCCAGTATTCCGTATGGGGCCTTATATGGGGGCCAGTATTCCGTATGGGGCCTTATATGGGGGCCAGTATTGTGTGTGGAGTGATTCGTTGGTTTCTGAGCTATTGTGGAATTTACAATAGATATCGCTCATGTAATGTAAGAAGTGAAATCTTTGCATTGTACTGTATATACCGTATATTCCGGCGTATAAGACGACTTTTGAAGACTGAAAAATCTTCTGTCTAGTCTGGGGTCGTCTTATACGCCGGTAATGTTTTTGAACTTTCAGAAATTGACATGCGGGGATACTCTGGGGGTGTTAATAAGCTGCCGTGGCCGTATCCCTGCCATGTCGGAGTTAATATAAGGTGGAGGGAGTTAAAATATGGCGGCGGTAGGTCCAGACAGTCAGCGCTTCTGTGCTGAAACTGACACATCGCTGCGCTGTGTCTTCTCAGGCCTGGGACACAGCGCAGCGTATTCCCAGCAGCGGAGACAGACAGAACCTAGCGAACTTTTCTGACACATCGCAGTGTCTTCCCAGCTCCGGACACAGCGCAGGGCTTCTGTGCCGACAGCTTTCACTTGTCACAGAAGCGCTGCGCTGTGTCCGGAGCTGGGAAGTTTTAAACAATCACACAGCCCCATACTGCTTCCCCGCAGCCTCCCACCCCTATCCTCCGCTCCCCTCGCCACCTCCCATCCCGATCGTAAGTTAGGACCGGGCGGGGAGTGCAGCACAAAGGAGCGGGGAGCGAAGGACCCGGGCGGGGAAGCCGGCAGTGAAAAGACTTCACCGCCGGCTTTCCCGTTCTGTGCTGCGCTTTCCCGCCGGTTATTTCAAATGAACAGCTGAGGTATCAGGTGATGCCGATCAGCTGTTCATTTGAAGTAGCCGCGGTACCCTCAGAGGGTTCATGTGAGTTCATGCTTGACTGCATTGCATGAACTCACATGAACTTTCCCACGGTCTCACAGGTCAGCCTCACCTCCCAGACCCGTCATGATTGGTGTGTGCGGGTGTCTGTGCGTGTGTCTGCGAGTGTGTGTGGGGTGTCTGTGCGATGTCTGCGGGTGTGTGCGGTGTCTGTGAGATGTCTGCGAGTGTGTGCGGGTGTGCGCGGTGTCTGTCCGATGTCTGCGAGTGTGTGCGGGTGTGCGCGGTGTCTGTGCGATGTCTGGGGTTGTGTGCGGTGTCTGTGCGATGTGTGCGGGTGTGTGCGGTGTCTGTGCGATGTGTGCGGGTGTGTGCGTGCAGGCAGACATAGGCCGATGTGACACTACTACTCCCATCGGCCTATGTCTGTCCCCCGTCCACTCCTGCCAGCAGGATCAGCTCGATGGGAGCAGTAGTTCCCATCAGCTTGATCCTGCTATATAAATTGCCCTACTGTGTCCCCAATAAATGTTAAATGCATGTCATTGGTGGCCAGTGGTTACCTACAATAAATTAGTTCATACATTACCTGTCCCCGCCGATCGCCACCTAAAATAAAGTAAAAAATAAAAAACTACACCTATACTCACCTAGACACCTAATTCCCCGAAGCCATCGATCTCCTGTAATAAAATATAAAATAATAAACCACAACCTTATCCTTACCCCTCCGTAGTAGTCCACGAGTGTCCCACGAAGATCTCCAGTTCAGAGCAGCCACATAGAATGTGACCGCTCTGAACCGCTGCCGCCGCTAGAATGACGGGGCCGTAAAGCAGCCCCGTCATTGCATAAGCGGGTTCGCCGGAGTTCAGGCAGCGCTGCTCCGGTTAGCTGCTTTACGGCCCTGCTGTATCGTGAGACATTCCCACGGTACAGCAGTGCCGTAAAGGAGGTCTCCGGAGCTGCGCTGACTGAATGCACTCCGGTGACCTCAGTCAGTGGCTCCCGCTGCCGGGAGCGGACGTGTTCCCGGCAGCGTGAGCTTACAGCAGCCATGCACAGCTGTCACCATCTCCAGATGTGACAGCTGTGCATGGGAGATCAGCGCAGGAACGTGGACAGGTAACTATTTTTTTTTTAGTAAACTAAGAATTAAATAAAATGGTGTGGTTTATTTCAAATAAATTATTTTTTTCTTGGTGTAGTGTGTGTTTTGTCTTTTTAACACTTTGTAGGTTAGTAATGGGGGTGTCTTATAGACGCCCATCATTACTAACCTGGGCTTCATGGCAGCTGGCGCTGACATGAGCCCCAGCCCTATTACCCCCTGCCACCGCTACAGGGCAGCGTGGAAGAGCGAGGCTAAGTGCCAGAATTGGCGCATCCTATGGATGCGCCATTTCTGGAGCGGCTGACGGCTGGTGTTTCTAGCCTGGGAGGGGGCCAATATTCATGGCACCCTTCCTGGGCTATTAATATCAGCCCCCAGCTGTCTGCCTAGCCTTTGCTAGCTATTAAAATAGGAGGGACCCCACGTCATTTTTTTGGGGGGGTCCCCCATTTTAATAGCTAGTAAAGGCTAGGTATTCAGCTGGGGGCTGATATTAGCAGCCTGGGAAGCTCCGTGGGTATTACCCCCTTCCCAGGCTTCAAACATCTGCCCCAGCCGTCTGCTTAACCTCCGCTAGAGACTAAAATTAAGGGGAACCCCACGCCAATTTTTTTTAAAATAAATCCTTTATTTTAACACTAAATGACAAGTACAGTAATCAACACTGTCACTGTACTTCATATATATGTGACTGACATGTTTCTATCTATCTAATCTATGTATGATTCTCTATTCCTTCTATTCTAAATTGTCGGGTACAGATGCTGAATTGCCGGCCGGCTTTTTTAAAGAGACGGTGCATGAAAACACTATTATTTTTTTTAAATAAATCCTTTACACTAAATGACAAGTACAGTAAGCAACACTGTCACTGTACTTCATATATATGTGACTGACATATTTCTATCTATCTAATCTATGTGTGAAGCTCTATTCTTTCTGTTGTAAATTGTCGGGTACCGGTGTATGCCGCTGATGAAAATGGATGATAGTAATGTTGTTGTTGTATGCCTTATGTTTATGAGTGACAGTTTTCCTGCTATATACCTGCATGTCATAAGAATTTAAATTAAAAAAGGACCATGTTAAATTCAAATCTGTTTTTTTTTAATTTTTACCGGTGTTTGGTATGCGTTGGAAAAGGGGTAGTCTTATACGGTGAATATATCCTAAACTCTATATTTTAACAGGAAAGTAGGGGGGTCGTCTTATACACCAGGTCGTCTTATACGCCGGAATATACGGTATATATTTCTCTGCGGTATCTGTGCATCATGAATCGTGGTATGTATTAAAGGGGCCCACTGAGACTCTTTCGCCCGGGGCCCACAAAAACCTGGAGCCGGCCCTGCTTACAATAGTAAAAGCAGTCAGCCACCCTCAAAATTTGCTTTAAAAGAGCTATATTGTCATATAGGGGACTTAGCCCCCCATATCATATTAGCACTGTACCTGTTACTGGTACAGGCCCAAGAAAATAATTTTTTTATTCGTATGCAGATAAGGAGACTTCGGTAAATCCTTGGCGTGGCCAAGAGTTCAGTGTAGCAGTACGCCCCCTTATTTTATATGTTGGGGGCTTCCTCCGCTTTGGATTGACAGTTTCATTTCCCATAGTAAGTGCTGCCTAAAATTAGCCGTCATGTGTGCACAGCCTCAGCCTAGCTTCCTATACACATAATGGCCGGGCGCATTTGCCTCCCTTGCTCCTCTCTCCTGATGCTGCTCGATATACTGATATACATGGAAATGTGTCAAGAGAATAACTAAAAAAAAATATGTAAAACCATTACATATTCTAGAAATAAAGCAAATTATAAAGAATTGTCCAGATGTAAGGATAGATAAAGGTAGGATCAGGAACTCAGGAACAAAGATACCAGGATGCAAAATCCACAAATAGGGTCAAGGAAATGTTCTGCAGGTGAAGAGGACATACCAATAAGACTAGCAGATTACAGCATAATGGGAACAAGGCTAGGTGGACATAGTGGACACCTCAGGTAAAAAAATAATCAAAAATCAGGATCAGATTCAGGACGAAAAAAAAAGGAGATAAAAGCAAAGAGGATAAAACTTGTACTTATGTAGACTGAGAGGTTGCTTGGAAAAGGTTAGGTCACGTTCACACATTCAGTATTTGGTCAGTATTTTATATCAAAATTTGTAAGCCAAAATCAGGAGTGGAGCCCCGACAAAGGAGCCCCGACCAAGTATTGAGTGCATTTACTGAACATACATTTCAGTAGGCTAACATTTCGGATTTTAAAAACATTTTTCAAGCTGTTGTTATAAAGTATTCTAATTTACTGAGATAATGACTTTTGTGTTTTCATTGACTGTAAGCCATAATCACCAACATTAACAGAAATAAACACTTGAAATAGATCACTCTGTTTGTAATGACTCTATATAATATATGAGTTTCACTTTTTGTATTGAAGAACTGAAATAAATTAACTTTTTGATGATATTCTAATTTAGTGAGAAGCACTTGTATCTATGTACACAGCATTGACAATAGAATGCTTTGGCCACTGGTTTAAATCTGAAGGATTCTTACAGTATATTTACACTGTGGCTTTATATTGGAAAAATCTAACATGTATTTGCATATGTATGAGGAGTTTGGGAGTTTGAGGCTGATGCTCAGATTTCTGCTGCAGATTTGCTCTCTGCACTGCTGTAGTTCTTACCACCATGATCTCTAGTCATTTCATTTATTGAAGTGATGTTCAAAACAGTATCAGAAAAATTCTCCTCAATGTGAAAAGCATTGAAAATTTCACATTATAAACAATGTGAGTCAGTTTGTGGTTGATTTTCACGTGGATTTTGCAGAATACCGTTATTTTACCATATACCATAGTAATGTAGAATTCTGACGCATCTGTGGCGCCCCTGAGGGTTCAGTCGCCACAGGGGTACTGCACCTCAGTTCGAGGTGTGGTATCTCCTCAGGACCCCACTTCACCACTCAACACTACACCACTCCTGTCCTGTAGGGGGCCTAAATGCACCAGGGTGCTGCCCCAGCCCGGAATAGAGGAGATGGGGGGAACAAAAGATAGGGGGAACCATGTAGTGGGTGAGGGTGGAGAACACACTTTTAGGAAACACTTATTCATTCATATTTAATCTACGGCCATCTTAAGTTCAAGGTCTTTGATTGTGGTCTTCTGCCAGGATCCAGCAAAAGTCTGCAGCTGACTGAAGATACACGGTCCTCGTACTCTGGCCTTGAGACGAGGAACGGGTCAGAGTTAACCCTTGTCTCTGCCCGGTCAGGGTCCTGTCCTAAGAAGGCCCTGGAGGGGAACAGAGGAGATAGGCTCCACAGGCAAAAGGATCCCAGGGGGATACGGACGGAGTGGAGTCGCCACCTGTATTCTTTACTCTGGCCTAGTCAGAGGGATTCCTGCTGCAAGAGGGGTAACCGGCCCCCGATATCTGACTTTGTTACTTCACGTCTCAGTCAGTAAAGCCCGGAGGCTTAGTGGATCCCAGGAGGGATACGGACGGAGCGGAGTCGCCACCTGTATCTCTTACACTGCATTTATCCAGTGGGACCCGGCCTTACACCATGTTCGTACCACACAGTCAGGAGAAGACTTAGTGGGAGAACTTACAAAGGAGAGGAACACACACGAGGGGTCTGGACAGGTGCTCCTGATCTACCTGGGAAGTGCTGAACCCCCTTCCCGATGGCCGCAGTACGCCGTGTGTAGCAGAGAGAAGCTTTGCAGCTGAAGGTTCATCTGAAAGTGAGTAAAGACCCGGATAACTTCACACACTGCCTCAGCCTGTTATTTCCTGCGCGGCACTGCACCCACCATTCCTCATCTCACTGCCCTGAGGCCTGCTCCGCCTGCGGGGAGCCGTTCCATCTTAGCTGCCCGTAACACCAGCCTCAGAGGACTGAAGCAGCGCTGGTGTCCATCACCGGAAACCGCAGGTGGCGTAGTCGAAATACCACTCTTACTTGAAAGCCCATTATTTTTATGTGACAGCCCTGGGCATGGAACAGGTCCAGGCCACGACTGCCTCCCCCTCTACCCCTACACCGACCCGGCTCCGAGTAACCCCATTTCCCAGGGAGGGCTAGAGCATCACACATCTTCTGTACCAATAGTTCATATACAGTATAACAGACTCCACTTACATTGTGTAGAGAGAAAAGGACAAGATCCGCAGCATCTGACTGGTCTGCAGTGTAACTTTCTTTCTTCTCACTTCTCTTTTTTTCACCGTTTTTGGCCCAGATCTCCTTTTTATTATCTCTTTATTGTGTAATATATTTAGAGGAACACATTAAATCATTTATAAACAGCGTTTGATGTACTTTTGTTTTTTTTGAAGCAAAATAAACTATGAAGAATTCAGTCTGTTGCTAGGACAAAGAGTCAGTAAGAGCTCAGAGCAATGATTGGAAACCAGGGAGGACAGGTAAGGACATGTAGAGAGAAAACCGTGGGGATTGTATGAGGACACTATCGGGGCATTGTACATAAAAGTAAGGAAAACAGCTTGATCAAGCATTATGTTGGAACAGATCAGTCAGCAGCCCTATGTAAGTGCAACATTACTGAGACAGGTCTGTTCTCTTATTAACTAAGATGGCAGAAAAAAATATTGCACAGTTCAGCTAACAGAAACAAAGGGGCTGATTCATTAAGACTGGTGTAGTGCATGCCAGTCTTAATGAGGGGCTCACTGCAGTGGCCACTGCTTTTTTCTTGATTGCCTAATCTAGGGATAGGCCATCATTATCTAATCTGTGGGGGGTACAAAAATAATAGTGTCTGAATTTCCCCATAGCAAGTAATAATATCCTCAGTGTATGCTAATACAGGTGAGAATGGCATTCACCTGAGCAGACAACCATGAGCCAGACATGAAGGTCCAATGAGCCATATATGAAGGGGTGGTGAGCCACAATCCACTGAATGGAGACCACAGCTTTAAAAGAAGACAATCAAAGACAAAACTCAGTTTAATCAGATCAACTTTACCTTTTTTCTACTTCATATTCAGTGGCAAATCAGTGCAATGTTGCAGCCATTAAATAGACTTGATGGTCACAATGCTCAGTTGAGGCACTATATCCTAATGGTGTCAGGACTTGTACCTAGCAGCTCTTGTGCACCAGGCGGCAGCTCTTCCCTTTGAGCTATTCAGCTTGCTGGACAGTTCCTTGCTAACCCAGATACTAGTACCTGTATTGTTCCTGATTGACTTCACCCTGAGTTCCTGATTGCCTCTACCCTTTAATCTCCTGATTGAATACCCTACTTAGACCTGGCACTTCCTTCCTTGCAAGATTATTGAGCTCCCAGCCTTTAGTCAAGCTCTCCTTTCACCTGCTGCCTCATCCAAAACTATACTGCTGTTTCTGTGTACCGACCTCTGGCTGTTTCCTGACTACACAACCTGCTCATCCTTCTCCCGTGTACCGACCTCTGGCTGTTTCCTGACTTCGCAACCTGCCTATCCTTCAAACTATACTGCTGCTCCCGTGTATCGACCTCTGACTGTTTACTGACTACGCTACCTGCTGGTGCTGCCACAAGAGGTTGCAATACCACTACTCTAACCCAGCTCAGTTCATAACAAATGATTTAAAAACACACATTTAGGCAGCGTAACATTGCAGAACTAAAATAAATATATATATCTAATCTTTATGGTGATATACAGTACAGACCAAAAGTTTGGACACACCTTCTCATTTAAAGATTTTTCTGTATTTTCATGACTATGAAAATTGTACATTCACACTGAAGGCATCAAAACTATGAATTAACACATGTGGAATTATATACTTAACAAAAAAGTGTGAATCAACTGAAAATATGTCTTATATTCTAGGTTCTTCAAAGTAGCCACCTTTTGCTTTGATGACTGCTTTGCACACTCTTGGCATTCTCTTGATGAGCTTCAAGAGGTAGTCACCGGAAATGGTCTTCACTTCACAGGTGTGCCCTGTGATTGCACAAATGTACAATTTTCATAGTCATGAAAATACAGAAAAATCTTTAAATGAGAAGGTGTGTCCAAACTTTTGGTCTGTACTGTAAATAAAGGACTGGTCTAACTGTCTCTACACCACACTTTCCCCTGATGAAGCCACAACGCTAGTGGCGATACGCGTGGGGTTGTGTTCTTTCTTGACCTTCCCAGTTGCTGCACATGGACATTTCTCCATTCCCTACTCACAGGTTGTATTCTAGAGGCTGCTGAATATTAGCTCAGGGGCCTGTGTCCCTCCTCATACCTGCTACACTTTTTTTTTCTCATTGCAGAAAATAAAAAAATTGGGACTAGCTATTCCTATACATTTGCCCATTTATAATTGTTGCTTTTGCAATAGGGATTTGTACGGATGTACACAAACAAGTTAGGTGCAAGCAATGAGATCACACATCTATTGGTGATGTTTCTGTGCATTAACGGGGTCTTTTTTTGACCATTAAGTTTTCACGTAGAAATGTGGTAATATTGATTCATTGAAGCACTATGCATTTTAAATATTTTTAACCCTTTCATGTTTTGTCCGGTCCTTTTTCAAATTAATAAAAATTATGGTATTATATATATAGTGCTCCCTGTCTTTCTATACATGCCACTTGTTCTTGTTGTTTGTTAATTTCAGAACTAAAATATAATTGAATTAGTTAGTAATGATTTTTTCAGTACCCTGTTGGCTTTACAGGGTTCACCAAAGGTCATTATTACTTCACACAGCCCTTCTCTTGGCATTCACTTTCCACTATAATTCAGGGGATTGTTTTCTGTATCTCATACTCTACCTACATCCTAAGGTATTTTTCGTCAAGGCTCGCCATTCACTACCCCTTTCCCTGTCCTCAAGAGCCCCTCCATCAGCACCCCTCCTAACATCTGTTCATTCAGTTTGCAACATCTAAAGAACTATTGACTAGACCAAACAACAGATCTTCGGAGTAACTAATCCTCTGCTGCAACTACTGTATTCAGCATGTCCCTCTTGCACTAAAATCTTACACAGCCTCCAGAATGACCTAGCCACAACTCTGCCCAGGTATGATCCCAGCAATGCTACATTTCTCCCTGCTTACCTCCATGCTGACGTTCCCCTCCACACTCTCAGCAGACTCCTCCAGGACTAACCCTCTCTGGTCTAATAGGTGATTTGTGAATAAGCCATGAAAACAAACCTCTGTTGGCAAATGATTGGCTTTAAAGGGAAACTGTCACCTTGGAAAATGCTATTTACTTGCATATATGGCGTTAATTTACAGGTAAATAGTGTAATTATGCTGCCCGGTCGCGTTTTTAAAGTACGGCTACAGGGAGAAAATGAACTTATTTCATATATAAACTCATTTTCTCCCAGTAGCCATACTTTCAATATGGCGGCTGGGCAGCATTGTAATTCTTTTTAAATAGTTTTTTTTTCTGCTGAATCTTTGGAACATGTTATTACATTATAGCCTGGAACCACTGTTACTCCAGTTAGAAAAGTTAACACTGTGTACAACAGAAGAGTAAGTATGTTTGAAAGTATAATTGTAATGACCCAAAATTGTAGTGTATGTGCCTTTAAGATGTAGCAGAGCTGGCAGCTAGCTTAGTATGTTTGCTCTATGTTAACATTTCCCTTTGCAGATAATGTACACACGTGGTCAAAATTGTTGGTACCCCTCGTTTAATGAAAGAAAAACCCACAATGGTCACAGAAATAACTTGAATCTGGCAAAAGTAATAATAAATTAAAAATCTATGAGAATGAACAAATGAAAGTCAGACATTGCTTTTCAACCCTGCTTCCAAAGAATTTTTTATAAAAATTAAACTCATGATATAGGCCTGGACACAAATGATGGTACCCCTGAAAATAATGTGACAAAAGGGATATATTAAATCAAGTTGTGTCCACTAATTAGCATCACAGGAGTCTACAATCTTGTAATCAGTCAGTGGGCCTGTATATAGGGCTACAGATACTCACTGTGCTGTTTGGTGACATGGTGTGTACCACACTCAACATGGACCAGAGAAAGCAAAGGAAAGAGTTGTCTCAGGAGATTAGAAAGAAAATTATAGACAAGCATGTTAAAGGTAAAGGTTATAAGACCATTTCCAAGCAGCTTGATGTTCCTGTGACTACAGTTGCACATATAATTCAGAAATTTAAGATCCATGGGACTGTAGCCAACCTCCCTGGACGTGGCAGCAGGAGGAAAATTGATGACAAATCAAAGAGACGGATAATACGAATGGTAACAAAAGAGTCCAGGAAAACTTCGAAAGAGATTAAATGTGAACTTCAAGCTCAAGGAACATCAGTGTCAGATCGCACCATCGTTGTTTAATCCAAAGTGGACTTTATGGGAAACGATCAAGGAGAACACCATTGTTGAAAAAAAATCATAAAAAAGTCAGACTGGAATTTGCCAAACTCCATGTTGACAAGCCACAAAGCTTCTGGGAGAATGTCCTATGGACAGATGAGACAAAAATGGAAGTTTTTGGCAAGGCACATCAGCTCTATGTTCACAGACGGAAAGATGAAGCATATCAAGAAAAGAACACTATCCCTACTGTGAAACATGGTGGAGCCTCTGTTATGTTCTGGGGCTGCTTTGCTGCATCTGGCACAAGGTATCTTGAATCTGTACAGGGTACAATGAAATCTCAAGACTATCAAAGGATTCTAGAGAGAAATGTGCTGCCCAGTCTCAGTCGCAGGTCATCAGTCCTGCATCAGGATAATGACCCAAAAAACACAGCTAAAAACACCCAAGAATTGCTAAGAGGAAAGCATTGGACTATTCTGAAGTGGCCTTCTATGAGCCCTGACCTAAATCCGGTTGAGCTTCTTTGAAAAGAGCTGAAACATGCCGTCTAGAAAAGGCAACCTTCAAACACGAGACAACTGGAGCAGTTTGCTCATGAGGAGTGTGCCAAAATACCTGTCGAGAGGTGCAGAAGTCTCATTGACAGTTACAGGAATCGTTTGATTGCAGTGATTGCCTCAAAAGGTTGTTCAACAAAATATTAAGTTAAGAGTACCATCATTTCTGTCCAGTCCTATTTCATGAGTTTAATTTTTTTTTTAATTTTGTGGAAGCAGGGTTAAAAAGCAATGTCTGACTTTCATTTGTTCATTTTCAAAGATTTTTAATTTATTATTAGTGTTGAGCGAACATGCTCGACACTGCTCGGTACTCGCCCGAGCATCACGCTACTCGGGATGTTCGGCGAGCACCGAGCATTTCCGGGTTACTCGGGCGGGAGCTCGGGTCTCCGCCCTGCATGTTTGGCGCTCTTTACAGAGCCAATGAACATGCAGGGATTGCCAGCCAGTCACTGTAATGCTGCAGCCATGTTGGTTGTGGGCATTACAGTGATTGGCTGGCCGCACAGCGTCACCTCGAGTATTTAAAACCGGGCGCCGCCATCTTGGACACAGTCGCTCCGGATTAGACAGTGTAGGGACAGCGCTGCTGATTTAGGGAGAGATATAAACTGCGAAATAGTTAGTGTAGGGTCTGTAAAGGCTGCCAGAACAAACAAACAGTCCTTTTCAGGACTAATATCCATTCCAGATACCAGGCAGGCAGGCTGTATAGGAGACACAGTGGTTATACCAGCAAACGCTGCATTACAGTCCTGTGTGCTCCTGTTGCTGAAATTGCTGGACTTAGCACCAGGTGTCGGGGGCCAGGAAAAATCCTTTTTTTTTTTCATCTAAATCCTTCTTTTTTTTTCCTCCTTCACACTGTACAAATACCCGTCTTATTAACTTTTTGGTGTGTCCCCCCCCCCCAAAAAAGCGTGTCTCTGATTTTTCAGACACAAATATAACTGTTGAAAATAGTCTGGTGTAGGATAGAGAAACAGAAGTGTTGTTTTGCACTTCCACGGTTCAAACCTCTGTATTATCCATTTTGGGCCATTTGTATCTAAAAAAAAAAACTGTTTGAGTGTGTCGCTCACTGTTCAGCCGCAAATCTATATATTTAAAAAAGTCTAGTATACCCCAGTAAACAATAACTGTGGTTTTGCCATCCCACGGTAAAAAATCTCTATTATTCAGGTTTTGGTATATTTTCCGTAAAGAAAAACAGTAGTGTCTCCTGACTGTTGTGACACAAAAATATATCTGTTGAAAATAGTCTTGTGTAGGCCCGACATCCCAGTGTGGTTTCGCAGATCCACGGGTCAAATCGCTGTACTATCCAGTTTTGGGCCTTTGGTATCTAAAAAAAAGCAGTTTGAGTGTGTCGCTCACTGTTCAGCCGCAAATATCTCTATTTAAAAAAGTGTGGTATACCCCAGTAAACAATAACTGTGGTTTTGCCATCCCACGGTAAAAATCTCTATTATTCAGCTCTTGGTAGTTTTTTCCGTAAAGAAAAACAGTAGCGTCTCCTGACTGTTGTGACACAAAAATATATCTGTTGAAAATAGTCTTGTGTAGGCCCGACATCCCAGTGTGGTTTCGCAGTTCCATGGGTCAAATTGCTGTACTATCCAGTTTTGGGCCTTTGGTATCTAAAAAAAAAAGCAGTTTGAGTGTGTCGCTCACTGTTCAGCCTCAAATATCTCTATTTAAAAAAGTGTGGTATACCCCAGTGAACAATAACTGTGGTTTTCCTCTTCCACGGTTCCAATCTACTCTTTATTACCCTTTTTCCATTGATAGTGCAAGTGTAAGCTATTTTACTTCATTTACAATGGGCAAGGCGCGTGGCAAGGGACGTGGAAGTGGACGTTCTGGTGATTGTTCGTGCAGAGGATGGGGCCGTGGCCAAGGTGAAAATGTGCCACAACCAACAGCTACATCTTCTCGCTCCCACTTCTTGACCGAATTACTAGGGAAGCACAGAACAACACCAGTATTGAGAACTGATCAGTGTGAACAGGTTATTAATTGGATAGCAGATAATATTTCCAGTTACCTGGGCACCACCACCTCCGGTCTGTCTTCCACACGGTCAACTCTTAGTAGCCGTGAGTCTCGACCGCATACTCCTCCTCACCCTGATGCTCCTTCCTCCCACCATGCCGAGTGTCGTCAGACAGCAAGTGATCCCACACTTGGACACTCTGAAGAGCTGTTCACTGGTCCATTTCCATATTTGGGCCCCTCGCCTGATACGCTTGAAGTGGTGGAAGAGGAGATCCCATGTTGCGATGCCCAAATATTTGAACAGCCACGGCCACAGGAAGTCGACGTTGGCAATCTGTCACAAGAGGTGGACGATGACGAGACACAATTGCCAGGAAGTGAGGAGGAGGATCGTGGTGCGCAAGTGGAAGAGGAGGAGGTGGTGGATGATCTAGTAACTGACCCAACGTGGAAGGAGGACATGCAGAGTGAGGCCAGCAGCACACGGGGGAGGGAGGCAGAGTACCCCAACAGGCAGGAAGAAGCAGTGTGGTGGCCGCAGACAGAAGGCAGGCAACCGTTCCCCGTAACACCAACACGAGGGACGTTGCCAGTACAAGCGGTAGGTCTTCCAGAGTCTGGAATTTTTTTAAAGACTCTGCTGATAACCCCAAAAAGGCCATATGTTCCACCTGCCATGCCAGCATCAGCAGGGGTGACAAAACTACCAGCCTGACCACCACCAGCATGATCAGGCACATGGCAGCAAAGCACCCGACTTTGTGGGGCGAAACCCAGGGTCCACGACCAGTGTCAGCGGGTGTCACCACTGCTTCTTCCACTGTTGTGCGTGCAATAGAACCCCCTGTTGTGTGTGCAAGGCAATCCCCTGTCCATACTGCATGTAAAGATGCCCCCTCCTCTCAGTCTTCACTTGTTATGGCAGTTTCTGAAGAAACAGCATCAATGTCCACGTCCACGTCCCACCGCAGCGTTCAATTGTCCATATCCCAGACCTTTGAACGAAAGCGGAAATTCGCAGCTAACGCCCCACAGGCCACTGTCCTAAATTCGCACATTTCACGACTGCTTGCGTTGGAAATGCTGCCTTTTAGGCTGGTGGAGACGGAATCCTTCCGCAATCTTATGGCGGTGGCCGTCCCTCGGTACTCGGTCCCCAGCCGACACTATTTTGCCTGGTGTGCTATCCCCGCACTACAGAAGCACATGTCCCAAAGCATCTGCCGTGCCCTCAACAACGCAGTTACTGGGAGAGTCCACCTGACAACGGACACGTGGACAAGTGCTTGTGGCCAGGGACGGTACATCTCTCTGACGGCACACTGGGTAAACATAGTGGAAGCCGGGACCCAGTCGGACCTTGGGACGGAACACATCCTCCCCACACCGAGGATTGCGGGCCCTATGTCAGTCAGAGTTGCCCCCACAGTGTACAGCTCCTGCGCATCCTCCTCCTCCTCCTCATGTTCAGCCTCCATCTCAGATATCACCACATCAGTTACAAGCTGGAAGCATTGCAGTACTGCCTCCGCTAAGCGGCAACAGGCTGTGCTGAAACTCATAAGCTTAGGTGATAAACCTCACACTGCTTGTGAGTTGTGGACAGCTGTGAAAGAGCAGGCAGATCTGTGGCTGAGACCGCTGAACCTACATCCCGGCATGGTCGTGTGTGACAATGGCCGTAACCTGGTGGCGACTCTGAGGCGAGGTGAGATCACACACGTACCATGCCTGGCTCATATGCTTAACCTCGTGGTTCAGCGGTTTCTTAAATCGTACCCCGAGTTGCCAGATCTGCTCGTGAAAGTACGCCGCCTGTCAGCTCATTTTCGCAAGTCGGCTACAGCTTCCGCCGCCCTTGCTGTGTTGCAGCAGCGTTTGCAGCTTCCGGCACACCGACTGGTGTGTGATGTCCCCACACGTTGGAACTGTACCCTCCACATGTTGCAAAGGATTTGTGAGCAGAAGAGAGCAGTTGTGGAGAACCAGCTGCAACAAGGCCGTCGATATTCAGGTCAGACTCCACAAATAAGACCTCAGGAGTGGACCTGGATGTCTGACATATGTACCATCCTGACAAACTTTGAGGAGGCCACCAAGATGGTGAGTGGCGATGACGCCATCATTAGTGTCAGCATTCCACTTGTCTGTTTTTTGCAACGCTCTCTGCAGAGAATTAAAGAGGAGGCATTGCAGCCAGAGTATGATGAGATGGATCAAGAAGCCGTAGCGGGCGATTACACACAGCCCAGCCTCATCTCATCCCAACGTGCATTGGGGGACAATGAGGGAGAGGAGGAGGAGGAAGAACAGGAGCTGCTATCATGCGTTGTAGACGGTAGCACCTGTACAAGTGTCATACCATCGGTTCAGCGTGGGTGGCCTGAGGACAGGGGGGAGGAGGAAGAGGAGGAGAAGGAGGAGAGCATGGTCAGTCGTCATCTTGGTGAGGACACGGAAATCTTGCCCGTTACCAGTCTGGCACGCATGGCTGACTTTATGTTACACTGCCTTAACCGTGACCCTCGCGTTGTCAAAATGTTGGGTGACAGTCATTATTGGTTGGTGACACTTGTAGACCCCCGCTACAAGGAGAACTTTCACTCTCTTATTCCTGAGGTGAAGAGGTCTACAAAAATGGGGCAGTACCAGAAGGCCTTTGCTGCAGAACTCTTAAAAAAATTCCCATCTGAACATGCTAGCGGCAGAGGTCACAGTTCGTTGCCCAACCAAGGCGTACAGGCGAGAGAGATGCAACTCCAATCCAGCAGAGGCAGGGGAACACTGTCAACGTTCTGGGACAGTTTTCTGACACCCGCCCAGCTTACAGGCCCTGAGGCGCGGGGTACTCTCACAAGGAGTGGAAAGTTTCAAAAGATGGTGAGGGAGTACCTTGCCGACCGTACCAGCGTCCTCCGTGATTCCTCTGTGCCTTTTAATTATTGGATATCCAAGCTGGACACTTGGAATGAACTTGCTCTGTACGCCTTGGAGATCCTGGCCTGCCCTGCCGCTAGCGTGTTATCGGAGCGTGTTTTTAGTGCCGCTGGGGGAATTATAACTGATAAGCGCACTCGCCTGTCAACTGACAGTGCTGACAAGCTGACCCTTATCAAAATGAACAAGGGCTGGATTGGGCCAGACTTCTCATCACCACCAAATGACAGCAGAGTAACATAAAGTCAAATCCACTGTGTTATTTCGGGAGGTGTATTCACATGCACCGCTTCACACCCACACATGGGTATACGCTTCCTCGTTTCGGCTGTTTTATCTTCTTCTCCTTATCCTCAGCCTCCACCACCACTATACCACTAGGGTGCCAGCATTGCAAGTTCCTCCGTCCTTATTTTTGGCAGCTTTTGCTTGCAATGCATAAGCAAATACTATGGGACACCCACTCCCCAATAATGGGACTTATGTTTGTAATATGCTGTACTGCATGGCTCTTGTAAGGGGCATTGCAAGTTGCTCCGTCCTAATTTTTGGCAGCTTTTGCTTGGAAAGCATAAGCAAATACTACGGGAGACCCATTCCCCAATAATGGGACTTATGTTTGTAATATGCTGTACTGCATGGCTCTTGTAAGGGGCATTGCAAGTTGCTCCGTCCTAATTTTTGGCAGGTTTTGCTTGGAAAGCATAAGCAAATACTATGGGAGACCCACTCCCCAATAATGGGACTTATGTTTGTAATATGCTTTACTGCATGGCTCTTGTAAGGGGCATTGCAAGTTGCTCTGTCCTAATTTTTGGCAGCTTTTGCTTGCAAGGCATAAGCAAATACTATGGGACACCCACTCCCCAATAATGGGAATTATGTTTGTAATATGTTGTACTGCATGGCTCTTGTAAGGGGCATTGCAAGTTGCTCCGTCCTAATTTTTGGCAGCTTTTGCTTGCAAGGCATAAGCAAATACTATGGGACACCCACTCCCCAATAATGGGACTTATGTTTGTAATATGCTGTACTGCATGGCTCTTGTAAGGGGCATTGCAAGTTGCTCCGTCCTAATTTTTGGCAGCTTTTGTTTGGAAAGCATAAGCAAATACTATGGGAGTCCCACTCCCCAATAATGGGACTTATGTTTGTAATATGCTGTACTGCATGGCTCTTGTAAGGGGCATTGCAAGTTGCTCCGTCCTAATTTTTAGCAGCTTTTGCTTGCAAGGCATAAGGAAATACTATGGGAGACCCACTCCCCAATAATGGGACTTATGTTTGTAAAATGCTGTACTGCATGGCTCTTGTAAGGGGCATTGCAAGTTGCTTCGTCCTAATTTTTGGCAGCTTTTGCTTGCAAGGCATAAGCAAATACTATGGGAGACCCACTCCCCAATAATGGGACTTATGTTTGTAATATGCTGTACTGCATGGCTCTTGTAAGGGGCATTGCAAGTTGCTCCGTCCTAATTTTTGGCAGCTTTTGCTTGCAAGGCATAAGCAAATACTATGGGAGACCCACTCCCCAATAATGGGACTTATGTTTGTAATATGCTGTACTGCATGTGACGCGCCCCCTGGGCCGTGTGTACACGTGTGTGGGATACCCGGTGCCGGGTCTCTGGGGTCTGTAGTCTCCGTGGCGGTGACCCGGTCCCGTGGCTCAGGCTGGTCAAACCAGTGGCAGTCTTTCTTAGGTTTTGAGGTTAATTGTCCGACTGCGCCACCCGTGGATTGCGGTCAGGGAGTACCACCGCTGCGAGGCAGACCGCTGAGGCTGGTGTTGTGTGCACAGCAGAGAATGGGATAACTCCCCACGGGAGGAGTATAGCCTCAGGGCAGTGAGTGTGGATGATGGGGGTGATGGTGCACGAGCGCAGCAGGAACGACTCAGAGTCTTTGCAGTGCAGTTCAGGGTCTTTACTGATGATTATAAGGTAGACCCTCCCGGGAGTACTGGCTAGCATAAGAGACCTGGTCAGTCTATGAGCAAGCAGGAGTTCCCCTGGCCAGGTGGAGTTGTAGGCCTCCCCGTCTGTCTGCACTCTTCCTGGCTACCTTGCTGTAAGCGTGTAGAAGTAGCCCACGTCCCTGAGTGCACCGTGTAGTGCTCACCCGTATGGCTGGTGACTTGGGGCCTTGTGTTAGCCTCCGCTCCATGACGGTGGTGCTGGTTCCTTGCTTGTGACTGAGCCTCCGGGCTTCTATGGCCAGAGGACCTGAAATCCCCTGCCGGCTGGTTTCTGCTGCTGGATATATAAGTCCTCACAGCCTCGGACTCCTGTGTCCGGTTCCTATTGTCTTCTGCCAGGGCGAGCTCTGCTCAGCTTCCAGCCCCTGGTCTTTAGCTCCTAGCTCCTACAGAGCTCCTTGCTGTTACTTTCCCTTGCTCTCACTCTGACTCTGACTGTTCTCTGACTCACTCAACCCCGCCCCAGATCCAGTTTATAAGGGCAGAATTCTCCCCTCCCAGGACTGGGGCAGGAGGATGTTGCATGTTTAAGGGATCCTGACCAGGAAACCTCCCACTTGCTCTCCGACGTAATATCTCTATTACTGTGGTGACCAGACCCCTGGGGTGCCACACATGGCTCTTGTAAGGGGCATTGCAGTTCCTCATAATTTTTGGAAAGCCTTCCATTCACTGCTTAGGCCAACAGTGCACAGGAGACCCAGTTGCTATAAATGGAAAAAAAGGTTTAGTTAACGCCCTCTGACCTCCATGTCATTTCCAAGGGGCATTGGAGTGCCTCGAAATTTTTGGTAGGCATTGCACTCACTGTATGCCCTATAACTGTGTAGCCGAACCGCTCCTTTTGTTACAGAAACATATCCTACAAGACATATCTGGTTGACTGGCCTGATATTGATGTGAATGGTCCCTGTTCCTCCTGCTCTTTCTCCTTTGCCACTACCTCATCCATCATTTAACACCTGAAGCTTTGTTTTAACGGGAGTCATAGAACTTGGATAGTAGCAGCAAAACATCCAGCAATCCTCGGAGGAGGTAGGATATGCGCCAAAACGCTGACCACCTCAGGCCTAGCCGCTACTACATACATGCGCTTGCATTACAACAAAACAAAGCAGATGCTAACTTCTATCATCCTCATCATGCTCCTCACCTTGGCACTCTCAACTCCCCTGATGGAGAAGCCAGGGCCCACCGGAGGAGTCTGATAGTCCGGTGGGCTCTTCCAATGCTGCCCTAAAGCAGGCCAGGCTAAGAAAAGTGTGGGAAAGGTTACAGGGACAAATAGGGGTGGCTGGGGACCGAGTATGGCCACCCGGCCACCCCCTGGAGGCTAGGGAGCAAGCGGCCACACCCGGCCACCAGGCGGCTGGGGACTGAGTATGGATACCAGGCCGCCGACACAGCCATGGCGTGGTGGCCAGATTCCGCCTCCACATGCCTAAAAGGCCCAATTTAAAGTGCAAGCAAGCAAGCAGTATGGTATTGCAGCCTGGGGGTGGGTGGGTGGCAGGCTGCATACTTGCGCTTGCATTGCAAGGAATGGGAGAGGTACAATTGAACACTGCCCTGGGACAAGGACTTGAATGGGGATAGTTGCAAGTCTGCAATGACAGGTGCAAGGTGGGAGGCATCTTCGCATGTGCCATGAACAGGGGTTTGGCATGCACACACTACAGCGGAATAGGCTCTCCTTCCCACTAAATGCACTGGGGAGGGCACAGGTAATGTTTTGGTATACGCGCTTAATCTTATGTATAAGGCACACCAGGACAAATAGGGGCGGCTGGGGACTGAGTATGGATACCTCGCTGCCGAAGCAGCCATGAGGTAGTGGCCAGCTTCGGCCTCCTCCAAACTAAAAGGCCCCATTTCAAGTGCAAGCTAGCAGTATGGAATTGCAGTCTGGGGGTGGGTGGGTGGCAGGCTGCACACTTACACTTGCATTAAAAGAAAACATAGCAGATGCTAACTTCTGTCATCATCATCATGCTCCTCACCTTGGCACTCTCGACTCCACCGATGGAGAAGTCAGGGCCCACCGGAGGAGTCTGGTTCTCTGGTGGGCTCGTCCAATGCTGCCTAAAGCAGGCCGGGCTAAGAAAAGTGTGTGGGGGGATGTTCCACGGAGAAATAGGGGCGGCTGGGGACCGTTTATGGACACCCGGCTGCCCCCAGGCGGCTGGGGACCGTGTGTGGACACCCGGTCGCGGGGCGGCTGGGGACCGAGTATGGACACCCGGCATCCGGGCTTGGGACTGAGTATGGATTCCAGGCCGCAAACACAGCCATGACGTGGTGGCCAGATTCCGCCTCCACATGCCTAAAAGGCCCAATTTCAAGTTCAAGCAAGCAAGCAGTATGGTATTGCAGCCCTGGGGGTGGGTTGGTGGCAGGCTGCATACTTGCTCTTGTATTGCAAGGAATGGGGGAGGTACAATTGAACACTGCCCTGGGACTAGAACTTGCATGGGGATAGTTGCAAGTCTGCATCTTCTGATGCGGCAAGGATCACTTATGATGGGCACACTTTTAGACAGTGACCTGGGAGTCAGAGATGTTTCCAGGGGTCTTCCCCATGCTGTTCCCATGTCTTTTCAGCACTTTATGCATGTGTCACACAGCACATGGCCAGATAAGGTTGTAAAATGTTAAAATGACATTTCCCGGTGAATGCATTTGTCATAGTTGAAAGCAATACAAAAGTGCAAAAACGCATAAAAAATGCTACTTGTGAACATAGCCGAAGGTGTGGAGGAGTATTTTTGTTTTTTGGTCATTTATTTTAACTTATACACAAGTCTTTTCCCTGGAAAGGATGTTCCTTAACATATTTCACAGGAAAAAAGTTTCACTTTCGTTTTTGAACGTTTTATTGTGAGCCCGTAAAAGTGGCTTAATACCTCTGACCACGTTGTTGACAGCAGTGACCTGGGGGTCAGAAATGCTTCCTGGGGCGATCCCCATGCTGTCCCCTTGTCATTTGAGCACTGTCACTATCGTTTTGGGCACTTTTTAGGCTTTCTACAGACTGCCGGGGGTGCCACCGCAAAAATGCTCATGTCTCCCATAGACTAACATTGGGCTCGTTGCTCGGGTCGAGCACCCGAGTATCACGGCGAGCTCGGCCCGAGCTTCGAGCACCCGAGCATTTTAGTGCTCGCTCAACACTATTTATTATTACTTTTGTCAGATTCAAGTTATTTCTATGACCATTGTGGGTTTTTCTTTCATTAAACGAGGGGTACCAACAATTTTGACCACGTGTGTACATGAGAATTCAGTACATAGAAGTAGTTTCTATATGCACAAAGTGAGGTTTTTATTATGTTCTGCCATTAGGAGGTTGTTAATGGTTAATAAAGCAGCCCTGCTTTCTATATTTGGCCATAAGGTCACATGGTTAAACCACATGACCAGGTATTGGACCTAGCATTGAAGGGAAGTTAGATTGAATCGTCCTGGAGAAGTTGAGAGAGCAAGTTAGGTGAGCGACCATGGCTCCTATATATGAGAAATCATGAGATGAGCGAACTTGTTCGGAAAACATTTGCCAATCTCAAAGTCGGCACGAACATTGCACATTCGGATTCGTGTTTGGGCTCCCGAGTGCTTTACTCAAAATCGGTAAAATTCAGCCAAAGTTCGGTAAATTATCGCATTTCCACTAATGCTTTTGTTAGGACTTTGGTTAGGACAGTGGTACTGTATGATGAGCTGGAAGGGGGGACGTGTTTGATGAGGGGAGGAAGTGGGGAGAGGTCAGAGGAGCGGCGGACTGTTATTCTTAATTTTTTTTTTCTTAACTTAACGTGTGGAGATTCTGGCAGCCAATCAGGGCTCAGAAACCATCCACAACGTCCAGACACAAGGGCTTGTGTCATTGACTGATGAAGTCACATGTCTCTCTCCATATAAAGAGTGGACATGTTGTTTTGGTGCCATTTTGTCAGTGTAATAGCGCAGAGAGGCTGTTCCTGCTGCTGCTACTGAATAGTGAAATAATTAGGTAGGCGGTTGATTGTCAGTCAGCTAGTTAAGATAGGATCCTGTATGGCTATGAAATCGACCTTCCAGCATATCAATCCTTTTTGCTAATTGTGTGGTTCAGAGACACCAGGTCACATTTCAGCATATAACACTTTTGTGCTGCTAATATTGTGCTCCAGGCAGGAGTCCACATTTGAAACTATAAATTATTTGTGCTAATAGTGTGGTCCTGAAAAAAAGCCACATTTGTCCATATAAATATTTTGTGCTGGTAATATTTTTGGCCAGGCAGGAGTCCACATTTGAAAATCTACATTTTTGGTGCTAATAGCATGCTACAGAAAGCAGGCCACATTTCTGCATAAAAATATTTTGTGCTACTAGTTTGCTTCAGCTAGGAGTCCAAATTTCTGAATCTAAATTTTTTTGGTGCTAATAGAGTGTTCTACAGAAAGCAGGCCACATTTCTGCATATAAATAATTGGTGATACTAGTTTTGCTCCAGCCAGGAGTCCACATTTTAGAATCTAAATTATTTGTGCTAATAGCATGCTCCAGAAACCAGGCCACATTTCAACTTTTGATTCTTTTGTGCTAATATTGTACTCCATCCAGGAGTCCACATTTCTGAATCTAAATTCGTTGTGCTAATAACATGCTACAGAAAGCAGGGCACATTTTAGCATCTAAATCCTTTGTGCTAATTGTGTGGGCCACCCAGCAATCCACATTTCAGCATGGGACACGGCTTGCACCAGCATTTCTAGCTTAAACATTGATCAGTAACAGGTGGATGAGTAGCAGGTGTAGGCCTGGTGCTCTGAGAGCCCTGCCAAATTCAGGCAACACACATGGAGACCCAAATTGGAGTCCAAACATTTCCAAAAATTCGGGGCAGACACCACTAAAGTAGCATTAATTTCCCCATAGTAGAAATAGTATAATGGGTCTATGACACCCCTTCCACCTCAGGCAACTCACCAGATGGAGACCCAACTTGGAGTCTCCACATTTCAAAAAATTGGTAGTAACATCAGCAGGAATAGCAACAGCAGGCACAGAAGCCATGACAAAGGTGTCACAGACTGCAATAACGCGAGATCAATGCAACACACTAAAAACTACACCATTGCTTAGTCTGCCCAGTCTGTGACTGGGGTGCAAAAGTCATTGGAGATCCATGAATTCTTCATCTTGATGAAAGTTAGGTGGTCTACACTTTCAGGGGACAGATTGATGTGCTTATCCGTCAGGACACCACCAGCAGCTCTGAAGACACGTCCTTAGAGAACGCTGGCTACTGGGCATGAGAAAACCTCCAAGCCGTGACAGGCAATCTCAGGCTACTCTTCCATTTTTGAAGACCAAAATGCAAAAGGGTCCAAACCCTCCCCGATGGCATTGATATTGAGCTTGATGTTAGAACCTTGCTGTTAGGTTTTTTTTCCTTTGCTGGTCACATGACCTTGTTGGCCTATTTAATCCTGCTCCGCCCTTCTGGCTTTGCTGGACTTCATTGTATATCTACTTTCTAGCTAGCCTGTGCTCTGTATCTAACTCTGTTAGTTTGCTTGGTCTACGGACCTCTAGGTTCTATCTATTTTGTTTGTTCGTCTGTCTGCTACTATTTCTGTTAGGAGGTGTCCCATATTCCTCCCAGTCCTTAGTACTTGTAGGGATTCCCTCCCCAAATCTATAGGTCTCCGTACAGACTAGATTAGGACTTTAGCAGGTCTGATCGCAGGATCAGGTTCCCTGTTACATCGTAGGGATTCAGCTGAGTCTTATAGTAGGGACAGATCTCCTCTCTTTCCTTAGCTTTGGTAGCAGAACATAACAGTAAGTCCAGCCTGTAAATTCTCTAAGGAAAGATTTTTTTTTTTGTTCCATCATGGTGTCGGTTCAGGATTTGGCTAAACACCTGCAGGGACTCTCTCTGGAAGTGGCCGAGCTCCGTCAGCACGTGAGTAACTGTCCTGGAGCATATTTCTTGGAGCCTAAGGTATGTTTGCCGGATTTATTTTTTGGTGAACATCGAGAATTTTTTTCATTTAAAAATGCTTGCTTATTGTATTTTCGTTTGAGACCCAAGTCCTCTGGGGATGAATCCCAGCGCGTAGGGTTCATAATGTCACTTTTGCGCAAAGAGCCTCAGGAGTGGGCCTTTTCTTTGCAACCTAGTGATACATGCTTCAGATCAGTGGATAGTTTTTTTTCTGCTTTAGGACTATTATATGATGATCCTGACCGTGTGGCATCAGCTGAGACTGAGTTGAGACGTTTAAAACAAGGATCAGGTAATATGGAAAAATATTGTACACATTTTCGTCGTTGGTCCACTCAAACAGGGTGGAACGATTCTGCTCTGAAAAGTCTATTTCTTGCTGGGCTCAGTGAAAAGGTTAAAGACCTGCTAATTGCTTATCCTACACCTGAGGATTTGCAACAGGCTATGCAATTAGCTATACGGGTGGACAGAAGACTGCGTGCTAGGGTTAATGAGAGCAAATCCTCTGCTATGTCAGTTTCTGGTTATGATAATGTGTGTACTAACAGTGGTGAACCGATGGAGATTGGATCGGTGGCACCTCGCTCTCAAGAAAAACACCGTCGTTTTTCAGAAGGCTTGTGTTTCTATTGCGGGAAATCTGGTCATTTGATTAAAGGCTGTGAGCTTCGTATGAAGAAAGAAAAAAAAATGGTCAGTCACGCCCGTATTGCCTGTTTAAATTCCAAGGGTATATTTTTAGCTGCTTCCACGATTGCTCAGGAAAAATTAATGGAATTTCGGGTGTTTGTTGATTGCGGGTCTACACTGAATGTTATTGATGGGGGATTCGTGGAAAAACTCAATTTAAAACCTGAACCTTTATCATCCCCCATTGCTGTGGTTTCTGTGGATGGCTCCCCTTTGAAGAATATTACTCTCAAGGTCAGTGAATTTCCTCTCACTATTAATGGTGTTCACCATGAGAAATTGGATTTGGTAGTGTTGAATAACTTGCCTTCTCCAGTAATATTGGGTTTGCCCTGGTTAAAATTTCACAATCCTGTACTGGATTGGTCTACCAGTGAAATTAAATCCTGGAGCCATAAATGTTATGACAAGTGTTGTAACGGGCGTATTGCAGCTTTGGATAGGGGAGAATTGCCTGTTCCTATTCAGGATTTTTGGAGAGTTTTTTCTGAGAAAGAATCGCAGGTTTTGCCTCCCCATAGAGACTATGATTGTTCTATTGAATTTGTCCCTGGAGCGACTCTTCCTAAAAGTCGTTTATTTAACCTTACTATTCCTGAGAGGAAGGCTTTGGAGGAATACATACAGACAAGTTTGGCCGCCGGTCACATTAGGCCCTCTAAGTCTCCTGTGGCGGTTGGATTTTTTTTTGTAAAAAAAAAGGACGGCGGTTTACGTCCTTGTCTGGATTTTCGTGAGATTAACAAAATTACGGTACGCAATCCTTACCCACTGCCATTGATTCCTGATCTGTTTAACCAGTTATTGGGGGCCAAGTGGTTCTCTAAAATTGACCTTAAGGGGGCATACAATCTGTTGCGCATGAAGGAGGGTGATGAATGGAAGACTGCTTTTAACACTCCTGTGGGTCATTTTGAGAATCTGGTTATGCCTTTTGGTCTTACCAATGCTCCAGCATTTTTTCAGAATCTGATTAATGACATCCTTAGACCTTTGATCGGTAAAAATGTGGTTGTGTATTTGGATGACATTTTGATTTATTCGCCAGATCTGGAGTCTCATTGGCGGAGCGTGCGTGAGGTATTACAGTTATTAATGGACAATTCGCTTTTTGCTAAGCTGGAGAAATGTGAGTTCGCTGTACAGAGAATTAGTTTTTTGGGCTACATTATCTCCAGCAAAGGTTTTGAGATGGATCCGGTTAAGGTTCAGGCTGTGCAGGAATGGCCTAGGCCTATTGGTTTGAAATCAATACAGAGGTTTTTGGGTTTCGCCAATTACTATAGAAAATTCATAAAAAATTTTTCTAGTATTGTCAAACCTCTGACTGATCTCACCAGGAAAGGTGCTGATGCGGTTCAGTGGTCTTCTGAGGCCATTGAAGCTTTTGTGTATCTCAAGGAGAGGTTCACCTCTGCTCCCATCCTTATGCAGCCTGATGTTACTAGGCCGTTTTTGGTTGAGGTTGATGCTTCCTCTGTGGGGGTTGGCGCAGTATTGTCGCAGGATAACGGGGATGGATTACATCCCTGTGCATTTTTTTCAAAAAAATTTTCGGAGACTGAATTGAATTACGATATTGGTAATCGGGAATTATTGGCTATTAAACTCGCATTTGAACACTGGCGCCACTTCTTGGAAAGTGCGGAATTTCCCGTTCAGGTTCTTACGGATCATAAAAATCTGATATATCTTGACGCTGCCAAGCGCCTGAATGCCCGTCAGGCTAGGTGGGCACTGTTTTTCTCGCGGTTTAATTTCTCCGTTACTTACATCCCTGGTACTAAGAATGTTAAGGCGGATGCCTTGTCTCGCAGTTTTTCTCCCATAGTCGGTGCTGAGAAAGAGGAAAACATTTTACAAGAAGGTGTTGTGATAGCTGCTTTAGACTCCGTTTTGGAAGATGAGATTCTTAAAGCTCAGGAGAATGCCCCATCTAACACTCCTCATGGGAGGTTGTTTGTGCCTGGGACCTTTAGGAGAGATTTGTTTGTTGAGTGTCACGAATCTCGGTTGGCAGGTCATCCCGGAATCTCTGAGACCAAGAGACTGGTGGGTCGCAGTTTTTGGTGGCCTGGATGGCAGAAGGAAGTCATTAAGTGGGTGCGCCAATGTACTATATGTGCTAGATCTAAGTCCTCACATACTCCTGCTGCGGGGTTGCTTTGTCCTTTGGAGGTCCCCAGTGCTCCTTGGACACATTTGGCTATGGACTTTATAACTGACCTTCCCCCCTCTGAGGGTTTTACTGTCATCTGGGTGGTCGTGGACCGTTTTAGCAAGATGTGTCACTTGGTTCCCTTCGTCAAACTGCCCTGCGCTAAAACTCTCGCTAAGGCCTTTGTCAAGGAAATTGTCAGACTTCATGGCGTTCCTACTGACATTGTTTCTGATAGGGGTCCTCAGTTCGTGGCTCGTTTTTGGCGTGCCTTTTGTGACAGGTTGGGAATTCATTTGTCGTTTTCGTCCGGATATCATCCTGAATCTAATGGCCAGACAGAAAGGAAAAACCAGGATGTTGAGCAGTTCTTGCGTTGTTTTGTGGCAGACAATCAAGAGGGGTGGTCTGAGTTTCTGCCACTTGCCGAATTTGCTCTGAACAATCATACATCTTCTTCTGCTGGTTGTTCGCCTTTTTTTTGTTGTTCTGGGAGACATCCGTCGTTTGGGTCGTTCTCCAAGTTGGGATCTGCCGTGCCTGAGGAGGAGAATTTTTCCGGTGATTTGGAAAGAGTTTGGACGGATGTGCGTGGTAATCTTCAGGAGGCCAACAGAAAATCTAAAGACTACTTTGATAGGAAACGACAGGAGGTTTTGTTCGCTGTTGGTGACATGGTTTGGTTGTCCTCTAGGAATCTGCGGTTGAGGATTCCTTCTAAGAAATTGGGTCCCAAGTTTGTAGGGCCCTTTAAGGTGCTTCAGGTTGTCAACCAATCTGCTGTTAGGTTGGAGGTTCCTACCTCCTGGAGAATTAATCCGGTCTTTCATGTCTCTCTGTTAAAAAAAGCTGTTGTGTCGGATGGTGACGCCTCTGCCTCTGTTCCTCCGGTGGTGGAGGACGGGGAATATGAAATTTCTCGCATCCTTGACTCTAGACGGTATAGAGGTAGTTTGCAGTATCTTGTGGCCTGGAAAGGTTTCGGACCCGAGGATAACTCTTGGGTGAGGTCAGATGATGTTTCCGCGTCCAGACTTATCAGAGCGTTTCACAGGAGATTTCCTGATAAGCCTGGTCCTAGGGGATCCGGAGGATCCTCTTAGAAGGGGGGGTACTGTTAGAACCTTGCTGTTAGGTTTTTTTTCCTTTGCTGGTCACATGACCTTGTTGGCCTATTTAATCCTGCTCCGCCCTTCTGGCTTTGCTGGACTTCATTGTATATCTACTTTCTAGCTAGCCTGTGCTCTGTATCTAACTCTGTTAGTTTGCTTGGTCTACGGACCTCTAGGTTCTATCTATTTTGTTTGTTCGTCTGTCTGCTACTATTTCTGTTAGGAGGTGTCCCATATTCCTCCCAGTCCTTAGTACTTGTAGGGATTCCCTCCCCAAATCTATAGGTCTCCGTACAGACTAGATTAGGACTTTAGCAGGTCTGATCGCAGGATCAGGTTCCCTGTTACATCGTAGGGATTCAGCTGAGTCTTATAGTAGGGACAGATCTCCTCTCTTTCCTTAGCTTTGGTAGCAGAACATAACACTTGAGGTACTCCTGCACCATCTTCTCCAGTCGTTAACTACATGTCAGACTTACAGACTTATATTCTGTTCTGCTGGTACATGGGCTAGTCTAAAAAATGTGTGAAATTAAATTGTTTTTTCTGGAGGAAACCCACGTAAACACGGGGAGAACATATAAACTCCTTGCAGATTTTGTCCTTGGTGGGGTTTGAACCTAGGACCCCAGTGCTGCAAGGCTGATAATGTTTTTGTGTTGACAACTTGACTTTCCTGAGGTTGGAAGTCTAGAACTGCGATGCATTCTGTGTGCTTCACTGTGGTCTTGGAGAAAATCACTCTTAAGATTGACTACAAGCGTGTTTTGATACTCCAGCAGTCGCACGTCATTTCCCAGTGGGTGAAGCATCTGGCAAAATGTACTCTTGTACCATGGATCTAGCAGAGTGGCAACCCAGTAATCAAAACTATTTCTAATCCTAACAATACGGTCAACTGTCATGTTGCAGATAGTGCAGCAAGAAGACGCTCATGTGTCGAGTGCTTCCATGAGGTTCAAGTCCTTGGTGTGTTGGTGGAGGGGTAACACTCAAGCTTGCTTCCTCCGTCCCCTCCCGCCAACGATCCTCTTCATCTCCTGACTGTTGCGCGCTCATCACCTCTTCCTCCTCATCCTCTTCCACTTGTTCCTTGGCTTCTGCACCTTCACTAACAGCTTGTCTGGTACCATGATCCCCCCTCGATCGCTCTAATCCACCCTCCCTTAGCACCCGCCTGTGTGACGACAGTCCGGAACTTAGAGATATTGTTATCCCTTCTGCATCCTCTTCTGCTTCCTCCTCCTCCTCTGGGACCACCACCTCCTCCCACAGACTATTGAAAGTGTGCTCCAGCATGTAGATGAACGGAATAGTAATGCTGATGATGGCATCGTCAGTGCTAACCATCTTAGTAGACATTTCGAAACTGTGCAGAAGGCTGCTCCACATCTTGCTAGAGCCTGAGAGGAAGTAATCAGACTACAATACCTCCAAGCCTTCACAAGGGAACATGTGAATATCACTGCACCTCCCTGTAGCAAACAGAAAGTATTTAAACACCCAGGCCTGGGTGTCAATTAGCAGGAGGGAGGTAGCCGCTGGGTCCTAGAGTGAGACAGATCTAAGAAGATGTCTGTAATGCCAAAGGAAGAGATCTTCTGCAACCAACTGTGAGGCGACTGTCTGTCACATCTGACAGACCCGTGACATGGGGATTTCATGACTTGATGTATAGTGACACCTTGGTGTCTAGTGCTTTAGTTCTCCATCCCCTGGTGTGTAGTGGTTTAGTTCTCCAACCCTAGCTGTTTAGTAGTTTAGTTCTCCATCCCTAAGAACTCTACAAGCCTTGGGGATTCCAAGACTTGTGGAGCATCCCCTTCCCCACCTGCCCCCACAGCCACCAGAGTCACCTAGTGCTCAGTCAGTGAGATGTAACGCCCCTGGCGACATGCTGGTGTAGCGCAGGCACATCTTTCTAAGAGAAGTAATGGCAACTAGGCAACTGGTACTGGGGGACTGCGGCGGCCATCAGGTGGCCATCAGGTTTTAGAAACTGTCTGAATCCGCCAGGTGGAAAGGCAGCATTTCTGTGGCCAACAGATTGGAGATGGTGAAGTTCAAGCTCTTAGCTTTGGCATGTGTAGGAGGAAACAATCTTTTACATGACCACAACTGCGGGACTGAGGGCTGGATGATGTGCTGAGAGAGGGCACGACAAACTGCTGGACTGTGAGTGAGGTGCAGGCGGAGATGTGATGGTCGATTGAGAAAGATGTGGTGTGCTTGATGAAACAAAAACAGATATGTCCACTTCTGTAACAACTGACGGGCACTCACTCACCCTGACTGTGGCTGGTAAACAAGTGAAGGTTCTGCAGCCAGAGACCTGTGTGAGAACACTTGACATGGTGACAGAGGAGGAATAAGCAACAGATATGGTTGATGGGGTGGCCGGTGGTTGGTTAGGCCCACTAGTCCGCATTTTAGCGCAGTGAGATTCCCAGAATAACGCATTTTGATTGCGCATGTGCCGCATCATTCATGTACTAGCCAAATTTTTGGATTTTTTACCTCTATTGAGTAGTTTTTTACAAAGTTGGCAGATAACATGAGTTGGGTCATCCTTTGCAGCCTCAAAAAAGGCCCAGACTAGGCAACATTTGCTGCCCCTGCGAACTGCATACCCACGACCGCTGCTGGCTACAGCTAGAGTTGTGGTTGAGGATGCAGTGCTTGTCGTGGTTGCATCACTCCGTGTCTGTGCAGGAAGCCGCAACGTAACCTCCTCTGCTGAGCTACTCAGCTGCGTGCCTCTGGGTTCACACCAAATGTGATCTACAACTTCATTGTCATCCTCTCTGTTCTCCACTCCTTGCACTGAGAGTCACCCTCCTCCTCTTCCTGTTTTAATAGCATAGTATAGTGTGCGTGCACTCAGGTATCTGAGCCTCATCAGGATCATCTCCACCCCCATGGGTTAACGTCTGGTGACGAAGGTCTGGATTCTGCTCAGACCCAACTTCGTCCGGCTCTGGATCCAAGTGAAAAAAAAATTGGGCATTTGTGCAGATGCTTTCCTTCTCTTGAGTCTGTGAATCTTTGGAGCAGATCTCTGATGTCCATGTATTACAATGTGTGAACAACTGTGCAGACTTGCCCATCTGTGGTTCCACACAGTCAGTTGGGTGGTTGGAGAGTTGTGACACGAGGGGGAAACAAGGGTAATTGGCGTGCCACCTCTGAGTACTGTACTGTGTGTGATGTTGAGGTAGAGGAACCACTTGATGCAGAGCTTGCCATCCACTGGAGCACATGCCCTTTCTGGCCCTCATCTACAAGGCGTACCGCTGTGTGGCTGCCAAAGAAGATAAGTCGAGTAGCACATCCACCAACAGAAGTTGTCAAAATGCTGCAGCAAAACAAACCTATTTCTCATTTCTCATATCATCCCTGTCTCACAACCCTAAACAGCTATTCAGTACTTTCAAATCTCTCCTCCGTCCTCCAGCTTCCCCTCCCTCTCCTCTCATCTCAGCTGAAGATTTTGCCTCATTCTTCAAGCAGAAGATTAACAACATTAGGCAATGCTTTTGCCTAGAGTCCTCACAGCCATCCTCATAACTACTCAACTCTCCTCCTCCAAAACCAGCTTCTCTACCATCATGGAAGAACAATTTTCCTCTTTACTCTCCAAATCACATCTCACCACCTGTGAACTTGACTCAATCCTGTCCCGCCTCATTCCAAACCTTACCACAGTCTCCATCCAAACCCTAACCCACCTATTCAACCTGTCACTAACAACTGGTGTCTTCCCCTCATGCTTCAAACATACCTCGATTACACCCATCCTCCAAAAGCCCTCCCTTGATCCATCCTCTGTGTCTAGCTATTGGCCCATATCACTTCTCCTCTATGCCTCAAGACTACTAGAACACCATGTCCATTTTTAACTGTCCTCCCACCTCTCCTCCTGCTCCCTCTTTGATCGCTTACAATCTGGCTTCCGACCGCACCATTCCACTGAAACTGCCCTGACTAAAGTCACCAACGACCTACTAACCACCAAATCCAAGCTACACTAGTTTGTCCTCCTCCTGGAGAATCTGTCATCTGCGTTTGACACAGTGGACTATTCCCTGTTACTACAGACTCTGTCATGTCTTGTCATTACAGACTTGGCCCTTTGTTGGATCTCCTCATACCTAACAGACCGGACATTTAGTGTCTCCCACTCACATACGCCCTCTTCATCTCACCCCCTAACTGTTGTTGTCCCCCATGGTTCAGTTCTAGGACCCCTACTCTTCTCCATCTACACCTTCGGCCTGGGACAGCTCATAGAGTCTCACGGCTTTCAGTATCACCTCTATGCTGATGACACAGAGATCTATCTCTCTGGATCTGATATCACATCCTTACTAACCAGAATCCCACAATGTCTGTCCGCTATTTCATCTTTCTTCTCTGCTAGATTTCTGAAACTTAACATGGATAAAACTGAATTCATCATCTTTCCACCGTCTCATTCAACCCCCCCAACTGACCTATCCATCGAAGTCAATGGCTGCCCACTCTCCCCAGTCCCGCAAGCTTGACTCTGATCTCTCCTTCAAACCTGAGATCCAAGCCCTTTCCCCTTCCTGCCGACTCCAAATCCAAACTATCTCCCGGATCCGCACATTCCTCAACCATGAATCTGAAAAAACACTAGCGCATTGCCTCATCATCTCTCACCACGACTAGTGCAACCTCCTGCTCTGTGGCCTCCCTTCTAACACTCTCGCACCCCTCCAATCTATCCTATACTCTGCTGGCCGACTAATCCACCTGTCACCTAGCTATTCCCCAGTTTCTCCTCTCTGTCAATCCCTGCACTGTTTCCCCATTGACCAGAGACTCCCGTTTAGAACCCTAACTTTGGCATACAAAGCCATCCAAAAGCTGTCTCATCCATACATCTGTGACCTAGTCTCCCTGTACTTACCTGCACGCAACCTCCGATCCAGACAAGATCTCCTTCTCTACTTCCCTCTCATCTCCTCTTCCCACAATCACATACAAGATTTGTCCCGTGCATCTCCCCTACTCTGGAACTCTCTACCCCAACATGTGAGACTCTCGCCTACCGTGGAAACCTTCAAAAGGAACCTGAAGACCTACCTCTTCCGACAAGTGTATCCTCACCCATCCCTTGTAGATTGTGAACCTCGCTGGCAGGGTCCTCTCTCCTCCTGTACCAGTAGTGGTGACTCGTTTTTGTTCAAGATTATTGTACTTGTTGTTTGGTATGTATACCCCTTTTCACATGTAAAGCGCCATGTAATAAAGGACTCTATAACAATAAATAATAATAACACTATTTGTACTCTGAGTCAGTTGATGCCACTTTTCCTGGCGTCTGCCCCTAATTTGAGCTGTTTTGGCAGCTTTTGGGCCCCCTGAAGGTGTTGTCTATGCATTTGGTTTTGCTTCTTATTGAATTCAATAGGGTTTGACGAACTGTTCGGCGAACATTGGGAAGTTCACTGATCAGAACTGAACAGAACCTTGAAAAGTTCGCTCATCTCTACATACAAGCAGAAAGTGAAGCTCAGCAATTACTGCACTTGATATACAGTATATCTGCATTACTATACTGGAAAGTAACTGATTGCTGCATAGGAATTAAATCTTTGTTCAAGCCTCATTAATCTGGATGTACTTGTGTATTCTTGCAACAAGTAAATGTTATCAACAACCCCCTGGCCTCCCTGTTTTCTGGACTATTTGGAGTGACCCACATTACACCACACTGCCAGGAAGCAGAGGTTATTTAAGTGTATCCTTGCATCACAAACTCGCTTTTCTTCTTGTCATGCCATGGTGGAGTGGTAACTTCCTCACAACACATGTTACATGGCATGACACATAATCAAATAGTTAATCTTTAGTGTGCCCATACATGACTAACAATATGATTTAGAAAAAAATGAGATTATGTAATGACATAAGTGAGTAGCTCTGAAATAGATGATATATAACAGACTAATAAATATCACAGAAATCACTTTTTTTCCAGACTCAGTTATTTTATTATATTTGTGATGGAATTTCAAGAGTTCCTCTGAGATTCTGCACTAAAATAACCTTGGTAACAAGCCTAGTCTTTTGATATTTAGCTGCAGGACATGAAGTACTCGAAGACTGCTCAGGTGTCTATACTGAAATTATTATGTGTTTGAGATGATATAGCTGATTGCATTTTCCCACAGAGCAATACATGCTTCAGATTTAGATAACACATTTTAGGGCTCCCGAATGAATAATGGTTTATTAGTTAAAATAATAAAATATTACATTTTAAGAAAAAAAATCATCAAATATTACATTTTAAGAAAGAGATGATTGAAGAGCCTTTATTGGTGCCAGCAGGGTACAGATAAATTATGTAGAGATAGAGATTGGAAACACAGATATATCTGTACGGCTCTTTGAATCATTAAAGATACCTTATAATATCGATCAAATTGGAGATTTGAAAATTTACAAAGAATGTGTTTGTTTCAATTTCTTTGATGTGAGACAATTATAATTTGGAATTGTTGCTCTGCGTATTAGCTCTTCACTATGTAACTTACTAATGACATATTTGATCTTTTTAGCCTATTTACATAGCATCACATCCGACTGGTGAAGAATTGGAACATAGCAATTATCTTTTACGAGTGTAAAAATATGTAACGTGAACCAGACTGATGAATGAGTTTTTGCATGCTGCTTTTTCACCCAACCAGTCTCTGTACAGCATTACAATTTGAAGCTGCCAGATTGAGCTGCTTATGGAAAAGTCGTTTATGTAGCCCCAGGCTAAAAGGGTCACAGAAATTGAAAAATTCTCTGCCTGTTAACACCTATGCACGGTACTAAAATAGTGGTTGTTACTTGGTTTTTAAAGTAAATATTTCCAAAAAGATGCCATGAAGGATTAACACACTGAGCCCTGACCCTGAGGTACAGCCTCTAAAGTAAAGTTTGGGTGTTCTGTACCTCATAACCAGGGGTTTAATTATAGTTAGTGCAGATGTTGCAGTTAAATGCAGCTCCTGGAGCCCACGTAAGAAGAACAGTACTATTAAAGCCCCGTGATAGTTGGCCAGTTGGGGGTCCTGTTGGAGATTTTGCATTGCAGGCCCCAAGCTTTAAGTTATGCAACCATAGGGGTAGTGGCTGGCACATCCAGAGGAGAGCCCAGTCAATCAATTCTTGTCACCCTCTTTGGGGGATAACCGTAAAGCTAACTTGTCATCGGCATTGCACTTGGCCTAGTAATTTTACAAGACTGATTAGACTGTGTTCACACTTGTCTCAGTTATAATGGAAATAGTTTGCATTGCTGAAATTATTGCATGATAGATACCACTGGTGCTAATGGGTGCCATTGACTAACAATGGAGTCCTTTAGGTTGCTTTGTGATCTTCACCTATTCGCATGTAACACCTGCACATGGAACTGTCAGATCAGCTACTGATATACTGGGACTTACAGACACTGAGAAGAGCTTTGCAGCTGCTGTTAAACAGGGACCTACAGACATTAATCGTTTTTCCCCTGAGCTGCAGTGGACTACAATTCCCAGGGACCTTTGTTTCACTCAGATGACACAGCCTGGAAGGATAGAAGGAGAGAGAGTGGATTGGAGGAGGAGGGACTTGGGGGAGGGAACTGGGCAGGAAGTGAAAGTAAAAGTTCAGAGGAAAGAGAGCGTGGCAGCTTGCTGTGAAAGACGGACTGCTGTGGATTTGTATTCCTCTACGCTGCAGAGTGTTGCCGTCCCCTCTGATATACCCGCACTGCTGGAGAGAGCGCGGCCTTGTCACCCTGTGAAGCAAGTGACATCAAGGACTCGGAGAGTTCTGCCGGCACTCCCACCATATAAAGGGCTGAATCCTGCCGCCCCCAGCTGGTGTCCAGGGAAACATACGACCGTTTGAGAAAAACCGTGAGTGCCCTTCTGAGACTTGTGGTTCTACCAGCGCTATTTACAGTTAATACACTACAACCCAGACTATTGACATTAATATTCATCTAAGTGCACCAACGGTTATAATTTGCGTGCCAACATCTGCGGCAACTGGGCCCCAACGTTTGGACTGAGTTAGTACAAAAAAGGGAAAACCTGCTACGTTATATTTGCAGGTCGGGGTAGAATTAGATTGTGATATGTATATGACTTTTACAGAGCGCCGTTACTTGTATTGTATGTTATTTCTTTAAATCCACCTCATTTCTGCTGCATAGCAATAAACCTGTTAAACAGTTTTACTCCTGTTCTGGGTGAGTGTGTTCTGAGCTGTGGCAGGGGCTTCCCGAATCAGTCCCTGGCAGAAGATAACAGTCCTTCTGCAGTCCCAGAGAGAGCTCCAATCAAGATTCGGGTGGAGGCACTGCGCCCTAGAGAGGTGAGACCCCCCATAACACTCAGCGTACCGTGGTAGCCCTAAAGGGGTGTTACACGCAAAAAGATTCGCAAACGTTGCAGGACTATTTGCCCCATCTAATCTGCTGGAACTGGCAGTGTAAGCTATTAACAGAGACCCCTACAGTAATGTGAACACAGCCTAAAGAAAGCACCTTTGTTATCAAAATAAATAGTTCTATAAGTTCAATTTACACTATGCTGTTTCTCTATTGCTTTTGCTAACATACTTACTTATGGGCATGCAAGTTCAGGGTGCAGTGGATGTTCTCTGCATGCTCTGCAGTCAACAGGTTATTGTGGTCCAAGTCATTGCTGTACAGTATGACCCCGATTCATTAAAACTGGCGTTTTGTATGCCAGTCTGAATGAGGGCCATGTAGTTATAAGATGCGCTGATTTTATTAAGAGGCACACGCCACTTAATGAATTTAGTGCATTTCATCAGTGGTGTGCACCTGTGTGTGCCTTATCAGAAATGTTACTTCAGTCAGGGACTGGAATAATATTTCTGGCATAAGAAACGCCACCATTACATTATTGATAAATATGACTGGTGGCCTAAGCCAGGCAATGGCCAGGCTCCTCGTCAGTTCCGCTCATTTTGGTGTAGCTGGCTGAAACTGTTGGAAAATACCAAAAGTTGCGAAATTTGTGTGTTGGACAAATTTTTTTTGACTTTTCAAAGTGTTTTGTGCCAGTTTTATGGCGTAAACACTTTGATTGAACTGAACCTAAATCTCTAAATGCTCAGTCAATATGACTGCCCCGTTTACCATGTACAGAAAATGTATTTTAAAAAATCATAATCAGAAAATAAAAATTGCTGATAAAGAGAGTGTATTTCAACATCTGATTCTAATTATATGTGATGTATTCCCTTTAATATGTATCTAAGTCTTTCCAAAATGTTCCCAAAATATTTATAATGTGCTGTATTTTCCGAACTATAAGACGCACCGGACAATAAGATGCACCTAGGTTTTAACCCTCCGTCACATACAATAGGCCTGACAGGCACATCTCTTTTACTTTCATTTCTCCTTCCTCACCAGATTGTGAGGAAATCCCCTCCCTCCAGGTAGTCTCCTGTCTCTAGCAGCTCTGTGAAACCTCATACCACAGTTGGATTGCAGAGCTTCAGGAGGACAGATATAACTGCGCTAATCTCTCAGGCTCATTGTATGTGAACACGTCACACTCAATAAGGTTGGTATTTTATGTTTTTATTCATCACAATTGTTTATTTAGCTTGTTTTATGAATGTATAGCACAAAGTGTGAGGATATTTCATAGAAATAAGGCAGATTAAAAAAGAAAGTGTGCTGCTCAGGCATATACAGTAGTTCCCTAACACATATTCCTTCTCTTGCTTCAGATTATCTGCTGAAATGGAGCGGAAAATGTACAATTTATCAAAAAACCTTGATGTTGAGGAAGTAACAAACATGCTGTTAGTTGATGCAGACCCCACACTGAATGAGGATTTAGGAGAGGAAAGTGAGATTGATTCTCATGATGAGGTGGAAGTATGTGAAGTGGATTCTGAAACAGAGCAAGATGGTGACAGCGATGAGGATGAAGATGTAGAATCTTATTATATGGGAAAAGATAAAAAAAAACCAATGGAACAAGAAGCCACTCCAGAAAAAACGTAGGGAACCTCAAAACATTATTACTCACCTTCCTACAGTTATAGGAACTGCAAGTAATGCAAAAACTGCAGTTGAATGCTGGAATAGTTTATTCACAGATGACATTCTCGACTCTATTGTCACATATACCAACCAATATATAGACATTATAAAGGACAAGTTCATCTGCAACAGAACCATCAAGGCCACAGATGAAATAGAACTGCGTGCTTTTTTTGGATTATTATACCTTGCAGGAGCTTATAGGGCAAATAGACAAAGTTTGGAGGAACTTTGGAGTAAAGATGGGGATGGAATTGAAAAATTTGGCCTTGTTATGTCCATAAACAGATTCAAGCTTCTAATTCGTTGCCTTCGGTTTGACGACAGAACTACCCGAACCGAACGTAAAACACATGACCGACTTGCTCCAATTCGTGATATATTCCAAAAATTTGTTGAAAACTGTAAAAAAAGCTATTGCCCTGGGGAGAATCTCACTATTGACGAAATGCTCCCTGGTTTTCGTGGTAAATGTGCCTTTCGTCAATATATTCCATCAAAGCCTAACAAATATGGAATAAAAATGTATGCCCTTGTTGATGCCAGTAAGACCTACACTTACAACCTGGAAGTTTATGCAGGAAAACAACCAGAAGGTCCTTACTGTGTCAGCAACAAACCCAGTGATGTTGTAAAAAGACTGGCTGAGCCCTTATTTGGGTCGGGTCGCAATATAACAGCTGACAATTGGTTTTCAAATTGTGATCTGATTGATTATCTGAAAATGCAGAAGCTTTCATATGTCGGAACTGTAAGAAAAAATAAAAAAGAATTGCTTACACAGTTTGTAAGTGTGAAAGGGAGACAACAGTACAGCAGTATGTTTGCATTCCATAATGGAAAGGTTTTGGTTTCCTATGTACCACAAGCAAAAAAAATTGTACTTCTTCTATCAACACTTCATGATGATGATGCCATCGATCCTGGGACTGAGGCACAAAAAAACCCGGAGATAATTACATTTTATAATGCAACCAAAGGGGGTGTTGATACAGCTGATCAGATGTGCTCAACTTTCAACGTCAGCAGAAACACCAAACGCTGGCCAATGGTCATATTTTTTGCTATGTTGAATTTGGGTGGTATAAATTCACAAGTTATTTACCTTGAAAACAAGCTTGAACCACTCCGTAGATGATTCTATCTGAAAAAATTGGCCCATGAGCTAGTGCTTGGAGAGCTACGCAGGAGAAGTATGAAAACAATCGGTATCCCCTCTCGCCTTCAAGTTCAGCTCAAAAGATTCCGCCCAGAAGATGATAGTGAAAATTCACCACCTGCACCACCTCCCAAAAGAAGGAGATGCACCACCTGCACCACGGAAAGCGGAATCAGAAGGCTTTCTAATTATGAATGTCACAAATGTCATAATGCAATCTGCCTGACACATGCAAAAATGATGTGTAATTCTTGCTCTTTGCTCTGCAAGTGTAATTTTTCTGGGGAAACTTCAGGATCTAATTCTGATTGAATATGTGTTTAATAGTACTTAAGGTACCTTAAAATTAAGTTTGTTTCCATAAATTTTCTTTGTAGAGTTTTTTGACAGAGTTGAACTGGGGACTATTTGGCGGGAGTTTTGAAATGTTTGTATTTCAGAGTTATTAGTTTTATGTTAAGTAAATGGTTTTTTTGCACCTGATTATCTGTAGTCTCTTTTATTACATCCCTATGAAGGTCACTGATCACTTTTAGAGCACTGAAATTGCAAACATTAGATATTATAGGTATTTTTCTAGCCTGCGCCTGACAGTTACATTGTATGTGAACTCGTTAGAACCGATATTGTACAGTCATGGCCAAAAGTATTGAGAATGAGACAAATAGTAATTTTTCCAAAGTTTACTGCTTCATTTTTGTAATGGCAATTTGCATATACTCCTGAATGTCAAAGAGTGATCAGCTTAACAGCAATTACTGTACTTGGAAAGTCAATATTTGCCCAGAAAATGAACTTTAACCCCCAAAACACATTTCAACATCATTGCAGTCCTGCCTTAAAAGGAGCAGCTAACATCGTTTTAGTGATTGATCCATTAACACAGGTGTGGGTGTTGATGAGGACAGGGCTGGCGATCAATCAGTCATGATTAAGTAAGAATGACATCACTGGACACTTTAAAAGGAGGCTGGTTCTTGGTATCATTGTTTCTCTTCAGTTAACCATGGTTATCTCTAAAGAAACACGTGCAGCCATCATTGCACTGCACAAAAATGGCCTAACAGGGAAGAGGATCGCAGCTACAAAGATTGCACCTCAGTCAACAATCTATCGCATCATCAAGAACTTCAAGGAGAGAGCTTCCATTGTTGTCAAAAAGGCTCCAGGGCGCCTAAGAAAGACCAGCAAGCGCCAGGACCGTATCTTAAAACTGTTTCAGCTGCGGGATCGGACTACCAGCAGTGCCGAGCTTGCTCAGGGATGGCAGCAGGCTGGTGTGAGTGCTTCTGCACGCACTGTGAGGCGGAGACTCTTTGAGCAAGGGCTGGTTTCAAGGAGGGCAGCAAAGAAGCCACTTCTCTCCAGAAAAAACATCAGGGACCGACTGATATTCTGCAAAAGGTACAGGGAGTGGACTGCTGAGGACTGGGGCAAAGTCATTTTCTCTGATGAATGCCCTTTTCGATTGTTTGGGACATCTGGAAAACAGCTTATTCGGAGAAGAAGAGGTGAGCGCTACCACCAGTCTTGTCTCATGCCAACTGTAAAGTATCCTGAAACCATTCATGTGTGGGGTTGCTTCTCAGCCAAGGGAATCGGCTCACTCACAGTCTTGCCTAAAAACACAGCCATGAATAAAGAATGGTACCAGAATGTCCTCCAAGAGCAACTTCTCCCAACCGTCCAAGAGCAGTTTGGCGCTCAACAATGCCTTTTCCAGCATGATGGAGCACCTTGCCTTAAAGCAAAGGTGATAACTAAATGGCTCATGGAACAAAACATAGAGATTTTGGGTCCATGGCCTGGAAACTCCCCAGATCTTAATCCCATTGAGAACTTGTGGTCAATCATCAAGAGACGGGTGGACAAACAAAAACCAACAAATTCTGGAAAAATGCAAGCATTGATTATGCAAGAAAGGACTGCTATCAGTCAGGATTTGGTCCAAAAGTTGATTAAGAGCATGCCAGGGAGAATTACAGAGGTCTTGAAGAAGAAGGGGCAACACTGCAAATATTGACTTGCTGCATTAACTCATTCTAACTGTCAATATAACCTATTGGTACTCATAATATGATTGCAATTATACTTCTGTATGTGATATAAACATCAGACAAACACTAATAAAAACCAGAGGCCAGCAGATCATGTGAAAATATAATTTTGGTGTCATTCTCAAAACTTTTGGCCATGACTGTATGTGCCAGAGGGTTAAAGGAGGAAAATAGGAAAAAAGAATGTAAGCAAAAAATGTGGTCACGATGCCCTGTTATGGGGGAGGGGGTCTGCTGCTGACACTGGTATTGGGGTAATGTCCCCCAATTCTGTTAATATCCTCCATCCTGGTATGTATGGCCCCTCCTTCCTGGTATAAATGCCCCCCATCCTATCCTGGTATGCATGGCACCCCTTTATCCCCCCATCCTGGTATGCATGGCACCACTTAATCCCCAATCCTGGTATGCATGGCACCCCTTTATCCCCCATCCTGGTATGCATGGCACCCCTTGAGCCTCCATCCTGATATGCATGGCACCCCTTTATCCCCCATCCTGGTATGCATGGCACCCCTTTATCCCCCATCCTGGTATGCATGGCACCCCTTTATACCCCATCTTGGTATGCATGGCACCCCTTGAGCCCCCATCCTGGTATGCATGGCACCCTCTGAGCCCCCATCCTGGTATGTATGGCATCCTCTGAGCCCCCATCCTGGTATGCATGGCACCCCTCTGAGCCCCCATCCTGGTATGCATGGCACCCTCTGAGCCCCCATCCTGGTATGCATGGCATCCCTTGAGCCCCCATCCTGGTATGTATGGCACCCTCTGAGCCCCCATCCTGGTATGCATGGCACCCGTTTATCCCCCATCCTGGTATGCATGGCACCCCTTGAGCCCCCATCCTGGTATGCATGGTGTAGCACCCTGAGGATTCGGCTGCTACAGGGGTATTACACCTCAAGCCAGAGGTGTGGTATTCCACTCCCGGGTAAGGATGGAGTGTGGAACTGAGCTCAGTAGGCTGCATGCACTACATACATCCCATTTCCGGGGGACAGACCAGTGGTACTCCCACTAGAGAAATGTGCAGGTACGACAGTGTCTGTCCCTGGCTGGAGTGGGAGGGGGGTGGAACATCCCAGTAGTGTAGGGGCAGATAGGGGGAGCAGTCTGGGTAATGCTAGGAGCTCATTGGGTGCTGGTCACCTGAGCTCACACATAGAGGGAGTATATAAGGTGGGAACCATCTTAGATCAGGGTCAGTCTGTCAGAGTTGAGTCAGAGAAGCAGAGCAGCTCAGCCAGCTCCAAGGCCAAGAGAGAGAGAGAGGAGAAAGAAGGACCCAGAGGGGGAGAAGAGGGAACTCCAAGAACCCAAAATTAGACCAGAGGGTGAAGAGTTGGCACAAGGGTACCGGATCCCAAGCTGGTGGAGGGCCCTAATCCTTAGCCAGAGACCGGAGGTCGTGGGCAGGATCTGCCACGACCACCCACTAAATCCACCCGGAAGGCAGATCAAGAATAGGGTCAGGGAACCCAGAGACAAGGGTTTTACCAACAAGAGGCCCGAGGGAGCCGGACTTAGGTGGATCCCTGGTGGGGAAGGCCAGAGAGAAGGACAAGTCAGAAAGGGAGCTCAGGACCACACTCCAGAATCACCTGGGGGTTGGCCGAGTCCAGGACCTGGTGGACGCAGCACGGCTCGGGTGGTCACTCAAGGCCGGAGTGACCAACACAAAAGCAGTAAGTAAAACCCTGAACTGCACAGCCCGACTCGGAGTCTTATTACCACTCTCACTGCACCACCACAACCACCACCCTCTACAACTGACCCCCTGAGGCTATACCCCTCCCGTTGGGGGTTATACTACCTGAGCTGCACACACACCACCAGCCTCAGCGGACCCTGCTGCAGCGGCGGCCGTAGTGACCGCAAATCAACGGGTGGCGTAGTCGACACTAAAGAACATCCAGCAACATCTGTAGGACTGCCACACACTGAGCTTGATACCCTGGGCACGGACCGGGTCACCGCCACTCGGAGACTACAACCCCCATCTGATCCGGCTCCGGGTATCCCCCAAACAACACGGGCCCAGGGGGCGCGTCAACTTTGGCGTAGTCGGCAGGATTACGTGCCCGCAACAACCGGGTACTGCGTGCCTGAAGAAAAGTTCACCATTACCTTAAAAAGAAGTCTCCCGCCGGTTCCGGAGGGTCCCCGCCAACGGACCCCATCACAGGTCGTTTCCCGCCGGTTGTCCACCATTTGCAGCTTTTTCCCGCCATCCATGGAGTTTCCCGCCACTGGGAGACGATTCCCGCCATTTCCAAAGATTTCCCGCCTTGGAAGAGCGGACGCCATTATGGGCGTGCCAGAGGGTGGCAAAAGGCCACCTCCCATCGTGGGCCAGGTCGAAGAATGGCGCCAAAAGCGGAAACCGCGCCCACCAACAGAAACTGTGATGCTGGAAGTGTCCATCAGCGTAAGAGAACTGCCCCTGGAACTGACAATCACAAAGTTGCCCCGGGACCACCCTCAATGTGGGCGGAGACAGAACAAGAGAGCAAAGATGGGTGTCGCCTGGAGCAGTCTGGAGAGAGCGCACCCGGAGACAAGAAGTCTGGAGAGGAGTCCAGAGAAAGCCTACCCGGAGATGGAGGGAGAGTCAGGCAGCACCGACCCAGTGGTCAGGAGCCTGCTGCAAGCAACAACCCCACTAGGCCTAGTGGAGGTCCTGGCACAGCTCCCCCGAGACCGGGAGTGTGCACAGACTGCGCTGGAGGGCCTCGCACGGAGGATGGCCCGGGTGCAGCGAGAGACGTTGGCGGAGTGGAGCCGAGAGATGGCCCAGCAGACCGGAACCCGTCAGCGGAGCACGCCACCCGAGACGAGGAGACAGACCGCCTCTGAGGATGGTGCAGGAGGACTCAAGGCCGGAGACGGCGCCGAGAAGGGAGCTGAACGGACGGAGGCAGGTAAAGGGGACGTCTCTACCCCGAGCCGGGAAACCATGTACCTGCCCCAGCTCCCCGTCGCAGAGCCCGAAATTCCCCCTGCCGTGCCCGTCGCTGCATCGTCACCGCCGCAGACTAGGCCTCAACCGGAACCCGCGGCCGCGACCCCTGTGACGTCACGCGCTTCGACCCTGAGCGCGGCAAAGCAGGAAATACCATCAGCCTGGTCGCAAGGCCTAGTACCCCCGGGCGCCGCCATTCCAACAGCGCCCCCTACCTCCGCGGAGCTACCAGCCTGGTCGCAGGGCCGAGTAACCACGGGCGCCGCCGTTCTTACGGTGCCCTTTTCCTTTAGCGTGCCCCCAGCCTGGTCGCAAGGCCTGGTCAACCCGGGCGCCGCTACCACCACAGCGCCCATAACACCTAAAGTACCGCACCTGGGTGAGGACCTGTTCGCCCAGCATACGTGCCCGGATGGGCAGCCCTTCATATGGCCACCGGAGTTTCACCATCCCCGACTCCGGAAAGAAAGACCCCTAGATGAACCCCTGATTCCGGTTCCGAAGCCCGTCAGGAGGACCCAGCCCCCGCTAGAGGAGGCACAATTTGAGTGAGACCCCACCGGAGGAGACCTCATGGGGTTCACTCAGGAGACTCGGGCGGCCGCAGCGGAGCGTGCAGAGTGCTGCCGCCAGCAGCTCGAGGTCTTCGAGAAGGAGCGGAGAGAGAGGCGGGTCCGGGAACAGCAAGCACAGATAAGGAGCGCGGAGCAGAAGAGCCGGACCAGGAGGAACCCCCGTGCAGCTCATGGTCCCCGTACCACCGGGACTGTGATTAAATTCAACCTGCAGCATGGGTGGGGCTTCATAAAAGACCATCATACCCCCGGCGACGTCTTTGTCACACGCAGAGACGTAGAAAGCCATCTGCCGGAGGGACACAGAGGTCGTGACCTGTACGTAGGGGACGAGGTCACCTTCACCCGGCACAAGTGTGCCAAAGGACCCTACGCCCTCCATGTACATCGCCTGACGGAGGAGGAGCTGCGGTGTGAGGAGGAGCAGGAGGACCCGGACGGGTCTAAATCCAAAGAAGGAGCAGGAGGACGCCGTCGTTAAAGTACGGTAAAGAGACTGTAAATAGTTACCCATCGGGGTACAGTGAACTGTTGCTGCTTTAAATAAGTCCCCGTTGGGACAAGAGTGAACTGTTAACCCGTGTGTCCCTATTCCCATTACCTGGCCGAGGACTGAGAGCGGCCATATTCCCCTTGTATATAGTTGCGCTTCCTAAGGCGCCCCCTACCGGTTTTATAGTAAACTGTTGTTTTTCTTAAAGAGACTGTCGCGCTTTTCCCGGTCACAAGTTGCACCGTGGCCGGAGGAGCAAGAGTGTTTACAAGGACGTTATTTATGAAGAGTTTTTATGAAAAGTTTTATGTGATGTTTTATATGTTTATGTTTATGAAAAAAAAAAAAATTGTATGTTTTGGATGTTTTTGTATCTTACAGCCCGAGGACGTGCTGTGATTTACCAGGGGGGAATGTAGCACCCTGAGGATTCGGCTGCTACAGGGGTATTACACCTCAAGCCAGAGGTGTGGTATTCCACTCCTGGGTAAGGATGGAGTGTGGAACTGAGCTCAGTAGGCTGCATGCACTACATACATCCCATTTCCGGGGGACAGACCAATGGTACTCCCACTAGAGAAATGTGCAGGTACGACAGTGTCTGTCCCTGGCTGGAGTGGGAGGGGGGTGGAACATCCCAGTAGTGTAGGGGCAGATAGGGGGAGCAGTCTGGGTAATGCTAGGAGCTCATTGGGTGCTGGTCACCTGAGCTCACACATAGAGGGAGTATATAAGGTGGGAACCATCTTAGATCAGGGTCAGTCTGTCAGAGTTGAGTCAGAGAAGCAGAGCAGCTCAGCCAGCTCCAAGGCCAAGAGAGAGAGAGAGGAGAAAGAAGGACCCAGAGGGGAGAAGAGGGAACTCCAAGAACCCAAAATTAGACCAGAGGGTGAAGAGTTGGCACAAGGGTACCGGATCCCAAGCTGGTGGAGGGCCCTAATCCTTAGCCAGAGACCGGAGGTCGTGGGCAGGATCTGCCACGACCACCCACTAAATCCACCCGGAAGGCAGACCAAGAATAGGGTCAGGGAACCCAGAGACAAGGGTTTTATCAACAAGAGGCCCGAGGGAGCCGGACTTAGGTGGATCCCTGGTGGGGAAGGCCAGAGAGAAGGACAAGTCAGAAAGGGAGCTCAGGACCACGCTCCAGAATCACCTGGGGGTTGGCCGAGTCCAGGACCTGGTGGACGCAGCACGGCTCGGGTGGTCACTCAAGGCCGGAGTGACCAACACAAAAGCAGTAAGTAAAACCCTGAACTGCACAGCCCGACTCGGAGTCTTATTACCACTCTCACTGCACCACCACAACCACCACCCTCTACAACTGACCCCCTGAGGCTATACCCCTCCCGTTGGGGGTTATACTACCTGAGCTGCACACACACCACCAGCCTCAGCGGACCCTGCTGCAGCGGCGGCCGTAGTGACCGCAAATCAACGGGTGGCGTAGTCGACACTAAAGAACATCCAGCAACATCTGTAGGACTGCCACACACTGAGCTTGACACCCTGGGCACGGACCGGGTCACCGCCACTCGGAGACTACAACCCCCATCTGATCCGGCTCCGGGTATCCCCCAAACAACACTGGCCCAGGGGGCGCGTCACATGGCACCCTCCGAGCCCCCATCCTGGTATGTATGGCACCTTCTGAGCCCCCATCCTGGTATGCATGGCACCCCTCTGAGCCCCCATCCTGATATGCATGGCACCCCTTTAGCCCCCATCCTGGAATGCATGTGTGGCGCCCCTGAGGGTTCGACCGCCACAGGGATGCTGCACTTCTCTAATGGAGTGTGGTGTTCCTCCTCTGAGGTAAGAACAGTGCGATGGTCAGGACCCTTCCTTCACATCCAACACCACACTTCTCCTCCAGAGGGGGCTAGAATACACTAGCTGCTGACCTCCTGGTTACAGGGAGACTGGGGAACCAAGAGTCAGGGGAACCATTTAGTGGGTGAGGGTGGAGGACTCACATTTTAGTGACACTTTAAATTTCATATTTAATAATAAAGCCATTTTGGTTCTTGGTCATGGTATTGTGATCTCCCTCCCTGAGTGTGGATCCTGTGTGGGCCTGCAGAGGACGGAGACATGGCCCTCGTACCTTAGCCTTGGGTCGAGGGGCAGGTTGCAGATAATGGATGTCTCAACCCGGTCAAGGACTATGACCAAGAAGGCCCGGAGCTTAAGAGTGTAGCTCCACAGCAAATGGATCACGGGGAGGATGCAGACGGAGCGGTGTACGCCACCTGTCCTCGCCAACCTGATAAATTCAGAGGGAGTCCGGCTGCAAGAGGGGTACCGGCCCCCGACACCCGACCTTGCTACTCTACGTCCTGGTCGGGAAAGCCCGGTAGGCCCTGAGGATCCCACCGGGTATTGGAAGGAGCGGAGCTGCCACCCGTGCCCTTTTTCTGAGAGGAGTTCAGAGGGAGACCCGGCCTATCTACACACACAGACAGGAAAGGATACGGTCTGTAGTTCAGGAACACTCCGGTGCGGGGTCCTGATTGAACGCTGGACTTACTCGGAGGTTGTCGGACCCCCGTCCCTGGTGGCAGCAGAACTCCGCGAGGAGCAGGGAGTCGCCTTCCTTCTGCCGTCTCTCATGTGAGTAAAGCCTTGGAAGTTCACCCCTATGGCCTCCGGACTCTTTATTCTGCGCTACACCGCACCACGCAGACTTTCTAGACTACTACCCCCGCCATCCTGTCTCTCTGCCCTGAGGCCCTGCTCCGCCTGTGGGGAGTAGCAACGACGCCGGCTGCCCTAACACCAGGCATCAGCGGACTGCAGCAGCGCTGGTGGCCTTCACCAGGTACCACAGGTGAAGCAGTCGTTATCAGCCACTCGACCCGGATAAGCCCATACCACCCTTTTTTTAATGTGACGGCCTGGGCACGGAGCGGGTCCGGGCCACGGCTGCACCCCATCTCTCCATCACAGGACCCGACTCTGAGTCCCCCATCTCCCAGTCGTAAACAGGGGCTTCTGAGAAGAGGCGTCACAAACTTGGCGTAGTCGGCAGGATCGTTTCCCCGCAGCAAAGGAAGGAATTACCCATTGCTACCGGGTACTGTGTGCCTTACACCTTGGACTTTCATTTTCCACTTAAAATGGCACCCGCCCAAGAAGAACAGGCGCCATAATGCTGTGAAAAGACGGTCTTCAAACACCTCCCATCGTGGGCTGGGCTCCCGCTTGGCGCCAAAAGTGTGGACTGCCCCTTCCATCAGAGACTGTCCGCGGGGTAATGCCCGTCAAACTGGATGGGCTGAATGAAGACGGGCCTGTCAACATGCCGCCCAGGAACCGCCCCGAAAGAGGAGGAAGAAGAAAAGCAACAAGGTGCGGCCATTGCAGTTGGAGGTTGGCAATCTTCGGAGGCAGACATGGACGCTTCTGGAGCGCAACCTACCGAGCCTTCTGAACCCGGTTCAGGGCCTTCACCCGGCAGGGAGCAAGGCAGCAGTGTTCTTACAGCGGGAGATTTGGAGTTTCTCAACCAGGAAGCCCCGGGTCTCATGCGGAGACAGAAAGAGGCCCAGGAGGCGTCGACGGCTGCGTGGCGGGAAGAAATGTTGCTGCGCATCCGGGCCCGCCGCCAAGGAGTTGAAGCCCAAGGAGACACGGTGACAGAGGTCGCGAGCGGCCCAGAGGCGGGTGAGTGTGCTACCCCTGCCCCGGCTGCTGAGCCTACCGTTCCTATCCTGGACCTCATGGCCGAATATCTCCAGCCCGACGTGGTCACCTGGGAGCAGGTCTTGGCTCCAGAGCTGCAAGCGGCAGCTATAGGTGAGGACCTGCGATGCCTCCCTACTCCCGAACCCGAAGTGCCTGAAGCTGCAGAGGTGTCCACCGGCTCCAACCCAGACTGGTCCGCACTTGCAGAGGACCCGCAGCAGCCCCTAATGACACCGCTACCCACACCAACAGTCACCTGGCCGGAGGCTGAGGAGTGGGCCTGGGACAACCAGGGGGGGGGACCTGATGGACTTCCCCCGGGAGACCCGGGCTGAAGAGCAGAGGAGAAGTCAGCGGGGCAGTGAGCAGATACTCCAACTCGCTCGGGAGCAACGCCAAAGGGAGCTCCGCTGCGAGCGCCTCGAGGTACGGGCCAAAGCTGCTAAATCCCGGGCCCGTCAGGAAGAGGCAACCCGTCCCAGTCCCCGTGTGGAAGGCCAAGTCGTCCGCTTCCACCACGAGGCGGGGTGGGGGTTCATCAGGAGTCCCCAGCACCAGGACGACGTCTTTGTCAGCCGGCGGGACGTTGAGCCGCGCCTAAAGAAGGGACACCCTGGCCGGAACCTCTTCCCGGGCGATGTAGTAACTTACTCTCGCCACCAAGGGGTGTGGGGGTGGTACGCCCTGGATGTCCACGAAGTGTCCGGGAGCGACGCCCCCTCGCACTCAGCCTCAGGGGACCGGTCAGCCTCCTTCGGGAGGAACGAGCCTTTTCCCAGGAGGGAACCCGAGATCTAAGCAGCCACGGCGGTTGTAACTTGTTTATAGTTAATATGTTGACGTTTATATTTTGATTTATTACCCCGGTTTCTAGAGACATGTGTCCCTGCGGACTTGCAGCAGACAGACTCCTTTCTTGTATATAGTTTGCATCTCTTTAGGTGCTCCTTATTGGTTTTATGTAAAACCGCGGACATTTCTACCTCAGACCTCAGAAGAAAAACCTGTCAGGGTGGCTCTCCGGGAGGTCCAACTCGGGATCTTCATGCCCTGCAGCCAACCCAGGGCCCACGTTGAGGGTTTGGGACAGGTCCCTCGCACTTCTGAACTGACTCGGCGTCTTTGCACCTTAACTCGTCTGTCTGCACATGATGTCTCTGGAAAATGCTAGCACTTTTATAATTTTATAATTTTATACTTTTGTACTTTTATAATGTATTGTTATATTTGCAACGTTTAAGAAGATGTGCCTCCCATAAAGGGAAGATAGTTTATTGTTATATAAAAAGAAAACTTTCCTAGGTATTGCTCTTTTGCAGCCCGCGGATGAGCTGTGTTTCACCAGGGGGGAATGTGGCGCCCCTGAGGGTTCGACCGCCACAGGGATGCTGCACTTCTCTAATGGAGTGTGGTGTTCCTCCTCTGAGGTAAGAACAGTGCGATGGTCAGGACCCTTCCTTCACATCCAACACCACAATTCTCCTCCAGAGGGCGCTAGAATGCACTAGTTGCTGACCTCCTGGTTACAGGAAGACTGGGGAACCAAGAGTCAGGGGAACCATTTAGTGGGTGAGGGTGGATGACTCACATTTTAGTGACACTTTAAATTTCATATTTAATAATAAAGCCATTTTGGTTCTTAGTCTTGGTATTGTGATCTCCCTCCCTGAGCGAGGATACGGTCTGTAGTTCAGGAACACTCTGGTGCGGGGTCCTGATTGAACGCTGGACTTACTCGGAGGTTGTCGGACCCCCGTCCCTGGTGGCCGCAGAACTCCGCGAGGAGAAGGGAATCGTCTTCCTTCTGCCGTCTCTCATGTGAGTAAAGCCTTGGAAGTTCACCCCTATGGCCTCCGGACTCTTTATTCTGTGCTACACCGCACCACGCAGACTTTCTAGACTACTACCCCCGCCATCCTGTCTCTCTGCCCTGAGGCCCTGCTCCGCCTGTGGGGAGTAGTAACAATGCCGGCTGCCCTAACACCAGGCCTCAGCGGACTGCAGCAGTGCTGCTGGCCTTCACCAGGTACCACAGGTGGCGTAGTCATAATCAGCCACTCGACCCAGATAAGCCCATACCACCCTTTTTTTAATGTGACGGCCCTGGGCATGGAGCGGGTCCGGGCCACGGCTGCACCCAATCTCTCCATCACAGGACCCGACTCCGAGTCCCTCATCTCCCAGGGTAAACAGGGGCTTCCGAGAAAAGGCGTCACACATGGCACCCCTTGATACCCCATCCTGGTATGCATGGCACCACTTGAGCCCCCATCCTGGTATGCATGACACCCCTTGAGCTCCCATCCTGGTATGTATGGCACACCTTGAGCCCCCATCCTGGTATGCATGGCACCCTCTGACCCCCATCCTGGTATGCATGGCACCCCTTTATCCCCCATCCTGGTATGCATGGCACCCCTTGAGCCCCCATCCTGGTATGCATGGCACCCTCTGAGCCCCCATCCTGGTATGTATGGCACCTTCTGAGCCCCCATCCTGGTATGTATGGCACCTTCTGAGCCCCCATCATGGTATGCATGGCACCCCTCTGAACCCCCATCCTGGTATGCATGGCACCCTTTGAGCCCCCATCCTGGTATGTATGGCACCTTCTGAGCACCCATCCTGGTATATATGGCACCTTCTGAGCCCCCATCCTGGTATGCATGGCACCTTCTGAGCCCCCATCCTGGTATGCATGGCACCCTCTGAGCCCCCATCCTGGTATGTATGGCACCCTCTGAGCCCCCATCCTGGTATGCATGGCACCCCTCTGAGCCCCCATCCTGGTATGCATGGCACCCTCTGAGCCCCCATCCTGGTATGCATGGCACCCCTTTATCTCCCATCCTGGTATGTATGGCACCGTCTGAGCCCCCATCACGCTGCCTGCAAAAAAAAAAAGAAAGAACAATCATACTCACCTCCAGCGCTGTCCCGCTCTGCTGCCGACACTCTCACTGTGTGAGCCGCACATGGCGTCCCTGCCATGCGCCCTCACACAGTGTGAGACGCTGTGCTGGAATAGTCACTGCTCCCCACGCCGGGACTCTGTGCGTGGGGAGCAGTGACCATTCAGTCTGTTCAATAGCCGGCACACTGTACCCACAGCGCAGCTCCTGCTGCCGCTCTGTGGTCAGTGTGCCCGCTATTAAAGACCATGGATATTCACTACAACCCATGGGAGTGGGTTGTAGCGAATATTCATGAGCTTTAATAGCGGGCACACTGACCGCAGAGCGCAGCAGGAGCCGCGCTGCGGCTCCAGTGTGCCGGCTATTAAGAGAAATGAATATTTATTGCTCTCCACGCCCATGGGCGTGGGGAGCAGGGAATATTCATTTTCTTTAGTAGCGGGCACAGCGTAGGCTGCAGCAGGCGACAGCTGCCTTCTGTGCCCCGCTGATCCCCCGCTGCCGCTCCCCCACACCCACCACCATGCGGCCATACAATAATATAGTATTCGGACTATAAGACGCACCCCCCACTTTCCTCCAAAATTTTGGAGGAAAAAGTCCGTCTTATAGTCCGAAAAATACGGTATTTTATATAGGGGGTCTGATAATATTCTATAGAATATATTCAATTAAAAATAAAATTCTCAAAATTTACTTTTTGTTGTAATTTCTCTTTTGGAATTTGACAGCAGATTTTCTGCTGAGATGATTATCATTAGGATTATAGGTAAATAGAAAAGTCCACTGGCTTGATCCCTTTGTGATCAAGAAAGTAAGCAACCTATATTCGGGGATTTGGCAATTACAAATGTGAATGAAAGCATGAGGCTCATGGCTGGAGGTTTATGATCCTGCTGTTTCTGAATGAACACTGTCTACATAACTTTATAAGAGATATGGATATTGTAGAGGAGAGTTCCTGCTCAGTACTATCTATTAGCCAGATAGAAGAGTTGATGCTGATCTATGGCTACCCCCAGCAGTTGGATGCACAATAGGATCTTTTTCATAAAAAGTAGAGATGAGCAAAAGTCCCAAAATTAATTTCAGGCAGATTCAGTCGTTTCAGCTGGCAGATTCAATTCCATGCAAATAAAATTGAGTCTGAATTGAAGTTGCCATGTTTAGGCTGTGAGTACTCTCCAGACCTCAAAGCTTAATAAACTGTAGGGCAAAAAAATAAAATAAAAATAAACATTATACTCACCTATTAGACCCTTACTGCCATAGCATGCCCGGATCTCCACGAGGGTCTTCAGGTTCTTCCGGAGGTGAGGGCCATGTGGTAATTTGGACGGGTGACGCACATAAATGACATGCATTACCCCCTATGTGACTGCGATGGCCTTAGCACTGACAGAATTGAAAACCTTCGAGGAGAACCAGGGATGCTGCGGAGTGGCAGAGGCAATGTAAGGAGTCAGGTTTGGGCCTAGGACAGGTGAATATAATGTTTTTTTTTTGTTTTTTTTAACCACTTCCTGGCCCTCAAAAGAATTCAGAAAAATGTCTTCTGACTACCATTTTGCTAAACTCATGCGATTCAAATCAATACAAAATGGTTTCCTCATCTCTAAATAGGCCACATTCACACATTTAGTATTTGGTCAGTATTTTACATCAGTATCTGTAAGCCAAAACCGGGAGCAGCACAATCAGAGGAAAAGTATAATAGAAACACGTCACCACTTCTGTATTTATCACCCACTCCTGCTTTTTGCTTACAAATACTGAGGTAAAATACTGACCAAATACTGAAAGTGGGAATGTGGCCTAATAAGGAGTTTTATCCTATGTTCCCACAATGAGCTTTTGGTGAGTTTTTGATGTTGCAGATTTTCAGCACCTATTATGTAAATTAGGTTACTTGCGTTATTTTCATTGCTTTTTTTGAGTGTGTTTTTTTTTACATGCGTTTTTATCGCATTTTTGACACTGCATTTTTGTCTCTTTTTGGTGTGTCATGCTTTCAATAAAGCTGCTTTTTTTTTGATACTTCTTGGTATTTGACTTTGACTAAACTTAAAGGGGTTTTCCTACGAACAAAAGCTCATTTTAATCAATAGATCTTGGAATAATAATAATTTCCACAGTTGAATTTATTTAAATAAAATGTTCCTGTGCTGAGATAATCTTATAAATGTGCCCCTGCTGTGTACTGTGTAATGGCTGTGTCTGACCGTGCAGGAACATGGTCTGATCATACCACAGCTCCTGGGCAGGGGAGGAGGCAAAAGAGTATACAGACATTACAGCCGGGGATCACAGCTGATTCTTTCTGTGAGGTAAAACATTGTTGAAAAACAGGCAGTGAAATGTTTTACCTCACAGAAAGAATCAGCTGTGATCCTGTGCTGTAATATCTGCATACTCCCTCCCACCTCTGTCCAGGAGATGTGGTATGATCAGACCATGTTCCTGCACGGTCAGACACAGCCATTACACAGCACACAGCAGGGGCACATTTATAAGATTATCTCAGCACAGGAACATTTTTTTAACACATCCAATAATGGAACTTATTATCATTCCAAGATCTATTGATTAAAATGGACTTTCGTTCGTGAGAAAACCCATTTAATTGATACACTCATGTGTGGATTACTGTGTTTTCAGTATGTTTCTGCTACAGAAATGCACTAAAAATGTATTGCGCTCTTTCCCTGCGGATTTGTCGCATCTACTGCAACTCTATGGGGAAAATCTGCACATAAAACTCAACGAACTAGTAAGAGACATTGATATGTTGCGGATTTGAAACACGCACCGCAGGTGAGTTTACGAAGAGTAAAATAAATGCACAGTGCTATAAATCCCATCCACTTTGCTGGAACTGTAAGACGCTGTGTGTTCTACACAACAAAAATACACAGTGTCAAAAACTCACCAAAAACTCATCCTTAGTACTATACAGAATGGACATGCCATATGCAGCTATTTCTACCTGAAGAGTACTCCACAAAGTAGTGATCAATGGGGTATAAAAAGGGTCAATTACTGACAAGTGATTTGTCATGTGTTTTCAGTTCTGCCCTTCTTACCCAATCTGGAAATTTGCCCATCCTAAGATAATAATAAGCCATTGAAAAAAATGTTCCCCTTTGGTAAATGTCTTCACAAAGATTGATTGCCTTCATGTGTAACTTTTAGATACAAATACTCTTTAAGTCTTTATTCATTATTGTGCATCTAAAAGTAATAATTAAATAGAACATTCATAGAATATGCTAATGTAGCGCCCCGAGGGTTCGGCCGCTACAGGGGTATTGCACCTCACCCAGAGGTGTGGTATTCCACTCCCGGGTAAGGATGGAGTGTGGACCAGGACTCGTTTAGCTGCATACAGCACACACACCCCATTTCCGAGGGACAGCTCAACGGTGCTCCCACTAGACAGAAGTGCAGGCACGACAGCATCTGTCCCTGTCTGGAGTGGGGAGGGGGAAGGAAAACCCAGTGATGTAGGAGCAGATAGAGGTTGGGTCTCTGGGCATAGGCAGGAGCCCATTGGTTGCTAGTCACCTGGGCTCATACACAGAGAGGGAGGTATATAAGGTTTGCACCATCTTAGTTCTGGGTCAGTTCAGTCTGAGAGAGGAAGTGACAGAGCAGGGCCTCTGTGGGGCTCTGCTCCGGAGGCGGGCCTAGCCTGTGAGGCCCAGCCAGCACTGGAAGAGAGGAGAAGTTCAGTCAGGAGGAGAGGAGAAGAGGAGTTCAGCCAGAGAGGGCTGGCAGGGAGCTGTGGCTCAGCCTGGGCCCAGCTCCACAAGGCAGGCCTAGAGTGAAGGCCAGAGCCAGCAGAAAAGACAGGAACAGAAAGGAAAAGAAGAAAGGAACAGAACACCAAGAGAGGCCCAGAGACACGAAGGCAGAAGGAACCCCAAAGGCCCAGGAGATTGCGGGTGACGGGTTGGCAGAACTGGGTACCGGATCCCAAGTTGGTGGAGGCGACTAATCCTCAGCCAAGGACCGGCGGTCGTGATCATATCTTGGTGCGACCCCTCACTACACCTACTAGAAAGGCACACCACATAGGGTCAGGGAGGTGAGCATGAAGCCCTCCCAAGAGAAGGCCCGCGGGAGCTGGACAGACGTAGTGTCACTGGTGGGGCATGGCCAGAGAAAGGAATAGAAGGGAGTCCTGTGTCACACTCTGGAATTGCCTGGGGGTTGACCGAGCCCCCCTGCCTGGTGGACGCCGCACGGCTTGGGCAGTCATTGCCCGCGGAATGACTTGGGACATAAAGAACTGTGAGTAAAGAACTTGAACTGCAACCCCACGTCTCTGTGCTTTATCGCCGCACCAGCACTACTAGTGCTGGGACGCCCGCGCACCATCACTCCCATCATCCACATTCTCTGCTCTGGAGCTGCACTCTTCCCGTGGGGAGTCACACTACCTCAGCTGCATACACCATCAGCCCCAGCGGTCTGCCTTGCAGCGGCGGTCCGCACTGACCGCAATCCACGGGTGGTGTAGTCGGACAATTAACCTAAAACCCCCACAAAATACCGCCATCGGCCTGACCACCCTGAGCCACGGGACCAGGTCACCGCCACGGATTCTACAACCCCCAGAAGCCCGGTTCCGGGTGCTCCTCGGCCCAGGGGGCAAGTCACTAACGATCTTCAGATTATAAAATAAATAAAATGGGAGACCATGTATTTTAACTAAATATTATTAAAAAAACTTATCCACAAGTTAAAGAAAGGAAAAGTTTGTTTTGCGAAGTTTAAGTATTAATTATGATCATGTTCTCTCAGTAATGAAGCTAATTACATTAATAGGATGGCAGAGTACAGCAGCGACATGATGTAGGTGCTGGTGTCCTGCTGCAATTAAATGAAGTTCGGATTTGTTATCTCTTCCTTTTTTTTTTTTTTTAAATGAGTCTCTTCTTAATATGGTAATGTACTGAAATAAAATTGAGAATTCACAGCAAAACAATGACTCAGCTGGAGGCCCATTATCACCTACTCCAAACGGGCAGGATAATTATATAAAAAGCATAGATCAGCAAGGGACATATACAAGCCATGTGGAACAGCAGAAAAGTGTGCAGTTCAATCTAGGACAAGCCAAGGAGAGAAATGTGACAAAAAAGCTTCTCTACCTCGGGTATGACAGTGCCACAGCTTTAGTCTGCTCAAACCTATAGACCTGGGCAATAATGGGAAAACGGTAGAAGGTCCCAACTGTTATGCACATTTAATGAATTATACTGGTGTCTTTATGTCCAGCAGAAGAGCCTTTTGGGCCACCCGTGATTGTGTGCAACTGCTCGCTCTGCACCACCTATAGAAGTGATTCCCAACCTTTCTGACCTTGAGAGCCACATCCAGCTCCTGCCCCCCTCACAATGGCGATTCACAGAGCCTGCTTTACCGGTATAATGAGAGCCAAAGCTTTTCCACTGAAATCACACCAAGCCAGTATGACAAGATCCCGAGGTTCCCGCAATACCCCCATTCAGTATTCTCCCACCAAGCACTCCCAACTCTGACAGGTAGCATCATCTGGTCTCCAGCCTACCATACTTAAATTATCTCTAAGCTCCCCAAGGCCAGATATGCTCTTTTGTGCAAAGCTACTCACAGAATTCCCCATCTGGAGACCTGCTCTTCATACCTGTTAGCTAGACCTGCAGCTAATGCACCAAGCTGGCAGGCTGCCACGAGACACAGGTTGGGGACCCCTGGCCTATAGCTACACCATTGACCTCAGTCATGGGTCACATGATGCCATCGCTGAAGCTACAGTAGTGTTCAAAATAATAGTGTGTTCAAAAACATGAGTTAAACACAAAATCTTTATACCAGTTTTTATTTCCATGCATTGGGAACATTGCACACTGTTTTCTAATTCAAAACATGAAGAGAAATGTATATAAGTTTTAACTACTTTACAGAAAATAACAAAAAATGAATATTGGGCTGTTCAAAAACATAGCAGTGTCTGCATTTGTGTTTACAAACTCACAATATGTACTCTTTTTTTGAGGATTTAGAATTCCTGTGAATCACTAACCTAATATTTAGTTGTATACCCACAGTTTTTTAGAACTGCCTCACATCTATGTTGCATACAATCAACCAACTTCTGGCACCTGTCAACTGTTATTCCAGCCCAGGATGCTTTGACTACACCCCACAATTTTTTTGGCATTTGTTGGCTTTGTCTCAGAAACGGCATTTTTGATGTCACCCCACAAGTGTTCTATCGGATTAAGGTCCACTCCATAACCTCAATTTTGATGGACTAGAACCAAGAATTTGCTCGTTTACTGGTGTGTTTATGGTTGTTGTCTTGTTGAAACACCAATTTCAAGGGCATATCCTCTTCAGCGTAATGCAACATGACGTTTTCAAGTATTTTAATATATGCAAACTGGACCATGATACCTGGTATGTGGTAAATAGGTGTGGCACCATAGTAAAAGAAAGTGTACTGTGGCTTGAATGGGGGTCGTCTGACGAACTGTCTGCGGCCCTTGGACCCAAAAAGAACAGTTTTACTTTCATCAGTCCACAAAATGTTTCTCCATTTCTCTTTAGGCAGTTGATGTGTTCTTTGGCAAATTGTATCTTCTTCAGTACATGTCTTTTTTTTTTTAACAGTGGGACTTTCCAGGGACTTATTGCTAAGAGATTAGTTTCACACAGGCGTCTTCTAACTGTCACAGTACTCACAGGTAACTTGAGACTGTCTTTGATCATCCTGGAGCTGATCATTGGCTGAGCCTTTGCCATTCTGGCTATTCTTCGATCCATTCGAATGATAGTCTTCTGTTTTCTTCTACGTCTCTCTGGTTTTACTTTCCATTTTAAAGCATTGGAGATCATTTTAGCTGAACAGCCTATCATTGTCTGCACTTCTTTATAAGTTTTACCCTCTCCAATCAACTTTTTAATCAAAGTATGCTGTTCTTCTGAACAATGTCTTGAACAACCCATGTTTCTCAGACTTTCAAGGAGAAATGCATGTACAACATGTGCTAGCATCACCCTTAAATAAGGGCCACCTGATTCACACTTGTTTCTTCACAGAATGATTGACCTCACTAATTGAACTCCACACTGCTATTATTTTGAACAAACCCCCTTTCCATTAATTATTCAAATACACAGACTCAAACACATGCAGATCATGAATGCTGAGTCTGTTGGTTTTCTTAGAATCTACTGCACCAACTGGTGAATTGTTTGACGTGTGGTAATATAATTTATACCAAAAACAGTTATTAATCTGATTAGTCATATTTGACTGCTATTATTTTGAACACTACTGTAGGTAAACAGAGATTGGTGGGGGACCAGGTTAGAGCAAGCACAAAAGTTGTCAGCACTGGCACATTAGACAAGCTGGCCAATTTACTGGTTTTACATCTCCATAAGCACAAGCTGACGCGTTACACATCTTTCTAATTATTATGCTGTGTTTCTGGATTTTTCATTAAATCAGTAAACTTTTTATTTCATCAGACAGCACCAAAAATATACATAATGCATATTACTTGTGTGCAAAAATCATACATTTAGACAAAAATAGCAAAGAAAATACAGCCATTACAAAATTAGACCACCCCACCCATCCTTCCACCCCAGAAGTGCTACCTACCACATTAGCACATACTGTAGTTAGATTTAGTTAGATGAAGTTAATCTGGCCATACACATAACATGGCATGAAGGATGATTCGGCCGACAGCCATATCAGCCGACTCTCCCATACACAGGAACCCTCGCTGAGCCAACCACTCCTGTGTTCTCTATGAGAAAGCCACTGGATGATATGTTATCTCTTGGAGAACAATGTGATCTGCAGTCCAAAATCGGACAATGCGACTGAGATCTCTCCTGATCATTAGTTTGCTGGCTCCCGTATACTCATTAAAATGTCGGCTGAACCCGTCAATATTGGTAGATTCAGCCAACATTAGTCTGTGTATGTAGGCCTTTAGATTTAGAAAAGTTCAACCTCTCTCGATCTATTATAATATTTTTGATGCTAAATTATTTATACCCCTCAATATCATTTGTTAATAGATATGCATGCAGCTATTTTTTAAAAAAAAAAAATATATATATATATATATATATATATATATTTTTTTTTTTTAAAGTAGCTAATCATAAATACTTTTTTGTTTGGTTTTGCAGCTTTTTTTTCTATTTTCCGCCTTCAAAAATTAAAAGTTAATATGTTATTTGTACCCCTTATGAGTCCAATAAAGATCGCAACTCACATATAGGTATGTCAATATATAAAAATGGTATGAATCTCAGTATGCAATGACTAAAAGTTACTTTTTTCCATAAAATATTGAAAAAAGGTTTTAATTGTGCAAAGGTAATAAAATATACACATATCCCGTATTTGCCATATAGATAGAATAAACAGCAGCGACATGAACTAACTCTGATTGCTGCTGACTAACCATTTAAATTATCCTTTCAATCACTGACAGTGGCATTTAAATGGCTTCCTTGTCGATGTTGGTGAAGGGCCTCATTGCTGCCATCTTAGTCCTCCTATGAAATCCAGACCCTAATGAAGTGAAAATTAAAAGAAAAATAAAAAATATATATTTTCATAAAAGTCAAATCTATTAAAAGATGAAATTTTATCCGCACGTTTTCACCGAAAATAAAAAATTGTGAAATTGCGTTTTTTCAGTCGCTGCACTTACCCCCACAAAAGGGGATAAAAGGCAATCAGATTGTCATATGCATGAAAAATGGAATCAATAAAAACTACAGATCAGTGTGCAAAAACAAGCCCTCACACAGTTCCAACAATAGCAAAATAAAAAAGTTACAGGTCTCAGAATCTGGTGACACAAATAAAATGTATTTTTTTTACAAGGCTTTTTACAAGGTAAATTATATTTACCCAAGAAGGGTAACGTCTTTTTCAGGCAGATTCAAAATAATAAACATGCATTTCTATGCAAAAAAATGACTTGCTGTGCATATGTTCAGTCTTTTGAATGTCCTTTAAAGAATTCAGGTTTCTAAAAATCGTCAAGAGTTAAAAGAAGTGGCTTTTCTCGCTCAGAAGTTAACTTTACTACAGTCATGGCCAAAAGTTTTGAGAATGACACCAAAATTATATTTTCACATGATCTGCTGGCCTCTGCTTTTTATTAGTGTTTGTCTGATGTTTATATCACATACATAAATATAATTGCAATCATATTATGAGTACCAATAGGTTATATTGACAGTTAGAATGAGTTAATGCAGCAAGTCAATATTTGCAGTGTTGCCCCTTCTTCTTCAAGACCTCTGTAATTCTCCCTGGCATGCTCTTAATCAACTTTTGGACCAAATCCTGACTGATAGCAGTCCTTTCTTGCATAATCAATGCTTGCATTTTGCCAGAATTTGTTGGTTTTTGTTTGTCCACCCGTCTCTTGATGATTGACCACAATTTCTCAATGGGATTAAGATCTGGGGAGTTTCCAGGCCATGGACCCAAAATATCTATGTTTTGTTCCATGAGCCATTTAGTTATCACCTTTGCTTTATGGCAAGGTGCTCCATCATGCTGGAAAAGACATTGTTGAGCGCCAAACTGCTCTTGGACGGTTGGGAGAAGTTGCTCTTGGAGGACATTCTGGTACCATTCTTTATTCATGGCTGTGTTTTTAGGCAAGACTGTGAGTGAGCCGATTCCCTTGGCTGAGAAGCAACCCCACACATGAATAGTTTCAGGATGCTTTACAGTTGGCATGAGACAAGACTGGTGGTAGTGCTCACCTCTTCTTCTCCGAATAAGCTGTTTTCCAGATGTCCCAAACAATCGAAAAGGGGATTCATCAGAGAAAATTACTTTGCCCCAGTCCTCAGCAGTCCACTCCCTGTACCTTTTGCAGAATATCAGTCGGTCCCTGATGTTTTTTCTGGAGAGAAGTGGCTTCTTTGCTGCCCTCCTTGAAACCAGCCCTTGCTCAAAGAGTCTCCGCCTCGCAGTGCGTGCAGAAGCACTCACACCAGCCTGTTGCCATTCCTGAGCAAGCTCGGCACTGCTGGTAGTCCGATCCCGCAGCTGAAACAGTTTTAAGATACGGTCCTGGCGCTTGCTGGTCTTTCTTAGGCGCCCTGGAGCCTTTTTGACAACAATGGAAGCTCTCTCCTTGAAGTTCTTGATGATGCGATAGATTGTTGACTGAGGTGCAATCTTTGTAGCTGCGATACTCTTCCCTGTTAGGCCATTTTTGTGCAGTGCAATGATGGCTGCACGTGTTTCTTTAGAGATAACCATGGTTAACTGAAGAGGAACAATGATACCAAGAACCAGCCTCCTTTTAAAGTGTCCAGTGATGTCATTCTTACTTAATCATGACTGATTGATCGCCAGCCCTGTCCTCATCAACACCCACACCTGTGTTAATGGATCAATCACTAAAACGATGTTAGCCGCTCCTTTTAAGGCAGGACTGCAATGATGTTGAAATGTGTTTTGGGGGTTAAAGTTCATTTTCTGGGCAAATATTGACTTTGCAAGTACAGTAATTGCTGTTAAGCTGATCACTCTTTGACATTCAGGAGTATATGCAAATTGCCATTACAAAAATGAAGCAGTAAACTTTGGAAAAATTACTATTTGTCTCATTCTCAATACTTTTGGCCATGACTGTATACAAGTCAATGGGAAAGATCAAAAGACGCAGGAAAGGTGCCTGGACAAGTTTTGGAGCGTTTTGCCATAATTTTTTTTATTTAAAATGCGCTAGCAGTATCTTTATTATTCAATGGAGTAAATAAAGACCAGAAAATAACAGTAAAAAAGACATAATAAAAACTATAGGAAAACCCTCCAAAAAAACTGCCAGAGTTTCTAAACTTGTCTTCTGCTTGAAAAATTTGGTGTTTTCGATAAGATATGTTTGGTATCATCGTAATTATAGTGACCTGGAGAATCATACTGCCAGGTTATTTTTACCAAACAATGAACACTATGAAAACAAAACACGATAAACAATGCTGGAATTGTGTGTTTTTCAACATTTTACCCCACTTACTTTTTTTCTCCTATTTTACACTACATTATGCTAAAATGAATCATGCATAAAACTAGCCCCCATACAGATATGTCAATGGAAAAATAAAAAAGTTATGGCTTTTGAAAGTAGGGGAGGGAAAAAAAAGAGCAAAAATAAAAAATCGCCATGTTCAACATCTCAAGTCCTCCAGAAAGAAAGATATAACAACTGGGGTCCCGACTTTCCCCTCTATTAACACAGAAAGTCCTAACTGGGTGTCTAAAAAGAAAAAACGTTTTAATACGGGCAATCAGCTACATGGAAGCCCAAATGTAGCGCAGGGAAGCCCCATGTCAAGTGACAGTCTAATTCGTCTGCACACAACAGACAATGTGTCCGTCTTCTAAAGATAATATAGAACACATCTCATGAAATTATTCACATTTCAAAAAGAAATAAACTATTGAATTTCTTAGAATTTTTTTTATATTCTTTGTGGAGTGACTGGGATACAATTCATTGTCCACTGAGGTATTCACCTCCGAAAGCCCGAGGCTGTTCTATGAACTCATGAACCGCCAGAAAATTGTACCTGACATAGTTTAGATATGTGAAGCTGACACAACTATCAATCACTTTGAGGATATGCTCCAGATGCTGCCTGCAATATTATTCTAGCGATAATAGGCCAGGTAGATTTATATATTTCTTACTGCTGCCGCTACGGTGAAGGTTGCCAAGAGGAATAGAAAATAGCTTTCGGCTCCCAAACAAAAATAAAAAAAAAATCCCACGTCCGGAGGGAGAGAAGGGAAGCGATGGTTTTGGCAGAAATTCCACCCACCTGAAAACACCTGCAGCTCTTAAAATCAGTGAAATAATGATCTGTATTCAAGAAAAACCTGGAGACATTTGGAAAATACTAATCATATGTCACAAAAATTGCCCTACATGAGAGGATATTGAATAGTGTTCATCCGATAAAATATGGAAATTTCTGCCTAATAGATGTGTCTGCAGTTAATCCATAAAATTGTCTTCAAAGTGGCAAAAGGGGTAATATCATATATTCACATCAGGGGCGGATACAGACAGGAGAGGGCCCCTGTGCAAGAACAGTAAATGGGCCCTTATCAGTCTAAGACCACGGCCCCACTATCAGTATTCGGTCAGTATATTTTCTCAGGAGTGGGAGCCGAAACCAGGAGTGGGTGATAAATGCAGAATTGGTGACTTGTTTCTATTATACCTTTTCTCTGATTGTTCCTCACCTGGTTTTGGCTCCCACTCCTGAGAAAAAATACTGACCAAATACTGATAGTGGGTCTGTCGCGCCCCGGGGGTCTTACTGTTTGGGGACAGTATATATCACGGTGGCTCGCCCAGGGCGGACAGTGCACAAAGGGGTGTCAATTTTTAATAAAAGTTCTGAGAATTCGTGACGCCACCTGTGGTGTCTGGTGAAGATCACCAGCACTGCAGCAGTCCACTGAGGCAGGTGTCAAGGCAGCTAAAGATGGTACAGCTCCCCACAGGTGGAGCGGGGCCTCAGGGCAGTGTAGATAGATAGATGGTTGGTGCGCTGGGCGTTTTTGTGCAGGTAGAGAACGCCGCAGGAGTAACGGACAGAGACAGGTTTTGCTTTGTTACCTTTACTGGTACAGCTGTAGGTACGGTCCAGGGTACTCTAGGTGAAGGGCGCACTATTGGACTTCTCCCCAGTGAGCGGGTATAAGGCCTCCTGATCCGTGTCTGTTTCTGTGTAAGCTCCTGGCCAGCCTGCAACTGTGCCTAGCTTATGTGTCTTGCTTTTTCTACTCCACCTGTTGCTCTGAAGTAGGACCTCCGGTTGGTAACCACTTTCCTTGGACGTCGTGGTTCCTGGTCCTGTATGTGTCTAGCTTCAGGTTTGCCAGGGACTTGTAGTCCTCCTGGGATTCCGGTTATCCCTACTGGGTGTAAAAGGTCCCTGTAGGCTCGGACCCAGTGTCCGGTATATATACTGGGGTGAGCCTGGTATGCTCCTCTGTCCCCTTTTATCACTCCTTTCTTCCACTCGCCTTCAGCCACGCTCGGGGCCCTCACTAGGCTTCAGTACTGCTGGAGGCCTAGCTTGCCTCACACAGCAGCCTGCGTGCTCCTCTCTGAACACTAACTAGAAACTAACTGAAGACTAACTAACTGGCTCCACCTTCCCTTTATATATCCCTAAAAGGACTCCCTCTGCTGGTATGAGGTGGAAGGTGTAGGTGTATGCATGTAATGAGGGCCTCTTGTGGAGAATTCCGTCCGTGCAGCCTTCTGGGTTCTGTGGCACCATGCGCAGCAGGGCGCCACAGATCCATGGCCTCAACATCATATAAAAGCTAGGCTTTAGAAAGTAAAGTTTATAATTGGATTGAAAACTGTCTCAAATCTCTACACAATTTATATGATTTTATCAATGCCAAAATAAACAACTCTTTGCACAAATATTATAAAAAATGGAACTAATGGAATGAACAATTTTCCCTCCAATAGGAATTCTGACACAACTGTTATATATACTGTATATATTGTTGGTATATTTTGCCTTTATTAATTAAACTAGAAACTGTTTATTTAAATCCTTTTTTCCTATATTTTAAATAGACAAATATTTTAATATGTTATTTTAATTATTTATTATTCTGCTTTGCTTAAAAGTATACTATTAGACTAATCTAGCATACTGGACTACTCTTTTAAATGCATAAGATAGATTTCCTCCTTTCCCTTTTCCTTTCATTAATGTATCACTGTAGTGGATATTAGTTATGTGTATGTTTTGTACAAATAATAATAATAATAATAATAATAATAACAAAAGAAAACTGGCTCAAAGACTGCACCCAGAAAACTGCGGTCAATGACTGTTACTCTAAATGGTCCCCGCTTATAAGGTTGTGTTGCGTGCCCACCATCAGTATTTGCAGCGTTTTGGGCGCTGCTCACCTGCGCTGCGTCCAAAACGCCGCATTCTATATTAGAAGCATAGTGGATGGATTTCTAGAAATACCGTGCCTATAAACGTCAGCTAAACACTGGTTTTCACTGGAGGGGAGAATCATCATTTCAAGCACAGAAGTCTTCAGCAGAACCGTGGCTGCAATGGCAAATCATAACCACCCTGAGATCACATCACGGGTGCGCTGATGGGCGCGTGGAATGACGCGGCTGTTAGTGACAGATGATGGCTGAATAATTAAGCCATCATTTGCTAGGAGAGATGTGGGCTTGGCTTGCAAGCCCGCATCAAAGTCGGGGACACAACATATAACGTAACTGTACTTGATATGTTGTTAATCAACTTATATATTATTGATACAGAAGATGGGATTACTAGTTTTGTTTTTATTTTTGCAGATGACACCAAACTATGTAGAATTGTGGTGCAATTTTTCTGCATCATTTTGTGAAACATGCGTTTTTTTTGGAGCTGAAAGGTTGGAAAAATAGTTCAAGACAGAAAAAAAGACCATTTGACTTTGCATCTAATCCATGAATCACATGCACCATTTTGAAGAATTTGGCACCAAAAACGTCATCTTAAACCACGAGACGAAAAAGGAAAGTGACTTAAAAAAACCCCACAAGTGATGAATCGGGGCCTTAATCTGTAAAATAGTCTACATCAGAAGCAGGTTACAGTGGGAATGGTATAAAAAACGGCTTGGATGATTTTTTAGAAGTAAATAGCATAAATAATTCTGTAAATGTATACATTTATTTTCTGAATGTTTGGTTCAGTGGTTCCACAACTGGAATCAGGACGAAAAGATTCACTTTTTTGAGGAGGACTGTATCATGCAATGTGGATATACCTATGCCCCTCTCCTTTTATCCCTTCCCTGTGTTGAACTAGATGAACATTTTCATTTTTTTTAACCATGTAAACTACATTTACTTAGAAATGTTCTTAGAGCTTTTTCTGATGGGTTATGAAGCGTATCATATGAAAAAGATGTATTGTGCATATACCCTTAAAGAGGTTGTTCACTAACTGGACAAATTATTTTTAAAGGGAACCTTTTATGTAAAAAAATGCTGTTAACCTGCAGATATGGGGTTAATCTGCAGGTTTATAGTGTACTAAAGCTGTGTGTCCACTGCACTGAAAGCCTTGGTATGAATGAAATTTATTTATATTTATATGAATGAACTTTATTCCTCCGGCTTTCAGTCATAGAGGCGCAGCTTCAGTCACCTTCAGTACACAGTAAGCACTGACTGACAGCTCGTTCTGTACTTATATACTGCTGAGCCGGCTGTCAGTCAGTGCTGGTGCGCGGTTAAAGCTGCAGCTCATTATGTACTGAGCGGTGACTGAAGCTGAGCCACCAGCCGCACCTCAATGACTGAAAGCCTGAAGCTGCTGGGAGGATTAAAGTTAATTTCTTCCTGGCAGCTGGACTTTCAATATGGCAGTCGCATGGCTTTTGAACTCTATTAACCTGCAGGTTAGCCCCATATCTTCAGGTTAACAGAGTCTGGGAACATTACCGGTTCCCTTTAACTAAAGTAGCCCCCCTTATAAAATAAAAATAACACATACTCACCTCCAGTACTGGCGCTGCTCCATGTCTGCACAGGATCTCCTGAGAGTTACTGAACATTGTTATGTCACATAAGTCCTGCAGCAAAATCTGCTGCTGCAAGCTCACTTCCATTGTCTGAAGTTCGGACAAACAGAAGTATTGAGAGCACAGCAGTCTAATAGTGGTCACATTTATATAATAATTGTAATAGTGATAACAATGTCACGCGAATCTCCAGGCGATCCGGAGAAGACATTGCTGTAGCAGCGCCACTACAGGAGGTGAATATATAATAAAATTAATATATACAAATATAATAAGATTTTTATTTTATAAGGGGGGGACTACTTTGTTTTAAAAGGGTTGTCTAGAGAGTAAACAACATCCTGTAAGGGAAGAGTCAGATAGCTATATAACTCACACGAGGATTGCAATGCAATACTTGGACTAGCCAACATCTCTCCTGACCTGAGTGTGATACCATGCATTTCTTTGCAGCTGTCACGCTCTGGTCAGTAGAGTTGCCGGCCAGTCCAAGTATTGTGTTCCTAGTTGCCCCTTCCTAGTTATACAGCCATCTGACTTTTTCCTAAGGGCATGTAATGTTCTACTTGAAATACATCTGAAAAAGTGTGTAAAAGATGCTAAAGAAAATTTACATTTGCACTGTAATGTCAAAATGACTTGCTGTGCATATTTTTAGTCTTTTTGAGCTTCTTTTTATCACTTCAGGTTTTGAAAGCTAAAAGAAGTGACCGGTCAATTCTTCAGGCAGCTTCTGTTTCGAAACCACTCACTAGTTTATACAGTTAATGAGAAAATTACGCCATCGGCAAACTTGCCACAAAAAAACAACCAAAAAGACACCAAGCAAGACAGCCTGTGCTTTCCTAAAGCGTCTGAGCTGGCGCTAAGACAATTTCCCATGATCAGTATTTGATGACTTTTTGACGTTGCAGATTTTCTGCAAAATTTCTGCACGTATTAGGTTACTTGCATTTATGCCTCTGTGTTTTTATCGCGTTTTTGACCCTGCGGTTTTTGTCTCTTTTTGGTATGTCATGATTTAAATAATGCTGCTTTGTATTTGATACTTTCTACTATTTTACTTTGATAAAACTTTATTGAGTCATATGTGGTTTACATTCGTATTTTTACCTGCAGATTTTCTGCATCTAACACAATTCTATTGGGAAAATTCACACATAAAAATTAGCGTATCCGCAAGAGAAATTGCCATATTACGGATTTCAAACACGCACCGCAGATCAGTTTACGCTGCGTGAAAAGAGCACAGTGGGCAGGTGATTTCTATAAATCCCATCCCCTTTGCTAGAACTGTAAGACGCTGCGTTTTTTTGTAAACACTCACCAAAAACTGAGTGTGTGAACTTAACCTTTAGCGTATATTCTTTCAAGAAACGCTCCTACTTTGAGGAGTTTTTGGAGGAGTTTTTATTTTTTCTGAATTGTTTCCTGCAGTGGTTTTGAAGAGCTTCTTTTTTTTTGGTCTAAGTTTTTTTTTCTGTTTTTGTAGCCTTTTAATTTGTCATTGCCTAATTTTCAGTGTACTCATTTACGACCCACTTCAAAGAAGTGACATGCAATTCCTTTTTCACCAGGTAATTTCAAAACCTCTTCAGGAACAAAAAAAAAACTCAAAACACTCCTGATATGAACAGCAAAGTGGATTTTTTAAGAGATTTTTTAGAAGGATTTTGGAGCGCATCTGCTCCAAAAAACACTTCCCAAAACGCCTTGTGAGCACAGTCTAATATGCATCAGCACAGACAACTACAGACAACACTACATTCCAGTAAAGGGTACAATATGGACCAAATTGTTGCATATTAACAAGACCCCCTCTCCAATCCTAATGTATTGATTGTCCACGTGGAGCAGTAATTAAAATGACAAATTTACAACTTTAATATAAAATACTTGTAATTTATGTATTAAAAAACCTGGAAAAACATGTCATTTTTGGCAGCGAATGAAATGATAAATTAATTAGTGAGAATTAATATATTTAGTACAGAAAAAACCTGCTTAGCATGAAATACTGGGAATAGAGAAAGGGTTACTGTGCAACGATGCTGACATGGAAATACTGCATCAGCAAAAACAGGGCAGTCCATTGTGAAGTGTGAGGAGAATATTTAATGCTTTAGTCTCCCCGGAAGGATGTTTAGTCCTTTATTTTATTTTTTATTTATTTTGCTTACTGGCAAAAATATGTCAAAGTTATTGCAGCTGATAGTTGTCATGGAAACGATGACATCACCTGAGACATAGTGATATAGAAAAATTCTAATGACTAGGGACTGGTTGCTAGGAGATCTGTACTAGGCAAATCATTGGGCAGAAAGCCAAGGGAATAAAGTCTACATGAAACACACTGTACATTCGTGTTGTACAAAAGGATGGAGATTACTTTCCGGGAAACATTACTAGAAAAAGTTTTACCGCTGTTCTGACACTTTAACAATTCACTGTCTAGACCAGCTTCCTACATTCAGTCAACTAGTACTGTACGTGTACGCCTAATGCAAAGTTGTTTCGTCATAACATAAAAAAAAAATCTATTTTTTGTCCATTTCGGAATGTTTTCCAGATTTATGACTTCTGCAAACATGAAAAAATGTTTCAATACAGTATATAGCACATCCCAATGTGGCGCCCCTGAGTGTTCAGTCACCACAGAGGTACTGCATCTCACCCAGAGGTGTGGTATCTCACTCTAAGGTAAGGATAGAGTGCTGCCCGGGACCCTAACACCTGCATCCAACACTACACTACTCCAGACCAGCTGGAGGGGCAAGATGCGTTGCTGTCCTGCTAAGCCATGTCCCTGGCTGGAGTGGGGGGAACCAAAGTAGGGGGGAACCATGTAGTGGGTGTGCGTGGAGGAAGTAAATCAGGGGGGCACTTGTTGGGAATAGTATAAAGTGGGAAGCCATCTTGGGAGTCAGAGCAGTCAGTGAGATCAGTCTGAGAGGAGAAGTAGAGGGAGCAGGAGCTCTGCAGGAGTTCTGCTCAGGAGGAGGGCCTAGCCAGAGAAGCCCAAGACTGAAGAGAGAGAGGAGCAGGAGAAAGGCTCCAGGAATGTGAAAGGGATCCCAGGGGTACAGGCAGTGCTGGAGGCCACCCGTACGCCCGAATCTGCCAGGCGGTGGAGGGATTGAGCCGCAGAGGGGACCGGCCCCTAACTAGTGAGAATTACAAAGTTCAACTGGAAACCGGAGGCTTCTGTACTTTCAGGATGCAGTTGCCACATCCGCACTCAAGTCGCCAAAAAGGTAACCACATAGGATCCAGGGAACTCCAGGTTGCCCAGAAAGATCCGAGGATACCGGCTTGGGACATTGTTTGACGAGGGCAAGAAGGGTGAGAGCCAGCGCAGGAAGATGGCTGAGAAGCGCATATAGAACGGGGTCCTGTCAGGCACTCTTGAAACACCTGGGAGTTTGCTGAACCCCTGCCTGGTAAACGCAGCGCGACGTGGGAGGTCGTAGTCTGGAAAGTGCAACCTGAGGAACTTATCAACTGTGAGTAAACCCTGAAGACTGCACCTCACTGTCTCTGCAAAATTATTGCTGCGCCATCACCCCCTGCACTACACCGCAACATCTTTAACATCTACACTGCCCTGGAGCTAAGCACTACCTGTGGAGAGCTAAACCAACTCTGCTGCTGTAAGGGGGAAGACCGGGGTGTAAGTACTTTCAGAGCAAGGGATCCGGAACTGCCGGGGCCGTGCCTCTGGTTGCAGGGGGAAGACAGACTGCGAGCACAGGAGTCAGGTGTGGGGGTGTCCAGAGTGAGAGCTGGGAGGTCCAGTGACCGGGGAACTGGTCTCGTGGCTAGACAGAGGAAGAGACGAGGACGTTTGCACGAGAAAGCGGAGCTGGGTCCTGCTCAGCAGAGCAGTGTGAGAGGATCCAGGCTCCTGGCTACAGTACTTGGAGCAAGATCCAAGTGCAGTGGACCGGAGGAGTCAAGCTGACTAGAGAAGAGACGCAGGTTCCCTGGAGCTGAGCACGTGAGGTGCCGTGTTATGGACTAGGGGCTCAGCGGGTAAAACCGGAGACCGCCATTTGCCGCCAGAAGACGGAGCATTGTTTGGGCGGGGACGCCTGAAAAAATCAACACTGGCATCAGCTGGCAACTGCCTTGTGAGGAGCAAGAGTCAGCTAAGTGAAAAAACTGTTGATTATAACCGGTTCGACTCTGCTACAGCTAGTTAAACTGTGAACTGTCAGTAATAGACTTTTACCTGCTACTTCCCTTGTTCTTACCCCATATTTTCCCCCATATTTTCCCCTGTTACTCCCTGCGTGGAGGTTGACCCTGTTATCATAAACCTCCCCTGTTTATTAACCCAGTATTGGCTGCTCTGTGTTTCTGTGTCACTGCATCTAAAGTACCCGTGTTACACTGCACTGACATCAGCTCCAGAGGACCTGCTCCGCAGCGGCGGCTCTCTCTAGCCACATACCACAGGTGGCGTCACGAACTTTATATAAGAACTTTAATTCCCCTGTAATTATCCCCTTTTATTGACCGCCCTGGGTCATGGACTGGGTCACCGCCACTGTGACATCTCCCCTAGCAATGACCGGCCCGGCACGGAGTACCCCACGGCCCAGGGGGCGCATCATACTTGGCGTCATGAACAGGATATGAACCCACATGTTATCACCGGGTATTGTGCGCCTAGAGACTGTGTTGTATACTGAATGTGGAGCCCGCCCCAGAAGAACGGGCGCCATTATGTGCGTTATCAAGGATGACAAAGAACCTCCCATAGTGGGCCGGGTCCCAGAATGGCGCCAAAAGCGCAACCCTCCCCATGCGCCTGTGGCCATATACCTTGATCTGTTAATCGGTCTGGGGAAGCCGCCTCCGGGTGTGGCCGACAGCAAGCAGCCATGGGACCACCCCAGAAAGGGGAGAGGAGAGAAGAAACCTGGGAGACAGGGCGGGGTCTCCAGGAGTCTAAGCACACCGCACCCGGCAGGCAAGATGGAGGGAGGTGAGCCTGGAACTCCAGCCTGTGGCCTGCAGTGGCGCGAGACACCCGTTACCCTGGAGGAGGTGGCCCACAAGTTGTCCTTGGAAGATGCGGAGTTCCTTCACGCCGAGATGCAAGAACTAGGTCGGCGGGTGGAGAAGGCCCAGCAGGCAGCCATCGCCAGCTGGAAGGAGGAGATGCTGGGGAGGATGATAACCAAGCAGCAGCCAGTGCTGCGTTCTACCAGCAGCGCCTCAGCCCCGGCGGAGCCTGATCAGAACCAGGAGGCAGCATGCAGCACTGGAGCAGCCGCGGGAGCAGGTAAGAGGAGTCTCCCTGTCCCGGGCGCTGACGGCGCTGACCTGCTCTTGGGCCCCCTGGCGGAACCCCCAGTCCCGGGCGCTGAAGGCGCTGATCTGGCCCTGGGCCCGGAACCAGCAACCCCGGGCGCTGCTGATGAAACCCTGCTCCTGGGCCCCCTGCAAAAGCCACCTGCTCCCACACCCGAATGGGTGTACGGGCACGTGGCTTGGGACTGGTCCGCGGAGGTAGAAGACCAGAGCCTCCCACTGCTACCCGCTCCTGAGCCCTCAGCTCTCTACGGGAGTATAGAGGACCAGTTCCAGTGGAATAACCCGGGGGAGGACCTCATGGGTTTTCCCGGGGAGACCCGAAGGGAAGCTGCCCAATGGGAGAGTGTGCTGGGAGAAGATGGAGGCCCGTAATCTAGAGGAGAAAACCTGGGCCCTCAAAGCAAGGATGGCCACAGCTAGTCCCCGTGCAGAAGGAACTGTTGTGAAGTTCGACCTGGACGCTGGGTGGGGCTTCATCAGAGAACCACAGGTTGCGACGGATCTATTTGTGAACCGGAGGGACGTGGAGTCCCACCTCCAGAAAGGACATCCTGACTGAGATCTGTACCCTGGTGACCAAGTCACCTACACCAGGCACAGAGGTGAGCGGGGCTGGTATGCCCTGAACGTCCATAGGGTAGTGGAGGAAAAGGACATGCCCCTGCAATTAGAGGCTGATGAGCCGGCTGGGTCAGCCTGCAGGATCCAGGTGTTCCCCAGGAGGGGGCACCACTACTAAACTGTTACAGTGAGTGATGTACATAGTTACCCGGAAGGGTACTGCAGCATTTACTTGTTGTGTGTTTGCTTAGTAACCCAGTAAGGTTATAAAGACATTGAGGTGAAGGACGGTGATCTCCCTAAAAACTTGTACTTGTATATAGTTGCACTTCTTAAAGTGCCCCTTATTGGTTTTATATAACAAGACTGACCTCAAAACAAAAACCCGTTTGGCGTGGCCGAAGACGTGGTCCAACACATGGATCGGGTCCCTCATGTTGCTCAAATTGCACCTTACCAGTGAAAAGGACTTTCGGCTGTAAATTTCACTGTATTTGATTGAAAATGTTTGAAATGAGGAGTGTTTTATCTGCTTGAAGAATGTTTTATAATGTGTTGTAAAATGCTAAGGAAACCTGCAACATTCAAGTAATGTGCCTCCCATAAAGGGAAGAAAAGTTTGGTTATTATCTTATATGCGAATGCATTCTCAAAATTGTATGTCTAAAACCTGGTTTTACTCTGTTCCAGCCCGCGGACGTGCTGTGTTTTACAAGAGGGGTATGTGGCGCCCCTGAGGGTTCAGTCACCACAGAGGTACTGCATCTCACCCAGAGGTGTGGTATCTCACTCTCAGGTAAGGATAGAGTGCTGCCCGGGACCCTAACACCTGCATCCAACACTACACTACTCCAGACCAGCAGAAGGGGCAAGATGCGTTGCTGTCCTGCTGAGCCATGTCCCTGGCTGGAGTGGGGGGAACCAAAGTAGGGGGGAACCATGTAGTGGGTGTGGGTGGAGGAAGTAAATCAGGGGGGCACTTGATGGGAATAGTATAAAGTGGGAAGCCATATTGGGAGTCAGAGCAGTCAGTGAGATCTGTCTGAGAGGAGAAGTAGAGGGAGCTGGAGCTCTGCAGGAGCTCTGCTCAGGAGGAGGGCCTAGCCAGAGAGGCCCAAGACTGAAGAGAGAGAGAGGAGCAGGAGAAAGGCTCCAGGAACGTGAAAGGGATCCCAGGGGTACGGGCAGTGCTGGAGGCCACCTGTACGTCCGAATCTGCCAGTCGGTTTAGGGATGAGAATTACAAAGTTCAACTTGAAACCGGAGGCTTCTGTACTTTCAGGGTGCAGTTGCCACATCCGCACTCAAGTCGCCAAAAAGGTAACCACATAGGATCCAGGGAACTCCAGGTTGCCCAGAAAGCTCCGCGGATACCGGCTTGGGACATTGTTTGGCGAGGCGCAGGACAAGAAGGGTGAGAGCCAGCGCAGGAAGACGGCTGAGAAGGGCATATAGAACGGGGTCCTGTCAGGCACTCTTGAAACACCTGGGAGTTTGCTGAACCCCTGCCTGGTAAACGCAGCGTGACGTGGAAGGTCATAGTCCAGAAAGTGCAACCTGAGGAACTTATCAACTGTGAGTAAATCCTGAAGACTGCACCCCACTGTCTCTGCAAAATTATTGCTGCGCCATCACCCCCTGCACTACACCGCAACATCTTTAACATCTACACTGCCCTGGAGCTAAGCTCCACCTGTGGAGAACTAAACCAACTCTGCTGTACTGACATCAGCTCCAGGGGACCTGCTCCGCAGCGGCGGCTCTCTCTTGCCGCATACCACAGGTGGCGTCACAAACTTCATATAAGAACTTTAATTCCCCTGTAATTATCCCCTTTTATTGAATGCCCTGGGTCACGGACCGGGTCACCGCCACTGTGACATCTCCCCTAGCAATGACCAGCCCGGCACGGAGTACCCCACGGCCCAGGGGGCGTCACCAACATTTGCCCCCTCTTTAACAAGATATTGTTAAGCCCTGCCTCCGATGAGCTAATTTACATAAGTCCAAATCCATATTAAAGGGGTGTCCAACTTTTGGGGACACATTTTTTTTTAGTGCTTAAAGGGTTTATCCGGGACTATTTTTTTTTTTACTATGATCCTAATAACTCACAGGCAGATCATTGCTACCAACCTCCTGTTGTGCGCAGTGTCAGTCCCAGCTGACATAGAGTGATCACAGACACCTCCTGCCAGCGATTCAGCAGATTCTGAGCAGCGGCTTCTCCTCCACTCTTCTCTGATGACGGGGTGTGACTGCCGACGCCATGCTGATTGACAGCTGGCTTCCCGCTGCCTAACTGCGGGGAGCCGGCAGTCAATCAGCATGACATCGAAAGTCACGTCCCATCAGCAGAGCGACCTGGAAGAGGAAGAGCTGCTCTGACAACGTGGAGCAGCGGAAACACCATCAGTAGTGGTCGGTGACCACTCTGAGCTGGCACCGGTTAAAACAGACAGGTAGTTGCCTCTGTTAGCAATAACCTACCTGCTAGTTTTTAGGCCTATAGTAAAAAAAACAAACCTGGACAAGCTCTTTAAATACATATGTATTTATGGCTAAAAATCATGTTTGTTACCAGGTTTCATTAAAAATGTTACAATGTTTGCTTCCTTTAACCTCTATGTTGCACTGGCTATTGCCGACTGCAGAATGGGTTAAATGATAATCTGTCAGGGAGCTCATTTTGACGATCCAATGGGAGTGTGTGTACTGTTTAATTTTATCTTTTTTTGAGCTTCTCTCAGCTGATTTATGACCACAGACCCACATTAAAATTGAATAGGCAGGAAAATAAAGAACGTGTAAAAACAAAACAGTGAAACATTTTTAATTAACCATATTGCAAAAATGATTTTAAGTTCCAAATACATACATTTAATTAAGAATTAAAAAATTATCCCCAGAGATGGATAACCTGCAAAGCCTGCAAAAAATGAGAGGGTTGGAGGCACGGTCTTGTGTTTGCTATAAGTGATTATGTCCAGGGCCATGTGTTCTGCAGCGTGAGCCCTCTAGGGAAGTGGGGGCTATAGTGATTTCCAGAGTTAAGTAAAAGTTATTGGAGGTCATTGGGAAAAAAAATTGGTGAAAGTCCCATTGTATCTTGGTCTTTATCTTACCACCTATATTAGCAACATATGGGATGTAATGTATTAATAAATACATGAGTCACTCAAAAGAGGATCGCTGTTGTCAAATTGAGGAAAATATTGTGCCTTATCAGCACCCAGACTGTGGTAGTCATGGACGAACATCAGCCCTCCCAACTGAAAAATAGGAAAAAGGGACTGTGACAATTTTCATTTTACACCAAGACAATACCCTATTAATATTGTGAAATAGGATATGTAATTATGACTTAATCACTACAGTGAAAAATAAGTCATTAGGAAGTAACTGCTAAGCCAGTACCCTAAACTCAGTAGATATTTTGATTTAATAAAATGAGGAATATATATATATATGAATATATACATTCCTCATTTCATTAAATCAAAACCATCCATGCCCCCAAAGAAGAAAAAATATATCTAAGTTGTCTGACAACCTGTTGAACTCATCAAAAGAGGGTAGCCATGGAATAAAAAAAAGGCACTGGGGCTCTGTGATGGAGTAGAACAAGGAAACTGTAATGTTTGTGGATCGTGGACCCACTGCTCCACGGGCCGGGCTTACCCTAGAGGTGCTTAACTAAGCAGCTATCTGGTTTTCACTGGAGCCTCTGAAGGTGAAGTCAGGCTTGAGCGGCCGGTAGCTGCCAGGTACCACCCCAGGGCAGTGTCCAGAACAGTAACAGCTGACCCCAATGGTCAGAAATGCTGGTTCGGATAGAGTGTCACAGACAGGACAGGACAGCCACTAGTGCGGGTTCAGACTGTGCAGCCTCAGGGTAGCAGACTGGATGGCCACTGGTACTGGTACAGACTGTGTGGTTCTGGATAAAGGACACGACAGCCAGTGGTACTGGTACAGACTGTTTGGTTATGGATAAAGGACAGGATGGTCACTGGCACTGGTGCAGACTGTGAGGCTTCTCTATAGAATATGGGTCAGGTATGGAAGCAGCATACAGATTAGACAACACAGGATCAGGGTCAGACAAAGCGGACAAGGGGACCTAACAACAGACAGGCAGGCAAGTAACTAACTAGTACAAATGTTGCTCAGGCACCTCCCAATAGGTGGAGGTGCTTTAAGTAGTAAGCGTCGCCTAGCTATTGGCTGGTGACACTGTAGGAGACTGCGCGCTGTCTCTTTAAGAGATAGGAAGCGCGCTGCCAGGGGATCTGCCAGGCGTGCGCAGACCCTGGGATGCAGAAAACGGAGCGGGAGGTGCGGATAAGAGGCCTGGGCAATGAGTAAGTCAGCGTCCTTACCGGGGGGGAGGAGTCAAAGCGTGCAAGGATGCCGGCACTACAGAAACAGCACTACTTGGCAGTAAAGTAAATGCTGGATGACAGTGGATTTAGGGTTGGTGGGTTTAGAGGAGCACAGTAGGTGATATGGGCTCATAGGGTGGGGTGGTTAGAGGGAGAAAGGGTTTTATTTGTACAGCATTCATTACATGGTGAAAATCACCTTCCAAAACAATTCTTCAGGTCAATAAGATTATGGTGATATCAAACCTGTCCAACTTTTTTTATTATTATTTTAATGGTGAAAAAAATCTCAGATTTGTAAAAAACAATTGTTTCTGTCACCATTTTCTGAGACCTGTAAATTTTTTATTTTTCTGGTGATGGAGCTGTGTGAGGGCTTGATTTTTGTGCCCTGAACTGATGTTTTTATTGTTTCCATCTTGGGATACATATGACATGTTCATTGTTTTTAATTGCATTTTTTGTGGGAAATGTGGCAACTAAAAAAGGCAATACTGGCATTCCGATTTTTTTTTTCAGAGTTTAACGTATGGTTTAAATAAATTTATATTTTGATAGAACAGACTTTTTTGGGTACGATAATACAATTCTACCCCACCACAAAGTCGTTGGCAGGGGGAAGCTGCAGAGCAGCTGGGTCACCAGTTGAAGAAGTGGTGGAGCTGGGCTGCCAAGGACTTTGCAGTGATCTAGAATTGTAGGTCTAATGATGACTCATGCAGGGATAAAATACTTCCTGTTTCTACAGAGATGGTAAAAGGATTCATCTAGTCAGTTTTCAATCACATTATGTCATAGACCTGAAGGGAAAGAGAAAAATTAGCTGGGTAGAAAGGCAAAATGAGCAATTGTGTTACGGATCCGGGTGGTGAAACCTCTGTGCTGCGGTGCAAGGAGGGACCCAGAGGGGCGTAACTAGGTATCAACTCGGACCAACCTAGGTCGTACGGCGGCTCAATCGACTCCGTGACCAGGGAGGGACCGAGCAGAGGTACCAGGTGCTCCTCTGTGGATGACCTTGTAAGAGAGCAGGTGACTCCCACGGGTCAGATGGCAAGGACTGACCGGTAGAGCAGATGAGCACGGCAAGCAGCCTGACGGGTGGTCTGGACAGACGGACTGGCAGACACGGCAGGAACAAGCAGGAGCCTCCAGGTAGGCTGACAGGTAGGCACGGCAGGTAACAGGCGGGAGCCTCTAGGTAGGCTGTCAGGCAGGCAAGGCAAGTAACGAGCAGGAGCCTCAAGGTAGGCAGTCAGGTGGTCATGGCAAGTGACAGGCAGGAGCCTCTAGGTAGGCTGTCAGGTGGTCACGGCTAGTGACAGTCAGGAGCCTCTAGGTAGGCTGTCAGGTGGTCACGGCAAGTGACAGGCGGGAGCCTCCAGGTAAGCAGGCGGACAGAGCCCATAGACAGACTGGCGGACTGGACTGTAGACAGACTGTCGGGCTTGAGAGTAGACAAGCAGACGGACTGGACTTGTAGTCAGGCTGGCGGGCTGGACTTGAAGTCAGGCTGGCGGGCTGAACTAGTAGTCAGGATAGCAGCTGGACCTGAGGGCTGAAGCAGAGTATCAAACACAAAGCTTCAACCTTGCACAGGCACCTCCATATTGGAGGAGGTGCCTTTTATAGGGGAAGTCCGTGCCTTTTATAGGGGAAGTCCTCCGGCCATTGGCCGGGGACTTTTTAGGACCGCGAGTGGCCCCTTAAAGAGGGAGGGAGTGCGCGCCCTAAGCACAGAGCCGAGGAAGCTTCGTGCACCAGCAGCAGCTGCAGGGAGGCCAGAAGCAGGACTGCAGCGGTAAGGGGGACGGCGTCTCTGCCGGGCAGGAGGCAGAGACGCCGATGCTACAAATTGTAAGTACACAATGCTGTATAATATGATGATTGTAATATATTAAGAAGATAAAACTTTGATGGGAGTGCTTCTTTAACCTAATCATGTTTTGCCATCATATTGCTTTGTACCTATTGGCTAAAAGGAGCCTTCCATGAGCCTCCTGTACATGCCAGCCATACGTAGTGGAATTGAATCCTCATATTTTGTATAATGTATATAGGTAACAGATTTATATATTCCAGTTAATATCTCATTATATGAATAAAACTTCAGCAGAAAACATCTGCAGGAAAAGTGAGAACATTAGACTTTGTACATTTTGTTTCCGAAGCGGCGATATTTCTATTTCATAATCCACCTTTTAAATGACATGCTGGAAAGTTAGTAAAAAAAAATCAAACATCTGCAGAAAATGTGACCTGGTGAATAAAATTACAGAGTGAGGAGAGGCACAATCCCTCCCAGGATCTAAGCAGTGAATATCATGTTCTTGGAATCTGTATTATATTTTTGAATTATTTCCAAAAATGTATAACTTTATGATGTTATAGAAACTATTATACTGAAATTAACACATTAAGAAGAAAAAAAGTCTATCTACAGGCTAAAAAAGAGGAAAAATAGTGTGTTATATGGTTACTGGGTCAGTGATATAAAACAGAGGCTGGTCATTAATCCATTACCAGAAAATGACATATAATTACGTCCTAAATGCAAAAGGTACATAATGGTATGTCCAGTGGATGGCAAAGATGCAAGAGTTGTGCCCACATCATCAGCTGAAGATACTGTCTGTAAAATACAGCCAACATCCCAATGAAGGTCTTGATCGGAAAGTGAGTCAATTAATTAAATGTACTGCAAAATGGTATCAAGAAAAACAGCAACTAATCTCACAAGAAAACAAAGTTTGAGCTATTAGAAGAAATTGCTAAAAATTTCTATTAGTGTTGATGGACCAAACTTTCTACTACAGTTACCAGTAGGGTACCAAATAGATCAATATAATCGGCCCTTCTTTTTATTGTTTTTTTCTTGATTTTCATGTAGAAAATTAGAACAATTTTTTACTCACTTGTCATCTGTGTACAATCCATTTTTTACAGTAGCCGCTATTAATCACTTACATGACCATTTACAGTTTCCTATGTTACAAAATTGTAATGTATCCACACAAAACGATGCTATACTGTGGCTCCGTGTGGTATTTGCGCACCCATAGACTTGAATGAGTGAGTCTCATCCGATGTACAGAAGAAATTCATGCATGTTGCAATTTTTTTCACACACAGATTCGGTCAGTGAAAAAATTGCTCATCTGCCTCATTGAGTAACATTGGTCCAAATGTGGTCTGTTTTTTCATAGACATCAATTGGACTGAAAATACTTTTGGACTGAAAGATTACACTTTCACATGGAAGCTGATAAATCACTATGTTTGGCTGCCTCACTTTGACCACGAATGCTGATTTATACCAATAAATTCTTTGTAGGAAAACTATGAAATCAGAGAGCTAAATTTTTGAACACCTTTTTGGTAAACCTGTGATTCTGCCTATAATCATCTTACATCATACAGACATGCCATCTATATTACCCTTTCTATGGTGATTACAAAGTGCAATCATTATTGTCAGGGTTCCACAGAGACAACACCGGAGAGATCACACAATATCTCACCGTTGCCGTCACGCTGTCAGGATTTCGTCAGGGATCTGCGAGCACATAGTCCCCACTACTCTCTACGTAGGTATCGGCAAGCGACCAGTGAGCATATGGCGTCACACCTCCAGATTCCAATGCATGGAATATGTGTATACGCCCCCTGTACGGTCACTATCAGCTTCACGATAGCCCAATTATTATTATTCTCTGCCACTACTGGCCAGATTTGAAGTATAATACAGGCCTGGTCGGACGCCTGCCTTCTGGTAGCGTATATGGCTTTTGGGGAGTGAACGATTACAGGACAAAAGAAACAGAACTATTACATTTTATATTTAATCCCAAAGGAAGGCAGTGTTATGAAAAATATACAAGATTTTACAAATGGACATTTACAATACAGAATAAACAGTTACATAAAATAAACAAGATTACAGAAGAAACCTACTATAGAGTTTGCAGGGACGAATCAGTATAGCTGGAGGAGGGGCTCCCCAATTTGATTTGAGCGTTATCGAACGCGATGCATTGCTTATAATATCTGTACCCCCCTGGCAAAGAATGCTCATCTATCCTCTGTGGACTCTTTTATGCCTAAGGGGAGATCTGCCCACACACCCCCTGTGCTAACATCATGGGGCTGGACTCTAGCTTGCACATTTTATTTAAGATATCTGTTTTTTGGGATAACTTATTGCTGGTTGATCCAAGAAGCCCAAAAATGATACCATATTTTCTATTATGATTTTAACTTCATTTAGAGACACAGTTGCTATCTGCTATCTTGTTGCTCTTGCGCTACAGCTCCCCGGAGGGGCTTACAGCTGCGAAAAAATAAGCATCTTGTTTCCTTGGCTGACCGTGCCACCAAAAATATGGGTCCCCTTATTATCAGAATTATGGAACTTGAGCTATTCTATATTTTGTATCGTGCCGGGTGTCCTGGGACCCTCTATTAAATTCCCTTTTTCGCCCTGGGAAGGAAGCTTCAACAGCTACATGTAAATTGATCGCAAGCCGGTGTCTAATCATCCCCTGCCACTTCCAGGGAGAAAGACCCTCGCATTTTAATTAGGTTATAGCTTTACAAGTCACTTCTGCTGTAGGTGATAACTTGCAGAGAGACAGATGCTGGACTGTCAGCTCTTCTCTTGTGACAAATGGTAGATAAGGGAGGGGTGAAGAGGGGTTTGGGAGAAATGGTTCATATTTTCTCAATATTCCCCTGACAATTAGTAATCTGACAGCATTTTGAGTTTTCGTGCAGGTGTGCCAAAAGAGCCAAAACAACCATATAACCAATCAATGTCTGATTTCAACGGGGAATTTGGGAGCTCAGTGTAAAAAACATATTCTAAATGTTCTAGTACTCACAGGGTAGTTACATATGAGCTGAAAGTATTTATGAGTATATTATACAATATATAAGATGGTTATATATGTCTTTCATGCCCTACATTACTAACAAGCACATTGGACGTTTTTTCCTATTTTGTAGGCTCAGTCAACTCTTGTTATTCAGCCATATATCATCTCTGTTATCAGCATATAATCATGATAGATTTCAACATGCATGATCCTTCTTCACCTCGACGTCTGCTGCCAGAAAAGCCCTACGACAACCCCGTACACATTAGATATTTAGCTGGTCCTGTGGAGATATTTGGGCTTGATTGACTTGCATGTAATGAGTATAAACATCTAAAAAACTATTACATGACAAAGGAACACATCTTGAACAACGTCAAGAGTTCTAAGCTTTACGGATCCAAGGGCAGCTTTGCCATTTTCCAGCACTTTCAAGTGCAGCAACGAAACTTAAAGCATTATCTCCACCAAAGACTTTTTTTTTAAATTATGCTTGCCCATATACAACCCCCGGCAAAAATTATGGAATCACCGGGCTCGGAGGATGTTCAATCAGTTGTTTAATGTTGTTGAAAAAAAGCAGATTGCAGACATGGCACAAAACTAAAGTCATTTCAAATGGCTACTTTAGGGCTTTAAGAAACACTAAAATAAATCAAGCTTAAAAATGTGGTACTCAGTAAGGGTAATTTTTTTCAGACCAAGCAGAGGGAAAAATTATGCTATTAGAAGAACATGCGAAAAGCTAAAGTTTTACAGCTACGATAAGCTATGAGAGCAACATGCATGTACAGGTACCTTTCCACCTCCTCTCCTCATCACTGAGCTGCCAAAATGGAGACCCCTGAGAACATTGAGATGGAATCTCCACCTGTCAAATATTTATGGCATATGTGGTTCTGCAATAAATGTCTCAGGAAGTAATACCTATTTACCTAGGCTTTAAAGGGAACCTGTCACATTGTACATACAGATTGATAAGCAGAGTATAGACAATTAGGAGCTGAGCAGAATGATGTATAGTTTTGTTCAAAGAGATTTAGTATAACTTGTATTTTATTCACTGAAATCCTTGGTGTTTGTATATATAGTCCAGTGGGCAGTCCTACTCTGTGATTAACTGGTATCTCTGCTTACACAGTTATACAAGGAAGACTGTCAATCACTGAATAGGACCGCCCACTGGACTCCTATGCACACAAACATCAGGAATTTTAATGAATAAAATGCAAACTTTGCTATAACATTTACCACAAAATTGTGTATCAATCTAAAAGCGTCACCTATTCTATAACATCCCGCCCGCAGATCATATACCATTTTCAACATGACAGGTCCCCTTTAAGCTGTGTAGACGTACCAACCACAGAACGTCATCCAGATTTAGGAATATTTTTCTCTCCGACTATATAAAGATGAAGAACATGAGTGTAAATAAACACAGACTTTCCTACAAGATTGCAGCCATGAACTGAATTTCAGCAGTTTGTATGTTACAAATGTACAGCAGACTGAATGCTCTATTATGTCAGCCTTCCCTAGGAAAAACATAGAACCCTTTTCATAGTCATATTCTTGGGAAGTTCTCAAGTTTTTTCTTGTATCCTGTCTTTCCTTTAAATCCAGAATGAATATAATGTGAAACTTACTATGGAATTAAATCCCAGTTTGTTTCACTTCTGTATCTTTTTAGTAAAGCCATAAACCTCCAGGAAATGCTTACATCCATCTGGGAAACTTTCATAGCTTCAGAATTGTGGCAGCAATCCAAAGATAGCTAGTTACATTGGCATGTTTGGATAATTTGGCAGGAACTGATTCATGTGTTTTTTTGTTTTTTTTTGGAAGAAACTATTTAGCTCAACTGGGGATTAATCCAGCCTCATCCGGAGTTTTTATTTGTTTTTAATAACCAAACAATCTTCCACTTGGATACATCATTGCTGCTTATTCCCTCTTACAACGGTGCACATGAAGGTTGCATTAAGCAGATATGTATTAGGAATGAGAGATTACATTTATGTCATATATTAGGAACTGTGTCTACAGCAGAAAGACCTCCACGCGTCAAGTCCTAGCCTATTGGGCTGCAGTAGAACAGAGATGACTGCTGTTAGAAGAATGCAGAAAAGTTTACAGGATTATATAAATGCACACTTTATCTACTTTACATTATGCGCTCTCATCATACTTTCCTATGTATAAGATTTAAGAATGTAAATGTTTAGGTTATGCCATCAGTAAATAGTTCTACAATTACTTTTTCCATTCAGCAAAGTTAGTCTCCAAAAGTAAAAAAAATATTCAAGTATCAGGGTCCAGTGTAGAAATAGATGAATAAGATGTTCAGCTCTGCTTCATCTATTATAAGAATTAGTATATTGTCCACCATGCAGAGTCCAGGTCAGTTCTTTCTTGGTGCCCAGAACTGAGGGTACATCAGCTAAGCTATAGTTGGAAATAATACACTAAGGGATTTTTTTCTCACTAAATACATTACCTATCCTCATGCTACTGTATCTAAATGTATCATCACTGAGGTCCAATCCCTGGGACCCTTAGAGATCCATAGAATAGGGCATAAATTGCTGATCACTAGGTATCCAACTGCTGGCAGTTGGGTAATGGGCTCGGCGGAGCCGCATCACACGACCGTATCTTCTCTTCTCCAAGAAAATTGGTCTGATTATGCTAATCACACTCTGATTAGAGTTTGATTCAATTTTCTCGGATGTAGAGAAGATGGAAAAAAACATTTCTCCATGGTCTCCAATTCTGTCAGTCTGTGAAAATGACATCCGAGTGCGGTCAGATTTTTTTGATGGACCTATTGCCTTGCCGAGTGCGATTCCATTTACAGGTGCAAATCGTGCATACTGCAATTTTTTCCTCAGATGGACTCAGTCCAAAGAAAAAAATCGTCCCCATAGAATAATATTGGTCTGAGTGCAATCCGATGTTTTGTCCGATTGTACTCGGACCGAAAATACATGAGCCCTGAATGTAGCAGAGGGGTACATACTCAGCCTCCGCTCCATTCATTGTCCATGAATGATCATGTGCGCCCTTCTATTTAGTTATCTTATTACGTTGTAAAATTCCATTTTCACTTATCAATACAAATGTCATAAAAATATATTTGCAATTAGTTAGTGAAGAAATCCCAAACATTTTTGGTGCAGACAAAATTTTGGTTGTGGAGTTCAATAAGGTACCAGCACTCACGATCTAGTTAATTTGTCTTTTAATTTAATTAAAAAAGGGGTTTTCCCACGAACAAAAGTTGATTTTAATCAATAGACCTTGGAATGATAATAACTTCCACCATTGGATGTGATTAAATAAAATGTTCCTGTGCTGAGATAATCTTATAAATGTGCCCCTGCTGTGTACTGTGTAATGGCTGTGTCTGACCATGGTCTGATCATACCACAGCTCCTGGGAAGGGGAGGAAGGATAAGAGAGTATACAGACATTACAGCTGGGGATCACAGCTGATTCCTTCTGTGAGGTAAAACATTTCACTGCCTGTTTTTAAACAATGTTTTACTTCTAAGAAAGAATCAGATGTGATTCCCTGCTGTAATGTCTGTATACTCTTCTGCTTCCTCCCCCGCTCAGGAGATGTGGTGTGATCAGACCATGTTCCTGTACAGTCAGACACAGCCATTACACAGTACACAGCAGGGGCACATTTATAAGATTATCTCAGCACAGGAACATTTTATTAAACATTTATTAAAATGTACTTTTGTTCTCAGGAAAACCCCTTTAAAGACAGATTTACCACAGCACGGGTGACTGTGACCTTATTGAAATCCACTATTAGTTTCTCCACGAACACCACCTCGATTCATTGAGTGCTGATCCACCTTTTGATTTTCTATATATTTTGGCTGGACATGAGTATTCTGACTAACATGGTATATAAACGGAAGTTAATAAGTCATTTTACCACCACGCCATAAAATATGACCAGACAATTTTTCCGATAATGCCTGTCTGTTCTTTCTTTCATATGCAAAAAAATAAACACATTTTTTAAATCTGTGTGTAAGAACCTATAAAGAGTCAAGTGGGCTCTCAGGCTATGGGGAAGATTCTTGCTGTCTGGCACCCATGGCAATTCTAGGCACCTTCCCATCTACTTGTTTTGCAACGATGTCCAAATTAGATTTAATTAGATTTTTATCAGTATTTGGTCAGTTTGTCCATTTTGACATCAGTAATTTTCCATATGCTGTAACCTCTTTCTGACGTGGAGCATAATAGTGCGCCCCACGTCAGATCCCCCTGTTTGGTGCGGGCTCCAGTGCTGAGCCCGCACCTTTCCGAGCACATGTCAGATGATCTGTACAGCTGACATGTGCCCGTAACAGCAGCGGGTGGAATCGCGAATCACCTACGCCTGTTAACCAGTTAAATGCCGCTGTCAATCTCTGACAGCGACATTTAACTCACGCTTCTGGGAAGTGCGTCATTGACCCCGCCACATGATCGCCTTTGGTTGTCAGTGCCAGATTGCTATGAGCGCCACCCAGCGGTTGGCGCTTATAGCAAGTGAGCAAATCTGCTACACACAGGTGATCTGATCATCGCCTCTGTGTAGTACAGAAAATCAGACAAGTGCTGCTTCTAGTCTCCCATGGAGACTATAGAAGCATGCAAAAAGTAAAAAAAAATGTTTCAAAAATATAAAAAATGAAAAAAATATAAAAGTTTAAATCACCCCCCTTTCGCCCCATTCAAAATAAACAATAAAAAAAACACACATACACATATTTGTTATTGCCGCGTTCAGAATCGTCCGATCTATCTATATAAAAAAAAATTAATCCGATCGGTAAACGGTGTAACAAGAAAAAAAATTTAAATGGCAGAATTACATTTTTTTGGTCGCCGCAACATTGCAATAAAATGCAATAACGGGCGATCAAAACATCATATCTACCTCAAAATGGTATCAATAAAAATATCAGCTTGGTGCGCAAAAAATAAGCCCACACCTGTCCCCAAATCACGAAAAATGGAGACGATACGGGTCTTGGAAAATGGAGCCATTTTTTTTTTTTTTTTAGCAAACTTTGGATTTTTTTTTACCATTTAAATAAAAAACAACCTATACATGTTTGGTGTCTACGAACTTGTAATGACCTGGAAAATCATAATGCAAGGTCAGTTTTAGCATTCAGTGAACGTGGTAAAAAAACAACAACTGTGGAATTGCACTTTTTTTGCAATTTCACCGCACTTGGAATTTTTTTCCCATTTTCCAGTACACGATATATGGTAAAACCAGTGATGTACAACTTGTCCTGCAAAAAATAAGCCCTCAAACGGCCATATTGACCGAAAAATAAAATAGTTATGGCTCTGGGAAGAAGGGGAGCAAAAAACGAAAACACAAAAAGGGAAAATGCTCTGGTCATGAAGGGGTTAATAAGTGAATAATAAATAAAAAAATTATCCATTACACTGTTAAAAACTGACGGCACATGGATGGCATCCATGCTGTCCTGATCCATAGACTTATATGAGTGATTTTAATTCGTGACTCTGTTCAAAACCTGGCATGTCTCCGTTTTTTTTTTTCTCACAGACCGCTTGGTACTCCAAAAAAAACCCCATGGAAATGTGAACAGCTACATAAACTATAATGGATACATGTCCTAACCTTGGAAATAATGCATAGAACAAATGCGAGAAAGACTGACGTCTGAATGAGGCTTTAGTTCCCACAGCTAACGTGCTCATATTAGGCTGAAGTCTTTAGCTGAGATGTGGATTTCACTTGCTTGGGCTTGTTTGTGCTGAGATTGTAACGTGTCATGTGTTCCTGTTGGCAGATATTGCAGTGAAGAATTGGCAGCTTTATCTAGGAGCAGTTTTTGCAAGATTTTTTCTGAGAAACAGCAAGTGATATATGACATAGATTACCTTCGTAAAGATCTGATGCCACCAAATATAAGGTCTCATTCACATCGTAGAGAGGACACACAAGGATTTCATAAGCAATTTAATCGGCAGTGAATATTGCTGGTAATATGTACATAGATCTTTCTAGAGATACAAATTACAAATCAGACACAATATGGACATTGTGCTATGGAGAACAGAAGTCTGTGTCCCAAAGAAGCAATTGTCATTTTGAAGGGTCTTGCGGCAATAAAAAGTCACACATTTTTACGCAAGGCACTCAATAAGTGACTTTTAGGTTAGGTTCACAATAGAGTATTTCAGAGTCCATGTATGGACCACAATACCTGGACTGACCACAAGTCTCCTGACCCGAACTTACAGCCTTATGTGTCTATAAGACTGCGAGTTCAGGTCAGTGACTCTCATGTGAACGCGGCTTTACCCGTTCTCCTCCTCCTTTGCCTCGGGTCTTGGCATGTGGACTAAATCTGTATAAGGCTGCATTTTTTTTTCGAGCGCAAAGTTATGAACAATAGTAGTGGACAATAACTTCGCAATCACTATGTTTCCTCCAAGTAAAATAATAACACCTATGCTCACCTCTGGCGCCAGCGCCATTCCAGTGGTGTCAGCACTGACTCTCCCAGAGCTTGCATGACATTGTTGTGTGACACGATCCCTGTGACCAGTCAGTGGCAACTTCACTGTCCCCTTCCTCAGCCGTCACTGACACCTGGAGGAAGTCACTTCCTCTAGAAGTGTTTGATTTCTGCTTTAAATTGGTAAGTAAATGGTGTAGAATAAAGTTGGTCTCCTTTGCAAAATGTTTTATTGTGATTAAAGTATGAAGCAATGAAACTTCCTATTATATGATTAATGAAAGAAGCTGTCCTGGTGTCACAATATCATCACCAAATCCCATGTTCCCAAGCTCCACTTTTGGTTATGTTTTACCACATGAGAAAGCTTCTTACATTGCCCCGTGTTGATTATGTTCATGGCTCAAACGTACTCTGAGAGACTGCCAGAATGCGTAGGGACACACCCTAATGACAACAGGAATGGCGACACCTATTTTGTCAATTATTCTGACATTTCCAGAAATAATCGAGGAATGACACAATGACGAGTTCTAGAGAAAGGTTCTCCTAAATTGTTATTTCATGGGATACTCATATATATATTTTTTAAAAATAGACATGTCAGGAGACCTGATGGGGGCTCTACGAGGAGTAAATTGCATATAAACTTATAAAAGTGGTTTTGATTTTAATGGGAGGTTATAATTCCGCTTTGAGCTGCCCACGTGGAGCCTGCAGGTAGCTACTACAGCCGGGTCAAGGCCAAGTTCAGGATGCCATTCAGTGCCTCCTCTTGTGTAATCATTGTATTGCATATTTTAGATTTTGGCTTTCTCCTTTGCTTACATCTTTATAAAAAAATTAAACATTTCAAAAGAAATCTATTGATACATTTGGATACAATATATTTACCCCCTTAATGACCACCAATACGCCTTAAAACTGGCCTGAAATATAAGTGAAGAGTGTCCCCGATGGGTGAAGAGCAGCAGCTATCAGCTGTCCACTATAGCTGACACCCTGCTGCATCAGTCCTGATTGGTGCTGGCATGGGCAATGGCTGTTTATCCCCTTAGATGCTGCTGTCAATAGTGACTACGGCTTCTAGATGGTTAACAGAGTGTGGGGGCTTCCTCTTTAACCCCATCGGCACCCTGAGATCCCTGAGATCATGATTGTGTAGTGCTGATAGTTGCCATGGCTATTCATGGCCAAATAACGGCCTTAGAGTCTGCCAGCAATAGGGACCTGTTCAGATGTTAGCAACAATGAGGGGGTAAAAATAACATTTTTCTTTCCTGTAATGCCATTTTGCATTCATTTCTGAAAAGCACCAGAAGGGTTAATAAACTACCCGACAGCAGTTTTGAATACGTTGAGGGGCACTGTTTTTCAAATGGTATCACTTTTGTTTTTTTTTCCAATCTATAGGACCCCTGAAAGTCAATTCAAATCTGAATGGGTCCCTAAAAAAAATAAGTCCTGTAAATTTCTTTGAAAAAATGAAAAATTACTTCTACAATTATAAAGTTTCTAACGAAATAAAAGAACAATTTGCAGATGGTGCTGTGGTGAAGCAGACATGAATTAAATCTTTTTATTAACTATTTTGTGTGGTATGACTACCTGGATTAAGGAGATAGTCATTCAAAGTTTGAAAATTATTCATTTTTATACATTTTTCTCAAATTTTTGATATTTTAAAAATAAAAGCAAAACCTATCGACCTAAATTTACCACTAACATAAAGTACACTGTGTCACGAAAAAAACAAACACAAAAATCACCGGGATATGTTGAAACATTCCAGAGTTATTGCCACATAAAGTGACACTGGTCAGATTTCAAAAGTTTGGTCTGGTCACTAAGGGGTTACATAAATATGATGGAGCATTAGACCAGGATTTCCAGACCATTAAAGCTGCGTGTTTGATATTTGTGTGTATGATATTTACATATTAAATATCCTAAATAAGTCTTTACATTTTCACGGTAGAGTCAAGCATGACGCGTCTATAAACAGCTCTGTCATGCATCAGGGGATTTAAAATGTTTTCTATTAACTCCTGTCATTTAATTGTCAAAGATGGAGCCTGTTAAACAATAAATGTGACAGCTCGTGGGATATGAAGACGGCAACTTCTTCCCCAATCCACATCTAATGAGAATCTCAGGTTATATTTTCATTTTACTGCTTAGTCCCTTTCTCAAGCACATGGTGACACGCATAAGTCATTGTATTGTTTGGTAAATATGGATTTTAACATTATCTCTGTATTCCAAGGCATTTCCTAATTGCCAGTTTACTAAATGTCCTCCTCTATCAGGAACAGGCAAAGTCGGGTCACGTACTCTTATCTCCGTCATATTTGTTTAGACTTCACTACGGATTTGTCCATTTTCTGTTTCATTCTTCTGACACAAAGGCTTCAAGGCCATTTTTCATCCTTGTAGAATTTGCGTAAGCAGTTGCATTTGATTAACTGCTGATGTATTACATATATGACGAATATCAAGAAATGAACTAGTGAAAGAATATAATATACTATTGGATAGAACATTAACTTGTAAATTATCTTACAAATTGCAAAAAATCAACATTTCTATATTTTATAAATGTCAAATTATAATAATTTGTCCAAATTCCAATGGGAGCATTTAGGCACATGTAATGACCTGAGGTCCGAGAGAGATCCAGTGAGTCACAAACTGAGACAGAGACAGAGACAGAAATAAACAACACTTTCTTTACTAAAACAGGGATTAGACTAAAATTCAGTATTGAAAGAATCAGTCTCAGGTTCTGCCTGGGACACTGTCTCTACTAAATACACACAATCATCAAGAGCTGAAATCAATGTGCCAATCTCAAGGTTTCCAGTTTATGTGAATTATTCTAGTGATCTGGAACAATTTTACCTAAACACAGTGTCAGTCTAGTGAGGGCGGTCTATGGGGACCCCCTGAGATGGCACACTGCATGCAATCCTACCACTATGAACAATAATAATGCATGAAACTATATCAATTGCTCTTATACCCTTATTATCAGGATATCCGGATATCTTAAAGTTATGGTGCCGTTAACCTCAGATGCAGTCTATCACAGGCCTGTGAATCACGGTGGCTGCAGCTAGTCCCGGAAAACTTTGGCGCCAAAACAAAAACAAAGTTCACAAAACAGCAAAAATTCCTTGTCTTGTCGGCCGATGCCGAGCCCACACGCCGGGGACTTTAGTCCTGTAGCCTCAGATTAAGGTCTGGGAAGATCTCTTCACAAAGTCTTGTCAATATCCTCTCAGTGGAAATGGCACCAGAAACCTTCTTTCCTCCCGAAGTCTCTCACTCTTATCCAGTACACCAACCGCGTGCTCAGTCACAGAAATGGATTACTCAGTCCCTTCATCACTCGACACGTGACTCCTTCAGCACAAAGTCTATAATCCACTCAGCATGGACTTCCACAAAACTCCACAGAGCCACACAGCTTCCCCAGCTCAGCACTTGTCCTTAAACAGAGAAAGGGGTAAACAAACTCCACACGGAAGAGTGTAAAGACAGCTTCTTCTTGCAGCTCCTTTTCACAGACTTCCTGTCTAGACTCACACATCAGACGCTCTTAGGCTATGTGCCCACGTTGCATTTATGAAGCAGAAAATTTCTGCTGCATAAATGCAAGTCCTCTCCCGGAAAAACGCATGCGGAATTCCGCACGCATTTATCACGCATTTTTCGCGCGTTTATCACGCGTTTTCCACATGCGGAATTGCCTTGCGTTTTTTATGCATTGGACAAAGGCAATTCCGCTTGCGGAAACGCAAAATTAAATGACATGCTGCGGATTTTTGAACGCGGCATAAACGCTGCGGAAAAATCCGCAGCATGTGCATAGAACTTGCGGAATCCCATTGGGGACCATGGGGTGCGGATATACATGCGTTTTTCAAGCGTTTACGCTGCGGAAATTCCGCAGCATATACGCTTGAAAAATGCTACGTGGGCACACAGCCTTAGAATACACACAGTTTCTAGCACTGCCCCTCCTCTGAGCCCAGCCAGGCAAAAGTCACAGGGTCCTAGTGCTCTCCTGCTGTTATCACATTTCACACTCTCACACACATGTGTGAGAAGTCTTTTAAAGAAGGGACTATGGTCATGGGAAAACCGCAAACTCCTGTGTTAACATGAACTTTTTGCTTTGTTTTTGGTAATGCCTCTATGGCTTTGTGCTGCACCATAACCACCATTATCCTAGGAGAATAGACCCCATTAGTCTTGCTTTTGATTCCTCCGACTCTCCTAAAAGGCCATTACCAATTATCCATAACTGTTCACTGGTCACTAGGTCCTATGTCTCAGGCTATCTTTATAACAGCAAATACTAAAGCTTATGGGACTTATAGCCTGCATCCCATATGTATACAACAACAGAAATCCTGCCCTGCTCTATCTCTGGATGACTTCTGGTTATTAATACTCTATGTAATTGTGTATACTGAGTAATATCTGAAATTCTTAACCATTTTATTACCTTTAAACCACAGGTACTATTCTCTTTCCTGAAAGGTTTCCAATCTGCGAAAGTGACCTACATAGGAAAAACCGGTTGGACCTTGGATTTACTGAAACCGCTGGTCTTTTTACATTTTGCTAAAATCACAAATTAATAAAAAGGTGATTTATATAAAGTTAACAACAATTTCTATTCATTTATTAATAGGAATCTGACACCAGGTGTTTGCTATGTAATCTAATCGCAGCATGATGTAGGAGCAGAGACCTTGATTCCAGCGATGCGTTACTTACTAGGTTGTGTTTTGCTGTTTTAATACAATAAGTGTTTTATCAGCAGGAGATTACCATTACTGGACAAGCTGCCTTGTGCCTCCTGGGGAAACAATGCCCACACCACAGATTAGCAGCTTTTTGTCAATATACAGTGTTCACAGAAAGCTGCCAATTAACACTGTAGGCGGGTTATACAGGCTCAGCATTCCGAGCTCTGCTAGATCTGCAGAAGAGAATACTGTGACTATCACAACTGATAAAACTAATAAACTAAGTGCTACATCGCTGGAATCAGGGTCTCTGTCCGTACATCATGATATGGTCAGATTACATAGCAAAAACCTGCTGACAGATTTCCTTTAACAATAAGTTATATTCTTTTTTGGATAAAAAAAAGTTATACATCATTCATTTGTGGAACAGCTAAAATGATAAAGGGATACAATGGTATGACTATATGCCAACAGGGGAACACTCGAGGAAAAACTGATGCACTAGTAAAAGTATGAAAGTGATTGTTTTTTTGATGGTCTTTGAGTCATGCACTGCCCAGGTTTTGCCCAGAATGTGCCTCTGTAGGGATCCTTTTATGTGAATAAATGCTATTAACCTGCATATATGGGGTTAATCTGCAGGTTAATAGAGTTCTGAAGCCGTGCGACTGCTTCACTGGAAGCCTGGCTGCCGGGAGGAAATTCATTTTATTCTTCCTGGCAGCTTTAGTCATAGAGGTGCGGCCAGTGCGGCTTAAGTCACTGCTCAGTACATTGTGGGAGGGGGGAGGGGATTTTAACATATTAATACATTATTTTTATTGCTGATTCTCCTTGTAACTGGGGCTGATATATGAGCCCCAGTAACAGGGGAAGATTCAGCCTCCTGCCGGCATAGCAAAAATCGCTGGGTCTCCTAGAACCCAGAAGCTCCTGTTCCTTCTCTATACCCAGCAATCACATGATCGCACTGTCACTGTTCAGCGCTGCGTATACAGCAATCAGGGAGGCAGAGATGGTAATAAACCCTTTCTGCCTTCTCTGTGCGGAGTCTGGCTGTGTCTAACAGATGGTTCTCCACTCCAGCAGCTGCACAATCTTGTGCATGCAGCTTATCATGTGTTAATGTTTAAGAATGTCAGTGCAGTGTAAAGTGTGAACTGTCTGAACGTTTAAAGACTATGGACAGTACAGAAGTAAATGAAACCAATTTCTATATATTTAAGACAACTTTAAGATTCTAATATTCGAAGTTTCACCTAATGATAACCACATCTCTGTGTATATGACTGCCTTCAATTCATCATGATTAATGTGAAACAATTATTGGCATGTACATTAGCCGCACTTTGGAAAATATTCATAGCAAGCATCAATCACAAGATATATGGCAATGTAATGCATCATATACAGGGGAGAACATTAATTCTGTTTGCACTATGCTCTCAGATGCCCTCAATATATTACCTTGTACCCAAGAAAGGAAAATAATTTGACGACCTGGGATGATATAACATTTGTGGATGTACCAAGTGTTGTGTCTCAAAAAATACACCACATGTGAAACAGGCGAGTCAAGATCCCCTCTAAACAGAGTGTGCCATTACATTTTAATGAACAAGGTTTTCAAGAGACGGATTGCTTATACAGACAGTCTCAATCTAGACTGAGATCAGCCTGTTGGCCTTTGGCATTTTTCCCCTTGTTTGCGGATGGTGTGTATAAATGATAGTAAATCACCACCTCTTTGACTGCTCTGATTGTATGCAAGAGAACAGAGAACAAAGTTCATTTTTCCACACATAAGAGCTTAATAATATCACACCAAGGCTGGGAGTAAAGTGGATAAGGATTGTCTTGTATCAGCAGTCAAATATGATTCCTGCTAGACATGGGCAGAAAGCAGGCTTCTTATTTTTATTAAAGGGCATCTGTCATAATGTTCCTGCTGCCCGATCCATAATTAATGGTGCCTGGATGCACGATTTCTCTGAAATGTTGCTGCATTTCAGAGGAAACATAGTATGGAAAGCCCTAAGAGACATGAATAGTCCGATGCAGGTCCTGGGCGGCTTCTCCATTCCCCTCTCAAGTTGATTGACAGGTCTCTCCCTTGTGTTCTTCTGATGTAAAATGTTTCTTATATGAGGGTTGCAGGAGGCATACTTCCTTATTTAGTATCTTCAATTCCTGAGTATTTCTACAGAAATGCCTATAGCACTGGCATCCCTCCATATCCCTATCATATGGCACTGACTCGTATTAAGAGCGTTAGGGTGTGTTATAGTGAATTAGTAGAGGTTAAGTCTGTACTTTAACCCTATGTGTTGTCACAAGAATGAAGATCTGAGAATAGAGCCACATACAATTAGGTCCAGAAATATTTTTTATTTAAAGTAAAACAACTGAGATGCAATTGAAGTGGAGACTTTCAGGTTTAATTAAAGGGATTGAACAAAAATATCCTGTAAAATGTTTAGCAACCATTTTTGTACAAAGCCTCCTCATTTCAGGGGTTCAAAAGTAATTTGACAAATTAACTTTACCATAAATAAAATGTTTATTTGTAATACTTTGTAGAGAATCCTTTGCAGACTTCAGTTGTTGCTTGTTTGAGGATCTTTCTGTCTTAAGTTTTGCCTTAAGCATGTGAAATGCTGCTCGATGGTATTAATATCTGGTGACTGACTCGACCATTGCAGAATATTCCACTTCTTTGTCTTAAAAAACTCTTGGTTTGCTTTTGCAGTATGTTTTGTTTCATTGTCCATATGTCCTGTGAAACTCTGTCCAATCAACCTTCCTGCATTTGCGTGAATCTGAGCAGAAAGCATCGCCATGTACACTTCAGAATTCATCCAGCTGCTTCTGTCTTCAGTCACATCATCAATAAACACTAGTGACCCAACGCCACTGGAAACCATGCATGCCTATGCCATCACACTGCCTCCACCATGTTTAACAGAGGGTGTGCTTTGGATCATGAGCTGTTCCAAGCCTTCTCCATACTATGTCATTCTGACATAGGTTGATCTTAGTTTCATCTGTTCAAAGAATGCTTTTCCAGAACTGGGCTAGATTCTATAGTTGTTTTTTCTAAAGTTAATCTGGCCTTTCTATTTTTAAGGCTGATTAATGGTTTGCACCTTGTGGTGACCCCTCTGTATTTGCTATGGAGAAGTCTTATCTTTATGGTAAAGAAAAAAAAAGGGGGACGGGGAGACAAGCGCACATAGGGTGATATTGAAAGGTACAGATGAGAAGGAAATTATGGAGTTGATCGCCTGAAAGGGTTGTGGTTGTGACAACTCCAATAATTGCCCATGAATATTACAGCTGCTGTAGTCCTGTCGGCTAATGAAGGTAAACCCTCTTTTTCATAACGATTAGTAGAAAAAGGAAATTGATGTTTCAGAGTAGACCGCCCTGCTGTATAAAGGAAGCAGTTCCAAAGTGGAATAGCAGTTTTATAGTTTTTATTTTTATGCGTTTCGTGCTCGCACTGAGTTATTTTTAAAAAACAAACTATATAGCATTACATAGCATACTACATACCTATGTAGTTTGTTCTTGAAAAAGAGCTTGGTGCTAGCACAAAACGCATAAAAATAAAAATTTAAAAACTATGAAATTGCTATTCCACTCTGGAACTGCTTCCTTAATGCACCAGCACAGTCTACTCTGAAACGTCAATCTCCTTTTTCTACTTCTCTTTTTGGTAGACTTAGATAGTGAAACACCTGCTTTCTGGAGAGTGTTCTTCACTTGGGTGGATGTTGTGAAGGGCTTTTTCTTCACCGTGGAAAGGGTTCTGTGATCATCCATGACTACTGTTGTCTTCCGTGGGTGTCCAGGCCTTTTTGAGTTCCCAAACTCACCAATGTCTTTTTGTTTTGTTTTTTTGCAGAATGTACCAATCTGTTGATTTGGCCTCTAACATTTTTGCTATCTCTCTGATGAATTTCTTCTTTTTCAGCTTAATGATGGTCTGTTTCTCTTCTATTGAGAACTCCTTTGACAGCATATTGTGGGTTCACAGCAACAGCTTTCAAATGCAAATGCAACACCTGGAATCAGCACCAGACCTTTTACCTACTTAATTGATAATGTATTATTCAGGGAATAGCCCATAAAGCCCATTAAAGAGCTTTTGAGATAATTGTCCAATTACTTTGTCCCTTGAAAAAGAGGCAGCTACATATTAAAGAGCTGTAATTCCTAAACCTTTACTCAAATTATGATCTGAATACCCTCAAATTAAAGTTGAGAGTTTGCACTTTAACCCCACATTGATTATATAACTGTATCTTAAATATGTTTTGGTAAAAATGTGTGTGTCATTGTCCAAATATTTCTGGACCTAACTGTAGATGTCTAACTGAGAAAAGAATGACAATATGGAAAGAACATTATGTAACAGGAGCTGCTTATTGCCTTGATGTCTGCCACTCTGATCAGCAGATTCCATGGAAGAAAATGTGCTCTTTTTTGTTCTATGTTGAGGCAACACATTTCTCACAAGTTTTAGAGAACATTTACCATGTCAGTATCAACCACACTGGAAGTCATTTATACATGTGAGACTGTCACAAATTAGTGGAAATTCTGAAAACATGACATAATTAATGTAGAAAATTCCACAATCTTTTCTTTTTTTTAAAGGGACTGTACAGAGGATAGGTCATCAATATGAGATCGGTGGGTGATCAGACACTTGGCACTGCCATGGTCTGCTAATATTAGCTCCAGCGGTGGCTTCATTTGGTGGACACAGACAGAAGAGGCCCCTGTGCCATAGCAATATATGGGCTCTTTGCAGCCCAATAGCTCATCATAATGTACAATTCCACCTGTTTTGGAGGTAGAAATGAGCCCTCTGACCTCTTGGACCCCTATGCAGCCGCACAGGTTGAACCAATGATATGTCCACCCCTGAGTGGATGGATATAAATACATTGAACAGAGCTGTGATGTACAGCTCCGTTCGGTGTGTAGCAGATGCTGCTGAGTACCGCAGATCAGTTCCTATTCTCTTCAACAGGATCTGATCTGGAGTACCCGGCAGTGGCCACCTCACATTCAATAGTTTATTGTTTACTTCTGGCCACCAACAGAGGGGCTGATCAGTGGGTTGCTGTTTGCCGTATGACACCAATCAGATAAAGATGACTGGACAACTCATACTATACAACTGGTGTACACAGACTGAAATGGGCCCTTGTGCAAGAATAGTATATGGGCCCTTACAGTCCAATAGATCATCATAATGAAAATTTTCATCTGCTTTGAAGGTGATAATGGGCCCCCTACCTTTTGGGCCCCTGTGCGGTTGCACCAATAATATATCCGCCCCTGTACTATATACTACACTGAGCACTGTGTCAACGTTGGCATCTATATCTCCCAGTTGGAGGCATTCAACATATTGGCGCATACAAAGTCACTTTGGCCTCTATTTCACTGATGTTCATCTTTTTAGAGGGACACAGAAGCGTAGTCCACTATGCTATTGTGTCTGCCTCAGGTCATGGTCACACGTTTAGTATTTAGTCAGTATTTTACATCAGTATTTGTAAGCCAAAAGCAGGAGTGGGTGATAAATGCAGAAGTGGTGACGTGTTTCTATTATACTTTCCCTCTGATCGTTCCTCTCCTGGTTTTAGCTTACAAATACTGATATAAAATACTGACCAAATACTGATAGTGGGGCCGTGGTCTTAAAAACAGGCATCACTGCGGAATGGGGGTCATATCTCTTGTTTGTGATGTGGGAAATGTAGTTTCAGCATGATCCTGGAGCTACTGACATGCCACTCCACTGCAGAAAAAAAAAAGAAACAAATTAATAATAATTAAAAATGTCACTAGACAGGGTTTTCTGATAACAGCATTGGACAGTTAAAACACATGGAATCTTTCTTTTAATATGAATTAATAAAGATTCAATGGATTTTTACTTTCCAGTGCTGGCATTTACCTATTTATTTAGGTCTTTCCACACTAGTGGTAATTGCTCTGCTTCAGTTTTACAGTCACCTTACCATTCATTTTTGTTTAATGGATGACAAGTAACAACATAAAAAAAACAGCTAGCATAAAATGGAAACACACTGGAAAAGAATAGTGCTGTATATTCCACTTCTTGCTACATGAGTAGTCCTCCCCTCCGTTGTAGTACTGTCAATTAATGGAGGAAAAGTGGAGTAATCGATTCAAACAGTTTTCTTAAAACCTTATATTATGCTGTTAGAAAAGGTAAAGAATTTCCTAATATACTTTATATTTAAATGTAGTAGTATTTTGAAGATCACTTGCAGTCAATGAATAGAAACATTCTTGTTTGATTCAAAGGATAACAATACATTGGTCACCAGTTGTGCACACACATGGATGCCAGGTATGTAGGAATGTATCAGAAACACAGATATGAACTCTCTAAAGTTTTTTAATCCTTTAATTAATTGAAGTACCAGATCCCTGACATGCTGGACACTAGCGACACCATTTTTGCCCTGTAGCAGAATTTTTTAAAAAATTTCTCTCTATTATTACAATGCACTCCAGCTGGATTCATAAAGTGCTCATCATAATATCAGGATTATACAGACATTCTGAAATGGATTTACAGACCTCACAGACTATTATAGGGTCTGTCGTAGTGTCCGACATTTACTAGACATATGGTGCAACATGCTGCCCCTGTTTTGATCTGTGACAGAAGCTTTTAACAGAGCCTCCAACTCAAATGTGAACAGAGCCTTATAAATATCCCTCATCTGTATTGCAAACTATTCCAACTGACTGACAGCAAGCAGAAGACTTTCCATTGTGATTAAGCTTAACCTACTGTAGGTGTCTCCGCACATCTCTGAAATGCACAAAATGACATTACACTCATATTTACTATAATATGTAAGTAAAAGTGGCACTTCTGCTGCAGCAAATACATAGTGACATTTTGTTATACTTTGATAAGTCATTTGTACTTCTTGCTATTAACCACTAGAGGGAGACATTTAATTCTTCATAAGATCACAGCTGTAACTTTTATCAAAAGCTTGACATTTCACCAGAAGTGAAAACATTTATGAAGCCAAGAATCCACATCACACACCCAATGTTATTCAACAAGGGAAACAGAATGTTACAAGTACATTACTTTCTTTTATTCTATATCTGTAATGCAGTTCATTAATAGTGATAGCATAGTAATTTATTAAACTAATAAAAACATATTATGCAGGATGCCAAGAATAAACAGCTACTTATCTATTATTTTTTGTGTTAATTTTATTTTACATGTCATTATAATTACTGGATTAACAAATAAGTACAATCGGAGGAAAAGACAATTCAGTTGGATTTTACACTTGAGAAACGCAGGGAAACGCGCTGCAGAATAAAAACCTCTTCTTTATATATTATATCAGGAATCATCATTTTGGTTAGCACAGCCCAAACCGTGAATTGTCTTTTCCTTCAATCACCCTGGTGGAGGTCATCCCCCGGCCACGGGGCAGAAATATCCCTTACTGAGCTTTCACAGGAGTTGTGTCTACACAACTGGCTCAGGTGAGCAGATTACCTGGATTTAATATATCTGTTTATAAAGGTGTCACCTTATGGTCTGGTGCGCTCTGTTTCCCTATAGTGTTTCTGTTTATCTAAATATGTACAATAGTTATTTTTGCATATTAGATGGATTATTTTTATATAAAGGTAAAAAAGTTTTTACTTTATTTTTTTTGTTACTGTGTTCACTATTTTTAAATAAACTGTATCTTTATCTAGTTTGATTGCTTTTATAAAACATTGTAATACTAAGGTATTATGTCTGTCACACTGACCGGCAGTCTATTTAGCCTGATCTGTGAGCTCTCTACCTTTGGGTTAAACTGACAGCGTAAGAGATATCCCTTATTTCCACCATTGCTGCAAGATTTCGACTATATACGTCATATCAGAATATATGCATGGCTCCATGTGGGATACAGTTATATGTGTCACAATATTGTTTTTTTATATAATTTTTTGATTTACAATATTGATATCTTGTAAAATGAAATGCACAAAATTGTAGAATTGTATTCTACATTGTTCTAGGCCAGGGCATGAAATCTGAATATAGATTTCTTAAATGACCACTCCAGTGTTTTTTAATTTCAGTGCTGCAGTGTTGCCACTAATCTAAGTTCCATGACCCTTGTCTTATACTCACCAGCCGCCATTTTCTTATGTCCTCGGCGCCACTTTGGTCACCTTCTGCAGTCTGTGACCTGCCAGATCCCTACAGTGTTTGATGGACAAGCCAGAAGTCACTACTCAATGTAAGTCTATGAGAGGCAGAATGAGGCCCGAACGAGGCTCTCATAGACTTACATTGAGAGCTTGTGACAGTTACCTCTGACTTCTGGTCAGTCAGAAGTTGAAGTCACAAGATGGTGGATCGAGACCAGAATGGTGCCGCGAAGAGCTGGTAAATATATTAATACAGGCAGGGAACTTACATAAGTGGTACTGACGCGCCCCTGGGCCTGTGTCGCGCTGCGTTGCGCATGCGGGAGCTTACCCGGAGCCGGATCTCTTGAGGGTTGTAGTCTCGTGGCGGTGATCCGGTCCGTGCCCAGGGAGTCAGACTAAGTGGCGCTGTATTAGCGGTAGATGTTGGACGACTACGCCACCCGTTGAGTACAGCTAAGGAGCTGCTGCTGCAGGGCAGACCGCTGAGGCCAGTGGTAGGATTGTGCAGCGTGATAGTATAACCCCCAACGGGAGGGGTATGGCCTCAGGGCAGCCGACGTGGATGATGGGGGTAGCAGGAACCACTCAGAGACGGTACGGTGTAGTTCAGGGTCTTTACTGGTGACAACGATAGACCCTCCCGGAGTACTGGCTAGCGATTGGGGCCTGGTCAGTCCTTGAGCAGATGGGATCTCCCCTGGCCAGGCGGAGTTGTAGGCCTCCCAAACTAACGATACTCTTCCGGCTACCTTGCTAGAAGCGGGTATAAGTAGCCCACGTCCCTGAGTGTACCGTGTGGTGCTCACCCGTATGGCCGGTGACTCGGGGCCTTCTAGTAGCTTCCGCTCCACGACGGCGGTGCTGGTCCCACGCGTGTGACCATGCCTTCGGGTTTCTGGGCCAGAGGACCTGCAATCCCCTGCCGGTCGGTTTCTGCTGCTGGATAGGAGTTAGTCCCCACAGCCTCGGACTCCGGGTCCGGTGATAACTTCTCAGTCAGGGCGAGCTCTGCAGCTGCCAGCCCCTGACTCCTTGTAGCACTGCTCCCACAGAGCTCCTGATGTTCTTTCCTATATCTGCTTCTCTTCTCTGTCTCTACTTCTTCTCTACTCACTAACCCTGCCTCAGCCCTAGGTTTATATAGGGGAAGTTCTTCCCCTCCCAGGACTGGGCAGGAGGTGTGGCATGCACAGGATCCCTGACCAAGAGACCTCCCACCTGCTCTCAGACATAACATTGCCGTTACTGTGGAAACCAGACCCCTGGGGTGCCACATTCCCCCCTAGTGAAATTTAGTACTCCGGGACTAAACATATTTTTAGAAAAACATAACAAGGTATAAACAATAATAATACAATAAGAAAAACACATAAAGATGGTTACGGCGTGTCCGCAACCGGGTGCAGTCTTTGAAGAAAAGCAAGGTGTCCATTTCACCAAAACAGGGAGACGTAACCAGGTAGGGGTCTGTCCTGCCCCGAGTCCTTAACAGTCTTTAGTCCGTCCTGGGTTACGCTCCAACTATACACAAAGGATTCCCGGTAAATCCACCAAGGACTCCTATAAATAACTAGAAACACATAATTATACACAAGCAACAAGAAAAACAGGTAACCACAAATAAAACAATTTATACACTTCAAATCCTCCAACGTGCGGGTACCTGGCCTCTAGTGGCCCTAGTGGACCTACGGAGCTGACTGTCTAGCCCTGAACTACAGGGTGTAGGAGCTGTCAAGGGTAAACTGGGCAGCTGTCTACCGGCTCTTTGATTCACTAGGGGTACGGCAGGCTCACTATAAGCAGAGGGTTGATCCTCCTGTTCTGCTTGTGTGGAGTCTTCTGCCTCCTGGACCGGCTGCTCTTCCAGCTCTACCTGTTGCTCCGTAGGCACTTGGGATGCTGGTTGGAGGAACGTGAGGACGGGTACCACAACTGCACCATTGACTTGAGTCCAGGACCGAGGGAAGTCTCCGAGCACAGTACTAACCATATCTTCCCTTTCCTCTACGGGTCGATGGTCTTCTTGTTCCTCTTCAGGGTTCCGTAGCTGTTCAGGACACTTCTTCAGGTGATCCCGGGATACAATGGCTATGGTCTCCCCTCCGTCTTTACTGATGGTACAGACTTTCGGGTTCTCGTGGCTTGAGGGCAGTACGGTGTACGGGTCCTTCTCCCACTGGTCGTCCAACTTGTGGAGCCGTCTTTTCCTCTTCAAGACCTGCTCTCTGGGTACCAGGGGAACAGCGGGAGCATACTGGTTGTAAGTTTTTTCTTGTCTTTCCCTAGCCTGACAGAGACTTCGCTCCACGCTCTCCTGTACTTTCCGGTACTGCTGCTGCCTCTCTGTGTCCCAGTCTGCTTCTGGTGAAGTGTCCTCGGGTGTCAGGACTCCCATTTCCAGGTCAACAGGTAACTTACCAGGTCTCGCCCTCATTAGGTAAGCCGGGGTACAGTTGGTGGAACCTACCGGGATGTGGTTGTATAGGTCAACTAGATCGGGCAGCTTCTCAGGCCACAGACTGCGTTCTTCCAGGGGCAACGTTTTCAGGAGATCCATTACCACCTGGTTCATTTTCTCACAAAGTCCATTAGTTTGCGGATGATAGGGTGTCGTCCTTATCTTCCGGCAGCCATACAGATTGCAGAATTCCCGGAAGACCTCCGCTTCAAAGGCAGGTCCCTGGTCCGTCAGCACTTGGTCCGGGTACCCGTGTGGACGGCAGAAGTGCTGCTGGAAGGCTCTAGCTGCTGTTTGAGCCGTTAAGTCCTTAACGGGGACGACAACCAAGAACCGGGAGTAATAATCCACAATGGTTAACGCGTAGACGTAGCCACTTCTGCTTGGGGTCAGTTTTACATGATCCAAGGCTACCAGTTCCAACGGCTGCCGGGTGACGATGGACTGCAGGGGAGTCTTCTGGCTGGCACGGTCCTTCCTTCTTAGGTTGCACGGGCCACAGTCTCTGCACCACCTCTCGATGGTTCCCCTCATGCCTACCCAGTGGAACCGCCCACGCAGCAGGAACCCCAGCTTCTTCCATCCGAAGTGTCCAGCCCCGTCGTGGTATGCTTCCATCACCATGGCTGCGTCTCTCCGTGGCACCACTACTTGCCAGATTAGTTCATGCGTCCGGGAGTTAACCATTCTGCGGCACAACTTCCCCTTGTAAAGGAACAGTCGACTCTTCTCAGCCCACAGTTGCTTGGCTTCCTCCGGAGCGTCTGGGTCAAGGCGAGCCTCTGGCCGAGTCAGCATCTCCTTCACCAGCCGGACGGCAGGGTCACTGTCTTGCGTTTCCTCCCAGTTGTAGTGAGGCAAGGGGTTAAACGTAGCAGCTTGCTTACTCCTTACCCGATGGGAATACTGGATAGTCCCATGACGGTGGAACGCGGGGAGTTCGACTTCTTCCAGTCCCTCTGGATCTTCTCCTACGTCCGGTAGGTTTGGCATCCTGGACAGGGCGTCCGCGTTGGTATTGGAGCGTCCTGCCCGGTATTTGATTGTGAACTCGTAGTTGGACAGACGGGCCATCCATCTCTGCTCTAGGGCACCGAGTCTTGCAGTGTCCAGGTGTGTCAACGGGTTGTTATCCGTGTACACGGTGAACCGGGAAGAAGCGAGGTAGTGCTTAAAGCGTTCGGTGACTGCCCACACCACTGCCAGGAACTCTAGCTTAAATGAGCTATAATTCTCAGGGTTTCTTTCGGTGGGTCGCAGTTTTCGGCTGGCGTAAGCGATTACTCGTTCTTTCCCCTGCTGGATCTGGGACAGCACGGCTCCTAGCCCGATGTTACTTGCGTCGGTGTAGAGGATAAAGGGCTGGCTGTAATCAGGGTACGCCAGGATTTCATCCCCCGTGAGGGCCATCTTCAGCTGGCGGAAGGACTCTTCTTCTAACTTCTCCCATCTGAAGGGTGGCTTCTGGTTCTTGGCCTTCCGGGACTGGCCTATCAGGAGGTCCTGCATAGGAGCTGCCTTTTTGGTGAAACCGGGGATGAATCTGCGGTAATAGCCTACCAACCCGAGGAACTGCCGCACTTCCTTTACACTGGAGGGACTTGGCCATTCCTTAATTGCGGTGATCTTATCAGGGTCAGGAGCCACTCCATCAGCGCTCACCACGTGTCCCAGGTACTGCACCTTTGGTTTCAGGAGGTGACGCTTGGAGGGTTTCACCTTTAGGCCGTAGCTTGCCAGAGCTTCGAACACTTCCGCCAGGTGTTTCAGGTGGACCTCATACGTCTTGGAATATACGATGACATCGTCCAGGTACAACAGGACCGTCTCAAAGTTTCTGTGGCCCAGACAACACTCCATTAATCGTTGGAAGGTTCCTGGTGCATTGCAGAGTCCGAACGGCATGCAGGTAAACTCGCTAAGTCCCATCGGGGTGGTGAATGCGGTCTTCTCCCGGTCCGCCTCTGCTACAGGAACCTGCCAGTACCCACTAGTGAGATCCAAGGTAGAGAAGAAGTTAGCAGATCTTAAAGCAGCCAAAGACTCCTCTATCCTTGGTAAGGGGTACGCATCCTTGTGTGTGATACGGTTGATTTTCCGGTAATCTACACACATCCTCATGGTGTTGTCTTTCTTTTTGACTAAGACTAGTGGAGCTGCCCAGGGGCTACAGCTATCCCTGATCACCCCAGCCTCCTTCATGTCTCTAAGCATCCCCTTGGCGTGTTGGTAGTGTGCAGGGGGTACGGGTTGATACCTCTCTTTTATGGGAGGATGGTCTCCCGTGGGGATGTGGTGTTCTACCCCCTTGACTCGCCCGAAGTCTAACGGGTGTTTACTAAACACTCTCTCGTACTCTTGCACCACCCGATAGACTCCCTGTTTCTGGTGTGAGGGAGTGGGGTCAGTACCCAAATGTAGTTGCTGACACCAGTCCTCCATTGTTTTCTGAGAGCCGTTACCTTCCTCCGGGGAAGATGGAGGCAAGGGTTCTACGGACTGTATGGAATCTTGATTGATGGTATACAATTTGGCTAGCGTGGCATACCGGGGCAGGTACACTTCCCTCTTCCCGATATTTATTATGCGAACGGGCACCCTCCCATGGCGTACATTGACCACCCCCCGTGCTGTCAAAATGGTGGGCCTACTGTCTGAGTAAACTGGTTCTACCATTGCCTGGTAATCTCTACCTCTCAGACCAATAGCTGCCCGGCACCAAATCATCATTTCACTTTTCGGGGGCATGGCAATAGGGAAAGGGTCACACATTCGCACGCTACCAATCTCACCACCGGAGAGTTCTAGCTGTTGCCGTCGCATCAGTGCCCGGATCTCTTTCTGGAGCACTCGCTGCTGGCCGGAGCTGGCGTTCTTGGCAACCTGCTGTAAAAGGAAAATCACCTCTGCAAGACAATTTTCAATTACATTAGTTCCTAGAGTTATCTTTGGGTGACTCTCGTGTTTGTCAATGTCTACAATGATCAGTCCCTGTGCTGCCAGTTCGACTCTACCGATTTTAATGGTCACCTCTTTAAATCCAATCTGTGGCACGGGCTGACCATTGCTGGCAATGATACTCAAGTCGTCGTCAGGGTAGCGGGTGATATCCGAGTCATTCCAGTACTGCTTGAAGAGCACGTACGGGATGGTGGTGACCTGTGACCCGGTGTCCAGTAGGGCACTCATAGGAATGCCATCCAGTACCACGGGTAAGACTGGACGTCCTCCCACATATTTGTCGCGCCAGTTCGATGGGCCTGGTGATCTTTTTCCTGGGGGTTGGCCCTCTACCCCAGGTTGTGCCAGTTTAAAGGACAGTACCTTGCCATATGTCCGGGTTGATTGCAGCGGCGGCAGATGGGTCGTCCGTCCTCGTTGTATCGGTCGCTGGGTCTTCCTCTGGCCGGTGGGGTCCTCCTTGGTCGACGCCACGGGATGTCCTCCGGTCCGGATGCCAGCTGGATCTTCCCTGGAGTGGAAACCTGTAAAGACTGCACAGTTCGGGTTAGCGCAGCAACGCTTTTAGCTAGCTCTTGGACCTGATGGTGCAGGTCTGGAGCCGGGTCATTGTTCAAAGCCTGCGCATCAGCTCCCACAGGCCCTGCCGACAAGGGCGCCGCCTCCTGGTGGTAAGTGGTAGTGGGGCGTCTGGGGGTCACAACGCCACCTGGTGCCGGTTCTCGAAGCACCCGGATGGCTCTGTCCTTGAACTGTGCAAATCCCAGATGAGGGTCCTGTAAGGCCATTGCCCGCAACTGGGTTCGGTGGGCATTGCAATATAAACCCTCTATAAATTGTTCAGTCAACAGCCTGTCCTCGTCTCCCACGCCGTCAGGGTCGGTCTGCTTAATGGCTCTCAGGGCCTCTTGTAGGTTCAGGGCATAGTCCCTTATACTCTCATGTGCCCGCTGTTTGCACCCGTAGAATCTAAGCTTGATCTCGGCTGAGGTGCGGGTATCAAAGGTGTCCCTCAGCCGGGTTAGTATCCCTGCGACAGTCCTCCCCCCAGGTGGCCAGGACTTTACCTCCCTTTGGGCTGCTCCGGTTAATTGGGCCACCAGGATGCTCACTTTTTGCTCCTCTGTGAGGGGGTACACCTGGAAGAGGCTATCCAGCTTTTCTCTAAAGTCATGCAGGGTATGTGACTCCCCTGAGTACTGGGGTAGCCAGGCTGCCCCCGGGATATAGGGCATGGTGAAAGGCATGACCGCAACAGCGGTGGCGCTGGCGGGGATTGAAGCGGTGAAGCTCTCCTCCGTATCCGACATCCTTCTCCCCCCTAGTGGACCGTGGCCTACCTTGCGATGATCCTCTTCCGTAGGCCGCGGCTCCGCAGTGGATCGTCAGGGTTGAGGACCTTCCGTCGCGCTCCTGTGACGACGGCGTCTGCTGGGCTCCTTCCAGGACCTTACGCAACGTCCGGACGTGAGGCGGGGCTTCAGTTCTCGCGCGCTTTCGGAGTCCACGCCCCTCTTCTTCCCGCGCGGCGTCCTCAAGATGGCGTCCAATGGCGGGAAAACTCCACGTATGGCGGGAAGAAGGCCGAAGATGGCGCCGGATGGCGGGAAAACTCCACCGATGGCGGGAAGGAAGCGGAAGATGGCGCCGGATGGCGGGAATCTTCACCACAGGTAAGTTTGAACAGTCTTTTTCAGGCACGCAGTACCCGGTGGTTGCGGGCACGAAATCCTGCCGACTACGCCAAAAGTTGACGCGCCCCTGGGCCTGTGTCGCGCTGCGTTGCGCATGCGGGAGCTTACCCGGAGCCGGATCTCTTGACGGTTGTAGTCTCGTGGCGGTGATCCGGTCCGTGCCCAGGGAGTCAGACTAAGTGGCGCTGTATTAGCGGTAGATGTTGGACGACTACGCCACCCATTGAGTACAGCTAAGGAGCTGCTGCTGCAGGGCAGACCGCTGAGGCCAGTGGTAGGATTGTGCAGCTTGATAGTATAACCCCCAACGGGAGGGGTATGGCCTCAGGGCAGTCGACGTGGATGATGGGGGTAGCAGGAACCACTCAGAGACGGTACGGTGTAGTTCAGGGTCTTTACTGGTGACAACGATAGACCCTCCCGGAGTACTGGCTAGCGATTGGGGCCTGGTCAGTCCTTGAGCAGATGGGATCTCCCCTGGCCAGGCGGAGTTGTAGGCCTCCCAAACTAACGATACTCTTCCGGCTACCTTGCTAGAAGCGGGTATAAGTAGCCCACGTCCCTGAGTGTACCGTGTGGTGCTCACCCGTATGGCCGGTGACTCGGGGCCTTCTAGTAGCTTCCGCTCCACGACGGCGGTGCTGGTCCCACGCGTGTGACCGTGCCTTCGGGTTTCTGGGCCAGAGGACCTGCAATCCCCTGCCGGTCGGTTTCTGCTGCTGGATAGGAGTTAGTCCCCACAGCCTCGGACTCCGGGTCCGGTGATAACTTCTCAGTCAGGGCGAGCTCTGCAGCTGCCAGCCCCTGACTCCTTGTAGCACTGCTCCCACAGAGCTCCTGATGTTCTTTCCTATATCTGCTTCTCTTCTCTGTCTCTACTTCTTCTCTACTCACTAACCCTGCCTCAGCCCTAGGTTTATATAGGGGAAGTTCTTCCCCTCCCAGGACTGGGCAGGAGGTGTGGCATGCACAGGATCCCTGACCAAGAGAACTCCCACCTGCTCTCAGACATAACATTGCCGTTACTGTGGAAACCAGACCCCTGGGGTGCCACAGTACCACTCCAGCACTGAAATAAAAATACAATTTGGAAAACAAACTGCCTTCTGTTTTAGCCAAATATTTCACATTTTGACTCCTCAGTCCAGAGCACCTGCTGCCATTTTTCTGTACCCCAGTTCCTATGTTTTCAATCATAGTTGAGCCACTGAATTGCAAAAATAATTTGAAAGTGAACCTGTCAGCAGGTTTTTGCAACCTCATCTGAGAGCAGCCTGATGTAGGCAAAGAGAAGCTGAATCCAATGATGTATCTCTTACATTACTGGGTGCAGCAGTTCTGACACAATCAGAGCTTTTAGATTTAACATGATGCAGAGCTAAGAAAGCTAACCCCGCCCACACCAGGCTCCATATATACTATGTCCATAGATAGTGAGGGGCCTATCAAAGGAGGGGGCGTGTCGGACCAGGAGTCATACCTCTAGTTCAGGAATGATAAACTACATGTGCTAAATCAATCATTGCAAGCAAACAACAGCACAGAGCTTGATAAGAGAGGCATCCCTGAAATCTGTGTTTTAACCCCTACATCATGCTGTCTTTAGCTTACATAGCAAAAATGTGGCACCCCAGGGGTCTGGTTACCACAGTAATAGAAATATTATGTCTGAGAGCAAGTGGGAGGTTTCTCTGGTCAGGAGCCCTAAGCATGCAACACGGCCCACCCAGACCTGGGAGGGGAGGAATCTGCCCTTATAAACTGGGTCTGGGGCGGGATTAGACAGTGAAGTTCCAGACACAGGGAGAGTTACAACAGGAGCTCTGTAGGAGCAGGAGCGAGTGCCAGAGGCTGGAAGCTAGATAGCTCGCCTTGGCTGAAGACACTAAACCCGGACACGGAGTCTGAGGCTGTGGGGACATCCAGGTCCAGCAGCAGAATCCAACCGGCAGGGGATTCCATGTCCTCTGGCCTTAGAAGCCCGGAGGCACGGTCACAAGCAAGGGACCAGCACCGCCATTGTGAAGCGGAGGCTAACGGAAGGCCCTAAGTCACCGGCCATACGGGTGAGCACCACACGGTATACTCAGGGACGTGGGCTACTTCTACCCGCATAGAGCAAGGTAGCCAGGAAAGAGAGCAGATAGTCGGGGAGGCCTACAACTCCACCTGGCCAGGGGAGATCCTGCTTGCTCACAGACTGACCAGGCCCCTACTGCTAACCAGTACTCCCGGGAGGGTCTGCTTTATACTATCAGTAAAGACCCTGAACTGCACCACACGTCTCTGTGCTTCATCGCCGCACCAGCACCATTACTACTGGGACTCTCACACCATCACTCTCATCATCCACACTAGCTGCCCTGAGGCAATACTTCTCCCGTGGAGAGTTATCCCATACTCGGCTGCGCAAACAACATCAGCCTCAGCGGTCGGCAGCGCAGCGGCGGTCCCCACTGACCGCAATCCACGGGTGGCGTAGTCGGACATTGTTATTACTTAAGACTGCCACTGGTTTGACCGCCCTGGGCATGGACCGGCTCACCGCCACGGAGAACTACAACCCCCAGCGATCCGGCTCCGGGTATCCCCCTGCACAGCAAAGGGCCCAGGGGGCGCGTCAACTTTGGCGTAGTCGGCAGGATTTCGTGCCCGCAACCACCGGGTACTGCGTGCCTGAAAAAGACTTTTATACTTACCTGTGGTGAAGTTTCCCGCCGCCCGGAGTCGTTTCCCGCCATCGGACGCCATCTTGGACCGTTTCCCGCCGTCTTCTGCCGTCTTCCCGTCATCCGCAGCTGCTTCCCGCCATCGGACGCCATCTTCAGGACGCCGCGCGGGAAGAAGAGCGGCGTCGATGCCGAAAGCGCGCGAGATCCGAAGCTCCGCCCCACGCACTGACGCTGCGCAAGGTCCTGGAAGGGAGGAAGAGCGACGCTGACGTCATTGGAGCGCGACGCCAGGTCCTCTACCCCGACGATTGACTGCGGAGCCGCGGCCTACGGAAGAAGAGCATCGCAAGGTAGGCCACGGTCCACTAGGGGGGTAGAAGGATGTCGGACACCGAGGGGAGCTCCACCGCCACACCGGCCGCCAGCGCAACCGCTGCTGCGGTCATGCCCTTCACCATGCCCTATATCCCGTGGGCAACCTGGCTACCCCAGTACTCAGGGGAGTCACATACCCTGAGTGACTTTAGGGAAAAGCTGGATAGCCTCTTCCAGGTATACCCCCTCACGGAAGAGCAAAAAGTAAGCATCCTGGTGGCCCAGTTAATCGGGGCAGCCCAAAGGGAGGTAAAGTCCTGGTCACCTGGGAAGAAGAGGACTGTCAGAGAGATACTAGCCCGGCTGAAAGACACATTTGACACCCGCACCTCAGCCGAAATAAAGCTCAGATTTTACGGGTGCAAACAACGGGCACACGAATGTATAAGAGACTATGCTCTAAACCTACAAGAGGCCCTGAGAGCCATTAAGCAGGCAGACCCTGACAGCGTGGGAAATGAAGACAAGCTGTTGACCGAACAATTTATTGAGGGTCTACTGTGCAATGCCCACTGAACCCAGTTGCGAGCAATGGCCTTACAGGACCCTGACCTGGACTTTGCACAGTTCAAGGACAGAGCCATCCGGGTGCTCCGAGAACCGGCACCAGGTGGCGCTGTGACCCACAGGCGCCCTGCTATCACTTATCACCAGGACACGGCGCCCTTGTCTGCAGGGCCTGTGGGAGCTGATGCGCAGGCTTTGAACAATGACCCGGCAACAGACCTGCACCATCAGGTCCAAGAGCTAACTAAGAGCGTTGCCGCGCTAACCAGAACTGTGCAGTCTTTACAGGTCTCTTCTCCAGGAAAGATCCAGCTGGCATCCGGACCGGAGGATGTCCCGTGGCGCCGACTGAAGAGGACCCCACCGGCCAGAGGAAGACCCAGCGACAGATACAACGAGGACGGACGACCCATCTGCCGCCGCTGCAATCAACCCGGACATATGGCAAGGTACTGTCATTTAAACGGGCACAACCTGGGGTAGAGGGCCAACCCCCAGGCTTAAGATCATCAGGCCCATCGAACTGGCGTGACAAATACGTAGGGGGACGTCCGGTCTTGCCTGTGTTACTGGACGGCATTCCTATGAGTGCCCTACTAGACACCGGGTCACAGGTCACCACCATCCCGTACGTGTTCTTTAAGCGGTACTGGAATGACTCGGACATAACCCCCTACCCAGATGACGACCTGAGCATTATCGCCAGCAATGGTCAGCCCGTGCCACAGATAGGATTTAAAGAGGTGACCATCAAGGTCGGTAAAGTTGAACTGCCGGCACAAGGACTTATCATTGTGGACATTGACCGTCGCGAGAGTCACCCAAAAATAACCCTAGGTACTAACGTAATTGAAAACTGTCTTGCAGAAGTGATTCTTATTTTGCAACAGGTTGCCAAGAACGCCAGTTTCAGCCAGCAGCGTGTCTTCCAAAAAGAGATCCGGGCACTGATGAAACGGCAACAGGTGGAACTATCTGGTGGTGAGATAGGTAGCGGGAGAATGTGTGACCCGTTCCCTATTGCCATGCCCCCAAAAAGTGAGATGATGATTTGGTGTCGGGCAGCTATTGGTCTGAGAGGTAGAGACTACCAAGCAATGGTAGAACCCGTCTACTCAGACAGTAGGCCCACCATTTTGACAGCACGGGGGGTGGTCGATGTACGCCATGGGAGGGTGCCCGTCCGCATCATCAATATCGGGGAGAGAGAAGTATACCTGCCCCGGTATGCCACGCTAGCCAAATTGTTCACCATCAACCAGAGCTCTGTACAGGCCGTGGAACCCTTGCCTCCATCTCAACCAGAGGAAGGTAACGGCTCTAAGAAACCAATGGAGGACTGGTGTCAGCAACTGCATTTGGGTACTGACTCCACTCCCTCACACCAAAAACAGGGAGTCTATCGGGTGGTTCCGGAGTACGAGAGAGTGTTTAGCAAACACCCGCTAGACTTTGGGCGAGTAAAGGGGGTAGAACACCACATCCCCACGGGAGACCATCCTCCCATAAAGGAGAGATACCGACCCGTACCCCCTGCACACTATCAACACGCCAAGCGGATGCTAAAAGACATGAAGGAGGCTGAGGTAATTAGGGACAGCTGTAGCCCCTGGGCAGCTCCACTAGTCTTAGTGAAAAGAAAGACAACACCATGAGAATGTGTGTAGACTACAGGAAGGTCAACCGTATCACACACAAAGATGCGTACCCGTTACCAAGGATAGAAGAGTCCTTAGCTGCATTAAAATCTGCTAACTTCTTCTCTACTTTGGATCTCACTAGCGGGTACTGGCAGGTTCCTGTAGCAGAGGCGGACCGGGAGAAGACCGCATTCACCACCCCGATGGGACTCAGCGAATTTAACTGTATGCCGTTCGGGCTCTGCAATGCACCAGGAACCTTCCAACGGTTGATGGAATGCTGTCTGGGACACCGGAACTTCGAGACGGTCCTATTATACCTGGACGACGTCATCGTCTATTCCAAGACCTATGAGGACCATCTGGAACACCTGGCAGAAGTGTTTGAAGCCCTGGCGAACTATGGCCTAAAGGTAAAACCCTCAAAGTGTCATCTACTGAAGCCAAAAGTACAATACCTGGGACACGTGGTGAGTGCTGACGGAGTAGCCCCCGACCCTGACAAGATCACCGTGATTAAGGACTGGCCAAGACCATCCAGCATAAAGGAAGTGCGGCAGTTCCTCGGGTTGGTAGGCTACTACCGAAGATTCATTCCCGGTTTTACCAAGAAGGCAGCTCCTATGCAGGACCTCCTGATAGGCCAGTCCAGGAAGGCCAAAAACCAGAAGCCACCCTTCAAATGGGAAAAGCTGGAAGAGGAGTCCTTCCGCCAGCTGAAGATGGCCCTCACGGGGGATGAAATCCTGGTGTACCCTGATTACAGCCAGTCCTTTATCCTCCACACGGACACAAGCAACATCGGGCTAGGAGCCGTACTGTCCCAGATCCAGCAGGGGAGAGAACTGGTAATTGCTTACGCCAGCCGAAAACTGCGACCCACGGAAAGAAACCTTGAGAATTACAGCTCGTTCAAGCTAGAGTTCCTGGCAGTGGTGTGGGCAGTAACCGAACGTTTTAAGCATTACCTAACCTCTTCCAGGTTCACCGTGTACATGGACAACAACTCGTTGACACACCTGGACACTGCAAGACTGGGTGCCCTGGAGCAGAGATGGATGGCCCGCCTGTCCAATTTTGAGTTCACGATCAAATACCGGGCAGGACGCTCCAATACCAACGCGGATGCCCTGTCCAGAATGCCAAACCTACCGGAAGAAGGGGAAGATCCAGAAGAATTGGAAGAGATCGAACTCCCTGCGTTCCACCGTCATGGGATTACCCAGTATTCCCACCATGTGAGGGGCCAGCGATCCGCTACGTTCAACCCCTTACCCCACTACAACTGGGCGGAGACGCAAGACAGTGACCCCGCGGTCCGTCTGGTGAAGGAGATGCTGACCCAGGCTGACGCCCGCCTGGACCCAGACGCTCCGGAAGAGACCAAGCAACTGTGGACGGAAAAGAGCAGACTGTTTATCTACAAGGAGAAGTTGTGCCGCAGAATGGTCAATTCCCGGACACATGAGCTGATCTGGCAGGTGGTGGTACCGAGACGGGACGCAGCTATGGTGCTGGAGGCCTACCACAATGGGGCAGGGCACTTCGGATGGAAGAAGCTGGAGTTCCTGCTGCGTGAACGGTTCTACTGGATAGGCATGAGAGGAGCCATTGAGAGGTGGTGTAGAGACTGTGGCCCGTGCAATCTAAGAAGAAGAGACCATGCCAGCCAGAGGACTCTCCTGCAGCCCATCATCACAAGGCAGCCGCTGGAAATGGTCGCCCTGGACCATGTTAAACTGGCTCCAAGCAGAAGCGGGTATGTCTACGCCCTAACCATCGTGGATCACTACTCCCGGTTCCTGGTGGTGGTCCCTGTCAAAGACCTGACGGCTCAGACTGCAGCCAGAGCCTTCCAGCTGCACTTCTGCCGCCCACACGGGTACCCGGACCAAGTGCTGATGGACCAAGGACCAGCCTTCGAAGCGGAGGTCTTCCAGGAGTTCTGCAACCTGTATGGCTGCAAGAAGATAAGAACAACGCCCTATCACCCCCAAACCAATGGACTCTGTGAAAAGATGAACCAGGTGGTGATAGATCTGCTAAAAACATTGCCCCTGGAAGAACGCAGTCTGTGGCCTGAGAAACTGCCCGATCTGGTGGACCTGTATAACCACATCCCGATAGGTTCCACCAACTGTACCCCGGCTTACCTAATGCGAGCAAGACCTGGTAAGCTGCCTGTTGACCTGCATATGGGAGTCCTGATACCCGAGGACACCTCGCCAGAGGCAGACTGGGATACAGAACGGCAGCAGCAGTACCGAAAAGTACAGGAGAGCGTCGAGCGAAGTCTCTGTCAATCAAGGGAAAGGCAGGAGAGGACTTATAACCAACATCCTCCCACTGTTCCCCTGGTACCTGGAGAGCAGGTCTTGAAAAGAAAAAGGCGGCTCTATAAGTTGGACGACCAGTGGGACAAGGACCCGTACACCGTACTGCCCTCAAGCCACAATAATCCAAAGGTGTACATCATCAGCAAGGATGGAGGAGAGACCACAGCCACTGTCTCCAGAGACCACCTGAAAAAGTGCCCCGAGAAGTTGCAAAGCACGGATGAAGATCAGGAAGACCCTCAACCCGTAGAGGAAAAGGAGGAAATGATCAGCACCGTACTCGGAGACTTTCCCCGGTCCTGGACACAAGTAAACAACGCTATCGTGGTGCCCGTCCTCACCTTTCTCCAGCCAGCCCCTCAAGTGCCTACAGAAGACCAGGTAGAGCTGGAAGAGCAGCCGGCCCAGGAGGCAGAAGAGTCCACACCAGCAGCACAGGAGGATCAACCCTCTGCTAGTAGTGAGCCTGCCATGCCCCTAGTGAGCCAAAGAGTATGCAGACAGCTGCCCAGCTTACCAATAACACCTCCTACACCCTGTAGTGCAGGGCCAGTTAGTGAGCTCCGTAGGTCCACTAGAGTCACTAGAGGTCAGATACCCGCTCGCTGGAAAATCTAAACTAATGCACTGTAAATTTACCTGTTTCTTGAAAATGTTTATGGTTTTTGTTGTTGCCTGTTATTAATTATGTCTCTCAGTTACCCTGCAGATTTCTATGGACTAACAGGTTATGGACACTGGATAACCGGAACAATTCTTGTAGATAGTTGCACCTTGCGAAGACGGCCGCGGAAGAGAAAACCTGTCTGGCGTGGCCTACTTGCGGCCCAAAGTAGCTAGCTTCAGCCTTGCAGCCACGCCCAGGGCCAATGCAAGGGGTTTGCTTTGGACAGGTCCCCTACTTCGCTTAAAGCTTCACCTTGGGTGATATGGACACCCGGTTGCGGACACGCCGTGACTTTTAAAGAACTAAAGCTTCTTGTAAATATGTTATTGTGTTATTGTTATACCCTGCATTTATGTTTCTTTAAAAATGTGTTTAGTCCCGGAGTACTAAAATTTACTAGGGGGGAATGTGGCACCCCAGGGGTCTGGTTACCACAGTAATAGAAATATTATGTCTGAGAGCAAGTGGGAGGTTTCTCTGGTCAGGAGCCCTAAGCATGCAACACGGCCCACCCAGACCTGGGAGTGGAGGAATCTGCCCTTATAAACTGGGTCTGGGGCGGGATCAGACAGTGAAGTTCCAGACACAGGGAGAGTTACAACAGGAGCTCTGTAGGAGCAAGAGCGAGTGCCAGAGGCTGGAAGCTAGATAGCTCGCCTTGGCTGAAGCCACTAAACCCGGACACGGAGTCCGAGGCTGTGGGGACATCCAGGTCCAGCAGCAGAATCCAACCGGCAGGGGATTCCATGTCCTCTGGCCTTAGAAGCCCCGAGGCACGGTCACAAGCAAGGGACCAGCACCGCCATCGTGAAGCGGAGGCTAACGGAAGGCCCCAAGTCACCGGCCATACGGGTGAGCACCACACGGTATACTCAGGGACGTGGGCTACTTCTACCCGCATAGAGCAAGGTAGCCAGGAAAGAGTGCAGATAGTCGGGGAGGCCTACAACTCCACCTGGCCAGGGGAGATCCTGCTTGCTCACAGACTGACCAGGCCCCTACTGCTAACCAGTACTCCCGGGAGGGTCTGCTTTATACCATCAGTAAAGACCCTGAACTGCACCACACGTCTCTGTGTTTCATCGCCGCACCAGCACCATTACTACTGGGACGCTCACACCATCACTCTCATCATCCACACTAGCTGCCCTGAGGCAATACTTCTCCCGTGGGGAGTTATCCCATACTCGGCTGCGCAAACAACATCAGCCTCAGCGTTCGGCAGCGCAGCGGCGGTCCCCACTGACCGCAATCCACGGGTGGCGTAGTCGGACATTGTTATTACTTAAGACTGCCACTGGTTTGACCGCCCTGGGCACGGACCGGGTCACCGCCACGGAGAACTACAACCCCCAGCGATCCGGCTCCGGGTATCCCCCTGAACAGCACAGGCCCAGGGGGCTCGTCAAATACATGCTAACATATTCTCTTTAAGCGCCAAATACCTTTAAGTAAAAAAAATGTCTCCAGTGGTAGACAACCTTTCTAAAAAGTCTATCCAGGATTACAAAAAACATGACTGCTTTCTTTAAGAAACAGTGCCACTCCTTACCATGAATTGTGCGTGGTATTGTAGTTCAGCTCCATTTGCTTCCATGGGGCTGAGATGCAATAGCAGATACACCCCATGGGCAGTGATTGTGTTTTTTCATGAAGAACGGAGGACCTTCTTCTGATCCTGGATAAAGCCTTCAAGGTTTTCTGCCATTACAAGTAATTTTTTTTAACATATGTATATGGTCAACCTGCTATGTGCCATTTTAATACTGGTGTTTTATGTGACAGAGAAGACATATGCCACCCTCAGGCATCAAGGTAATATACTGTATATACTATGCAACATATTTCATTATGCAGTCCTTCGCTGTGCAGTATTCTATTCAGTAAAAAGTGTTTATTTTACGTTACGGTGTTTTACAGTACATCTAATTCCTGGACGCATGACAAGTGTCTGTCACATGCAGATTAGTGTAGATGTCATAACGCAATGTGTCAACAGGGTATTTGTCAGACATAAGTGGTTCCTTTTACTCCTTACCAAACCGGAGTGCATTGCCAGCAGGTAGACTTCTCCAGGTGGAGCAAAAGTTTTGGCTTTGCTCATCGGATCCGCCCGTATATAACAGCTATAACAGCTGCAGCCTGCATGTTAAATGGGTGAAATTTCTGATTGTGTAACTTTGAGTAATTCAATACCATGCTTAAAGGGGGTGCCCATGATTTAAAAAAAATGCTTACATGTAGGAAATAAGTTAAAGATAAACTGTCAGTACCATTTAGCTCCTCGCTGTTAACACGCCCACTAAAGCTTTGATTGACATCTCGTCCACCAGTTTCACATCCCAGTTGGGGCATCAATCAAAGCTGAGTGTACTATCACATTCCTATGTTTTTGCTCATACTAATGTATAATATTACTTATTACTAATATTTAGCACTTTTCTATAATACAGAATCTACATTCCCCATCAGTATGTCTTTGGAATGTGGGAGGAAACCAGAGAACCTGGAGGAAACCCACAGAAACACGGGGAGAACATACAAACTCCTTGCAGATGTTGTCCTTGGTGGGATTTGAGTCCAGGACTCCAGCGCTGCAAGGCAACAGGGTTAACCAGTGAGCCACCATGCTGCCCTCTGTAACCGTTAATTAACTCTTCAGTTCCTTGCCACTGTTATGCAGTCCTTGACATCAGATTCATATGGCTGCTACCATTCTGCAGGCCAGAATTACTGGCCTTGGTGGTCACACGTCATACATGCCAGTGATTAGCTCCAGTGGTCACATGACTGATAGATTTGACATTATTGTTGCGGGACTGGTGCGGACCACCAAAATGGCAGAGATGGAGCAATTGGGTAATGGGTGAGTAATGGTTATTTTACTATTTTGTGCACTTATCTGGTTGTCTTGGTTGGTGACCATTGGTATTGTGCCAATTACATGTAAAAACGGCAGCTGCAGTTTCCAGTTGTATTTACAGTGTTCTCCTATATAAGAATGATTACAGAAATTAGTGAACAACTGTGAGTTTTTATTCTTAATAAGGAGGCACAAGAAGCTTGATGGTAAATGGCACAGTACTTGAACTTTGATAAACCCGTGGCTTTTCCGGAATGGTCCCAGTATTTACTCTTCCGACTAAAGAACATGGCTGTAAAAATAATACAGTGATGTAAGAATATCAGAGTGTCAACAATGGCAACTTCCAACGTTGTTAGACCACTGTAACGTATCACAAGTTGACCTTGCAGCGCACCAGTTGCACATTCACTGTGCACAAGGGGAGAGATATTATTATTATTTATTATTATAGTGCCATTTATTCCATGGCGCTTTACACGTGAAAGGGATATACATAGCACAAACAATTACAGTAAATTTTGAGCAATACAAGTCGGTCGTTAACCTGACTCCACAAATAGGGACGCCTTGTTTTTGTTCTAACATTCCCCTCCATAACTCCCACTTGCAAACGTCCAGGACTGAAGGGCTCACGCAGTCTACACAGGCTTTGCTATGGCTTCCCAGAGGACAGAAGGGATTACACAGGCCATACAGTCTCTCAGAGCTGGCCTCCAACCAGTCTGAAGGTTTCACAAAACCCAGCATTACATGGGAAACTTTTTCTCGGCTCACTGACTTCCTTCCCATAACGATACTTAGGGTTTGGTGCGCTGTACCACTCTGGCACTGCTCCAACTCCCTGTCAGAACTTCATCTGACCTATAGACAGCTTTAAAGGGAATCTGTCACCCCCTGAGAGATATCAGACCTCTACTATGGGCATACAGGGTATAGAAAAGTAAATCTATACATACCTGTGTGGCCCATAGTAGAGGTCTGATTGCAGAGAAAAGCGCTTTAATCAATTCTGTTTTGTTCAGGCTTGTCGTCCAGGGGACACCAAGCAATCCCCGCCTATGTGCTTATCATTCCCCCAAATCCCCACTTTGCTTCATCCCGGCCCCGTCTCTCTGTACACTGCTCTGCAGGGTTCTATTGCCCAGGCACCGGGAAGTGACAGTGACTCCACAGCACCTGCGCAATAGATCCCTGCAGCGCAGTGCACAGAGAGACGGGGCCGAGAGGAAGCAAAGCACGCTCGATGTGAGCTCTATGTGAGCGGCGCTTTGCGCATGCCCGGACGTCAGGGAGCACAGTGAACATCACAGGGCCCTGTGACGTGCAGGGGAGGGGGCAATATAATAACTAAGCATATAGGCGGGGATTTTAGGGAATAATAAGCACATAGGCGGGGATTGCTTAGCGTCCCCCGGACCTCAAGCCTGTGCAAAACAGAATTGATTAAAGCGCTTTTCTCTGCAATCAGACCTCTACTATGGGCCACACAGGTATGTACAGATTTACTTTTCTATACCCTGTATGGCTATAGTAGAGGTCTGATAACTCCAAAGTGGTTACAGATTCCCTTTAAGACCTGTGCACGTGTTGCAGATTTTTTGCGTTTTTGTAGCATTCTTTTCTGTGCAGATTTGGCACAAAACCGGAAAGGGTTTCTTGATGCCAGCAAAGTGAATGAGAATCCTAAAGTCTCATGCACACACTTTTGTGACTCGCAGATTTAAATCTGCAGCATGTCAATTCTTTCAGCGTTTTTGCTGCAGATTTCACCCATACTAATGAGTGGGGAAAAAATCTGCAACAAAAACAAATAATCACTGTGATGAACCTGTAGCCGCCATCTTGGTAATGATAAATCATATCCAGGGATGGCCACACTTCAGCAGCCCCCACCCTTGGGACCTTCTGTTAAAACGTCAACTAGATAGTTTCCCCCCATCCAGGCTCCTGTAAGATAAGAAGCCTACTTAACACTTGAATGCTAGGAGCTTCAAAGACTTCGAGAGGAAACACAGCCAGCAGGGGGGGGTGCTGCGTCTATCTGTACCTGACCATTTGTCCCATAGGACTAGTTTCTTTGTCTGTCACAAGCATGGAGGCATAAGATATAGAAACATGAATAGTACACGCATGTTGCGTGGGATGGGCCAATAAAAAAATATCACGGCGTCCCGGTAGACGTTTGTACGTGCTCTGGAAGCCAAGATATAGCGCGGAGCCATTCCTGAGGACCGTATGGTATCATAATTGATATCAAAAGGTCGGTTACGGCGGCCCGAATCCATGGGAACCCCTGGGGGTATCATGAGACCATCCCAGAAGAAGTTATTGGGTTCCATAGAATTTGGGCTTCTGATCGAAGTTAGACCTGAGGGTGGAGACTGAGCCAGCTGACCTCACCAGCAGTGGGCGGGACGGGGCAGGTAAGATAGCAGGACAGACAAGAGACAAGTCAGTTTTTGACCCAAGAGTGGTGTGCTGAACATCTGAGCACCAGCTGAGGCCACCAAGGGGAGGAGCAGTTTGACCATGCGGTGGTAGGCCTCAGCCTGTAACAAAGAACCGTGCCTGCGACCGCAGAATCCTCTCCCTGCGTCACAAGAAAATCAAGAAACCGGTAACTGATATGCTGTGGTGATTCTGTGTGTTGTATTCCATTGTTGTATAGTTTAGCCTGACCTTATACCTGTGTATATTTAGTTGTATATCGTGTATCTAGTGTATTATTATAATCAATTACCTCAAGTAATTGTGGGCCTGCCTTTTATTCTGCATAACGAACGCACGTCCGTGTGAGCTCGGCTCAAGCCAAAACGCTACCCAGGGTTGGTTCCTGACCCGATATAGGCCCATTCACGGACTGGGCGTATATCTAAAATAGGGACTGGTGGCAGCATACCAACTGGGGATTGGGGAAGGCTGGTAGTGACGGTCGGAGGTTCAGATATATATATTCCTGGCGCGGCCAAGGAAGATATATATACCGCCCTCACTACAGAGGGCCCCGATACCCAGTAGGTTACAGGACAGTCTCCCTGGCGACCGCTTATCCTAGGTGCAGTTCCTTGACTGACCTGAGGCTAAGAGGGCGCTAGCGAGTTGTGCTGTGTAGTGACGTTACGGTTTAGTGACGTTGAAGGGATAACACACTACCGTGTTCCCTGCGCTGGTTGCAGCTTCCTGGCACTACTTTCTCTAGGTGCAGTACCTTGACTGACCTGAGAGGTAAGGGGGCGCCAGAGAGCTGCACCCACCGGCCGGCTTTCATAACAATCACATTTAGGCTGAGTTCACACGATGCGTATTTCATGCGTTTCCGCGGCGTTTTTGCAGTTGCGTAAACGCCGCGGAAACGCATGAAAAACGCATGGTAGAAGGGAAGCAATGTTCCCCAATTGAAATCCGCATGTGCTGTGCCCATGATGCGGATTTTTCCGCAGCGTAAACGCTGCGCTCAAAAATCCGCAGCATGTCATTTAATTTTGCGGAAACGCGGCGTTTTCGCCGCCATTGACTTGCATTAGAACGCGCCAATTCCGCAAGACTGCATCTGTACTTGCGTAATTGGTGCGTTCTAATGTGCGGATGGTACCCGGGTGTGGAGGAGAGGAGAGTCTCATCCACACCCAGGTACCATTAAAAAAGCTGTAAAAACAAGAATAAAATAAAAAATATATATATACTTACCATCTGTCGGCCCGCGCACCGCTCCTGCTTGCTTCCTGGCACTTGCAGTGAGTTGTAGGACCTGCGGTGACGTCAGAGTCATGTGACGGGTCACGTGACGCTGACGTCGGCAGGTCTTTCAATTCAAAGTTGCCGGCAGCCGGGAGAACGGAGTGAGCAGGACAGCGCGGGCCATCGGAGGTAAGTATATACACTCTCTCGGGTCACGCTATATAAATCCATGCTGTTTGCATGGATTTATATAGTGTGACCTAGTTGTCAAGCACTTTCCAGGTGATGCTAAAATCGCCTGGAAAGCGCTTGTCAATCTGCATGCGGAAACGCATGTGAATCTGCATGTGGATCCGCATGTATTCTGCAGGAAAAACGCATGCACAATCTGCATGCGTTTTTTCTGCCAGGGAGATGCAGAAATGATGCAGAAATTTTCTGCTTCATTTCTGCATCGTGTGCACATAGCCTTATGAAACATTGTGATGCCCAAATGTCACCAAGTTTTTTCAAGTAAGGCCAAGTAGAACAAGTTTAAAAATCCCAGAACTTCTGAATGGAATGAGGAGGGCGGTAGATGTTGAAGAAAATAAATATAGTCGTGTTGAATTTCAACATAGATGTTCCTTTACAGTTAGGGCTCATTCACAAGACTGATATTTACAGGGATGAGAAAAATGGAGCGAATTTTCAGATCAGACTTTTATCAGTGTGGTCTGAGTGTCATTCTTGTTTCCCGTACGTGAAGAAATTAAAAAAGAAAGTTTCTCCACCTTGTCCTGTGTGGCTCTCCGTGAAAATCAGACCGCATTCAGATGTCATCCAAGTGCGGTCCAATTTTTTTCTCGGACCCATTGACTTGCATTGTCAATTTTGATCTGACCATTGAATCAAAATCGGACATGTCACTCTGATTTTACGCAGACTGCTCCATCAGCGAAAAATCATAGACATGTGAATGGCTCTATAGTCTATCACAGGTACGAGTGCTATCCGTGAAAAATACGAATAGTACTCGTATCCGAAAATCAGTTGTCTGAATGAGCCGTAACTGACATAAGAAATTGGTGAGTAAACCAGACTGCAATACCCTATGATTCCACAGATGCAAAGGCACAGATTGTAGCTTGTGGGTCTTAATGCAAAATGTCTAACAGGTTCCCCAACTATTACATATCTTTAAAAGTATTAGTCTTTACATATGGGCCAATGGTATCTCTTGGTCCAGCTTTGGCTCCAGGATCCAGGTGCAACTATCTGCATCCACTCTAGTTACACCCCTGCATCGAAGAGTCAACCCCTCTCATGTCAACACCTTCATATGCTGCCCAGGTGGCATCAGCGGTACATCTGGAGGGTCTGTGGATACAATGATATCATATCTGAGATGTAATTGACGCGCCCCTGGGCCTGTGCTGAGTAGCGTTGCACACGCGGGAGCCTACCCGGTGCCGGATCTGATAGGGGTAGTAGTCTCGTGGCGGTGACCTGGTCCGTGCCCAGGGAGTCAAGCTGAGTGGCAGTATATTAGCAGTAGATGTAGGACGACTACGCCACCCGTTGAATGCAGCTATGGAGCTGCCGCTGCAGGGCAGACCGCTGAGGCCGGTGGAAGGATGGTGCAGCGTGGATGGTATAACCCCCAACGGGAGGGGTATGGCCTCAGGGCAGCCGACGTGGATGATGGGGGTAGTAGGAACCACTCAGAGACGATGCGGTGTAGTTCAGGGTCTTTACTGGTGACAAAGATAGACCCTCCCGGAGTACTGGCTAGCGGTCGGGGCCTGGTCAGTCCTTGAGCAGATGGGATCCCCCTTGGCCAGGCGGAGTTGTAGGCCTCCCCAACTAATTGTACTCTTCTGGCTTCCTTGCTAGAGGCGGGTAAAGGTAGCCCACGTCCCTGAGTGTACCGTGTGGTGCTCACCCGTATGGCCGGTGACTCGGGGCCTTCTAGTGGCTTCCGCTCCACGACGGCGGTGCTGGTCCCACGCGTGTGACCGTGCCTTCGGGTTTCTTGGCCAGAGGACCTGAAATCCCCTGCCGGGCAGTTTCTGCTGCTGGGTCTGGGTTAATCCCCACAGCCTCGGACTCCGGGTCCGGTGGTAACTCTTCAATCAGGGCGAGCTCTTCAGCTGCCAGCCCCTGATTCCTTTTAGCACTGCTCCCACAGAGCTCCTGATCTTTCTTTCCTATGCTGCTCCTCTTCTTCTCTCTACTCTTCTCCCTAACCCTGCCTCAGCCCCAGCTTTATATAGGGGAAGTTCTTCCCCTCCCAGGACTGGGCATGAGGTGTGGCATGCATCGGATTCCTGACCAAGAGACCTCCCACCTGCTCTCAGACATAATATTGCTATTACTGTGGAGACCAGACCCCTGGGGTGCCACATTCCCCCCTAGAGAAATTTAGTACTCCGGGACTAAACATACTTTTGTAAACATAACAAGGTGCAAACAATAACGTTCCAATAGAGACAACACATAAGGTGGTCACGGCGTGTCCGCAACCGGGTGTAACTTTTGAGGAAAACAAGGGTGTCCATTTCACCAACACAGGGAGACGTAACCAGGTAGGGGTCTGTCCTGCCCCGAGTCCTTAACAGTCTTTCAGTCCGTCCTGGGTTACGCTCCAACTATATACACAAAGGATTCCCGGTAAATCCACCAAAGACTCCTATAAATAACGCTGGAGAGTTCCACTTGTTGCCGTCGCATCAGTGCCCGGATCTCTTTCTGGAGCACTCGCTGCTGGCCGGAGCTGGCGTTCTTGGCAACCTGCTGTAAAATGAAAATCACCTCTGCAAGACAATTTTCAATCACATTAGTTCCTAGAGTTATCTTTGGGTGACTCTCACGCTTGTCAATGTCCACAATGATCAGTCCCTGTGCTGCCAGTTCGACTCTACCGATTTTAATGGTCATCTCTTTAAATCCGATCTGCGGCACGGGTTGACCATTGCTGGCAATAATACTCAAGTCGTCGTCAGGGTAGCGGGTTATATCCGAGTCATTCCAGTACTGCTTGAAGAGCACGTACGGGATGGTGGTGACCTGTGACCCGGTGTCCAGTAGGGCACTCATAGGAATGCCATCCAGTACCACAGGCAAGACTGGACGTCCTCCCACATATTTGTCGCGCCAGCTCGATGGGCCTGGTGATCTTTTTCCTGGGGGTTGGCCCTCTACCCCAGGTTGTGCCAGTTTAAAGGACAGTACCTTGCCATATGTCCGGGTTGATTGCAGCGGCGGCAGATTGGTTGTCCGTCCTCGTTGTATCGGTCGCTGGGTCTTCCTCTGGCCGGTGGGGTCCTCCTTGGTCGACGCCACGGGATGTCCTCCGGTCCGGATGCCAGCTGGATCTTCCCTGGAGTGGAAACCTGTAAAGACTGCACAGTTCGGGTTAGCGCAGCAACGCTTTTAACTAGCTCTTGGACCTGATGGTGCAGGTCTGGAGCCGGGTCATTGTTCAAAGCCTGCGCATCAGCCCCCACAGGCCCTGCCGACAAGGGCGCCGCCTCCTGGTGGTAAGTGATAGCTGGGCGCCTGTGGGTCACAACGCCACCCGGTGCCGGTTCTCGGAGCACCCGGATGGCTCTGTCCTTGAACTGTGCAAAGTCCAGATGAGGATCCTGTAAGGCCATTGCCCGCAACTGGGTTCGGTGGGCATTGCAATATAGTCCCTCTATAAATTGTTCGGTCAACAGCCTGTCCTCGTTTCCCACGCCGTCAGGGTCGGTCTGCTTAATGGCTCTCAGGGCCTCTTGTAGGTTTAGTGCATAGTCCCTTATACTCTCATGTGCTCGCTGCTTGCACCCATAGAATTTAAGCTTAATCTCGGCTGAGGTGCGGGTATCAAAGGTGTCCCTCAGCCGGGTTAGTATCCCTACGACAGTCCTCCTCCCAGGTGGCCAGGACTTTACCTCCCTTTGGGCTGCCCCGGTTAGTTGGGCCACCAGGATGCTCACTTTTTGCTCTTCTGTGAGGGGGTACACCTGGAAGAGGCTATCCAGCTTTTCTCTAAAGTCATGCAGGGTATGTGACTCCCCTGAGTACTGGGGTAGCCAGGCTGCCCCCGGGATATAGGGCATGGTGAAAGGCATGACCGCAACAGCGGTGGCGCTGGCGGGGATTGAAGCGGTGAAGCTCTCCTCCGTATCCGACATCCTTCTCCCCCCTAGTGGACCGTGGCCTACCTTGCGATGATCCTCTTCCGTAGGCCGCGGCTGCGCAGTGGATCGTCAGGGTTGAGGACCTTCCGTCGCGCTCCTGTGACGTCAGCGTCTGCTGGGCTCCTTCCAGGACCTTACGCGACGTCTGGACGTGAGGCGGGGCTTCAGCTCTCGCGCGCTTTTGGAGTCCACGCCCCTCTTCTTCCCGCGCGGCGTCTTCAAGATGGCGTCCAACGGCGGGAAAACTCCACGGAAGGCGGGAAGAAGGCTGAAAATGGCGCCGGATGGCGGGAATCTTCACCGATGGCGGGAAGAAGGCTGAAGATGGCGCCGGATGGCGGGAATCTTCGCCACAGGTAAGTTTAAAAGTCTCTTTTTTCAGGCACGCAGTACCCGGTGGTTGCGGGCACGGAATCCTGCCGACTACGCCAAAAGCTGACGCGCCTCTGGGCCTGTGCTGAGTAGCGTTGCACACGCGGGAGCCTACCCGGTGCCGGATCTGATAGGGGTAGTAGTCTCGTGGCGGTGACCCGGTCCGTGCCCAGGGAGTCAAGCTGAGTGGCAGTATATTAGCAGTAGATGTAGGACGACTACGCCACCCGTTGAATGCAGCTATGGAGCTGCCGCTGCAGGGCAGACCGCTGAGGCCGGTGGAAGGATGGTGCAGCGTGGATGGTATAACCCCCAACGGGAGGGGTATGGCCTCAGGGCAGCCGACGTGGATGATGGGGGTAGTAGGAACCACTCAGAGACGATGCGGTGTAGTTCAGGGTCTTTACTGGTGACAAAGATAGACCCTCCCGGAGTACTGGCTAGCGGTCGGGGCCTGGTCAGTCCTTGAGCAGATGGGATCCCCCTTGGCCAGGCGGAGTTGTAGGCCTCCCCAACTAATTGTACTCTTCTGGCTTCCTTGCTAGAGGCGGGTAAAGGTAGCCCACGTCCCTGAGTGTACCGTGTGGTGCTCACCCGTATGGCCGGTGACTCGGGGCCTTCTAGTGGCTTCCGCTCCACGACGGCGGTGCTGGTCCCACGCGTGTGACCGTGCCTTCGGGTTTCTTGGCCAGAGGACCTGAAATCCCATGCCGGGCGGTTTCTGCTGCTGGGTCTGGGTTAATCCCCACAGCCTCGGACTCCGGGTCCGGTGGTAACTCTTCAATCAGGGCGAGCTCTTCAGCTGCCAGCCCCTGATTCCTTTTAGCACTGCTCCCACAGAGCTCCTGATCTTTCTTTCCTATGCTGCTCCTCTTCTTCTCTCTACTCTTCTCCCTAACCCTGCCTCAGCCCCAGCTTTATATAGGGGAAGTTCTTCCCCTCCCAGGACTGGGCAGGAGGTGCGGCATGCATCGGATTCCTGACCAAGAGACCTCCCACCTGCTCTCAGACATAATATTGCTATTACTGTGGAGACCAGACCCCTGGGGTGCCACATAATAAATAAATAAAACCTGAAATAAAAGCCTTGGTCACCCTGGTAACAAGTTTTCTTCAAGGACTGTTTATGTACTGTAGAGCACTTCAGAAGTCCAGACAGTATCTGCCACTTGATAATACAGAGGAGGAAATAACAACAGGAAACACTGTGTGAAAACAAGACTTGCGGTGGTTACATTCACTAATGTGTCTTTTTATCGGAATGGCAGTTGCTCTACATTTTATAGAATGTAAACAATTTTTTCTTCTAGGCATCTGCAATGTGGCTCTGACGAAACCTCCAGAAGCCGCATGGCACCTGTTGAGCTCTTTAGACAGCAAGTTATTTTAAGCTCGTAAACCGTCTGATTCTTCACCTCTTTCTAATCGTCCTGTATTTTTTTTTCTAAAGAAAACACCTGCAGAAAAGCAAATCAGAGATGTTACTAAGTGCTTCAAATGATGCCTGATATGTAGGAGGATCCTGGGCTCTTACAGATGTTACTGATGCCTGCATCTTGTTATACTGTAAGAAATCAGGAAATTCTACATTTCTGCAGTTTACCTATGAATGTTCAGCTTTGCAGATCCAAGGAAAGTGTAATGTCAAATTTAGTAAAATGGTAAATAATTGCTGCAGTGGTACTAGCAGTCATATTAAAAAAGCAAAGTTTTTATTGTTAGGATCATTCAGCCATGGAGGGTCCTTGTTGGAGTCGGGGTATCCCCGTAACAAGAAATACACAGACACGTAGTGTATAATCAAGTACTGGGAAGCCCCTGAGCGCGTCTGCCTCTATAGGTGCTGTCCCTTTATTTATACTAATAATCATAGTTTTTTTGTCACACATGCGCAGTAAAATGCCTTTGTTTCACAAGCAGTGAAGTGATGATTCATAACAGTGGAATGTTGATAAGAAAGTTTCATAAGCAGAAAAGTGATAATTCATAGCAGTAGAAGGTTGCTGAGACAGCTAAAAACAAGTTACAATCTAATTTCTGGGCGTCAGTCCAAATGTCCAGATAAGGGAAGAATAACTTCATCTGTGTCTTACATCGTAGTCTTGGGTGAAGTATAACTCCTATCATCCTCTCAGTCCCCCCTTTGATTCTTCCTTATGGACTTTTGGTAGAAAACCTGGTCCGGGAGTTCTTTTCTTTCATATTCTTGAGTCCGTGTTACAAAGCTTATTTATGCATATTAAAATAATTTTTAATCCTATTTTAAACACTACATATATGACTACTATAATTAGCACAATCTGTAATATACCTTGCAGAATTCCAGCCACCCAACCTCCAATACCCTTAAACCAGTTCTTTGGGTTGAGAAAGGAGAAGGTGTCTGACCACCAGCTATCTTTATTTTGGTCATTGTGTCTGTCATATTCATCCCGTAATCGTTGTATATCTGCCAGCTTGAACCTCATACTCATTGTACTGTTTGGATCTATGTAATGACAACAGGTTGGACCAATAATTTGACACATTCCTCCCTGGGCCGCAGTTAGGTAGTCTAACACTACAGTATGTTGATTAGTAACAATTATAAGTTGATTTTGGACAGCTATACTAGTATTAAGTATATCCATAATATCCCATATCTGATCATCTAGATAGTCGGTGGCCTGAACTAATTTATCCCACATCTGCATCAACATTGGATACACAAAGAAAGTGCTGAATATTTTATTAGGAATTCCCATTTGGACCACATGTGGCCTACCTGAAGGTCTAGGCGAGTTGTCGGCTGCTCTTTTGTATAGTGTGTGTTTAGGTACTGCTTGCATATCTACCTGCTGATTCTGAACTATAAATGTGGCCGGTGTTAAGCGTCCTAGAGTACATGCACCTTTTATTCCTACTGGGAGCCATTTGTATGCTCCATTTCCACACATCCAGAAGGTTCCTTCAGGCAGATCCCATATTGCAGAGTGTTGGAGCACCAACCTATGTACCAAATCTAAAAATTTAGATACATTCTGAAGTATACACCAAGGGGGTTTTTGACCTAATGGACTACAGTATCCTGCATCTGGATTTTCACAAGTCGGTGTACCTGGGTCATATGCACTTGACTCATTACATAATATATTACCTGGTATCTTTGAACATGTATCATTGTTTCCATCGGGGAATAATTGTGAATATTTCCAACCATTATTGTGTATGTATTTTTCTACTATATCAGGTTTAAAAGGTTGAGAAGAAGATACTGTGCTACTAAAACTGAGTTGTATATTTTCTGTAGGAATTAACCCTAAGTCTGTTAGTCCCGTCTTATTTCTAGGAACCCATACACCTCCTTTAAACGCTAAATATTGTAAGTTGTTTATTTTTCCGGTCATATTACCTTGCCACCAGGGAAATCCCACCCACCCCACAACTGGGATGGCAACAGTGGTGTTCCATAATCTAGAATTAACGGTTTGGTTATTTGCTAATTTGTCTGAGCAATTAGTCCATGTAAACACTTCCTCAGGGGTCATGGGTACGGCCAGGAAGGGTATGCTCGTGGCTGATATTGGAGAATGCGTACAAATCCAACAGTCTGCTATTTTCTGTCCGCCATCGAGCAGCCCGTTTACCAATGTCTCATGATGTTTTATAAATTTATTATCTGCAGGTTTTGGGGAACTTAGTTTATCCCACAGGTCTCCCTGATCTATCGTTATAGCTAACACAAGTACAATCACCACTATTTCTTTTTGCAATGGCTTGCATGTACCCATGCTGATTTTCCTTCCAATTTTACTGCAGTTGGAGTTGTCAATAACACCTGATATGGACCCTCAAATCTGGGTTCTAGCGTTCTTCTGTTATGTCTTTTTACGTAGACTTCGTCTCCTGGTTGCAGCTTGTGCGTTCCCTCAATGGAATCAGGATCTGGAATGGAAGAGAACACTAAAGAGTGTATTTTAGACACATGCTTACATAAATTTTGTACATAAGCAGTTAAGCTTTCAGTTTCTAACATTAAAGTCTGTGGGAAATACAATCCTGTATTGGCAACTCTACCAAACAATATTTCATGGGGGGTGAGTTTGCTCTTTCCCTGGGGGGTGTTTCTGACTGAATACAATGCTATTGGGAGACACTCAGTCCATGGTTTCTGTGTTTCTGCCATGGCTTTCTGTATTTTTAACTTAAGTGTTCCATTCATTCTCTCAACCTTACCAGAACTCTGTGGGTGGTAAGGGGTGTGTAGTTCACTTTTTATACACAACATTTTCATTACATTCTGAAAGATCTCTCCAGTAAAATGTGTACCTCTATCTGACTCGATCACTTCTGGGATACCATAACGGGGTACCAGTTCATGTGCTATTTTTACTGCAGTGACTTTAGCCGTGGCTGTATGAACTGGATAAGCCTCTGGCCACCCCGAAAACATGTCCACACATACCAGTACATACTCATAGTGTCCATGCTTAGGCATCTGGATGTAATCGATCTGAAGTCTCTGGAACGGATATAGTGGTCTTACATGGTGCTTCTGGGGGGTCTTAACAGTCTGTCCTGGATTGTGGGCTAAACAGATTTCACAAGAACCACATTTTGCTCGAGCTACCTGGCCGAACCCTGGGGCTAACCACTTCTGTCTGACCCTCTGTATCATACCGTTTGCAGACACATGTGTAGGTCCGTGGGCTTCACTGACCACAACAGGGTACCACGCTCGGGGGAGACAAAGCTCATCTCCTTTTCTCCATAGTCCTTCTTTTTCTTCTGCCCCCTGTTTCTGCCACTCTTCTTTTTCTTCTCTACTCACCTGCTCGTGGGCTTCTTTGAGCCGTGTAATTAAGTCAAATTCTGATACTGCACTAATAGTGTGGTCAGTTGTCAGAGGTTTTACTGCAGCTCGCTTAGCAGCCTTGTCGGCTCGGTCATTACCCCTAGCTATCTCGGTGTCGAGTCTTACATGTGCAGGTACTTTTATTACTGCTACTTGTTTGGTTGAGGCAGCTGATTCTAGGATTTGTCTAATCATTTGTCCATGTTTTACTGGTTGACCTGAAGCTGTCATGTAACCTCTAGCTCTCCATATACATCCAAAATCATGTACAATACCATATGCATATCTAGAATCAGTAAAAATATTAGCGTTTTTTTCTTTTGCTAACTGTAATGCTCGTATTAGAGCTAATAGTTCAGCTTCCTGGGCTGAACAGCTGGCCTGCATTGGCTCAGCTTCAATAACATCATGATCTGATACAATGGCATAACCTGTGTGAAAGTTACCAGTTTCATCTGCATACCTACTACCATCTATATACATATGTAGGTCTGAATTGTCAAGAGGGGTGTCCTGTACATTAGGTAGCCCTTGTGTTTCTTGTTCTATACACTGTAAGCAATCATGTATTATATTGTCTTGTTCGTGGTATTGTAAAAAATTTTCATCTTCGTCTTCCTGACCTCCTTCCACTCCCCCCTTTGTCTCTAGTGGTAACAGAGTGGCTAAATTTAGAGACAATATGCGGCGAAAAGTGAGGTTTGGTGGCATTAGTAAGGAGCATTGTAATCTAAGATGTCTAGCCATTGAAATGTGTTTTGGCAATACCTGATTCAGTATGCCATGTACATCATGTGTAGTTTGTACTATTAAGGCATGGTCTAGTACTATTTCTGAGGCTTTTTCTACCAAAAGAGAGACAGCTGCTACTACTCTGACACATGATGGTGCAGCTTTGGTAACATTATCTAATTGAGCAGAATAGTATGCGACAGGTCTTTGTTTATTTTCATGTTTCTGTGTTAGTACTCCTGTAGCATGATTAGACATTTCCGCAGCCATTAATTGGAATGGTTTGGCGTAGTCTGGGATTCCCAAGGCCGGGGCTGACATGAGACCTTTCTTGAGGTCTTGAAAGGCTATGAGCGCTGATTCAGTTAACTGAAAAGGCTCGATTTTTAAACAATCATATAGAGGTTGCATAAGCTGACTAGCATGTATAACCCATTGTCTGCAGTGTGATACTATTCCCAAAAATGCTCTTAATGTTTTGTAGTTCTTGGGAGGAACAAGATCTCTAATGATTTTTAGTCTGTCGGCGGTGAGGTGCCGAATACCTTGTGAAATGCAGTGTCCTAGAAATACTACCGTAGTCATACAAAGTTGTACTTTTTTCTTGTTAACTTTACAGCCCATGTCTGCTAGAAATATTAACAATCTTATTGTGTTGCTGTTTGCGGACTCTTGAGCAGGGGCACATAATAATAGGTCATCAACATATTGAAGAATTACAACCTCATCCGTAGGTTTGAAATTTTGAAGAACTGATCTCATAGCTTCTGAGTACAAGGTAGGTGAATGTATCATACCCTGTGGTAATCTTGTCCATGCTAATTGTCTATTCTTAAATGTAAATGCAAACAGTTTGTAACAGTCTGGGTGTAATGGTACTGAAAAAAATGCATTTGATAAGTCTATGACAGAAAATACTCGTGCTGTTGCTGGGATCTGTGATAGCAACGTGTGTGGATTTGGCACAACAGGAGTAATAGGTTCCAAAATTTTATTTATCTCTCTTAAATCATGTACCATCCGGTATCTAGCAGCTGACCCCTCAGTAGATTTCTTTTTTACGGGGTACAACGGTGTATTGGCTGGTGACTTTACTTCTATCAGTACTCCAGTTTTTAGATAATCTTTTATCTGTTCTCCTATGGCGTGTTCTTGTTGGGCACTAATAGGATACTGTCTCAATTGGGGTAGTGTCACACCTGGAACAGGAGTGACTTTTACTGGAGCTATTGGCATTAGTCCTACATCGGTGTCATGTTGTGCCCATAATTTTTCTGGTACCTCAGAAAGATCTAAAATAATTTGGGTAGGGGCAGGATCTTTCTCATCCTCTAAGGCTTGGACTTTTACAATGTTTTCTAGAGACTCTTGGTCATCAGGCACCAAAATTTGGACTCTACCATCCTCCAAAAATTGGATATTCATTTCTGTCTGCTTTAATAGGTCTGTACCTAGAAGACAAGTAGGTGCCCCTTTGACAAAAAGAAATTTAGATAAAAATATTTTAGATCCTATCTTTGTTTCAAGGGGAATACTATATGGGAGTGGCCTGATTCCTCCATCATACCCTTCGGTATAGGTTACATCATCTGATAAACAATCAGCATTTGGTAAGGCGTCTTCATTGAGGACGGAGGAAGTTGCTCCGGTATCTATTAGAAAAGGGCATTGTTTTCCTGCTACTTTTACCTGAATTATTGGGCGCCTTCCAGTCAAAGTGGTTTGCATCACGTCTAGTCACTCGCTTGCTGCAGGAGCAGAAGCCTGTACTGTCTTTTCTTGTGATTCTCTTGGGACATAGGTACCATCTTCTATATCCCTGGCTTTTTTCCTGCATTCTCTAATCCAATGTCCTGGTTTCTTACAGTAGTGACATGGATTAGTTTTCTTATCCAAGTTCCCTTTGTCATAGGTCTGATTTGATCTGTTGTTTTTATTGACCAGACTATTATTTGCTGCTACTCTGACGGGTTTGGATGCTGCCTCACGCATATCCATTTCTATCCCTAATAGTTTTTGTCTGACTATCTGGGGATCATCTAAGGTTCTCCAATCAGGAGTTGCAGCCTTGAACTTTTCCCTAAGTTTTGGGTTAAGATTCTCTATAAAAGTTTTTGTCATCAGTCGAATGACTCCTTCATTGGTAAGGTCCATTCCCTCGTCTCTGTAACTGTTTTCTACCGCTAAGTAGTATTCATCTACAGGCTGTCCTGACTTCTGGGAGACAGTTCCTGAAGTCCCTCTCATTCGTTGTTTAGTTCTCATAAACTCCATAAGTCTGATCATAAAATTCTGTCCTGACAGTGCGGTATTTGGATCCTCACCATCTACTGGTTGAGGTCTATGAGGTTCTATAACTGTCATCAATTCCTGATACAACCCTGGTGTCATTTTCATTCTACATAATTCTGTCCCATCTGACCATGTTCCATTATGGGTGTGTATTATCTGCTGTATGTACGTAGCAAATCTTAGTGGGCATTGTATTGGATCTGGTGCATTCTGAAGTAGGGACATTCCCTCAGCGGGGGTCCATGGAAAATATTGTCTAGTCTGATGGTATCTAGTTACTCTACGCGGTGGATTGCCACCATCTTCTTCTCTGTATGGTCGACTGAGGATACGCACTGGTGCCAACATATCATGTGGTCGTGGTGCTCCACATCCTGCACATGTGTCTCTCCAGTCTGGATTCTGGAGTCCACAGTTTGTACATGTCCATCCACCCGGACCCCGAAAATCAGGATACAGTGTGGGTTCTGACCTGGGCTGATATGGTGGTGCCAATGGGTTCATTTGTTTACTGTTTTCTGTTTGTACAATGGGACCCTGTCTGACTGGAGTTCTCCATAATCCATTGTCTTTATTAAAAGTCCAATGGTCTGTCTCTGCTGTTTTTGATAGTTCGACCATGGCCTCTACTTGTTCCTGCCATCCTTTGTCTCTTATCACTCCTGCTTTTCTAACCCGAATGTCCTCCCATAGTTTCCTGTTGAACCTGTCATGCCTTGCTACCTGAAAAGTTTTGCAAACTTTCCCTAAATTCTTAGTTGCTTCTACACCACACCTTTCTTTCACGATTGTATAGACATCTTGTTCATCATTTGTGGTCTTAGTCTGTTTGTTGCCCATTTTTCCTGACTATTCCTACCTTAGGAGGCTTTTTGGGTTAGATAAAATATATTCTATATTTTACCTTTCCTCGTTACCTATTCTGTCCTAAGGAGCCAGTATCTGAAACGGTTTCTCTGGACCGTTTTGTCTGAAGTGTAGAGTAATTCTAACACATATATATATGGCAACAAGGGCAAGACCAACAATACATAAAATGAACCATACAGTCTCCATTATATATCGTGTCCCTGGAGTATTATCATTACTTCCATGGGCTCATTCTGTCAATCTCTTATCCGTCAAAAAGGAGGACAAAGGTTCGGGAGTTAAGCGTGAGCGAAGGTTTCCCCGAAAGGACACAACCTTATGACTCAGTTAGGCAATCTCCGTAATACTTATGTCATCTACCTTAGTGCGGCTTATGAGGCTATTCCCGACATCCACATCTCTTTCATACCATCCGTTTCATAACCTTCTCTGACCTCTCCTTCGGCAGATCCTACAGTATATACATGAATGACCCGAGCTATAGGTATCCTTCTCTACTAGTTCCTCAATCCCAACACAAGATATGCATGAAATTTACGGACTATCGCAGAGCAGATGTAAGAGAACTAACAGTGTCTCTTACCTGGCCAGGTTTGTCATCTGCTGTTCCGATGTCCCAATCTCAGCGGTTACTCGTGCCGGTTGATGAACTTGAAGGAATACGCAGACCTCGGGTCCCTGTTCGGGCGCCAGGAATTGTTAGGATCATTCAGCCATGGAGGGTCCTTGTTGGAGTCGGGGTATCCCCGTAACAAGAAATACACAGACACGTAGTGTATAATCAAGTACTGGGAAGCCCCTGAGCGCGTCTGCCTCTATAGGTGCTGTCCCTTTATTTATACTAATAATCATAGTTTTTTTGTCACACATGCGCAGTAAAATGCCTTTGTTTCACAAGCAGTGAAGTGATGATTCATAACAGTGGAATGTTGATAAGAAAGTTTCATAAGCAGAAAAGTGATAATTCATAGCAGTAGAAGGTTGCTGAGACAGCTAAAAACAAGTTACAATCTAATTTCTGGGCGTCAGTCCAAATGTCCAGATAAGGGAAGAATAACTTCATCTGTGTCTTACATCGTAGTCTTGGGTGAAGTATAACTCCTATCATCCTCTCATTATCCTCTGTGACAAAGTCACTGGCAGAGTACTGGAAGGGAGATATGTTTCACTGTGGCTGTTAGCATCAATGAATTGAAACCTAGAAGTTTTCTCCAACATGTTATGTGCTAGGGGGTTAAACCGCCATTTTAAAAGGGCTTGTTTTTTGTGAATAGCCAGAGTGCAGATGGGAGGTCATTTACCATATCGCCACCCCAGGGTATGGTCTGGGCTGTAAATAGCCAGCCTTTTGACTCAGGTGTTGTTCAGTGTATACAGAAGCTAGCTCCTGAGAGAGGAGCTTGTGGTTTTGTGTTAACCTGGACCGTGTGTTATTGGTAACCCTGAGTGACCAGCTCCTGGCCGACTTAAGGACTGTTCTGTACCTTTTTCTTTACTGTTATGCCAGAAGGGCCGTGTTTATTTTATGAACTTTTCCGTGGCTTATGCCGTTTTAAATAAACCACTAAGAAATGTAAAGAGACAGTCTACCTCTAGCTCGCTCTGCGGCACTCGATCTACCACACCTCTTAATATATTACATATTGCATTGTCATCATATTATATAGCACTGTGCACTTACAATTGCTCAATTTGCCTTTCTACACAGCTAATTCTTCTTTTTTCTCTTCTCTATGTAAAAACAAGAAGTCTCTTGTCCCTGCATTTATCATTCCCCTCTTCACCTCCTGACCCAGCTGCTCCGCTTCCTCCTGCCAGGGACATTTGCAGTAACTTATGACTCATGCAGGAAAAATTGACCTCCTGTTTCTACATAGAGCTTCAAATGATTCAACTAGTCAGTTTTTAATTACGTGATGGCATCAACCTAATGGGAAAGAGAAGAATTAACTGGGTAGAAAGGCAAAATGAGCAACTGTAAGTACACAGTGCTATATAATATGATGACCGCAATATATTAAGAGCATGCAAATTGTGCTGATGGGAGCTCTTCTTTAACAACAGTGCAACATCTACTACCACCAATAATAATAAAACAGAGATATGGAAAAGCATAGATTTTACATTCTCGGTGCCTTCTCTGTATCATATCTTGGTTGTAAAGGGCATTAGCTAATGATTAGTGTTGAGCGAGCACTAAAATGCTCGGGTGCTCGAAGCTCGGGCCGAGCTCATTGTGATACTCGGGTGCTCGACCCGAGCAACGAGCCCAATGTTAGTCTATGGGAGACCCGAACATTTTTGCGGCGGCACCCCCGGCAGTCTGTAGAAAGCCTAAAAAGTGCCCAAAACGATAGTGACAGTGCTCAAATGACATGGGGACAGCATGGGGATCGCCCCTGGAAGCATTTCTGACCCCCAGGTCACTGCTGTCAACAACGTGGTCAGAGGTATTAAGCCACTTTTACAGGCTCACAATAAAACGTTCAAAAACGAAAGTGAAAGTGCTTTCCTGTGAAATATGTTAACCCCTTAACGACCATGGGTCTTTCTGTTTTTGTGTTTTCCTTTTTTGCTGCCCTTCTTCCCAGAGCCAGAACTTTTTTAATTTTCGCTCAATATGGCCATGTGAGGGCTTATTTTTTGCGGGACGAGTTGTACTTTTAAACACCATCACTGGTTTTACCATATCGTGTGCTGGAAAATGGGAAAAAAATTCCAAGTGCAGTGAAACTGCAAAAAAAATGCAATTCCACAGTTGTTTTTTGGGTCCTTTTTTTACCACGTTCACAGATTGCTAAAACTGACCTGCCATCATTATTTTCCAGGTCGTTACGAGTTCATAGACACCAAACATGTATAGGTTCTTTTTTATTTAAGTGGTGAAAAAAAAATCCAAAGCTTGCTAAAAAAAACAAAAAAAATGTCGCCATTTTCCGAGACCCTTAGCTTCTCCATTTTTCGGGATCTGGGGCCAGGTGAGTGCTTATTTTTTGCTTGCCGGGCTGACGTTTTTATTGATACCATTTTGGGGTAGATCCGATGTTTTGATCGCCCGTTATTGCATTTTATTGCAAAGTTGTAGCGACCAAAAAAACTTAATTCTGGCGTTTAAAATGTTTTTCTCGTTACGCCGTTTACTGATTGCATTAATTCTTCTTTTATATTGATAGATCGGGCGATTCTGAACGCGGCGATACCAAATATGTGTATGTGTTTTTTTTTTTATATATATATATATATATATATATATATATATTTTATTTTGAATGGGGCGAAAGGGGGGTGACTTAAACTTTTAGATATTTTTCATTTTTTAAATTTTTTTAAAAACTTTTTTTTTACACTTTCTGCTTGCTTCTATAGTCTCCAGAGGAGACTAGAAGCAGCAGTTGTCTGATTGCTTGTACTGCATACAAGCGATGAGCAGATCGCTTGTATGCAGGAGAAATGCTCACTTGCTATGAGCGCTGACCACTAGGTGGCGCTCATAGCAATTGAGACATGGCAACCACAGGCGTCTGCTGCAGACCCTGAGTTGTCATGCCCACCCTTTGGTGACCCGCGATCACGTGACGGGGTCACTGATGGGCGGGGCTTAGGACTCCCGGAAGCGCGAGTTAAATGCCACTGTCAGAGATTTAACATGTTAACAGCCGCGGGTGGATTGCGATTCCAATAATCAGCTGACATGTGCTCGCTTCAGTGCGGGCTCACCGCAGGAGCCCCCGCTGAACCGGCCTTCCCGACCTGGTGCGTACTATTACTGACCAGGTCGGAAAGGGGTTAAGGAACATCCTTTCCAGGGTAAAGACTTGTGTATAAGGTAAAATAAATAACCAAAAACAAAAATACTCCTCCACACCTTGGGCTATGTTCACAAGTAGCATTTTTTATGCGTTTTTGCACGTTTGTATTGCTTTCAACCGTGACAAATGCATTCACTGGGAAATGTCATTTTAACATTTTACAACCTTATCTGGCCATGTGCTGTGTGACACATGCATACAGTGCTAAAAAGATATGGGAACAGCATGGGGAAGACCCCTGGAAGCTTCTCTGACACCCAGGTCACTGCCTAAAAGTATGCCCATCAGAAGTGATCCTTGCCGCATCAGAAGTTGCAGACTTGCAACTATCCCCGTGCAAGTCCTTGTCCCAGGGCAGTGTTCAATTGTACCTCCCCCATAACTTGCAATACAAGCGCAAGTATGCAGCCTGCCACCCACCCACCCCCAGGCTGCAATACCATACTGCTAGCTTGCTTGCACTTGAAATTGGGCCTTTTAGGCATGTGGAGGTGGAATCTGGCCACCACGTCATGGCTGCGTCGGTAGCCTGGTATTCATACTCAGTCCCCAGCCGCCCGGCGGCCGGGTGTCCACGCTTGGTCCCCAGCCGCCAGGGGGCGGCCGGGTGTCCATACTCAGTCCCCAGCCGCCCCGCGGCCGGGTGCCCACACACAGTCCCCAGCCGCGTGGGGGTGGCCGGGTGTCCATAAACGGTCCCCAGCCGCCCCTATTTGTCCCGGTGCGCCTTATACACAAGCGCGCATACCAAAACATTACCTGTGCCCTCCCCAGTGCATTTAGTGGGAAGGACAGCCTAACCACAAACACGTGGACAAGTGAATGTGGCCAGGAATGGTCCATCTCACTGACGCCTTCACACTGGGTTAATATTGTGGAAGCCGGGACACAGTTGGACACTGGGATGCAACACGTCCTCCAGACATAGAGGATTGCGGGTCCTGGGTCAATCAGGCTTCAACACAAAGTTCAGAAGGTAGACAGCAGCAGTGGTCGGCCTCCTACACAACGAGTAAATTATTCATGATCATGAGGCCATCCACCTCCTTAGCTTTCTGTTCCTTGGAATGCAAGCGCATGTACAGTGCTGGCCAAAAGTATTGGCACCCCAGCAATTCTGTCAGATAATACTCAGTTTCTTCCTGAAAATGATTGCAATCACAAATTCTTTGGTATTATTCTCTTCATTTAATTTGTCTTCAATGAAAAAAACACAAAAAGAATTGTCCTAAAGCCAAATTGGATATAATTCCACACCAAACCTAAAAAAGGGGGTGGACAAAAGTATTGGCACCCTTTGAAAAATCATGTGATGCTTCTCTAATTCGTGTAATTAACAGCACCTGTAAAGTAACTGTGGCACCTAACAGGTGTTGGCAATAACTAAATCACACTTGCAGCCAGTTAACATGGATTAAAGTTGACTCAACCTCTGTCTTGTGTCCTTGTGTGTACCACATTGAGCATGGAGAAAAGAAAGAAGACAAAAAAACTGTCTGAGGACTTGAGAAACCAAATTGTGATGACGCATGAGCAATCTCAAGGCTACAAGTCCATCTCCAAAGACCTGAATGTTCCTGTGTCTTCCGTGCGCAGCGTCATCAAGAAGTTTAAAGCCCATGGCACTGTGGCTAACCTCCCTAGATGTGGACGGAAAAGAAAAATTGACGAGAGATTTCAACGCAAGATTGTGCGGATGGTGGATAAAGAACCTCGACTAACATTCAAACAAGTTCAAGCTGCCCTGCAGTCCGAGGGTAGAACAGTGTCAACCCGTACTATCCGTCGGCGTCTGAATGAAAAGGGACTGTATGGTAGGATACCTAGGAAGACCCCACTTCTTACCCCGAGACATAAAAAAGCCAGGCTGGAGTTTGCCAAAACTTACCTGAGAAAGCCTAAAACGTTTTGGAAGAATGTTCTCTGGTCAAATGAGACAAAAGTAGAGCTTTTTGGGAAAAAGCATCAACATAGAGTGTACAGGGAAAAATAGAGGCATTCAAAGAAAAGAACACGGTCCCTACAGTCAAACATGGCGGAGGTTTCCTGATGTTTTGGGGTTGCTTTGCTGCCTCTGGCAGTGGACTGCTTGACCGTGTGCATGGCATTATGAAGTCTGAAGACTACCAACAAATTTTGCAGCATAATGTAGGGCCTAGTGTGAGAAAGCTGGGTCTCCCTCAGAGGTCATGGGTCTTCCAGCCGGACAATGACCCAAAACACACTTCCAAAAGCACTATAAAATGGTTTTAGAGAAAGCACTGGAGACTTCTAAGGTGGCCAGCAATGAGTCCAGACCTAAATCCCATAGAACACCTGTGGAGAGATCTCAAAATGGCAGTTTGGAGAAGGCACCCTTCAAATATCAGGGACCTGGAGCAGTTTGCCAAAGAAGAATGGTCTACAATTTCAGCAGAGCATTGTAAGAAACTCATTGATGGTTACCAGAAGCGGTTGTTCGCAGTTATTTTGGCTAAAGGTTGTGCAACCAAGTATTAGGCTGAGGGTGCCAATACTTTTGTCCGGCCCTTTTTTGGAGTTTTGTGTGAAATGATCAATGATTTGATTTTTGCTTCATTCTCTTTTGTGTTTTTTCCTTGCAAGCAAATTAAATGAAGATAATAATACCAAATAATTTGTGATTGCAATCATTTTCAGGAAGAAACTGAGTATTATCTGACAGATTTGCAGGGGTGCCAATACTTTTGGCCAGCACTGAATGTAGTAGCAGCTAGGCCTGAGGTGGTCAGCGTTTTGGCGCATATTCTACCTCCTTCGAGGATTGCTGGATGTTTTCCTGCTACTATCCCAGTTCTATGACTCCCGTTAAAACAAAGCTTCAGGTGATGAATGATGGATGAGGTGGTGGCAAAGGAGAAAGAGCAGGAGGAACAGGGACCATTCACATCAATATCAGGCCAGCCAACCACACATGTCTTGTAGGATATGTTTCTGTACCAAAAGGAGCGGTTCAGCTACACAGTTATAAGGCATACAGTGAATGCAATGCCTACCAAAAATTTCGAGGCACTCCAATGCCCCTTGGAAGTGACATGGAGGTCAGAGGGCCTTAACTAAACCTTTTTTTCCATTTATAGCAACTGGGTCTCCTGTACACTGTTGGCCTAAGCAGGGAATGGAAGGCTTTCCAAAAATTATTAGGCACTGCGATGCCCCTTGAAACAGACGTGGATTACAGCGTATTAAAAACCTTCTACCCATTATTGGGGAGTGGGTCTCCCTTAGTGTTCGCCTATGCATTGAAAAGCAAAAGCTGACAAAAATTAGGAGGAAATGCAATGCCCGTTGCAAGAGTCGTGGAGGTTAGAGGTAATTAAAAACAACATGTCAATGCCCCTTGGAAGAGCTGTGGAGTTCAGAGTGGTTTAACAAGACAGTTTTAATGCCCCTTGGAAGAGTGGTGGAGTTCAGAGTGGTTTAACAAGACAGTTTTAATGCCCCTTGGAAGAGTGGTGGAGGTTACAGTGGAATAAAAAGACAATATCAATGCCCCGTGGAAGAGACGTGGAGGTCACAGTAGCTTAACAAGACGGTTTTAATGCCCCTTGGAAGAGTGGTGGAGGTCGCAGTGGAATAAAAAGACAATATCAATGCCCCTTGGAAGAGTGGTGGAGGTTACAGTGGAATAAAAAGACAATATCAACGCCCTGTGGAAAAGACGTGGAGGTCACAGTAGCTTAACAAGACGCTTTTAATGCCCCTTGGAAGAGTGGTGGAGGTCGCAGTGGAATAAAAAGACAATATTAACGACCCTTGTAAGAGACGTGGAGGTCACAGTAGCTTAACAAGACGATTTTAATGCCCCTTACAAGAGCCATGCAGTACAGCATATTAAAAACATTATTCCCATTATTGGGGAGTGGGTCTCCCATAGTCTTTGTCTATGCCTTCCAAGCAAAAGCTGCCAAAAATTAGGACAGAGGAACTTGCAATGCTGGCAACATGGACCACGGTCACCCTGGTGGTATAGTGGTCGTGGAGGCTGAGGATAAGGAGAAGAGCAAAAAACAGCCGAAATGAGGAAGAGTATACCCATGTGTGGGTGTGAAGCGATGCATGGGAATACACCTCCCGAAATAACACAGTGGATTTGACTTTATGTTACTCTGCTGTCATTTGGTGGTGATGAGAAGTCTGGCCCAATCCAGCCCTTGTTCATTTTGATAAGGGTCAGCTTGTCAGCATTGTCAGTTGACAGGCGAGTGCGTTTATCAGTTATAATTCCCCCAGCGGCACTAAAAACACGCTCCGATAACACGCTAGCGGCAGGGCAGGCCAGGACCTCCAAGGCATACAGAGTGAGTTCATTCCAAGTGTCCAGCTTGGATACCCAATACTTAAAAGGCACAGAGGAATCACGGAGGACGCTGGTACTCCCTCACCATCTTTTGAAACTTTCCACTCCTTGTGAGAGTACCCTGCGCCTCAGGGCCTGTAAGCTGGGCAGGTCTCAGAAAACTGTCCTAGAACATTGACAGTGTTCCCCTGCCTCTGCTGGATTGGAGTTGCGTTTCTCTCGCCTGTATGCCTTAGTTGGGCAGCGAACTGTGACCTCTGCCGCTAGCGTGTTCAGATGGGAATTTTTTTAATAGTTCTGCAGCAAGGGCCTTCTGGTACTGCCCCATTTTTGTAGACTTCTCCAACTCAGGAATAAGAGAGTGAAAGTTCTCCTTGTAGAGGGGGTCTAAAAGTGTCATCAACCAGTAATGACTGTCACCCAACATTTTGACAATGCGAGGGTCACGGTTAAGGCAGCGTAACATAAAGTCAGCCATGGGTGCCAGACTGGTAACGGGCAAGACTTCCGTGTCCTCACCAAGATGACGACTGATAGTGTTGAGCGATCACTAAAATGCTCGGGTGCTCGAAGCTCGGGCCGAGCTTACCGTGATACTCGAGTGCTCGACCCGAGCAACGAGCCCAATGTTAGTCTATGGGAGACCCGAGCATTTTTGCGGCAGCACCCCCGGCAGTCTGTAGAAAGCCTAAAAAGTGCCCAAAACGATAGTGACAGTGCTCAAAAGACATGGGGCAGCATGGGGATCGCCCCTGGAAGCATTTCTGACTCCCAGGTCACAGCTGTCAACAACGTGGTCAGAGGTATTAAGCCACTTTTGCGGGCTCACAATAAAACGTTCAAAAACGAAACTGAAACGGTTTTCCTGTGAAATATGTTAAGGAATTTCCTTTCCAGGGTAAAAACTTGTGTATAAGGTAAAATAAATAACCAAAAACAAAAGTACTCCTCCACACCTTGGGCTATGTTCACAAGTAGCATTTTTCATGCGTTTTTGCACTTTTGTATTGCTTTCAACCGTGACAAATGCGTTCACCGGGAAATGTCATTTTAACATTTTACAACCTTATCTGGCCATGTGCTGTGTGACACATGCATACAGTGCTGAAAAGACAAGGGATCAGCATGGGGAAGACCCCTGGAAGCATCTCTGACCCCCAGGTCACAGTCTAAAAGTGTGCCCATCAGAAGTGATCCTTGCCGCATCAGAAGATGCAGACTTGCAACTATCCCCATGCAAGTCCTTGTCCCAGGGCAGTGTTCAATTGTACCTCCCCCATTCCTTGCAATGCAAGCGAAAATATGCAGCCAACCACCCACCCACCCGCAGGCTGCAATGTCATACTGCTAGCTTTCACTTGAAATGGGGCCTTTTAGTTTGCAGGAGGCCGAAGCTGGCCACTACCTCATGGCCGCTTCGGCAGCGAGGTATCCATACTCTGTCCCCAGCCGCCCGGCGGCCGGGTGTCCACGCTCGGTCCCCAGCCGCCAGGTGGCGGCCAGGTGTCCATACTCGGTCCCCAGCCGCCCTGATTTCTCCTGTCACCTTCCCCCACACTTTTCTTAGCCTGGCCTGCTTTAGGGCAGCATTGGACGAGCCCACCAGAGAACCAGACTCCTCCGGTGGGCCCTGGCTTCTCCATCAGGGGAGTTGAGAGTGCCTAGGTGAGGAGCATGATGATGATGATAGAAGTTAGCATCTGCTTTGTTTTCTTGGAATGCAAGCGCATGTATGTAGTAGCAGCTAGGCCTGAGGTGGTCCGCGTTTTGGCGCATATCCTACCTCCTCCGAGGATTGCTGGATGTTTTCCTGCTACTATCCCAGTTCTATGACTCCCGTTAAAACAAAGCTTCAGGTGATAAATGATGGATCAGGTGGTGGCAAAGGAGAAAGAGCAGGAGGAACAGGGACCATTCACATCAATATCAGGCCAGTCAACCAGATATGTCTTGTAGGATATGTTTCTGCAACAAAAGGAGCGGTTCGGCTACACAGTTATAGGGCATACAGTGAGTGCAATGCCTACCAAAAATTTCGAGCCACTCCAATGCCCCTTGGAAATGACATGGAGGTCAGAGGGCGTTAACTAAACCTTTTTTTCGATTTATAGCAACTGGGTCTCCCGTGCACTGTTGGCCTAAGCAGTGAATGATAGGCTTTCCAAAAATTATGAGGAACTGCAATGCCCCTTACAAGAGCCATGTGTGGCACCCCAGGGGTCTGGTCACCACAGTAATAGAGATATTACATCGGAGAGCAAGTGGGAGGTTTCCTGGTCAGGATCCCTTAAACATGCAACATCCTCCTGCCCCAGTCCTGGGAGGGGAGAATTCTGCCCTTATAAACTGGATCTGGGGTGGGGTTGAGTGAGTCAGAGAACAGTCAGAGTCAGAGTGAGAGCAAGGGAAAGTAACAGCAAGGAGCTCTGTAGGAGCTAGGAGCTAAAGACCAGGGGCTAGAAGCTGAGCAGAGCTCGCCCTGGCAGAAGACAATAGGAACCGGACACAGGAGTCCGAAGCTGTGAGGACTTATATATCCAGCAGCAGAAACCAGCCGGCAGAGGATTTCAGGTCCCCTGGCCATAGAAGCCCGGAGGCTCAGTCACAAGCAAGGGACCAGCACCGCCGTCGTGGAGCGGAGGCTAACAGAAGGCCCCAAGTCACCAGCCATACGGGTGAGCACTACACGGTACACTCAGGGACGTGGGCTACTTCTACCCGCTTACAGCAAGGTAGCCAGGAAGAGTGCTGACAGACGGGGAGGCCTACAACTCCACCTGGCCAGGGGAACTCCTGCTTGCTCACAGACTGAACAGGCCTCTTATGCTAGCCAGTACTCCCGGGAGGGTCTACCTTATAATCATCAGTAAAGACCCTGAACTGCACTGCAAAGACTCTGAGTCGTTCCTGCTGCGCTCGTGCACCATCACCCCCATCATCCACACTCACTGCCCTGAGGCTATACTCCTCCCGAGGGGAGTTATCCCATTCTATGCTGCGCACACAACACCAGCCTCAGCGGTCTGCCTCGCAGCGGTGGTACTCCCTGACCGCAATCCACGGGTGGCGCAGTCGGACAATTAATCTCAAAACCTAAGAGACTGCCACTGGTTTGACCAGCCTGAGCCACAGGACCGGGTCACCGCCACGGAGACTACAGACCCCAGAGACCCGGCACCGGGTATCCCACACACATGTACACACGGCCCAGGGGGCGCGTCACATGCAGTACAGCATATTACAAACATAAGTCCCATTATTGGGGAGTGGGTCTCCCATAGTATTTGCTTATGCTTTCCCAGCAAAAGCTGCCAAAAATTAGGACGGAGCAACTTGCAATGCCCCTTACAAGAGCCATGCAGTACAGCATATTACAAACATAAGTCCCATTATTGGGGAGTGGGTGTCCCATGGTATTTGCTTATGCTTTCCCAGCAAAAGCTGCCAAAAATTAGGACGGAGCAACTTGCAATGCCCCTTACAAGAGCCATGCAGTACAGCATATTACACACATAAGTCCCATTATTGGGGAGTGGGTGTCCCATAGTATTTGCTTATGTCTTGGAAGCAAAAGCTGCCAAAAATTAGGACGGAGGAACTTGCAATGCTGGCACCCTGGTGGTATAGTGGTGGTGGAGGCTGAGGATAAGGAGAAGAAGATTAAACAGCCGAAACGAGGAAGCGTATACCCATGTGTGGGTGTGAAGCGGTGCATGTGAATACACCTCCCGAAATAACACAGTGGATTTGACTTTATGTTACTCTGCTGTCATTTGGTGGTGATGAGAAGTCTGGCCCAATCCAGCCCTTGTTCATTTTGATAAGGGTCAGCTTGTCAGCATTGTCAGTTGACAGGCGAGTGCGTTTATCAGTTATAATTCCCCCAGCGGCACTAAAAACACGCTCCGATAACACGCTAGCGGCAGGGCAGGCAAGGACCTCCAAGGCGTACAGAGCGAGTTCATTCCAAGTGTCCAGCTTGGATACCCAATAATTAAAAGGCACAGAGGAATCACGGAGGACGCTGGTACGATCGGCAAGGTACTCCCTCACCATCTTTTGAAACTTTCCACTCCTTGTGAGAGTACCCCGCGCCTCAGGGCCTGTAAGCTGGGCGGGTGTCAGAAAACTGTCCCAGAACGTTGACAGTGTTCCCCTGCCTCTGCTGGATTGGAGTTGCATCTCTCTCGCCTGTACGCCTTGGTTGGGCAACGAACTGTGACCTCTGCCGCTAGCGTGTTCAGATGGGAAATTTTTTAAGAGTTCTGCAGCAAGGGCCTTCTGGTATTGCCCCTTTTTTGTAGACCTCTCCAACTCAGGAATAAGAGAGTGAAAGTTCTCCTTGTAGCGGGGGTCTACAAGTGTCACCAACCAGTAATGACTGCCACCCAACATTTTGACAACGCGAGGGTCACGGTTAAGGCAGCGTAGCATAAAGTCAGCCATGCGTGCCAGACTGGTAACGGGCAAGATTTCCGTGTCCTCACCAAGATGACGACTGACCATGCTCTCCTCCTCCTCTTCCTCCTCCCCCTGTCCTCAGGACACCCACGCTGAATCGACGGTATGACACTTGTACAGGTACTACCGTCTACAACGCATGATAGCAGCTCCTGTTCTTCCTCCTCCTCCTCCTCCTCCTCCTCCTCCTCCTCCTCTCCCTCATTGTCCCCCAATGCACGTTGGGATGAGATGAGGCTGGGCTGTGTGTAATCGCCAGCTACGGCTTCTTGATCCATCTCATCATACTCTGGCTGCAATGCCTCCTCTTTAATTCTCTGCAGAGAGCGTTGCAAAAGACAGACAAGTGGGATGCTGACACTAATGATGGCGTCATCGCCACTCACCATCTTGGTGGCCTCCTCAAAGTTTGTCAGGATGGTACATATGTCAGACATCCAGGTCCACTCCTGAGGTCTTATGTGTGGAGTCTGACCTGAATATCGACGGCCTTGTTGCAGCTGGTACTCCACAACTGCTCTCTTCTGCTCACAAATCCTTTGCAACATGTGGAGGGTAGAGTTCCAACGTGTGGGGACATCACACACCAGTCGGTGTGCCCGAAGCTGCAAACGCTGCTGCAACACAGCAAGGGCAGCGGAAGCTGTAGCCGACTTGCGAAAATGAGCTGACAGGCGGCGTACTTTCACGAGCAGATCTGGAAACTCGGGGTACGATTTAAGAAACCGCTGAACCACGAAGTTAAGCACATGAGCCAGGCATGGTACGTGTGTGATCTCACCTCGCCTCAGAGCCGCCACCAGGTTACGGCCATTGTCACACACGACCATGCCGGGATGTAGGTTCAGCGGTCTCAGCCACAGATCTGCCTGCTCTTTCACAGCTGTCTACAACTCACAAGCAGTGTGAGGTTTATCACCTAAGCTTATGAGTTTCAGCACAGCCTGTTGCCGCTTGGCGGAGGCAGTACTGCAATGCTTCCAGCTTGTAACTGATGTGGTGATATCTGAGATGGAGGCTGAATATGAGGATGAGGAGGAGGAGGAGGATGCGCAGGAGCTGTACACTGTGGGGGCAACTCTGACTGACATAGGGCCCGCAATCCTCGGTGTGGGGAGGATGTGTTCCGTCCCAAGGTCCGACTGGGTCCCGGCTTCCACTATGTTTACCCAGTGTGCCGTCAGAGAGATGTACCGTCCCTGGCCACAAGCACTTGTCCACGTGTCCGTTGTCAGGTGGGCTCTCCCAGTAACTGCGTTGTTGAGGGCACGGCAGATGCTTTGGGACTAGTGTTGAGCGATACCTTCCGATATCGGGAAATATCGGATCGGATTGGATCGGACCGATACCGAAAAAGTATCGGATATCGCCGATTCCGATACCGGAAACCAATGCAAGTCAATGGGACAGAAATATCGGAATGAAAATAAACCCTTTCTTTCCTTGTAGGTTAATTCTACATGAAGGAAAACAACTAAGAATAATGTAGAATGTATTGGGGGAGGTGGGGGAGACAATAAAGGCATAGAGGTTTAGCCCAATCAAATGGAATAGCAGGAATTAATATTTTTTTTTACGACGTTCTGAGTTACGGAAATATTGACTATGTTAAGTATTTTTATATTTTGTCAGATATTTATGTTTCACTACTTCCATGCTCTTCACCTTCTTTTTTACTTCTCCCACACTTTCTCCTTCATCATCCTCAGCATCTTTTTCATCCACTTCTTCACCTTCTTCATCTTCTTCTTCTTCACCTTCTTCGTATTATTCTTTTTTTTTACATTCTTCCTATTCTACTTCTTCATCTTCTTCTTCATCATCATATTCTTATTTGTGGCAGGCATTCCTGTAGTTGTTATCTATAAAAGGTTGGACATTACACCTTTCGTTCTGCCCGTCACAAAAGATTTACAACAGGATTTGTCCGCGTTCAGTTTGGCCTGCAGCAGCAGGTCTTTTCCAGGGGCACCACGAGGAGGAACGGACTCACCCCCATACACTGCTTAGTCATCTTCTGCTTATAATTTAGATATTATCTTTTGCTCTGATTTTTAGTCTTATGCTTAATGTTCTTCCGCTTTTTGTTCTGCAGCTTCTTGTATTTCTGCTTCTTGGTTTTCTGTCTCTTGTTCTTCTGTATCTTGGTGCTTGTCTTCTCTTCTTTGTCCTCTTGGTCAACTTCTTCAGGGTCATCTTCTTGGTCTTCTTCGGGGTGGTCTTCAGGGTCGTCGTCTTCGGGGGTCCTCGTCTTCGGGGTCCTCGTCTTCTTCGGGTTGGTCTTCTGGGTCCTCGTCTTCGGGGTCCTCGTCTTCTTCGGGGTGGTCTTCAGGGTCCTCGTCTTCTTCGGGGTGGTCTTCAGGGTCCTCGTCTTCAGGGTCGTCGTCTTCGGGGTCCTCGTCTTCTTAGGGTTGGTCTTCAGGGTCCTCGTCTTCAGGGTCCTCGTCAGGGAGATCTAGAGTGATTACCAAGAACCATTTCAAAAAGCTTGAACTTGGAAATGTAGCAGAAGGTACAAGAAAGCTGAGGAACTACCGAGGACCAGCTGACGGTACTGGAACCCGGATGGGTAGCAGAAGGTACAAGAGCCAATGGAACTGCCGAAGACCAGCTGACGGTACTGGAACTCGGTTACTAAGCAGGAGGTACCTGTGCCAGAAAGCACTACCAAGGACCAGCAGACGTTGGTGGAACTTGGATACCGAGAAGGAGGCACCTAATACAAAGGCACTGCTGAGAACCAGCTGACGGTACTGGAACCCGGATGGGTAGCAGATGGTAGCCATGTAAAAAAAAGTTCAAGGCCGCGAGCCGGCCACAGTTACCAAAACCCACAGTCCTACAGGGGGTGCTTGTCCTATTGGCACTATGGAACCAGCCTTCATTGCCAGATCCCGCAGCCCACATAGGAGTCACCTAAACTGCAGGCACCATAGAGTCGGCTAACCCGACCGCAACACGACAGGACAACGCATTGGAGGCAAAGTGACGTTGACACTACCCGGAAACAGCTGGCGTGCTGGAACCAGGCTGGGCAGGAGGGAGTACCCGTGCCAAAGTCACTGCCGAGAACCAGCTGACGGTACTGGAACCCGGATGGGTAGTAGAAGGTACAAGAGCAAATGGAACTACCGAGGACCAGCTGACAGTACTGGAACCCGGATGGGTAGCAGAAGGTACAAGAGCCAATGGAACTGCCGAAGACCAGCTGACGGTACTGGAACTCGGTTAATAAGCAGGAGGTACCTGTGCCAGAAAGCACTACCAAGGACCAGCAGACGTTGGTGGAACTTGGATACCGAGAAGGAGGCACCTAATCCAAAGGCACTGCCGAGAACCAGCTGACGGTACTGGAACCTGGATGGGTAGCAGAAGGTACCCATGTAAAAAAAAGTTCAAGGCCGCGAGCCGGCCGCAGTTACCAAAACCCACAGTCCTACAGGGGGTGCTTGTCCTATTGGCACTATGGAACCAGCCTTCATTGCCAGATCCCGCAGCCCACATAGGAGTCACCTAAACTGCAGGCACCATAGAGTCGGCTAACCCGACCGCAACACGACAGGACAACGCATTGGAGGCAAAGTGACGTTGACACTACCCGGAAACAGCTGGAGTGCTGGAACCAGGCTGGGCAGGAGGGAGTACCCGTGCCAAAGTCACTGCCGAGAACCAGCTGACGGTACTGGAACCCGGATGGGTAGTAGAAGGTACAAGAGCAAATGGAACTATCGAGAACCAGCTGGCGGTGCTGGAACCCAGGGTGAATACTAAAAACAGAGTGGAGCCAGAGGTGTAATTGGAGCAAGTTTTAAATCCGTAGTACAGTGGATGTGGACAAAGCAGGAGAATTTGCCGGACACACAGCTGGGGATCAGCTGACGTTACTGAACCCCAATAACACTGGAGCAAGCGTTGACTGTGCAGACGGCACTTCTGAGCAGCAACTAGCGGTATTGGAGCCCAGGGTAAATACTAAAAACAGAGGAGCCAGAGGTGTATTTGGAGGAGGTTTTAAATCCGTAGTACAGTGGATGTGGCAAAGCAGGAGAATTTGCCGGACACACAGCTGGGGATCAGCTGACGTTACTGAACCCCAATAACACTGGAGCAAGCGTTGACTGTGCAGACGGCACTTCTGAGCAGCAACTAGCGGTATTGGAGCCCAGGGTAAATACTAAAAACAGAGGAGCCAGAGGTGTATTTGGAGGAGGTTTTAAATCCGTAGTACAGTGGATGTGGACAAAGCAGGAGAATTTGCCGGACACACAGCTGGGGATCAGCTGACGTTACTGAACCCCAATAACACTGGAGCAAGCGTTGACTGTGCAGACGGCACTTCTGAGCAGCAACTAGCGGTATTGGAGCTCAGGGTAAATACTAAAAACAGAGGAGCCAGAGGTGTATTTGGAGGTTTTAAATTCGTAGTACAGTGGATGTGGACAAAGCAGGAGAATTTGCCGGACACACAGCTGGGGATCAGCTGACGTTACTGAACCCCAATAACACGGCAGCAAGTGTTGACTGTGCAGACGGCACTTCCGAGCGCCAACTGGCGGTGTTGGAGCTCAGGGATAATACTGAAAACAGAGGAGCCAGAGGTGTAATTGGAGCAACTTTAAAATCTGTAGTAGTGAGAATGTGGACAGAGCAGGAGAAATTGCCGTCCGCACAGCAGGGGAACAGCTGACGTTACTGAACCCCAATAACACGGCAGCAAGTGTTGACTGTGCAGACGGCACTTCCGAGCGCCAACTGGCAGTGTTGGAGCTCAGGGATAATACTGAAAACAGAGGAGCCAGAGGTGTAATTGGAGCAACTTTAAAATCTGTAGTAGTGAGAATGTGGACAGAGCTGGAGAAATTGCCGTCCGCACAGCAGGGGAACAGCTGACGTTACTGAACCCCAATAACACGGCAGCAAGTGTTGACTGTGCAAACGGCACTTCCGAGCGCCAACTGGCGGTGTTGGAGCTCAGGGATAATGCTGAAAACAGAGGAGCCAGAGGTGTAATTGGAGCAACTTTAAAATCTGTAGTAGTGAGAATGTGGACAGAGCAGGAGACATTGCCGTCCGCACAGCAGGGGAACAGCTGACGTTACTGAACCCCAATAACACGGCAGCAAGTGTTGACTGTGCAGACGGCACTTCCGAGCGCCAACTGGCGGTGTTGGAGCTCAGGGATAATACTGAAAACAGAGGAGCCAGAGGTCTAATTGGAGCAACTTTAAAATCTGTAGTAGTGAGAATGTGGACAGAGCAGGAGAAATTGCCGTCCGCACAGCAGGGGAACAGCTGACGTTACTGAACCCCAATAACACGGCAGCAAGTGTTGACTGTGCAGACGGCACTTCCAAGCGCCAACTGGCGGTGTTGGAGCTCAGGGATTACAGTTCAGGTGGTAGAAACATGAACACAACAGGAGACCTGGATACTGTTGCCAACCAATTATTTATTCTGGAAGAGGACTGGCAAATTCATGAGAGATCCAGGCCTTGTTCATTTTGAGAAAAGTAAGCTGGTCAACGTTATCGGAGGATAGTCGCATGCGACGGTCTGTTAGTACACCACCTGCGGCACTAAAGACGCGTTCCGATAATACACTAGCAGCAGGGCAAGCTAGCACCTCCAATGCATACTGACTAAGCTCTGGCCATGTATCCAGCTTACAGACCCAAAACTTGAAGGGAGAAGAGCCGTCTAGGAGTACACTAAGAGGGCAAGACATGTAGTCTGTCACCATCTGACGGAAACGTTGCCTCCTGCTGACTGGAGCCGTCTGTGATGGTGTAGACATTTGTGGCGGCGGGGACACAAAACTTTGCCACATTTCGGCCATACTGGTCTTGCCTTGTGCTGAGGTGCTGCTTCTGCTCCCTCTTTGTGCAGAGCTTCCTCCACTGCCTCGACGCACTGAGCTGCTTTGTAAAGCACTAGCAGCACTGCTCTCGGTTGGAATGGAGAACATGATGGAATGCACCAGTGCGTCTTGGTACTCCCGCATTTTACGCTCCCAGTTCAACGGTGTTATGAGGCTTTGTAAGTTGTCCCGGTAGCGAGGATCTAGGAAGGTGGACACCCAATAATCAGCCGTGTTGAGAATGTGGGCGATGCGGCGGTCGTTTCTCAGGCACTGCAGCATGAAATCAACCATGTGCTGCAGACTGCCAACTGGCCAAGAAACGCTGTCCCCTGCTTGAGGCGTGATCTCTGCCTGCTCTGCATCACCCCACCCTCGCTCTAGATACTGACTACTAGAGCATTGTGTACCTCCCTCCTCTGGACAGATGTCTTCCTCATCCATTGACTCCTCCTCATCCTCCTCACAAAGTGTCCCCTGCCTAGGCCTTTGTGAGGAACCACGTTGCGCAGACTGTAGAGAAGCAGATGGCATTTGTGACTCCTCATCCTCCACGTCTTCCAAAACCTCGTCCCTTAGTGCTTGCAGTGTTTTTTCAAGCAGGCAGATAAGGGGATAGTCATGCTGACTAGTGCATCATCTGCACTCGCCATCCGCGTGGAATAATCGAAGGCACGCAAAACGTGGCAAATGTCCTTCATAGAGGCCCACTCAGTGGTGGTGAAGTGTGAACGGCGCGCACTGCGACTTGTTTGCGCCTGCTGCAGCTGGTACTCCATTACTGCTGCCTGCTGCTCACACAACCCCTCCAACATATGTAACGTTGAATTCCACCTGGTGGGTAGGTCACATATGATGCGATGTTCCGGAAGACGTAATCGGCGCTGCAGAGCTGCAATGCGTGATCTTGCATTGCTGGAACGCCGCAAGTGAGCGCACTCTATGCGGACCTTGTGAAGCAGTGCATCAAGATCCGGATAGTCCCTCAAAAAACTCTGCACGACCAAGTTGAGCACATGTGCCAGACATGGGATGTGAGTGAGGTTGCCTAGGCCCAGAGCTGCCACCAGATTTCGGCCATTGTCACACACTACCATGCCTGGCTGGAGATTCGCTGGCACAAACCACACGTCGCTCTGCTGCTTGATGGCATTCCAGAGCTCCTGCGCTGTGTGGCTTCGATTCCCCAAAGAAATTAATTTTAATACGGCCTGTTGACGTTTGGCCACGGCTGTGCTCATATTGGTCACCACAACAGGTAACCGTTCACGGGTCGATGTGGAGGTAGACCGTGACGGCTCCTGCAGCGCTGATTCAGAGGAACTGGAGTATGAGGAGGAGTCAATGTGTACAGACTGGATTCCTGCAATCCTTGGAGTTGGCAGAACACGTACAGCGCCACTCTCAAGATCTGTACCCGGCTCCACAACATTTACCCAATGGGCAGTGAGGAAAAGGTATCGTCCCTGTCCATGCTTACTGGTCCACGCATCGGTGGTCAGGTGGACCTTGCTACTGACGGCGTTTTGTAGCGCATGTTTAATTTTTCCCTCCACATGATGTTGCAGGGCAGGGACGGCTTGCCTGCTGAAATAAAAGCGGCTGGGCACGTTGTATTGTGGGACTGCCAATGCCATAAAGTTACGGAATGTGTCAGTCTCCACCAGCCTGAATGATAGCATTTCAAGGGCCAGTAGTTTAGCAATGCCAGCATTCAGAGCCTGTGCTCGGGGGTGGTTTGCCGAGTATGGGCGCCTTTTCTCCCATGCCTGTGCTAACGATGGCTGTAGACTGGCCTGGGAGTGTGAGGATGACTGGGAAAGTGGTGCTGTTGGTGGAATTACACTGTGTCTCTGTACAACAGTGCCAGAGATTCTTCCATGGCGATCCTGTGAGGAAGCCGAACCAGCTGTGTGTGAGCTGGAGGAAGAGGCTACAACACGAGCTGAAGAGGTGGTAGGTGGCGCTGTAGGTTGGCCTAGGTCTTCAGTGTGTTTTTGTAACTCCACCACGTGCTTGGTCCGCACATGTTTCCACATATTTGTGGTATTGAGGTTGCTGACACTTTTCCCTCTTTTCACCTTCTGATTACACAGCTTGCATTTGACAAAGCAAATGTCATCTGCAACTGTGTCAAAAAAGGACCAGGCACTGCAAGTCTTGGGAGCGCCCGCTTTGGATTTTGGAAGAGCCATGCTCCTAATGGGTGCCGAAGTGGAGGCTACAGGCAACCAAGTCTGCCCCCTCCCTCTCCCTCCTTTTTGGGCTGTTCGGGGAATCTCTTCCTCAGAGCTGCTCCCACCACCTTCCTGTCCCTCACGCCATGATGGGTTAAGGACCTCATCATCTACACCACCCTCTTCAAACAACTGCTTCTCCTGGGTAGTCTCGACAGCACAGTATGCACCAGAAAGTGGCACCTGAGTCTCATCATCAGATGCGTACTGAGGTGTGCTGCTGACCATAGGCACTGGCCCACCCGCCTCTTCAGATTCAGAGAGACAAAACGGTTGCGCATCACTGCATACTACCTCTTCTTCAAATTCTCGAATTCTGCTTGGCTGGCCCCCTCTTTCCAAGCCAAGAGATTCAGAGAACAGAAGTAGAGATGGCTCCTGTCCAGGGCTCTCTGACTGACTGGGCAATTTGGCAGGTGGTGAAGAGACAGATGGGTGCTCTTCAGTGCTCAGGACCTGAGAGGATCTGGAACTAAGTGAAGTCGATGCGTTAGCTGCCATCCATCCGACAACGGCTTCAATTTGGTCCTCGCGCAGCAGTGGGGTACGGCTAGCTCCTACAAAGCTGCGCATAAAGGACTGTTCCCTGGTAAAACTGGGGGATGCTGAGTCACTGGTGCCCGCAGCAGGCACAGAATCCCCACGTCCTCTCCCTGCAGGCACAGAATCCTCACGTCCTCTCCCTGCAGAATCTCCACGCCCACGCCCACGCCCACGACCACATGCCTTACTCCCTGCCTTCTTCATCTTGGTAGACTGATAAAGATAGGCAGAAAAGTACTAAGGGCTTAGTGTGCTTATTCCTGAACAGCTGCTAACAGGTATAAGAAACACTAATTTTATGAAATGTGGACTAGACTTTAATATGAGCTAATGTGGCCTACACAACTGTAAAGTGGAGTGTTTGGTGAACTTTATTTAGGTTTTTTTTGTCACAAAAAGACACTGGATGTGCCTAAAGATGTAATAACGATAGTATCACAAACTTTTTGTAGCTATTACAATGTAGGAAGGTAACCTACAATGCAATAGATGAGGCTGCAAAAAATGGGCTAATACTAATCTGGCTGGGGCTGCAGGGCCCAATGCTGCAGAAAGGCTCCTCTAACTACTCCTATATAGTGTGTTTGGAACCAATTTAGCTGAATACAGATGGAACCACCACACTAATAGGAGAAATCAGGAAAAATTATGAATTGGCAAAAAAGGACAATGTATGAGGCAGTGACACACACTGAGTGCACTACAACCAGACGTGGTTGAAGCACACACTACAGGGTGAGCTGCACTCACACACCAGACCTTGCAGACAGCGGTGAACAGTACAGATGCAGAGCACTGTGCACTAGCGCTGCAAGACCAAAAAAAATTCTCTATCTACTCCTATGTAGTGTGTTTGGAACCAATTTAGCTGAATACGGATGGAACCACCACACTAATAGGAGATATCAGGAAAAATTATGAATTGGCAAAAAAGGACAATGTATGAGGCAGTGACACACACTGAGTGCACTACAACCAGACGTGGTTGAAGCACACACTACAGGGTGAGCTGCACTCACACACCAGACCTTGCAGACAGTGGTGAACAGTACAGATGCAGAGCACTGTGCACTAGCGCTGCAAGACCAAAAAAATTTCTCTATCTACTCCTATATAGTGTGTTTGGAACCAATTTAGCTGAATACGGATGGAACCACCACACTAATAGGAGATATCAGGAAAAATTATGAATTGGCAAAAAAGGACAATGTATGAGGCAGTGACACACACTGAGTGCACTACAACAAGACGTGGCTGAAGTACACACTACAGGGTGAGCTGCACTCACACACACAGACCTTGCAGAAAGTGGTGAACAGCACAGAGGACTGTGCACTAGCACTGCAAGGCACAGCGATTTATAAAGTAGCTTGGGTAAAGCAGAATAGACCAAATAGGTAGCTAAAACTGTCCCTCAGAACAACAGCGTCCTATCCCTAACTGAATTCACAGCAGAGTGAGCTCAAAATGGCGGCGGCGGCTTTTATAGTGCATCATGACATCATTTCAGCAGCCAATCACAGCCATGCCATTAGTTATGATGCCTACATGCCTAACAGGATGTGCCCACACTTCTTAGGATCCTCATTGGCTGAATAAAATGAAAATGGCTCCTTGCATTATGGGAACTTCCGATTCCGGTATACGATATTGCAAAAGTATCGGAATTAAGTATCGGAATTCCGATACCGCGAATATCGGCCCGATATTTCAGTATCGGAATGCTCAACACTATTTGGGACACGTGCTTGTGTAGTGCGGGGATGGCACACCGGGCAAAATAGTGTCGGCTGGGGACCGAGTACCGAGGGACGGCCACCGCCATAAGATTGCGGAAGGATTCCGTCTCCACCAGCCTAAAAGGCAGCATTTCTAATGCAAGCAGTCGTGAAATGTGCGAATTTAGGACTGTGGCCAGTGGGGCGTTAGCTGCGAATTTCCGCTTTCGTTCAAAGGTCTGGGATATGGACAATTGAACGCTGCGGTGGGACGTGGACGTTGATGCTGTTTCTTGAGAAACTGCCATAACAAGTGAAGACTGAGAGGAGGGGGCATCTTTGCATGCAGTATGGACAGGGGATTGCCTTGCACACACAACAGGGGGTTCTATTGCACGCACAACAGTGGAAGAAGCAGTGGTGACACCCGCTGACACTGGTTGTGGACCCGGGTTTCGCCCCACAAAGTCGGGTGCTTTGCTGCCATGTGCCTGATCATGCTGGTGGTGGTCAGGCTGGTAGTTTTGTCACCCCTGCTGATGCTGGCATGGCAGGTGGAACATATGGCCTTTTTGGGGTTATCAGCAGAGTCTTTAAAAAAATTCCAGACTCTGGAAGACCTACCGCTTGTACTGGCAACGTCTCTCGTGTTGGTGTTACGGGGAACGGTTGCCTGCCTTCTGTCTGCGGCCACCACACTGCTTCTTCCTGCCTGTTGGGGTACTCTGCCTCCCTCCCCCGTGTGCTGCTGGCCTCACTCTGCATGTCCTCCTTCCACATTGGGTCAGTTACTAGATCATCCACCACCTCCTCCTCTTCCACTTGCGCACCACGATCTTCCTCCTCACTTCCTGGCAATTGTGTCTCGTCATCGTCCACCTCTTGTGACAGATTGCCAACGTCGACTTCCTGTGGCCGTGGCTGTTCAAATATTTGGGCATCGCAGCATGGGATCTCCTCTTCCACCACTTCAAGCGTATCAGGCGAGGGGCCCAAATATGGAAATGGACCAGTGAACAGCTCTTCAGAGTGTCCAAGTGTGGGATCACTTGCTGTCTGACGACACTCGGCATGGTGGGAGGAAGGAGCATCAGGGTGAGGAGGAGTATGTGTGTCACCCTACCTGGATGCCACAAGTGTAATAAAGCTGTGTCTGAGAGCAAGGGGGAGGTTCTCTGGTCAGGGGAACATTAGCATGCAATGCCTCCTGTCTCAGGCCAGTAGGGGGAGCAGGCTGCCCCTATAAAAGCTGGTACTGGGGACAGGGTTAGAGAGAACTGGAAAGCCTGTCTCAGCACTGAGATGTGTCCCAGAGTGGAGCAGGGAAAAAGTTGATTGCACCTAAGAGGAAGTGTGGCAGTAGGAGAGAGCCACAAGCCAGAGACAAGAGGCGAAGAGAGCCTGTCTTGGCAGAGAAAGACTTAGCTTTACCAGACTTTGGTGTCTGAGGCTGGAAGGATTCCACATCCCCCAGCAGAGAACCAGTCCGCAAGGGACTGTACATTCCTTGGCCTAAGAAGCCTGGAGGCCCTGCCACAACCGAAGGGACCAGTAAAGCCGTACAAGGCTGGGAGCAGAAAGGAACCCACGTCGCAGGCCATACAGGCGAGAAAGCACGGAAAGCTCGGAAACGTGGGCTGTTACCCTATCAGGAGGAGATAGCCAGAAGGAGCGCAGAAAGCACGGTAGGCCTACACCCTCACCCTGACCAGGGCCAATTTTCCCGTTGCTCTCAGACATCCAGGTCCCCTCCTAGCTGGGACTGTTTATGGGTCAGTTTACCTGTTTCAGTAAAGACCCTGGACTGCAACCTGTTGTCTGTGTGCTCCTTGCTCCTCCAGCACTATCAGCACTGGGACTCTCACTACCATCACTCCCAGCATCCACTACACTGCCCTGGGGCCGCACTCTTCCCGTGGGGAGTCACACTACCCTAGCTGCACACCTCATCAGCCCCAGCGGTCTGCATGCAGCGGCGGTTCCTAATAACCGCAATCCACGGGTGGCGTAGCCGGACATAAACATCAGTACATAACGGACTACCACTGGCCTGACCACCCTGAGCCACGGAACCGGGTTGCCACTAGTACTTCCACCGTTTCCCTAATTGCCCGGATCCGAGTGCCCCACGGCCCAGGGGGCGAGTCAGCTTTGGCGTAGTCGGCAGGATTTTGTGCCCGCAACCACCGGGTACTGCGTGCCTGAAAAAGACTTTTGTAACTTAACTGTGGCAAAGTTTCCCGCCGTCCGGAGCCGATTCCCGCCATCAGACGCCATCTTGGACCGTTTCCCGCCGTCTTCTGCCGTCTTCCCGCCATCCGCAGCTGTTTCCCGCCATCGGACGCCATCTTCAGGACGCCGCGCGGGAAGAAGAGGGGCGTGGACGTCAAAACCGCGCGAGATCCGAAGCTCCGCCCCACGCACCGACGCTGCGCAAGGTCCTGGAAGGGAGAGAGAGCGACGCTGACGTCATCAGAGTGCGACGCCAGGTCCTCGTCCAGAGCAGCAGCGGAGCCGCGGCCTACAGAAGAGGATCGTCGGAAGGTAGGCCACACTTCACTAGGGGGGGAGGAAGATGTCGGACACAGAGGCGCCCAGTACCACCAACGCAGCTGCAGCAGCGGTGATGCCCTTTTCCTTGCCCTACATCCCTGGAGCGGCCTGGCTGCCCAAATACTCAGGGGAGCCCCATGCCCTAACTGACTTCAAGGAAAGACTGTATAGTTTGTTCCAAGTTTACCCCCTGACAGAGGAACAGAAGGTCAGCATATTGACAGGGCAGTTAACTGGCGCAGCCCAAAGGGAGGTAAAATCATGGCCCATTGAGGAGAAAGGGACTGTGAAGGGTATTCTGGCCCGGCTGCGGGGTACCTTTGATACACGTACCTCCGCTGAAATTAAAATGAGGTTCTATGGATGTAAGCAGCGGGCACAGGACAGCATCAGAGACTATGCCCTAAATCTGCAGGAAGCCTTGAAGGCTATTCAACAAACTGACCCTGGCAGTGTGCAGGAAACCGATAAGCTGCTAACAGAACAATTCATAGAGGGTCTGCTGTCCAGCGCCCACAGGGCCCAGCTGCGCCTCATGTTCTTCCAGAACCCCGACCTGACCTTTGCCCAATTTAAGGACAGGGCCATAAGGGTGCTCCGTGAATCTGCAACCAGTGGCGCTATAAACCCCCGGCGCCCTGCTATCACCTACCACCAGGAGGCGGCGCCCTCCTCTATGGACTCCGTGGAGGCTGATGCACAGGCCCTGAACCAAGCCCCGTCGAAAGGCCTGCACCACCAAGTCCAGGAGCTGACCAGGAGCGTCGCGGCGTTGACCAGGACCGTCCAGGCGTTGCAAGTGGACCCGTCAAGACCCATCAAGCTGGCTTCAAGTCCGGAGGATGTCCCGTGGCGTCGACAGAGGAGGATCCCGTCGTTCCGAGGGAGGCCCACAGACCGCTACGCAGAGGATAGACAGCCCATTTGCCGTCGATGCAACCAGCCCGGACACATTTCCAGGTACTGTAATTTAAACGGGTCCAACCTGGGGCAGAGGGCCGACCCCCAGGCATAAGATCACCAGGCCCTTATAATTGGCGTGATAAGTACGTTGGGGGGCGCCCGGTTTTACCCGTGGTGCTGGATGGTATCCCCATGAGCGCCTTGCTGGATACTGGGTCGCAAGTAACCACAATCCCTTATGTACTTTTTAAGCAGTATTGGACTGATGCTGATATCACACGGTATCCAGACAGTAACTTGAGCATCATCGCCAGTAATGGCTTACCCGTGCCGCAGATGGGGTTCAAGGAGATGACCATTAAAATTGGTAAAGTTGAACTGCCGGCACAGGGAGTGATTATTGTGGACATTGACCGTCATGAAAGTCACCCTAAAATAACTGTGGGTACTAACATAATTGAAAATTGTCTTTCAGAAGTAATTGTAATTCTACAACAGGTGGCGGTGAATGCTAGTTCCAGCCAACAGAGAGTCCTCAACAAGAAGATAAAAGCCCTGATGAGACGGCAGCAGGTAGAACTGTCTGGTGGTGAGATCGGTAGCGTAAGACTCAGTGATCCATTCCCCATTTCCATGCCTCCCAAAAGTGAAATGATGATCTGGTGTCGGACTGCAATCGGGTTGAGAGGTAGAGACTACCAAGCCATGGTAGAACCCGTGTACTCAGACAGCAGGCCCACCATTTTAACAGCCCGGGGGGTGGTTGATGTCCGTCATGGGAGGGTGCCCGTCCGCATCCTCAACATTGGGGAGAGGGAAGTACACTTACCCAGGTACGCTACACTCGCCAAACTGTTTGTCGTCGAACACCAAGCTATCATGGCCGTGGAACCCTTGCCTCCATCTCCACAGGCGGAGGGTAATGGCTCCCAGAAACAAAAGGAGGACTGGTGCCAGAAACTCCACGTGGGTGCTGACTCCACTCCCCTGCACCAAAAACAAGGAGTCTACCGGGTGGTACAGGAGTACGAGAGAGTCTTTAGTAAGCACCCGCTAGACTTCGGCAGAGTAAAAGGGATAGAACACCACATCCCCACAGGGAGCCACCCACCAATAAAAGAGAGGCACAGACCTGTACCCCCTGCACATTATCAGAACGCCAAGGGTATGCTAAGGGAGATGAAAGAAGCTGGGGTCATTAGAGACAGCTGTAGCCCCTGGGCAGCCCCCTTGGTTCTGGTCAAAAAGAAAGACGGCACCATGAGAATGTGCGTGGACTATAGACAAATCAACCGTATCACCCACAAAGACGCATATCCGCTGCCTAGAATAGAAGAGTCTTTAGCCGCACTAAAATCTGCTAACTTCTTTTCTACTTTGGACCTTACTAGCGGGTACTGGCAGGTTCCTGTGGCAGAGGCTGACAAGGAGAAGACCGCCTTCACCACCCCGATGGGGCTGAGCGAATTCAACTGTATGCCTTTCGGGCTCTGCAACGCACCAGGGACCTTCCAGCGGCTGATGGAATGCTGTCTAGGGCACCAAAACTTCGAGACGGTCCTCCTTTACCTGGACGACGTGATCGTCTATTCGAAGACCTACGAGGACCATCGAGCACCTGGCCGAAGTGTTCGAAGCCCTGGAAGGCTACGGCCTGAAGGTGAAACCATCGAAGTGTCACCTGCTGAAACCAAAGGTCCAGTACCTAGGGCACGTGGTAAGCGCGGAAGGAGTGGCCCCCGACCCTGACAAGGTCACGGCAATCAAGAGCTGGCCAAGCCCCTCGAACATCAAAGAGGTGAGACAGTTTCTCGGGTTGGTAGGCTACTACCGAAGGTTCATCCCCGGGTTCACTAAGATGGCAGCTCCTATGCAGGACCTCCTGATCAGACAGTCCAAGTCCAGAAGTCAAAAGCCACCCTTCAAGTGGGATAAACCGGAAGAGGAGTCCTTCCGCCAGCTAAAGTTGGCCCTCACTGGGGATGAGATCCTGGCCTACCCTGATTATGGCCAGCCTTTCATTCTCCACACAGATGCCAGTAATGTGGGACTGGGAGCCGTACTGTCCCAAAACCAACAGGGCAGAGAACGGGTGATCGCATACGCCAGCCGGAAGCTGAGGCCCACCGAAAGGAACCCGGAGAATTACAGCTCCTTCAAGCTAGAATTCTTGGCGGTGGTGTGGGCCGTGACGGAACGCTTCAAGCATTACCTGGCCTCCGCAAAGTTCACCGTGTACACGGACAACAACCCGTTGACACACCTGGACAATGCAAGACTGGGTGCCCTGAAACAGCGGTGGATGGCCCGTCTCTCCAACTATGACTTCGTGATCAAGTACCGGGCAGGCAAAACCAACGCCAACGCGGACGCCCTATCAAGAATGCCTCACTTACCTGAAGGTGACGAAGACCCAGAAGAGCTGGAAGAGGTAGAACTCCCTGCGTTTCACCGGTATGGAGCCGCTCAACACTCTCACCGCGTGAAGGAGGAGGATCTAACAACTGTGATGATGAATCCCCTACCTCACCACAGCTGGGCCGAAACCCAAGATAGTGACCCTGCTGTCCGCCTGGTGAAAGATCTGCTGACCCGGGAAGACGCCCGCCTAGATCCAGATGCCCCAGAGGAAGCCAAGCAGCTATGGAAGGAGAAGAGCAAGCTGTTCCTCTACGAAGGCAAGTTGTGCAGAAGGATTGTCAACCACCGGACGCACGAGCTGACCTGGCAAGTCGTGGTCCCAAGGCGAGATGCAGCTATGGTCCTGGGAGCTTACCATGACAGAGCGGGACACTTCGGTTGGAAGAAACTGGAGTTCCTGCTAAGAGGAAGATTCTTTTGGGTCGGCATGAGAGGAGCTGTAGAAAAGTGGTGCAGAGACTGTGGCCCTTGTCACCTGAGGAGGAAGGACCGCACCAGCCAGAAGACACCCTTGAGGCCCATCGTCACCACGCAGCCTCTTGAGCTGGTAGCTCTGGACCACGTCAAATTGGCTCCAAGCCGGTCAGGATACATCTATGCCCTGCTAATCGTGGACCACTATTCCCGTTTTCTAGTGGTGGTCCCGGTAAAGGACTTGACAGCCCAAACAGCGGCCAGAGCCTTCCAGCAATACTTCTGCCGTCCACACGGGTATCCGGAACAGGTCCTGACAGACCAGGGTCCAGCGTTCGAAGCTGAAATCTTCCAGGAGTTCTGCAACCTCTATGGCTGTAAGAAGATTCGGACAACGCCTTACCACCCCCAAACCAACGGGATGTGTGAGAAGATGAACAATATAGTCATTGATCTCCTGAAGACGTTGCCCCTGGAGGAACGCAGCCTGTGGCCAGAAAAGTTGCCGGACCTGGTAGACATGTACAACAATATCCCGGTGAATGCTACAAACTGCACCCCGGCTTACCTGATGCGAGCTAGACCAGGTAAGCTGCCCGTAGACCTGGAGATGGGAGTCCTAATACCTGAGGACACCTCCCCGGATGTGGACTGGGATACGGAAAGGCAACTGCAGTACAAGAAGGTACAGGAGAGTGTGGAGAAGAGCCTGGCCCAGGTGAGAGAGAAGCAAGAAAGACTCTTCAATCAACACGCCCCTGCTAGTCCCCTAGAACCTGGTGAGCAAGTCCTAAAGCGAAAAAGAAGGCTACATAAGTTGGACGACCAGTGGGAAAGGGAACCCTACACCGTACTGCAGTCTGACCACGACAACCCAAAGGTGTGCGTAATCACCAAGGACGGAGGAGAAACCACTAGTGTCGTCTCCAGAGACCACCTCAAAAGGTGCCCGAGCAACTCCGTAGTGCAGAAGAGGATCAGAGTGACCTTGAACCCGCAGAGGACAAGGAAGAAATGATCAGCACCGTTCTCGGAGAGTTCCCTCAGTCCTGGACTCGCATAAATGATGCCATAGTGGTACCCGTCCTGCATTTCCTGCAACCGGCACAGCAACAACCAACACCAGAGTCGGAAGGTGAAGAGGAGCAAGCGGTTCCAGAGGCAGAAGAGCCTGTTCCAGCAGCCCAGGAGAGTCAACCCTCTGCTGACAGTGAGCCTGCCATGCCTGCGGTAAGCCAAAGAACCCGCAGACAGCTGCCTGCCCTACCTGTACATTCAGCTGGTAGTTGTACCCCTAACGCTAGTGGGGAAAGCCAGGTTAGTCCACCACCAGACAGTGGGTTAAGGAGGTCAACCAGGAGCACAAAGGGACAGATACCCGCTCGCTGGAGAATATAGGATGCACTAAATTGTAAATAACCCTGTTGCCAAATGTTGAAATGTTTGCCAAGTTACCTGCATGTTTATTAATAGTGTGTTTCAGTTTCTTGCAGCTACCGTAAGGACTCAAAGGTTATGGACTTTGTATAACCGGGACCTTGTATGGACTGCGTTCGGAACCTAACCAAGGAATGAACTAAGACTGTGAAGGACTTGGGGTAGGACAGACCCCCACATGGTTAAGGCTCCCCGTTGTTTTGGTGATATGGACACCCGGTCACAGGCCACACTGTGACCTAAAGAACTCAATTTGTGCGCCGTCTGTCTATTAATGTTTTATTGTTATGCATATTGTCTTTGTTTATTGTTTAGTCCCGGAGTACTAAATTTCACTAGGGGGGAATGTGTCACCCTACCTGGATGCCACAAGTGTAATAAAGCTGTGTCTGAGAGCAAGGGGGAGGTTCTCTGGTCAGGGGAACATTAGCATGCAATGCCTCCTGTCTCAGGCCAGTAGGGGGAGCAGGCTGCCCCTATAAAAGCTGGTACTGGGGACAGGGTTAGAGAGAACTGGAAAGCCTGTCTCAGCACTGAGACGTGTCCCAGAGTGGAGCAGGGACAGAAAGTTGATTGCACCTAAGAGGAAGTGTGGCAGTAGGAGAGAGCCACAAGCCAGAGACAAGAGGCGAAGAGAGCCTGTCTTGGCAGAGAAAGACTTAGCTTTACCAGACTTTGGTGTCTGAGGCTGGAAGGATTCCACATCCCCCAGCAGAGAACCAGTCCGCAAGGGACTGTACATTCCTTGGCCTAAGAAGCCTGGAGGCCCTGCCACAACCGAAGGGACCAGTAAAGCCGTACAAGGCTGGGAGCAGAAAGGAACCCACGTCACAGGCCATACAGGCGAGAAAGCACGGAAAGCTCGGAAACGTGGGCTGTTACCCTATCAGGAGGAGATAGCCAGAAGGAGCGCAGAAAGCACGGTAGGCCTACACCCTCACCCTGACCAGGGCCAATTTTCCCGTTGCTCTCAGACATCCAGGTCCCCTCCTAGCTGGGACTGTTTATGGGTCAGTTTACCTGTTTCAGTAAAGACCCTGGACTGCAACCTGTTGTCTGTGTGCTCCTTGCTCCTCCAGCACTATCAGCACTGGGACTCTCACTACCATCACTCCCAGTATCCACTACACTGCCCTGGGGCCGCACCCTTCCCGTGGGGAGTCACACTATCCTAGCTGCACACCTCATCAGCCCCAGCGGTCTGCATGCAGCGGCGGTTCCTAATAACCGCAATCCACGGGTGGCGTAGTCGGACATAAACATCAGTACATAACGGACTACCACTGACCTGACCACCCTGAGCCACGGAACCGGGTTGCCACTACTACTTCCACCGTTTCCCTAATTGCCCGGATCCGAGTGCCCCACGGCCCAGGGGCCGAGTCATATGCGGTCGAGACTCACGGCTACTAAGAGTTGACCGTGTGGAAGACAGACCGGAGGTGGTGGTGCCCAGGTAACTGGAAGTATTGTCTGCTATCCAATTAATAACCTGTTCACACTGATCAGTTCTCAATACTGGTGTTGTTCTGTGCTTCCCTAGTAATTCGGTCAAGAAGTGGGAGCGAGAAGATGTGGCTGTTGGTTGTGGCACATTTTCACCTTGGCCACGGCCCCGTCCTCTCCACGAACCATCACCAGAACGTCCACTTCCACGTCCCTTGCCACGCGCATTGCCCATTGTAAATGAAGTAAAATAGCTTACACTTGCACTATCAATGGAAAAAGGGTAATAAAGAGTAGATTAGAACCGTGGAAGAGGAAAACCACAGTTATTGTTTACTGGGGTAATAGAGATTTTTTACCGTGGAACAGCAAAAGCACACTTCTGTCTCTCTGGCCTACACCAGACTATTTTCAACAGATATATTTGTGTCTGAAAAATCAGGGAGACACTATTATTATTTTTATACAGCAAAAAATGCCAAAAACAGGATAATAGAGATGTTTTACCGTGGAACATCAAAACCACAGTAATAATTTACTGGTGTATACCAGGCTTTTTAAAATATATATATATTTGCGGCTGAACAGTGAGCGACACACTCAAACTGTTTTTTTTAGATACAAATGGCCCATAGAACTGCAAAACCACACTTCTATTTCTCTGGCCTACACCAGACTATTTTCAACAGATATATTTGTGTCTGAAAAATCAGAGGCACACTTTTTTTTTTGGGAGGGGGCACCAAAAGGTTAATAAGATGGGTATTTGTACATTGTGAAGGAGGAAAAGAAAAAAGAGGATTTAGATAAAAAAAAGGATTTTTCCTGGCCCCCGGGACCTGGAGCTAAGTCCAGCAATTTCAGCAACAGGAGCAGCACACAGGACTGTAATGCAGCGTTTGCTGGTATAACCACTGCGTCTCCTATACAGCCTGCCTGCCTGCCTGCCTGATATACCTGGGATGGATATTAGTCCTGAGAAGGACTGTTTGTTTGATCTGGCAGCCTTTACAGACCCTACACTAACTATTTTGCAGGATATATCTCTCCCTAAATCAGCAGCGCTGTCCCTACACTATCTGATCCGGAGCGACTGTGTCCAAGATGGCGGCGCCCGGTTTTAAATACTCGAGGTGACGCTGTGCGGCCAGCCAATCACTGTAATGCCCACAAACAACATGGCTGCGGCATTACAGTGACTGGCTGGCAATCCCTGCATGTTCATTGGCTCTATAAAGAGCGCCAAACATGCAGGGCGGAGACCCGAGCTCCCGCCCGAGTAACCCGGAAATGCTCGGTGCTCGCCGAACATCCCGAGTAGCGTGATGCTTGGGCGAGTACCGAGCAGTGTCGAGCATGTTCGCTCAACACTACTAATGATCAATTAGTTAAATACTTCCCTTACCTTGTAGGGAAGAGTGAGCCACACATTTTACCTTTCTGCTTTCTTTTGTTACAATAACATTTTGTAGCTTCTATTTGAAAACTTACTTGTGGTTTATTGAGATCAGATCAAATGTGTAAAGTCAAAGTTTACAGGGGTTGTCCTGTACTTTATATTACCCCCCCCCAATATGTCCTCCCGGGGCCCCTTTGTTTTTGTAATTACCTTACATTGCAGATACTGCCTGTGAGCGGTGCTATCACTGGCCGCTCACAGGCAGCACGTGACCCCCGGCTGCAGCCGGCTCTGATGTTTTTTGTTGTCATTAAGATTTAAAAAGAGAAAACACAGTAGTTTGACAATAAATGGCTTCACCCAACTAATAAACATGAGTGGAGAAAAAGTTTTTTTGTTATCATTCATATTCTCTGAAATTCTGCCGGGGTATGTAAACTTTTGAGCACAACTGTAAATGGAGTTGTGGCCGATCATACGCACTGTGGCACCATTCACCTTCGGCTCTTCAAATAACTCCTTTTAGGAGAGTGAGGGGCACGAAAAAGTAAAGCAAAATTCACTGATAGGGGGTAATGAGTGTTAGGGTACGTGCACATAATCAGTAATTGCTGCGGATTGCATGCGGAGCACTTGCGCTGCGTGCAATCCGCAGTGGGCAGATGTTACAGCATAGTGGATGGGATTTGTAGAAATCCCATGTCCACTCTGCGTCTCCGTGCTCCTGTGGATCACCTGAGGACACTGATATGTGGCACGTCTTTCCAGACCGCAGCATGTCAATTTCTCTTGCGGAGAAGAGAAATTATATCAGTGCAATATATAGGATGCAGTGAATCCTCATGGTTCAATGAACACATGTGGATTCACCTGCGTGCAGCGCTTTGGACGCTGTGTTCAAAGCGCTGCCAATACCGACTGTGTGCACATACCCTTATAGTAGGTGGGTTGGTGGGGTTTGTGTGGCAGGGCTGCTTTTTTGACCCAGTCCGGCCTTCTATGTAATATAAAGTTGCATTGATATTGTGTTTAGTCATATTGCTGTGTCATAATATACTGTATTAACCCTGTGACTGGCAATATACTGCTTACTCATGTATATATACCGTATTTTTTGGATTATAAGAAGCATTTTCCCCCCAAAATATGTGAGGAAAAAGGGGTGCATCTTATAATGTGTAGGTACAGTATTTTACCTGGGGGCATTGTCGGTGGAGCTGGGTCACAGATTGCCCACCGAAGAATGCACAGATTGAGATCTCAGGAGATGAGATCTTATCTCTCGAAATCTTGATCTGTACATGTGCTGCCTCCAGCGGCCATTTTCCCGAAGCCCACTGCAGGGTTATGTACGGGAAAGGGGACCTCCACTCACCACCGACTTCTTTGGAAGATGCCCCACGCAGCATCGCCCCACTCCCGCCGCCGCCCCAGTCCTCCTGAAGCGACCCTTCTGGGAGGACGGGCCCAACAGCATCGCCCCACTCCTGCCGCAGTCGCCGCTGATCTCTTGAAGCAGTGACCCTGGCTCCTGTGACCCCCGCTCCATTGCTGCCGCCCCCCAGGTTTAACGGATTATAAGGCGCACCATTTTATTTAAAAAAAAAAACTAAATTTTTTCCTATTTTCCACCAAAAAATTTGGGGTGTGTCTTATAATCCGATGCGTTTTATAATCTGCAAATACGGTATACTTATAAATAGATGTTCCTTTTTGTGTTAGTGGTACTTAACCAACACTATTTATTTAACTGTCGCCTCATTGTCTGCGCTGTTGCATCAAATTAACCTGGTTACACTGCTGCGTCCCTTTGACTGAAAGGGGGAGGCTGCAGGGAGAAATTAGATTTATTTCTTCCCAGTAGTAGAGCTTTCAGAGAGGCGGATGTATGGCTTTAAAACGCTATTAACCAACAAATTAACCCCACATCTGAAGGTTAATAGCATTTTATTACATGACAGATTCTCTTTAACACCTGTACAGGGATATGGAGTTACACAGGGACCCCGGGAGTGGGGTCACAGGGTCAGTTGCCACCCAGTGGAGAAATCTGGTGGCAAGAAGGGTCGTCATGCAGGGTCGATACCAAGAAGTATACCAAAAAGCAAGCGGGTGGCCAAAATATAAGCCAAGGTCAGAAAATGGATAAAATCAGAAAGACGCAACAAGAGCAAGGAATAGAACTGTAAACCAGATAAGCAGAACATATTGACTGGCAGTGAAAATTAGAACTTCAGGGGTTTAAATATGTGACAGCCCTGCTCAGGGCTCTCATGAAGGAGTAATCAAAACCCAGCAAGGATTGACATCATAGCACCCTGATTTAGTCACACCAAAAGTCCCATGAATAAAACAGGATTATTGCTGTCACGCATCGCTTGCAAGAAAGGCACGGCACAGAAAGATTTTATTTTTAGATGCGCTGGAGCAAAAGCAAAAAGTGGGTTCAAAGGAGATATAGAAACCCAAAGGAGGTATACATCCCCATTTTATTTGACTCTATTTGTACATTATAGGGTAGTAAAGAGGCCGTTCCTTATTTAGGACCTCTATCAATTAGTCAGACAGGGAAGTGTCTAAAAAAATCATCTGTCTTTGGATGACCTAGCAGATTTCAATAGGCACGATGTACTACTTCGAGGGAGGGGCAGCTTTAGGACCTTCTCTTCATATGAGCAGACATATAGCAGACTCCCGCCACAAGGCCACAAATCATGAAAGGAGAGACCTTCTATTGCCGAAATCTTCCCTCTCTAGCTGGCAGATGATGGCTGTATTACACAGTTTGAATCTGCCTATAAGACCAGTGACCAGAGCAGTCTCTGATCACTGCTGTTTAACTATTTAAATGCCGCTATCAATTACAGACAACTGCATTTAAATTATGCCATTGCAGGTGTTCATTCTCTCTCATGGTCTCCTCGAGACCAATCGCAGGGTGCCGATGGGTTGTCATGATTGCTGTGAGCCAGTGAAGGGCTTTTATTTCTGTCATATTACTCCTGTGATTTCCAGCCTGTGGTTAGGCTTCATGTGAGAACGTCACTTTATCTATATACTGAAATACAGCAGTATGGTAGTATATAAAACAGGCGATCAAATGATCACAAGTTCAAGTCCTCTTAAAGATTTTTAAGAATGTAAACATTTTTTAAAAATGATAAAAATTTTACTCACCCATTTTTACCCGTTAAAAACAAAGAAATAAAAAAGCATATTTGGTATTGCATCATCTGTAAAAGTCTGATATATCAAAATCTAAAATTAAGGACCTTCTGATGTGTTTTTTTAGGGCCTTTCTAGTCTGTACAGGGATCAGTTGGGTGTAGGGGCGGCCAGGGGCGTACATAGGAATCTTGGGGCCCCATAGCAGAAGTTCTAATTGCCCCCCCCCCCCCAAAAAGTAAATAATTGTCGGGGTGAGAGGAGATCTCACAACTTTCCAGCCTTTACATAGTGCTTTTCCTCCTGCTGAAATCGTAGATTCCTTTTTCATTGCCCCATAAAGTGTGATGCCAACAAAAGTGTCCCCAAACACAGTATGATACCCCCATGGTGAATTCCTCCACATTCACAGTATAATGACCCTATTGTACCCCACCTCAACTCCCAAGGCAAAGTATGGTGACCCCAACACAGTATGATCCCCCAACTGTGACCCCCACACAGCCCTCCATGCAGTATAATGGGCCTACATACAATATAATGGCCCCACACCTCTCCACACTACACAGAGTATAATGCACTCTCCATGGTCCTCCATACAGTATAGGCACTCGCCATGGTCCTCCACACAGTATAATGCACTCAACATGATCCTCCATACAGTATAATGTACTCGCCATGATCCTCCATACAGTATAATGCACTCACCATGGTCCTCCACTCAGTATAATGCACTCACCATGGTCCTCCACTCAGTATAATGCACTCGCCATGGTCCTCCACACAGTATAAGACACTCGCCATGGTCCTCCACACAGTATAATGCACTCGCCATGGTCCTCCACACAGTATAATGCACTCGCCATGGTCCTCCACACAGTATAAGACACTCGCCATGGTCCTCCACACAGTATAATGCACTCGCCATAGTCCTCCACACAGTATAATGCACTCCCCATGGTCCTCCACACAGTATAATGCACTCCGAATGGCCCTCAACACAATATAATGCACCCCATGGTCCTGTACACAGTATAATGCACCCCCCATAGGGTAAAATGCAGCTTCCCCCCACCATAGGGTAAAATGCAGCCCCCAGTCCTCCAGTTTTATCAGTACTCACTGATTTATAAATAAATACATACTTACCGCTCCTCGTTCCCCGCTGCTTCAGTCTCTGCAGAGAGTCTCTGTCATCACCTCAGCAGCTGCCAGCTCCACTGTCTGACAGAGCGTGGAGCGTCATAATGCCGCTGCATTAGACGCAGAGGAGGAATGATGGGAGAGAGAGTGTCACGTGATGCTCCCTCCTCCGTCATTGCTATCAACCAGGGCCGACTCCAGGTTTTCGTGGTCCCCGGGCGAAAGAGTCTCAGTGGGCCCTTGAATACACACCAACATTCATGATGCACAGATACGGCGGAGAAATATAGGTATAGTACACAGGGCCCAGGCTGTCCCCTCATCCTTCATATATGCAGACATGCACACACACAGTAGGCAGACATGCATTCACACACAGTAGGCAGACATGCACACACACACAGTACGCAGACACGCACACACACAGTACGCAGACACACACACACACACACACATTACACAGACACGCACACACAGTACGCAGACACGCACACACACAGTACGCAGACATGCACACAGACACAGTACGCAGACACGCACACACACACAGTACGCAGACATGCACACACACAGTATGCAGACACGCACACACACAGTACGCAGACACGCGCACACACAGTACGCAGACACGCGCACACACAGTACGCAGACATGTGCACACAAATAGTACACAGACACGCACACACACAGTACGCAGACACGCACACACACAGTACGCAGACATGCACACACACAGTACGCAGGCATGCACACACACAGTACACAGGCATGCACACACACAGTACACAGGCATGCACACACACAGTACACAGACGCGCGCACACACAGTACACAGACATGCACGCACACACAGTATGCAGACATGCACGCACACACAGTATGCAGACATGCGCGCACACACAGTACGCAGACATGCACACACACAGTATGCAAACATGCACACACACAGTACGCAGACATGCACACACACACAGTACGCAGACATGCACACACACACAGTACGCAGACATGCACACACACACAGTACGCAGACATGCACACATACAGTATGCAGACATGCACACACAGTATGCAGACATGCGCACACACACAGTACGCAGACATGCATGCACACACAGTACACAGACATGCACACACACGGTATGCAGACATGCACACATATGGTACGCAGACATTCACGCACTTGGTACGCAGACATGCACGCACACTGTCTGACAGAGCGTGGAGCGTCATCACATTGCTGCATCAGACGCAGAAGAGGAATGATGGGAGAGAGAGTGTCACATGACGTTCCCTCCTCCATCATTGCTATCAACCAGGGCCGACTCCAGGTTTTCGTGGGCCCCCGGCGAAAGAGTCTCAGTGGGCCCTTGAATACATACCAACATTCATGATGCACAGATACGGCGGAGAAATATAGGTATAGTACACAGGGTCCAGGCTGTCCCCTCATCCTTCATATATGCAGACATGCACACACACACAATACACAAACACACACACAGTACGCAGACACGCGCGCACACACAGTACGAAGACATGCGCACACACAGTACGCAGACACGCGCACACACAGTACGCAGACATGCGCACACACACAGTACGCAGACATGCATACACAGTATGCAGACACGCACACACACAGTACACAGACATGCGCACACACACAGTACGCAGACATGCGCACACACACAGTACGCAGACATGCATACAGAGTACGCAGACACGCACACACACACAGTACGCAGACACGCACACACACACAGTACGCAGGCATGCACACACGCACAGTACGCAGGCATGCACACACACACAGTACGCAGACATGCACACACACAGTACGCAGACATGCACACACAGTATGCAGACATGCGCACACACAGTACGCAGACATGCACGCACACACAGTACACAAACATGCACACACACTGTACGCAGACATGCACGCATATGGTACGCAGACATGCGCGCACTTGATATACAGACATGCACGCACACGGTAAGCAGACATGCACGCACACGGTAAGCAGACATGCACGCACATGGTAAGCAGACAAACCGATAAGTACACATACAGACATACGTACATATTTGAACACATTCTTAAAAACACATAAAACAGACATAAATATATATATACACAGTCATACACACTGACATACACACAAGACACTTTAGAAATATATTTAATATGGGGATTGGGGAATCTGGCGACAAGCCTCACTCACCTGCCCCTTGGCCTGTGTTCGGTCCAGCTGTGCAGGGCCGCCAGCTTGTCTGATGGCCATCATAAGCCCTGGACCATCAGAGGGGCCCACTCGCCGTTGGGACCCACACCGCTTCCCCAGCATCTCCGCAGTGAGGACCTCCGGCGGTGTTTGATTGCCGGCACTTCATCAGGGCCCCCCTCCTGCTCCAAAGGCGCTGCTTAATTGACGGCACTTCATCAGGGCCCCCCTCGGGGCCTCCCTTCATCAGGGCCCCCCTCGGGACCTCCCTTCATCAGGGCCCCCCTTGGGGCCTGCCTTCATCAGGGCCTCCCTTCATCAGGACCCCTTCTTCATCGGGGCCCCCCTCCTGCACCCTCCGCTCCGCAACTTGATTACCGCAGCTGCCCCCGGCACTGTTTTCAGGCATGGTCACGCGCAGTGCGCTGTGCGGCTGTGTCTGCTAGTAATGACGGCAGGGGCGACACAAGCACAATTAAAGGCGCAGTGTCGCCCCTGCCGTGTCATTACTACAATACACAGCCGCACAGCGCACTGCGCGCGGCCATGTCTGAAGACAGTGCCGGTGGGTGGCGGCGGCAATCAAGCAGCTGAGCGGGGAGTGCAGGAGGGGGGCGACTGCTATGGGGCCCCCCCAGCTCACGGACCCCATAGCAGTCGCGTGACCTGCCGCCATTGGCGGTACGCCACTGGGGGCGGCATTTCCCTGATGTGAGTGTGAACACATTCACAACTATCGTCTCAATTCTCTCACATGAGAGAATCGATGGCTGTGTGACCCCAGCCTAAAGTTTAGCACTGTTTCTACTACATACTAGTGAAAGACAAAGTGTCCTAGACCTTGCTACCTTTTCCAAATCTTATACTCATAAATAGTGTTGAGTGTTATGCACACGCCCGGGCTAAGCGGCGTGTGCGTGTGATTGGTAGTGATTCCACTGGACCGTGCCGGAGAGTGAATGCCTGGAGGGGCGTAACTAAGTATTCACCCGATCCGACCAGGGTCGCACGACGGCATACGACGCCAGTGCACCAAGGAGGAACCGAGCAGAGGGACCAGGTGCTACTCCAGGACAGACCCCGGACACGGCTGTTGACCCACACAGGGGAATACAGGAACAGACTGGTAGGCTGGCACACTGACTGGTGGGTATAGGCAGGCACGACTGGTATGCAGGCAGGCGGGTAAGCAGGCAGGGGGGTATAGGCAAGCACAGCAAGAGTGCAGACAGGGAGGCACTAGCAGGTAGGAACACAGGCGGGATAGGACCCAGTACACACCGGGACTCAGGAACAATACAGGCAGAAGGGTACAGGCAGGGCAGGACAGGACTGCCGGAGCAGCGGGCAGAAGCAGGGCAGGACAGGACTGCCAGAGCAGCGGGCAGAAGCAGGGCAGGACAGGACTGCCGGAGCAGCGGGCAGAAGCAGGGCAGGACAGGACTGCCAGAGCAGCGGGCAGAAGCAGGGCAGGACAGGACTCTGTTCACACGGAACAGACAGGAAGGGAAAGACAGAGCCAGACACCCACAGGGTACTTGCAGTGAAGTAGCGAGTGGACCACAAACTCACAAACGGGAGTACAGAGACAACAGGCAGGAGTTAGGTACGAGTTCAGACTCTGCAGAAAAAGGAAGGGAACGGACATAGAGGAAAAACAGGTAAAGGATAGGAGAGAGTTCAGACTGGAACTGAGTGTACGGAGGAGACCGACACTGCAGCGGGATACAGGAGCGGGTCTGGGAATACTGCCCCCAGAGAGGCGGGACGAACAGGCAAGGAGCGTGTTCAGACAGGACAGACAAGATACACAGAAAGGACTCAGTTCAGACACGGGAACTAATACCGCAAAGCAGGAGACATACAGGACTAAGTTCAGACAGGCCTGGAAATACAGCCTCCAGGAAAGGCAGACAAGGAAACAAAGACGGGACCTGGCACCTTCAGAGTGCAAACACACACTGAAGGAAACCACTATGCTCAGGCAGGGATAGAAGGGAGCTGCTGAGCTATATACCAAGTGTCAGACAGCAATAGGCTGAGGACGCACAAGGGGTGTGACCCACAGCAGGTACAAAAAGCAGGAAGTGATCGGGCGCCGCCCTTAAGCAGCAGAGACAGACACAAACAGACAGCATGGAGGGAAGCCAGAGAGACATTCTGGACAGGAGATCAAGTGCGCGCTCCTGCACAGTGGGAAATGGACCACTATGCAAGGACGCCGCCAGGTATGTTACATTGAGCGATACCTTCCGATATCAGGAAATATCGTATCGGATTGGATCGGGCCGATACCCAAAAAGTATCGGATATCGCCGATTCCGATACCGGAAACCAATGCAAGTCAATGGGACACAAATATCGGAATGAAAATAAACCCTTTCTTTCCTTGTAGGTTAATTCTACATGAAGTAAAACAACTAAGAATAATGTAGAATGACATGAAAAGCCGGCAATTCATCAGCGGCATACACCGGTACCCGACAATTTACAACAGAAAGAATAGAGCTTCACACATAGATTAGATAGATAGAAACATGTCAGTCACATATATATGAAGTACAGTGACAGTGTTGCTTACTGTACTTGTCATTTAGTGTAAAGGATTTATTAAAAAAAATATTAGTGTTTTCGTGCACCGTCTCTTTAAAAAAGCCGGCCGGCAATTCAGCAGCGGTACCCGACAATTTATAACAGAAAGAATAGAGCTTCACACATAGATTAGATAGATAGAAACATGTCAGTCACATATATATGAAGTACAGTGACAGTGTTGCTTACTGTACTTGTCATTTAGTGTAAAGGATTTATTTAAAAAAATAATAGTGTTTTCATGCACCGTCTCTTTAAAAAAGCCGGCAGGCAATTCAGCATCTGTACCCGACAATTTAGAATAGAAGGAATAGAGAATCACACATAGATTAGATAGATAGAAACATGTCAGTCACATATATATGAAGTACAGTGACAGTGTTGATTACTGTACTTGTCATTTAGTGTTAAAATAAAGGATTTATTTAAAAAAAAATTGGCGTGGGGTTCCCCTTAATTTTAGGCTCTAGCGGAGGTTAAGCAGACAGCTGGGGCAAATGTTTGAAGCCTGGGTAATACCCACGGAGCTTCCCAGGCTACTAATATCAGCCCCCAGCTGAATACCTAGCCTTTACTAGCTATTAAAATGGGGGAACCCCCCCAAAAAAATAACGTGGGGTCCCCCCTAATTTAATAGCTAGCACAGGCTAGGCAGACAGCTGGGGGCTGATATTAATAGCCCAGGAAGGGTGCCATGAATATTGGCCCCCTCCCAGGCTAGAAACACCAGCCGTCAGCCGCCCCAGAAATGGCGCATCCATAGGATGCGCCAATTCTGGCAATTAGCCTCGCTCTTCCACGCTGCCCTGGTGCGGTGGCAGGGGGTAATAGGGTTGGGGTTGATGTCAGCTTATAATGCCAGCTGACATCAAGCCCAGGTTAGTAATGGAGAGGCGTCTATAAGACACCCCCATTACTAACCCCATAGTCAAAGTTAAAAGAAAACACAAACACCCAGAGTAAAGTCCTTTAATTGAAATAAAGACACAATTCTTTATTGTTCTAAATTAAACCATACTTACCATCACGCCCATTCCAGCTGAAGCCAACGATCTCCTGCAATAAAAGAAAAATAATAAAGCAACCTCATCCTTACCTTTCGATGGTTCCCAGGACAGCTCCAGCTCTGCTACATCGAGATGACAGGCTGGACCGCAGCAGAAAGCTGCCATCCAGCCTGTCATCCCGCAGACACTGAGAAGCGCAGGCATGCTTGCGCTCCTCAGTGTCTCTCTGTGACGTCATCCAGATGAGCCGAGTTCATGTCCAATGAACTCAGCTCACCTCATGCACGTCACTGACAGCGTGGGAAAATTCTCCTGCACTCAGCGCTTCAGCGTGAGAATTCTCCCACGCTGTCAGTGACATACATGAGGTGAGGTCATGTCCAATGAACTCAGCTCACCTCATGCACGTCACTGACAGTGTGGGAAAATTCTCACGCTGAAGTGCTGAGTGCAGGAGAATTTTCCCACGCTGTCAGTGACGTACATGAGGTGAGCTGAGTTCATTGGACATGACCTCGGCTCATCTGAATGCCGTCACAGCCAGACACTGAGGAGTGGAAGTATGCCTGCGCTTCTCAGTGTCTGCGGGATGACAGGATGGATGGCAGCGTTCTGCTGCGGTCCAGCCTGTCATCTCGATGTAGCAGAGCTGAAGCTGTCGTGGGAGCCATGGAAAGGTAAGGATGATGTTGCTTTATTATTTTACTTTTATTGCAGGAGATCGTTGGCTTCAGCTGGAATGGGCGTGACGGTAAGTATGGTTTAATTTAGAACAATAAAGAATTGTGTGTTTATTTCAATTAAAGGACTTTTTTCTGGGTGTTGTGTTTCTTTAAATACTTTACTAGAAATTCATGGTGGTCATGTCTAATATTGGCGTGACCCCATGAATTTTGGGCTTAGGGCCAGCTGATAATGCCAAGCTGGCCTTAACCCCTTTATTACCCAGTGAGCCACCGCACCAGGGCCCTGGATGAGTTGGGTACAGCGCCAGAAGATGGCGCTTCAATGAACGCGCCATTTTCTGGGGCGGCTGCGGACTGCAATTTGCAGCGGGGGGGGGCCCAGAAAGCTTGGGTCTCCCTGCGCTGCGGATTCCAGCTCCCAGCTGCCTAGTTGTACCTGGCTGGGCACAAAAATAAGGCGAAGCCCCACGCATTTTTTTTTTAAATTATTTCATGAAATTCATGGAATAATTAAGAAAAAAAGGGCTTCCCTATATTGTTGTGTCCAACCAGGTACAAATAGGCAGCTGGTGGTTGGGGGCAGCCCGTCCCTGCCTGCTGTACCTGGCTGGACACAAATATAGTGCGAAGCCCCACGTCAATTTTTTTTTAATTATTTCATGAAATAATTTTTTTAAAAAAGGGCTTCCCTATATTGTTGTGTCCGGCCAGGTACAAATAGGCAGCTGGTGGTTGGGGGCAGCCTGTTCCTGCCTGCTGTACCTGGCTGGACACAAATATAGGGCGAAGCCCCACGTCAATTTTTTTTAAAATAAATCCTTTATTTTAACACTAAATGACATTTGAGGAGTTAATAAAGATGCAGTCCCTAAATTATTATTTATTTTTTAATTAATTTTTCCCAAAACTTTTGACGTGGGCTTCGCCATATTTTTGTATGCCAGCCAGGTACAGCATCCAGCTTCTATGAACGCGCCATTTTCCGGGGTGGCTGCGGACTGCAATTTTCAGCGGGGGGGGGGGGGGGCAGAAAGCTTGGGCCTCCCTGCGCTGCAGAATCCATCCCCCAGCTGCCTAGTTGTACCTGGCTGGACAAAAAAATAGGGAGAAGCTTCACGTATTTTTTTTTTTTAATTATTTCATGAAATTCATGAAATAATTAAGAAAAAAAGGGCTTCCCTATATTGTTGTGTCCAACCAGGTACAAATAGGCAGCTGGTGGTTGGGGGCAGCCCGTTCCTGCCTGCTGTACCTGGCTGGACACAAATATAGTGCGAAGCCCCACGTCAATTTTTTTTAAATCATTTCAGGAAATTCATGAAATAATTAAAAAAAATTGATGTGGGGCTTCGCCCTATATTTGTGTCCAGTCAGGTACAGCAGGCAGGAACGGGCTGCCCCCAACCACCAGCTGCCTATTTGTACCTAGCCGGACACAACAATATAGGGAAGCCCTTTTTTTCTTAATTATTCCATGAATTTCATGAATTTAAAAAAAAAAAACGTGGAGCTTCGCCCTATTTTTGTGTCCAGCCAGGTACAACTAGGCAGCTGGGGGCTGGAATCCTCAGCGCAGGGAGGCCCAAGCTTTCTGGGCCCCACCCGCTGCAAATTGCAGTCCGCAGCCGCCCCGGAAAATGGCGCGTTCATAGAAGCGCCATCTTCTGGCGCTGTACCCAACTCATCCAGGGCCCTGGTGCGGTGGCTCACTGGGTAATAAAGGGGTTAAGGCCAGCTTGGCATTATCAGCTGGCCCTAAGCCCGAAATTCATGGGGTCACGCCAATATTAGACATGACCACCATGAATTTCTAGTAAAGTATTTAAAAAAAACACAAACACCCAGAAAAAAGTCCTTTAATTGAAATAAACACACAATTCTTTATTGTTCTAAATTAAACCATACTTACCATCACGCCCATTCCAGCTGAAGCCAACGATCTCCTGCAATAAAAGAAAAATAATAAAGCAACCTCATCCTTACCTTTCCATGGCTCCCACGACGGCTCCAGCTCTGCTACATCGAGATGACAGGCTGGACCGCAGCAGAACGCTGCCATCCAGCCTGTCATCCCGCAGACACTGAGAAGCGCAGGCATACTTCCACTCCTCAGTGTCTGGCTGTGACGGCATCCAGATGAGCCGACAATGAACTCGGCTCACCTCATGTACGTCACTGACAGCGTGGGAGAATTCTCCTGCACTCAGCGCTTCAGCGTGAGAATTTTCCCACGCTGTCAGTGACGTGCATGAGGTGAGGTCATGTCCAATGAACTCGGCGCACCTCATGCACGTCACTGACAGCGTGGGAGAATTCTCACGCTGAAGCGCTGAGTGCAGAAGAATTTTCCCACGCTGTCAGTGACGTGCATGAGGTGAGCTGAGTTCATTGGACATGACCTCGGCTCATCTGGATGCCGTCACAGCGAGACACTGAGGAGCGCAAGCATGCCTGCGCTTCTCAGTGTCTGCGGGATGACAGGCTGGATGGCAGCGTTCTGCTGCGGTCCAGCCTGTCATCTCGATGTAGCAGAGCTGAAGCTGTCCTGGGAACCATGGAAAGGTAAGGATGAGGTTGCTTTATTATTTTACTTTTATTGCAGGAGATCGCTGGCTTCAGCTGGAATGGGCGTGACTGTAAGTATGGTTTAATTTAGAACAATAAAGAATTGTGTCTTTATTTCAATTAAAGGACTTTTTTCTGGGTGTTTGTGTTTTTTTTAAATACTTTACTAGAAATTCATGGCGGTCATGTCTAATATTGGCGTGACCCCATGAATTTCGGGCTTAGGGCCAGCTGATAATGCCAAGCTGGCCTTAACCCCTTTATTACCCAGTGAGCCACCGCACCAGGGCCCTGGATGAGTTGGGTACAGCGCCAGAAGATGGCGCTTCTATGAACGCGCCATTTTCCGGGGCGGCTGCGGACTGCAATTTGCAGCGGGTGGGGCCCAGAAAACTTGGGTCTCCCTGCGCTGCAGATTCCATCCCCCAGCTGCCTAGTTGTACCTGGCTGGACACAAAAATAGGGCGAAGCGCCACACATTTTTTTTTTTAATTATTTCATGAAATTCATGGAATAATTAAGAAAAAAAGGGCTTCCCTATATTGTTGTGTCCGGCTAGGTACAAATAGGCAGCTGGTGGTTGGGGGCAGCCCGTTCCTGCCTGCTGTACCTGGCTGGACACAAATATAGTGCGAAGCCCCACGTCAATTTTTTTTTAATTATTTCATGAAATAATTAAAAAAAAAAGGGCTTCCCTATATTGTTGTGTCCGGCCAGGTACAAATAGGCAGCTGGTGGTTGGGGGCAGCCCGTTCCTGCCTGCTGTACCTGACTGGACACAAATATAGGGCGAAGCCCCACATAATTTTTTTTTAATTATTTCATGAATTTCCTGAAATAATTAAAAAAAAATTGACGTGGGGCTTCACACTATATTTGTGTCCAGCCAGGTACAGCAGGCAGGAACGGGCTGCCCCCAACCACCAGCTGCCTATTTGTACCTGGCCAGACACAACAATATAGGGAAGCCCTTTTTTTCTTAATTATTCCATGAATTTCATGAAATAATTAAAAAAAAAAAAACGTGGAGCTTCTCCCTATTTTTGTGTCCAGCCAGGTACAACTAGGCAGCTGGGGGATGGAATCTGCAGCGCAGGGAGGCCCAAGCTTTCTGCCCCCCCCCCGCTGAAAATTGCAGTCCGCGGCCACCCCGGAAAATGGCGCGTTCATAGAAGCTGGATGCTGTACCTGGCTGGCATACAAAAATATGGCGAAGCCCACGTCAAAAGTTTTGGGAAAAATTTATTAAAAAATAAATAATAATTTAGGGACTGCATCTTTATTAAGTCCTCAAATGTCATTTAGTGTTAAAATAAAGGATTTATTTAAAAAAAAAATGGCGTGGGATCCCCCATAATTTTAGTCTCTAGCGGAGGTTAAGCAGACGGGTGGGGCAGATGTTTGAAGCCTGGGAAGGGGGTAAAACCCACGGAGCTTCCCAGGCTACTAATATCAGCCCCCAGCTGAATACCTAGCCTTTACTAGCTATTAAAATGGGGGACCCCCCCAAAAAAAATGACGTGGGGTCCCCCCTATTTTAATAGCTAGCAAAGGCTAGGCAGACAGCTGGGGGCTGATATTAATAGCTCAGGAAGGGTGCCATGAATATTGGCCCCCTCCCAGGCTAGAAACACCAGCCGTCAGCCGCCCCAGAAATGGCGCATCCATAGGATGCGCCAATTCTGGCACTTAGCCTCGCTCTTCCACGCTGCCCTGGTGCGGTGGCAGGGGGTAATAGTGGTGGGGTTCATGTCAGCGCCAGCTGCCATGAAGCCCAGGTTAGTAATGATGGGCGTCTATAAGACACCCCCATTACTAACCTACAAAGTGTTAAAAAGAAAAAACACACTACACCCAGAAAAAAATAATTTATTTGAAATAAAACACCATTTTATTTAATTCTTAGTTTACTAAAAAAAAATAGTTACCTGTCCACGTTCCTGCGCTGATCTCCCATGCACAGCTGTCACATCTGGAGATGGTGACAGCTGTGCATGGCTGCTGTAAGCTCACGCTGCCGGGAACACGTCCGCTCCCGGCAGCGGGAGCCACTGACTGAGGTTACCGGAGTGCATTCAGGCAGCGCAGCTCCGGAGACCTCCTTTACGGCAGTGCTGTACCGTGGGAATTTCTCATGATACAGCAGTGCCGTAAAGGAGCTAACCGGAGCAGCGCTGCCTGAACTCCGGTGAACCCTTACGGCCCCGTCATTCTAGCGGCGGCAGCGGTTCAGAGCGGTCACATTCTATGTGGCTGCTCTGAACTGGAGATCTTCGTGGGACACTCGTGGACTGCTACGGAGGGGTAAGGATAAGGTTGTGGTTTATTATTTTATATTTTATTACAGGAGATCGATGGCTTCGGGGAATTAGGTGTCTAGGTGAGTATAGGTGTAGTTTTTTATTTTTTACTTTATTTTAGGTGGCGATCGGCGGGGACAGGTAATGTATGAACTAATTTCTTTTAGGTAACCACTGGCCACCAATGACATGTATCTAACATTTATTGGGGACACAGTAGGGCAATTTATATAGCAGGATCAGTCTGATGGGAACTACTGCTCCCATCAAGCTGTTCCTGCTGGCACGAGTGGACGGGGGACAGACATAGGCCGATGGGAGTAGTAGTGTCACATCGGCCTATGTCTGCCTGCACGCACAGACACCCCGCACACACACACACCCCGCACACACACACACCCCGCACACACACACACCCCGCGCACACACACCCCGCACACACTAATCATGACGGGTCTGGGAGGTGAGGCTGACCTGTGCGGCCGTGGGAAAGTTGATGTGAGTTCATGCAGTCAAGCATGAACTCACATGAACCCTCTGAGGGCACCGCGGCTACTTCAAATGAACAGCTGATCGGCATCACCTGATACCTCAGCTGTTCATTTGAAATAACCGGCGGGAAAGCGCAGCACAGAACGGGAAAGCCGGCGGTGAAGTCTTTTCACTGCCGGCTTCCCCGCCCGGGTCCTTCGCTCCTTGGTGCTGCGCTCCCCGCCCGGTCCTAATTTACGATTGGGATTGGAGGTGGCGAGGGGAGCGGAGGATCGGGGTGGGAGGCTGCGGGGAAGCAGTATGGGGCTGTGTGATTGTTTAAAAGCCGGCGGCTTTTTACCGCCCGCCGGCTTTTAAACAATCAGGAGAATTCTCCCATGCTGGGATGGCATTCTGATGACAAGCTGGATCGCAGCTGAGCGCTGCCATCCAGCTTGTCATCCTTCACAGACACTGCAGAGCGCAGGCATTATGGGAACTTCCGATTCCGGTATTCGATATTATAAAAGTATCGGAATTAAGTATCGGAATTCCGATACAGTGAATATCGGCCGATACCCGATATTTCAGTATCGGAATGCTCAACACTACTCATAAACAAAGAACATGAGGGAGGATAAGGAGGGTTCCTGGAAAATATATATGTTGGATAGAGAAAATTGTTGATAAAACAGAACATGAGTAAAAGAGATAAAACAATAGTATTTTTTAGCTTAGACAAGATAGTTTGAAGCAGAGATAATATTCTCATTCTTCTACGCATACACTTGTTTTGACAAGATCATAATAGAAATAATGGTCAAAAAGTGTCACGATTCTTCATTGCTCCTATGATCAGTTACAGTCAGAAGTTATATCAATGATTGACTAATCTATTGTCACATTTCCATCTAAAAGATGCGGTTCCCTAGGGAAGAAACTATTTATAAATCAAATTTTCGTGGTTTTGATTCTTTCTGGCTGCAATTTCTTAGCTCCTAATTAAAGATTTGCCAGAGGAAGATACCATGGATAGCATTGACACATCTTTGACAGTGGCCTTGGCTGTTGCACATTTAGTGATCTCCACTGGAAACCTTCCTGTACAAGTGATGTGTTTTTTACATTGAACACTGAACCCTTTTGAAATGTCATTCATAATCATACCCCCTTTTATCTATCCATGCTGCTTAGTTTGAACTTTGTAGTGATTAAGGTCTTTATATGAGACAGAAAACGGCATGATCAGACCCTGGAACACAAAATGACAATCCATAATACACTGTTGGGTCCTTGGCACTATTTTCATTTATGGAATTATGATAGAATTTATCTATATTCATGACTGAAAGTATCATTACAATTATACAGATATTTGAGTGCATAGTACATTTCAGTGTCTAGTACTTCTGATTTGCAGTGCTGGGGTCATGAATTTTATTGTCAAGAAAAATTGTAATATCCGTAGACATCTCCGGAGGGGAGACATATCACCGTCACATTGAATATATGGGATTAATTATAACTTGGGAAGTGAGTAAGAGCTGGCACTTCATCTTCCATTGAAGTAGGACCTCCTGCCGTGAACAGGTAATTATGACAGGGGATCTGTTGAGAGGCAGCCACTAAGTCTAGGTTTCATATACTTAGAGGCAGACAAGTACAATTCCTGAGGCAAGAGCTTCCTCTTTTCAAAGGAATTATCTCACACTCATTGGAGCCAGTGTTAAGATATGAATATTGGGTTTGCATTGATATGATATTTATGGGAGATATATTTTGGCTTTGTAGAGAAGCAATGAAAATAACGCATTCACTCACATCACCATAAGGCCGGCCGAACAACTCCAACTTAATAACGGTCAGATGGATGTTTCATCTCTATAGAAAGTAAAAATTGTGATAGGAAACATTACAACAATATCTCCTGCCTAGGACCTCCAGGGGCTAAGATATCCCTAAAGTTGGGGATCTCATAAACTTGTAAAAAACCTAGCAAATCCCACAACCATGCCCCCATATGAGCTCACCAAGAGGAGGTATGTGGTCATAACCTTGATCTTATAAAAATCAGAGTTTGGGTTTTTGTCATTTGTCAGTCCTGGAAGGTATAGCTTGCTGTGGTTCTGTCTGTTTCCTTAAAGGAGTACTCCCTTCCTCTAAGCTCTGAGCCATTTCTGTGACACAGGTTCAGTGCTTTTTCTTTTGTTATCCTTTTTATTCTATGTGATTGTATATACTGTATTGTTTTGTTCCCATTTCGTAACATCTTTGTATATTTTTTATAAACACTACCTACTTTTCCAGGTTAAATATATAAAATTTAATAGCTCCGTTCCTCTTGCTCTGTAAACCTCATGCCTGAAGCCATACAATACCTGTAACGGGTATCCAATCGGCCTGTATAGATGATGGTGGTGGCAGCTAGTAGTACTTTTTGTTATTGTAGAGTTGGGAGTGACTGAATATATATATATTCCATGCGTTAGAATCGGAGACGTATAAACCATACACTCACACTCACTGTGCTTTTTCCTCAGAATAGGATATGCCTATTGTTCACGTGTACTTGTAGGTATGTGCAAACATGACATTACCAGCACTACTCATCTCTCAATGCAGCAGTTACCAACCTTTATAGACTGCATTCACACATTGCAGTGTTTTTTGCAGTAATTTTTAAAATTGTGGCAAGTCAGTGAATTTTTGCCACAACTGTGGCAAAAAACAAACGGTGATAACGTGTAAAAGCAGCCTTAAAGGAGTTGTCCACTACTTTTTACTATTCCCCCAATGTATTAACCCTGTGATTATAACACTTTTTGCAATTACCTTGCGTGGTCTTTGTTGCCTGTCAGTGGCGCTATCACTGGCCGCTCACAGGCATCACGTGACCCCAGGCTGCAGCCGGCTCTGGCATCCGCTGATGTCATGTCAAGTTCCGGCTGCAGCCGGGGGTGACCCAGTGACGCGCTCCCCGCAGTGGATGTAGGATTGTGGGCAGGGTTACCCCGCGCGTCACACCCAGCATCCACCGCTCACTGTCCCTCTCCTCATTCATTGGGAAAGCGTCACTGATGTCACACCTCCCCGAAGCATTGTTTTGGACATTTTGGGCATTTTTTTTACTTGGATGTATGAAATAGTGAGCGGCTTCCGTAAGCATAAGCCACCTGAACAACAGTCAGGTCACTTCTTTTAGCAGCTTCATTGCTTTGGGAACCTGAAGCAGATAAAAGATGCTCAAAAGATGGAACATATGAACAGCAAGTCGTTTTTACATTGCAATGCATATGTTCATCCTTTTAGTGTTTCTTTAGCGCTTTTTCAGGCAGGTTACGGAACGTACCCTATTGAAAAAGACAAAGTGTTCTCATACCCTAAGAAGGACTAAGCATTTTATATGTGAGTACAGTGAGGAAAATTAAATGTGCGTCTCCTGGTTGATATTTTACTGCAGGCAGAATGCTATTAACTTGCTCTACAGGTTTTGGAGCACCAGACAATCATTCTTCTAATAATAGCTTCTTTACTAAAGTTTACATAACTTCTAGAAGTTGGAATCCAACCAGCTGCAATTTTAATTTTCATTTCCATAGCGTAGTGTGCGGCTTATGGCTAAATAAGGTTCATGATGTTCATTCTTGATTCAGGAACATGTCAGAGATAATAAAAAAGTGCAATCTAGAACAGAATACACTAGTGTGCTGCATTTCATTACACCCTGTACTTTCATTAGGTGATTAGACTTGCAGTTCTTTATTTCTTTTAATAGGCAGATTCCAAACAATGGCAGATTGTGCGACTTGGACATTATTGTTTTTTATTGCTTGGAGAACTAAATTTTTACTTCTAATTACTTATCCCAAAACTAAAAGAAAAACTAAAAGCCTGAATAAGCACTAATGGTTAATGTCAACACATAGCTGACGGCTTAGTATGCCAAGACCATAATGCAATATATTTTCTAGCTATATTTGTTTAGCTAAACAATATATATCTATTATGTTAATATAAAACCCATCAGATACACCAACTCGAAATGAATATTTAACTGTGCTCCCACCGGATCTTTCCTCTCTGGATTTTATACAAGGAAAAAATGGAGGCGAAATCTATTGCAGTACATAAAGTTGTGGACTTTATTGTGGAAAAGGTGTAGATTTGGTACACATGCAATGCAAAGGGTGAAATCTGCTGTGATATCTGTAGCATAAATTCACAGGCTGAAGATTTCAGATCTGCGGCACTGATCAGTTGACACTGCCGATTTTGTCTGCAACACTTAAATGAAATTTTATAAAAATGTTCTTCACAATGCTACCACTATAATGTGCATTGGAATTTCCAATGGGAACATAATGATATGCTCTACCCTTTTGGCTCCAGATTTGGCACATGTAAAAGGTAATTCTTCTGATATTCAGGAAGAGCCATGCCATTGACTTTTGGTGTCTTTTTGGCTCATTAGCATCAACAATTATTTGTGACTCTGTTTTTCAACATAACTGTAGGCTTAAAAAAAACATTCAGTAATTTTTAGAAAAGAGGTAATGGCTGGCGTCTCCAGCTGTATGGGTATTAGGATATCTGGTACTCCTATTAGATGAAGGGCGCTCAAGAAGGGTTCCACATCCAATGTAAAATATACTGGGCACTGTAAAATTAAAATTATATTTTTCTCAGATTTTAACTTAGAATTTATTGCAAGGCAATATAACAAAAACTGTAACGTTTCGATCCTATACAAGGACCTTTGTGGCACCCCAGGGGTCCGGTTGCCACAGTGGCATTGCCTCCCTCAAAAGAGATAATGCCATGCCTGGAAGCAAGCAGGGATCCCCTAGTCAGGTATACTAAACATGCAACACTTTCCTGGCTCCAGACAAGCAAGGGGAGCCACTCCCCTTGGCAACTGGTATCTGGGGGCGGGGTTAGTTAGTCTTAGTTTGAGTTGAAGCGAGGACGTCGAGGAGAGAGGAGCTGGGGACTGGAGCTGCGCGGCAGCTCACCCCAGATGAACCAGCACAGAAGAACCGGACACAGGAGTCCGAGGCTGTGGGGCACCGAAGGCCCAGCAGTAGAGACCGGAGGGCAGGAGATTGCAGGTCTTCTGGCCCCATCAGAGGCCCGGAGGCTCAGCAGCACCGCAGGGTCCAGCACCGCCACAAGGGAGCAACGCGCCAGCAAGACCCGAGCTGCCTGCCATACGGGTGAGCACAGAAACGCCGCCCTCAGGGACAAGGGTCACCGCACCGCTACAAGCAGCAGGGCCAAAGAGATTAGTGGAAAGGGAAGGCCTCCAACTTCACCTGGCAAGGAGGATTCTTTACTTGCTTCCAGGCTGCCCGGACTTCAACTTCTAGCCAGTACCCTAGTCCCGGCTTGTCTAATCACCACCAGTAAAGACCCTGGGACTGCACTTCCTTGTCTCTGTATTTCTTGCTGCGCCATCAACCCCTGCACTACAATGCCCAGCACAACCTGCAACATCTTCTACACTGCACTGCCCTGGAGCTAGCTCTTCCTGTGGAGAGCCACACCATCCCTGCTGCAGTAACATCAGCTTCAGAGGACTGCTCTGCAGCGGCGGCTCAGTTTAGCCGCATTCCACAGGTGGCGTCACAAACTCTATAAACATTTTAAATCCCCTATCAATAACCCCCTTTTATTGACCGCCCTGGGTCACAGACCAGGTCACCGCCACTGTGACATCCCCAAGCATCTACCGGCCCGGCACCGGGTACCCCACAGCCCAGGGGGCGCATCACCTTCATCAGACACAAATTGCCGTTCGTCCAATAGAGAATATAACAAGAAAAAAAGTGCTATAGAAAGACGACCTTAGTTGCAATCGGTGAGTTGAGACAAAAGAACATAAAAAACCAAGCCAAGTAAAGCTCTTGTGCCTTTCTACAATTTTGGGTCAGGTGTAGCAAAAAAAAGAGACGTTAACACTTCACTATGAATTTAAACTAATGATTTCAGATGCAACAATTTATCACAACTTAACGATAGATTTCATTGATTGATTTATGTGCACAGATGTTAACATTATTGTTCATAGAGTCTTCATTTGGAGCAAGGCCGGCGTCCGCACACAGGACACCCAGACAAGTGCCGGGCTCTGGACCATCAGGGGAGCCCACTCGCTGTTGGGGCCGGGCAGCTTCCCCGGCATCTGTGCAGCCAGGACTGCCAACGGGCACTGCTTGATTGCCGGCACTTAAGCATACATGGCCCCGCGTTGTGCGCTGTGCGGCTGTGTTTGGTTGTAATGACACTGCAGGGGTGACACTGCGCCTTTAATTTTGCTTGTGTGTCGCTCCTGCCGCGTCATTACTAGCAGACACAGCCGCACAGCGCACTGTGCAAAGGCCATGTCTGAAGTGCCGGCAATCAAACACCGCCGGAGGTCCTGCACAGATGAGGGGGCAGCAGCCTGGGCCCTGATGGTGAGTGGGCCCCTCTGATGGTCCAGGGCCCCATGTCTGTGACACACTAGAGGCCCTGCACAGCCACATGGCAGACTACCTGGACTGGAGCGAGCTTCCCCAATCCCCATATTAAAAATATTTCTAATGTGTGTGTGTTGCATGTATGATGTGAATTTGCGTTCAAATATGTATGTATGCCTGTATGTGTACGTATTTGTGTATGTGGTGTCTGCGTATTGTATTTGAATGCAACACGGGTACTTTAGATGCAGTGACACAGAAACACAGAGCAGCCAATAGGGGGTTAATAAACGGGAGGTTTATGATAACAGGGTCAACCTCCACACAGGGAGTAACAGGGGAAAATATGGGGGAAAACAAGGGAAGTAGCAGGTAAAAGTCTATTACTGACAGTTCACAGTTTAACTAGATGTAGCAGAGTCGAACCGATTGTAATCGACAGTTTTTTCACTTAGCTGACTCTTGATCCTCACAAGGCAGTTGCCAGGTCATACCGGGGTTGATTTCTTCAGGCGTCCCCGCCCAAACAATGCTCCGTCTTCTGGCGGCAGCGGGCGGTCTCCGGTTTTACCTGCTGAGCCCCTAGTCCATAACACGGCACCTCACGTGCACGGCTCCATGGACCCTGCGTCTCTTCTCCCTCGAGTCCGCTTGACTCCTCCGGTCCACTGCACTCGGATCTTGCTCCAAGTACTGTAGCCAGGACCCTCTCACACTGCTCTGCTGAGCAGTTCCCATCTCCGCTTTTCCACGCAAATGTCCCCGTCTCTTCCTCTCTCTAGCCATGCCACCAGTTCCCCGGTCACCTGACCTCCCAGCTCTCACTCTGGACACGCCCCCAGCTTCCCAGTCACCTGACTCCTGTGCTTGCAGTCTGTCTTCCCCCTGCAACCAGATGCATGGCCCCGGCAGTTCCGGATCCCTTGCTCTGAAAGTACTTACACCTCGGTCTTCCCCCTTACATGTGCATATCTGTGTACCATGTGCATGTGCATGTCTGCGTACTGTGTGTGCGTGCATGTCTGCCTACTGTGTGTGCATGTCTGTGTACTGTGTGTGTGCATGTCTGCATACTGTGTGTGTGTGCATGTCTGCATACTGTTATTTGTTTTCCATTTATCTCCACCTATCTCTGGCTTTATTAAGCCAAAACTGTAAGTCAAAGAAGAATGACGGGGTGGAGAAAGAGGAAAAACAAGTAGAAAGTAAGATGCACTTGAATGTTTGGCCACTCCAAGGGTACACCAAATGCCTGTAATTGGTTTGAACAGTCAATCTGTGCTGACAGACTCCCTTTAAGGTCCCCACATACACTACATTAAATGTGACATGCAGAAGTAGTGCTGTTGCTTCAAAAGCATCCAGAAACTATTAGAAGTAACACAAGCACAGGAGACAGGAAGTGTTGTGCTCCAGAAACATCCAGCAACTAGCAGGGTTAACGCAGTCACAGGAGACAGGGAGTGTATAGCAGAGTCCCAAAGGGATTGTGGGGAAGTTGTTTACTGTCTGACTGGAGCCGAAAAGAAAGGTGGTGTGTGATCTGTATCTCAAAGAAGGCAAGGGAACAGAATTCAGGTCAGCAGGGAAGCTAAACACAGGTCAGATAGACTCCCTGAGCATGGAGTATTATCGGGCAGAAAGATAAGGACTGGGAGGAATTGTGTTAAAGGGGTCATCTCCCTCATCAAACTCCTCCCCTCCATCTCCATGCAGAATAAAGAATTCCTTGTGTAAGAAAAGCCTGTGGTTGTGTATGCATATAAGTGTGCTCTTAAGTGATCTAATCTGTGCTGAATTATGCTACTGAAGAGACTGATGTTACTGTGCCTGCTTTATTAACCTGTACTGTAATGAAGATTGTGGCTGTAATATCCCTGAATTGCACTGGCCGTGCTTCACATTAAATTCCACTGTTAAACTATTAAAAAAGACTCTTGCCAGATGTGTCTGGTCAGCAACTGAATCTATTGTGTGCCTGAGGGAAGCTGCAGCCTATGATCGCCTTGAGTGACGGCTCCCCCAGGATTCCAACAAATTCATGAAACCCGTCTCGTCCTATCTGAACCTAGCGGCGTGCATGTAACATTGGTGGCCCGTATGGGGAGTCCTGAGCTGGATTTAGCGTGTAGAGGGAGAAGAGGAAAAGTGTCTGGAAAAACATAGCAGGACAGCACCTCAATTCAACTCTGCTCCACCAGTTAAAGGGGACCAGCCCTAAAGAAAACTCACTAGCAGCAATGGATGTGGAAATACAAATGGAAAGAATTAGTGAGCTGCTTCTTCAGTTAACCCAGTGATGGCGAACCTTTTAGAGACCGAGTGCCCAAACTGCAACCCAAAACCCACTTATTTATTGCATAGTGCCAACATGGTCATTTATCCAGAATACTGAGGTTTTAGTTTAGAAAAACAACTCATACAGAGAGCAGGCGAGGGGAACTGAAAGCAGCCACAAATAGGAGCAGGGGTATGAGACTGCAAATATAAAGAATATGCTCCCCCTTCCATCCTGGTATATGTTTGCCCATCCTTGTATATATGCTGCTCCCCATCCTTGTATGTGCTGCCCCCCATCCTTGTATATATGCTGCCCCCATCCTTCTATATATGTTGCTCCCCCATCCTTGTATATATGCTGCTCCCCATCCTTGTATATATGCTGCTCCCCCATCCTTGTAAATATGTTGCTCCCTCATCCTTGTAAATATGTTGCTCCCCCATCCTTGTATATATGTTGCTCCCCCATCCTTGTATATATGTTGCTCCCCCATCCTTGTATATATGCTGCTCCCCCATTCTTGTATATATGATGCTGCCCCCATCCTTGTATATATGATGCTGCCCATATCCTTGTATATATGCTGCTGCCCCCATCCTTGTATATATGCTGCTCCCCCATCCTTGTATATATGTTGCTCCCCCATCCTTGTATATATGTTGCTCCCCCATCCTTGTATATATGCTGCTCCCCCATCCTGGTATATATGCTGCTCCCCCATCCTTGAATATATGCTGCTCCCCCATTCTTGTATATATGATGCTGCCCCCATCCTTGTATACATGATGCTGCCCATATCCTTGTATATATGCTGCTGCCCCCATCCTTGTATATATGCTGCTCCCCCATCCTTGTAAATATGTTGCTCCCCCATCCTTGTATATATGTTGCTCCCCCATCCTTGTATATATGTTGCTCCCCCATCCTTGTATATATGCTGCTCCCCCATCCTGGTATATATGCTGCTCCCCCATCCTTGTATATATGCTGCTCCCCCATTCTTGTATATATGATGCTGCCCCCATCCTTGTATATATGATGCTGCCCATATCCTTGTATATATGCTGCTGCCCCCATCCTTGTATATATGCTGCTCCCCCATCCTTGTAAATATGTTGCTCCCCCATCCTTGTAAATATGTTGCTCCCCCATCCTTGTATATATGTTGCTCCCCCATACTTGTATATATGTTGCTCCCCCATCCTTGTATATATGCTGCTCCCCCATCCTGGTATATATGCTGCTCCCCCATCCTTCTATATATGTTGCTCCCCCATCCTTGTATATATCTGCTCCCCCATCCTTGTATATATGCTGCTCCCCCATCCTTGTATATATGCTGCCCCCCATCCTTGTATGTGCTGCCCCCCATCCTTGTATATATGCTGCCCCCATCCTTGTATATATGCTGCTCCCACATCCTTGTATATATGCTGCTCCCCCATTCTTGTATATATGATGCTGCCCCCATCCTTGTATATATGATGCTGCCCCCATCCTTGTATATATGCTGCTCCCCCATCCTTGTAAATATGTTGCTCCCTCATCCTTGTAAATATGTTGCTCCCCCATCCTTGTATATATGTTGCTCACCCATCCATGTATATATGTTGCTCCTCCATCCTTGTATATATGCTGCTCCCCCATTCTTGTATATATGATGCTGCCCCATCCTTGTATATATGATGCTGCCCATATCCTTGTATATATGCTGCTGCCCCCATCCTTGTATATATGCTGCTCCCCCATCCTTGTAAATATACTGCTCCCCCATCTTTGTAAATATGTTGCTCCCCCATCCTTGTATATATGTTGCTCCCCCATCCTTGTATATATGTTGCTCCCCCATCCTTGTATATATGCTGCTCCCCCATCCTGGTATATATGCTGCTCTCCCATCCTTGTATATATGCTGCTCCCCTATTCTTGTATATATGATGCTGCCCCCATCCTTGTATATATGATGCTGCCCATATCCTTGTATATATGCTGCTGCCTCCATCCTTGTATATATGCTGCTCCCCCATCCTTGTAAATATGTTGCTCCCCCATCCTTGTAAATATGTTGCTCCCCCATCCTTGTATATATGTTGCTCCCCCATCCTTGTATATATGTTGCTCCCCCATCCTTGTATATATGCTGCTCCCCCATCCTGGTATATATGCTGTTCCCCCATCCTTGTATATATGCTGCTCCCCCATTCTTTTATATATGATGCTGCCCCCATCCTTGTATATATGATGCTGCCCAAATCCTTGTATATATGCTGCTGCCCCCATCCTTGTATATATGCTGCTCCCCCATCCTTGTAAATATGTTGCTCACCCATCCTTGTAAATATGTTGCTCCCCCATCCTTGTATATATGTTGCTCCCCCATCCGTGTATATATGTTGCTCCCCCATCCTTGTATATATGCTGCTCCCCCATCCTGGTATATATGCTGCTCCCCAATCCTTCTATATATGTTGCTCCCCCATCCTTGTATATATGCTGCTCCCCCATCCTTGTATATATGCTGCTCCCCCATCCTTGTATATATGCTGCTCCCCCATTCTTGTATATATGATGCTGCCCCCATCCTTGTATATATGATGCTGCCCATATACTTGTATATATGCTGCTGCCCCCATCCTTGTATATATGCTGCTCCCCCAACCTTGTAAATATGCTGCTCCCCCATCCTTGTAAAGATGTTGCTCCCCCATCCTTGTATATATGTTGCTCCCCCATCCTTGTATATATGTTGCTCCCCCATCCTTGTATATATGCTGCTCCCCCATCCTGGTATATATGCTGTTCCCCCATCCTTGTATATATGCTGCTCCCCCATTCTTGTATATATGATGCTGCCCCCATCCTTGTATATATGATGCTGCCCAAATCCTTGTATATATGCTGCTGCCCCCATCCTTGTATATATGCTGCTCCCCCATCCTTGTAAATATGTTGCTCCCCCATCCTTGTAAATATGTTGCTCCCCCATCCTTGTATATATGTTGCTCCCCCATCCTTGTATATATGTTGCTCCCCCATCCTTGTATATATGCTGCTCCCCCATCCTGGTATATATGCTGTTCCCCCATCCTTGTATATATGCTGCTCCCCCATTCTTTTATATATGATGCTGCCCCCATCCTTGTATATATGATGCTGCCCAAATCCTTGTATATATGCTGCTGCCCCCATCCTTGTATATATGCTGCTCCCCCATCCTTGTAAATATGTTGCTCACCCATCCTTGTAAATATGTTGCTCCCCCATCCTTGTATATATGTTGCTCCCCCATCCGTGTATATATGTTGCTCCCCCATCCTTGTATATATGCTGCTCCCCCATCCTGGTATATATGCTGCTCCCCAATCCTTCTATATATGTTGCTCCCCCATCCTTGTATATATGCTGCTCCCCCATCCTTGTATATATGCTGCTCCCCCATCCTTGTATATATGCTGCTCCCCCATTCTTGTATATATGATGCTGCCCCCATCCTTGTATATATGATGCTGCCCATATACTTGTATATATGCTGCTGCCCCCATCCTTGTATATATGCTGCTCCCCCAACCTTGTAAATATGCTGCTCCCCCATCCTTGTAAAGATGTTGCTCCCCCATCCTTGTATATATGTTGCTCCCCCATCCTTGTATATATGTTGCTCCCCCATCCTTGTATATATGCTGCTCCCCCATCCTGGTATATATGCTGTTCCCCCATCCTTGTATATATGCTGCTCCCCCATTCTTGTATATATGATGCTGCCCCCATCCTTGTATATATGATGCTGCCCAAATCCTTGTATATATGCTGCTGCCCCCATCCTTGTATATATGCTGCTCCCCCATCCTTGTAAATATGTTGCTCCCCCATCCTTGTAAATATGTTGCTCCCCCATCCTTGTATATATGTTGCTCCCCCATCCTTGTATATATGTTGCTCCCCCATCCTTGTATATATGCTGCTCCCCCATCCTGGTATATATGCTGCTCCCCATCCTTCTATATATGTTGCTCCCCCATCCTTGTATATATGCTGCTCCCCCATCCTTGTATATATGCTGCTCCCCCATTCTTGTATATATGATGCTGCCCCCATCCTTGTATATATGATGCTGCCCATATCCTTGTATATATGCTGTTCCCCCATCCTTGTAAATATGTTGCTCCCCCATCCTTGTAAATATGTTGCTCCCCCATCCTTGTATATATGTTGCTCCCCCATCCTTGTATATATGTTGCTCCCCCATCCTTGTATATATGCTGCTCCCCCATCCTGGTATACATGCTGCTCCCCCATCCTTGTATACATGCTGCTCCCCCATTCTTGTATATATGATGCTGCCCCCATCCTTGTATATATGATGCTGCCCCCATCCTTGTATATATGATGCTGCCCATATCCTTGTATATATGCTGCTGCCCCCATCCTTGTATATATGCTGCTCCCCCATCCTTGTAAATATGTTGCTCCCCCATTCTTGTAAATATGTAGCTCCCCCATCCTTGTAAATATGTTGCTCCCCCATCCTTGTATATATGCTGCTCCCCCATCCTTGTATATATGCTGCTCCCCCATCCTTGTAAATATGTTGCTCCCCCATCCTTGTAAATATGTTGCTCCCCCATCCTTGTATATATGTTGCTCTCCCATCCTTGTATATATGTTGCTCCCCCATCCTTGTATATATGCTGCTCCCCCATCCTGGTATATATGCTGCTCCCCCATCCTTGTATATATGCTGCTCCCCCATTCTTGTATATATGATGCTGCCCCCATCCTTGTATATATGATGCTGCCCATATCCTTGTATATATGCTGCTGCCCCATCCTTGTATATATGCTGCTCCCCCATCCTTGTAAATATGTTGCTCCCCCATCCTTGTAAATATGTTGCTCCCCCATCCTTGTATATATGTTGCTCCCCCATCCTTGTATATATGTTACTCCCCCATCCTGGTATATATGTTACTCCCCCATCCTGGTATATATGTTGCTCCCCCATCCTGGTATATATGTTACTCCCCCATCCTTGTATATATGTTGCTCCCCTATCCTCGTATATATGTTGCTCCCCCATCCTGGTATATATGTTACTCCCCCATCCTGGTATATATGTTGCTCCCCCATCCTTGTATATATGTTGCTCCCCCATCCTTGTATGCATGTTACTACCCCATCCTGGTATATATGTTGCTCCCCCATCCTGGTATATATGTTGCTCCCCCATCCTTGTATATATGTTGCTCCTCCATCCTGGTATATATGTTGCTCCCCATCCTTGTATATATGCTGCTCCCCCATCCTTGTATGTATGTTACTCCCCCATCCTTGTATATATGTTGCTCCCCCATCCTTGTATATATGTTGCTCCCCCATCCTTGTATGTATGTTACTCCCCCATCCTGGTATATATGTTACTCCCCCATCCTGGCATATATGTTGCTCCCCCATCCTTGTATATATGTTGCTCCCCCATCCTTGCATATATGTTGCTCCCCCATCCTTGTATATATGCTGCTCCCCCATCCTGGTATATATGCTGCTCCCCCATCCTTGTATATATGCTGCTCCCCCATTCTTGTATATATGATGCTGCCCCCATCCTTGTATATATGATGCTGCCCATATCCTTGTATATATGCTGCTGCCCCCATCCTTGTATATATGCTGCTCCCCCATCCTTGTAAATATGTTGCTCCCCCATCCTTGTAAATATGTTGCTCCCCCATCCTTGTATATATGTTGCTCCCCCATCCTTGTATATATGTTGCTCCCCCATCCTTGTATATATGCTGCTCCCCCATTCTTGTATATATGATGCTGCCCCCATCCTTGTATATATGATGCTGCCCATATCCTTGTATATATGCTGCTGCCCACATCCTTGTATGTATGTTACTCCCCCATCCTGGTATATATGTTACTCCCCCATCCTGGTATATATGTTGCTCCCCCATCCTTGTATATATGTTGCTCCCCCATCCTTGTATATATGCTGCTCCCCCATCCTTGTATGTATGTTACTCCCCCATCCTGGTATATATGTTACTCCCCCATCCTGGTATATATGTTGCTCCCCCATCCTTGTATATATGTTTCTCCCCCATCCTTGTATATATGTTGCTCCCCCATCCTGGTATATATGTTGCTCCCCCATCCTGGTATATATGTTGCTCCCCCATCCTTGTATGTATGTTTCTCCCCCATCCTGGTATATATGTTGCTCCCCCATCCTGTTATATATGTTGCTCCCCCATCCTGGTATATATGTTACTCCCCCATCCTGGTATATATGTTACTCCCCCATCCTGGTATATATGTTGCTCCCCCATCCTGGTATATATGTTACTCCCCCATCCTTGTATATATGTTGCTCCCCCATCCTTGTATATATGTTGCTCCTCCATCCTGGTATATATGTTACTCCCCCATCCTGGTATATATGTTGCTCCCCCATCCTTGTAAATATGTTGCTCCCCCATCCTTGTATGTATGTTACTACCCCATCCTGGTATATATGTTGCTCCCCCATCCTGGTATATATGTTGCTCCCCCATCCTTGTATATATGTTGCTCCCCCATCCTTGTATATATGTTGCTCCCCCATCCTTGTATGTATGTTACTCCCCCATCCTGGTATATATGTTACTCCCCCATCCTGGCATATATGTTGCTCCCCCATCCTTGTATATATGTTGCTCCCCCATCCTTGTATATATGTTGCTCCCCCATCCTTGTATATATGTTGCTCCCCCATCCTGGTATATATGTTGCTCCCCCATCCTGGTATATATGTTGCTCCCCCATCCTTGTATGTATGTTTCTCCCCCATCCTGGTATATATGTTGCTCCCCCATCCTGTTATATATGTTGCTCCCCCATCCTGGTATATATGTTACTCCCCCATCCTGGTATATATGTTGCTCCCCCATCCTGGTATATATGTTGCTCCCCCATCCTGGTATATATGTTACTCCCCCATCCTTGTATATATGTTGCTCCCCCATCCTTGTATATATGTTGCTCCCCCATCCTTGTATATATGTTGCTCCCCCATCCTGGTATATATGTTACTCCCCCATCCTGGTATATATGTTGCTCCCCCATCCTTGTATATATGTTACTCCCCCATCCTGGTATATATGTTGCTCCCCCATCCTGGTATATATGTTGCTACCCCATCCTGGTATATATGTTGCTCCCCCATCCTGGTATATATGTTGCTATCCATCCTGGTATATATGCTGCTCCCCCCATCCTTGTATATATGTTGTCGTCTCCCATCCTTCATCCTGGTACATGTCCAACCCATGAATATGCTCCCCCATGCTTGTATTTGCGCTGCTGCTCATTGCATAGTAAAAACAGACAAACATAATAAACACTCCTACTCACCTTCCATCCTCTCCCGCGCCGCGTCCTGTCCTGAAGCCGCAGCTGATTTCAGCGTTCTGATGATGGGGCGCATGACGTCACTGCCATGCGCCCAGTCGCTTGTACGCTGACGCCGGCTGCTGGCAGTGTGTATTGCAACACACGGGCCTGGCAAGTTCGTGCGCTGCAATACACTTCAGCTAGATGTATGTCAGAGAACGCACATCTAGCTGAAGTCGGCGGGCTCCAAGTACTCACCCGCCGGGCCCGGTCCTAGTGCTGAGGCGATTGCGCACGTACTCTTAGGGAGGTCTCTGCGTGCCCTCTCTGGCACGTGTGCCATAGGTTCACCAGCACTGAGTTAACCTGTGAAGAATTAAGAACAGTAGAAGAACATATAAATGAACAGTAGAAAAACATATAAAGATGTCAGAAGAACAGATTTCTAAAGCAGCCAACCGCAGGCAACTGTTAGCTGCCATTAATGCAAAAAATGGATGAGCTGGGGGAGAAAGAAGCTGAAGACGTCATGGGGACGTTAATCCAGGAGCTAACACAGTTTCTAACCAGGTTGAAGTTGGAGGATGTATGGGCAGCACCAATTACCAAAAGCGGGAAACTCCATCCGCACACAGAACTACAGGAATTGAAAGAACAATTGAAAGCCCTAACAACAGCCCTGCAGGAGTCGACCAAAACCTTTGAACGGGTGACAGACTCAGACAGAACCTTTAACGGGATGGGATGCATTAAAAGAGGCATAGGTTCTAGTGATGAGCGAGCACTAAAATGCTCGGGTACTCATTGCTCGGGTTGAGCAAGTTGGAATACTCGGGTGCTCGACCCGAGCAACGAGCCCAATGTAAGTCTATGGGAAACTCGAGCATTTTTCAGGCGGCTCCCACCCGGCGGCCTGTAGAGGGCCTAAAAATTTCCCAAATCGATGGGAACAGTGCTCAAATGACATGGGAACAGCATGGGGAAGACCCCTGGAAGCATTTCTGAATCCCAGGTCACTGCTGTCAACAACGTTGTCAGAGTATTACGCCACTTTTATGGACTCACAATAAAACATACAAAAACAAAACCAAAATGGATTTTCCTGGGAACATATTTCCAGGGTAATGACTTGTATATAAGGCAAAATAAATAACCAAAACCAAAAATACTCCTCCACACCTTGGGCTATGTTCACACAGAGTGTTTTTTATGCGTTTTTGCACTTTTGCATTGCTTTCAACAAAGACAAATGCATTCACTGGGAAATGTCATTTTAACATTTTACAACCTTATCTGGCCATGTGGTGTGTGACACATCATCAGACACATGCATACAGTGCTGAAAAGACATGGGAACAGCATGGGGAAGATCTCTGGAAGCATTTCTGACTCCCAGGTCACTGCCTAAAAGTGTGCCCATCATAAGTGATCCTTGGCACATGCGAAGATGCCTCCCACCATGCACCTGTTGTTGCAGACTTGCAACAATCACCTTCCACGTCCTTGTCCCAGTGCAGTGTTCAGTTGTCCCTACCCCATTCCTTGGAATGCAAGCGCAAGTATGCAGGCAGCCAGCCATCCACCCTCCCACAGGCTGCAATACTATACTGCCAAATTTTTGACAGCTGCTTTCACTTGAAATGTGGCCTTTTAGGCTCATGGAGACGGAAGCTGTCCACAATCTTATGGCGGCGGGGACCGGGTATCCATACTCGGTCCCCAGCCGCCACTATTTTTCCGGTATCGTCTCCTCCTTCCACAAGCACGGGTCCCACAACATAACCCATGCCCTCCCAAGTGCACTTACTGGGAAGGACCGCCTAACCACAAACACGTAGACAGGTGAATGTGGCCAGGGACGGTACGGAGCCAGTCTACAGCTTTTTTTGCTGAGTTGTATTTAGCTCGGTGAAAGGACCGGCATAGAGGGAAACTGTATCTACTCTGGGTGTAATTTCTCCCAGGAAGTCTTCTAATGCAGATTGTTGCAGAAGCAATGGCAGCCCATTCAACATCAACTCGCACTTGTCAGTGGTTCTTTGACACACACATCTTTCTTTGCGCATTTAATTTCATGACTACAGAGTTGGGCAATGGCCTGATCTGCAATGCGGTTTGAGAAATAACATGCATAAGCACATCCGATCCGCATTAAAAAAGCAGCCATAGAATGTCCGGGAACCTTCCCCCACACCTTTCTTAGCCAGGGCTGCTTCTCGGCAGGGTAGGACAGCCCCACCAGAGAACTGGAGACTCCTCCGGTGGGCCTTGGCTTCTCCTTAAGGAGAGTTCATAGTGCCGAGGTGAGGCCATGATGATGATAGAGGCCACAATCTGCTTAGTTTTCTGTTACTTGGAATGCAAGCGCAAGTGTGCAGCCAGCCACCCACCCACTCACAGGCCGCAATACTAAACTGCCAGATTTCTGGGCAGCTGCTTGCACTTGAAATATGGCCTTTTAGGCTCATGGAGGCGGAAGCTTTACACAAACTCATGCCGGCGGTGGCCGGGTGTCCATACTCGGTCCCCAGCCGCCTCTATTTCTCCGGGTATCGTCTCCGCCTTCCACAAGCACGGGTCCCACAACATTACCCGTGCCCTCCCCAGTGCACTTACTGGAAGGACCGCCTAACCACAAACACGTGGACAGGTGAATGTGGCCAGGGACAGTATGGAGCCAGTTCAGAGCTTTTTTTGCTGAGTTGTATTTAGCTCGGTGAAAGGACTAGCATAGAGGGAAACCGTATCTACTCTGGATGTAATTTCTTCCAGGAAGTCCTCTAATGCAGTTTGTTGCAGAAGCAATGGCAGCCCGTTCAACATCAACTCGCACTTGTCGGTGGTGCTTTGACACACACACATCTTTCTTTGCACATTTAATTTCATGACTACAGAGTTGGGCAATGGCCTGATCTGCAATGCAGTTTGAGAAATAACATGCATAAGCATGTCCGATACGCATTAAAAAAGCAGCCATAGAGTGTCCGAGAACCTTAGCCAGGACTGCTTCTCGGCAGGGTTGGACGGTCCCACCAGAGAATCCTCTGGTGTGCCTGGGCTTCTACCTCAGGAGAGTTCATGATAGCGCTAACTTTGCAGTTGCTATGGGGCTCTTGAGTGGGGGAGAAAGGTGAGCCCTCAGAATCAAATCCTCTGGTGGGCACAATGTTTTTCAATCTGAAGAAGCTTCTCATTGGAAGTTGTATTTCACCACAGCCATATTCTTTAGCTCGGTGAAAGGACTGGCATAGAGGGAAACCGTATCTACTCCGGCTGTCATTTCTCCGTCACCAGGTTCCTCCCATTGTCACACACGACCATGCCTGGCTGTATGTTCAGCGATGAGAGCCACAGATCAGGCTGCTGTGTTACAGCTTTCAACAATTCTGCAGTGCTGGGCGGTTTTTCACCTAAGCATTAATCATGTTATCTTCAGCACAGCCTGTTGCCGCTTGGCCAAGGCAGTGCTGCAGTGCTGTCAGCTTGGGACTGATGTGGTCATTTCGGAGATGGAGGAGGAGGTGCAGGAGCTGAACAATGTGATTACATTGAGGTTAAATTGGTGACGCTGTTTTTTATACTGAAGAAACATCCTATTGTTTTGTTTTTTTTACGTTATTTCTTAAGACAAATGCATTCACTGGGAAATGTCATTTTACCATTTTACAACCTTATCTGGCAATGTGGTCTGTGACACATCATCAGACACATCCTGTTTTATTTATGATGGAGGGACTCTGAAAGTCATAAAGCCTATTTTTATAGGGCCATAAGACGGCCCTTACTATTCTTAAAAGGCCAGCAGTCGGCCCTCGCTATTGTTAGAGAGCCATCAGCCGGCTATGCTTTGTTGTTCCCATTATTAACAAGTAGGTCTCCTATACTGTTATTGCATATCCAGTGACTGCAAGGGCTGCCAAAAATTCGGACGCAACCCAATACCCCTTTGAAGAGACATAGAGGAGGGTCTCAGTAAAAAAAATGTTCCCATTATAAAGGAGCGGGTCTCCTATAGTGGTAATGCCCATCCTGTGACTGCAAGGGCTGCCAAGACTTGGGAAAAACCCCACTAAGAATTTATAGACACATAGAGCAGGGCTACAGTAGCGACAAATTCCCATTAGAAAGGAGAGAGTCTGCTATACAGTTATAGGGTATGCAGTGAGTCCAACGGTTGACCAATTTTAGGAAAAACCCCACTAAGAATTTAAAGACACATAGAACAGGGCCACAGTAACGACAAATTCCCATTAGAAAGGAGAGAGTCTGCTATAGTGTTGGCCTATGCAGTGAATGCAAGGGCTGCCAAATTGGGGGGCACTCCAATGCCCCTTGGAAGAGACTTAGAGGACCTCATAAAAAAATGTTCCCATTAGAAAGGACCGGGTCTCCTATACTTGAAATGCCCATGCACTCACTGTATTGGCTGACAAACATTTACCCCTGGGGGGTATACATGAACATACTGTATAATTTTTTTTTTACGGGCATCATAAACACCCTTTAAAAAAATTATATGGGTGTTGCATCACGCACCCTGGTGATATGGTGGTGGAGAATGAGGAGAAGGAGGAGGACAAAAGCAAATAGCCAAAATCAGGAAGTGTATACCCATGTGTGGGTGTGAAGAGGTGCATGGGAATACACCTCCCAAAAAAAGACACTGGATTTGAGTTTATGTTACGCTGCTATCATTCCGTGGTGTTGAGAAGTCTGGCCCAATCCAGCCCTTGTTCATTTTTATAAGAGTCAGCCTGTCAGCATTTTCAGTTGACAGGCGGAAGCGCTTATCAGTTATAATTCCACCAGCGGCACTAAAAACCCGCTCTGATAAAACGCTAGCGGCAGGGCAGCCCAGGACCTCCAAGGCGTAGAGAGCCAGTTCATTCCACGTATCCAGCTTGGATACCCAATAATTAAAAGGCACAGAGGAATCACGGAGGACGTTGGTACGGTCGGCAAGGTACTCTCTCAGCATCTTCCCAAACTTTGCACTCCTTGTGAGAGTACACCGCACTTCAGAGCCTGTGCTATGGGAGGGTCTGAGAAAACTGTCCCAGAACTTTGACAGTGTTCCCCTGCCTCTGCTGGATTGCATTTGTGACTCTCTCGCCTGTACTCCTTGGTTGTCCAGCGAACTTTGACCTCTGCCGCCTGCGTTTTCAGATGAGAATTTTTTTAATAGTTCCGCAACAAGGGCCTTCTGGTACAGCCCCATTTTTGTAGACCTGTCCGCCTCAGGAATAAGAGATATAAAGTTCTCCTTGTATCGTGGGTCTAGAAGTGTCACCAACCAGTAATGACTGTCACCCAAAATTTTGAGAACGCGAGGGTAATGGGAAAGGCAGCGTAACATAAACCCAGCCATGCGTGACAGACTGCTAACAGGCAAGACTTCCATGTCCTCACCAAGAGGATGACTGACCATGCGCTCCTCCTCCTCCTCTCTGTCCTCTGGCCATCCACGCTGAACAGACGGTATGACAGTTGTGCAGGTATTACCGTCAATAGCGCATGAAACTAGCTCCTGTTCTTCCTCCTCCTCTTCCTCATTTTCACCCAATCCACGTTGGGATGAGATGAGACTGGGCTGTGTGTAATCACCCTGTATGGTTTCTTGCTCCATCTCATCGTGCTCCGCCTGCAATGCATCCTCTCAGAGAGCATTTCAGAAGACAGAGAAGCGGGATGGTGACGCTAATTATGGCGTCATCGCCGCTCACCATCTTGGTGGAGTCCTCAAAGTTTTTGGAGGATGGTACATATGTCTGACATCCATGTCCACTCCCGAGGTCTTATGTGTGGAGTGTGAACTGAATACCGACGGCCTTGTTGATGCTGGTACTCAACAACTGCCCTCTTCTGCTCACAAATCCTTCCCAACTTATGCAGTGTAGAGTTCCAACGCGTGGGGACATCACATACCAGTCTGTGAGCTGGAAGCTGCAAACGCTTCTGAAACACGGCAAGGGCAGCGGAAGCTGTAGCTGACTTTCTAAAATGGGCACACAGGCGGCGTACTTTAACAAACAGATCCGGCAGCTCCGGGTAGGATTTGAGAAACCGCTGAACCACGAGGTTAAGCACATGGGCCAGGCATATGTGAGCTCGCCTCGCCTCAGAGCCGCCACCAGGTTCCGGCCATTGTCACACATGACCATGCCTGGCTGTAGGTTCAGCGGTGTGAGCCACATATCTGCCTGCTCTTTCAGAGCTGTCCACAACTCTTCAGCATTGGGTGGTTTGTCACCTAAGCATATTAGCTTCAGCACAGCCTGTTGCCGCATGGCCGAAGCAGAGCTGCAGTGCTTCCAGCTTGTGACTGATGTGGTCATTTCGGAGATGGAGGCTGAAGAGGAGGAGGCTGAGGAGGATGAGGTGCAGGAGCTGTAGACTGTGGGGGCAACCCTGATTGACCTAGGGCCCGCAATCCTTGGCGTCAGGAGGACGTGTTCCGTCCCAAGGTCCGACTGGGTCCCGGATTCCACTATGTTAACCCAGTGTGCCGTCAGCGAGATGTACAGTCCCTGCCCACAAGCACTTGTCCACGTGTCCATGGTTAGAAGGACTTTCCCGGTAACTGCGTTGTTGAAGGCACGGCTAATGTTTTGTGTAATGCGGCACACCTGGAGAAATAGCAGCGGCTGGGGACCGAGTACCAAGGGACGGCCGCCGCCATCAAGTTGTGGAATGCTACCGTCTCCACGAGCCTAAAAGGCCACAGTTCGAGCGCAAGCAGTCGTGAAATGGGGAATTTAGTACTGTGGCCTGTGGGGCATTGGCTGCGTATTTGCGCTTGCGTTCCAAGGACTGGGTTATGGACAACTGAACGCTGCGCTGGGACAAGGACGTTGACGTGCTTCCTGATGCTGCTACTTGAGAGTGTGCAACGACAGGTGCAGGGCAGGAGGCATCTTCACATGCACCATGGACAGTGGATTGCCTTGCATGCACAACAGCGGAAGAAGCAATGGTGTCACCCGCAGACACTGTTCCTGGACACTGGGGTTCGGCCCACAAAGTCGGGTGCTTTACTGCCATGTGCCTGATCATGCTGGTGGTGGTCAGGCTGGTCGTTTTGCCACCCCTGCTGATGCTTGCGCTGGCAGGTGGTGCAAATGGCCTTTTTGGGGTTATCTGCAGAGTCTTTAAAAAACAACCAGACTCGGGAAGACCTAACAGTTGTACAGGCAACTTCCTTTGTGTTGGTGTTACGGGGAACGGTTGCCTGCCTTCTTTCTGCGACCACCACACTGATTCTTCCTGCCTGTTGGGGTGCTCTGCCTCCCTCCCCCTATGTGCTGCTGTCCTTGCTCTGCATGTCCTTCTGCCAGGTTGGGTCAGTTACAATATCATCCACAACCTCGTCTTCCACGTCCGCACTGTGGTCCTCCTCCTGACTTTCTGGCAATTGTGTCTCATCATCGTCCACCTCTTGGAACACTTTCCCACCATCGCCTTCGTGTGACCGTGGCTGCTCAAATATTTGGGCATCGCTACATGCGATCTCCTCTTGCCCAGCTTCAAGTGGACCGGGCGAGAGGCCCGAATCTATAAATGGGAAAGTAAACAGCTCTTCGGAGTGTCCAAGTGTGGGATCAGTTGTCTCTGGACACTCGACATGGTGGGAGGAAGGAGGTTTAGGGTGAGGAATATGTGGTCCAGACTCACAGCTACTGAGACTTGACCGTGTGGAAGACAAGGTGGTGGTGGTGGTGGTGGTGGCTAAGTGACTGGAAGTATTATCTGCTATCCAACCAATAACCTTTTGACACTGCTCTGTGTTCAATAGTGGTGTTCTGTGGTCCCCTATTAATTGGGACTGGAAGGTCGAGCGAGAAGATGTGGGTGTTTGTTGTGGCACAATTTCAGCTTGCTCACGGTCTCGGCCTCTGCATGCACCATCATCACCATCACGTCCAGTTCCCCGTCCCTTGCCACGTGCCTTGCCCATTTTAAATGGAGGACAATATCTTCCACGCTCACAACAAATGACTGAATTTGGAGCGAACTTATATGTGATCCGTGTGACGGACAAACCACAGTTTTAAATACCTGACCTGTAGGTAACTATTTTGAACAGCAAACTGGTGTCAATTGCTTCACTGACACACTGAAACAAATTTTTAATGAAGATCCGAAATGGCTGTATTTTCTGAAAACGTATATGTGATCCGTGTGACGGAGAAAACACAGTTTTAAATACCTGGCCTCTAGGTAACTATTTTGAACAGCAATCTGGTGTCAATTGCTTCACTGAAACACTGAAACAAAATTTTAATGGAGGCCAGAAATGGCAGTATTTTCTGAAAACGTATATGTGATCCGTGTGACAGAGAAAACACAGTTTTAAATATCTGGCCTGTAGATAACTATTTTGAACAGCAATCTGGTGTCAATTGCTTCACTGCCACACTGAAACAAATTTTTAATGGAGGCCAGAAATGGCAGTATTTTCTGAAAACGTATATGTGATTTGTGCGACGGAGAAAACACGGTTTTAAATAGCTGGATTTTTAGCGCTGTAATATGGAAAGGACCTGGCTGTATTCTGCAGTGCCAACAAGCAAATGGCGCAGAAAAACGGTGTTCCGTGGATTGCTTTTCAAGCAAATAATGAGGATTAAGATCCTAAAAAAATTATTACTGGCCCCTGAGACCTGGGCCTTTGTCTAGAAATATCTAACAGCAGCAGAAGGCAGAACTGGAATGGAGCCTCTTGTGCTATGTGCACTGCAGTCTGCTATATACCCTGCCTGCCTGCCTATATACACTGCCTGCCTGATATCTCTGCAGATGGATTAGTCCTCAAAAGGACTGTTTGTTGAGATGGATATGTGTCTCTAATATAGTCTGTACACATATGTGGCACCCCAGGTCTGGTCGCCACAGTGGCAGCAATGTCATGTCTGAGAGCAGGTGGGAGGTTCCCTGGTTGGGGACAATTAGCATGCAGCACCTCCTGCCTCAGTCCAGGGAGGGGAGAAACCTGCCCTTTATAAACTGGATCTGGGGCGGGGTTAGAGAGACCAGTTAGAGACAAGTTCCAGTGAAGTTGCAGATAGGGATAGGTCAGCAGCAGGCTGAGGAGTCCCTGTAGGCAGAGGAGGAACACGAGGCCAGGAGGGGAGCTAGCGAAGCTCATCCTGGCTAGAGACTTAGGCTGCGTGCCCACGTTGCGGATTACAAGCGTTTTTGCTGCGGATTTTCCACAGCGGAAACGCTTGTTAAACGCTAGGTAATCCGCACCCCATGGTCCCCAAGGGGATTCCGCATGTTCTATGCACATGCTGCGGATTTTTCCGCAGCGTTTATGCTGCGTACAAAAATCCGCAGCATGTCATTTAATTTTGCGGAAGCGCAGCGGAACTCCCGCCATTGACTTGCATTGAGACGCACAGAAACCGCGACTGTACATTTTTACAAGCGGCTTCTATGCGTCTCTATGTGCGGATGGTACCCAGTTCTGGAGGAGAGGAGACTCTCATCCAGACCTGGGTACCATTGTACCTGTAAAAAAAGAATAAAATAACAAATAAATTTTATACTCACCTTTCCGAAGGCTTCTCTTTGAATGCCAGCAGCGCTGAAGGACCTTCGGTGACGTCACAGTCATGTGACCGCAGGCCCTTCACCGCTCTGTCTCGCGATATGATGGCAGCCGGGAACCAGCCGGGAAGCAGCGCTGCAGCCACGCCGGGGCCTCGGGGCTGAGTATAGCTTTATTTGTTTTAATTTTTACGGTTCACACTGTATAAATCCATGCTGTTTGCATGGATTTATACAGTGTGACCTAGTTGTCAAGCACTTTCCAAGTGATGCTATCGCCTGGAAAGCGCTTGTCAATCTGCATGCGGAAACGCATGTGAATCCGCATGTGGATCTGCATGTATTCTGCAGGAAAAACGCATGCACAATCTGCATGCGTTTTTTCTGCCAGGGAGATGCAGAAATGCTGCAGAAATTTTCTGCTTCATTTCTGCATCGTGGGCACATAGCCTTACAGAGCCGGACACTGGAGTCCGAGGCAGTGAGGGTTATAAGCCCAGAAGCAGAAAACCACCACGCAGGGGACTTCAAGTCCTCTGGCCCAAGGAAGCCCGGAGGCTCAGCCACACGAGAGGGACCACTACTGCCCCGGAGGGGTGAGAAGTACGGAAGGCCCGAGTCACCAGTCATACGGGTGAGAACAACACGGTACACTCAGAGACGTGGGCTACCACTACACTACAGCGGGATAGCCAAGAAAGAGTGAAGTCAGCACGGTAGGCCTACAAACTCCGCCTGACCAGCGGGATTTCCCAGTTGCTCTCAGACTGACCAGGCCTCCATTGTTAACCTGTATTCTGGACGGGTCCTTTAATACCACCAACAGTAAAGACCCTGAATCGCATGACAGACTTTGTGTGGTTACTGCTGCTCCCGCGCACCATCACCACCAACATCCTTATTTTCTGCCCTGAGGCTATACTCCTCCCGTGGGGAGTTATACTACCCCCCAGCTGCACCCACAACACCAGCCTCAGCGGTCTGCCCTGCAGTGGCGGTTCACTCTGACCGCAATCCACGGGTGGCGTAGTCGGACATTCAGCATATAGACTGCCATTTGGGTTGACCACCCTGAGCCACGGGACCGGGTCCCCGCCACGCAAGGACTACAACCCCCAGCATCCACAACGGGTCCGGTTCCGGGTATCCCCACACACACACGGCCCAGGGGGCGCGTCACATACACTAACTAGAAACAAGCAAATCTCTCCCTAGCTCAGCAGCAGCTCTCCCTACACTGTCTGATTCCGGAGTGACTGTGACGAGCATGGCGGCGCCAGGTCTGATATAGACCTGATGACGCTGTGCGGCCAGCCAATCACTGTAATGCCACAACCAACATGGCTACGGCATTACAGTGAGTGGCAGGCAATCCCTGCATGTTCATTGGCTCTATAAAGAGCACCAAACATGCAGGGAAGAGACCCGAGCTCCCGCTGAGCAACCCCCGAAATACTCGGCGAGCGCCGAGCATGTCGAGCAGTGAGATGCTCGGGCGAGCACCGAGCAGAAGCAAACATGCTCGCTCATCACTAATAGGTACTCATGAGGTGAACATAATTTTACCTCTATACAAGTCACTAGTGCGACCACACTTAGAATACTGTGTACAGTTCTGGTCTCCGATGTATAAGAAAGACATAGCTGAACTAGAGTGGGTGCAAAGAAGAGCGACTAAGGTTATTAGAGGACTGGAGGGTCTGCAATACCAAGACAGGTTATTACTCTTGGGGTTATTTAGTTTGGAAAAACGAAGGCTTAGGGGTGATCTTATTACTATGTACAAATATATGAGGGGACAGTACAAAGACCTTTCTACTGATCTTTTTACTCTGAGGCCTGAGACAGGAACAAGGGGGCATCTTCTACGTCTGGAGGAAAGAAGGTTTAGTCATAATCACAGATGCGGATTCTTTACTGTAAGAGCAGTGAGACTATGGAATTCTCTGCCGCATGATGTTGTAATGAGTGATTCACTACTAAAATTTAAGAAGGACATGGATGCCTTTCTTGAAAAGTATAATATTACAGGTTATATATACTAGATTCCTTGGTAGGGCGTTGATCCAGGGAACTAGTCTGATTGCCGTATGTGGAGTCAGGAAGGAATTTTTTTCCCCAATGTGGAGCTTAGTGTTTTCCACATGGGTTTTTTTTTGCCTTCCTCTGGATCAGCATGTTAGGCTATGGGCTGAACTAGATGGACTTAGTCTTCCTTCAACCTTAAAATTTATGTTACTACGTTACTATGTTAACCTTCTTGGGTTAGATAAATCAGGAAGACAGTCGTTTCTAACACCACAAATCACCATAAGGAAAGAATTCAAGATCCTGGGACAGATTGGAGAGTGTGAACAGAAAGAGAAACTGTCTTAGGCTGTGTGCCCACGATGCGTTTTTAATGCGTTTTCTGCAGCGTTTTTGCAGCTGCGGAAACGCATTAAAAACGCATGGTAGAAGGGCAGCAATGTTCCCCAATGATAATCCGCATGTGCTGTGCCCATGCTGCGGATTTTTCCGCAGCGTTTATGCTGCGCTCAAAAATCCGCAGCATGTCCATTAATTTTGCGGAAACGCTGCGTTTTCGCAGCCATTGACTTGCATTAGAACGCGCCAATACCGCAAGACTGCATTTGTACTTGCGTTATTGGCGCGTTCTAATGTGCGGATGGTACCCGAGTGTGGAGAAGATGAGACTCTCCTCCACACCCAGGTACCATAAAAAAGCTGTAAAAACAAGAATAAAATAAAAAATAAAGATATTCACCTTCCGACGGCCCCCGGTCTCCTTCCCTCTGCTCGCGTGCAAGACTGAAGGACCTGAGGTGACGTCACAGTCATGTGACCGCAGGCCCTTCAGCGCAGTGTCTCGCGATATCCCGGTAGCCAGGAACAAGCCAGGAACGAACGCGGCAGCACACGCCGGGCCATCGGAGGGTAAGTATAGCTTTATTTTTTTATTTTTAATATTCTTTTACGGTCACACTATATAAATCCATGCCGGTTGCATGGATTTATATAGTGTGTCCTAGTTGTCAAGCATTTTCCAGGTGATGCTAAAATCGCCTGGAAAGCGCTTGTCAACCCGCATGCGGAAACGCATGTGAACCCGCATGTATTCCGCAGGAAAAACGCATGTACAATCCGCATGTGTTTTTTCTGCCAGGGAGATGCAGAAATGATGCAGAAATTTTCTGCTTCATTTCTGCATCGTGGGCACATAGCCTTATATGAACTTGTTGCACTTGATCGATGCAGGCTTACAGAAAGGCTACCAGCCAGATGAGATGGTTGAGGGGGTGGTCAAAGCGATGAGACCAGGACTGAACCTCCGTAGTATGCTAGAAATGAATAGTCAGTTGACCTTTCAACAGCTGAAGATGATGGTTTTAAAAGGGCACTATAAAGAAGAGAGTACTTCAGAATTGTTCCACTGATTAACCTCTCACAGAAAAATAATGAATCACCCCAAAGTTTCTTGTTCAGAGCAATTGAATTGAAGGATAGACTGTTGTTTGCATCCAGAGATGTAGAAGTGGAGAAGTTTGATGCTGGATTAGTCCAGAAGAAGTTCTTGAGATCATTGGGAATGGGGTTAATCAGCAAAGACATCAAATTGCAGCTGAAACGGTACCTAGAAGATCCTGGCATTCTGGACGAAGTCCTAATTGAAAAAATTAATGAGGCAGCTAGTTTGGAGTCAGAGAGCAAACAAAAGTTAAAAAAAGGCTCTGTTCCTAAAATCACCAAAATGAGTCAGCTGAAGTTGGAGACCCCTGGTGGCCAATCCGAAGATCATCATAGAGACCCTCCAGTGCCATCTCCGAGAGAGAACCAGAAATCAACCACAAAAGAGAAGACCGCCAGCGATGACTGGGAGGAAGTAATAGGAGAACTGCAAGCCAAGTTGATTGAGGTGAAAAAGTTGATTAGTTCCAGGCCAGAACCTGTGTCCTTCAGACCCAGGAGTGGGTTCCAAACAAAAGATACCCAGCTTGTGAAGCATGCCGTTCATCAAATCAGAGTACGGTGTGTGTCCACTGCCTAAGATGTGGTGAGGAAGGACATTATGCCAAGGAATGCTAATGGTCACCGGCGTTTGGGTTAAAAGACAGGAGGTTGCCAGTGCGGGGCGACTGGTAACCGCGACACGGAGGAGGCCACAGAAGCAAATCTAAATCTAACCCCAGAACAGCGCATGAGGTAAAACGGCTGCATCAGTACTATCCCCAAGTGTGTTCCCGTCTACAACAGCTGCAAGAGAGACAGGGGCATCAGTTTCTTAATTCCCAGTGTGGAGGTCAAATGATGTACTTCTGGGAGGAGGATTCCTTGGTCAGTAAAGAGAGCCTCATCAGCCTAATCGGTGAATGGTGCTTTATACAGTGGCAGCTAGATGGAGTCCTGGTAAAAGCACTGTGGGACACAGGAGCCCAAGCGAGCCTTTTAAATGAAGAATGGAGAAGATGCTACCTGCCACATACCTGCCTTCGGTCGCTAAAAGAACTCTTAGGACCAGTGGAACTCCACGACAAAGCTGTCAACCAGACCGAAATTCCTTTCATAGGCTGGGTGAAAGTGACTTTCCCACTGAGGGCCACAAAGAACAGCAACACCATTGAGCTTTTGGTACCTTTTTTCGTGACCAGTGATCACAACATCGCAGTGGATCCTATCCTTGGTTATAATGTAATCAGTGAGGTCATCACGAAACACAAGTCAGGGACGCTGGTGGTGGATGCAATTGCCACATCGCTTGCCATACCCAATTCCGTGGCGGAAAATGTGATTCATAGAGTAAAGAAAGCACAATACAATGGACCTAAAAGAAGTCAAGGTAGGCTGGCGCCCAACCATCATTCCTGCAAACCAAATAGTGGGAGTGAGGTGTGGAGTCCGGGTAGAACCGGTATGAAAAGTCTAGAAAAGACTGTTCGTGCCAAAAGACTCCTCAGAACTTCCGTAAGGCCTAGTTCAAGGTGAGACTGTGCTTACGATTTCTACTGGTGGGTTTGCTCGAGTGACAGTACCGGTGATGAATACTACGAAACACGAAATTAGACTGGATCCAAAGACTGTGTTAGGTCACATTGAAACTGTTAAAACGGTATATCCAGCCAGTGTCAGACCGGCCCAGGGGTCTACCGTGAATTCAGTCTCCCCACCAAGGAACAGGAGTTGCCCATTGGAGGAAATTACACCACCCACCTCGGGGTCCTGGAATCCCCCAGTACCCCTGGAACACTTGTGTGCTGGAGATCAAGCGGTAGCAAAACAAATGCTCAGAGAAGAGTGTCTTGCACTCTCCAAAGATGACTCTGATATAGGCTGTATCCCATCGTTGCAGTTGAAAATCAATTTCAAAGACATGACCCCAGTAACCAGAAGTTACATGTCTGTGCCGAAACCATTACAGCGTGAAGTGAAAGAGTATTTACAAGACCTAATCAACAGAGGCTGGGTCCAAAAGTCGAAGTCGTCTTATTCCTCCCCTATTGTTTGTGTTAGGAAGAAGGACGGTACGTTGAGACTCTGCTGTGATTACCGGGAACTAAACCAAAACTCAGTACCTGATCGGCACCCGATACCAAAGATTCATATGCTGGATAGCCTAACAGTAAGTACCTAGTTCTCTGTCCTCGATCAGAGTAAAGCATATCATCAAGGGTTTGTTGAAAAGTCCAGTAGACCTATGACAGCATTCATTACACTGCGGGGTTATATGAGTGGATCCACATACCGTTTGGGCTCAGTTCAGCTCCAGCAGAATTCCAGAGGGGCATGGAGACATGTTTAGAAGGATTGAGGGACGATATCTGCCAGCCGTACTTGGATGACAATGTGGTATACAGCAAAACCTACCGGGAGCATGTTGAAGACGTGAGGACCATATTACAGCGGTATCAACAACACAGAGTTAAGTTGTCCCCAAAGAAGTGTGAACTGTTCAAAAGGCAAGTCCGATTTCTAGGGAAAATTGTGTCCAGAGAAGAATATATCATGGACCCTGCAGAAATCGATCTGGTACTGGCCTTAAAAGACAAGCGGCCCTCTACTGTCAGGGGAGTTGAGGCAGATATTAGGATTCCTCTCCTACTATCGTACTTACGTTCAGAACTTCTCCAGGATTGCCGCCCCACTATACCTCCTCTTGGGGAGGACGACAGAGTAAACAACACCCACGGAGAAAAAGGCGGGTAGGACCGGGTTTAAACGAAACAACGCCGTTTCATCCCAACAGCCCATTCTCTGGACAGCAGACCACCAGGAGTTATTGGAAGAACTAGTAGACTACCTGGTAAAACCAACCATCTTGGGATAACGTGATTTCAACTTACCGTTTGTTCTTCATTGTGACGCTTCTCAAGTTGGACTGGGAGCTGCCCTGTATCAGCATCAAGATGGAAAATTGTGAGTCATCGGTTACGGTTCTAGAACGTTGACACAGAGAGAAGAATTATCATCTACATTCCAGAAAATTGGAGTTCCTGGCTTTGAAATGGGCTATCTGTGAATGATTTAGAGATTATCTCTACTACAGCAAAGAGTTTGAAGTATATAGACAACAACCCTTTAACCTATGTCCCCACTACAGCCAAACTGAATGCAACGGGTCAGAGATGGGTTGCTGAACTAGCTGACTTCAATTACAGCATCAAGTACAGGCCAGGAATGCCACTAGAGTCTGAGGATTTCATGCAAGAATGCTCTGAGGTAGTCAATCTGGAAGCAATTGAGAGCACTACCCAAGCAGTACAAGCTTATCAAGAGGAAGACACACCATTGTGGGGTCCTTTGACAGTAGAAGCCACCATAAAAGAGAGAGAACAAGATGACCCCCTGTCTATTCAACAACTACCAAAAGGAAAAATCTGTAGAGCACAATGGGAAGATCAGATAATTGGTAGAATACTACTTTATGTGGACCAAAATTGGTTTCCAAGTAAACGGGAGAGAGATAATGAGTCACCATCAGTGTCTGTTTTAGTTAAAGAATGGACGAAGCTCTACCTCAGTGAAGACTGTATCCTGTATTGTAAAGGAGGACAAAATCGGCAGTTGGTACTACCCAAAGTATTCCGTAGGTTGGTCTTCAAAGAACTCCATGAAAACATAGGACACCTGGGAGTGGAAAGGACAACCAACTTGATCCGTGAACATGTCTTCTGGCAGTACATGCAGAGAGGTATTGAGAGGTACGTGACCAGGGATTGTGGGTGTTTGAAAGATAAACGTCCCAACATATCAACCCGGGCACCTATGGGCAACATCCAAACTACATATCCGTTTGAGATGGTCTCAATAGACTTTCTGTATCTGGAGACGTGCGAGGGTGGTTACAAATACATCTTGGTGGTGATGGACCATTTTACTTGATTTGCTCAAGCAAATGCACCACCAATAAAGCATGTCGAACAGCGGCAGAGAAGATCTTCAATGATTTTGCTTTGAGTTTTGGGTTCTCTTTGAGGTTACACCATGACCAAGGAAGAGAATTTGAGAACCAGCTCTTTGCCAAGCTAGGAAAGTACTGTAGAATTCAGAGACCCCACATAACGCCCTATCACCCAGAGGGTAATGGACAAGTGGAACGTTTTAACCGGACATTATTGTCAATGTTGCACACTTTAACAGCTGATGAGAAGAAAGACTGGAAGAGTTCTCTGTCAAAAGTGGTATATGCCTATAACTCTATAAAGAGCGATGGAATGGGTTACTCACCCTTCTTCCTATTGTATGGACGAATGCCAAGACAGCCAATCGACATCATGTTCGATAGTCGGGTGTCAGAGACTTATAGAACGTATCCGGAGTACGTTCGGAAATGGAAGGAACGGATGGCAGAGGCATACAACATATCATCTAAAGTGGTTATGCAAGGACAGAGCAAGAGTAAGGAGTACTATGATCGAAAATGTTATGGAGCAGAATTGGCACAGGGAAGACGGGTGCTAGTCAAGAACATACGTGAGAAAGGCGGTCCAGGAAGAAACTCCTGTGACCGAAGAACCCGTGGTATCTGATGAACAACCCACAAGGAGGATGTCAACTCGAGAAGTGAGGAGGCCCGTGATGCTGAAGTATGAGACACTTGGTAAACCAAGTCAAGTGCCAAGGACTGTCGACTGGAAACAGGTGGAATTCACCACAGAGAGGCAGTATGGAAGATGTTGCCTGGTGGAAATACTTGTTTTCATGCTTTGATTTTCCTTAAAAGACTTTGTAGAAATAAAGAACTGTTAAAGCCTAGTGAGAGCTAGTTGAAGACGTACGAAAAGCTCCAGCTGAAGAGATGCTGATTGTTTTAACTGTATTAATTGTTTATTTCTTAAAGGTGTCCTACAAGAAAAAGGTTGTAAGAATAGGTTATCAATGTTTATGAATGTTATACCAATTTGACAATGCCAATTTGTATATAAAGTTAATCAACTTTCACCATTGTCTCAGAATTGGCCAGATTGATCAATTAAGATGAATGTCGAGGACGACATTCAAAATGGAGGGAAGAGTGTGACATGCAGAAGTAGTGCTGTTGCTTCAAAAGCATCCAGCAACTATTAGAAGTAACACAAACACAGGAGACAGGAAGTGTGGTGCTCCAGAAACATCCATCAACTTCCATTAACACAGTCACAAGAGACAGGGAGTGGTTAGCAGAGCCCCAGGGGGATTGTGGGGAAGTTGTTTACTGTCTGGCTGGAGCCGAAGAGAAAGGTGGTTTGTGATCTGTATCTCACAGAAGGCAAGTGTTATGATCTGCAACAAGTACTAAGGAAAGATAGGGGAAAGCTGTCCCTACAGTAAGACTAAGCTGAATCCCTACGATGAAGCGGGCTGACTGTTCCTAGCGAACAGACTAGCCTTAGTCCTCGGCTAGACTGAACGAAGACCTATAGCATAAGGGAGGGGTCCCTAAAAGAACTAAGGACTGGGACAAAAATGGGACACCTCCTAAACAGAGAAGTTGTTGCAGAACACAAAAAGACAAACTGACAAAAAGGTACTAGAGGTCCCAGAAGGACCAAGCGAACTGACAGAGAAAGGCACCGAAGCACCTGGCTAGAGAAACAGTCAAACACTGAAGTCCAGCACAGCCAAAAGGGTGGAGTTGGAATATAAAGGCAGATGGTCAAGTGATCGCAAAACACAAGATGGAAAAAACAAACAGGAGGGTTCTAACAGTACCCCCTCTTTTATGAGGATCCTCCGGATCCTCCAGGCCCAGGCCTATCAGTCAACCCCTTGTGGATAGCTTTAACAAGCCTAGGAGCAGAGACATCATCCGTCCTTACCCAGGAGTTGTCTTCGGGACCGAAACCTTTCCAGGAGACAAGATACTGTAATCTCCCTCTATGCCATCTAGAATTCAAGGTAGGAGAAATTTCATATTCGCCGTCTTCGACCACAGGAGGAACTGTAACAGTGGCATCCCTATATGATACATCAGCCTTTTTCAACAAGGAAACATGAAACACAGGATTAATCTTTCAGGAAGTAGGGACATCCAACCTAACAGCAGACGGGTTAAAAACTTGAAGCACTTTAAATGGACCCACAAACTTAGGACCCAGTTTTTTAGAGGGAATCCTCAACCGCAGTTTCTTTGAGGACAACCAAACCATGTCACCCACAGTAAACAAGTCCTCCTTACGTTTCCTGTCAAAATACTTCTTGGACTTCTTGTTAGCCTCTTGAAGGTTGCAACGTACATTAGTCCAAATTCTCTCCAAATTCTCCTCCTCCGGCACCGCCGACCCCAGTTTGGAGAACGAACCAAAAGACGGATGTCTACCACTACAACAAGAAAAAAGGAGAACACCCAGCAGAGGAGGAGGTATGATTGTTAAGAGCAAATTCTGCGAGAGGCAGAAACTCAGACCACACCTTTTGATTGTCCGCTACAAAACAACGCAAAAGCTGTTCAACATCCTGGTTCTTTCTTTCAGTCTGTCCATTAGACTCAGGATGATAACCAGACGAAAATGACAAATGGACTCCCAACCTGTCACAAAAAGCACGCCAAAAGCGAGCCACAAACTGAGGTCCTCTATCAGAAACAATATCCGTGGGAACGCCATGGAGCTTGACAATCTCCTTAACAAACGCCTTAGCGAGTGTCTTGGCGCATGGCAACTTAATGAATGGAACCAAATGACACATCTTACTAAAACGGACAACGACCACCCAGATGACAGTAAAACCCTCGGACACGGGAAGATCAGTAATAAAATCCATTGTGAGATGCGTCCAAGGCGCACTAGGAACCTCCAGAGGGCAACCCTGCAGCAGCAGTATGTGAAGCCTTTGACCTAGCACACACAGTACATTGACGCACCCACTTGATAACTTCTGCCATCCAGGCCACCACAAACTGCGACTGATAAGTCTCTTAGTCTCCGAAATTCCTGGATGACCTGCAAACCGAGACTCATGACACTCCACAAACAAATCTCTCCTCAAAGCTCTAGGCACAAACAATCTCCCATGGGGAGTGTTAGAAGGAGCATCATCTTGAGCTTTCAGAATCCCATTCTCCAAAACGGAGTCCAATGCCGCCACCACAACTCCTTTCTGTAAAATGCTCCCCTCCTCCTCGGCACCGACCGTAGGAGAGAAGCTGCGAGATAAAGCATCGGCTTTAACATTCTTAGTACCAGGGATATAAGTAACAGAAAAATGAAACCGAGAAAAAAAAATGCCCACATAGCTTGACAGGCATTCAAGCGCTTGGCAGCATCCAGGTAGATCAAATTCTTATGATCTGTGTGCCTCCCAAAAAATGACGCCAATGTTCAAACGCGAGTTTAATAGCCAGCAACTCCCGATTTCCAACATCATAATTCAGTTCGGTTTCCGAATTTTTTTTCGAAAAGAAGGCACAAGGATGTACTCCATCCTTGTTCTCCTGAGACAAAACTGCTCCGACCCCCACCAATGAAGCATCGACCTCGACCAAAAAAGGCTTGGTCTCATCAGGCTGCATAAGGATAGGGGCAGAACTGAACCTCTCTTTGAGATACTCAAACGCTTCAATGGCCTCAGTAGTCCACTGGGCCGCATTCGCATCTTTTCTGGTGAGATCGGTCAGAGGCTTAACAATTATAGAAAAATTCTTAATGAATTTCCTGTAATAATTGGCAAAACCCAAAAATCTCTGTAGAGATTTCAAACCAATAGGCCTAGGCCATTCCTGCACAGCCTGAACCTTCACCGGGTCCATCTCAAAGCCCTCGCTGGAGACAATGTAGCCCAAAAAACTAATTTTCTGCACAGCGAACTCACATTTCTCCAGCTTAGCAAAGAATGAATTATCACTCAATAACTGCAAAACTTCACGAACACTCTGCCAATGGGACTCTAAATCTGGTGAATAAATCAAAATGTCATCCAAATACACAACCACATTCTTACCAATCAAAGGTCTCAGGATGTCATTAATAAGGTTCTGAAAAAATGCAGGTGCATTGGTAAGACCAAAAGGCATCACCAGATTCTCAAAATGACCTACCGGAGTGTTAAGAGCAGTTTTCCATTCATCACCCTCCTTCACTCGTAACAAATTGTATGCCCCCCGGAGATCAATTTTAGAGAACCACTTGGCCCCCACCAACTGGTTAAACAAGTCAGAAATTAACGGCAATGGGTAGGAATTGCGTACGGTAATCTTATTAATTTCACGAAAATCCAGACATGGACGTAAACCCCCGTCCTTTTTTTTAACAAAGAAAAATCCAACTGCCACAGGCGACTTAGAAGGTCTAATGTGACCAGCAGCCAGGCTAGTCTGTATGTACTCCTCCAAGGCCTTTCTTTCAGGAATAGTCAGATTAAACAAGCGATTCTTGGGAAGAGTGGCTTCAGAAACAAACTCAATGGCGCAATCATAATCCCTATGAGGAGGTAAAACTTGCGACTCATCCTCTGAAAAAAACCTCCAAAAATCTTGAATAGGTACAGGTAATTCCCTTTTTTCCACAGCCGCAATGCGACTATTACAACATTTATCATAGCACTTCGGACTCCAAGACTTAATCACATTAGTAGACCAGTCCAGCAAAGGATTGTGCAGTTTTATCCAAGGCAAACCTAAAACGACCGGAGAGGGTAAATTATCTAATATAACCAAGTCCAAAATTTCTTGGTGAACTCCATTGATAATGAGGGGAAATGCAGCAACCTTGTGAGTAATACATTTCAAGGGAGTGTTATCAATTGCAATCACAGAAATAGGTGATGTCAAAGGTTTGGATTTCAATTTAAGGTTTTCCAAAAACCCTTTATCAATCACATTAAGTGTTGAACCACAATCCACAAATACCTGAAATTCAATCAAATTTCCCTTCAAAGTAGTACTCCCAGAAAGAAATACTCCTGCAGAGCGTAAACAAGCTATATGGGCGTAACTGACTTTTTTTTTTCTTTACTTAAACAAAGCTCACAATACTTAATCAAATGGTTAGCTTTACCACAATAAAGACACAATCCCTCGGCGAACCTCCGGTCTCTTTCCTGAGATCGAAGTGACATCGCCCCAACCTCCATCGGTTCTCCGCCGTCAGAGCAGATTTTCTGGGGACTAGGACCTGACATTACAGGAGTCTTTACCTCATTCACCCTGGACCTCAGTCTCCTGTCCACACGAACAGCTAACTGCATGGCATCCTGCAGAGTCTCAGGTGCGGGGAATGCAATTAGCAGAACCTTAACCCTTTCACTCAGACCAGCAAGAAATAAACATTTAAGCGCAGGATCATTCCATTTGACTTCTGAAGCCCATCTCCTGAAGTGTGTGCAATAATTTTCAACATCACCTGACCCCTGATTCAAACGCCTGAGTTCTGCCTCAGCTGATGAGATTCTATCAGGATCGTCATATAATAGCGCCATAGCAGAAAAAAATTCTACTACAGACCTTAAACATGGATCATTAGGTTGGAGAGAAAAGGCCCACCCCTGTGGTTCATTGCGCAAAAGTGACATAATAAAACCAATGCGCTGTGATTCATTCCCAGAGGACCTTGGTCTCAAACGAAAATATAACAAACAAGCATTTTTAAAGGAAAAAAAACCTTGCTGTTTAACATAAAAAACATCAGGCAGTCCTACCTTGGGTTCCACAAAATGCGCTCCAGAACAGCTACTCATGTGTTGCTGTAGCTCGGCCTCCTCCAGAGACAATCCCTGCAAGCGTTGAGCCAAACCCTGGACGAAAACCATACTGATCCCCGAATTTCTTTCCTTTTAGTTTTTTGGGCTGGACGTACTGTTATGATCTGCAACAAGTACTAAGGAAAGATAGGGGAAAGCTGTCCCTACAGTAAGACTAATCTGAATCCCTACGATGAAGCGGGCTGACTGTTCCTAGCGAACAGACCCGACTTAGTCCTCGGCTAGTCTGAACGAAGACCTATAGCATAAGGGAGGGGTTCCTAAAAGAACTAAGGACCGGGACAAAAATGGGACGCCTCCTAAACAGAGAAGTTGTGGCAGAACACAAAAAGACAAACTGACAAAAAGGTACTAGAGGTCCCAGAAGGACCAAGCGAACTGACAGAGAAAGGCACCGAAGCACCTGGCTAGAGAAACAGTCAAACACTGAAGTCCAGCACATCCAAAAGGGTGGAGCTGGAATATAAAGGCAGATGGTCAAGTGACCACAAAACACAAGATGGAAAAAACAAACAGGAGGGTTCTAACAGCAAGGGAACAGAATTCAGGTCAGGAGGGAAGCTAAACACAGGTCAGATATACTCCCTGAGCTAACAGTGTGGATTATTTTTGGGCAGAAAGATAAGGATTGGAAGGAATCGTGTCATAGGGATCATCTCCCTCATCAAACCCTCCCCCCTCCATCTCCATGCAGGATAAAAAATGCTGTGTACTATTGAGTCCTTGTGAAGGAAAAGCCTGTGGTTGTGTATACATAGAAGTGTGTTGCTAAGAGATCTAATCTGTGCTGAATTATGCTACTGAAGAGAATGACGTTACTGTGCCTGCTTTATTAACCTGTACTGTAATGAAGATTGTGGCTGTAATATCCCTGAATTGCACTGGCCGTACTTCAGATTAAATTCCACTGTTAAACTGTTAAAAGAGGCTCTTGACAGATGTGTCTGGTGAGCAACTGAATCTATCGTGTGCCTGAGAGAAGCTGCAGCCTACGGTCTCCCTGAGTGATGGTTCCCTCAGGATTCCAACGAAGTCATGAAACCCGACTTGCCCTATCTGAATGTAGCGGCGTGCGTGTAACATAAAGACAGTAAACCCGCTGAATTCGGGAGGACAGGATGACTGTCTGAAGTGTATGGAGTCCTCCTGATTATGCTCCAACATCATCTAATGAATTCAAGTTATACATTCATGTGAATGGAGGAGTTGGAAGAAATGTCTGTCTAACAATCAGCTGAGCAATCACTGGAGAAGGACATCATGGTCGGAAGAATAGAAGGAATAAGGCGAAGAAGATCAGCATCCCAATGGCTTGATACAATCAAAATAATAACGGAGAAGAGGGTGCACCAATCTAGGATTGCACAAGATCGATTTTCCTACAGATCGTGCATTCATCAAGCCATAGCATGAGATCGAGCCGATGGCCGTTAAAAAACAAAAAACAAAACAATGAGCTGACAGAAATGCCCTATTTACAGCATATAAATACTAGTGACCCGCTCTGGAATTAATTGTTCTCCTATTTATTGAATCAAAGTGAATCTTTCATTTGGAGATCTTGTACATCTGTATCTGATAGTTGCTTCTGAAAGTTCATTAAAAAAAAGTTGAACTTTCCAAAAAGATTTACTATAATTTTTCTTGATTTTGTGGAAAACTCTGTGTCAGACTGAAATATCACAATTGAGAACTGTGAGAACATGTTCCCATCTTTTGCAATTAATTATTCTCTCTCAGTTTGTTCTCAGCTGACTCCCAATCAGTGCCATTGTTTTTGTTGGCAGGAAAGCACTTGCTATTTGGGTAGGGCTCGCCCATCTGCAGGTCGCTTGTTTGCTGAAATTAGACTCTGCAAATGTCTTCAATTATAAAACATTTTAGTCCAAAAAAGTTCCTTCACTTGATCCTCGCGATATATCACACAGACACAATCCACATTGAACCTAAACAGTGAATACAAAATTTGTGTCAGGCCTAGAATGACATGTTCTGCCACCCCAGGGCATGTTTTCTCACTTCTAAGATTGTACAAGTCAATGCATTGCATTTATATAAAAGAAAAGGTCTATATATGATTTATAGCTCAATTATAGTTTGGATCGGTGTTGTACAGATCAGTAATGCACCACCTATATGAATCCAATGGTTCATATTGCTAATCCATATGCAATATAATGAAGAAGCATATGGACGTCATTTCTCGTGGATTTGTATGGAATCTGTAAAAACTGTAATGCGTGGTGTGTTTCATTAGATGTCTTATTATGCACATATTGCAGCTATGGCACAACATGGCACCATACAAAGGTAGAGCATAGAGTGCCTACTGCTTTGTTATATGGACTATGTAATATGGACTATATTTGCTCTGCATGTCCAAGTACATATGGCTTTGCTGTACCTGTGAGGTGATAGCCTTGAAACAAAGCTCTGCATTGAGTCCTAGAGTGCTGGGATAGAAGGTTGAAAACTTAGGGATGTACACTAGACTCTCGCCTTTGTTGCCATTTTCTACATCAAGCCCTCTTTTTTAAGTATGTTACTGAAGTTAAAAGGATTCTTTCTTAAAATGGCATGCTCTTATAGGAAGTTCGGGCCAAATGGAAAAATCAAAACTGCACCCACTTGCAAATTTTTAATGGTAATATTAAATTCTGTACAAAATGCCTAGTTTGCACGCAGTACACTTTTAGACCCTAAAAAGATTTTCAGGATACATTTTTAATACAGATAGAAGAGCAGGTATTTTGAAATTCTAATTTTCCGGCACCGCCAAATTTTCACTTACACTCTATAGGTGAGAGACACAGAGAGAGAGAGGACCCCTCTAACCATAAGAGCTTATACTCTACAGGAGAGAGAGAAGACCCTCACTAACCACGAGAGCTTACACTCTACAGGAGAGAGAGGACCCTCACTAACCATGAAAGCTTACACTCTACAGGAGAGAGAGAGTGGACCCTCACTAACCATGAGAGCTTACACTCTACAGGAGAAAGAGAGGGCCCTCACTAACCATAAGAACTTACACTCTACAGGAGAGAGAGAGGACCCTCACTAACCATGAAAGCTTACACTCTACAGGAGAGAGAGGACCCTCACTAACCATGAGAGCTTACACTCTACAGGAGAGAGAGAACCCTCACTAACCATGAGAGCTTACACTCAACAGGAGAGAGAGAGGACCCTCACTAACCATGAGAGCTTACACTCTACAGGAGAAAGAGGACCCTCACTAACCATAAGAACTTACACTCTACAGGAGAGAGAGAGGACCCTTACTAACCATGAGAGCTTACATGCTACAGGAGAAAGAGGACCCCCACTTATTATGAGAGCTTACACTCTAGAGGAGAGATAGGACCCTCTCTAACCATGAGAGCGTACACGCTAAAGGAGAGAGAGGACCCTCACTAACCATGAGAGCTTACATTCTACAGGAGAGAGAGAGGACCCTTACTAACCATGAGAGCTTACACTCTACAGGAGACAGAGGACCCTCACTAACCATGGGAGCTTATGTGAAATGCAGAAGTAGTGCTGTTGCTTCAAAAGCATCCAACAACTATTAGAAGTAACACAAGCACAGGAGACATGAAGTGTTGTGCTCCAGAAGCATCCAGCAACTAGAGGGGTTAACACAGTCACAGGAGACAGGGAGTGTTTTAACAGAGCCCCAGGGGGATTGTGGGAAAGTTGTTTACTGTCTGACTAGAGCCAAAGAGAAAGGTGGTGTATGATCTGCATCTCACAGAAGGCAAGGGAACAGAATTCAGGTCAGGAGAGAAGCTAAACACAGGTCAGATAATACTCCACACTGTTAGGTCAGGGAGTCTATCGGGCAGAAAGATAAGGACTGGAAGGAATCCTGTCATAGGGATCATCTCCCTCATCAAACCCTCCCTCCCTCCAGCTCCATGCTGGATAAAGAATGCTGTGTACTATTGAGTCCTTGTGAAGGAAAAGCCTGTGGTTGTGTATGCATTAAAACTGCGCTGTACTGTGCTACTGGATAGACTGTGTACTACTGTGCTGCAAAGGAGATTGTACTGTTGTTACTGGAGCTTGTTGCTCAAAGAGACACTTAAATTGCACTGGCCGCGCCTCATTAAATGTTACTGTTCTACCATTTCTGAGGACTCTTGTCAAATGTGTCTGGTCAGCAATTTAATCTATCCTGTGCCTGAGAGAATCTGCAGCCTATGGTCACCCTGAGTAACGGTTCCCCCAGGAATCCAACGAATTCATGTGACAGGTCTCACCCCTATCTGAATTTAGGTGGCGAACGTGTAACACTTACACTCTACAGGAGAGAGAGAGGACCCTCACTAACCATGAGAGCTTACAATCAACAGGAGAGAGAGAAGACCCCGATAACCATAAAAGCTTACACTCTATATAAGAGAGAGAGCGGACCCTCCCTAACGATGACAGCTTACACTCTACAGGAGAGAGAGAGAGAGGATCCTCACTAACCATGAGAGCTTACACGTTACAGGAGAGAGAGAAAGAAAACCCTGATAACCATAAGAGCTTATGTGGCACCCCAGGGGTCTGGTTTTCCACAGTAATGTAATGTTATGTCTGAGAGCAGGTGGGAGGTCCTTTGGTCAGGGATCCTGTGCATGCCACACCTCCTGCCCAGTCTTGGGAGGGGAAGAACTTCCCCTGTATAAACCCTGGGCTGAGGCAGGGTTAGTCAGTCAAGGAGAGTAGAGACAAGAAACAGTCACAGGAAGAAACAGCAGAAGCTCAGTGGGAGCAATACTACTACAAGTCAGGGGCTGGCAGCTGCAGAGCTCGCCCTGACTGAGAAGCTTTCTTACCGGACCCGGCGTCCGAGGCTGTGGGGACTAACTCTTACCCAGCAGCAGAAGCCGATCGGCAGGGGATTTCAGGTCCTCAGGCCCAGAAACCCGAAGACACGGTCACACGCGTGGGACCAGCACCGCCATCGTGGAGCGGAAGCCATTAGAAGGCCCCGAGTCACCGGCCATACGGGTGAGCACCACACGGTACACTCAGGGACGTGGGCTACTTATATCCGCTTCTAGCAAGGTAGCCAGAAGAGTACAGTCAGTTTGGGAGGCCTACAACTCCGCCTGGCCAGGGGAGATCCCATCTGCTCAAGGACTGACCAGGCCCCGTTCACTAGCAAGTACTCCGGGAGGGTCTATCGTTGTTACCAGTAAAGACCCTGAATTACACCGCACCGTCTCTGAGTGGTTCCTGCTACCCCCATCATCCACATCTGCTGCCCTGAGGCCATACCCCTCCCGTTGGGGGTTATACCATCTACGCTGCACCATCCATCCACCGGCCTCAGCGGACTGTCTTGCAGCGGCAGCTCCATAGCTGCATTCAACGGGTGGCGTAGTCGTCCTACATCTACCGCTGTTACATCGCCGCTCAGTTTGACTCCCTGGGCACGGACCGGGTCACCGCCACGAGACTACAACCCTCAAGAGATCCGGCTCCGGGTAAGCTCCCGCGTGCGCAACGCAGCGCGACACAGGCCCAGGGGCGCGTCAACTTTGGCGTAGTCGGCAGGATTTCGTGCCCGCAACCACCGGGTACTGCGTGCCTGAAAAAGAGACTTTTCAAACTTACCTGTGGTGAAGATTCCCGCCATCCGGCGCCATCTTCAGCCTTCTTCCCGCCATCGGTGAAGTTTCCCGCCATCCGGCGCCATCTTCTGCCTTCTTCCCGCCATCCGTGGAGTTTTCCCGCCATTGGACGCCATCTTGAGGACGCCGCGCGGGAAGAAGAGGGGCGTGGACTCCGAAAGCGCGCGAGAACTGAAGCCCCGCCTCACGTCCGGACGTTGCGTAAGGTCCTGGAAGGAGCCCAGCAGACGCCGACGTCACAGGAGCGCGACGGAAGGTCCTCAACCCTGACGATCCACTGCGGAGCCGCGGCCTACAGAACAGGATCATCGCAAGGTAGGCCACGGTCCATTAGGGGGGAGGAAGATGTCGGATACGGAGGAGAGCTTCACTGCCTCAACCCCCGCCAGCGCTACCGCTGCTGCAGTTATGCCCTTCACCATGCCCTATATCCCGGGAGCAGCTTGGCTACCCCAGTACTCAGGGGAGTCACATACCCTGCATGACTTTAGAGAAAAGCTGGATAGCCTCTTCCAGGTGTACCCCCTCACAGAAGAGCAAAAAGTGAGCATCCTGGTGGCCCAACTAACCGGGGCAGCCAAAAGGGAAGTAAAATCCTGGCCACCTGGGAGGAAGACTGTCGCAGGGATACTAACCCGGCTGAAGGACACCTTTGATACCCGCACCTCAGCCGAGATTAAGCTTAGATTCTACGGGTGCAAGCAGCGAGCGCATGAGAGTATAAGGGACTATGCACTAAACCTACAAGAGGCCCTGAGGGCCATTAAGCAGACCGACCCTGATGGAGTGGGAAACGAGGACAGGCTGTTGACCGAACAGTTTATAGAGGGACTGTATTGTAATACCCACCGAACCCAGTTACGGGCAATGGCCTTACAGGATCCCCATCTGGGCTTTGCACAGTTCAAGGACAGAGCCATCCGGGTGCTCCGAGAACCGGCACCGGGTGGCGTTGTGACCCACAAGCGCCCTGCTATCACTTACCACCAGGAGGCGGCGCCCTTGTCGGCAGGGCCTGTGGGAGCTGATGCGCAGGCTTTGGACAATGACCCGGCTCCAGACCTACACCAGCAGGTCCAAGAGCTAGCTAAGAGCGTTGCTGCGCTAACCCGAACTGTGCAGTCTTTACAGGCTTCCACCCCAGGGAAGATCCAGCTGGCATCCGGACCGGAGGACATCCCGTGGCGTCGACCAAGGAGGACCCCACCGGCCAGAGGAAGACCCAGTGACCGATACAGCGAGGACGGACGACCCATCTGCCGCCGCTGCAATCAACCTGGACATATGGCAAGGTACTGTTCTTTAAACGGGCACAACCTGGGGTAGAGGGCCAACCCCCAGGAAAAAGATCACCAGGCCCATCGAACTGGCGCGACAGATATGTGGGAGGACGTCCAGTCTTGCCTGTGGTACTGGATGGCATTCCCATGAGTGCCCTACTGGACACCGGGTCACAGGTCACCACCATCCCGTACGTGCTCTTTAAGCAGTACTGGAATGACTCGGATATTACCCGCTACCCTGACGACGACTTGAGTATCATCGCCAGCAATGGCCAGCCCGTGCCACAGATCGGATTTAAAGAGGTGACCATCAAAATCGGTAGAGTCGAACTGGCAGCACAGGGACTGATCATTGTAGATATTGACAAACATGAGAGTCACCCAAAAATAACTCTAGGAACTAATGTAATTGAAAATTGTCTTGCAGAGGTGATTTTCCTTTTACAGCAGGTTGCCAAGAACGCCAGCTCCGGCGAGCAGCGGGTGCTCCAGAAAGAGATCCGGTCACTGATGCGACGGCAACAGGTGGAACTCTCCGGCGGTGAGATTGGTAGCGTAAGAATGTGTGACCCTTTTCCTATTGCCATGCCCCCAAAAAGTGAAATGATGATTTGGTGCCGGGCAGCTATTGGTCTGAGAGATAGAGATTACCAGGCAATGGTAGAACCAGTTTACTCAGACAGTAGGCCCACCATTTTGACAGCACGGGGGGTGATCAATGTACGCCATGGGAGGGTGCCCGTTCGCATAATCAATATCGGGGAGAGGGAAGTGTACCTGCCCCGGTATGCCACGCTAGCCAAATTATATACCATCAACCAAAACTCTATACAGTCTGTGGAACCCTTGCCTCCATCTCACCCGGAGGACGGTAACGGCTCTAAGAAAGTAATGGAGGATTGGTGTCAGCAACTACACTTGGGAACTGACTCCACTCCCTCCCACCAGAAACAAGGAGTCTACCGGGTGGTTCTAGAGTATGAGAGAGTGTTTAGTAAACACCCGTTAGACTTCGGGCGAGTCAAGGGGGTAGAACACCGCATCCCCACGGGAGATCATCCTCCCATAAAAGAGAGGTATCGACCCGTACCCCCTGCACATTACCAACACGCCAAGGGGATGCTTAGAGACATGAAGGAGGCTGGGGTAATCCGGGATAGCTGTAGCCCCTGGGCAGCCCCACTAGTTTTAGTCAAAAAGAAAGACAACACTATGAGGATGTGTGTAGATTACCGGAAAATCAACCGTATCACACACAAGGATGCGTACCCTTTACCAAGGATAGAGGAGTCTTTGGCTGCTTTAAGATCTGCTAACTTCTTCTCCACCTTGGATCTCACTAGCGGGTACTGGCAGGTTCCTGTAGCAGAGGCGGACCGGGAGAAGACCGCATTCACCACCCCGATGGGACTTAGCGAGTTCACCTGCATGCCGTTCGGACTCTGCAACGCTCCGGGAACCTTCCAACGACTAATGGAGTGTTGTCTGGGCCACAGAAACTTCGAGACGGTCCTGTTGTACCTGGACGATGTCATCGTATATTCCAAGACGTATGAGGACCACCTGAAACACCTGGCGGAAGTGTTCGAAGCTCTGGCAAGTTACGGCCTAAAGGTGAAACCCTCCAAGTGTCACCTCCTGAAACCAAAGGTGCAGTACCTGGGACACGTGGTGAGCGCTGACGGAGTGGCTCCCGACCCTGATAAGATCACCGCAATTAAGGAATGGCCAAGCCCCTCCAGCGTAAAAGAAGTGCGGCAGTTCCTCGGGTTGGTAGGCTACTACCGAAGGTTTATTCCCGGTTTCACCAAAAAGGCAGCACCTATGCAGGACCTCCTGATAGGCCAGTCCCGGAAGGCCAAGAACCAGAAGCCGCCCTTCAAATGGGAGGAGCTGGAAGAAGAGTCCTTCCGCCAGCTGAAGATGGCCCTCACGGGGGACGAAATCCTGGCGTACCCGGATTATAGCCAGCCCTTTATTCTCTACACCGACGCCAGTAACATCGGGCTAGGAGCCGTACTGTCCCAGATCCAGCAGGGGAAGGAACGAGTAATCGCCTACGCCAGCCGAAAACTGCGACCCACCGAAAGGAACCCCGAGAATTACAGCTCATTTAAGTTAGAGTTCCTGGCCGTAGTATGGGCAGTCACCGAGCGCTTTAAGCATTACCTCGCTTCTTCCCGGTTCACCGTGTACACGGATAACAACCCGTTGACACACCTGGACACGGCAAGACTCGGTGCCCTGGAGCAGAGGTGGATGGCCCGTCTGTCCAACTACGAGTTCACAATCAAATACCGGGCAGGACGCTCCAATACCAACGCGGACGCCCTGTCCAGGATGCCCAACCTGCCGGACGGAGGAGAAGATCCGGAGGGACTGGAAGAAGTTGAACTCCCTGCGTTCCACCGTCTTGGGACTATCCAGTATTCCCACCGGGTAAGGAGTAAGCAGGCTGCTACGTTGAACCCCTTACCCCACTACAACTGGGCGGAAACGCAAGACAGCGACCCTGCCGTCCGACTGGTGAAGGAGATGCTGACTCGGCCGGAGGCTCGCCTTGAACCAGACGCTCCGGAGGAAGCCAAACAACTATGGGCAGAGAAGAGTCGACTGTTCCTTTACAAAGGGAAGTTGTGCCGCAGAATGGTTAACTCCCGGACGCATGAATTACTCTGGCAAGTAGTGGTGCCACGAAGAGACGCAGCCATGGTGATGGAGGCATACCACGACGGAGCTGGACACTTCGGGTGGAAGAAGCTGGAGTTCCTGCTGCGCGAGCGGTTCCACTGGGTAGGCATGAGGGGAACCATCGAGAAGTGGTGCAGAGACTGTGGCCCGTGCAACCTGAGAAGGAAGGACCGTGCCAGCCAGAAGACTCCCCTGCAGTCCATCGTCACCCGGCAACCGTTGGAACTGGTAGCCTTGGATCATGTAAAACTGACCCCAAGCAGAAGTGGCTACGTCTACGCGTTAACCATCGTGGATCATTACTCCCGGTTTCTGGTTGTCGTCCCCGTCAAGGACTTAACGGCTCAAACAGCAGCTAGAGCCTTCCAGCAGCACTTTTGCCGTCCACACGGGTACCCGGACCAAGTGCTGACGGACCAGGGACCTGCCTTTGAAGCGGAGGTCTTCCAGGAATTCTGCAATCTGTATGGCTGCCGGAAGATAAGGACGACACCCTACCATCCGCAAACTAATGGACTTTGTGAGAAAATGAACCAGGTGGTAATGGATCTTCTAAAAACGTTGCCCCTGGAAGAACGCAGTCTGTGGCCTGAGAAGTTGCCCGATCTGGTGGACCTATACAACCACATCCCGGTAGGTTCCACCAACTGTACCCCGGCTTACCTAATGAGGGCAAGACCTGGTAAGTTACCTGTTGACCTGGAAATGGGAGTCCTGACACCCGAGGACACTTCACCAGAAACAGACTGGGACACAGAGAGGCAGCAGCAGTACCGGAGAGTACAGGAGAGCGTGGAGCGAAGTCTCTGTCAGGCTAGGGAAAGACAAGAGAAAACTTACAACCAGTATGCTCCCGCTGTTCCCCTGGTACCCGGAGAGCAGGTCTTGAAGAGGAAGAGACGGCTTCACAAGTTGGATGACCAGTGGGAGAAGGACCCGTACACCGTACTGCCCTCAAGCCACGAGAACCCAAAGGTTTGTACCATCAGTAAAGACGGAGGGGAAACCACAGCCATTGTATCCCGGGACCACCTGAAGAAGTGTCCCGAACAACTGAGGAACCCTGAAGAGGAACAAGAAGACCATCGACCCGTAGAGGAAAGGGAAGATATGGTTAGTACTGTGCTCGGGGACTTCCCTCGGTCTTGGACTCAAGTCAATGGTGCAGTTGTGGTACCCGTACTCACCTTCCTCCAACCAGCATCCCAAGCACCTACGGAGCAACAGGTAGAGCTGGAAGAACAGCCGGTCCAGGAGGCAGAAGACTCCACACAAGCAGGACAGGAGGATCAACCCTCTGCTTATAGTGAGCCTGCCGTACCCCTAGTGAGACAAAGAGCCGGTAGACAGCTGCCCAGTTTACCCTTGACAGCTCCTACACCCTGTAGTTCAGGGCCAGACAGTCAGCTCCGTAGGTCCACTAGGGCCACTAGAGGCCAGTTACCCGCACGCTGGAGGATTTGAAGTGTATAAATTGTTTTATTTATGTTTATCTGTGTATTGTTGCTTGTGTATAATTTTGTGTTTCCAGTTATTTTTAGGAATCCTTGGTGGATTTACCGGGAATCCTTGTACATAGTTGGAGCGTAACCCAGGATGGACTAGAGACTGTTAAGGACTCGGGGTAGGACAGACCCCTACCTGGTTACGTCTCCCTGTTTTGGTGAAATGGACACCTTGCTTTCTTCAAAGACTACACCCGGTTACGGACATGCCGTGACCACCTTTATGTGTTTCTTCTTATTGTACTATTATTGTTGTTATATCTTGTTATGTTTTTTCTAAAATATGTTTAGTCCCGGAGTACTAAATTTCACTAGGGGGGAATGTGGCACCCCAGGGGTCTGGTTTTCCACAGTAATGTAATGTTATGTCTGAGAGCAGGTGGGAGGTCCTTTGGTCAGGGATCCTGTGCATGCCACACCTCCTGCCCAGTCTTGGGAGGGGAAGAACTTCCCCTGTATAAACCCTGGGCTGAGGCAGGGTTAGTCAGTCAAGGAGAGTAGAGACAAGAAACAGTCACAGGAAGAAACAGCAGAAGCTCAGTGGGAGCAATACTACTACAAGTCAGGGGCTGGCAGCTGCAGAGCTCGCCCTGACTGAGAAGCTTTCTTACCGGACCCGGCGTCCGAGGCTGTGGGGACTAACTCTTACCCAGCAGCAGAAGCCGATCGGCAGGGGATTTCAGGTCCTCAGGCCCAGAAACCCGAAGGCACGGTCACACGCGTGGGACCAGCACCGCCATCGTGGAGCGGAAGCCATTAGAAGGCCCCGAGTCACCGGCCATACGGGTGAGCACCACACGGTACACTCAGGGACGTTGGCTACTTATATCCGCTTCTAGCAAGGTAGCCAGAAGAGTACAGTCAGTTTGGGAGGCCTACAACTCCGCCTGGCCAGGGGAGATCCCATCTGCTCAAGGACTGACCAGGCCCCGTTCACTAGCAAGTACTCCGGGAGGGTCTATCGTTGTTACCAGTAAAGACCCTGAATTACACCGCACCGTCTCTGAGTGGTTCCTGCTACCCCCATCATCCACATCTGCTGCCCTGAGGCCATACCCCTCCCGTTGGGGGTTATACCATCTACGCTGCACCATCCATCCACCGGCCTCAGCGGACTGTCTTGCAGCGGCAGCTCCATAGCTGCATTCAACGGGTGGCGTAGTCGTCCTACATCTACCGCTGTTACATCGCCGCTCAGTTTGACTCCCTGGGCACGGACCGGGTCACCGCCACGAGACTACAACCCTCAAGAGATCCGGCTCCGGGTAAGCTCCCGCGTGCGCAACGCAGCGCGACACAGGCCCAGGGGCGCGTCACTTACATTCTACATAAGTAAGAGAGGACCTTGCTGACCACAAAATCTTACATGCTACAGGAGATAGAGGACCCCACTAAGCATAAGAGCTGACAGGAGAGAGAGAGGACATCATTGACCGTAAGAGCTTACATTGTACTCTATTGCAGAGAGAGGACCCCCAATAAGCAAAAGAGCTTACACTCAACAGACGAGATGGAAAGGGGACCCTGCTGACCATAAGAGCTTTATTTATCTAATTTGTACAATGTGATTTTCTTGATTTTTTTTTTGGATATTCTATCTCTCAATGTTAAAATTAACCTACCCTTAAAATTATAGACTGTTCATGTCTTTGTCAGTGGGCAAACTTACAAAAACAGCAAGGGATCAAATAATTATTTCCTTCACTATATAAGATATTAGGATCAACAGGTAATGGAGACAAACAATTGTTTATTTGGAATAATTATACTTTGTGGTGTACGGTCTTCTCATGTTGTTCTTTCTTGTCATCACTCAGATGGTGAAGCCATTGTTTGAATAACGGCTTGTTTAAAGTGTCATTCCTCACCTACTTTCTATATTCCTGAGTATTTTCAAACTGTTTTAATTGTGTATTGGTTCCTTCTGTAGTAGAATATCTCCGATTGCCTCCGCTGCTACATAATAAAGCAGTCTCTCAGTCAAAACACTGCATTGTGACAGCTCTTCAGTGAGTGAACTTTGAGCCACTCACTCGGCACTTACAGAGTCTTCAAAGAAGAAAAAGGCATAAAAACACCACGGCTCATGGTTCTCGTAATGTAACCATATCATAACATAGCAACAAGATTGAATAAACTAAAAAGGGTTATCCATGACAAAAAATAATCTTGGAATTTTTTTCACAATATAAATATTTTATTAAATATTTATATTAGAGACACATTTAAAGTTTTTTTTTTAAAGTGAACAACTAATTTAAAAGGAACCTGTCAGGCTGGATAATGCTATTAACCTGCAGATATAGGGTTAATCTGCAGGTTAATAATGTTATGGAAGTGCTGGGCTGCTGTACTGACAGTGCGGTACCATGGAGAAAATGAACTCTATTCCTTCTGGGAACCTCCGGCTTTCAATCATGCAGATGTACCCAGAGCAATTACAGTCCCCACTTACAGCACTGAGAGCAGTGTCTGTAACCACGCCCAGGCACTGACTGACAGGCGGCTCCCGGGAGGAATAAAGTTCATTTTCCCCAGGGTACCAAACTTTCAGTACAGCGGCCAGGCACCTTTAAGATGCTATTAACCCAGTATCTGCAGGTTAATAACCTTATCGGGCATGAAAGGTTCCCTTTAAATGTATTCTCCAGAGGGAGGATAAAACCTGCATGAGGCATAAGTCAATTTTCTTGATCAGAGAAAAACTCTGGATCAACCACCCATCTCCTGAAATATAGCAAAAGCAACTTGTAATATTGTTACAGTCAGTGCTTTGAGGCTCTATTTTTGAGCTTTTTAGTAAATTAAGCATGAGCGTTTCCTGTGACAGAGTTCTATAGCACCATTGCTCTTACAGTAAAGAATCCCCTTTTGCAGGTGTTGAAACATTTTTTCCTCTAGGCGCAGAGAATAAGCTCTTGTTATAGATACAGTGCTGCATATGATTAGATTATGGGAGAGATCTTTGACACATTTATAAATCTATAGATACACCGTTATTACGTCACTATCGGCCATCTATTTATCTATTTTTCAAAACTCCACTAATCACAACTGTGAAAATGTTATTGGTACAGTATTTCATCCATTCCTCTTCGCTCACTTTGTGCTGGATCAAGCTCTACTTGTTCCTTGGTTCCACAACAATACACTATGACCCCGATTCATCATTACTTTTGAACCTATTTTTGTCTAGTTTTGTGTGTTTTTCATCTTTTTTTGTTTACACCCAATTCATTATTCTATATGAAGTCTATTTTGTATGTGCTCACCTGTGGTTTTTTTTGTTTTTCCGCTTTGTGGGTGAAATTTAGCAATTTCAGATGTTTCTGCCTGATTCATCAATTGCGACTTTTTAAAAATTTGTAAAATTTGCCGCAACTCCACTACAGTTTTCCCCCAAGTGCATTTTTGGCTACATCAGTATTAGTGCAATTTTTTGCTTAATTTTGCAAAATGTTCAACTTTTGGCACCAAAAACTCGTAACGAGACAGAAAATAAGACTATTTTCTACTTTGCGCCAAATTCATGAATCATGTGCACCATTTTGAAAAAGGTTCACTTTAAGGCAATATCTCATATTAGTATTAGTATTGCCATAACTGACCCATAGGATAAGATTAATGCCTTATGTTAAACATTGTAATAAAAAAAAACAATTGTAAAAATATTTTCACCCCCTTAAAAAAATAAAAATATATAATTAATACATCATATACATAGCATATTCCAAAATTACAATTCATCTTACAGAAAAAGCCTTTATCGAGTTATATTTATGAACAAAATAGATGGCTCTCAGTCATTAAGTAAAACAGAAAAAAAACTGTTGCACCCTGAAGCACGATAATAACCGCTTGGCGGCGGAAATAGGTTTTTGTTTCTAGAAATCTGACACAACACTCTAAGCACAGTTTATCTGAATGATGCTTTGCTTAGTCTGTTGTGTCAGATTATCAGTAGCAGGCTGGATATACACAAGGCCAGTGGAGTTTATGGATGTATTAGATTAGTTGCAGAAATTTCAGCAACTGAAATTCATTTTCCTTCATCTGAATGCGGTTGTTTTGGACTCCATCACATGGCTTTCTGCAAACCTAATAAACATGTATGTAACAGTGGCAGAATGTTCTGCAGCATGTTAAATCCCTTTTGTTCAGGGAATTACTGCTGTCTAATATCCTAAACTTTATCAAAGTTATTCTTTCAGCATCATCTATGACTTACTGCATCATTGTGACTATTCTTCATCATGAAGGCTGATTTCAGACTGAGGTAATGTGGTTTATTTTCATGTCTGTTTCATGGTTGCACCATTCGCATCTCCCAATGTAAATTGAACCAAATTTACATAACCATAGAAAGTGACTTGTGTTGTGCAAATGGACAGATGTTCCAGCTGACGGCTTTTGAATGTACAGGGCATTTTATAGGGCTATTCCCATTATAGTAAGTGATGGCATATTTCTTATTGATTGCTGGCGATCTGACCTCTGGGATCCTGAGAATAAAGGACTGCAGTGCTATGGAGCATTCACAGATTTTCCCTCCACGAGCAGGTCTACTAGTCACCTGGCTGTGCAGGGAACACAGGAACCCCCTGTACACAGAAAAGAACCAGTAAAGGGGACACATCACTAATTCAGTGCCGTGGTCCTAAAGGTAACAACTACTAGGGATTAATAAGTGATGGCATGCCCTATGTCATCACAAATTGATTTAGATATACCCCAGTAAACACAGCTTTCAGCAGAATCATCAGCATACAGATAGTTGGTGAGAACTGTTTTACTTGGGACATATGTAGCACCCTGAGGATTCGGCTGCTACAGGAGTATTGCACCTCAACCCAGAGGTGTGATATTCCACTCCCGGGTAAGGAAGGAGTGTGGAACTGAGCTCAGATAGACTGCATGCACTACATACATCCCATTCCAGAGGAGCAGGCCGACGGCACTCCCACTTAGAAATGTGCAGGTGCGACCGAGCCTGTTCCTGGCTGGAGTGGGAGGGGGGAGGAACATCCCATGTAGTGTAGGGGCAGAAAGGGGGAGCAGTCTGGGTAGTGATAGGAGCTCATTGGGTGCTGGTCACCTGAGCTCACACATAGAGGGTGTATATAAGGTGGGCACCATCAAAGATCAGGGTCAGACGCAGAGAGGAAGTCAGATGCAGAGGACAAGCCTGCAGCAAGAGAGAGAAAGAAACAACAGCCCTGGAGAGAGAGTGGAGTGCAGAAAGACCCAGAGGGGGACAAAGAAGGGACCCAAGAACCCAAATAAGAACACCGGGTGAGGAGTCAGCAGAAGGGTACCGGAACCCAAGCTGGTGGGGGCAAAGACATTCCCCAGCCAGAGACCGGAGACCGTGGGCAGTGTCTGTCACGGTCACCCACTACATTCACCCTGAAGGCACACCACATGGAGGGTCAGGGAACCTTAGGCCAAAGGTTGCCCAACAGAAGGCCCGAGGGAGCTGGATTTAGGTGAATCACTGGTGGGGACGGCTGAAGAAAGGACAGAGGGAGAGCTCAGGGCCACGCTCCGGACTTGTTTGGGGGTTGGCTGGATCCAGGACCTGGTGGACGCAGCACGGCTCGGGAGGTCACTTGGAGCTAGAGTGACCAGGAACATCTGCAGTAAGTAAAGACCCTTAACTGCACAACCCGAGTCTGTCATCATTACCGGCTGCACCGCACCACCACAACCCCCATCCTCTGCGCCTGTCCCCTCTGAGGCTATACCCCTCCCGTTGGGGGTTATCCCACCAAGCTGCGCACCCACCATCAGCCTCAGCGGACCCTGCAGCAGCGGCGGCCACAGTGACCGCATCACAACGGGTGGCGTAGTCGACACAACGAACTTTAATAACATCAGTAAGGACTGCCACATAACACTGAGCTTGACGCCCTGGGCACGGGACCGGGTCACAGCCGCTCGGAGACTACAACCCCCCCCCCATCTGATCCGGTGCCGGGTATTCCCCTCAAAAAGGAATATGTCCCAGGGGGCGCGTCAACTTTGGCGTAGTCGGCAGGATTACGTGCCCGCAACACCCGGGTACTGCGTGCCTGAAGAAAAGTGCAAGTTTACCTCAGAAAGAAGTCCCCCGCCGGTTCCGGAGGGTCCACGCCATCGGACTCCATCACCAGTCGTTTCCCGCCGATTGTCCGCCATTTCCAGCTTGTTCCCGCCATCTGCAGAGTTTCCCGCCACTGGGAAGCGATTCCCGCCAAAACCGCAGATTTCCCGCCTTGGAAGAGCAGCGGACGCCATTATGGGCGTGCCAAAGGAGAGCAAGAGGCCACCTCCCATCGTGGGCCGGGACAGAAAATGGCGCCAAAAGTGGAAACCGCCCCCACCAACAGAGACTGTGATGCTGGAGGTGTCTGTCAGCGTGAAAGAACTCCCCCTGGAGCTGACAGTCACCGAGTTGCCCCGGGACCGCCCTCGAAGTAGGAGGAGACGAAAGAAAAGAGAAAAGATGGGTGTCGCTTGGAGCAGTCTAGAACGAGCGCACCCGGAGGCAAGGTGTCTAGAGCGAGAGCACCCGGAGTCGAGGAGAGAAAGAGTAGACCCGGGAATGGAGCGGCAGCAGAGCAGCACCGGCCCGCTGGCCAGGAGCCTGCTGGAGGAAGAAGGAGGAGAGCAGAGTAGCACCGACCCGATGGTCAGGAGCCTGCTGGAGTCAACAACCCCGCTAGGCTTAGCGGAGATCCTGGCGCAGCTTCCCCGAGACCGGGAGTGCGCGCGGAGTGCCCTGGAGGGCCTCGCGGGAAGGATGGCCCGAGTGCAGAGGGAGATCCTGGCGGAGTGGGGCCGGGAGATGGCCCAGCAAGCTGGAACCCGTCCACGGAGCCCGCTCCCTTGGAAGAAGACATCGACTGCCTCTGCGGATGACGCGGGAGGACCCAAGGCCGGAGACGGCGCAGAAGAGGGAGCGAGACGCATGGCAGCAGGTAAGGGGGACGCCTATACCCCATACCGGAAGACCGCTTACCTGCCCCAGCTCCCCGTCGCAGAGCCCGAAGGTCCCCCGGCCGTACCCGAGACCGCCATGACACCGCCACCGACTAGGCCCCGACCGGAAGCCGCCGTCGCGACCCCGGTGACGTCACGCGTCGTGACCCGGAGCGTGGCGAAGGAGGAGGAGCCTCCGGCCTGGTCGCAGGGCCTAGCGTTTCCGGGCGCCGCATCCCCAGCAGAGCCATCTACCTCCGCGGAGCCTCCGGCCTGGTCGCAAGGCCAGGTAGCCCAGGGCGCCGCCGTCCTAACAGTTCCATTTACCTTCCAGATGCCCCCGGCCTGGCCGCAAGGCCTGGGCAACCTGGGTGCCCCCACCATCGCGCCCGCACCCGCAACACCAAGGGTGCCATATCTGGGAGAGGACCCCTTCAGCCAGCTAACGTGGCCGGACGGGCGGCCTTTCATCTGGCCCAAAGAATTCTTGGAACTGGAGCGACAAAAGAAGTTGGGGCCCTTGTGTGAGCCCCTAATCCCGGCTCCGAAGCCCGTGACTCGGGTCTCGCCTCCACTCGAGGAAGCCCAGTTCGTGTGGGACCCCACGGGAGAAGATTTGATGGGGTTCACCGGAGAGACTCGGGCAGCTGCAGCAGAGCGTACCGAGTGTTGCCGTCAACAGCTGGCAGAGTTCAAGAGAGAGCGGGAGGAGAGGCGGGCCAGAGAGCAATGGGCCCAGACCCGCAGCGCGGAGCAAAAGAGTCGGACCAGAAGGAACCCCCGTGCAGCAGATCGTCCCCGTACCATCGGGACGGTAATAAAGTTTAATGCGCAGCATGGGTGGGGCTTCATAAAGGACCGGAACACCATGGGTGACGTCTTCGTTACCCGACGGGATGTCGAGTCCCACCTTCCAGAGGGTCACAAAGGCCGTGACCTCTACGTCGGTGACGAGGTAACGTTCACCCGGCACAAGTGTGCCAAGGGACCTTATGCCCTCCACGTGCACCGCCTGACGGAGGAGGAGTTGCGGTGTAGGGAGGAGGAGCCAGAAGACCCGGACGGGTTCAAGGCTAGAAGGTACTATGACTGAAATAGTACAAAAGGACTGTATATAGTTACCTGTCGGGGTACCCAAGTAACCGTGGCTGCTTTAAAGTTTAGTCCCCGTTGGGACCAGTGAACAGTTTAACCCGTGTGTCCCCTACCCAAACCAGGCTGAGGACTGTGAGCAGCCATCCCATTCCCTTTACTTGGCCGGGGACTGAGAACGGCCAAAATTTCCCTGTACATAGTTGCGCTTCCTAAAGCGCCCCCTACCGGTTTTATATGAGAAACTGTTTTTCAAAAGACTGTCGCACTTTACCTGGTCACGAGCTGCACGGTGACCAGAGGAGGAAGAAAGAAAAAGACGACGAGAAAGTTTTATATATATATGTTTTATGTGTTTTACATGTTTATAAAAATTTGTATGTTTTGGTGTTTTTGTCTTTGCAGCCCGAGGACGTGCTGTGATTTACCAGGGGGGAATGTAGCACCCTGAGGATTCGGCTGCTACAGGAGTATTGCACCTCAACCCAGAGGTGTGATATTCCACTCCCGGGTAAGGAAGGAGTGTGGAACTGAGCTCAGATAGACTGCATGCACTACATACATCCCATTCCAGAGGAGCAGGCCGACGGCACTCCCACTTAGAAATGTGCAGGTGCGACCGAGCCTGTTCCTGGCTGGAGTGGGAGGGGGGAGGAACATCCCATGTAGTGTAGGGGCAGAAAGGGGGAGCAGTCTGGGTAGTGATAGGAGCTCATTGGGTGCTGGTCACCTGAGCTCACACATAGAGGGTGTATATAAGGTGGGCACCATCAAAGATCAGGGTCAGACGCAGAGAGGAAGTCAGATGCAGAGGACAAGCCTGCAGCAAGAGAGAGAAAGAAACAACAGCCCTGGAGAGAGAGTGGAGTGCAGAAAGACCCAGAGGGGGACAAAGAAGGGACCCAAGAACCCAAATAAGAACACCGGGTGAGGAGTCAGCAGAAGGGTACCGGAACCCAAGCTGGTGGGGGCAAAGACATTCCCCAGCCAGAGACCGGAGACCGTGGGCAGTGTCTGTCACGGTCACCCACTACATTCACCCTGAAGGCACACCACATGGAGGGTCAGGGAACCTTAGGCCAAAGGTTGCCCAACAGAAGGCCCGAGGGAGCTGGATTTAGGTGAATCACTGGTGGGGACGGCTGAAGAAAGGACAGAGGGAGAGCTCAGGGCCACGCTCCGGACTTGTTTGGGGGTTGGCTGGATCCAGGACCTGGTGGACGCAGCACGGCTCGGGAGGTCACTTGGAGCTAGAGTGACCAGGAACATCTGCAGTAAGTAAAGACCCTTAACTGCACAACCCGAGTCTGTCATCATTACCGGCTGCACCGCACCACCACAACCCCCATCCTCTGCGCCTGTCCCCTCTGAGGCTATACCCCTCCCGTTGGGGGTTATCCCACCAAGCTGCGCACCCACCATCAGCCTCAGCGGACCCTGCAGCAGCGGCGGCCACAGTGACCGCATCACAACGGGTGGCGTAGTCGACACAACGAACTTTAATAACATCAGTAAGGACTGCCACATAACACTGAGCTTGACGCCCTGGGCACGGGACCGGGTCACAGCCGCTCGGAGACTACAACCCCCCCCCCATCTGATCCGGTGCCGGGTATTCCCCTCAAAAAGGAATATGTCCCAGGGGGCGCGTCACATACAGCAACTATTATCTTCATCATCACAACATGGTGGAAAGAAGTAACAGAAAACTGAGAGGCCACACAGTGCAGCCTAGAGGAACTATTCTACATATAAACAAACTGTAGCGATTAGCACAGTGACATGTGTTACTTTCATAAGATAGCGATTCCAGCATAAGCCTGTAGCTGTTGTATACTTCAACAAAAACTTATATATAAAAATTATACATTCATATTTTACTTCTATACCACTATATTTTATACCATTCTATATTTTATATATTCTATGCCACTATATTTTCTATATTTTTACTTCTACAACAGAAATAACTTGTAAAACATAAGAGTAGTGCAAAGAAACACAATGGCATCCAATCAGATTCTATAACGTTGTTTTAATGTAGTAAGACAAATAGTATCAGTAATTCCATAAAACTAATGTACTCATTTTAATTATCTGTCTAAAGTACAATACCATCACCCTAATAAATAGCCGAAATCCTTGCACTCATGTTTTATTGATCAGAAAGAAAATGATAAGTATCAAGCAGAATTAGCGCTCAGCAGGAGCCAACATAAATGTTGTAATATAGAAAATTGCCTATTGGATGCTGAATATAAGATCTACAGGACCACACAGCAGAATGTTAATTGATGAAAAAATAACAGAAAAACAAAAGCACAAAGAGATGCAAAGATGCCCTTGTCCGTGGCATCCTACAATAGGGCTTTATGCTCCTAGCCTGGTATTTGTGTGCACTGGACACACTCTATCCATGTGGAAAAGACAGGCAGCTTCTTTTTTGTCTTTGCAGGTGTTTAGTTAACAGGGACATTCACACACTCAACGTGGCTTGTAGCTTTTTCATTCGCAAATACTGAGCACACTGAGCTTGACAGAGGCTGTTAGACGACTGTATTAATTATCTCCCCTCCTGCTGCTCGCTATGAATTGGCTGGTTTAATATATCGGGTCCCCCACAGCTCCAAAGTAATAACTTAAGATCATGAATTTCTTCCTTTCCCACTCAGCCTTGCTCTTACCATACAATAATTTTTTGATAAACTAAGTGCGCTTTTATGTATATTACATACTTTTTGCTAGGCTTGTTAACATGTCATTGAGCAGACAAAATAACTAAAAAAAAAAGATAATTAAATGAATCCTCCGACTGTTCATTTATGAAGTGGTTGTGCCATGGCAATTGCCGTGTGGCAAAACCACACGCGGCTTTCAGTTGATTGCATAAAGACCTTGTGCTCTTTCAAAGAATATTGAGAATACAATATTGGCATAGGCAGAATGACATCAGGTCCACTTGGATCTCTCCAAACCCAGCAATCACCAACACAAATTACATTAGGGCCGCGAGGATAAAGAATTCAGGAAATTATTTTCATTTTATATATTCATATCAAAAGCCACATCAACAACATTTTATGATGGCAAACAGTTATGAGAGTACAACTTCAATATATTCACTGTATCAATGCCAGTCTTTTGATTCGTTCATACTCCATTGTGGTTCATAAAACACCACGGAGGAATGGAGAAGCTTTCGGAAGGGGGTCTGCTCCAGAAACATCTAGTTGTGCTGTTCCTTGTTGCATTCACTCTGTTGTGTCTTATTGTCTACAATGGACTATGAACAATCAAAAGACTGGCATCGTTGCCATGAATATAGCAAAGCTGTACTCTCATAACTGTTTGCCACCATAAAATGTTCTTGATGTGGCTTTTGAAATGATTATATAAAAAGAAAGATATTTCTTGAATACTTTATCCCCGTGGTCTGAAAGTAATTTGTATTGGTATGAAAAACTTTGTGCTTCACCTATTCATGTTGTAAATTGTTGCTAATAACAATAAACTAAGGGCGTTTTTTACTACACGCCAGTTACTGTGGCTCAAAAAAGAACAAATATAAAACAATAAAATATTTACTAAACAGTGAAACAAATGACAGCTCTGCCATTTCCTTCCCTAGCTTTAGCCATGTCTTGGTGCATTTACCGGCACGTTTATGGTTATTGTCACATTGAAAGATTCCATGTCTGGTTCATCTACTGAAGTTCCAGTTTTTTACCAAACATGATTTCTGGTATTGTGGCCAAATCACTTCAATTTTTTTTTACATGTTTTTGCACATTGTTACACAAGTCCTGGTGTTTTAAGAGGTTTGTTCAATGGAGCATTGCCACCAACTTTTAGATAAGACATATCTTAAACTGTATTGTAACTAGTCAATCTGTTTCATGATGTTGTGTTTATACTGATCTAGCTATTACAATTTACAACCCATTATGGACCTTAAAGGGGTTGTCTGGTCCAAATCAATAAGTCTGCAGCTATTCTGTGTGACTGCAGACTTATGAATCCCCCCAGTACACGCACTGTGCACTGCGGGGATTCGCCAGTTTCTCATCCGGGACTGGAGGGTATGTATGCATTATACATACTCCTGGCCATTGGGCGTGGCCTAGCTTCCATACACTTCTATGGAGTGAGGCCACTCCCTCTAGTAGGCCACGTGCACTTGACGGCCGCGTCACTAGTTGGGACGTGTCTTCGCTCAATATAAATGTATGGAGCGAGGCCACACCCACTAACTCATACATACCCTCCGGTCCCGGCTCAGAAACCGGCAAATCCCCCCAGCGCAGAGTGCTTACGCTGGGGGAATTCATAAGTCTGCAGTCACACAGAGTGACTGCAGACTTATCGATTTGGACCGGACAGCCACTTTAACCCTTAAAACTGTAATATGAGCACTTTATGTGGCTGAGCACCTTGAGTGAAATTCCTATTAGCATAGTCGGCTAGGCAGCACCCTGTAATGTGTAAATATGATTTTTTTTTTCCCACTGGTGATGCAACTGAGTGCAGGCAGCCAAAGTATGAGATGTGTGTCGGTTCACCGGAGTGATATGATTGTGTATATCTGTATCCACACCAGTATAACACTGTACTTGTTGACAGACTGTATATATATTTTGATGTAAGGTTTTAACTCTGTGAATGATTTAAAATGCATTGTATAACATGATTATATAAGGAGATTAAACAGTTAATGTATTGATGATAAGAAGTTCATTGCACGTTGTTAAGGATGAAGTTTGCCCAGCAACCAACAGAGACAGTTGGTGATTGGTCTAGCTCCATTGTGGGAGAGGCTTAGCTTCTGTGCTCAGGGGAAATCCCAGTGAACAGTTGAAAAGTATGTGACAGGAATAAGAGGAGCGGCCATCTTGGGGGTAGTCTGGAATATGTCCTGAACAGAAGAGGATGCACTGGAAGGGAATTCAGCAGCATCTGCTTGTGAGAACACCCCATTGACACCAGAGAAACAGAATATTGGAGCTGAGCTTGCTGAGGTTCCAGCTGTTGACTAATGTTTGCATAATATTTAAATGTTTTCATATTGTCCGTGTGAAAATATACACTTAAATAAGTAAAATAATTCTTTTGGGATCAAATTGTGTAAGAGTTGGTTTTCTCCTCCGTGGTTCCGCCGTGTCCTGAAGAACACTCCTGGTACACAACTGGACAGGACAATCAATCAGTTAGTGAATGAGAGACATAGTTGGTCAGTGCAAGGCAGCTCTGAAAAGTGAGTGGTTACAGACTACTCTCTCATGATTTCCTATGGTTGACCCAAATGGGTAGGAATAATTCTCTGTTCTAAAAACGCACCCTAAAGGGACCCCAGTGATTGACCTGTCTTGAGATCTGCCATGGCATGAGACCATGAGCACTTGATGGCTGTGATTTAAATGGATTGACCCACAAAAAAGCATTTTAATCAGTAGATCTTAGAATAATAATAACTTTCACAATTGGATGTGTTTATATAAAATGTTCCTGTGCTGAGATAATCTTATAAATGTGCCCCTGCTGTGTACTGTGTAATGGCTGTGTCTGACCGTGTAGGAACAGGGTCTGATCATACCACATCTCCTGAGCAGAGGAGAAGCAGAAGAGTATACAGACAGGACAGCCGGGGATCACAGCTGCTGCTTTTTGTGAGGTAAAACATTTCCCTGCCTGTTTAAAAACATATTTTAGGCGCGGATGCAGGATGAAGGAGATATACTTCACGTTTTATGGAACTGCGCAAATCTAGATAATATAAGGAAAGATACAGTCATATGAAAAAGTTTGGGCACCCCTATTAATCTTAAGCTTAGTGTTTTATAAAAATTGGTGTTTTTGCAGCAGCTATTTCAGTTTGATATATGTAATAAATGTTGGACACAGTAATGTTTCTGCCTTGAAATGAGGTTTATTGTGCTAACAGAAAATGTGCAATCTGCATTCAAACAAAATTTGACCGGTGCATAAGTATGGGCACCCTTATCATTTTCTTGTTTTAAATACTCCTGCCTACTTTTTACTGACTTACTAAAGCACTTTTTTTGGTTTTGTAACCTCATTGAGCTTTGAACTTTATAGCCAGGTGTATTCATGAGAAAAGCTACTTAAAGTGGCCACTTGCAAGTTGTTCTCCTGTTTGAATCTCCTCTGAAGAGTGGCATCATGGGCTCCTCAAAACAACTGTCAAATGATCTGAAAACAAAGATTATTCAACATAGTTGTTCAGGGGAAGGATACAAAAAGCTGTCTCAGAGATTTAACCTGTCAGTTTCCACTGTGAGGAACATAGTAAGGAAATGGAAGAACATAGGGACAGTTCTTGTTAAGGCCAGAAGTGTCAGGACAAGAAAAACATCAGAAAGGCAGAGAAGAAGAATGGTGAGATCAGTCAAGGACAATCCTCAGACCACCTCCAGAGAGCTGCAGCATCAACTTGCTGCAGATGGTGTCACTGTGCATCGGTCAACTATACAACGCACTTTGCACAAGGAGAAGCTGTATGGGAGAGTTATGCGAAAGAAGTCGTTTCTGCAAGTACGCACAAACAGAGTCGGCTGAGGTATGCAAAAGCACATTTGAAGAAGCCTATTTCTTTTTGGAAGAAGGTCCTGTGGACTGATGAAACCAAGATTGAGTTGTTTGGTCATACAAAAAGGCGTTATGCATGGTGGCAAAAAAACACAGCATTCCAAGAAAAACACTTGCTACCCACAGTAAAATTTGGTGGAGGTTCCATCATGCTTTGGGGCTGTGTGGTCAATGCCGGCACTGGGAATCTTGTTAAAGTTGAGGGACGCACGGATTCCACTCAGTATCAGCAGATTCTTGGCAATAGTGTTCAAGAATCAGTGATAAAGTTGAAGTTACGCAGTGGATGGATCTTTCAGCAAGACAATGATCCAAAACACCGCTCCAAATCTACTCAGGCATTCATGCAGAGGAACAATTACAATGTTCTTGAATGGCCATCCCAGTCCCCAGACCTGAATATCATTGAACATCTGTGGGATCATTTGAAGAGGGCTGTCCATGCTCGGCGACCGTCAAACTTAACTGAACTGGAATTGTTTTGTAAAGAGGAATGGTCAAAAATACCTTCATCCAGGATCCAGGAACTCATTAAAAGCTACAGGAAGCGACTAGAGGCTGTTATTTTTGCAAAAGGAGGATCTACTAAATATTAATGTCACTTTTCTGGTGAGGTGCCCATACTTATGCACCTGTCAAATTTTGTTTGAATGCAGATTGCACATTTTCTGTTAGTACAATAAACCTCATTTCAAGGCAGAAACATTACTGTGTCCAACAGTTATTACATATATCAAACTGAAATAGCTGCTGCAAAAACACCAATTTTTATAAAACATTAAGCTTAAGATTAATAGGGGTGCCCAAACTTTTTCATATGACTGTATCTCCTTACTGATTTATAGAATTACTCACCTAAAAATAACAGTTACCCCCAATCTAGCACTTTTATCTTTAGATACAGAATGCGTTACAAAAAATTTGCAGTATATAATCATACATATTCTTTTAGTTATCAAATATTTAATCACGTGTAATTGGAAAACCTCTATAATCCCATCAATCTGCGAAATTATAGATAAAGTATCTTTACATAATTTATATGAATATATTAATACTAAAATAAATAAGTCTATACACAAATATCATATAATACATGGAACTGTTGGAATGAACAATTTCCCCTCCAATAGGAATTCTGAGACAATTGTTACATAATGTATATTCTCTAAATATTCTGTTTCTGTTAATTATACTACTAGAAACTGTTAATACGGATTTTATATTTTCAATATACAGTTATTTTAGTATGTTATTTTACATGTTCTTCAACTGTTTATATTTAAAAGTTAATTTTTGTTAGACAATATTACCTGATTAAGCTACATTACGGGGCTACTCTGTTTTAAATACCAAATATAGATTTCCTCCCTCTCCTCTTCCCTTTTCCTTTTTTAAGTTATCTATATGTTTCCTTGTAGTTGATAGTAGATGTGTGTATGTTTTGTTTATTTTGAAAAGTTTAATAAAAATAATAAAAAAAACAAGAAACATGTTTTACCTCACAGAAAGAATTAGCTGCGATCTTATGCTGTAATGTCTGTATATTCTCTTTAGCGTCATATTGAAAGACCAGAGAGAGAGATTGTCTTTGTGCATCAGACGAGCAGAGCAAGACGTGCGGTGATGGTGACCTGGAATCCGCGAGTAGCTTGATTGAGTTTAGAAACAGCGAATACACGCGCAGTTAAGAGACTGTTCTTGTTTAACGTAACCACCAAAATCGGTGTTCTTTCTAGCAGAAGACTCACGCACTTTGACATGAATAGTACCGAGAGCTACCTATAGGTCCTGTGATGACATTCTGGATTTCGTAGCCCTTTCTTTCCCAATCTTGTGTTATGGATTTGCTGGGACAGCCTGACCTGGCTAAATTGACAGTTGTAAGAAATCTCAGCTTGTAGGTGATGCTTCAGATAAGTGGAATAATTTATATCCAGATTATCTTTTTAAATCCTTCAAAAAAGTCAGAAGCTTCAAAACTTCCTTTTTGAAGGCTTTAGAGAGTTCTTCGGATCTAGATTTGGATATACCACACACTTCAGCAGCAAAGAGCAAAGAGACTTAAATGGGTTGGCTCATCAGTGGACCTCAAGAAGGTGAGTACAGTGATTTTTTTATGTTTTAACAAACTGTAGTCGGAGGAGAAATTGTCTGAAAGGGAACAACCACCATGAAGAGTAGGTGCAAACAGAGAAGATGCCGAATTTTCCCAGGTGAAAACTCTTCGGTAAAACACCATTAATTTCCTGAAGCGTCTTTGCCGGCGTCTCTTCAGTCATTTTTGCAAAGGTGAAGCGGGTGTCTTTGCTTTATACTTTCAAGTATATTGAGTGGGTCGCTTCAAAACGAAGCCCCCAAAAGAACTGAACATGTCACTTCTGTTAACCGCTTTAAGGTTTTCGAACCCTGAAACAGTGAAATGATAAGACATAAGACAGAACATGTGCACAGCAGTGTCGTTTTGACATAGTTGTGCATTATGTTCATTTTCATCTTCGGGCGAAGTCCGCCTGAAAATGACGTCGTGTAAACATACCCAAAGGATTCCAACACACAGTTTTTACAAGGTTTTTTTTTTAAATGGACTTGAAGTCATGTTTTTTTTTTGAAAATATTTCTGGTGATTTTTTTCTGTGGTCACATATTGGCTGGCAAAGATATGACCATAGATATTTAACTAGCAAGGGCCCTTTTGGCATATAGCTGACCACTGTATGTGAAAATACTTTAACCCAAATGTATTTAGTCCTACGAGACCTTGTATAGCCAAATCAGATCTCATACTTAGCACCGAGGAGGCGATAAAACCCCGAAACACGTGTCTACAAATTGAGATTCTAGTTTGGCTTCTTATCCTAAGTCATATGGCGAGGCTCGTTAAAGGATCGATATTGACTTTGAGGATTGCTACTTCCAGTAGGTGGCGCTAGTTAGTTAAAGTCCTCTTCCTCTCTGAAAAGATAATTTGCATATTTAAAATGGAGGTAACGGGAAGTCAACTGCACGTTTAGAAGCAACTTTATGTTGTATGATGGATAAAATTGTATAGGCACACAGCTACAAAGGCCCCGGCTACATGCGTCTTTTTAAATGACTCTATCAAATGTGATATGAACCTAGGCTAAAACCATTTAGAATGTTTTTTAAAGTGTAATTTACCCTGAGTTACAGTTCTTAGCACTACATGCTGAATGCTAAGCACAAACCTTTAACAACCTAAATTATATATTTTTATAGTATACCATTTATATTTTTTGTTTTTGACTGGAAAACAAAAATGAAAACTTGCCAACGGATGACTTCTGATTCCTAAAAGGTGATTGACCCATAATATTTTCAGCTCTATATAACATTTGCACAATGTGAAAACTGCAAACAAATGATCAATTTGGTCACCACTTGCACTATTTTGGTTAATTAGCTCAGTGTCTGTGAGCAGCTGTCCTGTGAAATCAGGCAGCAGTAGATGCAAATGATGTCAGACACATTATACCTGGCAGGTAATGTGGTCCCCTAAGTTTATGCCTTTGTCTAGACTTGATAATTACAGCATTGCCAGATAATTACACACATTGATGCGCAATATAAAAAGAAAACAGACACTTGTGGATTCAGTGATTTTGGTATAATTAGCTTCTTAACCCATGCTAAAAGTGAAAACAAGAGTAAAAAAAACATGAAGCCAAAGCATAATAACAAAATCTTGTGTGTACAAGTATGTGGATAAACTTACATGATTTTTTCTTGCAAATAATTACATATATATATATATTATATATATATATATATATATATATATATACATATATATATATATATATATATATATACAGTGCAGACCAAAAGTTTGGACACACCTCATTTAAAGATTTTTCTGTATTTTCATAACTATGAAAATTGTACATTCACACTGAAGGCATCAAAACTATGAATTAACACATGTGGAATTATATACTTAACAAAAAAGTGTGAAACAACTGAAAATATGTCTTATATTCTAGGTTTTTCAAAGTAGCCACCTTTTGCTTTGATGACTGCTTTGCACACTCTTGGCATTCTCTTGATGAGCTTCAAGAGGTAGTCACCGGAAATGGTCTTCCAACAATCTTGAAGGAGTTCCCAGAGATGCTTAGCACTTGTTGGCCTTTTGCCTTCACTCTGCGGTCCAGCTCACCCCAAACCATCTCGATTGGGTTGAGGTCTGGTGACTGTGGAGGCCAGGTAATCTGGCGTAGCACCCCATCACTCTCCTTCTTGGTCAAATAGCCCTTACACAGCCTGGAGCTGTGTTTGGGGTCATTGTCCTGTTGAAAAATAAATGATGGTCCAACTAAAAGCAAACCGGATGGAATAGCATGCCGCTGCAAGATGCTGAGGTAGCCATGCTGGTTCAGTATGCCTTCAATTTTGAATAAATCCCCAACAGTGTCACGAGCAAAGCACCCCTACACCATCACACCTCCTCCTCCATGCTTCACGGTGGGAACCCGGCATGTAGAGTCCATGCGTTCACCTTTTCTGCGTCGCACAAAGACACGGTGGTTAGAACCAAAGATCTCAAATTTGGACTCATCAGACCAAAGCACAGATTTCCACTGGTCTAATGTCCATTTCTTGTGTTCTTTAGCCCAAACAAGTCTCTTCTGCTTGTTGCCTGTCCTTAGCAGTGGTTTCCTAGCAGCTATTTTACCATGAAGGCCTGCTGCACAAAGTCTCCTCTTAACAGTTGTTGTAGAGATGTGTCTGCTGCTAGAACTCTGTGTGGCATTGACCAGGTCTCTAATCTGAGCTGCTGTTAACCTGCGATTTCTGAGGCTGGTGACTCGGATAAACTTATCCTCAGAAGCAGAGGTGACTCTTGGTCTTCCTTTCCTGGGGCGGTCCTCATGTGAGCCAGTTTCTTTTTACCACTTGATGGTTTTTGCAACTGCACTTGGGGACAATTTCAAAGTTTTCCCAATTTTTCGCACTGACTGACCATCATTTCTTAAAGTAATGATGGCCACTCGTTTTTATTTACTTAGCTACTTTTTTCTTGCCATAATACAGATTCTAACAGTCTATTCAGTAGGACTATCAGCTGTTTATCCACCAGACTTCTGCACAACACAACTGATGGTCCCAACCCCATTTATAAGGCAAGAAATCCCACTTATTAAACCTGACAGGGCACACCTGGGAAGTGAAAACCATTTCGGGTGACTACCACTTGAAGCTCATCAAGAGAATGCCAAGAGTGTGCAAAGCAGCCATCAAAGCAAAAGGTGGCTACTTTGAAGAACCTAGAATATAAGATATATTTTCAGTTGTTTCACACTTTTTTGTTAAGTATATAATTCCACATGTGTTAATTCATAGTTTTGATGCCTTCAGTGTGACTGTACAATTTTCATAGTAATGAAAATACAGAAAAAAAACTTTAAATGAGAAGGTGTGTCCAAAATTTTGGTCTGTAGTATATATATATATATATATATATATATATATATATATATATACATATATATATATATATATATATATATATTAGGAACTATTAAGGTAAAAACTTGTATTGTTCATAGAACAACAATTAAGAAGCCAATTCTTAGTGCTCTTTCTGGGTTATTCTTCCTGAGTGTGTCCATATTAATTCGACAAGGATTGGACAGTATCAGCCAATTAAGGGACTTGGCCATTGTCAAGAGGAATTAAAACTTCTAAAAGTGTACTTGTTCATAAATTTGCAGGAGGAATGACAGAGGAATAGCATAAGCGACTTATGCTCCAGGTGTTCCAGCATTGTTATTTTATGATTAAAGAGGTTATCCACTACAAGTATAAGGCCATGTTCCCACGTTCAGTATTTTACATCAGTATTTGTCACCCAAAATCAGGAGTGGGTGAAAAATGCAGAAGTGGTGAGGTGTTTCTATTATACTTTTCCTCTGATTGTTCCACTCCTGATTTTGGCTTACAAATACTGATGTAAAATACTGACCAAATACTGAACGTGTGAATGTGGCCTAATGAATCTGAGGACCTATTCTCATCTCCAGCTGTGTCTGGATGTAAACAGTACATGGAGCAGAGCAGCATGGTTACATACATTGTCCCTATATTAAGTCAGTCCCAAACAGGTTACCCTCTGCTGGACCCTTGAGGCACATTTTTGTGCCAACCAGCGGATGCTCCTCATGTCCATTTGCACTAAAAAATCATTGATATAGCCAGTTATTGTGATTATTGTGACTATTTTTGAAATTTTTGTCTGGCGGTTCTGAAACCTTGAGTGTAAATTTGAAGATGGAAGCGTCTGCCAGTGTTTACGTAGGTGTGTGTATGAGAAGGGCCATTTTGTTTAGTGCTATACTTGTATTCCTTGGTACTAGTGTAAGGGGGAAGACCGGGGTGTAAGTACTTTCAGAACAAGGGATCCGGAACTGCCGGGGCCGTGCCTCTGGTTGCAGGGGGAAGGCAGACTGCGAGCACAGGAGTCAGGTGACCGGGAAGCTTGGGGCGTGTCCAGAGCGAGAGCTCAGGAGTCAGGTGACCGGGGAGCTGGGGGCGTGTCTAGGAAGAGGGAGAAAAAGGAAGTTAGCGTGGGAAAGCAGGCAGTTGACAGTTGGAGTCAAACCCGACTAGAGGGAGAAGAGACGCAGTGTCCGTGGAGCCGAGCAAGTGAGGTGCAGTGTTATGGACTAGGGGCTCAGCGGGTCAAACCGGAGACCGCCCGCCCAGAAGACGGAGCATTGTTTAGGCCAGGAAGCCAGAAGAAAACAACACCGGCATCAGCCGGCAACTGCCTTGTGGGGAAAAAGAGTCAGCTAAGTGTAAAACTGCCAATTACAACCGTTTCGACTCTGCTACATCTAGCCAAACTGTGGATTGTTGGTTATAGCCTGTTACCCGCTACTTCCCTTGTTGTCCCCATATTTCCCCTGTTACTCCCTGCGTGGAGATTGACCCTGTTACAATAAATCCCCCCTGTTTCTTAACCCTGTACTGGCTGCCCTGTGTTTCTGTGTCACTGCATCTAAAGTACCAGTGTCGCACTAGAATTAGTATTTAAAACAGCATAAAAAGTGCAGCATATTGACTAAATGGAGAATTAAAATTTAAATATAAAAAGTATATATCTTTTTAAATCAAGTCATGCAAAAAAAAAAACAACCTTTAAGAAAGTACATTCAGTGGTGATCATCAGCAGCCGTGACCCATGAGTCATCCACATGGGATCATAGTGACATCATAACAGTAGGGTTGCTTGGATTATATGAGTGACTTTTCTTTCACTTCCCATAAATGTATAAAAATAAATTCTGCTTCCTAATGTTACTAAATTTGTTTAGCGCAAATGGGAAGTAGTGAATTGTCACAGATTTCTTGGCTGAATACCCTCAAGGCACCATGACGTTAGTTTACATCATGAAATGCTTTACACAGAGGTTCCATTACATACAGTTATGTCGTGATGAATCCCATCGGACAGGTGCTCCGCCTGGGGATCAGCTGAGAAGGTTGGGTTTGAATTGACAATTGGGCTCTAACTGTAATGGCTGGGATCAGAAAATACCGTGATCCCAACTGTTTAACCCCTAGATGGTGTAGCCAATAGCTGCCACAGGATATAAGGATTTTTTTTAAAAAAAATGTTATCCTAAGTTTGTAATGGGGGCACTGTCCTACATTGTTGATAGAGAGAGCATTAGATGACAGTAAGGGGCATTGTATGGCACTGCGCACAGGGAGAATGGTAGGCAACTGTATGTAGTGGGGGGAACTATCTGCCACTGTGCACAGGGAGGGACAGCAGTAGATGACTGTTTATAGAGGTGACACTACTGGCATTGTTTATAGGGAAAGCAGCTGATGACTGTTTTTAGTGGGGACACTATTTGTCACTGTTTATAGGAAATGAAATGGATGACTGTAGTGGGGGCACTATCTGGCACTGTTTATAGGGAGAACAGCAGATGACTGTAGTGGGGGAACTATCTGGCACTGTTTATAGGGAGAGCAGTTGATGACTGTTTATAGAGGGGGCATTAATGACGTTGTTTATAGGGAGAGCAGTTGATGACTGTAGTGGGAGCACAATCTGTCACTGTTTATAGGGAGAACAGCAGATGACTGTAGTGGGGGCACTATCTGTCACTGTTTATAGGGAGGCACTGTTTATAGGGAGAACAGCAGATGACTGTAGTGGGAGCACTATTTGGCACTGTTTATAGGGAGAACAGCAGATGACTTAGTAGGGACACTATCTGGCACTCTTTATAGGGAGCGGTTGATGACTGCAGTGGGGTCACTATCTGGCACTGTTTATAGGGAGAGCGGTTGATGACTGTACTGGAGGTATTATCTGGCACTGTTTATAGGGAGAGCGGTTGATGACTTTATAGAAGGGCCACTATCTGATCCTGTTTAAAGGGTTAACTTTGCACTGTTTATGAGGATACTCACCACAATGCATGGTATGTAGTCATATTTAAAAGTAAATGTGCCCATAAATTTTTGAATCTTTTTGTCCAAACATCTATCTCTCCTAACATCTCACCATATACATAGAAGCTTTTGTTTGCCCATAGAGACGTATCCCTGCAGTATATCCAGTATGTGAGGTGGGAGTTTCGGCATTAAAAATGGTGGCTTGATCTAACATGTTCATTGGAAATCAGGCTTCTCCTGGAGAATCAGTTACGAAGAGAATCTTAAATATCTGCTCATTTATATTTTGTATATATTCTCTGAAACCCCTAGAGGTTAATGCTAAAATCTCACTTTCCAAATGAATAGTTTGGTGATGTTTAGACAATAGATAGGACAATTATAAAGAGCAGTGATTGCTGTATGATGTTGCCCTAGGCATGACGGGAAGACTAATTTAATGGCGTTTGGACTTGGTTACTTTAATTATCCTTTTATAGACTTTTAATTAGTTAGAATTACATTCATTTAAACCGTCCTCATTCTGTAAGGCAGCTGTTCTCACAGTAAGAGTCTCTAAAGTAAAGCAACTGACTAATATATCTGTGTACAGCACCAGAAGTCTTTCCAGGGGGATGAAAGGAAATATTTTTTTTTATAAAATTATATTTTAGTTAAACAATAAATTGGGTCCTCTACACAAGTATACTGAAACTTATCAACTTACTAAATGTATAAATTACAAATTTGGTAGATGAGCATGAAACTAATCCACCTATAAATCTACAAAACAGCAAAAAAAATTAAAAATAATAATAAATAAAACCAACAATTCCATAATATAGTGTTGTATGAATTGTTCTCGTTTCATTAATGTTCCATTGAAAACAAGAGATAATACTTACTCTCTACACAGTCTAAATTTAAAGTAAGTCCATTTTTTAACACAAGATGTTTTTAAGCCTAAAATTTCAAGCTGATAAATATTTAAATATTTATTATTAGAATAACAGCTCGAGTTTCCAAATTCAATGTCAGAACATAATCATTTATTTTGAAAATTGTCTGAAGATTAAAATAAAATTCAAATATATTGCTTGATTTTTGTTAAATTTCTCAATAACTAATCTATTGAATCTACCAATTCATAGAACACGGATGAGTTGATTTTTCCAAGTATTTTCTAAAGTTATGACGGTTCTTCAGGTCTTTAAGGCTGTTTGAGTTTCATAAAACATTTAATTAATTGATTATAGAAGTTTGAGACGTCCCAATAATGTGAATTCTTGATCAACATGTACATTTCTAACTGCTATTCTCGTAGAGACTGAGAATAATATATAGTCAGACCAGCACATCTATGGACTAATGATACCCTCTTTCAATCTTATGGGAGTTATGTTTAAAGGTCCTTTTATGCTAGTCGATAATTGGGAAAAAGTGTTCCTAAGGACGCTCATTTCCCAATTATCAGCCTATCTAAACAGGCCTTTTATCACTTGACAAATGAGCAAAACGCTCATTCGGCAGATGAAATGATTTTTCAGCAACTTTAAAAATCGTTGTTCTCAGCAGCTCATCATACTGTGTAAACAGGTGAAGTGCTGCCGAGAACAATGATATTCTATGCGTATAGAATAATCCTATTAATAATTGTTCTGTCTGTATGAAAGTATGGTTGGCCTGCTCAAACAAGCTATTTAACGACAGTCGATCGGCTTGCATGTGGCCGATCAGTAGTTGATTAAGGGTTGTGGTTGGCAGGTCTAAATGCACCCTAAATTTCCAATTGCAATCTGGAAGTGGACTCATTGGTGGCATTGTTGCCAACCTTCTTTTTTATATATCCAATTATCCAAAGATGACAGATAAACTTTTTAATGGGGTTCTCTGATTCCAGACCTGAGGCAGATAATGCTGTAAAATAACAAACTAAGCATTACTTACATGTAGAGTCAATGATTGGTCGGTAGTGTTGCCTTTCCCATGCAAAATGGTGTGAAGGCAGCACTGGAGCACTCAACAGGTAAATGATGCTTATTTTGTATTTTACAGCATTACATGGCCCACTGTTGTCTCAAACTTAAAAGGAATCTGTCACCAGGTGTTTTGGACCTCATCTAAGAGCAGCATAATGTAGGAAAAGAGACCTTGATTCCAGCGATGTATCACTTAGTTTACTGGGTGCAGCAGTTGTGATATAATCAGAGATTTTAGATATAGCAAAGCTCAGAAAGCTGCCCCCGCCTCACCACTGATTGGAAGCTTTCTGTGTACACAGTCGACTTCTAATCAGTGGTGGGGGCGGAGTTAGACAAGGAAGCGCTTGAGCTGTAGTCCAGACCATGATAATCTCCTGTTGATAAAATACTCATTGTATTGAAACAACAGCACAGAGTCTAACACATCGTTAAAATCAGTGTCTCAGCCCCTAACTCATGCTGCCCTAAGATTACATAGCAAAAACTTGTTCACGGTTTCCCTTTAACAACCTCTTTAAAACAACAAAGTAAATTATAAAGATTATACTTGATATATCTCCATTTTTTCAATACATTAGAACCATTTAATGTAAATTATAAAATTATGAAAATTATAATCATTCCAATCACAATTTTTCCGGTTAAAAAAAAAATATGGACGAAACTTTATTACGGGAACTACCAATAATCCTTTTATGGACTGTCTGTGAATTTATGGACTAGCAATACTCACCACCTGTGCTTGCACAATGTGCCAGATGAGACAACAACCAGTCTTCCAAGGAAAGAGCACGGAAGACTTAGATTCCCCTATTAATAACCAATGTCCTAAATTTAATCATCAATGCTTAGCAAATAATGACATTTAAAGCAAGGGGATTAGTGAGCATAACCTCCTAATACTCAATAGCTGCCAGGAGACAAAAAATTGATATATATATTTTTTTTCATAAGCAAGTATGCATATAAGCGTAATGCCTGCTTAGTGATCTCCGTTATCGCCAACACAACACATGGAACAAGTCAACAAAGGGATTAAAAGTAGATTGGAGCACATGGGATTAAATTCAGTTCAGCCGCACTGTCTGTGGTTTAGGACACATCGAGACGTCAGGGAGATGGCTAAGTGCCAGAAGCTGTTCAGGTTTTGCTGGCCCGCAGGAAATATCTTTGAGTGACGTTAAAGACAGCTGAACAGCAGGCCACTGAAAGAGGCCAGGCTATATATAATTATGGAGGAAATCTAGGGCAGTCCCAGCTGAGTCAAGGGAGCGATCTATTAGAAACTAGGTTACGACAATCCTGAAGGATCAGCAATAGATAACAGTGCTCACACGTCGAAGGCTAATTCTTTTTGGAGCTAACCTCGTCTAGTAGAGCGTCTGAGAAGTGTAGGTGACGTTGAACCAGTGTAGGTTGATGACCTGGTACGGGAAATGTTCTGCTCCTGAGACTCACATTGCGAGGAGAGATTAAATACCATCTGCACTGGAGATATGTATTTGTGTTCAGTTCACTGCACTAAATAATGTGTCTGTGTGCCATTCATTGGATCAGTAAATGTCTGCACTGTGTTCTCCCTGGCTGGATTCCTCCTAAATATTGCAGCAATCCCACTGAAAATATAACAGCATTACAGAACATAAATGCTGAATTGGTTTATATTCCCATGTGCTCCTCATTTAGTGTTGTTTCAGGATATATTGGATAGCTCTAATACATCTGTTTGTAGACATTATTTGTAGTTATACATTATAAAAGACAAAGGAAACCCAAGTTGTTGGATAATAAAAAAAAACATGTTAAATAACAAAGGATAAAACTTTTATTACTATTAAAATAATCTGTCAGCAGTTTTTTTTTACTATGTAATCTGAGAGCAGCATGAGGTAGTGGCTGAGAGACAGATTTCAGTGATGTGTCACTTACTAGACTGTGTGTTGCCATTTCAATAAAATCAGTGTTTTATCAGCAGGAGATTATCAGTACAGGACTAGGTGTCTCGTGCCTCCTAGTCAATTGCTAGATGTAACCCCGCCCCCACAATTTATTGGCAGCTTTGTGTCAAAGCACAGTTTACACAGAAAGCTGCCAATCAGTGGTGTGGGCGGAGTTACACAGGGCTCAGCATTCAGAGAACTGGCAAGTCTGCAGCAGAGAAAACAATTATTGTATTAAAACTACAGCAAGCAGCCCAGTAAGTGACACATCGGTGGAATTAGTGACTCTGCCTCTCCATTATGCTGCTCTCAGAATACAGAGCAGAAACCTGGCGACAGATTCCCTTTAAACTTTGGCCTATAATTATCAACAACAGATCATTAACCATTGCATTAGTTATCTAAATTATTACTGTACCACAGCTTAAAAAATACTGCAAGAGCTTTTAAGGATAAAATGGAGTATGGGTCAGGATATTAGTAAAAAATGAGAGAAGAATCAAAAGTTGAAAAAAAAAAAAAAAATGAAATCACTATTGGAAATCATGACACATTTTCATCGTGGCACATACAGTCCCTATATTTACTGTAGCTATATGATGCCTCTGAAAGGAATTCTATTTCCTTAAATCCAAAGTGTAAGACTACAAATTTTGCTTTATTAAAAAGGACTCTTATCCTGACACATTAGGTTTAATAAATACTTGTAATGACCATAAATAACAATCCTGGAGCAGCAACGTTTTATAGAACTCTGGGTTGTGGACTTCATCTGTTACCTCTCTAGGAAAATGTAATAATAATGTAGCAATAGTGTAGTGATAATTATGTATAATATTATAAGTACCAATAATGTAATAATAATGTAGTAATGCTGAAAAAAATAATGTAATAATGACATTTTGATAATTGGGTGCTGACATTTTCTTTATCAAAGTGTGTAGGGAAAGACCCTATAGACTAGGGGAATAGTATGTGTATATCACACAGGGTTGATAGGCTGCAGATTTTTGGCAGCAAAAAATAAAAAAAAAATTGCAGTGAAAAAAATGGAGTAAATCATATGATTTTTGTTACAGATTTCAATGACAAAATGCTTTATATTTCATTCTGTGCCTGTGCCCTGTGCCTGTAAGCAGGGCTGCAGCAGTTTAGAAGTCTGCTGTCCAGAAGATTGAGCGAGGCTGGGCAGTGTGTGTGAGTGACATATAGTGGTTATTTAGGGTCTGACCTCTCTTCATTTAGTATCAGTTGCAAAGGGCCTGTGTCAGTTGCAGAGGGCTTGTGTCAGTTGCAGAGGGCCTGTGTCAGTTGCAGAGGGCCTGTGTCAGTTGCAGAGGGCTTGTGTCAGTTGCAGAGGGCCTGTGTCAGTTGCAGAGGGCTTGTGTCAGTTGCAGAGGGCCTGTGTCAGTTGCAGAGGGCCTATGTCAGTTGCAGAGGGCCTATGTCAGTTGGAGAGGGCCTATGTCAGTTGCTGAGGGCCTGTATCAGTTGCAGAGGGCCTGTGTCAGTTGCAGAGGGCAGGGGTCAGTTGTAGAGGGCTTGTGTCAGTTGCAGAGGGCCTGTGTCAGTTGCAGATGGGCTGTTTCAGTTGCAGGGGGCCTATGTCAGTTGCAGAGGGCCTGTGTCAGTTCCAGAGGGCCTGTGTCAGTTGCAGAGGGCCTGTGTCAGTTGCAGAGGGCCTTGGTCAGTTGCAGAGGGCCTTGGTCAGTTGCAGAGGGCCTGTGTCAGTTGCAGAGGGCCTGTGTCAGTTCCAGGGGGCTTGTGTCAGTTGCAGAGGGCCTGTGTCAGTTGCAGGGGGCCTGTGTCAGTTGCAGGGGGCCTGTGTCAGTTACATATGACCTGTTTCAATTGCAGAGGGCCTGTGTCAGTTGCAGGGGGCCTGTGTCAATTGCAGGGGGCCTGTGTCAGTTAGATATGACCTGTTTCAGTTTCAGAGGACGTTGCATAGTGAGCAAGAGTCATATCAGGAAAGGTAAATAGTCTTTGTTAAGAGAATGGTTATGATATACAAATATATATCAAATTATGAAAGAATTTGATATCACAGGACATATTTTCATGAACGCCATCAAATAGAATGATGTAAGATCTGTTTGTCCTTTCACCAGATGACGATGAGGAGTTGTTGAAAGGAAATCATATTACAACTACCAGTCCGTATTCCAAGTAGCCAAAATTGACAGGCAGTTAATAAAAGGTTATTGTGTTTACCTGTCAATCACTATCCTGTGTGGCAGGGAAGGAAGCTAAATGTGGAGAAGTGATCTACTAATGAATATACAAAGCTCATAATTCTGAATCCACTGTATTCTTTAAGTGCCCCTATTGGCAAAATGGCACAAATTTTTCTTCTCCTGTCGTAACTACTAGGAGTACAGATCAGTAGCTGGAAGGCTAGGGTCACACGACAGTATAAAAAATGGGTCCGACTTTCATCCAGAATTCCGTATTTAATCCGTTTTTTTTTTACAGCAGCAGCTATTAATCATTTACAAGGCTATTTACAGTTGACTATGTTGTAGAATTGCAATGTATCCATAAAAATCGGATGCTATACAGTGGCTTCCGATTTTTTTCTTGCACCCATAGATTTGAATGGGTAAGTTTCATCCAATTTCAGAGTGAGTCAAATTGAAGTATTCTGCAATTTTTTTCAGGCAGATTCTGTCAGTGAAAAAAATCATTGAATAACATAGGTCAGTGTGCTGTTCGATAAAAAATTGGATAGCACTTGTCCAATTTATACATTCGTGTGCACAAGCCCTAACATGCAGCCCTTACATAGCAACCATGTTGCTCTCTTTATTGCCAAAAAGGAGGAGCAGGAGATTTGGGGCACCCATTTTAGTGATCAGTTGATCAGTGGGCATCCTCAGTGATCAGACATTTCACCAGTTACTGATCCTGTGGATAGGACACAAATGCTGTTTGTGATAAAAACACCTATAAACATGGCTTAACCTACACCATCCAAGACCTTGCTCTCTTATTTGCAGGTGCTTTCTGTCTTTGTTGATTAGAATGCTAATCAAGCTACTTAGTATGCTAATGAATCAGCTATCAAGCAAGAGAGTCATGGCTTCAGCTATCAGTGCCACTAATATATTTTAAGCATACTGTGCTAAGTGTGTTATCTATGTATTACACATCTTTTTACAAAAAAAACCCTAAACCTGACCAGCACTTCCCAACAGAATAAAGTGTGAACAGGAGCAAGCTGCTATAGCTACATAATATACAAACAAGAGAATGCAGCAGCCTCTGTAAGCGCCAAGATGTGCAAATATATGAAATTCGCACTGCCTTACGGCTATATAAGATATACCTAGAAAAAATGTACTCACAAATTGGTTATTTGAATTTCATATATGCCCCCCAGCTTCGACAAGGTGACCTTTCTCTGGTATGAACTTAAACTTAATATTTATCAAACATAACAAAAAATCAGCATTAGTGCTACCCTTCTCAGTATGGCGATTGAAAGCTGTGTACCAGCGCACTAACTGCCCACATGCGTAATTAAACTAATGTCAATCAATAGTGGATAGCAGTATGCGCTAAAAATCGCTGCATAAAATTGTTAAAGGATGTCCTTGCACTGTGTTGCACACTCCACAAGCCGTGGAGTCTGTGTGACGTCACAAAACTGCGGGCTCTCTTTCAGGTGGAAAAAGAGTGCCTACAGTCCATCCAACGCGTTTCTGGGGCTACGACCTCCTTCATCAGGGATCCTTTACAACGGATGCCAGCAGGATTGGATAAGGGGCCACCATCTGGAACAGGTCCATTTCTTGAACCGCATCAGAAGAAGGTAGGCTTCAAGAATTTTGAATTTTATGCAGCGATTTTTAGCACATACTGCTATCCACTATTTATCAAACATACTTCTCCTGGGCTAAAAGCCTACAAATTTAAAGGGCAAGTAGGATCCAGCACTAGTTAAAAACAGCATTAGGCCTCATTCGGACGTCTGTTTTTTGCGTATGAGTACTATCCTTGGTTTTCACGAATAGCACTCGTACCTGTGATAGTCTATGGGGCCATTCACATGCCCATGATTTTCCTGGATCCGAGGGTCATATGAAAATTGGCAATGCAAGTTTATGGGTCTGTGAAAAAATCAGACTGCATTCAGATGACATCCAAGTGCAGTCCGATTTTCACAGACTGTCAGAAAGAAGAAGGTGGCGAAACATTTTTTTTCCCTCTACGTATGAGAAAAACTGGTGACACTTGGACCAAACTCTGATCAAAACATTCGGAGGAGTGTTCAGTCAAATATGGATGCTGTCACCACCTCCAATAGTGTAGTTCAAAAAAAATTGACTAGCACCTCTGAACAGAATAAAGCAAGTGTGAACAGGTGCAAGCTGCTACGTATATCAGCATGATGTACAAACAAAACAATACAGCATCCCCTGTATACATAGAACTGCAGGTAACCTTTACTACTTAATCTGTGCTCAGAGTTATCACTGTGAGTTATCTGGTGTTACACAGGACTGCGGGTGACAGGGTAATGCACCTTTCATTTTTGTTAGCGTTACTTTATTTTATGGACAAAGAAGGGGCAAGTAAATGGGTTTGGTATTCAAAAGGGGTATGGTTTACCACCAAAATTTTGCCATGGCGTGATGCTCGCACCACATTATTGTAACCCCCTAGAGGCAATTTTCAGATGTTAGCAAGTAATGACCTATCCATCCCCTGTGTTTAAAGTTCTGCTTATCTCCACAGGTTTTGACAACTTTAATCAATGTGGGCTATTGTTTATTGTAATATTTTTCTATCCTGCATGTAGTCTCTTAGTATCCACTCAAATACTGTACCTTTGCTACAACAGGTGTCTATATTAAAAAGTAACTGCTGTTTTCTTTTTCTTCTTTTTTTTCCAATTAATAGTCCACATGAAAATAAAAAAACTTAGTAATGTATCTTATTAGAGAAATCTACTTCTTTCTCTTCCTGAACTGATCTTTCACTCTCAAAACTTCTCAATTCACAGGTAAAATCTGTCTTTAGGGAATCCAGATTCTCCCATTACTGAGATAGGGGAACTGGAAGCAGAATATTTCTGTTTGCCTCAAGCTCCTCCCTCCTGCTTTCCCCTCTTTTTCTATACCTCTTCATAGAATTTTAAAATGACTGAACTTAGCTCTCTGAGAACTCCTGGGTGTAAGTTACACACCTTTTATCACTTTTCACTATCAAGGTCCAACAGATATTCCCAAACTTACCGAAAAAAAATCATCTTATGGGTATATATTTAAGTCAAGTTTATTTGCTTCATGATCTAACATGGATAAATCTGAACTGACAGCCCAAAAGCCTGAAAGGAAGAAAGATTTCTTGTATAACAATTAGGCATGGTCATATGACTAAACTTCCACAAGGGACTGAAAGCTGAGCTTGTCTTGTAATAAATGCATTTTTGTTATGATACACCAAGTAGCAGACAAAGCGCTAATTGTCTGAAAATTGTTTTGCAAAGTAGTGAACATTCATACTCTGACGGTTCCACTTGGCAGTTAAAGGGTCATTGACAAAGTCACAGCCCATCACTTTCCACTGCACTTTATGGTATTGAAATGGAGATGTCATAGCAGATTTAAAGCCATACAAGTATTACAGTATTGTGTAAATAGATAGATGGGTTAGAGGATTAGGCTTAGCTAGAGCCATTTATTTTACATGATTGTGGCCTGGAAATAAAAAGAGATGTTCTATGTATTCTCCTAAGATGAGTTGAAGTTTTATTTTAGACTAATTTAATTTGTTGGAAACCTCAGTCAGAGAGAGAAATTCTACCATAATGTTCTGTTAATGCTGCCCTGGCCAGAGCTGAGAATCTACACCCATCAGTCCTAGCAAAATCCTGCACATGGCAGTGCTTGCTACAGTACCATTAGCACTTGTTCACACATTGCATTGTTGCCATACCAGCATTTTGGAGTACCATTAAAATGAATGAGATTTCTCAAATCTCCTGCACATGCTCCTTATTTTTCACTTGCAGCTTTGAACCTTCAAAGTGTTTTTTTTCCAATCTTCAGCACATCCGTTATTTCAGTGCCTTTGCAGTGCTTTTCACCCAGTCATATCTGTAAGAAAAAAATGCAAGTAAAAACGTGTAGAATATTATGCACACAAAAAAGCGGCAAAAATGTGCATATTTACTCATTGTTTTTTTCTGACATCACTCTGTTTATTTTGCTGCAGAAAAAATCTGCTGCAAATACTAAACGTGTACACATATCCATCCGGTTTACTCTATGAGACTCAGCAGAACCAAGTAATTACAAATTTATTTGGACTGTTTAGGTGCTTGTCCAAATTTTCATGGTTCGAATGGTCAACAGCTCCAAAAGTATTGACCACTACAAACCCACAGACCCACTATTGCACAGCTGTGAAGCCTCACTAGTGAACAGTTCCACAGTCCCTTTCATCCATCACTACATCCTTACTTGCACACATATGGCCCTTTACAGTCTTGTGTCTGTTCATGCACAAAAAAGACTGCATGCTGCATTTTTTTGTTCTATGCAAAAAAAACAGATGCAAAAAAGAAACCAGACTAACCCCATTATAGTCAGTGATGCCCTTCTGCTTGAGTTTGCATCCATTTTGTAATGGATCAATTTTCCATTTTTCGGTGAATGGAGAAGTGGAACTCAAAATGCCAGTGAGACAATAGAAGTTTTGAGTTGCCTTTTAGTTTGCGCTGACCTTCATGTCTACCTCTTTGAATGTGAAATCATGTGCCTTGGGGTGCATTTACACTGATTGATTATCACAAAGGAGTGTTTCTAGGAATTCTTGTTTTCCAATAATTGGCCAGTGTAAACAGGCTGACAATATCCCATCAAACTGCTCATTCGCCAAGTGAAATAATTTTTACGCTTGCTTAAAAATTATCGTTCTCGGCAGCACGACATCCTGTGTAAACACAACACTTGCTGCTGAGAAGAATGAAAGTCTAAACTAGACATGTAGAACTATGTATTATTTTTTGCGAGTGTTGTCGTCATGTCTAAACAGACTATAAAACAACCGTGAAGCAGTATACAGTACAGACCAAAAGTGTGGACACACCTTCTCATTTAAAGATTTTTCTGTATTTTCATGACTATGAAAATTGTACAATCACACTGAAGGCATCAAAACTATGAATTAACACATGTGGAATTATATACTTAACAAAAAAGTGTGAAACAACTGAAAATATGTCTTCTATTCTAGGTTCTTCAAAGTAGCCACCTTTTGCTTTGATGACTGCTTTGCACACTCTTGGCATTCTCTTGATGAGCTTCAAGAGGTAGTCACCGGAAATGGTTTTCACTTCACAGGTGTGCCCTGTCAGGTTTAATAAGTGGGATTTCTTGCCTTATAAATGGGGTTGGGACCATCAGTTGTGTTGTGCAGAAGTCAGGTGGATACACAGCTGATAGTCCTACTGAATAGACTGTTAGAATTTGTATTATGGCAAGAAAAAAGCAGCTAAGTAAAGAAAATCGAGTGGCCATCATTACTTTAAGAAATGAAGGTCAGTCAGTGCGAAAAATTGGGCAAACTTTGAAAGTGTCCCCAAGTGCAGTTGCAAACAACCATCAAGCGCTACAAAGAAACTGGCTCACATGAGGACCGCCCCAGAAAAGGAAGACCAAGAGTCACCTCTGCTTCTGAGGATAACTTTATCCGAGTCACCAGCATCAGAAATCGCAGGTTAACAGCAGCTCAGATTAGAGACCAGGTCAATGCCACACAGAGTTCTAGCAGCAGACACATCTCTTCAACAACTGTTAAGAGGAGACTTTGTGCAGCAGACCTTCATGGTAAAATAGCTGCTAGGAAACCACTGCTAAGGACAGGCAACAAGCAGAAGAGACTTGTTTGGGCTAAAGAACACAAGGAATGGACATTAAACCAGTGGAAATCTGTGCTTTGGTCTGATGAGTCCAAATTTGAGATCTTTGGTTCCAACCACCGTGTCTTTGTGCGACGCAGAAAAGGTGAACGGATGGACTCTACATGCCTGGTTCCAACCGTGAAGCATGGAGGAGGAGGTGTGATGGTGTGGGGGTGCTTTGCTGGAGACACTGTTGGGGATTTATTCAAAATTGAAGGCATACTGAACCAGCATGGCTACCACAGCATCTTGCAGCGGCATGCTATTCCATCCGGTTTGCGTTTAGTTGGACCATCATTTATTTTTCAACAGGACAATGACCCCAAACACACCTCTAGGCTGTGTAAGGGTTATTTGACCATGGAAGAGAGTGATGGGGTGCTATGCCAGATGACCTGGCCTCCACAGTCACCAGACCTGAACCCAATCGAGATGGTTTGGGGTGAGCTGGACCGCAGAGTGAAGGCAAAAGGGCCAACAAGTGCTAAGCATCTCTGGGAACTCCTTCAAGATTGTTGGAAGACCATTTCCGGTGACTACCTCTTGAAGCTCATCAAGAGAATGCCAAAAGTGTGCAAAGCAGTCATCAAAGCAAAAGGTGGCTACTTTGAAGAACCTAGAATATAAGACATATTTTCAGTTGTTTCACACTTTTTTGTTAAGTATATAATTCCACATGTGTTAATTCATAGTTTTGATGCCTTCAGTGTGAATGTAAAATTTTCATAGTCATGAAAATACAGAAAAATCTTTAAATGAGAAGGTGTGTCCAAACTTTTGGTCTGTATTGTATATGTAGCTGATCCTCAGACATTTAACGACTGTCATCGGCTAGCGTAAATCCACTAGTAACCATCAGTTATTGTGTCTCATCTGTTAAAGAATGTTGTTGTGAACTGCATTTCTCTTTTTTTGATGCAACTTTCAGTAAAAAGTTCCATTTTCCAGTTAACCTCCTATGTTGTTGCCCATTTTTTGCTGAAAAGCAATTTTCACGTCTTACACAGTACAGCACTTCAGACATACATATTAGTAAGTTTGTTGTTGTATCTAGCATAAGTTTAAAAGCTGGTTTTAAAATGTTTGGATTTGGCAACAATTAAATGTTATTATAAAGAATGCTACGTGTAATGTTTGAAGGTGAAAGTTGTCTGAGGGAACGTGCCACTTTACCACTTCTGAATCCAGGCCATTCATACCATTGAAAAAACAATTATTTTAACCACAAAACTATGATAACACTTCAGAGCTGTTATACAAAGGCACTTGTTACCATATAGTCATGTGCTGAAGACAAGATTGTAAGAGAAAGTGAGAAGAAGTGAGCGGGCTATGTTCCTCTCGATGTCTACTATAACATCTCAAAAGAGGAATATATATTTTTAAGCAGATGGACACATAGTTTGGGCTAGCAGGAAATTGTCAATTTCACACAATACAAGATATGGCTAATTGTGAGTAAGTGACATGTTAATTTAATCAAGTTTTGTAAACCTATTGGTGATTTAAAAAAAGGGAAGCATTCCAGTTTTCATACAAGATACTACAGTACACTGTGCTCAATTATTAGGCAAATGAGTATTTAGACTTTTGACCCTATCATCATTTTAATGCAGATTTTCCACCTACAAGCTGTATAACCTTAAACCCTTATTGGATGAAGCAGATCAGGTGATGTGTATTTGAGTAATGAAGGAGGATTGCGGCCTAAGAATACAACACCCTTTATCAAGGAATGCAGAATTATTAGGCAGCTTGTTTTCCTCGGTAAAATGGGCCAAAAAAGAAATTTAACTTATTCTGAGAAGTCACAAATTGACTTACAGAGGGATGTAGCACTCTTGAAATTGCTAAGATATTGGGGCGTGATCACAGAATGATCAAAATTTTGTTGCAAACAATTAAGAGGGACCCAGAAAATGTGTTGAGAAAACAAGCCGCACATTAACTGCTAAAGATTGGAGAAGAATCAAGCACGAAGTGACCAGGAAGCCATTATCCACCAGTGCTGTCATATTCCAGAACTGCAGCCTCCCTGGAGGCCCAGAAGTACAAGGCGTTCAGTGCTCAGAGACTCGGCCGAAGTAAGGAAGGCTGGAAGCTGACCACCACTGAGCAAGACACAGAAGTACAGGGTGATCAGAGACACGGCCGAGGTAAGGAGGACTGAAACCCAACCACCACTGAGCAAGACACAGAAGTACAATTTGTTCAGTGCTTAGAGACACAGTCGAGGTAAGGAAGGCTGGAAGCTGACCACCACTGAGCAAGACACAGAAGTACAAGGCGTTCAATGCTCAGAGACTCGGCCGAAGTAAGGAAGGCTGGAAGCTGACCACCACTGTGCAAGACACAGAAGTACAGGGTGATCAGAGACACTGCCGAGGTAAGGAGGACTGAAACCCAACCACCACTGAGCAAGACACAGAAGTACAAGGTGTTCAGAGACACTGCCGAGGTAAGGAGGACTGAAACCCAACCACCACTGAGCAAGACACAGAAGTACAGGGTGATCAGAGACACGGCCGAGGTAATGAGGACTGAAACCCGACCACCACTGAGCAAGACACAGAAGTACAAGGTGATCAGAGACACGGCCGAGGTAATGAGGACTGAAACCCGACCACCACTGAGCAAGACACAGAAGTACAAGGTGATCAGAGACACGGCCGAGGTAAGGAGGACTGAAACCCGACCACCACTGAGCAAGACACAGAAGTACAAGGTGATCAGAGACACGGCCGAGGTAAGGAGGACTGAAACCCAACCACCACTGAGCAAGACACAGAAGTACAAGGTGATCAGAGACACGGCCGAGGTAAGGAGGACTGAAACCCGACCACCACTGAGCAAGACACAGAAGTACAAGGTGTTCAGTGCTCAGAGACACGGCCGAGGTAAGGAAAGCTGGAAGCTGACCACCACTGAGCAAGACACAGAAGTACAAGGTGTTCAGTGCTCAGAGACTCGGCCGAGGTAAGGAAAGCTGGAAGCTGACCACCACTGAGCAAGACACAGAAGTTGAAACGTCAAGACTGGGCCAAGAAATATCTGAAGACTGATTTTTCAAAGGTTTTTTGGACTGATGAGATGAGAGTGGCTCTTGACTGATCAGATGGATGGATGGGTCTGTGGCTGGATCATATTGGGTACACACCTCCACTTCAACTCAGATGCCAGCAAGGTGGAGGTGTGGTGCTGCTATAGACTGGTATTATTAAAGATGAGCTATTTGGAACGTTTTTGGTTGAAAATGGACTGAAAATCAACTTCCAAACCCACTGCCAGTTTAAGAAGATACTTTCTTCAAGCACTAGTACAGGAAAAAGTGAGTGTCTTTCAAGAAAACCAAGATTTTTATGCAAGACAATGCTTCATCACAGCATTGAAGTCTCTATTGCTCGGCAGCCAGCAAAGGCCTGAAAGAATAATGACATGGCCCCTAACTCATCTGACCTGAACCCTATTGAGAACTTGTGGGCCCTTCTTAAACGGGAGATTTAAGGTGAAGGTGAAAATTCACCTCTTTGAGCAGTGTCTGGGAGGCTGTGGTTGGTGCTGCCCAAAAAGTTGATTGTCAACAGGTTAAGAAACTGACAGACTCCATGGATGGAAGTTTTATGACTGTTATTGAGATGAAGGGCAGCTATATTGGTCATTGATATTTTTTATTAAATGTCAGAAATGTATTTTGTACATTTTGAGTTGTTTAGTTATTATTCTCACTTTTACAGATAAAAATAAACAATTGAAATTGGAAAGTTTACATTTTTCATTTAGTTTCATAATAATACTCCACACATAGATATTCTCCTAAGAAGACAAAACTTCACTTTTACTTTCTTAAAATATTCAGGCTTATTATTATCCTTTTGGGTTCACTTACAGCTCTGGAGTTGAATAATAATAAAATTAATCAGAAAAAATACAAATTGCCTAATAATTGTGCACACTGTGTATACACATAATATAATGACAACTGTTTTCAGCAGCTCAATTTCTGGCTTTGCGTGGACTCGGTCAGCAATCATCCCATTATCATTAGGAATGGGATATTTATTGACTAACGACAGCTTTATTAGTCTGATAGAGGTCTGGATAAGGATGGATAAGGACCCATACACACAGATAAGGCTGTGTGAGCAGCTCCCCCAGGAGTGCACAGCAGGGAACAAGAAGACTCCTTTCAATATGACAGCAGGACTGTACGGTACATGTACAGTATATTCAGTACTATCTATTTAATTGAACTTATTCATTATTGCACTAGTTCCGAATACACCAATATCGACAGGTTCGACAGATGGTCTAATGTGTATGGGGCATCAGCCGACTGATGGTAAAACATGTACAACTCTTATGAAAGTGTTTTCCCATAGTGATTTTCCATATTTTTTAAAATTAAAAAAATAGCTACAGCATAAAAAAACACACTATTTTCCTTCTATAAATTACATCTAATTAATGATGTTAAGATTAAGGCCAGGCTCATACAATCGTATATTCTCTCTGCGAGAGAATCGGATCGATTATGTTAATGACAGCTCAAACTCTGCTCCGAGTTTGATCAGAGTGTCAGCTTATTGTGATCCGATTCTCTCGCATGAGATAATCGCAGCACAGGTGAGGAGAAGATGGAGAACATAATTTCTCCATCTTCTCCATTGTCTGAGTCTGCAGAAATCAGACTGCACTCGGATGACATTCGAGTGCAGTCCGATGTTTTACACCCAAACATAGACGTGTATGGTTGTGTGTCATCTGCTTGGCGGATCGACTCGCAACATGCTGTGATTTTTTTCTCATGCTGAATCGGTATAAGAAAAAAACGTAAATCAGCACTGCCCCATAGAATAACATTGGTCCAAGTGCTATCCGATAAAACAACAGATAGCACTCGTCTGAATTATATGCTTGTGTGAGCGACCCCTAACAGATAATATATTCTCTGCATTGACATATTGCTTTGCTGTGATAGCAATCTATTGTATATTTTACATATTGTCAAATTTGTCAACTATTAGGCTATGTGCCCACGATGCAGAAATGCTCCAGATTTTTCCTGAGCGTTTCTGCATCTCCCTGGCAGAAAAAACGCATGCGGATTGTACATGCGGATTGTACATGTGGATTGTACATGTGGATTGTACATGCTTATTGTACATGCGTTTTTCCTGCCAGGGACATGCGGATGTGAAGCGTTCTTCACTTGCATTTCCGCATGCGGGTTGTCAAGCGATTTTAGCATCACTTGGAAAGTGCTTGTCAACTTGGTCACACTATATAAATCCATGCAACCGGCATGGATTTATATAGTGTGACCCAAGAGAATGTCAAAAAATAAAAAAAATAAAACTATACTTACCCTCTGATGGCCCCCGCAGTCTTGCTTCCCTCCGTTCTTCCTTGCCAGCAGCGGTACACTGAAGGACCTGCCGACGTCAGCGTTGCGTGACCCGTCACATGACTATGACGTCAGCGCAGGTCCTTCAGTACATCGCGAACTGCCGGCATGAGAGGAGGAGCACACCGGGGGCAATCAGAAGGTAAGTATATATTTATTTTTTATTTTATTCTTTATTTTACAGGTTCTATGGTACCCGGGTCCAGAGGAGAGTCTCCTCTCCTCTAGACCCGGGTACCATCCGCACATTGGAACGCGTGGATTGCGCATCTACATATACAGTGATGCGTAATCCATGCGTTCTAATGCAAGTCAATGGCGGCGAAAATGCAGCACTTCCACAAAATAATTGGTAGTGCTGCGTTTTTTTCCGCAATGATAATCCGCAGCGGAAATTTCAGCAGCATGTGCACAGCCCATGCGGATTATCATTGGGGAACATGGCAGACCTTATACCATGCATTTTTTAAGCGTTTCTGCAGCGTTTTTGGCGCTGCGGAAACGCTTAAAAAACGCATTGTGGGTACACAGCCTTAGTATGTCTTATTGAACCTTACTAGGTCTCCATAAAGGTAATGAACTTCGGCCAGCTTGACTAAAATATATGTTACGGCATGAACTGATGAGAGTAGTAAAATAATAATAATAATTTTTATTTCTATAGCGCCAACATATTCCGCAGCACTTTACATTACAGAGGGAACTTGTACAGACAATATCAGACCTTACCGAGTAACACATAATTTAACAGATACCAAGAGGAGTGAGGGTCCTGCTCACAATCTATGAGGAAATAGGGGAGAAAGGTAAATGGTAACAAGGGCTTGTATTGTACAGCCCAGCCATCAATATAATAATGTATTTGTATCACCCCAGGCCTGGATGCCACAAATAATAAAGGCTGTGTCTGAGAGCAGGAGGGAGGTTCCCTGGTTAGGGACAATTAGCATACAGCACCTCCTGTCCCAGGCCAGTAGGGGGAGGAGGCTGTAAAGACTCTAAGTCCAGCAGCAGAGAACCAATCCGTGAGGGATTTCATGTCCTTTGGCCTAAAAAGCCCGGAGGCTCCGCCACAACAGAAGGGACCAGCAAAGCCAAGAGAGGCCAGAGGTAAAAGGAGCCCAAGTTGCAAGCCATACGGGTGAGAGTACACGGCCCGCTCAGGGACGTGGGCTATTTTACCACTAAGAGGGGGAATAGTCAGAAAGAGCATAGAGAGCACGGTAGGCCTACACCCTCACCCTGACCAGAGGGGCTTCCCGAGTGTTCTCAGACATCCAGGCCCCCTTCTAGCCGGTACTGTTGTTGGGTCATTACCATCTGTTATAATAAAGACCCTGAACTGTTTAAGCGGACTCTGCATTCTGACCGTCGCGGCCGGAACTATCACCCCCAACATCCACCTACACTGCCCTGGGGCTACACTCCCTGGGGAGTTATCCTACCTCTGTGCTGCACACCAATACCAGCCCCAGCGGTCTGCCCTGCAGCGGCGGTTATTCCTGACCACAATCCACGGGTGGTGTAGTCAGACATTTAAAGCACTGATTGATAGACCGCCATTTGGTTTGACCACCCTGAGCCACGGGACCGGGTTGCCACCACTACTACCCCCAGCATCGTACAGAGGCCCGGTTCCGGGTACCCCACGGCCCAGGGGGCGAGTCATATTCACATATCACTGCATGAACCGGTCACCAGCCAGCATGTGTGTAAGTACAGATACAGAGGGCTATGAAGTGCATGGAGGGTGTGTAACCAGATTTGGAAGAAAATTTTGGAAGGGCAAACCTGGAATAGCTAGATAAGTGAGGTGAGGCGATAGGCCAGTCTGAAGAAGTGCATTTTAAGGACATGCTTAAAACTGTGGGTATTGGGAATTAATTGAATTGTCCTGGGTAGTGCTCCAGAGAAGTGGCGCAGTTCTAAAGATAGAAGTCTTGGAGACATGAGTGGGAGGTTCGGATTATTGAGGACGTTAGTGTTAGGTCATTCGTGGAATGGAGGGCACAGGGAGGGTGATAGACAGAGGTGAGGGAGATGTAGAGTGGTGCTGAACCGTGGAGAGCTTTGTGGGTAAGAGTGATAAGTTTATATTGGACTCTGGAGCTGAGGCTGGCAAAGGATAGAGGTATCAGTGTAGCGATTGGAGAAGAATATGATCTTGGCTGCTGCATTCAGGATGGATTGGAGAGGGGAGGGTTTATTAAGAGGGAGACTGATTAGTAGACAGTTGCAGTAGTCCAGACAAGAATGAATAAGCAACAGTAAGAGTCAAAGGTAAGAAAAGGTATAATTCTAGAGATAGTTTTGAGGTGTAGTTGACATGAGCGAGCGAGTGATCGGATGTGGTTAGTGAAGGATAGATCTGAGTCAAATATAACTACAAGACAGCTGGCGTGCTGCTGGGGTGTAATGGTAAAAACACACACGGAAATGGTAATATTGGGTTTGGGAAGGCTTGTAGAGGGAGGAAACACAAGGAGTTACATTTTTGACATATTCAGTTTCAGATAGAGGGAGGACATGATGTTAGAGACAGGAGCAAGAATAGCCCATTCACTGAACTTTCCTGTTGGCAAAAAATGGTTCATTAACCCTTATGCAGCAAGCCAAGGTTTCTTTTCCTCCCTAGACACTGATGCAAGGGTTCTCATGGTATGAGTAACGATGGCAGACTGGAGGTCTGTATAATAGATGTCAGACAGGTCCAAGGGATCTCAGATTAATACACAGATAGAGGGTTTAAACACATGCAATATTGTGGGCATGTCTGATAGATGTTGATCCTTATATAACAATAATATTTCTGTTAATTGCAATGATTGCAAGGGATTACATGAGATACTAGGTGGTCTAAATAAACTACATATTATATTAAGGGCATGTGCAATAGAAATTTGGGCAGTCAAAATCAAGCATGTATTGTATCTAGGGTAAGTGCAATAGATGTTAACCTTTATATAATCATGATATTTTTGTGAATATTTTTGTGAATATTGTATAGTGATCATAATACATTGACCATCAGAGACAACCCTTAGGTATAAATTATCATGTTTTTTTATGAAATGGGAGGAAATGTACAGTGAAAGGATCACCACTCAGTGGGACGCATGCCACTGAGTTTTTTACTTGCGTTTTAGGTTTGTTTTTGGGTGTTTAAGCAACTGTGGATATGAAATAAAGATGTATATATTTTTATAACTAATCTCTAGAATTTTGGGTGATCACTGCGAACATAGTGTGCCTCTTCTTTCTTTTTGTTGATATACAGAGACAGTATACCTCAGTTAAAGGAAATATGTCTATTATTTATAAAAATACACTGTTTTAGTTCCTTTTGCAACAAACTGCACCTAGTTTTTCATTTTGAAATTGATGGAGAAATACCAGGGATTTTTATAGTCTCCAGGAAGTGATGAAGTATAGCGACTACCATAGAGACCAGCAAGTAACAGTGAAGATTAGAGATGGGAGAATCAATTTGCAGGACTCCGGTCCATCGGCCGGGTCGGTAACCTGTGACCGCTGCACGCTGAGAATTTCTCTATCTCCCGGCATTCTCGGCTCTTCTTTCGATCAGCTGTGCGTGTCACACACATGATATTGCACCACCCAGCTAATCAAAAGGAGAGGCGGGAATACTTGGAGGTAAGGAGATTCAGAGACCCTCAGTTCAGCAGTCATACATTACTGACCTGACCAATGGACCGGAGTCCTGTGGATTGATTCTCCCTTCTCTAGTGGAGATGCATAATCTCTCTGTTTATATAGTGTTACAATATTGCCTGATTTAGACCTTTAAATGTACAAAAGAGCTGTCACAAACTCAGCCGCCTTGTAATGGTAGTGAAGATAATGAGAGAACTTGGCTTATCCTGTCCCAGTCTATATAAGTAAGATGACTAGTAAACTTCATAAAACACTAATACTATAGTAATACTTCTTTGCCGTAGTCCCAGGCATCCAGCAGTAAAATAGAGCTGTTAACTCACCCACCATTTAAAAGCAACAATGAGATGACTCTGCTTATTCTATCTTAGTCTATACAGTACAGCTGATTTATGACAAAAGAAATGGAGTTACTTATTTATCTACTCTCATGTCCAGTGTAAAAACTGAATTATTGTAGGATTTTAGCAACATAAAGTACCATACATTTATAATATCTGCATAGTAGAAACTGGTTTAAATTCTAAGGAATTATCTTATGATATGTTAACAATGCCTAGGTTTGCAAGCTATGTGTCCTTATATCACCCTTTCAAATAACTATATTTTATTTCAACATAAAAAAACTATTATTATCCTTAAAAAGGCCTCTAACATTCAATTCTATTTATACAGAATCACTTAGAATTAAGTTATTGTAAAAAATATGCCTCAAAGTATATTTCGATCTTCATGATATAAAATTAAATGCATGAAATAAAATTCATTTTTGGCTCATAGTGAGACATACACATTTCCTGATAAAATCTGGGCTCTGAAGAACAAAAAAAATCAAGTGTTAGCCTGAATGAAATGATATAACGCCTTAGGTTCTCTCCGCATGCTAAAATTATTTTATCCTTTTTATCCAGTGTAATTTCTCCCCTGTATTATACCAGTTTATCACAAATCAAATCATTTAATGTACATGAAAAGCTTTTTAGAAAATGTGTTTAGCAATCTGCAGTAGTAATAATTGTCTTTCAATTCACATAATACATCAAGGACTGTTAGGATTTTTTAATAAGATAATTGAAATCAGTCCTCCCCTTCCCCTTTCTTTAAAATAAAGAAAGCAAGGGAAAGAAGAAAATATATATTAATCACCAAAAAAGAAGAGGATGGCTGAGGAGCACATTGACTTACAAATGTGATCAGTGTATCTGACGAGAATATTTTGCCTGGTTGTAGGAGAATTGTTGCATTGACTATTTTGAAGATGAATGCGCTAACCACATTTAAATTGCTAATATCTGACCGATATCTGATTTAGATTCATGACTTTTAGAGCAGACAATTGTTTTTAAGACAATAGAAGAAAAAAAGATGTTACCCAGAGTTGTGTTATAGATTTAGATACAAATTAACAAATAATAAGAACTAATAATAATAATAGTAATACTATACTGCATTATTAAATAATATTGCAGTATTATGTTTGCAAGATGAAATGTTCATAAATGAGATTTTTACTGTGCAAACTAGCTCTTAAGCAGAATGAAATAAAATATCTGGCAAGAACCACCTAGAAGAAGTAGCTACCCTTTAACGCAACACCACCGTGACACACCCAGTAGATATTCCTCTAAGGCCACGGCCCCACTATCAGTATTTGGTCAGTATTCGGTCAGTATTTTTTCTCAGGAGTGGGAGCCAAAACCAGGTGAGGAACAATCAGAGAAAAGGTATAATAGAAACAAGTCACCACTTCTGCATTTATCACCCACTCCTGGTTTTGGCTCCCACTCCTGAGAACAAATACTGACCACATACTGAAAGTGGGACCATGGCCTAAAGATGCAGATAACTCACTTGTCTTTAATGAGGGCATAGCACCCTGGACGAAACAGTATGTCTTCTTGTGTAATCGACATGCTCTTTCATCAACATTTACACGTCTGAGGAAGGGTTCATTGCTCGAAATGTTGCTGTAGCTCACTTTTGGATCTGGAAGTCTAGAGTGCAATACAATCCCTTAAAGGGAACCTGTCACCAGGAATTTGCAGTCCAATTTACAGGCATTATGGTATAGATATATACAACACTGAATGTAGCAGTATAAGACACTGACCATATTCAGACCCGCAAGTAAACAGGCCAATGAATGTGTGCTTATTATATGGACCAATATGGAATGGCAGACCATTCGGGAAGACACATGAATAAAGAGAACCACCGAATGATAGGCCCAATCAGACAAAAGTAATTAATTAAATACCTTTATTAGAGTTATGGTTAAAGTGACACTACATGCACAAGGAGAGCCGCATAACAGTGACCATACAATGTAGTTACAATATATGCTATAGAGTATGCAGGTAGATACTAGAGTAAATAAATACAATGTACTAAAAAATGGAAAACGGTACAGAGTAGACTCAGATCACCAAATGGGCAATAAAAGGTAACATAAAGATGTCCCCATCATGATAATAAATAACACTATGGAGGGGAAAATTCCTCTATATTCCATATCAGTGACAATTCATGTATGCCATACCCATCTATGTAGTAATCAAAGTAATCGATCTACTGACTCAAATCATAAACGAATATATGAAAGAGTATATACCTGCACGCTAGTCAGCGTAAGTAGATAGGCACCAAGCGGCGTAGCCGCTGACTAGCGTGCAGGTATATACTCTTTCATATATTCGTTTATGATTTGAGTCAGTAGATCGATTACTTTGATTACTACATAGATGGGTATGGCATACATGAATTGTCACTGATATGGAATATAGAGGAATTTTCCCCTCCATAGTGTTATTTATTATCATGATGGGGACATCTTTATGTTACCTTTTATTGCCCATTTGGTGATCTGAGTCTACTCTGTACCGTTTTCCATTTTTTAGTACATTGTATTTATTTACTCTAGTATCTACCTGCATACTCTATAGCATATATTGTAACTACATTGTATGGTCACTGTTATGCGGCTCTCCTTGTGCATGTAGTGTCACTTTAACCATAACTCTAATAAAGGTATTTAATTAATTACTTTTGTCTGATTGGACCTATCATTCGGTGGTTCTCTTTATTCATTATGGTATAGAGTAGAGTAAATGTTTTCATCATTTAATCCTTTGCTCTTTCTGGGATTTTCAGCCCCTGGATGCACCCTTATACAAGGAAAGCTGTCAGTCACTGATAGGACCGCCCACTGGACTGAAAATCCCAGAAAGAGAAAAGGATTAAACGATTAAATCACAGGTTATACAGAATATTTTCTCACAAACTATAAATAAATCTGCTCAGCTTCTGCTGCTGTATAACATGGTGCCTGCAGAATGGATGGCATTTTCATGGTGACTGGTTCCCTTCAAAGCTTTATTGATGTCTTCTAGAGTGCCCTCCTTGAATAGTTGATATAGATGACTGAGGGAGACTCGCTTGAGGCAACTTCTGCAGGAGAGCTAATTTGCATACTTATTTTTCTCCCACGGACATTGCTCTTACCGAGCTCGTGTTATATAGTTACGTAGATTGAAAAAAAGTCATTGGTCCATCAAGTTGAACCTCTCTTTAAGGAGAATCAGTACTTTCCAGAAGTCAATTCTGAGAAGTACTGTTCTACTAGAAACATTTCCAAAAGTCCATACAATGGGAATTGTCACCCATAGAGTAACATGGTAAAAAAAAATATGTTTTCTAATGGATACCATATCATAAATTAGTGCAGTCTCCTACACTATCCCATTCCATCTGAAGTAAACTAATGTATGTCTGGCTGACAGCTAATGGAGCCCTATGCTTTATATGTACGTTGGGTACTTTTTCTAGCATACATACTAAGGGGAAAACAAAAATGTCATGTGTACTTATGGATCACTGTGAGCAATAAAGTATTTTGGTCAGTCGGATGTTCAGTAAAGATGCTATAAAGGTTGTCATTAGAGAACCACTTTAATTGAAGGGAACCTGGCGGCTGATTCATGCTTCCCGAATTACGAGCAGCATGAATCAGAGTCGAGCTCCGTTATCTCAGGCAGGTATGTTTTTTTCTGAAATGCTGCGACTTTGCAGAATAAAGCCACGTTCACACGTTCAGTATTTGGTCAGTATTTTACATTAGTATTTGTAAAATAAAACCAGGAGTGGGTGAAAATGCAGAAGTGGTGACGTGTTTCTATTATACTTTTCCTCTGATTGTTCTACTCCTGGTTTTGGCTTATAAATACTGATGTAAAATACTGAACATGTGAATGTGGCCTGAAACATACACTTATCATCCGGCTGGGAATCAAGCGACTCGGGTGACTAGTGCAAGAGATCGGCTTCTCCCCACCCTACTTCCCTTCGTTAACTGATGGATCCATGTACACACAAGTCGTATTCCCTGGACGGCTGTTACATGTAAGTTTTTTTCTGAAATGATGTTAAAGTAAATCATACCTGCCTGAAATGATGGAGCCAATGTCTGATTTATGCACCATGAATTAGCTGTCCGGTTCACTTAAAATTTGACAATTTTATAAAGTTAATTTTAATTTTTTTTTAAAGAAAGCTTTCTATTCCAGTTCAACTCCTTTTTTCCTGGTCTTATTCTGCTGTTTCCTCTTTGATATCACACCTCTTTTTGGTTCCCAAAAATCACCCAAGAACAGGAGCTTTGATAAAAATGTCTTTGGTTATTGTAGGTTAGGTTGTAGGAGAAAAAGTCACCAGACACGAAGATACAAGTAACACATGGAGGAATATACAGTATGTTAAAATTATTTCGAGGTGACGCCATGGAGATGTCTGGTGCCTCAAAGGTCAATTTTGCCAATTAGTGAAATATTCAGGGCTGGAGACTTGACGCGACCTCTGCTGACTGACACCTGCTTTCAACCATAAATCAAATAAACCATTGCAATATGTTAGTGCATGACTATCTAATGGTATCAACTATGATGACAAGAACGTGCAGTAGTGAAATTGACTCCCATTGACTTGTGACATAACTGCTGACATCAAAAACCAGTAAACCATCAACCATCAAACCACAAACCATCATACTGATGCCGCTTAGCAGTGGGCCACAGAGTAAAAAAAAAGGGAGTTTAGCCAAGTTTAATTTTTTTTATAAAACTTACTTTCATTTTTTTTAGATTTACAGAATCTCGCTATCCCAGTTTAATGATAACAGTTATCTTAAATTTTATTTTTTGCACAATTGAAACAATTTACTGATTTTGGAAATAAGTTAACCCCTTCAACCTCCCGTCCCTCTTCGCCTGTTTTCACCTCCCTTACCAGGCCAATTTTTTCAATTCTGACCAGTGTCACTATATGTGGTAAAGACTCTGGAACGCTTTAACATATCCCAGTGATTCTGAGAGTGTTTTTTCGTGACACGTTGTACTTCATGTTAGTGGTAAATTTTGGTTTATATGAATTGCGTTTATTTATGAAAATATTGAAAATTTGACACAAAAATTGAGAATTTTGCAATTTTCAAACTTTTAATTTTTATGCATTTAAACCAGATAGTTATATCACACAAAATAGTTATAAATAACATTTACCACATGTTTACTTTACAGCAGCATAATTTTTTCTTTTTTTTTTTCTTTTTATGAAGTTAGAAGAGTTAAAAGTTTATCAGTAATTTCTCATTTTTCCAACAAAATTTACAAGACCAATTTTTTTAGGGACAACATCCCATTTGAAGTGACTTTGAGGGGCCTATGTGACAGAAAATACCCATTTTGGAAAGTATACCCCTCAAGGAACTTATCTAGAGGTGTAGTGAGCACTTTGAACCTGCAGGTGCTTCACAGAATTTTATAACGTTGAGCTGTGAAAATGAAAAAATAAATTTTTCCTGCAAAAATGTTGCTTTAGCCCCAAATTTTTCCTTTTCACAATGGTAACAGGAGAAAATGGACTAGCAATTCTGTTGTGCGATTTCTCCTGAGTACACCAATACCCCATATGTGGTGGAAAACTACTGTTTGAACACACGGCAGGGCTCAGAAGGGATGGAGCGCCAATTGAAAAATTGCCATTTTTTTCCACTAAAATGTTGGTTTGGCCTCAAGTTTTCAATTTTCAAAAGGGATAATAGGAGAAAATGGACCATGCAATTTGTTACGCAATCACTCATGAGTACACCAATACCCCATATGTGGTCAAAAACTACTTTTGAGGCACAGTGCAAAACTCAGAAGGGAAGAAGCACCATATTGGAGTTGAGATTTTGCTGCAATGGTTTTGGGGGGTGCAATGACCCACTGGGAGAGCCCCTAATGTGCCAGAACAGCAGAACCCCCCATAAGTGCCCTCATTTTACAAACTATATCTCTTAATGAATTCATCTAAGGGTGCAGTGATCATATTGACTGTGGCCGACTGCACTCTTATGCACGCTTAAAAAGACAGAGACCGCTGGATCACAGGTCAGACGGCATTCACAGCGCCTCCATTTCCCTCATTATAAGGAATCTTACATCGGGATTCTGTCTGAATCATGTATTTCAGATTTACACGGAAACCCTAGTGTAAGCGCTCAGCGCAGAGCGCAGGATAAATGTGCGCCAAGCCTTACTGCGATCTTTGGAGGTAGAATAAACAGCAGGTCGATACCAAATATGTGTACTTTTTTTGTTTATTTTTGTTTTTACATAAATATACCTATTTAGTTGTAAAATATTATTTTAATTTTTTTAATTTATTTTGTGATATTTTAAAAAATATTTTTACTAGTGTTGAGCGAGTATGTTCTATTAACCCTTTCGCCGAGTATGCTCGGCCCGAGCTCCGAGTATTTACAGCTGCTCGTTGATGTGTTTAAATCGCTCCGTGTGCATGATTTGCGACTGTTTGACAGTTTTATTACATGGGAGGAATGTCTATTTCTTACACATTCCTCACATGTAATAAAGCTGTCAAACAGTTGCAAATCATGCACACGGGAGCGATTCAAACATATCACCGAGCAGCTGTAAATACTCAGAGCTCGGTCCGAGCAGACTCGGACCAGAACATACTCGCTCAACACTAATTTTTACAATTTCTTTACATTTTTTTTTTTACTTTTTTTCTTACTCCCTCTATGGGACTTTAGTTTTTATTAGTCTGATTGCTGGTATAATGCAACGCAATGCACCAGCTGTTGGCATGGTTTAACAGGCTTGAAGTAGCTGGATGACCTGGAGGTTGTCATGACGACCTCGGGTTGCCATGACAATAATCGAGCCCTCGCAAAGGCATAGCGGGGGGGAAAGTGGTGTGCAGGCACCGATCCTGGCAGTGACAGCCGGAGTTCTGCTATCACGTAAGCTGAGCTCCAGGCGGCAATTGCGCTGGCACAGCTCTTGTGCCTTGCACAATCGCCATGACGCACCTATACATGAAAGTTTGGGAACCCCTACCCGACCATGACATATGGGTACGCGAAAGGTCGTGAAAGGGTTAAAGAGTAACCGTTGTTTTAATTTTTATTGTACAAATCAATAGAACACGTGAAAATAAGAAACTTTGTAATTTGCTTTATCAGAAAAATCTGGTCCTTTCGCTGCCTGAACTGATACTTATTCTCAGAATTTTCAATTTCTTAGTAAAATCTGTATTCAGTGAAGACAGTTTTTAAATGACTGAGATAGAATCTTGTTAGTAGCAACTGGTATCTTCTATACAGTGGGGAGGGTGGAAGTAAAAGGGAGGAGCTAGAAGCGGAGCTCATCTCTCCTCTTCTCCCCTTCCATCTATAAAGAATCTTACCAGCACTAGCTGCCATCTCTCATCTCAGTAATGTAACAATCAGTCTTAATGGAATACAGATTTTACCTGTGAAATAAGAATTTTCAAAATGATTATTCAGTCCTGGGGAAGAAACAAGATTTCTCTGATAGGATATATTACAAAGTTGCTATTTTTCATGTGTACTATTGATTTATCAAATCAAAATTTGAATACTTACTGTTTAACTGTTTCTCTTTTTTCATGTTTATATTCATCTATCTTCAGGATATATGTTTACACTGCAGTCATAGAAGTCTAGGCTTCATGAGTGACATTTGGTCAAGTGGAATAATATACTGATACCGGAGGAAGGTTATGTTTGGGTTATAGTAGAATCATATACATACAGTATATAAATGCCTTGAATGATTTATGTTGGCCTAATATCATAACTAGCACAAGCCGTCGCTCATGTAATAACACTGTTTGGCCACAGAGGTCAGTGTAAGAAAGCAGCTAATGATACATTTGGCCTCTGTTATGCCCCCAGCTTTCAGCTCTTTGTGTGTTTTATTACAGTGTTATTGTAATAGAAGCTTTTGGCTGTTTTATTTCATGCTAGTAAAGAGGATTTTTTTGTGCATGTATTACTTGTGGAGGTTCACGTTTACCCTCACAGTGATATTACAAGACTTGCATCATTGGTGATATGATGTACAAGGACAGATGCTCCTGACAGCAGTAAAACTAACAGATCTGCACTGACTGACGGCATGAAGACTTTACAGCTGACCTCAAAGTAACTTTATGCTCCTTCAATAGTACCATTCTAATCTGCAACTACTATTTCACAGCAAGTTTTTTTTATAACTTATACCAATATATCCATATCATTACTTCATAACCAACATTTATTGAGCGTAGCCTGCAATTAGTTATTGTTATTACATATACATACATATATATACAGTCATGGTCAAAGTGTTGGCACCCTTGAAATTGCTCCAGAAAATGAAGTATCTCTCCCAGAAAATTATTGCAATTACCCGTTTTGCTATACGTATGTTTAAGAGAAGAAAAAAGCAAAGTGGACATCATTTCACACAAAACCCCCAAAATGGGCTTAGACACCTTTCCAAAATTGCAGGTAATCCACTTTTGTTTCAAGCATGTGATGCTCGTTCAAGCTCACCTGTGGCAAGTAACAGATGTGCGCAATAAGAAAATCACACCTGAAACTAGATAAAAAGGGGAGAAGTTAACTCAATCTTTGCATTGTGTGTCTTTATGTGCCACACTAAGCATGGAGAACAGAAAGAGGGGGCAAGAACTGTCTGAGGTTTTGAGAACCAAAATTGTTGAAAAATATCAACAATCTCAAAGTTACAAGTCCATCTCCAGAGATCTTGATGTTCCTTTGTCCACGGTGCGCAACATAATCAATTTATTTCTCCCACAATAATTTTCTGGGAGAAACACTTCATTTTCTGGATCAATTTCAAGGGTGCCAACACTTTTCACCATGACTGTATATTGTGGGGTTTCACTCTCTCAGGTACATATTAGGTAGCGTTCACACAGGCATTGCCGTGCGGTCCAAACAGATTCAGTTTTATTGTTTTCATAAAATTGCAAGAGATTCAAAACCAAATACAGCCTCTTCTGGGCACAAAGGTATCATAGCAAATAAACAGTTCATTTAGCAGGGCATATACACTGCTCAAAAAAATAAAGGGAACACTGAAATAACATCCTAGATCTGAATGAAATATTCTCATTGAATACTTTGTTCTCTACAAAGTTGAATGTGCTGACAACAAAATCACACAAAAAACATCAATGGAAATCAAATTTATTAACCAATGGAGGCCTGGATTTGGAGTCACCCCCAAAATTAAAGTGGAAAAACACACTACAGGCTGATCCAACTTTGATGTAATGTCCTTAAAACAAGTCAAAATGAGGCTCAGTATTGTGTGTGGCCTCCATGTGCCTGTATGACCTCCCTACAACGCCTGGGCATGCTCCTGATGAGGTTGCGGATGGTCTCCTGTGGGATCTCATCCCAGACCTGGACTAAAGCATCCGGCATCTCCTGGACAGTCTGTATATAAATATATATATATATATATATATATATATATATACATATATATATACAGTACAGCCCAAAAGTTTGGACACACCTTCTCATTTAATGATGTTTCTGTATTTTCATGACTTTGAAAACTGTACATTCACACTGAAGGCATCAAAACTATGAATTAACACATGGGTTTTATACTTTATAAAAAAGTGTGAAACAACTGAAAATATGTCTTATATTCTAGGTTCTTCAAAGTAGCCAACTTTTTCTTTGATGACTGCTTTGCACACTCTTGGCATTCTCCTGATGAGCTTCAAGAGGTAGTCACCGGAAATGGTTTTCACTTCACAGGTGTGCCCTGTCAGGTTTAATAAGTGGGATTTCTTACCTTATAAATGGGGTTGAGACCATCAGTTGTGTTGTGCAGAAGCCAGGTGGATACACAGCTGATAGTCCTACTGAATAGACTGTTAGAATTTGTATTATGGCAAGAAAAAAGCAGCTAAGTAAAGAAAAATGAGTGGCCATCATTACTTTACGAAATGAAGGTCAGTCAGTCCGAAAAATTGGTGCAGTTGCAAACAACCATCAAGCGCTACAAAGAAACTGGCTCACATGAGGACCGCCCCAAGAAAGGAAGACCAAGAGTCACCTCTGCTTCTGAGGATAAGTTTATCTGAGTCACCAGCCTCAGAAATCGCAGGTTAACAGCAGCTCAGATTAGAGACCAGGTCAATGCCACACAGAGTTCTAGCAGCAGACACATCTCTACAACAACTGTTAAGAGGAGACATTGTGCAGCGGGCCTTCATGGTAAAATAGCTGCTAGGAAACCACTGCTAAGGACAGGCAACAAGCAGAAGAGACTTGTTTGGGCTAAAGAATACAAGGAATGGACATTAGACCAGTGGAAATCTGTGCTTTGGTCTGATGAGTCCAAATTTGAGATCTTTGGTTCCAACCACCGTGTCTTTGTGCGACGCAGAAAAGGTGAACGGATGGACTCTACATGCCTGGTTCCCACTGTGAAGCATGGAGGAGGAGGTGTGATGGTGTGGGGGTGCTTTGCTGGTGACACTGTTGGGGATTTATTCAAAATTGAAGGCATACTGAACCAGCATGGCTACCACAGCATCTTACAGCGGCATGCTATTCCATCCGGTTTGCGTTTAGTTGGACCATCATTTATTTTTCAACAGGACAATGACCCCAAAAACACCTCCAGGCTGTGTAAGGGCTATTTGACAAAGAAGGAGAGTGATGGGGTGCTACGTCAGATGACCTGGCCTCCACAGTCACCAGACCTGAACACAATCAAGATGGTTTGGGGTGAGCTGGACCGCAGAGTGAAGGCAAAAGGGCCAACAAGTGCTAAGCATCTCTGGGACACCTTCAAGATTGTTGGAAGACCATTTCATGTGACTACCTCTTGAAGCTCATCAAGAAAATGCCAAGAGTGTGCAAAGCAGTCATCAAAGCAAAAGGTGGCTACTTTGAAGAACCTAGAATATAAGACATATTTTCAGCTGTTTCACACTTTTTTGTTAAGTATATAATTCCACATGTGTTAATTCATAGTTTTGATGCCTTCAGTGTGAATGTACAATTTTCAAAGTCATGAAAATACAGAAAAATCTTTAAATGAGAAGGTGTTTCCAAACTTTTGGGCTGTACTGTATAGATAGATAGATAGATAGATATAGATATATATATACCTACACACCTATACTGTACATCCAACTTCCAAAAATATTAAGCTTGGATATTTATGAGTCTTTTGGGTTGATTGAGAACATAGTTGTTGATCAATAATAAAAAATAATGCTCTAAAATACAACTTGCCTAATAATTCTGCACACAGTGTATTTATATCTACACATACATACACATGTACACCCATACAGTGCTGGCCAAAAGTATTGGCACCCCTGCAATTCTGTCAGATAATACTCAGTTTCTTCCTGAAAATGATTGCAATCACAAATTCTTTGGTATTATTCTCTTCATTTAATTTGCTTGCAAGGAAAAAACACAAAAGAGAATGAAGCAAAAATCAAATCATTGATCATTTCACACAAAACTCCAAAAATGGGCCGGACAAAAGTATTGGCACCCTCAGCCTAATACTTGGTTGCACAACCTTTATCCAAAATAACTGCGAACAACCGCTTCCGGTAACCATCAATGAGTTTCTTACAATGCTCTGCTGGAATTGTAGACCATTCTTCTTTGGCAAACTGCTCCAGGTCCCTGATATTTGAAGGGTGCCTTCTCCAAACTGCCATTTTGAGATCTCTCCACAGGTGTTCTATGGGATTCAGGTCTGGACTCATTGCTGGCCACCTTAGAAGTCTCCAGTGCTTTCTCTCAAACCATTTTATAGTGCTTTTGGAAGTGTGTTTTGGGTCATTGTCCTGCTGGAAGACCCATGACCTCTGAGGGAGACCCAGCTTTCTCACACTGGGCCCTACATTATGCTGCAAAATTTGTTGGTAGTCTTCAGACTTCATAATGCCATGCACACGGTCAAGCAGTCCAGTGCCAGAGGCAGCAAAGCAACCCCAAAACATCAGGGAACCTCCGTCATGTTTGACTGTAGGGACCGTGTTCTTTTCTTTGAATGCCTCTTTTTTTTTCCTGTACACTCTATGTTGATGCTTTTTCCCAAAAAGCTCTACTTTTGTCTCATCTGACCAGAGAACATTCTTCCAAAACGTTTTAGGCTTTCTCAGGTAAGTTTTGGCAAACTCCAGCCTGGCTTTTTTATGTCTCAGGGTAAGAAGTGGGGTCTTCCTGGGTATCCTACCATACAGTCCCTTTTCATTCAGACGCCGACGGATAGTACGGGTTGACACTGTTGTACCGTCGGACTGCAGGGCAGCTTGAACTTGTTTAGATGTTAGTCGAGGTTCTTTATCCACCATCCGCACAATCTTTCGTTGAAATCTCTCGTCAATTTTTCTTTTCCGTCCACATCTAGGGAGGTTAGCCACAGTGCCATGTGCTTTAAACTTCTTGATGACACTGCACACGGAAGACACAGGAACATTCAGGTCTTTGGAGATGGACTTGTAGCCTTGAGATTGCTCATGCTTCCTCACAATTTGGTTTCTCAAGTTCTCAGACAGTTCTTTGGTCTTCTTTCTTTTCTCCATGCTCAATGTGGTACACACAAGAACACAGGACAGAGGTTGAGTCAACTTTAATCCATGTTAACTGGCTGCATGTGTGATTTAGTTATTGCCAACACCTGTTAGGTGCCACAGGTAAGTTACAGGTGCTGTTAATTACACGAATTAGAGAAGCATCACATGATTTTTCAAACAGTGCCAATACTTTTGTCCACCCCCTTTTTAGGTTTGGTGTGGAATTATATCCAATTTGGCTTTAGGACAATTATTTTTGTGTTTTTTCATTGAAGACAAATTAAATGAAGAGAATAATACCAAAGAATTTGTGATTGCAATAATTTTCAGGAAGAAACTGAGTATTATCTGACAGAATTGCAGGGGTGCCAATACTTTTGGCCAGCACTGTATATAAACACACAGTCAGACACTCCTTAACATTGAAATTGCAACATGAAGAAAGAAAAGTCATGGAATTATGACAACCGCAGGAATGATATAAATATTAATGATGGCTGCACGGGCAGTGTGGAACAGGAGAAATCACAGGATAGGAATAACCCAGCTGTACTGTAGATCACTCGGGATCTGGGTTAGACACAGCTGAGTAGCTGCCACTGATTTCTTGCAAAGACTGACACTGCAAAGTTATCCCTTTAGGCAAGGCATTAATCATACAGGGCATATATGAAGTAGAAATATACACTGAACAGTTATTAATTTATTTCCCCTGATATCAGGATAAATAAAATGAATAAAGGGTAGTAACTGAGATTAGTATGCCATGGTATCATTGATATTAGTATTACTTAGAGATGAGCAAATAGAAATCAAATTGCTTCATAATTCAGAAAAAAATCCAGATTAGCAAAATCCACAATTTTTTGCAATTCAAAAAAAAATATATAAAAAAGCAAGCTCGCCACCGAGTGCTCTGCAGGCTCACTTTTTCCACGAACTCCAGTTTTCTCTTCTGTCCTTATGCTCCAACACTGACTAAGCCGCAAGTAACATCACGACATTGTGGGGTGTCGCACGTCATGATATTGCGTATGGCCTGGTGAGCACGGAGGCACCAAAGACTCAAAGAGACTGAAGATAGAAGAGAAGACTGGAGTTGGAGGGAGGTAGCGAGCTAGCGGAGGATCAGGCTGGGAGATGTGATGCCAGGACCGGTGAGGGGAGAGGTGAGTATAACATTTTTTATTTTATAACTCCTTCGTTTATTATGCTCTGGGGTCTGGAAGTTTGGAGAGACTTCAGAGCATAATAAATGTCAATTCGATTGTGTTTCAATACATTCTACAGTAATAGAATTCCCCAGGCAAATTTGAGTGAATCTGGCAATTTGAATTTTAGCAGATTTGTTCATCTCTAATATAATTATTAATATAGGCTAAAGCTCATACAGCGAAATGTTGTATTTGTTTTATGCCAGAGAATATCACTCCTGAATTGTCAAGGGATTGCCATAAACCATGGAAATGAATCCGTTGACTTTAATTTATAGATCCACCAACAAAAATCTAATCTCTATTTGCAGCTTTATGTGCTTGATTTTATCCTCTACTTTTCCTCACCTATCTTCTAATTAAATCACGTTTCTTATTTCCATGTTTGGTCGCCTTTTCCACCATCTTTACTGACCTTCAGAATTGCCTTACTTGTTCGTCCCCTACTCATAGGTAATTATTTTCTCATTGTTAATTAGAAAACCTTATGGTAGACACGTGGCCCATCCACACTTTATCTGTTATTATTACTTATAGAAGCTATCCTTTTAAAATAACCCAATTTTAGCAACGGGTTTCTCGATTTCCCATTGACTTTATTATTAGGAGAAGCCACAGGAAAAATGTAGAATTAAGTTTATCGTGAACAAGCATTCCTAAGAAAGCTTTTTTCATGATAATCTGGCAATGTTCTCAGGCTGCTGATCACAAACAAGCAAACTGCTTGTCGGGTAAAATGATATTTTGTGCTGCGCAAAAGATTGTCGTTCTCGGCAGCACATAGTCCTGTGCAAACAGGACTCATGCTGCTGAGAACAATGGCAGCCTATTCGCTCTGAACACTCTATTACAGATCGTTCAGTGTGAATCTGACGAGCAGTCAGCCTGTGTAATCAGGTTCTTCATCTACTGCCAACTAGATCAGCCATCATTTAGTGGCACTGGTCAGAGTAATAATGGAAGTTTCTAGAGGAGGAACAACTTTAAGTCTGACTGGGCACAATTGCCAATTTCTATGTTCACATCTTGAAATTTAGTTGGGGAGATCTACCACAGCTTTCCTTACATGCCCTCTGACCTGGCAACAACTCATCCAGTGTCATTTGACACAAATCTTACAGTTGTTTCATGAGTACAACCATGTGCATATGCTCTAATAAGGAATATGGACAACATAGATCATACGTGTCAAACTCTGGCCCATGGGTCAAACCTGGCCCGCAGGGTGATTATATTTGGCCAACGACACCAGAACTGCCACCCCTATGTGAGGCCCATTATTCTGTATGGAGAACTGTGGGGGTCCATTATTCTGTATGGAAGACTATGTGGGGCCCTTTATACTGTATACTGGTTGGCCTGCGACTTTGTCCAATTTTTTTACTTTGGCCGTCTGGATGTTTAAGTTTGACATCCCTGTCATAGATCATAGAGGAGGTCTCTGCTCTGGACCCCATGAGCTGGAATTGTGGATCAGCTCCTGTTCTGGTGGACTTTGGTGGAGCATGCAATACTACATTTCCCTTGAAGATAGTTTCTTCCAAAAAAAAACCTAGCTGTTGAGGGTGCCAATCAGCAAATCATCCAGGTGGCAGCAGTCCAATGTGTTCCGATGCACCATTGATAAAATTGTGCTTGCTCAGTAGGGCCTCCTACTAGGTCCAAAAGCTGTAGAAATTCAGAAAAATCCTAGGCACCTCAAAATAATACTTAAAAAAATGTGACTTTTATTCCAATTTTTAAAAAGATATCACAAAAGTAAGGAGACAAAAAAATGAGGCAACGTTTCAGCCATATTTCGCCTTTCTCAAGCCTAAAATATACAGTAGTGTATATTATATAACATTGATGCTCATGTAATGGCACAGAAAGTTGGCACAAGACATGGAGCTGATTCCTTAACAATTCAGGGTTTGGTTTTCTTTTTTTTTCTTAAACTTATATTAACTGTATCCCTCAAAAGGATCATTTCTACATCCCTTGTTAATAACTAATGTGGTCTGACATCTATTGATTTGGCTTTGCAGTTTCCATTTGTTAATATGTAGGTCATAAGATTGAGCGAAAACTCCAGTAGTTCTGGAGCTTAGCTGCAGGTAACTTCATACTTATTTTAACCACTATTAACTTTAAAGCATGCATGGTATATTTATTTCCATTAAATTCTCCCCATGGATTTCAGCCTCTTCTACCACCTCTGGATTGTTTAATGGCACTGAATAGTTATTTTTATGTAAGCAATAATGATCAATCAGAGAGGCATTTTATGGTTTTTATTGACATGCTGGATTAATGGGCTCTCAAGGCAAAACTGCGCAAGTCAGGCATTAGAAGAAAGGAAGTGCCTTGTCTGCAATTCATGAATGCCTGGGACACAGCATAATGTGTTCATAGGCACAGGCATATGTATGCTGACATTTACATATGTACCAGTTGGTCTTATTATACAATGATTAAGCATGTCCTTGTACTTAAAGGGGTTCTCCATGAAAGGAAAATTTTAATAACTGAAGGAAATGTCATTCTAAATAAATTCCAAAAATAACTTTAATTACACTTGTTTTATCTAGGGGGGTAATTACTGTAGTATTTTAAATTTGCCAATATCTTGTTTAAGTGACAGAAAACTTAAAAAGTTAAAAGGACAGATGACTGTGAGCATGTGCAGTAAGAAGCTCTGCTGCTGTGTCCTGGAGATAGCTTGTCAAGATTTAATATGGTATTAAAGAGGTTGTGCACTACTTTTATATTGATGGTTTATCCTTACAATAGGTCATCAATGTCTGATCGGCCGGGGTCCGACACCCGGCACCCCTGCCGATCAGCTGTTATCGGTGGCCGGAAGTACTTACTTGCGGAGCTGGCCGTCTACTTGTAGTGGCCGGGGCTTGGTGCTGCACATCTGTCTCCTTTTCAAAGCAATAAGAGGCAGATGTGCAGTACCAAGTTTGTGACCGTTACCTCTGACATCCGGTCAGTCAGAAGTTGTTCACACAAGATGGAATGGGACTGGAGCGGCCCCGGGAAAGAGACAGCAGCTGACAAGTATATTACTAGGGTCAGTAGGTGTTGAGTTTTAGTATTGAAGTATTGGCAAACTCACTTGAAGAGATGGTTACCTTGATTGAGAGGCCAGGTGTGAACAGCTCCAAGAAGAGTTATGAGAAGTTGATAACTTGCTTGCTGAGTGGTAGGTGAGGGCAACATCTAGTAATGTCCACCAGCCTGTCCCACATGCCAAAGAAAGATTAATTTTCCTGTCTGATATTAAAATGCAGCAGTCTATCTTGACTCATAAAATACTCTTCTTAAAATCAGGATTATACATCCATTCTGACTTGGATTTTCAAAATAAGTATACCAGTCTTACCAGGTTTAATAGATCTATGTAATATTCTATGCAGCTTGAATTGTTTAGTCGACCGGCACTCGGGATCAGCAGGGAACATTTTTTATTATGTCAACTTAGTGGTGACATTTGTCCTCGGTGGGTGGGACAGGTTGGTGGACATTAAGAGCTTATTACATTAACAGAGTTTAAGTATGGTAAATGCACTGCCAATGTAAGTACACCAGGTGTAAGAGATCTACTTAGTAACACATGCAGTTTTTATTGTGGAATCTGGTGACAGATATTTTTATCTATGCGTTTTCAAATGGATCCCGCAGAATCCTGATCGATTCTAAATGGAGTTCATGAGGTTTCACTGATTTCTGGTCATTTAATGATGTTGCAGACTAAGCTATTCTTCTTTTCAACAATCATCAGAACCCAGACACAACTAAATAAACAACAATGTAAGCAAAGCATTGGGCTATGTTCACACGTTGCTTTTTTTGCTGCTTTTTTCTCCAGCCAAAACCTGATCTCTTGGCAGTAAAAAAGTTGCAGACAAAAAGTAGTTTTTTGGGGGCTTTTTTGCTGCGTTTTTGCACTTACTCATTGCTTTCTATGGGTAAAAATCCCTGCAAAAATGCTGAAAGAATTGACACGCTGCAGATTTAAAAAAAGCAACAGTTTTCCAATTCAGTTAGGAACAATACCCAAAGCGTGTGCATGAGATTTCTCAAATCTCATAGCTTTTACTGGTACTGTAATAAATCTCCTGGTACTGTAATAAAGCAGCTTTTAATTTGCATTAAAAAACGTAGCAAAAAAAAACGCATCAAAAATTCAACATGTGAACATAGCCTTTGTGTCACTACTGGAGCCATATTATTTCACATATCATATGACCTTCACTTGATCTGTTTTATGACATTTCGCTATATACCTGATTGCAGGTTTGTGCTGTGTTGCTGCTTTCAGGTAACACAAGAAGGAGTAAAAGATGCGAGAAATGTGCCATCCTGGCCCTCACTGGATCCATGTTATAATAACACACTTGTAAGGTTATAATAACATACAGCCATAAATCATCGCAGTAGTAGTGAGTCATGCAGATCCATCAGGACATGGGAAGGTGGAGCAGCAGGTTCACACTCCTGAAGAGACACATTACAGTTTCACTTCACTTCTTCAATGAGCCGAACACAGACACTATATAAATATACACAAGAACAAGGTAAGTGCGGCTCTTGGGTTCCTATTTCTGCACTAATTACTAATAAAATGTGGTCTGATTGTTATCTAAGTCACAGTTCAAGACAAATACATTCTAACTAAACTAATACCATTCCAGTTGTACCCATCATGTCTCTTATTCAGGACATTGAGTAAACATCCACGGTGGAGAGACAAAAAGTTAGTGAATCCTTGAATTTAAAGGGAGTCTGTCACCCCCAAAATGCATTTTAATTTGGTTATACAGTGTTGTAAGGGATTTAGCCCCTATAACAACCATGCTATTGACGCGCCCCCTGGGCCGCGTGGGTGTGTGGGGATACCCGGAACCGGACCCGTTGTGGATGCTGGGGGTCGTAGTCCTTGCGTGGCGGGGACCCAGTCCCGTGGCTCAGGGTGGTCAAACTAAATGGCAGTCTATAAGCTGAATGTCCGACTACGCCACCTGTGGATTGCGGTCAGGGTGTACCGCCGCTGCAGGGCAGACCACTGAGGCTGGTATTGGGAATGCAGCAGAGGATAGTATAACTCCCCACGGGAGGAGTATAGCCTCAGGGCAGTAAGTAGGGATGTTGGGGGTGATGGTGTGCGGGAGCAGCAGTAACCACACGGAGTCTGTCATGCAATTCAGGGTCTTTACTGTTGATGGTATTAAGGGACCCGTCCAGAATACAGGTTAACAATGGATGCCTGGTCAGTCTGAGAGCAACTGCGAAATCCCGCTGGTCAGGGGGAGTTTGTAGGCCTACCGTGCTGACTTCACTCTTTCTTGGCTATCCCGCTGTAGTGTAGTGGTAGCCCACGTCCCTGAGTGTACCGTGTTGTTCTCACCCGTATGACTGGCGACTCGGGCCTTCCATGCTTCTCACCCCTCCAGGGCAGTAGTGGTCCCTCTCGTGTGGCTGAGCCTCCGGGCTTCCTTGGGCCAGAGGACTTGAAGTCCCCTGCGTGGTGGTTTTCTGCTGCTGGGCTTATAACCCTCACAGCCTCGGACTCCAGTGTCCGGCTTAGTAAGTCTCTGGTCAGGACGAACTCTGCTAGTTCCCTCCTGGCCTCGTGTTCCTCCTCTGCCTACAGGGACTCCTCAGCCTGCTGCTGACCTGTCCCTATCTGCAACTTGTCTGGAACTTCTCTCTGCCTGGACTGACTAACCCCGTCCCAGATCCAGTTTATAAAGGGCAGGTTTCTCCCCTCCCTGGACTGAGGCAGGAGGTGCTGCATGCTAATTGTCCCCAACCAGGGAACCTCCCACCTGCTCTCAGACATGACATTGCTGTCACGGTGGCAACCAGACCTGGGGTGCCACATTCCCCCCTAGTGAAATTTAGTACTCCGGGACTAAACACATTTTGCAAAAATACAACATAACAGAGGATAAGCAATAACACAACAACATATGTACAAGAAGTTTAGTCTTTAGAGATAACGTCGCTCCCGTGACCAGGTGTCCTTGTCACCTAAGATGTAATTTGAGGGACCCGTCCTAAACCCTCCACGTAGGCCCTGGGGTGGCTACAGGGCTTTGATGATCCCGAGCTGGACCACGTCTTCAGCCACCTCCACGGGTTTTGTGTTCTGTGGTCGTCTTCAAAAGAGGGCACCTTACCAGGTGCAACTATGTACAAGGTACAGTTCCGGTTATTCACTGTCCATAACCTGTTAGTCCATGAACCCTGTCGGGTAACTAGAAAAACATAATTAGTAACCAGGCAACAAACATAAAACATTTGCAATATACAGGTAGATATATACTTTGCATTTAGATTCTCCAGCGGGCATTTGACCTTTAGTGCTCCTGGTGGACCTACGTAACCCATTGTCTGGTGGTACTCTATTCGGGTCCCCTGTTTCCACCCCCTGTGTACTGGGTGTGCTCATGTCTGCACTAGAGGTGTTTGCAGATGTTACTGGTAGGTTGGGCAGCTTTATGCGTACTCTTTGGCTCACCACGGGCATCGCAGGTTCACTACTAGCAGAGGGTTGATTCTCCTGGGCTGCTGGTATGGACTCTTCTGCCTCCGGGGCCACTTGCTCTTCCAACACTACTTGCTCTTCTGCAGGCCCTTGAGGGGCTGGCTGGAGGAAGGTAAGGACGGGTACCACTATGGCGTTGTTGATTTGTGTCCAGGACGGTGGAAATTCCCCGAGCACTGTACTGACCATTTCTTCCCTTTCCTCTGCGGGTTGAGGGCTATCTTGGTCTTCATCAGCACTTTGCAGCTGCTCGGGACACCTCTTCAGGTGGTCTCTGGAGACAGTGGCTGTGGTCTCTCCTCCATCCTTACTGATAACACACACCTTTGGGTTTTCATGGCTTGACGGCAGTACGGTGTACGGGTCTTTCTCCCACTCGTCATCCAACTTGTGGAGCCGTCTCTTCCTCTTCAAGACCTGCTCTCCAGGTGCCAGGGGAGCAGCAGAAGCATGCTGGTTGTAATCCCTCTCTTGCCTCTCTCTGGCTTGAGACAGACTTCGCTCCACGCTCTCCTGTACTTTCCGGTGCTGCTGCTGTCGTTCTGTGTCCCAGTCTGCTTCTGGTGAGGTGTCCTCGGGTGTCAGGACTCCCATCTCCAGATCAATTGGCAGCTTACCAGGTCTTGCTCTCATTAGGTAAGCCGGGGTGCAGTTAGTAGAACCCACTGGGATATGATTATACAAGTCCACCAGATCCGGCAGTTTCTCAGGCCACAGGCTGTGTTCCTCCAGAGGCAACGTCTTGAGCAGGCCTATTACTACCTGATTCATTTTCTCACACATCCCGTTGGTTTGGGGGTGGTAAGGCGTTGTCCTTATCTTCTTGCAACCATACAGGTTGCAGAATTCCTGGAAGACTTCAGCCTCGAACGCTGGACCTTGATCAGTCAACACTTGCTCTGGATACCCGTGTGGACGGCAGAAATGCTGCTGAAAGGCTCTGGCGGCCGTCTGAGCTGTTAAGTCTTTGACTGCTTGGAGCCAGCTTTACGTGGTCCAGAGTCACCAGCTCAAGGGGCTGCTTTGTGATGATGGGCTGCAGAGGAGTCTTCTGGCTGGCGCGGTCCTTCCTCCTTAGGTTGCACGGGCCACAGTCTCTGCACCATCTCTCTATAGCCCCTCTCATGCCTACCCAGAAGAACTGCTCACGCAACAGGAACTCCAGCTTCTTTCCATCCAAAGTGCCCTGCTCCGTCATGGTATGCCTCTAGGACCATGGCCGCATCCCGCCTTGGGACCACTACCTGCCAGATCAGCTCGTGCGTTCGAGAGTTGACGGTCCTGCGGCACAGCCTCCCCTCATAGAGAAACAGCTTGCTCCTCTCCTTCCACAGCTGTTTGCTCTCTTCTGGAGCATCCGGATCAAGGTGGGCATCGGCCTGGGTCAGCATTTCTTTCACCAGGTGGACTGCGGAGTCACTATCTTGTGTCTCTGCCCAGCCGTGGTGGGGTAAGGGATTGAACGTAGCGGGGCAGAGCACTTCTCCTTTATGCAGTGGGAACACTGGGTGACCCCATGACGGTGGAATGCAGGGAGTTCAATTTCTTCCAGTTCTTCTGGATTCTCTCCTCCGTCCTGCAAGTGAGGCATTCTGGACAATGCATCTGCATTGGCATTTGCGCGCCCTGTCCGGTATTTGATGGTAAATTCATAATTGGACAGCCGGGCCATCCATCTCTGCTCTAGGGCACCAAGTCTTGCAGTGTCCAGGTGTGTCAGCGGGTTGTTGTCCGTGTACACAGTGAACATAGAAGAAGCCAGGTAATGCTTGAAGCGTTCGGTGACTGCCCACACCACTGCCAGGAACTGTAGCTTGAAGGAGCTATAATTCTCAGGGTTTCTTTCTGTGGGTCTCAGCTTTCTGCTAGCATAAGCAATTACCCGTTCTCTGCCCTGCTGGATCTGGGACAGTACGGCTCCTAGCCCCACGTTACTGGCGTCGGTGTGGAGGATAAAAGGCTGGCAGTAATCAGGGTAGGCCAGGATCTCATCCCCCGTGAGGGCCATCTTCAGCTGGCGGAAAGACTCCTCCTCCCGCTTGTCCCACTTAAAGGACGGCTTCTGACTTTTAGCCTTTGACTGACCTAACAGGAGGTCCTGCATAGGGGCTGCCATTTTGGTGAACCCGGAGATGAATCTTCGGTAGTAGCCTACCAACCCAAGGAACTGCCGCACTTCCTTTATGCTGGAGGGTCTTGGCCAGTCCTTAATCACCGTGATCTTGTCAGGGTCTGGGGCTACTCCGTCAGCACTCACCACGTGTCCTAGGTACTGTACTTTTGGCTTCAGTAGATGACACTTGGAGGGTTTCACCTTCCGGCCGAAGCCTGCCAGGGCATCGAACACCTCTGCCAGGTGCTTTAGATGGTCCTCATAGGTCTTGGAATACACGATTACATCGCCCAGGTAGAGTAGGACCGTCTCGAAATTTCTGTGCCCCAGACAGCACTCCATCAGCCTCTGGAAGGTCCCTGGCGCGTTGCAGAGTCCGAACGGCATACAGTTGAATTCACTGAGGCCCATCGGGGTGGTGAAGCGGTCTTCTGCTTGTCTGACAGGAACCTGCCAGTACCCGCTAGTGAGATCCAAAGTAGAGAAGAAGTTAGCAGATTTTAAGGCAGACAAAGACTCCTCTATCCTAGGTAACGGGTACGCATCTTTGTGTGTTATTCTGTTGACCTTTCTATAATCTACGCACATCCTCATCGTGCCATCTTTCTTTTTTACAAGAACTAGAGGAGCTGCCCAGGGGCTACAGCTATCCCTGATCACCCCAGCCTCCTTCATTTCTCGCAACATACCCTTGGCATTCTGATAGTGTGCAGGGAGTACAGGCCGGTATCTCTCTTTTATGGGTGGATGGTCTCCTGTGGGGATTTGGTGTTCTACCACCTTTACTTGCCCAAAGTCTAGCGGCTGTTTACTAAAGACTCTTTTGTACTCCTGAACCACCCGGTAGACTCCCTGTTTTTGGTGTGAAGGAGTGGAGTCGGTGCCCACATGCAGTTTCTGACACCAGTCCTCCATTTGTTTCTTGGAGCCGTTACCCTCCTTTGGTTGAGATGGAGGCAAGGGTTCCACAGCCTTTACAGAGTTCTGGTTAATGGTGAACAATTTGGCTAGAGTGGCATACCGGGGCAAGTGTACTTCTCTTTCCCCAATATTTAGGATGCGGACTGGTACCCTCCCATTGCGGACATCAACCACCCCCCGTGCTGTCAAAATGGTGGGCCTACTGTGTGAGTAAACGGGTTCTACCATAGCTTGGTAGTCTCTACCTCTTAACCCAATTGCAGTCCGGCACAAGATCATCATTTCACTTTTTGGGGGCATGGCGATAGGGAATGGGTCACTCATCCTTACGCTACCAATCTCACCACCAGACAGTTCTACCTGTTGCCGTTTCATCAGGGCTCTGATCTCTTTTTGTAAGACCCGCTGCTGGCTGAAGCTGGCATTCATTGCAACCTGCTGTAATATAACAATTATCTCTGAAAGACAATTTTCAATAACGTTAGTACCCAAGGTTATTTTAGGGTGACTTTCACAACGGTCAATGTCCACAATAATCAGTCCTTGCGCCGGCAGTTCAACTTTACCAATTTTGATGGTCACCTCCTTGAACTCCATCTGCGGCACGGGGTGACCATTGCTGGCGATGATGCTCAAGTCATTATCTGGGTAGCGGGTAATATCCTTGTCATCCCAGTACCGCTTGAAAAGTACATAGGGGATGGTGGTTACCTGTGACCCGGTGTCCAACAGTGCACTCATGGGAATGCCATCCAGTACCACAGGCAAGACCGGTCGTCCCCCCACATACTTGTCACACCAGTTTGACGGGCCTGATGATCTTACACCTGGGGGTTGGCCCTCTGCCCCAGGTTGGGCCCGTTTAAATTACAGTACCTCGCAATATGTCCTGGCTGGCTGCAGCGGTGGCAGATGGGTTGTCCATCCTGGTCGTAGCGGTCCTTTGGCTTCCCTCTGAATGGTGGGATCCTCTTCTGGACGGGACGTCCTCCAGACTGGTAGCCAGCTGGATCTTTCCTGGAGAGGATACCTGCAACGACTGCACAGTCCTGGCTAGTGCGGCAACTCATTTAGTCAGTTCTTGGACCTGATGGTGCAGGTCTGTAGACGGGGTACTATTCTGTGCGTTGGCTCCTGCAGATTCTGTAGACTGGGGCGCCGCCTCTTGGTGATAATATGTAGATCTAAATGTGGGAAACAGAGCGCACACTAGGGTGATACCCTTTGGAGGGAGAGTAAGAGAGTGCTGGTTACACTCACCTGATGGAGTTGTGACAGGCACAACTCCTATGTAGGCATGAAGAAAACCAGCTGCTGCTGCCCCGTGGCTGGAAGATGAATCCTCCAGGAGATATTGGATCCAGTTGGATAAACACGTAGCTGGGCTGCACTGCTGAAGTGAATCAATTCTTCAGAGATGATGATGATGATGAAAAAGGCTTTTTATTAACAACGCGTTTCAACGCCGTACCGACGTCTTTTTCAAGTTAAAAAAACAAATGACTCTTGGTGATAAGTGATAGCAGGGCGCCTGGAGGCTGCAACGCCACCGGGTGCGGGTTCTCGGAGTACCCGGATGGCTCTGTCCTTAAACTGTGCAAAGTCTAACTTAGGGTTCTGCAGGGCCATCAGGCGTAACTGGGTTCGGTGGGCGTTGGACAGCAGACCCTCAATGAATTGTTCAGTCAGCAGTTCATCTGCATTCCGCACACTGTCAGTGTCTGCCTGCTTAATGGCTCTCAGGGCCTCTTGCAAATTCAAAGCATAGTCTCTTATACTGTCTTGGGCCTGCTGCTTGCACCCATAAAATCTCATTTTCATCTCTGCTGAGGTGCGGGTATCAAAAGTGTCCTTTAGACGGGCCAAAATCCTTTCAGGACCTTGCGCAGCATCTGTGCGTAAGGCGGGGCTCCAGTTCTCGCGTGCTTTCGTCGTCCACGCCCCTCTTCTTCCCGCGCGGTGTCCCAGAGATGGCGCCCGAATGTGGGAAAATGGCTGCGGATGGCAGGAAACGGCTGCGGATGGCGGGAAACTCCACCAAGGTAAGTATTACAGTCTTTCTTCAGGCACGCAGTACCCGTTGGTGGCGGGCACGAAATCCTGCCGACTACGCCAAAGTTGATGCGCCCCCTGGGCCGCGTGGGTGTGTGGGGATACCCGGAACCGGACCCGTTGTGGATGCTGGGGGTCGTAGTCCTTGCGTGGCGGGGACCCGATCCCGTGGCTCAGGGTGGTCAAACTAAATGGCAGTCTATAAGCTGAATGTCCGACTACGCCACCCGTGGATTGCGGTCAGGGTGTACCGCCGCTGCAGGGCAGACCGCTGAGGCTGGTATTGGGAATGCAGCAGAGGATAGTATAACTCCCCACGGGAGGAGTATAGCCTCAGGGCAGTAAGTAGGGATGTTGGGGGTGATGGTGCGCGGGAGCAGCAGTAACCACACGGAGTCTGTCATGCAATTCAGGGTCTTTACTGTTGATGGTATTAAGGGACCCGTCCGGAATACAGGTTAACAATGAATGCCTGGTCAGTCTGAGGGCAACTGCGAAATCCCGCTGGTCAGGGAGAGTTTGTAGGCCTACCGTGCTGACTTCACTCTTTCTTGGCTATCCCGCTGTAGTGTAGTGGTAGCCCACGTCCCTGAGTGTACCGTGTTGTTCTCACCCGTATGACTGGCGACTCGGGCCTTCTGTGCTTCTCACCCCTCCAGGGCAGTAGTGGTCCCTCTCGTGTGGCTGAGCCTCCGGGCTTCCTTGGGCCAGAGGACTTGAAGTCCCCTGCGTGGTGGTTTTCTGCTGCTGGGCTTATAACCCTCACAGCCTCGGACTCCAGTGTCCGGCTTAGTAAGTCTCTGGTCAGGACGAACTCTGCTAGTTCCCTCCTGGCCTCGTGTTCCTCCTCTGCCTACAGGGACTCCTCAGCCTGCTGCTGACCTGTCCCTATCTGCAGCTTCTCTGGAACTTCTCTCTGGCTGGACTGACTAACCCCGCCCCAGATCCATTTTATAAATGCAGGTTTTTCCCCTCCCTGGACTGAGGCAGGAGGTGCTGCATGCTAATTGTCCCCAACTAGGGAACCTCCCACCTGCTCTCAGACATGACATTGCTGTCACTGTGGCGACCAGACCTGGGGTGCCACACTATCACTGTACCCGTTACTGGTACAGTGCCTAAAAAAATATATTTTAATTCATATGCAAACGAGGAGGCTTTGGTGCACCCTTGGCGTGTACATGAGTTTGGTACACCGTTACGCCTCCTTCTTTGCATATCGGTGCCCTTCCCCCAATTCTGATTGACAGTGCCCGCATTCCAGAGTGAGCACTGTCTGAAAGCTGCTGGTGTGAGTTCGGCCGCACACATAAGCGGTGGCTCTGTATGACATTTGATATACCATGGCTCCGTATGGCATCCAATTTTTTTTACGCACTGTAGGGATTCGCTCGCTTACATGCAGCTGGGTAGCACTCACACAGGTACAAAGTCTCTTGGTGCAACAGGAAGATTTATTAAAGGGCATAAACTTTCATAGGACCCCGAACAAAACAGCCTTTCTACCACAAAGAGAAATAGAAAACAAACAGTCGATGCAGCAGACATAGGTATGTCAGTATGGGGCTCACTCGACCAGAATAAAGCCCAGCTCTGATCCTCTGTCAGAGATTAAAGGGAATTTGTCACCCCCTGGGACCTATCAGACCTCTAATATGGGGATACAGGTGATAGAAATGTAAATCTATACATACCTGCATGGCCCATATTAGAGGTCTGCTTGCTTTGAAATATCTTTTTGTAAAATCCGTTTTCTTATGCTTGGCGTCCGTGGAACGCCAAGAAATCCATGCCTACCTACTTAATTCAAATATCCCCCCCCAGGGCCCTGTGACATGCAATCTAGATCTGCACATCCCACGCATGTGCACTGCGCCTATGATGCAAGGAGCTTTTTTTTCTCTTGGCCCTATTTTACACTGCTGGGCTCTAGTGCGCTGGTGCCAGGGAGTCACTATGACTTCTGCTCCAGTGACCTTCGGCGTGCGCAACAAAAAGGTCTGGTCCCCACTTCCTCCCGGCATCCTGATAATTAGGAACTATATTGTATATACAATGCTCAAAAATATAAAGGGAACACATAAACAACAGAATATAACTCCAAGTAAATCAAACTTCTGTGAAATCAAACTGTCCACTTAGGAAGCAACACTGATTGACAATCAATTTCACATGCTGTTGTGCAAATGGTATAGACAATAGATGGAAATTATTGGCAATTATCAAGACACCCTCAATAAAGGAGTGTTTATGCAGGTGGGGACCACAGACCACATCTCAGTACCAATGCTTTCTGGCTGATGTTTTGGTCACTTTTGAATGTTGGTTGTGCTCTCACACTCGTGGTAGCATGAGACGGACTCTACAACCCACAGAAGTTGCTCAGGTAGTGCAGCTCATCCAGGATGGCACATCAATGCGAGTTGTGGCAAGAAGGTTTGCTGAGTCTGTCAGCATAGTGTCCAGAGGCTGGAGGCGCTACCAGGAGACAGTTCAGTACACCATGAGACGTGGAGGGGGCCGTAGGAGGGCAACAACTCAGCAGCAGGACCGCTACCTCCACCTTTATGCAAGGAGGAACAGGAAGAGCACTGCCAGAGCCCAGCAGGCCACAAATGTGCATGTGTCTGCACAAACGGTTAGAAACCGACTCCATGAGGGTGGTATGAAGGCCCAATGGCCCAACGTCCACAGATGGGGGTTGTGCTCACAGCCCAACACCGTGCAGGACGCTTGGCATTTGCCACAGAACACCAGGATTGGCAAAGTCGCCTCTGGCGCCCTGTGCTCTTCACAGATGAAAGCAGGTTCACACTGAGCACATATGACAGACGTGACAGAGTCTGGAGACACCGTGAAGAGTGATCTGCTGCCTGCAACATCCTTCAGCATGACCGGTTTGGCAGTGGGTCAGTAATGGTGTGGGTTGGCATTTTTTTTGAGGGCCGCACAGCCCTCCATGTACTCGCCAGAGGTAGCCTGACTGCCATTAGGTACCGAGATAAGATCCTCAGACCCCTTGTGAGACCATATGCTGGTGCGGTTGGCCCTGGGTTCCTCCTAATGCAGGACAATGCCAGACCTCATGTGGCTGGAGTGTGTCAGCAGTTCCTGCAAGATGAAGCCATTGAAGCTATGGACTGGCCCGCCCGTTCCCCAGACCTGAATCCGATTGAGCACATCTGGGACATCATGTCTTGCTCCATCCACCAATGTCACGTTGCACCACCGACTGTCCAGGAGTTGGCGGATGCTTTAGTCCAGGTCTGGGAGGAGATCCCACAGGGGACCATCCGCAACCTCATCAGGAGCATGCCCAGGCGTTGTAGGGAGGTCATACAGGCACGTGGAGGCCACACACAATACTGAGCCTCATTTTGACTTGTTTTAAGGACATTACATCAAAGTTGGATCAGCCTGTAGTGTGTTTTTCCCCTTAAATTTGGGGGAGACTCCAAATCCAGGCCTCCATTGGTTAATAAATTTGATTTCCATTGATGATTTTTGTGTGATTTTGTTGTCAGCACATTCAACTTTATACAGAACAAAGTATTCAATGAGAATATTTCATTCATTCAGATCTAGGATGTGTTATTTGAGTGTTCCCTTTATTTTTTTGAGCAGTGTATGTATACACGTGTACATATATGTATACACAGTGACTCCCCGACACCTGTGCACTAGAGCCCAGCAGTGTAAAATAGGGCCGAGAGAAAAAAAAAAGCGCCTTACGTTATAGGCGCATTGCGCATGTGCAGGATCTGCAGATGTAGACTACACCTTACAGGGCCCTGTGAAATGCAGGGGAAGGCAGGGGAGGGGGGGAATATTTAAATTAAGTAGGTAGGCAGGGATTTCTTGGCATCCTCCGGACGTCAAGCATAGGAAAATGGATTTTAAAAAAGATATTTCAAAGAAAGCAGACCTCTAATATCGGCCATACAGGTATGTATAGATTTACATTTCTATCACCTGTATGCCCATATTAGAGGTCTGACAGGTCCCAGGGGGTGAAAGATTCCCTTTAAGTAATATTCACAAGTCTTCTAACCTCCACACACAGGTCCAAGTCTCAGAGGTGTTTCCGTCTCTACTCCCAGACACAGAAACTGAATGAGGCAACTGAACTGCCTTAAATAGGCCATACCAAGGCCTGGAACTGTAGGTACGGAAACGGACAGTCCCTCCCAGCTCTATGGCCGTTCCTAAAACCCGGACCCAAAATCTAGGCCCATTAAAAAAACACCTGTCAGCACAATATGTGCTGGAGCCTGCTTTTCCCGGTCCTACATCACTGAGGATTGGCACCTCAGTGACACATACCTCTCATCCAGGACCTGTCCAGCTGCCATCTTACGGCACCAATAGACTTGAATGAGTGATACTCATCAAATTTACAGAAGAAACTAGTGCATGCTGCGATTTTTTTCATGCGCCGATTCAGTCAGTGAAAAAAATCACTCATCTGCACTGCCCTGTTGAATTATATTGGTCTGAGTGCAATCTGTCTTTTTCACAGACAGCACTTGAACAGAAAATACAGTCGTGTGAATGTAAGAGGGTGACCGGGATGGTCATGCGCCTCTTTCCCTTTTGTGAATGTATTGTTCTACTCTGTGTTTATATATGAATATGTAGCTGTCTATTGTCTAATGTTAGTTACAGGGACAGTATATGGTATATTAGATTAGGAATTGGGTACAGTACAGTGGTGGGCACAATAGCTTAGGATAGAAATAATTAATATATTTAGTAATAGCTCCAGTGTAGAAGGAGCCGGGGTAGTAACGGAGTAGTTTTCCCAGCAACCGACGGAGATGGTTGATGATTGGTCCAGTTGAAAAAGGTGGAGAAGTTTGGGCCAGAGGAGAACAACGGTTATTCCTGTCAGGAAACAGTTCAGTCAGAGCAGTTATTGCTGTTGGTAACGTTAGTCTATGTGCTGGAGGAAGACTGAGGAGAAGCTCGGGGCCCTTGGGGCTGAAGGTCAATAAGGATACCGACGGTCAATGATAGAAAGAGTTAGGCAGCTTGGGGAATGATGAAGCGGTAAACTATGAGGAAAATTCCCTAAACGTCCAAGGCCTGTAGAAGGACTGATGGAGCCAGCCATCACAACTCCAAAGAGGGGAGAGCGGACGGGGACATACCTGAGCTGAGTAGCACCGTGTTCTGGAAAGCTGCGGTACCGGAGAAACTAACTGTGAAGATAGGACCGAAAGGGAAAGAAGAAAGGATGGCATGTGATTGTGATGTGCAAAGGAATGGTATATGTGACCAGAACTGAGCAACAAAAGGAGTTTAGTAAAGTTATGTTATGTAAAAGAGAGACTGTGTGAGACAATGATTGCTTGCCTCCAACGGCTGGATTCCTAAAGAAGACGGAGGAGCTCCCGAAAACTGTAAGTGTTTTACACAACATGCAAAGCACAATACAACACGGACATTATCTTGTATTTGTGGGCAGTCATGGTGAGAATATAATACCACAGCAATCCCTCGACACTACTACCATCCTGCACCCCTTACATGAAAACAAGCTCTTATTGTGGATTGATGTAAACCATGTCTTTTGCCATGCTTTTATGGGATTTTTCAGCTCTATGCATGTCTATAACACATCTGAAGCCTCAAAGCATGATTTACACTGACAAGACTTTCTTGAGATGACTAGATGTGTCAGTAACCAGGCTTTGTGTTCCTTAATTTAATGGGCAAAACACTTGTAAAACCCACCCTTGAAATGTATACTTTATAACTGAAATACCTTTTTGCCCTTAGCTTATGAAGAATTAATTTTTCTCTGTGTATTGCCAAAGTATACTCAATGTTTCCTAATAAAAGGCATGAATAGCACCACTATTTGTGCGTTATCAGTTTAGTTGGATTGTGTTTGTCTGTTGAGTAGGTTCACACGACTGATTTCTTCACTTACGTGATAAACTCACCGATTATTCTGATCAGACTTTGATCAGCATTTGATGAGAGTGGCATCAGTGTTTCACATACGTAGAAAAAAAAAGCTTCTCCACCTCCATTCTGTCAGTCCGTGAAAATCAAACCGCTCTCAGTTGTCATCCAAGTGACATCCGATTTTTTTTCACAGACCACTCGGATAAAAAACAGACATGTCTCTAATATTTTCCATGGACCACTTGGTCTGAGGAAAAAATTGGACATGTGCACACTCCCATAAAATATCATGGGTACGAGTGCTATCTGTGAAAACCAGAAAACCACGAATAGCACTTGTACGAGAAAATCGGTCATGTGTACAATGCCTAACAGTGACTTATAGTGCATTTTAATATTTTTTACAAATGCAGCAATCCTGTTTTTTTCCAAAGGGTTCACTTACTTTTTCTTGCAACCATACGATAGAATGAAGAGATTTCAGTATCCAAAGCATAATACAGATTAATGGTCTACAGAGAAGGAGGATATTTTGAGGCCTCAATTAAAATAAATAAAAGAACTATAATCAGGGCATCTAACACTTATTTTATAGGGACTAAATGGTGCGGTGACCAGGACTATCATTTTATATAAGAATAACTGGATACAAACTGACTCAAACACTATATGCGCTGAGGATAGTTACCAGCGCTGTTTTCAGCCAGAGTGATGAGATCTTACATTAATAACAGAGATCTCAGGGCCCTGAATGCCATCAAGGAATACAGTGCCTACAAGTAGTATTCAAGATTTAGCTGGTTTGATAAGATGCAAATAAGTTAGAGCCTTCAAACTGCAAACGAGAGTAGGCTTTATGAACAGAAGCATAAATCTTACAAACCAAAAAGTTATGTTGCTCAGTTGAATTTTATTAAATTTTAAACATAAAAGTGTGGGTCAATTATTATACAACCCCTATGTTTAATATTTTGTGGAATAACCCTTGTTTGCAATTACAGCTAATAATCGTCTTTTATAAGACCTGATCAGGCCGGCACAGGTCTGTGGAGTTATCTTGGCCCACTCCTCCATGCAGATCTTCTCCAAGTTATCTAGGTTCTTTGGCCAAAATCTCCAGGTAGGCCGTGCTATCCATCTTCCCATGGATGCGGACCAGATGGCCAGGCCCCTTGACAGAGAAACAGCCCCACAGTATGATGCTGCCACCACCATGCTTGACTGTAGGGATGGTATTCTTGGGGTCGTATGCAGTGCCATCCAGTCTCCAAACGTCACGTGTGTGGTTGGCACCAAAGATCTCGATCTTGGTCTCATCAGACCATAGAACCTTGAACCAGTCTGTCTCAGAGTCCTCCAAGTGATCATGAGCAAACTGTAGACGAGCCTTGACATGACGCTTTGAAAGTAAAGGTACCTTACGGGCTCGTCTGGAACGGAGACCATTGCGGTGGAGTACGTTACTTATGGTATTGACTGAAACCAATGTCCCCACTGCCATGAGATCTTCCCGGAGCTCCTTCCTTGTTGTCCTTGGGTTAGCCTTGACTCTTCGGACAAGCCTGGCCTCGGCACGGGAGGACACTTTCAAAGGTTGTCCTGGCCTTGGAAGGCTAACAGTAGTTCCATAAGCCTTCCACTTACAGATGATGCTCCCAACAGTGGAGACAGGTAGGCCCAACTCCTTGGAAAGGGTTTTGTACCCCTTGCCAGCCTTGTGACCCTCCACGATCTTGTCTCTGATGGCCTTGGAATGCTCCTTTGTCTTTCCCATGTTGACCATGTCTGAGTGTTGTTCACAAGTTTGGGGAGGGTCTTAAATAGTCAGGAAAGGCTGGCAAAAGAGATCTTTAATCCACACATGTGAAGCTCATTATTCTTGGTGCCTGAACTACTTCTTAATACTTTTGGGGGACCAAACAGAATTCTTGTGGTTTGAGGGGTTGAATAATAAATGACACTCTAAATTAACTTTTAACAAAAAAAAAAAAAAAAATTAGCTGCAGTGCATTTCCCACTTCCAGGCTGATCTACAGTACAAATGTCACAATGACAAGTTAATTCCGCATGTGTCAACCAGCTAAATCTGCAGGGGGTTGAATACTACTTGTAGGCACTGTATATAAAGGTGCCAGGGGCATGAAATCTCCTTTACCAGGATGTTACAACCTCACGCGTCTGGTGAGTATGGCATTTGCATACAGGGCATGCATCATATAAATTAATTCCTAAATGTATTGATTTTTTTTTACATTTTTATTTACTGACATTTACGAATGTAATAATTTAGAATAAATGGTAAATATTTAGAAATGATTATTTTTATTTAAATGGTAAATATTTAGAAATGATTATTTTTATTTAAATGGTAATGATTCCTAAATACTATGGAGACTAGGATGAGGTGAATGTGGTTTCCCCTCTAAGATCCTCCGGCATAGTGTCACTTCCGGTTACTTGGCTGGCCCTATTCGTTTGAGTGGGGGGCTGTGCTGCAGCTCCCTTTACAGCAGGTGCACTGTGCCCTCTAAACTGATGGATCTGTAGAAAAAGACATTAAAAAACTGTGCCCATGTAGCATTCACTGCTGCTGGATTTTGGCTAGATGGATTGGGCAAGAGCCAGGTTTATGTTTGCGTTGGCTGACACTGTCTGCACCTCCGCGGTTTTCAGTATTATAAAGTGTGTAGGATGAAGAACTGTACTCCGTGTGCTGTACATTAGGAAGTAGTGAACGGACGGGAGTCTGAATGCTATTCCTCATTGTATATGTTCTGCACACATCTCACAGGTATAAATGTAACACAGAGGTCGCTGTTGTGTTTAGAGGACGCCGGTCTCTATATTTGCCACTTTGATGAATATTTTTTATGACATTTTTGAACCCAAAGCAAGTAGTGGATAGTAAAAGGGAATCTGTATCGGGATGGCGGATACAATGCACCCTGAGTGAAGCAAATGATGGTCAAAGTTTGATATTGATTGTGTAAATGTGGATCCTAATTCATTTCTATTTAACGTACTGTATGTGGCTTTCTTTTTCTGTTCTACATTACCAGACAGAATTCTCAGTCACTGGCCACACAATGAAGAACAAATGAAGATGTAATAAATCTGTTGGTGACTGATTTTCCTTTATGCACATTGATTCACAAAATCTTGTATCATTGGGGATAGGTAATAAATAATAATCAACATTAATACATTGTAAGGTGCAATATTTTGTGATAAATGTGAACACAATCACTTTATGGATTTCCTTAGTTGATGGCTAAAATATTTCTAGCACTATTTAATTTTAATGGAGCTTAAAGGGGTTGTTTCATCAGAGGCTTTAATGCAATATTCACATGATAAGGGTCCTTCTTTTGTGTTTAGTGTAAGCAAAACTCCCATTAAGGGCTCACACTCATCAGCGTAAATAAAATCTGTCCAATCTTGTTCCTGAAAAGTCGGATGAATGTGGAATGCGATTTTTATCAAAAAGCATCAGTATGCAATCTGTATGCAATGCGATTTTGACATTAGCTTTTATATAGAGTAATTCTCAATGTCATTTAAAAATAGTTTTCTAAGTATATTATTCTTCAATACATAGACAGATAGAAATATGTGAGTGAGATATATAATCAGTGCTTTGTGCAGCTTACTGTACATGTATTTAAGTAATTAATAAATTAATTAATGAAAAAAAATGGCCTGGGGTTCCTCATATTATTATTAACCAGCTGAGGAAAAGGCAACAGCTGAGGCCGATGTTTATAGCTTGGAAAGAGGGTAATACCCATGTAGCTTCCCAGGCTATTAATATCAGCTCACAGCTGTGTACTTAGCCTTTACTGGTTATTAATAAGGGTTGACCCCACAAAAAAATGAATTGAGGTCCCCCCTATTTTTAGTAACCAGCAAAGGCTAGGCAGACAGTTGCGGGCTGATATTAATAGGCTAGGAAGGGGCCATGGATATTGGCCCCCTCCCAGACTAAGTACATCAGCTCTGAGCCACCCCAGAAATGGTGCATCCATCAGATGCACCAATTCTGGAGCTTAGCCTCAGCTATTTCCCTGGTGCGGTGGCAAGTGGGGTAATAGTTGTGGGGTTGATGGCTGCTGTTTTATGATGGCTGACATCAAGCCCAGGGGTTAGTAATGGAGAGGTGTCTATAAGACACCTCCATTACTATTCCCTTATCCAAATTTAATAATCACACAGACAGAGTAAAGTCCTTTATTTGAAATAAACACCCCCCTTTTACCTATTTATTATTGTAAAATGCAAAATAATTAAAACACCATAGTCCTCACCTGTTTGGCGATAATTAATTTGTCCGCGATGAGTTCAACTCTGCTACAGCTAGATGCCAAGCTGAACAGTGGCATGATGCGACCATTCAGCATGGCATCCAGAAGAGATACTGAGCTGCATGTGACAGCGCAACATCAGTGCCTCGTGGTGACGTGAATAAGGTGAGCGGAGTTCAAAGGCAATGAACTCGGTTCACCTCACTGACGTCAGCGCTAGAGGCATGAGAAAGTAAAAATAACAGTGTGAACCTGACCTAAAATGCTGCCACAATTTACATAATGAAATCTGCATGCTTTACACATGGAACCCAATTTCGACTGGACTGTGTAGTGAGGCCTCCTAACTCCTGACAGATGATGTCAGGGGAGGGAAGGATTGTCCATTGGAATATCAATGGTTGATTCTTTTTTTGGAGGGAGATAGGTCTCTCACTTATCCTAACTTCCTAACTGTGGAAACACATAAATGATCTGGTCCCTCTTTCCTATGGGACCCCTATATAAAGGCACAGTGTGCAGAAATATATTACAAATGTGGTAATGTGCCAGGTTGGGACAACAAGAAATATAACACAATTTTTGCAATCCCAATTTCAAATATTGATACAGAACTCTATTCAGATTGTCCAGCAGAAATCAGTGGCAACTTTTGTTTTCTTTTACAACTACCATTGAAGTGTTAAAACATTACTACAGTATATGTATATTTAGCTTTGGACTTCTCCCTGTTAAACCTTAAGGTTCCCCTAATGCTAATTTGACACTTCTTCCATACGATCAGATTTATTTGTCAACTTGCACCTATTAAATCCTTCATAGGACTTGGGTAGTATTCAGACGTGCACTTCTTTCTTGTAAGTGAAAAAAAAAACAGAACACATTTTATCAGTGGATCAGATTTTGGTCAGTGTTTTCCATTTTTACCCCTTCAAAATTTTAAAGCAGCTTATACATAGTACAAAAAAATGTCCAGCACGTGAATTGCACATGTATAGCATCAGTGTCCCGTCCATGATTTTCATAGACGCATAGACTTCTATGGGCAATTTTGATCCATGACTTTGATAAAAAAAAAAGACAAATGTCTCTGATTTTTTTTGCGGACTCAGAGTCCAACAAAAAACATAGACATGTGAACAGCCCCATAAATTATAATGGATACGTGTTCTACCCGTGAAAAACACGCATAGAACTCATTTGTGAAAAATGAATGTCTGAATGAGGCTTAAAGGGGTATTCCCATCTCCAAGATCCTATCCCAATATGTAGTAGGTGTAATAATAATAATAATATCAAATACCTCCAATTGGAAATATAGTATAGTTTTTCTGATTCGTTATGTCACCCCAAGTGCAGGCATTGCAGGACTTTAGGTATCCATTGTTACGATCACTGATATAGTGACAGTTAGCTAGTTGCTAGTGGTCATAACCATGGATTCCTAAGGTCCTGCAATGCCTGCACATGAGGAAAGAGACATAGTGAATCAGAAGAACTATACTACATTTCTAATAAGAGATATTTGTTAATATTATTACTATTACACCTACTACATATTGGGATAGGATCTTGGAGATGGGAATACCCCTTTAAGGTTGACGTTGTTGGTGTCCACAGTGATTTGTCATTATGATCTGAATATTTTCATCACAATTGTATGTTTATTATGTTTCTCTTATCTCCACAACCTCTTTTCTTATACCACATCCCCTTTTTGGAGTAAAGAACGGAAAGTGTGTTATGTCTCTTTTTTTTAGTATTTGACTTCACATCTACGTTGTGCGATGGAACACATCCTTCTGCTCTGTACAGGAAGATTGTTCTCATCCAAGGCAATTTGCCAGCAGCGCGTATTACAACGAAGCTCTAAATATAGCTTGTATTTCGAGAAGGTGCAAGTAGTAATTCTACACTTACACAATAGTTTTCCATGAGCTGTAATTGAACACAGACTGCATTTACTGGCTGATAATCCCGGTTAGTTAAAATTACCTCCCGTGTTATAGCCTAATGATGCTCCTTCTGTTTGTTCTATGAGGAGCAGACACTGCTGTTATGCAGTAATCATGATTAGATGTGAAAAATGGAAGACTTAGTACATTAGAGTTTAATTCTTGCTTAACGGGATTGTCAGGGCTTCACATTCACATACATAAAAAATTCTACTAGGGTGAAATTAATTTTACAGAAAAATTCTCCTGTTGCAACTTATGATAGTGATCAAAAATGTTGTCATACATACAAGCAGAATGAAGAAAAACCTAAAGGGAAAGCATTTTCAGGACATAGAAGAGGTTAACCCCTTTACAGCCTGTGCCGTATTTGTACGCACAAGGCTGTAACCCCCCGGTTCAGCACGGGCTCCGGCGCTGAGCCCGCACTGAACCGGACACATGTCAGCTGATTCTTACAGCTGACATGTGCCCGCAACAGCTGCGGGTGGAATCGCGATACACCTGCGGCTGTTAACATGTTAAATGCCACTGTCAATCTCTGACAGCGGCATTTAACAGCGCTGCACCGGAAGCGCGTCACTTACCTCGCCCATCGGTGACCCCGTCACGTGATCGCGGGTCACCGATGCGTGGGCATGACAACCCTGGGTCTGCAGCAGACTCCAGTAGTTGTCATGAGCTGATCGCTATGAGCGCCACCTAGTGGTCGGCGCTCATAGCACAGGACCATTTCTGCTACACAGAGGTGATCTGCTATGTAGCAGAGGCGATCAGACAAGTGCTGCTTCTAGTCTCCTATGGAGACTATAGAAGCATGCAAAAAGTGAAAAAAAATGTTTTTACATTTTTTTTAAAAATTTAAAAAATATAAAAGTTTAAATCACCCCCCTTTCGCCCCATTCAAAATAAAATAATAAAAAAAAAACCCCACATACACATATTTGGTATCGCCGCGTTCAGAATCGCCTGATCTATCAATATAAAGAAAGAATTAATCCGATTGATAAACGGCGTAATGAGAAAAAAAATTCTAAACTCCAGAATTAAGTTTTTTAGTCGCCGCAACATAGCAATAAAATGCAATAACGGGCGATCAAAACATCGGATCTCCCCCAAAATGGTATCAATAAAAACTTCAGCTCGGCGCACAAAAAATATGCCCTCACCCAGACCCAGATCCCAAAAAATGGAGATGCTACGGGTCTTGGAATATGGCGCCATTTTTTTTTTTTTTTAGCAAACAGAATTTTTTTTCACCACTTAAATAAAAAAGAACCTATACATGTTTGGTGTCTACGAACCCGTAATGACCTGGAGAATAATAATGGCAGGTCAGTTTTAGCATTCAGTGAACGTGGTAAAAAAAAAAAAACATCTGTGGTATTGCACTTTTTTTGCAATTTCACCGCACTTGGAATTTTTTTCCCATTTTCCTATACACGAAATGGTAAAACTAGTAATGGCGTTGAAAAGTGCAAATTGTCCTGCAAAAAATAAGCCCTCACACGGCCATATTGACAAAAAAATAAAAACGCTATGGCTCTGGGAGCAAGGGGAGCAAAAAACGAAAATGCAAAAACGGAAAATCCCAGGGTTGCGAAGGGGTTAAAGGGGTTTTTCCCATGAACAAAAGTTCATTTTAATCAATAGATCTTAGAATTTTTATAAGTTCCACAATTGGATGTGTTTAAATAAAATGTTCCTGTGCTGAGATAATCTTATAAATGTGCCCCTGCTGTGTACTGTGTAATGGCTGTGTCTGACTGTACAGGAATATGGTCTGATCATACCACAGCTCCTGGGCAGGGGGGAAGATAAAGAGTATACAGACAGATCACAGCTGATTCTTTTTGTGAGGTAAAACATTTCACTGCTTGTTTTTAAACAAGGTTTTAGTTCAAAGGAAGAATCAGCTGTGATCCTGTGCTGTAATGTCTGTATACTTATTGCTTACTTCCAGACCATGTCCCTGTACGGTCAGACACAGCCATTACACAGTACACAGCAGGGGCACATTTAGGCTAAGTGCCCACGATGCAGAAATGCTGCATATTTTTTCCGCATCTCCCTGGCAGGAAAAACGCATGCGGATTGTACATGCGGTTTTTACATGCGTTTTTCCCGCCAGGTAGAAGCGTTTGTCAAGCGTTTTTGCATGCATTTCCGCATGCGGGTTATCAAGCGCTTTTCCAAGCGATTTTAGCATCACTTGGAAAAGTGCTTGACAACTTGGTCACACTATATAAATCCATGCAACCGGCATTTATTTATATAGTGTGACCAAGTTAATAGTTGAAAAAAAGAATAAAAATGGTAAAAAATAAGAAAAAAAACATTATACTCATCTTCCGATGGCCCCCGGTCTTTTCTCCGCTGCGTCCGGTCTCTTGTACGGCTCGCGGTGGTGTAAAAGGACCTTCCCAACGTCGTTTAGTCATGTGACAGGTCACGCGACTGCTGACGTCGGAGGTCGTGTGACCTGTCACGTGACTAAATGACATCATGAAAGGTCCTTTCACACCACCGCGAACCGTACAAGAGACCGGACGCAGCGGAGAAAAGACTGGGGGACATCGGAAGGTAAGTATATGTTAATTTTTTATTTTAAATTCTTTTTGTAACAGATACCATGGTACCCGGGTCGGGAAGAGAGTCTCCGCACATTGAATCGCTTAATATCCGCATGTGCACATGTAGTGATGCGGATATTAAGCAATTCAATGCAAGTCAATGGTGGCAATTACGCTGCGTGTCCGCAAAATTAATGGACACAGCATGTGCACAGCACATGCGGATTATCATTGGGGACCATGGGGCACGTATTACCAAGTTTTTTTTTAAGCGTTTTCGCTGCGGAAATTCTGCAGCAAAAACGCTTGAAAAACGCATAGTGGGCATGCAGCCTTATAAGATTATCTCAGCACAGGAACATTTTATTTAAATACATTTAATTGTGGAAATTATTATCATTCCAAGATCTATTGATTAAAATTAACTTTTGTTCGTGGGAAAACCCCTTTAAGAAAAAGTAGATGGAGGCATTTAACAGCATTAGTTCAGAAAAATAGAACAAAAATTTTGAACAGTGGAAAAACCTTTGCAACAAGTGCATATTATCTAATGTACACTACTTTGATGGGGATTAATGTTTTCAAGAATGTATCTTGAAAAATATAAAAATAAATAAAAAAGTAAAATAAATTTTAAATATGCAATTCTCATTTTTTGGGGGTACCCTCTCATAAATATGTATCTATATATGTATATATAGATAGATAGATAGATAGATAGATAGATAGATAGATATGGGATATATAGATAGATAGATAGATAGATAGATAGATAGATAGACTCATAATATATTTAATTCCTAGTAGTGTTATTCTATTACCATAATAAATGAAAGCTAAAACATAATAATAATAATAATAATAATAATACAAATAAAAAAGACACGTATGAGTATTGGAGGCAATAATGGAGCCTGCAGGTGGATTTAGCTGTTTTCTGCATGTTATCTATCCAGTATTAAGTAGTAACAATCAGCTACTTGTTTCCTTGGCACAAAATGTGTCACGCATCTGTTTGGCTCAGTAAAGTGTTCACGTCCTGTGTGCTAAATTTTCAATTCAATATTGCTGAGAATTTTTGCAGAGACTGCGAAATGTAAGGTCAAGGTTATTATCACTGACTGAAAGCTTTTTCAACACTGATATTTTACACAATTAAAGGGAAAGTCCCGATAAAACTGATGCTGCCCGAGAGGCATTGCAGTGCGGTATTGGAAGTCGCTGAGCAGACATCGAGGTGACTGTACAACTTTCATGCGCATGTAATTCACAGTAGAACTGAGTTTTTTTTTCTTTGAAAAATACATGTAAGATTTGATAATGGAAAATCTAACACTTGTGAACTTATTGTTACAGAGGAAAGTAAAACCAATGAATTACCTGAACTAACATTGGTGTTGGTTGTAAGTCTTTCTTAATGAAATATATAATTCCTTTAAAATATACAAAATGTAGTTGTGTCATTGTTAGGAATATAGAATATATACACACAAATCAGCCATAACATTAAAATCACTGACAGTTAAAGGGAATCTGTCTCCAGGTTTTTGCTCCCTCATCTGAGAGCAGCATAATGTAAGAAAAGACACCCTGATTCCAGCGATGTATCACTTATACTGGGTGTAGCAGGTGTGATACAATCAGAGTTTTTGCTGCTGTAGATGCAGCAGAGCTCAGAAAGCTGTCCCTGCAAATACCACAGCTTCCTATGTACATTGTCTATTGACAGTAAGATGATAGTGCTGATTGCATGGTTGGACCAGGAGGCATGTGCGGCAGTGATAAAAACATTTTATCTCCTGCTGATAAAACACTTATTGTAAGTTAACAACAGCACACAGCCTAATAGGTGACACATCCCTGAAAAATCACACGCAATAAAAAGGAGGTGAACATAAAGAAGATACAATATCACCCTGGCAAAAGGAACACATAGGCAAAAAAAATCATCTATTGTAATGCATAGGCCACTTTGTTGATATATTGCTTTTGCGGCTAGCTTATGAACATATGGGGCTCATATGAGTGATGAGTTAGGCAATTGGGCATACTGAATTACTATTTCATTCCCCCTTTCATAACTTGTCCTAAACTTTGGTCTGTGCATTACAATTGATGATTTTTTTGCCTATGTGTTCCTTTTCCCAGGGTGATATTGTATCTTCTTCATGTTCACCTCCTTTTTATTGAGTGTGATTTTTGTAAATAATATTTTTTGTGATCAATAAAGTTATGTTAATTGATTATACATATGAAGTCAGTGCTCCAATTTTTTTAGATTTTGAATATCAGCAGGACGGTCAGAAAGCCAATATACACATTGGCATCAGGACTGGACCATGGAGCAACAGAAGAAGGTGAATTGACCTGATGAGAACATTTCTCCTTGCGGAGAGTGACATGTCAAGCCTGACATGAGGAGGAGAGGAGACTTTTAAGCCGCAATGGTCCTCTGGGAAATATGAAAATTGTCTCTTCAGAGAAGAAGAGGACTAGAACTCTAGTGCCACCTACAGGAAGTAGCAATCCTAAAAGTCAATATCAACTCACTAGATTTTGGTTTTGGCTTCATGTGACAAGGCTCGTTAGAGAGTCGATATTGACTTTTAGGATTGCTACTTACTATATGTGTCACTAGAGTTCTAGTCCTCTTCTTCTCTGAAGAGACAATTTTAAGTATTTCCCAGATGAGCATTGTGGCTTAAGTCTCCTCACCTCGGCATGTCTGGTTTGACATGTCATTCGCCACAAGGAGAAACGTTACCCCTTGGATCCCGGTCAGACGCCTGTCACCCAGCCAAACCAGAACTCACACTTTGCAATGATGAGGGGCAGTAACCCGAAACACAGTGTCTGCAAATTGAGATTTTGGTTTTAATCTTGTCATGTGACAAGGCTCGTTAGAGAGTCGATATTGACTTTTAGGATTGTTACTTCCTATGGGTAGCACTAGAGTTCTAGTCCTCTTCCTTTCTGAGCAGATAATTGACCTGATAGATCACACATTCTTTTACATCTTATACATGTCTGGGTGCATGTACATCGCTTACCTAGGAAGCAGATGCCACGAGAATGGTCCATGGTGTCAGAGCTCCAAGCAATGCTCTTCAAATAAAGCTTGAGCGCTGGCATTTATGTGGATGATATTTTGACACATAGCAACTACTAAGTGCACCCCTTCATGGGAACAGTATTCCCTAAAGGCAGTGATCTTTTTCAGAAGGATAATATGCTGTGCCAGGTTGTAAAATAATGTTCTGAAATGGTTTGAGGAATGTGACAAATAGTTCAAGGTGTCAGCCTCCAAATTCTCCAGGTCTTAATCCGATCAACAGTTCAGTAGGACATGTCAGACAATGACCAGTCACATTTTACAAGGCAATCAGCGTTATTAATAACAATAACATGTAAGTGTATCAACAAGGAAATGAAATCCTAAATATCTGTATCGTACTGTTGTCTCGGCACGGGACATCTACTATATCGCATACTCATGTGATAAGTAATTGCTGCATGTAACCCGACTATTGCAGATCACTGTGCGTGCCACCGGCCATAAATAAACAACCTACATTCTCCTTGGTTAATTCTTCAAAGTCTTGTGCACATAAGTAATATAGATATAGTGCCTGATAGAGTTATGTTTAGGAAACACCAGCTGAAAATGTTTGCTGAGAAATATATCTGTCCCAAGAACAAAGGGCTGATTGTTTGCAGCGTTACATTGCAAGCTTTGTTATAATGCTAATTACGTGAACTATAGTAAATGCAAAGGCCACAGAATAAGAAAGTCACTCCAAGGAGAGAAAATGACAGAAAAGCCATAGGAAAAGAATGAGGAAGAATGTGATAAATGAATATAACCGATCTAGGCGGGGACATTGAAGTAAAACAGAAAGTACATTGTGTCCAAAAAAACTAGAAATGTGAGCGCTCACATTTCTAATTTTTTTTTCATATACAGTATATGCTAAAACATAACGCATTTTTAGAATTGAATGTTTAACCTCTTTAAGACCCATCTTTTTTATTTCATCTCCACATTCTGAAAGTCATAATTTTCTTTTTCTGTACATGAGCCATTTTGGACTTGTACTTTTTAGGTACCTTAATTTAGGGAAAGGGGAAAAACCAACAATTTCACAATTCTTTTTAATAAATATGTTATAGCATTTACGGTGTGTTATACATGACGTTACTTTACTCCAAGTGGTTAAGGTAATAGCAATACATTTTTTATGTTTTACTACTTTCACAAAAGGGAAACCTTTAATGGTGCCCATTGGTTTCTCTGTGGTCAATGGAACCAGTATTATAATGGCACAAATAATACATATACGCTCAAGAACTTCAAGTTATACAGCTGACCTGGGATCAGTTTATTTTCGGGGGACCCATGTACCAAAAAGAACATTTTTAAATTGAACAATCACCAATAAAATCCAAACTGTTAACACAGTGAAAAACACAGCAGAGAAAATCACATTATGATGAAGAGAATTAATTAATAAAACTAGACTAACCTCCCGTTGAGAAAGCAATACTAACAAGTACACGAAACGTGCGTCGGGGTTTTGGCTATCCATTTGTGATGACTACCTGAGTGTTCTCTATATGTGGGTAAGATGTTTTCCCATTAAATATTATGTAAATTATTGCTGGTCTTATTTGAGATATTACATAGGGACTCTGTTATCCCAGTTTGATAACTATCAGAGTTTTCTTTTTTTGAATAACAAGTTTCTTTACAACCACTGTGTAAATTATGCTCATCTCATTTGAAACACTATATGATATACAGTATATCCAAAGAGCTTTCCTTACCCACTTTCATATTCATATGACATTTGTTCAATATATACTCTCTATATACTTATGGTCGTCATCTGTTTGTCTGTCTTTTCTATCATTTTAATATCTTTCCAAATTTTTCTATTGGATAAAATATACTATTTTGTGAATCATTTATACTCTGCATTCTCCTGTTTCTCAAAGTTATTCCACTGACCTGGGATCAGTTTATTTTCGGGGGAACCTATGTACCAAAAAGGAGATTTTTAAATTGGACAATTGCTAATAAAATCCAAACTGTTAACACTGTGAAAAAAACAGCAGAGAAAATCACACTATGATGAAGAGAATTAATAAAAAGTAAAAATCAGACTAAAACTGTGTAGTGATTTATTACTCTTTAACTATTATGCGTTAAAGGGCTATTCCTCTTTGTAATTATGATATATGTTAAAGTGTTTACCATGGGGTTGAGCTCATGCCGAAAAGTATTCACATATAGTTATAAATTATATTAACGCGCCATGAGTAAACTTTACAACTATGGTTCCCCTATTGATCCGAAAAAGGATAAATGTCACAGGTGTGTCAGATTTGACAGACAGTCATTCTGGATCCAGCTGTAGAAGATCGCTGTGCTTGACCTTAAAGATACCTTCTTGATCCTTTCATCATCCCTCCTTCTCTAGGACCCAGCGGTGATCTCCACCTTCGGCTGCTAAATAACACACCCTTGCTGGATCTTTAAATACACTCAGTTTCTCAAGAGATTCGCTGGTGATAGAGTAAATTCTTCTGTTCAGGTCTGGAATTCTAGCAGTCGGCTGGATTCTCCTTGGAGTTCCTTTCTGGATTGTAATAGAGATCTCTCTGGAGTCTATTCAAAGCTAAGTGTATCCCCTTGTTTGTCTCCCTTGTTTGTCTTTAGTTGCAGTGGGACTGACTAGTGCTCACCCCTCCCCTCCCTACCTAGTGCCTAGCTCTAGGGCTAAGGTATCCTGCTCGGCGATAGGTGGAGAATCTAGTTAGGGATGATAGGGGAGTCAGGGTGTCGTTAGATCTGCTTAGGGGTCTCCACTCCCCCTTTCTCTAGTTGCTGGGCTTCCCCCCTTTTCGCATCTTTGTACACTGGGTTCTTCCTATACCTACCATGACAATAAAATGTTAAAAGGGATTAGCCTATCTGCTCTAAAAGTGAAAAATCCCTTTTTGATCACAAGTGGTGATCAGACAGGATCAGCATTGCAGACACGGATTCCACACGAAGCATTAACGTTATTTTGCTTTCTTTTGGGCCATGAGCAGCTTTGTTGGTTTACTAGTCCAAACATTCACAGTTCATATTGAACCTTTTATTTTGCATATTTAGATGTTATAACAATATGTCTGACAAATGGCAGGTTCAGATGAGATTATGCAAAATGATCCAATTTTCATCCAGAAAAAAAACAGACGATCTTTTTATCCATATTGTCATCCACATACAATCCGTATGGCCAATTTTACATTGATATGACATTTGGTTTTTACACGAACAACTAAATACAATCTAATACAGTTTTCTATGTTAATAATTATTACTATAATGTTAATATTATAATGGATCCGTGAAATGACACGGATGGTAACCTGCATGTGATCCTTTATTTCCGCTCCCATTAATTATAATCCGCAAAACGGATCAAAGTAGGGCCTGCTGCGATGTATTGCAGACAGAAAATTGATTAGGGTGTAAAAACATTTATGAGAGCTACCATATTGACATCCATTGTCCTATGGTATCGGTTTTGCATACGAACAGCACATGGACCGATTATACACTCGTCTGAATGAGCTCATAGCGTTAACATTTGCATTTATCAGTTATTATGCAGCAGATTCGAAAGGTGAATGTAGGGAAATGTCCTAGAAACCTGGTGTGCAGAGTGCATAATCTCATGTTGAGTAAGTATATGCTGCTGTCAGCATTATTTAGAGGGTAGCATTACACGGCCCTGTATCCAGTACAGTATACGGGGGATACCCTGTGCAGCATTCTGGCTGCATCCTGCAAGATGCTTCCTATAAGCAGTTACATTAGTACAATGATCTGACACCAAAGTGACCATAAATAGCTCCCCACTAGCATAGCAATACTGCTCGTATAAATAACCAACATGTAATAATCTAAATGACCTTAGGCCATTCTGAGCTCTATAAATAAGAACTGAGCAATGTGAATCACAGTTTTCAGCCATTTTACAACATTATAACAAAGAAACGACTCTTTTATGAGCTGCTACATAATATACAACAGATTCAAGGCCGGTATAACAATGCTCTAGTAGCCATAAAACAATTGTGGATTCCTTGTAAACTGTAATCAGACATCATGGGCAATATACTGACATTTCTTTACAAGGCCCGAAACTCCATAAGTTTTATATTTTCTGTAATTAAGGGGGAAAACCCAATTTGTAAAGTGATCATTGAAAGCAAAGCTTATGCGTCCTAATACTGACATACTTTTGGCAAAACCATCAACGTAAACCTAAAATGCTATAGTGTTTTCATAAAGGGTATCTGTCACCAGGCTTTTGCTTTGTAATCTGAGAGCAGCATAATGTAGAGACAGAGATCCTTATTCAAGTGATGTGTCCATTACTAAGCCGCTTGGTGTAGTTTCAATAAAATCAGTGTTTTATCAGCAAGAGATTATCACTAGAAGACTAGTTGTCCCGTGCCATCTAGTCCTCCTGCACTGTATAACTCCGCCCCCCACCAGTGATTGGCACAGTGTACACAGAAAGCTGCCAATCAGTGATGTGGGGGGGAATATTCAGAGCACAGCATTCAGAGAACTGCTATAGCTGCAGCAGAAAAAAACAGTGAATTTATCAAAACTGATGACACATTGCTGAAATCAAGGTCTTTGGACCTACATTATGTTGTTCTCAGATTACAAAGGAAAAAACTAGTGACAGATTACCTTTAACCCCTTTTACGACCATGGACGTAAAGGTACATCCAAGGTCACATCCCCCTCTTTGGCGCGGGCTCCGGCAATGATCTGATCAGCTGACATGTGTCCCTAACAGCCGCAGGTGGAATCTCGACATGTTAAACACCGCTGTCAAACTCCGACAGTGGCATTTAACATGGCCGCGCTGGAAGTGCGCATAATTCCTGCCCATTGGCGGGCCCGTCACATGATCGTGGGCCGCCAATTGGTTGGCATCACAACTCGGGTCTACAGGAGACACCTGTGGTTGTCAGAGCAGATGAGCACTTTTGCTACACATAGCAGGGCTGAAGCCCTGCTATGTGTCACACAGGCGATCAGATGATCGCAGCTTCTAGTCTTCCATGGAGAATATTGAAGCAAGTGTAAAGTTAAAAAAAATGTTTTTAAAAATTTAAAAAATAATAACAAATATAAGTGTTCAAATCACCCCCCCCTTCACCTCATTCAAAATAAAACAATTAAAAATCAATCAAAAATACACATGTTTGGTATCGCTGTGTTCAGAATCTCCCGATCTATCAACATAAAAAAATAATCAATGCTATCAAAAAGCGGCATAACAAGAAAAAAATCAAAACGCCAGAATTAAGTTTTTTTGGTTGCCACAAGATTGCATTAAAATGCAATAATGGGCAATCAAAACATCGTATCTACCCCAAAATGGTATCAATAAAAATTTCAGTTCAGCATGCAAAAAATAAGCCTTCACCCAGCCCCAGATCCCAAAAAAATGGAGACGCTACCGGACTCGGAAAACTTTGGATTTTTTTTCACCACTTAAATAAAAAACAACCTATACATGTTTGGCATGTGCGAACTTGTAATGACCTGGAGAATAATAATGGCAGGTCAGTTTTAGCATTTAGCAAACATGGTAAAAAAACAAAAGAAAAAACAATTGTGGAATTGCACTTTTTTTTTAAATTTCACCGCACTTGGAATCCACACTCATCCTGCCCAAAATAAGCCCTCATATGGCCATACTGACGGAAAAATAAAAAAGTTATGGGTCTGGGAAGAAGGGGAGCAAAAAAGAAAATGGAAAAATGGAAAAACTCAAGGTGATGAAGGTGTTTTTAAACAATCACTATACTTTCAAACATCTTGATCTCATTTAACAGATAATGTGATAAATAAGCAATCAGCAGATCACTTTATTTAGAAACTATTTTATCTTACACCTCAAAATCACTCCAAAGTGATGACCACAATGTGTCTCCTTTTTGTCTAACTTACTGACCTCAGCCAGGTGCACATTAAGGCTATGTGCCCACGAAGCAGAAATGCTCCGGATTTTTCCTGAGCGTTTCTGCATCTCCCTGGCAGAAAAAAAGCATGCGGATTGTACATGCGGATTGTACATGCGTTTTTTCTGCCAGGGACAAGCATTTGTCAAGAGTTTTTAGCATGCGATTTCGCATGCTTTTGTCAAACGCTTTTCCAAGCGATTTTAGCATCATTTGGAAAAGTGCTTGAAAGTTGGTCACACAATATAAATTCATGCAAATGGCATGGATTTATATTGTGTGACCAACATAATGTTAAAAAAAAAGAATTAGAACGTAAAAAAGAAAAAATAACCTTATACTCGCCTTTCCGGCGGCCTCGGTTTGCTCCCGGCGGGTACCGATAATGTAAAAGGACCTTCCATGACGTCAGCGGTCAGGTGATGGTCGCGTGACCATCAGCTGACCAAATGACATCACCGAAGGTCGTTGCAGATCACCGCTGGGAGCCGAGGAGAGCGCATTGTCGCCGGGAGGACACAGGGGGCACCGGAGAGGTGAGTATGATTATTTTTTTTTATTTTTAACTTTATAATTCTTTTTTAGCTTGTAGGTACGATGGTACCTGGGTCGGATGAGTCTCCTCTTCTCCAGACCCGGGTACCATCCGCGCATTAAATCGCATAAGATCCGCATGACTACATGTAGATCTTATGCTATGTGGTCCAATGCAAGTCAATGGCAGCAATTTCGCAGTGGAATTGCACTACAATTATTCTTGCTGCGGTTTTTACCGCAATGCGAATCCGCAGCAGAAATTTCTGCATGATGTGCACAGTACATGCGGATTTGCATTGCAGTACATGGTAGACCTATTACAAGCGATTTTAATGTGTTTTCGCTGTGAAAATCCGCTGCAAAAACGCATTAAATCCGCATCGTGTGAACATAGCCTTAAAAGAACCGAGCTCTGTCCTGAGGCTGTATTTTGATACATCCTATACGTGAACAAGGTTCTCTATGAACTCAAAATGTAATTTGAAACTATAATTACTACAAAAGTTTTGTTTTATGTGATCAAGCTTTCAGTGATATATGTTCATCTCAATTCCTTAAATTTGGTATTCAGTAGAGATGAACGGATCAATCGCAGAAGATCGAGTTTGAGTAAATTTCACACAAATTCGAACATTTTGAGATTTGATTTTGCAAGACAAAAAAAAAAGAAAAATTGGCTGACACCATTTCCCACACTACTGAAGCATCAGAGAGGAGGCTAATGTCATGGCTTGAGTACTGTAGAGGCTGTCCTTCCACCTTGGCTTCTTTTCCTTTGACAATCCTTTACCACCTCATGAAATAAGGACAGACCCGACAGTTGGATTAAATTGGCCAAGTCGGTCTTTATTATAACAAACATAACAATAAATAATAACATTGGTTGCAGGAGGTTCTTGGAGGTCCAAAAAGGCCTGACATTACCCAAAATATTTTATTAATCTTCCAGCATTATTCTCAGCTGCTCGATGGCACGGCCGTCAATGGAAACACCTTTTCTATGACACTGACTCCCCAGGGACCCCACCCTGAAGAGTCATAAAAACTCTGCCAAGCCATTACCAAATCCCAAACACAATTGGAGAGTCCGATCTACTTGATGAAAAAAATCCCCCCACCACAATTTTCCACCAACTCCAAGAACTCTTTCACACCGCCAACCTGAAATGATACCATGACAATCCTACCTATACCCCTTACCAAAATAAACCAAAACAGACAAATCAAAGCTGGGGGGCGGGACCTTTTGCTGTGGTACCTCTGTACAGATGAGTGCCCCTCAGCTCCTCCATCACTTTATATGTCTCTGCTCATTTGTAACGACCACCCCCCTAATACCGCCTCCATAAACAGTTGACCTCACTAACGTTCCCCAACTACGTGCAGACAAAGTAACCCCTTATTGGCCCTATGAAGCCGAGTCTCGGGTTACTATGCCCATAGCTTTGCTGGGGCTCCGTTTTAACTTTTTTGTGAGGTCCACTCTCTGTCATAGGCTCTTATGGTCAACAGGGTCCTCTTTCTGTTTTCTTTAGAGTGTAAGCTCTCATGGTTAGTGGGCTCCTCTCTTTCTGTCTCCTGTAGAGTGTAAGCTCTCATGGTTAGTGGGGTCCTTTCTTTCTGTCTGCTGTAGAGTGTAAGCTATCATGGTTAGTGAGATCATCTCTTTCTGTCTCCTGTAGAGTGTATGCTTGCATGGTCAGCAGGGTCCTATCTTTCTGTTTCCTGTAGAGTTTAAGCTCACATGGTCACAGGGGTCTTCTCTTTATGTCTCCTGTAGAGTGCAAGCTCTCATGGTCAGAGGGGTCCTCTCTTTCTGACTCCTGAACAGTGTAAACTCTCATAGTCAGCGGGGTCCTCTTTCTTTCTGCTATAGAGTGTAAGCTTGTATGGTCCTCTCTCTCTGGTTCTCCCCCGTGTATTTTACGAGCCATTACAAGCATTAAAACTTATTCGCTGCAAATTTTTCAACCATTCCTGTGTACTTTTGGATGTGTGCTTTGGGTCATTGTCTTGCTGGATGACCAATGATCTTCGACTCAAACCAAGTTTTCTTACAATGGGAAGGACATTTCCATCTAAAATCTCTTGATAATTCTCTGATTTCATGATTGCTTTGATAAGGTCAAGGCCTCCAGTACCAGACACAGTTAAGCATGGTGGAGGATTATGGATCCTCCACCATGCTTAACTGTAGGTAAACTGTTCTTTTCCTTATAAGCTTCATTGCTCAGTCTGTAAACAAACTGTTGCTTTGCATTGCCAAAAAGCTCTATTTTTGTTTCATCTATCCACAAAACATTTTCCCAGAAGGATTGTGGTTTGTCAAGGTACTGTTTGGCAAAGATAAGTCGTTCCTTTTTATGTCTTTTCTTCAGCAATGGTTTCTTCCTTGGCCTTTACCCATCAAACTCTGCTTGGTTTAGTGTGCGGTGTATGGTACTTGTTGAAACCATGACCCCAGACAGTTTCAGGTTGGCCTTCAGGTCTTTGATGTGGTGTTTTTTCCACCATTAACACCAAACTTCGAAGACATCTATTGTCAATTTTTCTCTTTCCCCCTCGTCCAAGGAGTTTCTTTATGGTTCCATGCTTGGCCTTATACCCTTTGGAAGTCTAATGTTTGCTAATAATAGCAGTTCTGATATCCTCAGATATCTCCTTTGTCTTCAGCATTGTGACAAAGTAACAGGGCCTACCATGTGGCTTTTTAAAACACTGAAGTCATCATTCATTGGCTAATTCATGTCACTTGGGCATCGACAATTAATCACAGGTGAATCTCTTTTGTGATATACCACAGGCAAGTCAAAATGTGTTTCCACACTAAATTAATGTAATGGGTGCCAATACCAGTGTCACAGCAAGCTTTAGGTTTTTCTATTTTTCCCTTCCATTGTTTTTTTTGTTTTAAATTATTGATTAGCATTTGCTCTTTTGTATTTAACGCAAGTGCTTTATACAAAAAAGCTGTTTCACTTGATTCATTTTTTTTCAGGAGATATTCCACATTATGTACTTAAACTTCATGGGTGCTAATAACGATGAGCAGGACTGTATATGGAGAAGATCTAAACTATTTTATTTCATTCTTTCGACAAATGAAATGTGTTTTTTTAAAAGTTTCACCATTTTTAAAGATGATTCATAAATGTCTGATCTCCCTCTATCATCGATCTCACCAAGCGAGGTTTGACTTCAGTGGATAGAGCCCCACAGATGCACTTCCACCTCTCTGTTGAGCCTCTACCTGAAAATTTAATAACCTGGTGCAATGCCGCTCTCCCAAAACCTTTGGGCTATGCTTAAATGTCTTTGGTGGGAAAGATCACATCCAAAAGTTTTTTCAAAAATGCATGAAATGCATTCATTACTGGATCTAAATTGTTTTGGAACGTCAGATGACTATTTGAAACTCAGGAAGTGACCATGATGAGCTTTTGTGCTTGATTAACTAACTAGATAGTAAAGTTAATTGCTCTGATATTTCAAAAATGCCACTGTGGAGATAAGGGGTTATATGACCCAGGTACACTAGTATAGAATGTACCAAATATTTTGGCCCAGAATCTTATTTTTTATTGGCTTCCAGTGACTCAGTAGCAGAGCATTCTTCTACAATGCACATAAAAGTAGTTATTTATATAACACAAGGAAAGCGAACATGGAGCATAAAGACAATGTTTGGGAACATATGGGTCCTTTCTCAAGTAGCTATACTCAGCCTACACACTGCTATAGAAAAATAATACTGTAATATAATATAAGGACGGCTGCTGCTGTTTTGTTCGTATTGTTTCACTGTTGAGCACATGCAAGATGATAGACACGATTGTGAGACATATTCTAATAAGATGCCTCTAAAGAAAACCATATGTGTGCTACAACTTGCACAAAAAGTTTAAATGAAAAAAGGTTAGTTACGTTTTAAAGAGGTTGTCCACTACTTTTACATTGATGACCTATCCTTGGGATAGGTCATCAATGTCTGATTGGCCAGGGTCCGACATTCGGCACCCCCACCAATCAGCTGTCATCGGTGGTGGCGGCTACTGGCCGGAGGTACTCACTTTCGAAGCTGGCCATCTTCTGACACTGTCCGCCGCAGGGTATTTGAATAGGAGGCGGATGTGTAGCACCAAGCCTCGGCCACTAACAGAAGATGGAGCAGCTCGATAAGTGAGTACTTCCGGCTGGCAGCTGCCAACATTGATAATACCTGATCAGCGGGCGTGCCGGGTGTCGGACCCCGGCCGATCAGACGTTGATGACCTATCCTAAGGATAGGCCATCAATGTAAAAATAGTGGACAACCTCTTTAATTATTAATCAGCATTTGTAAGGATAGGACTCTTTATAATGTAAATCATTTCCTTAATTTTCTTCCTTCTATCTTTAAGACCCTGCTGAAAGTACTGTGACGCGCCCCTGGGCCTGTGTCACGCTGCGTTGCGCACGCGGGAGCTTACCCGGAGCCGGATCTCTTGAGGGTTGTAGTCTCGTGGCGGTGATCCGGTCCGTGCCCAGGGAGTCAGACTAAGTGGCGCTGTATTAGCGGTAGATGTTGGACGACTACGCCACCCGTTGAGTACAGCTAAGGAGATGCTGCTGCAGGGCAGACCGCTGAGGCCGGTGGTAGGATTGTGCAGCGTGATAGTATAACCCCCAACGGGAGGGGTATGGCCTCAGGGCAGCCGACGTGGATGATGGGGGTAGCAGGAACCACTCAGAGACGGTACGGTGTAGTTCAGGGTCTTTACTGGTGACAACGATAGACCCTCCCGGAGTACTGGTTAGCGATTGGGGCCTGGTCAGTCCTTGAGCAGATGGGATCTCCCCTGGCCAGGCGGAGTTGTAGGCCTCCCAAACTAACGATACTATTCTGGCTACCTTGCTAGAAGCGGGTATAAGTAGCCCACGTCCCTGAGTGTACCGTGTGGTGCTCACCCGTATGGCCGGTGACTCGGGGCCTTCTAGTAGCTTCCGCTCCACGACGGCGGTGCTGGTCCCACGCGTGTGACCGTGCCTTCGGGTTTCTGGGCCAGAGGACCTGCAATCCCCTGCCTGACGGATTCTGCTGCTGGGTAGGAGTTAGTCCCCACAGCCTCGGACTCCGGGTCCGGTAAGAAATCTTCTCAGTCAGGGCGAGCTCTGCAGCTGCCAGCCCCTGACTCCTTGTAACACTGCTCCCACAGAGCTCCTGTTGTTTCTTCCCATAGCTGCTTCTCTTCTCTGTCTCTACTTCTGGCATGGCCCAGGAGCTGGGCCCAGCCGGAGCCACAGCTCCCTGTCAGCCCTCCTGGCTGAACTCTCCCTCTGAACTCCCTAACCCTGCCTCAGCCCCAGGTTTATATAGGGGAAGTTCTTCCCCTCCCAGGACTGGGCAGGAGGTGTGGCATGCATAGGATTCCTGACCAAGAGACCTCCCACCTGCTCTCAGACATAACATTGCTGTTACTGTGGAAACCAGACCCCTGGGGTGCCACAACTGCATTTTCTGTCTAGTTCATTCAGTCTTAGTAAATGATTTGAACTTCAGGTTTAGCTAAGATCCCGAGTAAAAAAAATGAGCTTCTCCTCTCCCTCAACCACCCTCCCCAACCCTTCCCTAACTCAGCATGGTAGAAAGGAGCAGAGAAGCTCACACTCAGAGTATGGATCTAAGATCTGCAGTTTTAGGTCTAGACCAGCAGTCAAAATCACCTTCTAACACAGAATGAACTAGACAGGGAATGCAGCCCTTTTAGCATGGTGTTATGGATAGAAGGAAGCAAATTTAAGGTAATGAAGTTTATTTCAAAGAGTTCTAACTTTACAAAATCTGATCCATAATATAAAGGGATTTTATTTCCAAAATTAAATTTTTTTTTGCATTTTTTTTCAGTTTTTGCAGCATTTTTTTCAAATGGCAAAAAACTAAAGGTTTTTTTTATTATTAAAGGGCATCTGTCAGTAGGATCAACACTCATAAGCCATCTCTATGTGCATGTAGGTCATAGGAAGCTAAATAAAATGATACCTTGATATCTGGGATACAATGGCTTATTTCCAGAGAAATCCATGTTTTCCTTAATATGTAAATGAGCTCTTAAGATCTATGGGACGGACATAGATCTCCCTGAGAATCTGCCTCCAGACCATATTTTGAATGAAAGGGGGCATTACCAGTGTGAGACATGTAATTCAGAAGGCAAAATTGGAAATTGTGACGTTTAGGTGGGCTGTGCTGAGGGAATGAAGAGCCTTGGAATTCCAAAAAGTTTTTTTATTAATACCAACGAGTTGCTGCACCGTACCCTCTGCCTTTCTCAAGATATAAAAAACAAGTGTGTATGGTGCAACAACTGGAGGCTTTAAACAAAATATAATGCTGAGCCTGCTGTCAGTCAGTGCCAGGGGCATGGTTAAAGCCATCGTTCTCCATACACAGAGCGGTGACTGAAACTGTGCCGGCACCACCTCTATGATTGGATGCCGACCGTTTATTTTCTCCTGGCAGCGGGGCTCTCAGTACCATTGTCAATCGGTATCAGGACACTATTAACCTGCAGATAAACCCCATATCTACAGATTAATAGCATTATTTTACATGACAGGTTCCCTTTAAATATGAAGCTGTGAGACTAGAACAAGCCAAAGTTTGAAAAGAAACTCTTGTATATCAGAATAAATGCCACCTTACCGCATCTATGGTCTTTTCAGCAGGTAAAAGATCCTCTTCTTCCTTCATACTAGCAATCTCTGTAGATGTTCTGTCCAGTAATGGTGCTGCCTTCTTACCTTGCGATGTCCCATAGTTCCACCAGTTGGTTGGTTGCAAGATAAAAGCACAGGACCATTACTGGACAGACCATATACCGATCCTGTAAGTGTGACTGAGGAAAAGGATTCGGAAGGATTCTTGATCTGCTTAAAAGACCATGGTCAAAGTAAAGTGTATTTAATCTCAAATTTTGCAGACTGGATTTATTTTTCTTTTCCTGCAGAGAGACAAATACAAGTCATGATATTAATATTCTGTATGCTTAGTAACACTTTCACATTGGCCTCTTTGTTAACACAGTTGAAGTTAAATGCCTCAATTACAAAGTGCTGCCAAACAGTCAAGTTCCAAAGTCTGTGGCCCTGTCACTGAGCAACAGCCACACACTGGGAGCGCCGCCAGTGGCAGGACATGGAGAAATATTACACGCACATTGAGCCAGCCCTTTCTGGAAGGCATGGGAGCTAAATCACCCTATAACTTACAACTGTTACTATTGTATGCTCCATTTAAAGCAGATTTTATATGAAATGTAATCTACCTAGCTCGCCACCGTGAGAAGAATATCAGTAATCATAATGAATTATTGCTTACTGAAAATGAAGACTGATTTACTGGAATAACGGAGAACAGATTTATGGGGAACGTGGCACCAAGACAGTTCTTCAGATTAAAGCCAGATTCACACAGTGTTTCACAGTTCACAGTGCTCATCTACCACGTTGACTTCTTTAAAGTATGTGAAAGAGCCATGTCTGTGAAGAATCATGGCAGGAGAGCAATGCAAAAAGTTGTATACTCAAGTAACTTTCTCTGCTTAATAGTGAAAAGGGTCCCGTTAGTAAGTGCCTGTCTGTGGCGCCACTCCCTAAAGACAACGGTCTTGAGAAGTTGAATCAGACTCTTCTCTGCATCCACCTTTATTGCAAGATGCTGGATTAGCATTTCCTGTTGTAAAACTGGCATATGTCTTGTCACCACTGTGCAAGATGAGACAGTCTACTTGGACCAACACTTGAGCACCACTGAGTCTCCAGTAGTGGATGTTGACTTTTACTCACACTTAAGAATTTGTTAGGCACATTTTAAGGGTTTTCATATGCTACACTGATAAACTGCCTCCTCCACGGATTTTACTAGCACAGTGGTGCCATCGGCGGATTATAATAAGAGCAAACTGGGCTACCGCCCTCATCAGTGGCGCACGTTTTATGGCAGGGTGCTTTCCTTAAGCTCCGCTGCCGGCAATACAGAATGGCAGCCCAGCTCTAGGGGAATTCCCATCACCTCTTCTGTGACGTGCCAGCGCAATGATGTCATCAGCTGGCGCAATTGTGCCATCGCTCCAGCATATATGCGCTGGCCACTAGAAGAAGTTGCGCCCTGGTGACTGGAGCAGAGTTCTGGAGGAACATGAGCAAGATGAGTATGTGTTGTTGTTTTTTTTTTTTTTTTTTTTTTTTTTTAAATATGTGTATTGGATGTGTGCCTGTACATAGGAAGCTGTATGAGGGCTCATACTGTGCATAACAGGCTATGTGAGGACTCATACTGTATATAGGAGGCTATGTGAGAGCTCGTACTCTATATAGGAAGCTGTGTGGGGGCTCATACTGTGCATAACAGGCTATGTGAGGACTCATACTGTATATAGGAGGCTATGTGAGAGCTCGTACTCTATATAGGAAGCTGTGTGGGGGCTCATACTGTGCATAACAGGCTATGTGAGGACTCATACTGTATATAGGAGGCTATGTGAGAGCTCGTACTCTATATAGGAAGCTGTGTGGGGGCTCATATGTGTTTAGGAGGCTATGTGAGGACTCATACTTTATATAGGAGGCTATGTGTGGGCTCATACTGTATATAGGGAGCTATTTGGGTGTTCATACTGTATATAAGGGCTATTTGTGTGCTCATACTGTATAAAGAGGGCTATGGGAGGGCTCATAATATACAGTATATAGGAGCTCTCACAGCTCTGTTGTATTAGAACCGTGTCTGCCTGTGACGAACCTGCAGATGTGTCAGGTATAATAAAACACAGCTCTGCAGTGAGATCAGGAGAGCAGAGAGCGGCCATTACACATAACACTAGTAACTCCTCCCTTCATCTAACATAATCTATGGTGGCAGATTCTCAGGGAGATCAGTGTCCGGCCCAACAACTTATTTACATATAAGAATAAAGTGGATTTCTTTGGAATAAGACATCGAATTGCAGATATCAAGGTATCATTTTATTCAGCTTCATATGACCTGTGTTGTGCCAATATAGACCGCTTAGGAGGGTTGATCCTACTGACAGATTCCCTTTAAAGAATGTTATGACTGCCAGCAGCTGCCACTAGGGGGAGCAGAATATGATTGTGTACAGCTCCAATTATTTGCAATAATAAATCTTTTCACAGTAATTTCCCAGGGTTACCCCCTCTTGATGGCCAAAAGAATTCATAATTTTGCCGCTAAAGTGAGTTTCATCAGCCAGACCAACTCCCCCCTCCCCAGCTCTGGCAAAATCAGCTATCATCTGGTCAGACATTTCTTCTTTAACAATCGCGATATGGGATATGTAGTATTATATAGCTGCCGTTCAGAAGAATGAATGTCCATGTAATACAGTGATGCACTAAAGACATCAACGGAATCTTATAATGTTCCTACAAGAGCATATAGCAGTGGTGTAGCATGGCTTTCCAGACCCTGGAATGCGGCAAATATTTTGTCTCCTTCCACCTGTGGACCATTAGCATTCCCTGAGTGCAGCAGCAAAAGAGTTTGTCATCTGCTGCTGTGCTGTGCATAGGGAGACATAGATGACAAAGCTCACTTCATTATACTAAGAGCTTCCTCACTTTTATCACTGCCTATGCGGAGTGTAGAAGCCAATGAGGAGCTCATCTTAAAGGAATTGGTTGCAACGACTGTGATGACAAAGCAGCTTTACTCATTCATCTCGCAAGCCTTCGGAGGTTCTCTTACTGTGCCTGTGAAATATTTCATGAAGAAGCATCTCTTGCCGGTGCCATTTAATGCAGTGAAGATTCCCCAACACTAATCATTTGACTTCTTGAGAAGACCAAGTTAGTTGGGTAACAAGTAAGAAATAGACTAATACATAACAAATATAGGAAAGAAGGGCGTAAAAGTGGCAGGAGGGTGTTTATTCGTAAATCCCTGTAATCTCCGACTCTCTAAAGTGCTTCATGTAAGTTATATGGGTAGATCTTCAAGTAATTCCTGTTTCAGTCACCAAATTGTGTTATGGAAATGTGTTTTGCCTATATCCTGGACTCTAGAGGGCAGGATGGTTATATAACTTTCCCAGGTACTGAAGAACTGTTCCGCTCTAGAATATTTCAGGGTAGATGCTTCCACCCAATCCATTTGAAAAATAACGGATCGTTTTTCTAGGAATCCAAGTTTGAAGGATTCCTTTTTTATGCAGCTGCTAAGACTAGATGTAAAAGTTTTCGGGAGCCTTTGTCACAATGCTGTTTTCCATGGTACACCCTACTGAATATGCCCGGGAACAGTTTGACCCTCAGCCAGAACCCACCAGACCGGCCACCTTGCATCACCACAGGCAATGAGTAATATCAGCTTGGGAAGAGCCCCATCTGAAGCATGTATCAGTTGGGTAAATAAATACCCATCCTATAGCCCCTCGCCCGGGACGTATGATGGAAGATTCTTATGGTCATTTCAACAAATTTTACAAATGGAAGCATTTTTGGGGAGTAGGCCAATATGGCTTGTAGATCGGATATTTAAGTATAAGTTTTCCAACCAGGAGGGTCAGTTGTAGTGGTGTTGTAGTTTATAAGGAGCTGTGAAGAATAAGATCTTTTGCATACTGCTTTACAATAGTCTATATCCTGCCACTCAGTGACCAAAGGTTGTCATATTTACACTGCTCAAAAAAATAAAAGGGAACACTCAAATAACACATCCTAGATCTGAATGAATGAAATATTCTCATTGAATACTTTGTTCTGTACAAAGTTGAATGTGCTGACAACAAAATCACACCAAAATCATCAATGGAAATCAAATTTATTGACCAATGGAGGTCCGGATTTGGAGTCACCCCAAAATTAAAGTGGAAAAACACACTACAGGCTGATCCAACTTAGTTGTAATGTCCTTAAAACACGTCAAAATGAGGCTCAGTATTGTGTGTGGCCTCCACGTGCCTGTATGACCTCCCTACAACGCCTGGGCATGATCCTGATGAGGTTGCGGATGGTCTCCTGTGGGATCTCCTCCCAGACCTGGACTAAAGCATCCGCCAACTCCTGGACAGTCGGTGGTGCAACGTGACGTTGGTGGATGGAGCGAGACATATTTGGCCAGTATTTTACATCAGTATTTGTAATGAAAAATGCTGAAGTGGTTACGTGTGTCTATTATACTTTTCCTCTGATTGTTCCACTCCTGATTTTGACTTACAAATATTGATGTAAAATACTGACCACATACTGAACGTGACCTAAATATTAAGGTGGTCACAAACATACTGGTACGTCCACATTAGTTGAATATAGGGTGGATTTTCCGCCTGGATTTTCAGACTGCATATTATAATACAATACCAGATATGTATCTAAGGGGTGTAATGCACGTGCCCGGACTGACTGGCGTGTGCGTGATTAGTGATTCCACTGTGCCATGAACCGGAGAGTGCCTAGAGGGGCGTAACTAAGTATCTGCCCGATCCGACCAAGGTCGCACGACGGCATACGACGCCAGTGCACCAGGGAGGAACCGAGTAGAGGGACCAGGTGCCACTCCAGGTCAGACCCCGGACACGGCTGTTGACCCACACCGGGGAATACAGGAAAAGGCAGGCTAGAGCGCAGGCTGGGTAGGGTCCAGTACAGACTGGGAGACGGGTTCAGAGTCGCAGATGCGGTAATCAAGCAGAGCAGAGCGAAACCGCAGACGCGGTGGACAGGGCTGAGCAGAGTAAAACCGCAGACGCGGTGGACAGGGCTGAGCAGAGCAAAACCGCAGACGCGGTGGACAGGGCTGAGCAGAGCAAAACCGCAGACGCGGTGGACAGGGCTGAGCAAAGCAAAACCGCAGACGCGGTGGACAGGGCTGAGCAAAGCAAAACCGCAGACGCGGTGGACAGGGCTGAGCAGAGCAAAACCGCAGACGCTGTGGACAGGGCTGAGCAGAGCAAAACCGCAGACGCGGTGGACAGGGCTGAGCAGAGCAAAACCGCAGACGCGGTGGACAGGGCTGAGCAGAGCAAAACCGCAGACGCGGTGGACAGGGCTGAGCAGAGCAAAACCGCAGACGTGGTGGACAGGGCTGAGCAGAGCAAAACCGCAGACGCGGTGGACAGAGCTGAGCAGAGCAAAACCGCAGACGCGGTGGACAGGGCTGAGCAGGGCAAAACCGCAGACGCGGTGGACAGGGCTGAGCAGAGCAAAACCGCAGACGCGGTGGACAGGGCTGAGCAGAGCAAAACCGCAGACGCGGTGGACAGGGCTGAGCAGAGCAAAACCGCAGACGCGGTGGACAGGGCTGAGCAGAGCAAAACCGCAGACGCGGTGGACAGGGCTGAGCAGAGCAAAACCGCAGACGCGGTAGACAGGTCTGAGAAGAGCAAAACCGCAGACGCGGTGGACAGGGCTGAGCAGAGCAAAACCGCAGACGCGGCGGACAAGGCTGAGCAGAGCGAAACCGCAGACGTGGCAGACAAGGCTGAGCAGAACGAAACCAAAAGTGCGGTGGACAAGGCTGAGCGGGCAGGAACCGCCGAAGCGGTAAGTAAGACAGGACAGAGATAAATCGCCGAAGCGGTAAACAAAGACAAAGCAAAGGGGACAGGGCTCTGTTCACACGGAACAGACTGGAAAAGAAAGGCAGAACCAGATACACGCAAGATACTTGCAAAGAAGTAGCCAAAGGACTCCAACTCACAAACGGAAGTACAATAACAACGAGTAGAAGTTAGGTGCAGGTTCAGACTCTACAGAAAAAGGGAGCAAACGGACATAAAGACAAAACAGGTAAGAAGCTAGGAGACAGTTCAGACAAGAACAGTTACTGCAACAAAATGCAGGAACGAGCCTAGGTAAAGCCAAGTGCTGGTTCAGACACTGCAGAAAAAGGGAGCAAACGGACATAAAGACAAAACAGGTAAGAAGCTAGGAGACAGTTCAGACAAGAACAGTTACTGCAACAAAAATGCAGGAACGAGCCTAGGTAAAGCCAAGTGCTGGTTCAGACACTGTAGAAAAAGGGAGCAAATGGACATAAAGACAAAACAGGTAAGAAACTAGAAGACAGTTCAGACAAGAACAGTTACTGAAGCTAGATACAGGAGCGAGTCTGGGTATGCGGCCCCCAGAGGGCGGGACGAACAGGCTAAGAGCGTGTTCACATGGGCCTGGAATACAGCCTCCAGGAAAGGCAGAAAGACAGCTGGCTAGAGTGCACAGACAGGACACAGTTCAGACACGGGAACTGATACCGCAAGGCAGGAAACATAGACAGGACCTAGCACATCAGTGACAAGAAGCCAACTGACAGAACAAGGTGCTCAGGCATGGATTCCAAGGAGGAGCTGGTTTAAATACCAGGTGACAGACAGCAATAGGCTGAGGACTCATTAGGGGTGTGTCTGCAGCAGCTACAAGAAACAGGAAGTTCGGTAGGCGTCGCCCTAAGCAGCCAGAGCAGAGCAAAGCAGACAGTATGGAAAGAAGCCAGAGTGGTAGTCTAGACTGGAAATCAAGTGCGCGCTCTTGCACAGTGGGAGATGGACCACTATGCAAGGACGCCGCCAGGTATGTTACAAGGGGTTACATCTCTCCTTGTGTAGAGTGACATGCTGGTGTAAGGAGACTTATAGGCCAGGCAATGCTCCTCTGAGAAATTAAATATGCAAATAACCTTTTCAGAGAGGAAGAGGATTTGAACTCTAGTGCCATCTATTGGATGTAGCAATCCTAAAAATCATTATCTACCCTTTATCGAGCCTTGCCATATGACTTACGAGCTGTCAATCAGCATGAAATCGGCAGTCACACTCCGTCAACAGAGCGAAAGAGAAGCAGCTGCTCTGTCAACATGACATCACCAGAAGCCACAGAAAGGCCGGCAGGAGTGGTCAGTGATCGTTCTTAGCTGGCATCGATCGGCTGCCGGGCAGAACAGGCAGGTTGTTAGCAACTAAAAATAACAAAAAATAAAATAGTCCTGAATAACCCCTTTATGATCTATGATGCATAAGTGCGTAATAGGACGCCTACCTCCTTTTGATGCAGGCTCTGGCGCTTAGCCTGCAACTTTTCAGGCACATAACAGCTGTTCAGATCAGCCCCTAACAGCCGTGGATGGATTTGCCATCCACCCATGGCTGTTAATCTCTGACAGTGGCATTTAACTTGATCGTTCCGGAAGTGCATCATAAGACCCGCCCATCGATGCCCCTGTCACATGATCGCAATGGGTCGGCATGACAATCGGGGGTCTGCAGGAGACCCCCGTGCTTGTCATTGCAGACCTGCTATGAGCGCCGCCCCGTCTGGCCTTCATAGCAGATGAACATTTCTGCTGCACATAGCAGGGCTGAGCGAATGTTCCCAGCTTCATGTCTTCTAAGTGGACTATTGAAGACAGTAAAAAGTATCAAAAAATGTTTTTAAAAATGTAAAAAAATATAAAAGTTCAAATCACCTCCTTTTTACCCAATTCAAAATAAAAAAAATAACAAAAAAAAAATCAAAAATACACATATTTGGCATCACTGTGTTCAGAATCGCCCGATCTATTAAAATATATAAAAAGAACTAATCCGATCAGTAAACGGCAATCAAAACATCTTGTCTACCCCAAATATTATCAATAAAACATCAACTCAGCACGCAAAAAATAAGACCTCACCTAGCCCCAGATCCCGAAAAATGGAGACACTATGGGTCTTGGAAAATGGCAGCTTTTTATTTTTATTTTTTTTACAAAGTTTTGATTTTTTTTTCACCACTTTAATAAAAAGAACCTATACATGTTTGGTATATGCGAACTCGTAATGACCTGGAGAATCATATTTCCAGGTCAGTTTTACCATTTAGTGAACATGGTGAAAAAAACAAAACAATTGTGGAATTGCACTTTTTTTTGCAATTTCACCCCACTTGGAATTTTTTTACCGTTTTCCAGTACGCTATATGGTAAAATCAATGGTGTCGTTCAAAAGTACAACTCGTCCCAGAAAAAAACAATCCCGAACACAAACATATTGAAATAAAAATAAAAAAAAGTTATGGATCGGGGAAGAAGGGGAGCAGAAAACGAAAAAGAAAAACAGAAAATCCCAAAGTGGTGAAGGGGTTAATGGTGCTGGGGATTTTATATTGCAGAATTTCAATGGATATTTTACCCTTTGCAATGCATTTGGTGCAGATTTTCCTGCCTCAGAATTTACGTTGCAGAAATATAAGCCGCCAGAAGATGAGAATCCCATGACACACAGTGAATTATCAGCAATTAGCAAGCTCCTGAAGGTGCACTCACAGGTACAGCTGAATATTACAAGCTAAATCTATAATAGATGGTATTTACAATAGGCTATTAGGCAAGAAAGAAAAAAAAAATCATTTTTGCAGTACAGTAAATGGCCGTGCACTGATCAGTAACAGGAATGGCTGCAGCAGCTCCAGAATTAGCAGTGTAATGACATGTTACGTGAACTGGAGGATTGTTATTTTGTCCGTGTCATTGAGCTGAGGCATATACTGTACAGAACGTACGGGAGGAAGCGGCGTCACATGGGAAGCACTGATCCTGCATGTGACCCGTCACTTGCTGTAGAGAAGGTGCTGTACACGCTCCCAGCCAGCGGACGCCGTCACATGTATTTGTGGGTGAGGCTCATCGCGTGGACGAACACCACTGAGTCATGTAATGTCAGGCCAGTGACTGTGCAGGATGGGGCTTTATAGGATTATTAATGCTGCCCACATAGAAAATAAAGGCTCTAATTCTCCTATTTTAAGCGGCACACCTTACTCACTGCTAGGAGTGTAAATGGCAGAAATCACTCATATATTCCACAAAATGTCACTTCTGCTGTCACCGTGTTCTCCGGCCATTGCAGAATGAGCCATTATTGTGATTATGACCCATGGGATTTCCCAGAATTGTAATGCTTCCCTGTATTTCTTCCACAGGACTAATGCATTTCAAATATTCAGCATCAAAAACTCCACCAAAACATGTGTGTCTTGTTGCAGATTTATTTTTCAGATGCTACCGATTTACTACAGATTAAGGCTATGTTCACACGTTGTGTTTTTGTTGCGTTTTTTTAACGCAAATTTTAAACTGCTTTTTAGGCTACGTGCCCACGATCAGGAATAGTAACGTCTTGGACGCATCGCACCCTCGCTGCATCCAAAACGCTGCGTTCTAATTACCACACTTGTGTTTAGGGAACACCATTCCTGATCGTGGGCACATACTCTTATAGTACCAGCAAAAGCTATGAGATTTCAGAAATCTTATGCACACACATTGGGGTTTTTTCAGACTGAATTGGAAAAATGCTGCATTTTCACAAACTGCAGCATGTCACTTTTTTCAGCGGTTTTTCAGGGCAGACGCCATCTAGTGGGTGTGTATTGAGTGAGGCCGTGCCCACTAGATGGCTGCGCCCTCGCTCCATACACTTGGTGACTGCAGACTTTTCATTTTAGAGGGTAGACAGACGGCCGTATTTCTCGAGTGAGGCTCGAATTGGAATCCGCGGACTGACCATCGGCTCTCCTGACCTCAGGAGAGGTGCCGGGCCTGTCCGTGCACTGTGATGCAACAAGAAATACGGCCATCTGTCTGCCCCCTTACACCGGACAACCCCTAATAAATGAGGAAGATTTCCCATTGCGTATTCACGCTTGGAAAATCCACAGAATTTTACTTTACTAGAATAGTCCATTAGATTGCAAAAGATATCTGTAGCGTAAACTGACAAGAGCTTTGGATTTGAGATCTACAACATGTCATTTTATGTTTTCTACGGTTAGTGTTAATTTCACATTTTGCAGTGCAAAGGCTGAGATGTGCGGCTCCCCAAGACCTTCTCCACAATAATATCTGCAGCCGTAAATACCACCAGTATCACTGAGGGAGATCTGCTGTGGGGGTCTTCAGTAACTACGTTCCATGGGGTAAATTCACAGGTTTCATATTTTCAACATCTGTCCCATTCATCTGAAACAACCATATTCTGATGAATGGAGCCAAGTTTCTGTCGTAGAAATAAAATCTGCAACGAATTCCGCAGCAAACAATATACTCTAAGGCTATGTGCCCATGTTGCATTTATGAAGCAGAAAATTTCTGCTGCATAAATGCAAGTTCTCTCCCGGAAAAACGCATGCGGAATTCCGCACGCGTTTATCGCGCATTTTTCGCGCGTTTATCACGCGTTTTCCACATGCGGAATTGCCTTGCGTTTTTTATGCATTGGACAAAGGCAATTCCGCTTGCGGAAACGCAAAATTAAATGATATGCTGCGGATTTTTGAACGCGGCATAAACGCTGCGGAAAAATCCGCAGCATGTGCATAGAACTTGCGGAATCCCATTGGGGACCATGGGGTGCGGATATACATGCGTTTTTCAAGCGTTTACGCTGCGGAAATTCCGCAGCATATACGCTTGAAAAATGCTACGTGGGCACACAGCCTAAGGCTATGTGCCCACGATGCAGAAATGCTCCGGATTTTTCCTGAGCGTTTCTGCATCTCCCTGGCAGAAAAAACGCATGCGGATTGTACATGCTTATTGTACATGCGTTTTTCCTGCCAGCGACATGCGGATGTGAAGCGTTGTTCACTTGCATTTTCACATGCGGGTTGACATGCGCTTTCCAATTGATTTTAGCATCACTTGGAAAGTGCTTGTCAACTTGGTCACACTATATAAATCCATGCAAACGGCATGGATTGATATAGTGTGACCTTAAAGAATGGTTAAAAATAAAAAAATAAATCTATACTTACCTTCTGATGGCCCCCGGAGTCTTGCTTCGCTCCGTCCTGGCTGCCGGCAGATCGCGGTACACTGCACTGAAGGACCTGCTGTCACATGACTATGACTTCAGCGCAGGTCCTTCAGTCCACCGCAGATTTATCACAGATTTTTCTGTCGATTTCTCTGTTGCTGCAGATTTTCTTGCAGATATTATGCTACATTCCCACAGAGAGGGTTTACCATAGACCCCCCACAGATGGAGGTTCCATAGCGGTATTTAAAACTGGGGATATCATTGCGAAGAAGATGCTGGGGAGCCGCACATTATCTACTTCAAAATCCACATGTGTTATATGCAAATTTTGCTGCAGATTTTGTTGCAGATTTGCAGCAGATTTCATTATCTGCATTAGAAAAGTTTTAATCCGCAATTTAATTCCGCACAAAGAATTCACAAGCTGCAGATTTTGAAATCTGCACCACAACTCAATCTACACACAAATTGTATAAAACATGTAGAAGAGATTTCTCATCTACTTAGTTACAACTAAGCTAGCGCACAAATCTACATGGACCTCTGGATCCAAAGAAAATACATAGTGCGTGAATGTGTAAAATCCAAGCCACGGGTCAGTTTTGGCGCAGATTTTTTTTTCACAGTATGTAGATAGATTTGGTAAATTCTCATCTACTTTGCTGCTACTGTAATTGTGTCACCCTGGCCTGGATGCCACAAATATAATAAAGCTGTGTCTGAGAGCAAGGGGGAGGTTCTCTGGTCAGGGGAATATTAGCATGCAATACCTCCTGTCTCAGGCCAGTAGGGGGAGCAGGCTGCCCCTATAAAAGCTGGAACTGGGGGCAGGGTTAGGGAGAATTGGACGACCTGTCTCAGGACTGAGAGGTGTCCCAGAGCAGAGAGGGACAGTTGTATTGCACCCTAAGAGGAAGTGTGGCAGTAGGAGAGCCACAAGCCAGAGACAAGAGGCGAAGTGAGCCTGTCTTGGCAGACAAAGAACTCCATTTTACCAGACTTTGGTGTCTGAGGCTGTGAGGATTCCACGTCCTGCAGCAGATAACCAGTCTGCAGGGGACTGTATGTTCCTTGGCCTAAGAAGCCCGGAGGCTCTGCCACAACAGAAGGGACCAGCAAAGCCGTACCAGGCCGGGAGTAGAAAGGAACCCACGTTGCAAACCATGCGGGCGAGAAGACACGGTGAGCTCGGGACCGTGGGCTGTTATCCTACCAGGAGGAGATAGCCAGAAGGAGCGCAGAGAGCACGGTAGGCCTACACCCTCACCGTGACCAGGGCCAATTTCCCAATTGCTCTCAGACATCCAGGTCCCCTCCTAGCCGGGACTGTTTGTTGGTCAGTTCACCTGTTCTAATAAAGACCCTGGACTGCAACCTGTTGTCTGTGTGCTCCTTGCTCCTCCAGCACTAACGGTACTGGGACACCCTACACCATCACCCCCATCTTCCATTATACTGCCCTGGGGCCGCACTCTTCCCATGGGGAGTCACACTATCCCAGCTGCATACATCATCAGCCCCAGCGGTCTACCTGGCAGCGGCGGTCCGCACTGACCGCAATCCACGGGTGGCGTAGTCGGACACATCAACAGCGCGTTGCAGACTACCAATGGTCTGACCACCCTGAGCCACGGAACCGGGTTGCCACTACTACCCCCATCGTTTCCCGATTGCCCGGCTCCGAGTGCCCCACGGCCCAGGGGGCGAGTCAGCTTTGGCGTAGTCGGCAGGATAGTAACCAACCCGTCACAAACGGGTATTGCGTGCCTGAAAAAGACTGTACACGTACCTGAAGAAGAGGTTTCCCGCCATCCGGAGCCGTTTCCCGCCATTTTCAGCCGTCTCCCGCCATCTTCTGTCGGTTCCCGCCATCTTCAGCCGTTTTCCCGCCATCGGACGCCATCTTCAGGACGCCGCACAGGAAGAAGAGGGGCGTGGACGTCCAAACCGCGCGAGACCCGAAACTCCGCCCCACGCACTGACGCTGCGCAAGGTCCTGGAAGGGAGAGAGAGCGACGCTGACGTCACCAGGACGCGACGCAAGGTCCTCGTCCAGAGCAGCACCAGCGGAGCCGCGGCCTACAGAAGAGGATCGTCGGAAGGTAGGCCACGCTTAACTAGGGGGGAAGAAGATATCGGACACGGAGGCGCCCACTACCACCAGCGCAGCTGCAGCAGCGGTGATGCCATTTTCCCTGCCCTACATCCCTGGAGCGGCCTGGCTACCTAAGTATTCGGGGGAGCCCCATGCCCTAACTGACTTTAAGGAAAGGCTGTACAGTTTGTTCCAAGTTTACCCCCTGACAGAGGAACAGAAGGTTAGCATACTGACAGGGCAGTTAACTGGCGCAGCCCAGCGGGAGGTACAGTCATGGCCTGCTGAGGAGAAAAGAACTGTGCAGGGTATTCTGGCCCGGCTGCGGGGTACCTTTGACACACGTACCTCCGCTGAAATTAAAATGAGGTTCTATGGATGTAAGCAGCGGACACAGGACAGCATCAGAGACTATGCCCTAAATTTGCAGGAAGCCTTGAGGGCCATCCAACAAGCTGACCCTGGCAGCGTGCAGGATACGGATAAGCTACTAACAGAACAGTTTATAGAAGGTCTGCTGTCTAGCGCCCACAGGACCCAGCTGCGCCTCATGTTCTTTCAGAACCCTGATCTGACCTTTGCCCAATTTAAGGACAGGGCCATAAGGGTGCTCCGTGAACCCGCAACAAGTGGCGCTATAAACCCCCAGCGCCCTGCTCTCACCTACCACCAGGAGGCGGCGCCCTCCTCTATGGACTCTGTGGGGGCCGATGCACAGGCCCTGAACCAAGCCCCGTCGAAAGATCTGCATCACGAAGTCCAGGAGCTGACCAGGAGCGTCACGGCGTTGACCAGGACCGTCCAGGCGTTACAAGTGGACCCGTCAAGACCCATCAAGCTGGCTTCAAGTCCGGAGGATGTCCCGTGGGGTCGACAGTGGAGGATCCCGTCGTTCCGAGGGGGGCCCACAGACCGCTACGCAGAGGATGGACAGCCCATTTGCCGTCGATGCAACCATTTCCAGGTACTGTAATTTAAACGGGTCCAACCTGGGGCAGAGGGCCAACCCCCAGGCATAAGATCACCAGGCCCTTACAATTGGCGTAATAAGTACGTTGGGGGGTGCCCGGTTTTACCCGTGGTGATGGACGGTATCCCCATGAGCGCCTTGCTGGATACCGGGTCGCAAGTAACCACTATCCCTTATGTACTTTTTAAGCAGTATTGGACTGATGCTGATATAACACAGTATCCAGACAGTGACTTGAGCATCATCGCCAGTAATGGCTTGCCCGTGCCGCAGATGGGGTTCAAGGAGATGACCATTAAAATTGGTAAAGTTGAACTACCGGCACAGGGAGTGATTATTGTGGACATTGACCGTCGTGAAAGTCACCCTAAAATAACTGTGGGTACTAACGTGATTGAAAATGGTCTTTCAGAGGTAATTGTAATTCTACAACAGGTGGCGGTAAATGCTAGTTCCAGCCAACAGAGAGTCCTCAACAAGGAGATAAAAGCCCTGATGAGACGGCAGCAGGTAGAACTGTCTGGTGGTGTGATCGGTAGCGTAAGACTGAGTGACCCATTCCCCATTTCCATGCCTCCCAAAAGTGAAATGATGATCAGGTGTCGGACTGCAATCGGGTTGAGAGGGAGAGACTACCAAGTCATGGTAGAACCCGTGTACTTGGACAGCAGGCCCACCATTTTGACAGCCCGGGGGGTGGTTGATGTCCGTCATGGGAGGGTGCCCGTTCGCATCCTCAACATTGGGGAGAGAGAGGTACACTTACCCAGGTACGCTACACTTGCCAAACTGTTTGTTGTCGAAGACAAAGCTATCAGGGCCGTGGAGCCTTTGCCTCCATCTCCACAGGCAGAGGGTAATGGCTCCCAGAAACAAAAGGAGGACTGGTGCCAGAAACTCCACGTGGGTGCTGACTCCACTCCCCTGCACCAAAAACAAGGAGTCTACCGGGTGGTACAGGAGTACGAGAGAGTCTTTAGTAATCACCCGCTAGACTTCGGCAGAGTAAAAGGGATAGAACACCATATCCCCACGGGGAGCCACCCACCAATAAAAGAGAGACACAGACCTGTACCCCCTGCACATTATCAGAACGCCAAGGGTATGCTGCGGGAAATGAAAGAAGCTGGGGTCATTAGAGATAGCTGTAGCCCCTGGGCAGCCCCCCTGGTTCTGGTAAAAAATAAAGACGGCACCATGAGAATGTGCGTGGACTATAGACAAATCAACCGTATCACCCACAAAGACACATATCCGCTGCCTAGAATAGAGGAGTCTTTAGCCGCACTAAAATCAGCTAACTTCTTTTCTACTTTGGACCTTACTAGCGGGTACTGGCAGGTTCCTGTGGCAGAGGCTGACAAGGAGAAGACCGCCTTCACCACCCCGATGGGACTGAGCGAGTTCAACTGTATGCCCTTCGGGCTCTGCAACGCACCAGGGACCTTCCAGAGGCTGATGGAATGCTGTCTAGGGCACCGAAACTTCGAGACGGTCCTCCTTTACCTGGACGACGTGATTGTCTATTCGAAGACCTACGAGGACCATCTAAAGCACCTGGCCGAGGTGTTCGAAGCCCTGGCAGGCTATGGCCTGAAGGTGAAACCATCAAAGTGTCACCTGTTGAAACCGAAGGTCCAGTACCTAGGGCACGTGGTAAGTGCGGAAGGAGTAACCCCCGACCCTGACAAGGTCACGGCAATCAAGAGCTGGCCAAGCCCCTCGAACATCAAAGAAGTGAGGCAGTTCCTCGGGTTGGTAGGCTACTACCGAAGGTTCATCCCCGGGTTCACGAAGATGGCAGCTCCTATGCAGGACCTCCTGATAGGACAGTCTAAGTCCAGAAGCCAAAAGCCACCCTTCAAGTGGGATAAACCGGAAGAGGAGTCCTTCCGCCAGTAGAAGATGGCCCTCACAAGGGATGAGATCCTGGCCTACCCTGATTATGGCCTGCCTTTTATTCTCCACACAGACGCCAGTAATGTGGGACTGGGAGCCGTACTGTCACAAAACCAACAGGGCAGAGAAAGCGTGATCGCGTACGCCAGCCGGAAACTGAGGCCCACCGAGAGGAGCCCGGAGAAATACAGCTCCTTCAAGCTAGAATTCTTAGCGGTGGTGTGTGCCGTAACGGAACGCTTCAAGCATTACCTGGCCTCCGCAAAGTTCACTGTGTACACGGATAACAACCCGTTAACACACCTAGACAGTGCAAGACTTGGTGCCCTGGAACAGCGGTGGATGGCCCGTCTCTCCAATTATGACTTCGTGATCAAGTACCGGGCAGGCAAAACCAATGCCAACGCTGACGCGCTGTCGAGAATGCCTCACTTACCTGAAGGTGACGAAGACCCAGAAGAGCTGGAGGAGGTAGAACTCCCCGCGTTTCTCCGGTATGGGGCCGCTCAGTACTCCCACCGCGTGAAAGAGGAAGATTTAACAACTGTTATGATCATTCCTCTACCTCACCACAGCTGGGCCGAGACCCAAGATAGTGACCCTGCAATCCGCCTGGTGAAAGATCTGCTGACCCAGGTAGATGCCCGCTTAGATCCGGATGCTCCAGAGGAAGCCAAGCAGCTATGGAAAGAGAAGAGCAAGCTGTTCCTCTATGAAGGCAAGCTGTGCAGAAGACTTGTCAACCACCGGACACACGAGCTGACCTGGCAAGTCGTGGTCCCAAGGCGGGATGCAGCAATGGTCCTGGGGGCTTACCATGACAGAGCGGGGCACTTCGGTTGGAAGAAACTGGAGTTCCTGCTAAGAGGACGGTTCTTTTGGGTCGGCATGAGAGGGGCTGTAGAGAAGTGGTGCCGGGACTGTGGCCCTTGTAACTTAAGAAGAAAAGACCGCACCGGCCAGAAGACACCCTTGAAGCCCATCGTCACCCAGCAGCCTCTTGAGCTGGTAGCTCTGGACCACGTCAAACTGGCTCCAAGCCGGTCAGGATACATCTACGCCCTGACAATCGTGGACCACTCTTCCCGTTTTCTAGTGGTGGTCCCGGTGAAAGACTTGACAGCCCAAACGGCGGCCAGAGCCTTCCAGCAATACTTCTGCCGTCCACACGGGTATCCGGAACAGGTCCTAGCGTACCAGGGTCCAGCGTTCGAAGCTGAAATCTTCCAAGAATTCTGCAACCTCTATGGCTGTAAGAAGATTCGGACAACACCTTACCACCCACAAACCAACGGGATGTGTGAGAAAATTAACAATATAGTCATATAGTCATTGATCTCCTGAAGACCTTGCCCCTGGAGGAACGCAACCTGTGGCCAGGAAAACTGCCGGACCTAATAGACTTGTACAACCATATCCCGGTGAATGCTACAAACTGCACCCCAGCTTACCTGATGCGAGCAAGACCAGGTAAGCTGCCCGTAGACCTGGAGATGGGAGTCCTAACACCTGAGGACACCTCCCGGATGTGGACTGGGATACGGAAAGGCAACTGCAGTACAAGAAGGTACAGGAGAGTGTGGAGAAGAGCCTGGCCCAGGTGAGAGAGAGGCAAGAAAAACTCTTCAACCAACACGCCCCTGCTGGTCCCCTAGAACCTGGTGAGCAGGTCCTGAAGCGAAAGAGAAGGCTTCACAAGTTGGACGACCAGTGGGAAAGGGAACCCTCCACCGTACTGCAGTCTGGTCACGACAACCCGAAGGCGTGCGTGATCACCAAGGACGGAGGAGAAACCACTAGTACCGTCTCCAGAGACCACCTCAAAAGATGCCCCGAGCAACTCCGTAGTGCAGAAGAGGATCAAAGTGACCTTGAACCCACAGAGGACAAGGAAGAAATGATCAGCACCGTTCTCAGAAAGTTTCCTCAGTCCTGGACTCGAATAAACGATGCCATAGTGGTGTTATGTTCTGCTACCAGAGCTAAGGAAAGAGAGGAGATCTGTCCCTACGATAGAACTCAGCTGAATCCCTACGATGTAACAGGGAACCTGATCCTGCGATCAGACCTGCTAAAGTCCTAAGCTAGTCTGTACGGAGACCTATAGATGTGGGGAAGGAATCCCTACAAGTACTAAGGACTGGGAGGAAAATGGGACACCTCCTAACAGAAATAGTAGCAGACAGACGAACAAACAAAATATATAGAACATAGAGGTCTGTAGACCAAGCAAACTAACAGAGTTAGATACAGAGCACAGGCTAGCTAGAAAGTAGTTATACAATGAAGTCCAGCAAAGCCAGAAGGGCGGAGCAGGATTAAATAGGCCAAGAAGGTCATGTGACCAGCAAAGGAAAAAACCTAAGAGCAAGGTTCTAACAGTACCCCCCCTTCTAAGAGGATCCTCCGGATCCCCTAGGACCAGGCTTATCAGGAAATCTCCTGTGAAACGCTCTGATAAGTCTGGACGCGGAAACATCATCAGACCTCACCCAAGAGTTATCCTCGGGTCCGAAACCTTTCCAGGCCACAAGATACTGCAAACTACCTCTATACCGTCTAGAGTTAAGGATGCGAGAAATTTCATATTCCCCATCCTCCACCACCGGAGGAACAGAGGCAGAGGCGTCACCATCCGACACAACAGCTTTTTTTAACAGAGAGACATGAAATACCGGATTAATTCTCCAGGAGGTAGGAACCTCCAACCTAACAGCAGATTGGTTGACAACCTGAAGCACCTTAAAGGGCCCTACAAACTTGGGACCCAATTTCTTAGTAGGAATCCTCAACCGCAGATTCCTAGAGGACAACCAAACCATGTCACCAACAGCGAACAAAACCTCCTGTCGTTTCCTATCAAAGTAGTCTTTAGATTTTCTGTTGGCCTCCTGAAGATTACCACGCACATCCGTCCAAACTCTCTCCAAATCACCGGAAAAATTCTCCTCCTCAGGTACGGCAGATCCCAACTTGGAGAACGACCCAAACGACGGATGTCTCCCAGAACAACAAAAAAAAGGTGAACAACCAGCAGAAGAAGATGTATGATTGTTCAGAGCAAATTCAGCAAGTGGCAGAAACTCAGACCACCCCTCTTGATTGTCTGCCACAAAACAACGCAAGAACTGCTCAACATCCTGGTTTTTCCTTTCTGTCTGGCCATTAGATTCAGGATGATATCCGGACGAGAACGACAAATGAACTCCCAACCTGTCACAAAAGGCACGCCAAAAACGAGCCACGAACTGAGGACCCCTATCAGAAACAATGTCAGTAGGAACGCCATGAAGTCTGACAATTTCCTTGACAAAGGCCTTAGCGAGAGTTTTAGCGCAGGGCAGTTTGACGAAGGGAACCAAGTGACACATCTTGCTAAAACGGTCCACGACCACCCAGATGACAGTAAAACCCTCAGAGGGGGGAAGGTCAGTTATAAAGTCCATAGCCAAATGTGTCCAAGGAGCACTGGGAACCTCCAAAGGACAAAGCAACCCCGCAGCAGGAGTATGTGAGGACTTAGATCTAGCACATATAGTACATTGACGCACCCACTTAATGACTTCCTTCTGCCATCCAGGCCACCAAAAACTGCGACCCACCAGTCTCTTGGTCTCAGAGATTCCGGGATGACCTGCCAACCGAGATTCGTGACACTCAACAAACAAATCTCTCCTAAAGGTCCCAGGCACAAACAACCTCCCATGAGGAGTGTTAGATGGGGCATTCTCCTGTGCTTTAAGAATCTCATCTTCCAAAACGGAGTCCAAAGCAGCTATCACAACACCTTCTTGTAAAATGTTCTCCTCTTTCTCAGCACCGACTATGGGAGAAAAACTGCGAGACAAGGCATCCGCCTTAACATTCTTAGTACCAGGGATGTAAGTAACGGAGAAATTAAACCGCGAGAAAAACAGTGCCCACCTAGCCTGACGGGCATTTAGGCGCTTGGCAGCATCAAGATATATCAGATTTTTATGATCCGTAAGAACCTGAACGGGAAATTCCGCACCTTCCAAGAAGTGTCGCCAGTGTTCAAATGCGAGTTTAATAGCCAATAATTCCCGATTACCAATATCGTAATTCAGTTCAGTCTCCGAAAATTTTTTTGAAAAAAAGGCACAGGGATGTAATCCATCCCCGTTATCCTGAGACAATACTGCGCCAACCCCCACAGAGGAAGCATCAACCTCAACCAAAAACGGCTTAGTCACATCAGGCTGCATAAGGATGGGAGCAGAGGTGAACCTCTCCTTGAGATACACAAAAGCTTCAATGGCCTCAGAAGACCACTGAACCGCATCAGCACCTTTCCTGGTGAGATCGGTCAGAGGTTTGACAATACTAGAAAAATTTTTTATGAATTTTCTGTAATAATTGGCGAAACCTAAAAACCTCTGTATCGATTTCAAACCAATAGGCCTAGGCCATTCCTGTACAGCTTGAACTTTAACCGGGTCCATCTCAAAACCTTCGCTGGAGATAATGTAACCCAAAAAACTAATTCTCTGTACAGCGAACTCACATTTCTCCAGCTTAGCAAAAAGCGAATTGTCCATTAATAACTGTAATACCTCACGTACGCTCCGCCAATGAGACTCCAGATCCGGCGAATAAATCAAAATGTCATCCAAATACACAACCACATTTTTGTCGATCAAAGGTCTAAGGATGTCATTAATAAGATTCTGAAAAAATGCAGGAGCATTAGTAAGACCAAAAGGCATAACCAGATTCTCAAAATGACCCACAGGAGTGTTAAAAGCAGTCTTCCATTCGTCACCCTCCTTCATGCGCAACAGATTGTATGCCCCCTTAAGGTCAATTTTAGAGAACCACTTGGCCCCCATTAACTGGTTAAACAGATCAGGAATTAATGGCAGTGGGTAAGGATTGCGTACAGTAATTTTGTTAATCTCACGAAAATCCAGACAAGGACGTAAACCGCCGTCCTTTTTTTTTACAAAAAAAAATCCAACCGCCACAGGAGACTTAGAGGGCCTAATGTGACCGGCGGCCAAACTTGTCTGTATGTATTCCTCCAAAGCCTTCCTCTCAGGAATAGTAAGGTTAAATAAACGACTTTTAGGAAGAGTCGCTCCAGGGACAAATTCAATAGAACAATCATAGTCTCTATGGGGAGGCAAAACCTGCGATTCCTTCTCAGAAAAAACTCTCCAAAAATCCTGAATAGGAACAGGCAATTCTCCCCTATCCAAAGCTGCAATACGCCCGTTACAACACTTGTCATAACATTTATGGCTCCAGGATTTAATTTCACTGGTAGACCAATCCAGTACAGGATTGTGAAATTTTAACCAGGGCAATCCCAATATTACTGGAGAAGGCAAGTTATTCAAAACTACCAAATCCAATTTCTCATGGTGAACACCATTAATAGTGAGAGGAAATTCACAGACCTTGAGAGTAATATTCTTCAAAGGGAAACCATCCACAGAAACCACAGCAATGGGGGATGATAAAGGTTCGGGTTTTAAATTGAGTCTTTCCAAGAATCCCCCATCAATTACATTCAGAGTAGACCCACAATCAACAAACACCCGAAATTCCATAAATTTTTCCTGAGCAATCGTGGAAGCAGCTAAAAATACACCCTTGGAATTTAAACAGGCAATACGGGCATGACTGACCATTTTTTTTTCTTTCTTCATACGAAGCTCACAGCCTTTAATCAAATGACCAGATTTTCCGCAATAGAAACACAAGCCTTCAGAAAATCTACGGTCTTTTTCTTGAGAGCGAGGTGCCATTGATCCAATCTCCATCGGTTCACCACTGTTAGTACACACATTCTCATAACCAGAAACTGACATAGCAGAGGATTTGCTCTCATTAACCCTTGCACGCAGTCTCCTATCCACCCGTATAGCTAATTGCATAGCCTGTTGCAAATCTTCATGTGTAGGATAAGCAATTATCAGGTCTTTAACCCTTTCATTGAGCCCAGCAAGAAATAGACTTTTCAGAGCAGAATCGTTCCACCCTGTTTGAGTAGACCAACGACGGATATGAGTACAATATTTTTCCACATTACCTGATCCCTGTTTCAAACGTCTCAACTCAGTCTCAGCTGATGCGACACGGTCAGGATCATCATATAATAGTCCCAAAGCAGAAAAAAAACTATCCACTGATCTAAAGCATGTATCACTAGGTTGCAAAGAAAAGGCCCACTCCTGAGGCTCTTTGCGCAAAAGTGACATTATGAACCCTATGCGCTGGGATTCATCCCCAGAGGACTTGGGTCTCAAACGAAAATACAATAAGCAAGCATTTTTAAATGAAAAAAATTCTCGGTGTTCACCAAAAAATAAATCCGGCAAACATACCTTAGGCTCCAAGAAATGTGCTCCAGGACAGTTACTCATGTGCTGACGGAGCTCGGCCACCTCCAGAGAGAGTCCCTGCAGGTGATGAGCCAAATCCTGAACCGACACCATGATGGAACAGAAAAATCTTTCCTTAGAGAATTTGCAGGCTGGACTTACTGTTATGTTCTGCTACCAGAGCTAAGGAAAGAGAGGAGATCTGTCCCTACGATAGAACTCAGCTGAATCCCTATGATGTAACAGGGAACCTGATCCTGCGATCAGACCTGCTAAAGTCCTAAGCTAGTCTGTACGGAGACCTATAGATGTGGGGAAGGAATCCCTACAAGTACTAAGGACTGGGAGGAAAATGGGACACCTCCTAACAGAAATAGTAGCAGACAGACGAACAAACAAAATATATAGAACATAGAGGTCCGTAGACCAAGCAAACTAACAGAGTTAGATACAGAGCACAGGCTAGCTAGAAAGTAGTTATACAATGAAGTCCAGCAAAGCCAGAAGGGCGGAGCAGGATTAAATAGGCCAACAAGGTCATGTGACCAGCAAAGGAAAAAACCTAAGAGCAAGTGTGGCACCCCAGGGGTCTGGTTTCCACAGTAACAGCAGTGTTATGTCTGAGAGCAGGTGGGAGGTCTCTTGGTCAGGAATCCTATGCATGCCACACCTCCTGCCCAGTCCTGGGAGGGGAAGGACTTCCCCTATATAAACCTGGGGCTGAGGCAGGGTTAGAGAAGAAGAGTAGAGAGAAGAAGAGAAGCAGTGATAGGAAAGAAAGATCGGGAGCTCTGTGGGAGTCGTGCTAAGAGGAGATCAGGGCTGGAAGCTGTAGAGCTCGCCCTGATTGAAGATTTCTTACCGGACCCGGAGTCCGAGGCTGTGGGGACTAACTCCTACCCAGCAGCAGAAACCGACCGGCAGGGGATTTCAGGTCCTCTGGCCCAGAAACCCGAAGGCTCGGTCACACGTGTGGGACCAGCACCGCCGTCGTGGAGCGGAAGCTACTAGAAGGCCCCGAGTCACCGGCCATACGGGTGAGCACCACACGGTACACTCAGGGACGTGGGCTACCTTTACCCGCCTCTAGCAAGGTAGCCAGAAGAGTACAATTAGTTGGGGAGGCCTACAACTCCGCCTGGCCAAGGGGGATCCCATCTGCTCAAGGACTGACCAGGCCCCGACCGCTAGCCAGTACTCCGGGAGGGTCTATCTTTGTCACCAGTAAAGACCCTGAACTACACCGTATCGTCTCTGAGTGATTCCTGCTACCCCCATCATCCACGTCGGCTGCCCTGAGGCCATACCCCTCCCGTTGGGGGTTATACCATCCACGCTGCACCATCCTCCCACCGGCCTCAGCGGTTTGCCCTGCAGCGGCAGCTCCATAGCTGCATTCAACGGGTGACGTAGTCGTTCTACATCTACTGCTAATATACCGCCACTTAGTCTGACTCCCTGGGCACGGACCGGGTCACCGCCACGAGACTACTACCCCTATCAGATCCGGCTCCGGGTAGTCCCTGCATGCACAACGCTGCATCACATAGGCCCAGGGCGCGTCAACTTTTGGCGTAGTCGGCAGGATTTCGTGCCCGCAACCACCGGGTACTGCGTGCCTGAAAAAGACTGTTCAAACTTACCAGTGGTGAAGATTCCCGCCATCCGGCGCCATCTTCTGCCTTCTTCCCGCCATCCGTGGAGTTTTCCCGCCGTTGGACGCCATCTTGAAGACGCCGCGCGGGAAGAAGAGGGGCGTGGACTCCGAAAGCGCGCGAGAACTGAAGCCCCGCCTCATGTCCGGACGTTGCGTAAGGTCCTGGAAGGAGCCCAGCAGACGCCGACGTCACAGGAGCACGACGGAAGGTCCTCAACCCTGACGATCCACTGCGGAGCCGCAGCCTACGGAAGAGGATCATCGCAAGGTAGGCCACGGTCCACTAGGGGGGAGGAAGATGTCGGATACGGAGGAGAGCTTCACTGCCTCAACCCCCGCCAGCGCCACCGCTGCTGCAGTCATGCCTTTCACCATGCCCTATATCCCGGGAGCGGCCTGGCTACCCCAGTACTCAGGGGAGTCACATACTCTGCATGACTTTAGAGAAAAGCTGGATAGCCTCTTCCAGGTGTACCCCCTCACAGAAGAGCAAAAAGTGAGCATCTTGGTGGCCCAATTAACTGGGGCAGCCCAAAGGGAGGTAAAGTCCTGGCCACCTGGGGGAAGGACTGTCGCAGGGATACTAACCCGACTGAAGGATACCTTTGATACCCGCACCTCAGCCGAGATCAAGCTTAGATTCTACGGGTGCAAGCAGCGAGCACAAGAGAGTATAAGGGACTATGCACTAAACCTACAAGAGGCCCTGAGAGCCATTAAGCAGACCGACCCTGACGGCGTGGGAGACGAGGACCGGCTGTTGACTGAACAATTTATAGAGGGTTTATATTGCAATGCCCACCGAACCCAGTTGCGGGCAATGGCCTTACAGGACCCTCATCTGGGATTTGCACAGTTCAAGGACAGAGCCATCCGGGTGCTCCGAGAACCGGCACCAGGTGGCGTTGTGACCCACAGACGCCCCACTACCACTTACCACCAAGAGGCGGCGCCCTTGTCGGCAGGGCCTGTGGGAGCTGATGCGCAGGCTTTGAACAATGACCCGGCTCCCGACCTGCACCATCAGGTCCAAGAGCTAGCTAAAAGCGTTGCTGCGCTAACCCGAACTGTGCAGTCTTTACAGGTTTCTACTCCAGGGAAGATCCAGCTGGCATCCGGACCGGAGGACATCCCGTGGCGCCGACCAAGGAGGACCCCACCGGCCAGAGGAAGACCCAGCGACCGATACAACGAGGACGGACAACCTATCTGCCGCCGCTGCAATCAACCCGGACATATGGCAAGGTACTGTCCTTTAAACTGGCACAACCTAGGGTAGAGGGCCAACCCCTAGGAAAAAGATCATCAGGCCCATCAAACTGGCGTGACAAATATGTGGGAGGACGTCCAGTCTTGCCTGTGGTACTGGATGGCATTCCTATGAGTGCCCTACTGGACACCGGGTCACAGGTCACCACCATCCCGTACGTGCTCTTCAAGCAGTACTGGAATGACTCGGATATAACCCGCTACCCTGACGACGACTTGAGTATCATCGCCAGCAATGGTCAGCCCGTGCCACAGATCGGATTTAAAGAGGTGACCATTAAAATCGGTAGAGTCGAGCTGGCAGCCCAGGGACTGATCATTGTGGACATTGATAAGCGCGAGAGTCACCCTAAGATAACTCTAGGAACTAATGTAATTGAAAATTGTCTTGCAGAGGTGATTTTTATTTTACAGCAGGTTGCCAAGAACGCCAGCTCCGGCCAGCAGCGAGTGCTCCAAAAAGAGATCCGGGCACTGATGCGACGGCAACAGGTGGAACTCTCCGGCGGTGAGATTGGTAGCGTGAGAATGTGTGACCCTTTCCCTATTGCCATGCCCCCAAAAAGTGAAATGATGATTTGGTGCCGGGCGGCTATTGGTCTGAGAGGTAGAGATTACCAGGCAATGGTAGAACCAGTTTACTCAGACAGTAGGCCCACCATTTTGACAGCACGGGGGGTGGTCAATGTACGCCATGGGAGGGTGCCCGTTCGCATAACAAATATCGGGAAGAGGGAAGTGTACCTGCCCCGGTATGCCACGCTAGCCAAATTGTATACCATCAATCAGAATTCTATACAGTCCGTAGAACCCTTGCCTCCATCTTCTCCGGAGGAAGGTAACGGCTCTAAACAACAAATGGAGGATTGGTGTCAGCAACTACATTTGGGTACTGACTCCACTCCCTCCCACCAGAAACAGGGAGTCTACCGGGTGGTTCAAGAGTACGAGAGAGTGTTTAGTAAACACCCGTTAGACTTCGGGCGAGTCAAGGGGGTAGAACATCACATCCCCACGGGAAGCCATCCTCCCATAAAAGAGAGGTATCGACCCGTACCCCCTGCACACTACCAACACGCCAAGGGGATGTTTAGAGGCATGAAGGAGGCTGGGGTAATCAGGGAAAGCTGTAGCCCCTGGGCAGCTCCACTAGTCTTGGTCAAAAAGAAAGACAACACCATGAGAATGTGTGTAGATTACCGGAAAATAAACCGTATCACACACAAAGATGCGTACCCCTTACCAAGAATAGAGGAGTCTTTGGCTGCTTTAAAATCTGCTAACTTCTTCTCCACCTTGGATCTCACTAGCGGGTACTGGCAGGTTCCTGTAGCAGAGGCGGATCGGGAAAAGACCGCATTCACCACCCCGATGGGACTTAGTGAGTTTACCTGCATGCCGTTTGGACTCTGCAACGCACCAGGAACCTTCCAGCGATTGATGGAGTGCTGTCTGGGACACCGGAACTTTGAGACGGTCCTGTTATACCTGGACGATGTCATCGTCTACTCCAAAACCTACGAGGACCACCTGAAGCACCTGGCGGAAGTGTTTGAAGCTCTGGCAAGTTACGGCCTAAAGGTGAAACCCTCCAAGTGTCACCTCCTGAAGCCAAAGGTGCAGTACCTGGGACACGTGGTGAGTGCTGACGGAGTGGCTCCCGACCCTGATAAGATCACCGCAATTAAGGAATGGCCAAGCCCCTCCAGTGTAAAGGAAGTGAGGCAGTTCCTCGGGTTGGTAGGCTACTACCGAAGGTTCATACCCGGTTTCACCAAAAAGGCAGCTCCTATGCAGGACCTCCTGATAGGCCAGTCCAGGAAGGCCAAGAACCAGAAGCCGCCCTTCAGATGGGAGAAGTTGGAAGAAGAGTCCTTCCGCCAGCTGAAGATGGCCCTCACGGGGGATGAAATCCTGGCGTACCCTGATTATAGCCAACCCTTTATCCTCTACACCGACGCCAGTAACATCGGGCTAGGAGCCGTACTATCCCAGATCCAGCAGGGGAAAGAACGGGTAATTGCTTACGCCAGCCGAAAACTGCGACCCACCGAAAGAAATCCTGAGAATTACAGCTCATTTAAGCTAGAGTTCCTGGCAGTGGTGTGGGCAGTCACCGAACGCTTTAAGCACTACCTCGCTTCTTCCCGGTTCACCGTGTACACGGATAACAACCCGTTGACACACCTGGACACTGCAAGACTCGGTGCCCTAGAGCAGAGATGGATGGCCCGCTTGTCCAACTATGAGTTTACAATCAAATACCGGGCAGGACGCTCCAATACCAACGCGGACGCCCTGTCCAGGATGCCAAACCTACCGGACGAGGGTGAGGATTCAGAAGATTTGGAAGAGGTCGAACTCCCTGCGTTCCACCGTCATGGGACTATCCAGTATTCCCACCGTGTAAGGGGTAAGCAAGCCGCTACGTTCAACCCCTTACCTCACTACAACTGGGCGGAAACGCAAGACAGTGACCCTGCCGTCCGGCTGGTGAAGGAGATGCTGACTCAGCCAGAAGCTCGCCTTGACCCAGACGCTCCGGAGGAGGCCAAGCAACTGTGGGCAGAGAAGAGTCGACTGTTCCTTTACAAGGGGAAGTTGTGCCGCAGAATGGTTAACTCCCGGACGCATGAACTGATCTGGCAAGTAGTGGTGCCAAGAAGGGACGCAGCTATGGTGATGGAGGCATACCACGACGGGGCTGGGCACTTCGGAAGAAGCTGGAGTTCCTGCTGCGCGGGCGGTTCCATTGGGTAGGCATGAGAGGAACCATCGAGAGGTGGTGCAGAGACTGTGGCCCATGCAACCTAAGAAGGAAGGACCGTGCCAGCCAGAAGACCCCCCTTCAGTCCATCGTCACCCGGCAGCCGTTGGAACTGGTAGCCTTGGATCATGTAAAACTGACCCCAAGCAGAAGTGGCTACGTCTACGCATTAACCATCGTGGATCACTACTCCCGGTTCTTGGTTGTCGTCCCCGTCAAGGACTTAACGGCTCAAACAGCAGCTAGAGCCTTCCAGCAGCACTTCTGCCGTCCACACGGCTACCCAGAGCAGGTGCTGACGGACCAGGGACCTGCCTTTGAAGCAGAGGTCTTCCAAGAGTTCTGTACTCTGTATGGCTGCCGGAAGATCAGGACGACACCCTATCATCCGCAAACTAATGGACTTTGTGAGAAAATGAACCAGGTGGTGATAGATCTTCTAAAAACATTGCCCCTGGAAGAACGCAGTCTGTGGCCTGAGAAGCTGCCCGACCTGGTGGACCTATACAACTACATCCCTGTAGGTTCCACCAACTGTACCCCGGCTTACCTAATGAGGGCAAGACCCGGTAAGCTACCTGTTGACCTGGAGATGGGAGTCCTGACACCCGAGGACACTTCACCGGAAGCAGACTGGGACACAGAGAGGCAGCAGCAGTACCGGAAAGTACAGGAGAGCGTGGAGCGAAGTCTCTGTCTAGCTAGGGAAAGACAAGAGAAAACTTACAACCAGTATGCTCCCGCTGTTCCCTTGGTACCCGGAGAGCAGGTCTTGAAGAGGAAAAGACGGCTCCACAAGTTGGACGACCAGTGGGAGAAGGACCCGTACATCGTACTGCCCTCAAGCCACGACAACCCGAAGGTCTGTACCATCAGTAAAGACGGAGGGGAAACCACAACCATTGTATCCCAGGATCACCTGAAGAAGTGTCCCGAACAGCTACGGAATCCTGAAGAGGAACAAGAAGACCCTCGACCCGTAGAGGAAAGGGAAGATGTGGTTAGTACTGTGCTCGGAGACTTCCCTCGGTCCTGGACTCAAGTCAATGGTGCAGTTGTGGTACCCGTCCTCACGTTCCTCCAACCAGCATCCCAAGTACTCACGGAGCAACCGGTAGAGCTGGAAGAACAGCCGGTCCAGGAGGCAGAAGACTCCACACAAGCAGATCAGGAGGATCAACCCTCTGCTTATAGTGAGCCTGCCATACCCCTAGTGAGCCAAAGAGCCTGTAGACAGCTGCCCAGTTTACCCTTGACAGCTCCTACACCCTGTAGTTCAGGGCCAGACAGTCAGCTCCGTAGGTCTACTAGGGCCACTAAAGGCCAGTTACCCGCACGTTGGAGAATTTGAAGTGTTTAAATTGTTTTATTTGTGGTCACCTGTCTGTTACTTGTAAATAATTATGTGTTTCTAGTTATTTTTAGGAGTCCTTGGTGGATTTACCGGGAATCCTTGTACAATTGGTTGGAGCGTAACTTAGGAATGGACTAAAGACTGTTAAGGACTCGGGGCAGGACAGACCCCTACCTGGTTACGTCTCCCTGTTTTGGTGAAATGGACACCTTGCTTTTCTTCAAAAACTGCACCCGGTTGCGGACACGCCGTGACCATTCTAATATGTTTTTTTTCTATTGTACCGTTTCTGTTTGTATTGGTTATGTTTTTCTAAAATATGTTTAGTCCCGGAGTACTAAATTTCACTAGGGGGGAATGTGGCACCCCAGGGGTCTGGTTTCCACAGTAACAGCAGTGTTATGTCTGAGAGCAGGTGGGAGGTCTCTTGGTCAGGAATCCTATGCATGCCACACCTCCTGCCCAGTCCTGGGAGGGGAAGGACTTCCCCTATATAAACCTGGGGCTGAGGCAGGGTTAGAGAAGAAGAGTAGAGAGAAGAAGAGAAGCAGTGATAGGAAAGAAAGATCGGGAGCTCTGTGGGAGTCGTGCTAAGAGGAGATCAGGGCTGGAAGCTGTAGAGCTCGCCCTGATTGAAGATTTCTTACCGGACCCGGAGTCCGAGGCTGTGGGGACTAACTCCTACCCAGCAGCAGAAACCGACCGGCAGGGGATTTCAGGTCCTCTGGCCCAGAAACCCGAAGGCTCGGTCACACGTGTGGGACCAGCACCGCCGTCGTGGAGCGGAAGCTACTAGAAGGCCCCGAGTCACCGGCCATACGGGTGAGCACCACACGGTACACTCAGGGACGTGGGCTACCTTTACCCGCCTCTAGCAAGGTAGCCAGAAGAGTACAATTAGTTGGGGAGGCCTACAACTCCGCCTGGCCAAGGGGGATCCCATCTGCTCAAGGACTGACCAGGCCCCGACCGCTAGCCAGTACTCCGGGAGGGTCTATCTTTGTCACCAGTAAAGACCCTGAACTACACCGTATCGTCTCTGAGTGATTCCTGCTACCCCCATCATCCACGTCGGCTGCCCTGAGGCCATACCCCTCCCGTTGGGGGTTATAACATCCACGCTGCACCATCCTCCCACCGGCCTCAGCGGTTTGCCCTGCAGCGGCAGCTCCATAGCTGCATTCAACGGGTGGCGTAGTCGTTCTACATCTACTGCTAATATACCGCCACTTAGTCTGACTCCCTGGGCACGGACCGGGTCACCGCCACGAGACTACTACCCCTATTAGATCCGGCTCCGGGTAGTCCCTGCGTGCGCAACGCTGCATCACATAGGCCCAGGGCGCGTCACAAGGTTCTAACAAGTGGTACCCGTCCTGCATTTCCTGCAACCGGCTCAGCAACAACCTACACCAGAGCCGGAAGGTGAAGAAGAGCAAGCAGTTCCAGAGGCAGAAGAGCCTGTACCAGCAGCCCAGGAGAGTCAACCCTCTGCTGACAGTGAGCCTGCCATGCCTGCGGTAAGCCAAAGGACCCGCAGACAGCTACCTGCCCTACCTGTAAGTCCAGCTGGTAGTTGTACCCCTTACGGTAGTGGGGAAAGCCAGGTCGATCCACCACCAGACAGTGGGTTAAGGAGGTCAACCAGGAGCACAAAGGGGTAGATACCCGCTCGCTGGAGAATATAGGGTGCACTAAAATTGTAAATAACCATGTTGCCAAATATTGAAATGTTTGCCAAGTTACCTGCATGATACCGTACGGACTCAAAGGTTATTGACTTTTAATAACCGGGACTTTGTATGGACTGCGTTCGGAGCCTAACCAAGGAATGAACTAAGACTGTGAAGGACTTGGGGTAGGACAGACCCCCACCTGGTTAAGGCTCCTCGTTGTGTTGGTGATATGGACACCCGGTCACAGACCACACTGTGACCTTAAGAACTCAATCTGTGCGTCGTTTGTCTACTAATGTTTTATAGTCATGTATATTATCTTTGTTTACTGTTTAGTCCCGGAGTACTAAATTCTACTAGGGGGGAATGTGTCACCCTGGCCTGGATGCCACAAATATAATAAAGCTGTGTCTGAGAGCAAGGGGGAGGTTCTTTGGTCAGGGGAACATTAGCATGCAATACTTCCTGTCTCAGGCCAGTAGGGGGAGCAGGCTGCCCCTATAAAAGCTGGAACTGGGGGCAGGGTTAGGGAGAACTGGACAACCTGTCTCAGGACTGAGAGGTGTCCCAGAGCAGAGAGGGACAGTTGTATTGCACCCTAAGAGGAAGTGTGGCAGTAGGAGAGCCACAAGCCAGAGACAAGAGGCGAAGTGAGCCTGTTTTGGCAGACAAAGAACTCCATTTTACCAGACTTTGGTGTCTGAGGCTGTGAGGATTCCACGTCCTGCAGCAGATAACCAGTCTGCAGGGGACTGTATGTTCCTTGGCCTAAGAAGCCCGGAGGCTCTGCCACAACAGAAGGGACCAGCAAAGCCGTACCAGGCCGGGAGTAGAAAGGAACCCACATTGCAAACCATGCGGGCGAGAAGACACGGTGAGCTCGGGACCGTGGGCTGTTATCCTACCAGGAGGAGATAGCCAGAAGGAGCGCAGAGAGCACGGTAGGCCTACACCCTCACCCTGACCAGGGCCAATTTCCCAATTGCTCTCAGACATCCAGGTCCCCTCCTAGCTGGGACTGTTTGTGGGTCAGTTCACCTGTTCTAGTAAAGACCCTGGACTGCAACCTGTTGTCTGTGTGCTCCTTGCTCCTCCAGCACTAACGGTACTGGGACGCCCTACACCATCACCCCCATCTTCCATTATACTGCCCTGGGGCCGCACTCTTCCCGTGGGGAGTCACACTATCCCAGCAGCATACATCATCAGCCCCAGCGGTCTACCTGGCAGCGGCGGTCCGCACTGACCGCAATCCACGGGTGGCGTAGTCGGAAACATCAACAGCGTGTCGCAGACTACCAATGGTCTGACCACCCTGAGCCACGGAACCGGGTTGCCACTACTACCCCCATCGTTTCCCGATTGCCCGGCTCCGAGTGCCCCACGGCCCAGGGGGCGAGTCATAATACTTAAAAAAAAAACTCAATTGTTGCAAATCATGTGAATGGAGTTTGCAGAAAGCTTGCCAACTTTTCAATCCCATTCAGGTGTAGGAAACTGATTTTCAGTCACAGAAACAAATCTGCAGAGTGAGAATATACCCTTGGGGGGGAGAGAGCTACTCCTTACTTGCATAGTTGTGCTATTTTTGATAAATGAACCCATGCAAAGTGCGAATGAGGAATAAAAGTGAGGAAAGCTTGTAAGTTGTATTTGTAATATGTTGAGTTGCCAGAAGCTGCTGGGGGAAGCAAACATCACACATCTGTATGAGTGCTGTGCCATGCTGTGAAAGCTGTAACCAATCATTATGGCACAGGGGTGATGCCCGCTGGTGATAGGCTGCCGCCTGGGAAAGGAATCACATATGAATGGATCATATTGAAACACTTCTGTAGCTGGGAGTGCCCAGGATGGTACAAGGACTCAGCTTCTGCTGTTAACCCTATATTTCCCAAGAATAGAACATAGCTTACGCCTTGTCAGAGCATGCAATCCAACAAAGACATGAAAGGGAGTCAGCAACTGGAGAAAACGAATCTCTGATTTACGAACCATGTAAACGCTAAGTACTGTCGTGTGTGTGTGTGTGTGTGTGTGTGTGTGTGTACACTTGAGAGCAGAAGTTTACATACACTATATAAAAAGACACATATGCATGTTTTTCTCAATATCTGACATAAAATCAGAATAAACTTTTCCCGTTTTAGGTCAATTAGGAATACCATCATTTTTAATATTTGCCAAATGCCAGAATAATGAGAGAGAATGTTTTAAGGCATTTTTATTACTTACTGCAAAGTCAAAAGTTTACATACACTAAGATTACTATGCCTTTAAACAGTTCTGGACTGCCCATATGATTATGTCATGTGTTTGGAAGCTTCTGAGCCATTACTCCAAAAGAAACATATAAAAGCCAGATTAATGTTTGCAAATGCACACAGGAACGAAGACCTTAATTTTTGGAGACATGTCCTATGGTCTCATGAAAGTAAAATTTAACTTTTTGGGCATAATGACCATCGTTACGTTTGGAGGAAAAAGGGAGAAGCTTGTAAGTCTAAAAACACCATCCCAACTGTTAAACACGGGGGTGGCAGCATTATGTTGTGGGGTTGTTTTGCTGCAGGAGGGACTGGTGCACTTCACAAAATAGATGGCATTATGAGAAAAGAAGATTATGCGGCAATACTGAAGCAACATCTCAAGACATCAGCCAGGAAGTTAAAGCTTGGGCTGAAATGGGTCTTCCAAATGGACAATGACCCGAAGCATACTGCCAAAATGGTAACAAAATGGCTTAAGGATAACAAAGTCAATGTTTTGGAGTGGCCATCGCAAAGCCCTGGTCTCAGTCCTATTGAAAATTTATGGGCAAAGCTGAAAAGACAGGTGTGAGCAAGGCGACCTACAAACCTGGATCAGTTACACCAGTTTTGTCAGGAGGAATGGGCCCAAACTCCAACCAACTATTGTGAGAAGCTTGTGGAAGGATATCCCAAACGTTTGACCCAAGTCATTCAGTTTACGGGTAATGGTACCAAATACTAATGAAATGTATGTAAACTTTTGACTTTGCAGTAAGTAATAAAAATGCCTTAAAACATTCTCTCTCTCATTCTGGCATTTGGCAAATATTAAAAATTATTGCAATTCTAATTGACCTAATCAAAATCGGACATGTCTCAGATTTTTTACTCAGACCGAGTGGAAAAATCAAACATTTGCACAGCCCTATAGAACATCATAGGTATGAATGCAATCAGTGAAAATCACGGACAGTACTGAAGAAATTTGGTTGTCTGCATGTTGAGCCCTTTCTTGTGAGGTAAAACATTTCCCTGCCTGTTTTTAAACATGTTTTACCTCACAAAAGGAATCATCTGTGATCCCCTGCTGTAATGTCTGTATACTCTTTATCTCCCCTCCCCTGCCCAGGAGATGTGGTATGATCAGACCATGTTCCTGTACGGTCAGACACAGCCATTACACAGTACACAGCAGGGGCACATTTATAAGATTATCTCAGCACAGGAACATTTTATTTAAACACATCCAATTGTGGAACTTATTATTATTCCAAGATCTATTGATTAAAATGTAGCTTGTTTGTGAGAAAACCCCTTTAAGGGGCCCAAAAGGTCTTTTAGCCCATATGAGAAACCAATACTATTAAAGATGTGTGATAGTTGGGGGCCTTGTTGGATATTTTGTATTAGGGACCATGAGCTTCAAGTTTTACCATTGTTCAGTAGCTCTGCACATAACGCAACGGTGACTAGTTTTTGACTAGCAAATTCCCACAGTGTTTAGGTTTAGTACAGGCCACAGCGGTTGTACTGTGATCAGATTGTGAACACACATGGAAGGATAGCTTGCAAATGGAATATGGAAAAAAAAGGATTCCTCTTTCACAGCAAAACCATTTCACCAGGAAAAGAATCTGAATAGGGCAGAAAGTGTGAAAAGCTGTACTATAGAAAGAAGCCTTTGTGGTCGCAGCTGATTATAGGGCTGGAGGCGCCTATAATGCTTGATGTTCTCTATAATGAAAGGGTTGGTGCATCTTTTAATACAGATGTACTCAAAAGCCATATTTAGATATTTTTATCATTTCATTTAGACTCTAAATACATGCCAAAAGTTATATGAGTTGCCAAAAAATCTGAATATTTTAGTTTTTTTTTGCAGGTAGAGCATAGCTTAGGGGAGAAGATAATGTTTGCTGTCTCGTAGAGGCAGAGTAGATTGCACATGATGATGATTTATTGGCAGTGTGTGGCATTCTACGGGCACTTTGTGCAATATCTGAACTGCTTGACTCAGTCTAGAAAGAATTTTGTTTGCTCAGCTTTCCTTGCCATGATATGGGTTATCATTTCAATGTGTAGAACAGAGTGGACATGGGCTCTAACTGTGCAAATTATGGCACTAAAAACATTGTTTGGAACTATGGGTCCACAATATAGCACTATTTGCGAATTATATGGCTCTAGGTTGGCAAAGTATGAGATTATGGGCATTGTATAGCTCTATGTTGGTGAAGTATGGCGCCCTGAACAATGTATTATCCACTTGAGAGTATGGCTTGTTTCTATACATTGTCTGTGCATTGTGCGTAGTAAACGGTAATGTGTGGCACAGTATGGCTCTCTGTGGGCAATGTATTCAATATTTATTCAGGGACTATATGGGAATATAGCAGTATATTTTATATACATTCTGTTACGCACCTGTCTCGGCTTGGCAGGGTTCCACCTCCTTCCCCTATGGCTGCTGCTCTCTGTTGTGCTCCACATCGGTTTTCACAAGTGACCCGACCAGGCATGCCTTCATGACATCATCTCCCTCGGCCTTTTAAGGCACATTTGAACAAACCACTGTGCCAGAACTTTAAACAAGAACAGACTTTATCCAAGTCCTTGGTTCCTGTTGTCTCCTCAAGACTTCTGTGTACTCATCATCATTCCAGCAGGTTAATTCATCCTTTGCCGTCTGCTTCTTGAACTGTTAGGCTACATTCCCACAATGAGCTTTTGGAGAGACTTTGATGTTGCAGATTTTCTGCATCATTTCTGCACCCATTAAGTAAAATAAGTTATTTGCAAAATACGCAATGTAAAAAACTCACCAAAAACTCATTGTGGGAACTAGGCCTTATTGAAGTCTTATTTAACCCACTCCCTGTTGTGAACATCCTGAATTGTTCTTGGAGACTGTTCATATTGCCAATTATATGAGTCCTCATCTTACCACTTGCCTGACGGCCTGCTGTGCGAATGCCCAGGGTCCGTGTGTCCACCCTGACCTGCTCCTTCATGGATCTACTTCCCAGGTGAGCCTAACACACTCTATCGGGGCTTCTCTTTAAAACCCTAAAAAATGAGTTTTGGACATGCCCCCGAGAGCACCTTTTACTATATTAGGCAGACGGTGTAATTTCTTACCTTGACCTCTGTTCTTTCTGTGTCTGTTTTTTTTAGGTGATCACAATAACTTTACAGACTATGCCTTTATGTCCACCTAAAAAAGATGTACACCACAGGGACTGAGGTCAAACAGGGAACAAAGTGGCTCCATTATAGTCAAGAGCTGCATCGGGGCACTTCGGGGGCACATCCAAATCCCATTTTCCAGAGTTTCAGAAGGAACACTCGAAAGAGTCATGAATGTGTGGCCAGAATGTGATGTGAAACAGGGCTTTTTAGGGGCAGCGCTAACATTTAATAACGTTGTGGCCCTCTTTTTATAAGAATCTTGGGTGGTTTGAGCATAAACAGCAATGTGAATGACTTGGACCATCAGAAAAGTCAACTGTGTTGTTTATTGACTACGGAATTTAGCCACTTCTTCTAGTTAATGGGGAAAATGAGCAAATAATCAGCATTATTTACAAAAGTGAAATCAACAATTGAAAGATCAACAAAGCGGGTCAATTTCTGGCCTGAAAATAACAGCAACGTGCTTAGAAGACTACTATATTACATTGTAGATTTTCCATCCAAAACTTTGGATGAAAAATCTGCGAAAAGTAAGTTGTCTGAACATGCGCTAATGCTACGTGTTTTACACTTTTTACATAGAGATTAGTGATGAGCGCAAGTGCTCGTACTCAAGTTTGCCTAGGGTGCTCGGGTATGCACCGAGTATCACGGGTGCTCGAGTGACATTTTTCGAGTTTCCGCGTCCACATGTTTCGTGGTTGTTAGACAGTCACAAAACTTTGGGAATTGCTCGTGTTTGTCAGGCAATCCTTGCATGTTTTGTGACAGTCTAACAGCCGCAAAACAAGACTCGAACATGTCACTCGAGCACCCGCGATACTCGGTGCATACCCGAGCACCCTAGGCAAACTCGAGTCAAGAGCACTTGCACTCATCACTAATAGGGATTTGTATATGGAAAATGGAACCCTTTCGTATACAAAAACTGTGTATATTTTCCATAGAAAACAAGAAAGTTGCAATATGTTATAAAGGGGTGAACCAATGACAGGTCCACATAATGAAATAAATTAAGGATATGTAAAGTTCCATGTAAATCCAAGGCTACAGCAGAACTCATGGGTTTGCAGTTGTAGCTGACATTTTACATAAATAATCTGACCGGTATATTTACCAAGGGTGTGATCTATAGTTCTGACTAGGCTCTAGCTGGGAGGTTAAAAGAAATGTGATCATGGAAAGACGTACATATCAGATATGAGTAAATCTGTTTTCTAACATTCAATTCTTTAGTATTATGTTTATTTTTTTTTTTTTTTACTTTTTCTGTTTTTAGTTCTATTACTGAAAGAACGATGTGGGAAATTAACATGGCAGCCAGAAACCTATAAACACATGTCAAGTGCATAAATTAGCCAGAATTTGACTAGACTCGACAGTCGGCATATGATTGCATTTTCTCTACATATAAATAGTAAGAGCAATTTGAGGCAAATACTTTATATTCCCAGTTCTTGCATCATCTGTATGCAATGTTAGACATCTGGTGTGGATTGGGTGATGATAACATTTTCTGTTCTCATGTCGCAACTGTACTGGGGAAATTTAAAGAAGGTATGTTAGCCATTTTAAGGTAGCTCAAGATGCTAAATAAAAAGGATTCATCAAATCTTTTTTTTTTTCATTTTTTTCTTTAGGAACAACATTGTTCCTGCAAATTTCTTACTAAATCATAAGGAAAAGGACAAGGAGGAAGCAGAGTGTGAATAGATATAAAATATAACTTTTAATATGAATTACATTAAAATACTAGTGTGTAATTATAAAATCAAGTTAATTTCATACATCCAGTTGGATGCATATGGGGTCGATATTAATTTATCAATTCTGACCCTATAAGTCCTGTATGTCACAGCCAGATAAATTATACAAATCCACCACCTATGTCCCTCAAAATTGGAGGTGGGGAATTATATTGTGCTATCCCTTTTAAATGTATGTATCCCTATTAATTCTGCACAAGTAACTAAGAGAAATCATGGTGGGTCACCGCTACACTTAATTAGAATAATAAATCATACAGTGTTCTTTATAAATGACAGTAGATGTGACAGATAAGGTTATATTATGGTACCCCACTGTCACGTATTAATATGGGTCACTCTTATATCACAAGTAGTGTTGAGCATTCCGATACTGAAATATCGGGTATCGGCCGATATTCGCGGTATCGGAATTCCGATACTTAATTCCGATACTATTGCAATATCGTATACCGGAATCGGAAGTTCCCATAATGCAATGAGACATTTTCATTTTATTCAGCCAATGAGGATCCTAAGAAGTGTGGGCACATCCTGTTAGGCATGTAGGCATCTTAACTAATGGCATGGCTGTGATTGGCTGCTGAAATGATGTCATGATGCACTATAAAAGCCACCGCCGCCATTTTGAGCTCACTCTGCTGTGAATTCAGTTAGGGATAGGACGCTGTTGTTCTGAGGGACAGTTTTAGCTACCTATTTGCTCTATACTGCTTTACCCAAGCTACTTTCTAAATCACTGTGCCTTGCAGTGCTAGTGCACAGTTCCCTGTGCTGTTCACCGCTATCTGCAAGGTCTGTGTGTGTGAGTGCAGCTCACCCTGTAGTGTGTGCTTCAGCCAAGTCTGGTTGTAGTGCACTCAGTGTGTGTCACTGCCTCATACATTGTCCTTTTTTGCCAATTCATAATTTTTCCTGATATCTCCTATTAGTGTGGTGGTTCCATCTGTATTCAGCTAAATTGGTTCCAAACACACTATATAGGAGTAGATAGAGAAATTTTTTTCCGTCTTGCAGCACTAGTGCACAGTGCTCTGCATCTGTACTGTTCACCGCTGTCTGCAAGGTCTGGTGTGTGAGTGCAGCTCACCCTGTAGTGTGTGCTTCAACCCCGTCTGGTTGTAGTGCACTCAGTGTGTGTCACTGCCTCATACATTGTCCTTTATTGCCAATTCATAATTTTTCCTGATATCTCCTATTAGTGTGGTGGTTCCATCTGTATTCAGCTAAATTGGTTCCAAACACACTATATAGGAGTAGATAGAGAAATTTTTTTCCGTCTTGCAGCACTAGTGCACAGTGCTCTGCATCTGTACTGTTCACCGCTGTCTGCAAGGTCTGGTGTGTGAGTGCAGCTCACCCTGTAGTGTGTGCTTCAACCACGTCTGGTTGTAGTGCACTCAGTGTGTGTCACTGCCTCATACATTGTCCTTTATTGCCAATTCATAATTTTTCCTGATATCTCCTATTAGTGTGGTGGTTCCATCTGTATTCAGCTAAATTGGTTCCAAACACACTATATAGGAGTAGATAGAGAATTTTTTTTCCGTCTTGCAGCGCTAGTGCACAGTGCTCTGCATCTGTACTGTTCACCGCTGTCTGCAAGGTCTGGTGTGTGAGTGCAGCTCACCCTGTAGTGTGTGCTTCAACCCCGTCTGGTTGTAGTGCACTCAGTGTGTGTCACTGCCTCATACATTGTCCTTTATTGCCAATTCATAATTTTTCCTGATATCTCCTATTAGTGTGGTGGTTCCATCCATATTCAGCTAAATTGATTCCAAACACACTATATAGGAGTAGATAGAGGAGCCTTTCTGCAGCATTGGGCCCTGCAGCCCCAGCCAGATTAGTATTAGCCTATTTTTTGCAGCCTCATCTATTGCATTGTAGGTTACCTTCCTACATTGTAATAGCTACAAAAAGTTTGTGATACTATCGTTATTACATCTTTAGGCACATCCAGTGTCTTTTTGTGACAAAAAAAACCTAAATAAAGTTCACCAAACACTCCACTTTACAGTTGTGTAGGCCACATTAGCTCATATTAAAGTCTAGTCCACACTTTATAAAATTAGTGTTTCTTATACCTGTTAGCAGCTGTTCAGGAATAAGCACACTAAGCCCTTAGTACTTTTCTGCCTATCTTTATCAGTCTACCAAGATGAAGAAGGCAGGGAGTAAGGCATGTGGTCGTGGTCGTGGGCGTGGGCGTGGAGTTTCTGCAGGGAGAGGACGTGAGGATTCTGTGCCTGCAGGGAGAGGACGTGGGGATTCTGTGCCTGCTGCGGGCACCAGTGACTCAGCATCCCCCAGTTTTACCAGGGAACAGTCCTTTATGCGCAGCTTTGTAGGAGCTAGCCGTACCCCACTGCTGCGCGAGGACCAAATTGAAGCCGTTGTCGGATGGATGGCAGCTAACGCATCGACTTCAATTAGTTCCAGATCCTCTCAGGTCCTGAGCACTGAAGAGCACCCATCTGTCTCTTCACCACCTGCCAAATTGCCCAGGCAGTCAGAGAGCCCTGGACAGGAGCCATCTCTACTTCTGTTCTCTGAATCTCTTGGCTTGGAAAGAGGGGGCCAGCCAAGCAGAATTCGAGAATTTGAAGAAGAGGTAGTATGCAGTGATGCGCAACCGTTTTGTCTCTCTGAATCTGAAGAGGCGGGTGGGCCAGTGCCTATGGTCAGCAGCACACCTCAGTACGCATCTGATGATGAGACTCAGGTGCCACTTTCTGGTGCGTACTGTGCTGTCGAGACTACCCAGGAGAAGCAGTTGTTTGAAGAGGGTGGTGTAGATGATGAGGTCCTTGACCCATCATGGCGTGAGGGACAGGAAGGTGGTGGGAGCAGCTCTGAGGAAGAGATTCCCCGAACGGCCCAAAAAGGAGGGAGAGGGAGGGGGCAGACTTGGTTGCCTGTAGCCTCCACTTCGGCACCCATTAGGAGCATGGCTCTTCCAAAATCCAAAGCGGGCGCTCCCAAGACTTGCAGTGCCTGGTCCTTTTTTGACACAGTTGCAGATGACATTTGCTTTGTCAAATGCAAGCTGTGTAATCAGAAGGTGAAAAGAGGGAAAAGTGTCAGCAACCTCAATACCACAAATATGTGGAAACATGTGCGGACCAAGCACGTGGTGGAGTTACACAAACACACTGAAGACCTAGGCCAACCTACAGCGCCACCTACCACCTCTTCAGCTCGTGTTGTAGCCTCTTCCTCCAGCTCACACACAGCTGGTTCGGCTTCCTCACAGGATCGCCATGGAAGAATCTCTGGCACTGTTGTACAGAGACACAGTGTAATTCCACCCACAGCACCACTTTCCCAGTCATCCTCACACTCCCAGGCCAGTCTACAGCCATCGTTAGCACAGGCATGGGAGAAAAGGCGCCCATACTCGGCAAACCACCCCCGAGCACAGGCTCTGAATGCTGGCATTGCTAAACTACTGGCCCTTGAAATGCTATCATTCAGGCTGGTGGAGACTGACACATTCCGTAACTTTATGGCATTGGCAGTCCCACAATACAACGTGCCCAGCCGCTTTTATTTCAGCAGGCAAGCCGTCCCTGCCCTGCAACATCATGTGGAGGGAAAAATTAAACATGCGCTACAAAACGCCGTCAGTAGCAAGGTCCACCTGACCACTGATGCGTGGACCAGTAAGCATGGACAGGGACGATACCTTTCCCTCACTGCCCATTGGGTAAATGTTGTGGAGCCGGGTACAGATCTTGAGAGTGGCGCTGTACGTGTTCTGCCAACTCCAAGGATTGCAGGAATCCAGTCTGTACACATTGACTCCTCCTCATACTCCAGTTCCTCTGAATCAGCGCTGCAGGAGCCGTCACGGTCTACCTCCACATCGACCCGTGAACGGTTACCTGTTATGATGACCGATATGAGCACAGCCGTGGCCAAACGTCAACAGGCCGTATTAAAATTAATTTCTTTGGGGAATCGAAGCCACACAGCGCAGGAGCTCTGGAATGCCATCAAGCAGCAGAGTGACGTGTGGTTTGTGCCAGCGAATCTCCAGCCAGGCATGGTAGTGTGTGACAATGGCTGAAATCTGGTGGCAGCTCTGGGCCTAGGCAACCTCACTCACATCCCATGTCTGGCACATGTGCTCAACTTGGTCGTGCAGAGTTTTTTGAGGGACTATCCGGATCTTGATGCACTGCTTCACAAGGTCCGCATAGAGTGCGCTCACTTGCGGCGTTCCAGCAATGCAAGATCACGCATTGCAGCTCTGCAGCGCCGATTATGTCTTCCGGAACATCGCATCATATGTGACCTACCCACCAGGTGGAATTCAACGTTACATATGTTGGAGAGGTTGTGTGAGCAGCAGGCAGCAGTAATGGAGTACCAGCTGCAGCAGGCGCAAACAAGTCGCAGTGCGCGCCGTTCACACTTCACCACCACTGAGTGGGCCTCTATGAAGGACATTTGCCACGTTTTGCGTGCCTTCGATTATTCCACGCGGATGGCGAGTGCAGATGATGCACTAGTCAGCATGACTATCCCCCTTATCTGCCTGCTTGAAAAAACACTGCAAGCACTAAGGGACGAGGTTTTGGAAGAGGTGGAGGATGAGGAGTCACAAATGCCATCTGCTTCTCTACAGTCTGCGCAACGTGGTTCCTCACAAAGGCCTAGGCAGGGGACACTTTGTGAGGAGGATGAGGAGGAGTCAATGGATGAGGAAGACATCTGTCCAGAGGAGGGAGGTACACAATGCTCTAGTAGTCAGTATCTAGAGCGAGGGTGGGGTGATGCAGAGCAGGCAGAGATCACGCCTCAAGCAGGGGACAGCGTTTCTTGGCCAGTTGGCAGTCTGCAGCACATGGTTGATTTCATGCTGCAGTGCCTCAGAAACGACCGCCGCATCGCCCACATTCTCAACACGGCTGATTATTGGGTGTCCACCCTCCTAGATCCTCGCTACCGGGACAACTTACAAAGCCTCATAACACCATTGAACCGGGAGCGTAAAATGCGGGAGTACCAAGACGCACTGGTGCATTCCATCATGTTCTCCATTCCAACCGAGAGCAGTGCTGCTAGTGCTTTACAAAGCAGCTCAGTGCGTCGAGGCAGTGGAGGAAGCTCTGCACAAAGAGGGAGCAGAAGCAGCGCCTCAGCACAAGGCAAGACCAGTATGGCCGAAATGTGGCAAAGTTTTGTGTCCCCGCCGCCACAAATGTCTACACCATCACAGACAGCTCCAGTCAGCAGGAGGCAACGTTTCCGTCAGATGGTGACAGACTACATGTCTTGCCCTCTTAGTGTACTCCCAGACGGCTCTTCTCCCTTCAAGTTTTGGGTCTGTAAGCTGGATACATGGCCAGAGCTTAGTCAGTATGCACTGGAGGTGCTAGCTTGCCCTGCTGCTAGTGTATTATCGGAACGCGTCTTTAGTGCCGCAGGTGGTGTACTAACAGACCGTCGCATGCGACTATCCTCCGATAACGTTGACCGGCTTACTTTTCTCAAAATGAACAAGGCCTGGATCTCTCATGAATTTGCCAGTCCTCTTCCAGAATAAATAATTGGTTGGCAACAGTATCCAGGTCTCCTGTTCTGTTCATGTTTCTACCACCTGAACTGTAATCCCTGAGCTCCAACACCGCCAGTTGGCGCTCGGAAGTGCCGTCTGCACAGTCAACACTTGCTGCCGTGTTATTGGGGTTCAGTAACGTCAGCTGTTCTCCTGCTGTGCGGACGGCAATTTCTCCTGATTTGTCCACATCCACTGTACTACACATTTTAAAGTTGCTCCAATTACTCCTCTGGCTCCTCTGTTTTCATTCTTATCCCTGGGCTCCAGCACCGCCAGTTGGCGCTCGGAAGTGCTGTCTGCACAGTCAACACTTGCTACCATGTTATTGGGGTTCAGTAACGTCAGCTGTTCCCCTGCTGTGCGGACGGCAATTTCTCCTGCTCTGTCCACATTCTCACTACTACAGATTTTAAAGTTGCTCCAATTACACCTCTGGCTCCTCTGTTTTCAGTATTATCCCTGAGCTCCAACACCGCCAGTTGGCGCACGGAAGTGCCGTCTGCACAGTCAACACTTGCTGCCGTGTTATTGGGGTTCAGTAACGTCAGCTGTTCTCCTGCTGTGCGGACGGCAATTTCTCCTGCTTTGTCCAAATCCACTGTACTACACATTTTAAAGTTGCTCGAATTACACCTCTGGCTCCTCTGTTTTCATTCTTATCCCTGGGCTCCAGCACCGCCAGTTGGCGCTCGGAAGTGCCGTCTGCACAGTCAACACTTGCTGCCGTGTTATTGGGGTTCAGTAACGTCAGCTGTTCTCCTGCTGTGCGGACGGCAATTTCTCCTGCTTTGTCCACATCCACTGTACTACACATTTTAAAGTTGCTCGAATTACACCTCTGGCTCCTCTGTTTTCATTCTTATCCCTGGGCTCCAGCACCGCCAGTTGGCGCTCGGAAGTGCCGTCTGCACAGTCAACACTTGCTACCATGTTATTGGGGTTCAGTAACGTCAGCTGTTCCCCTGCTGTGTTCACGGCAATTTCTCCTGCTCTGTCCATATTCACTGTGCTACTTATTTAAAACTTGCTCCAATTACACCTCTGGCTCCTCCGTTTTTAGTATTTACCCTGGGCTCCAACACCGCCAGTTGGCGCTCGGAAGTGCTGTCTGCACAGTCAACACTTGCTGCCGTGTTATTGGGGTTCAGTAACGTCAGCTGTTCCCCTGCTGTGCGGACGGCAATTTCTCCTGCTCTGTCCACATTCTCACTACTACAGATTTTAAAGTTGCTCCAATTACACCTCTGGCTCCTCTGTTTTCATTCTTATCCCTGGGCTCCAGCACCGCCAGTTGGCGCTCGGAAGTGCTGTCTGCACAGTCAACACTTGCTACCATGTTATTGGGGTTCAGTAACGTCAGCTGTTCCCCTGCTGTGCGGACGGCAATTTCTCCTGCTCTGTCCACATTCTCACTACTACAGATTTTAAAGTTGCTCCAATTACACCTCTGGCTCCTCTGTTTTCATTCTTATCCCTGGGCTCCAGCACCGCCAGTTGGCGCTCGGAAGTGCCGTCTGCACAGTCAACACTTGCTGCCGTGTTATTGGGGTTCAGTAACGTCAGCTGTTCTCCTGCTGTGCGGACGGCAATTTCTCCTGATTTGTCCACATCCACTGTACTACACATTTTAAAGTTGCTCCAATTACTCCTCTGGCTCCTCTGTTTTCATTCTTATCCCTGGGCTCCAGCACCGCCAGTTGGCGCTCGGAAGTGCTGTCTGCACAGTCAACACTTGCTACCATGTTATTGGGGTTCAGTAACGTCAGCTGTTCCCCTGCTGTGCGGACGGCAATTTCTCCTGCTCTGTCCACATTCTCACTACTACAGATTTTAAAGTTGCTCCAATTACACCTCTGGCTCCTCTGTTTTCAGTATTATCCCTGAGCTCCAACACCGCCAGTTGGCGCACGGAAGTGCCGTCTGCACAGTCAACACTTGCTGCCGTGTTATTGGGGTTCAGTAACGTCAGCTGTTCTCCTGCTGTGCGGACGGCAATTTCTCCTGCTTTGTCCAAATCCACTGTACTACACATTTTAAAGTTGCTCGAATTACACCTCTGGCTCCTCTGTTTTCATTCTTATCCCTGGGCTCCAGCACCGCCAGTTGGCGCTCGGAAGTGCCGTCTGCACAGTCAACACTTGCTACCATGTTATTGGGGTTCAGTAATGTCAGCTGTTCCCCTGCTGTGCGGACGGCAATTTCTCCTGCTCTGTCCACATTCTCACTACTACAGATTTTAAAGTTGCTCCAATTACACCTCTGGCTCCTCTGTTTTCAGTATTATCCCTGAGCTCCAACACCGCCAGTTGGCGCACGGAAGTGCCGTCTGCACAGTCAACACTTGCTGCCGTGTTATTGGGGTTCAGTAACGTCAGCTGTTCTCCTGCTGTGCGGACGGCAATTTCTCCTGCTTTGTCCAAATCCACTGTACTACACATTTTAAAGTTGCTCGAATTACACCTCTGGCTCCTCTGTTTTCATTCTTATCCCTGGGCTCCAGCACCGCCAGTTGGCGCTCGGAAGTGCCGTCTGCACAGTCAACACTTGCTGCCGTGTTATTGGGGTTCAGTAACGTCAGCTGTTCTCCTGCTGTGCGGACGGCAATTTCTCCTGCTTTGTCCACATCCACTGTACTACACATTTTAAAGTTGCTCGAATTACACCTCTGGCTCCTCTGTTTTCATTCTTATCCCTGGGCTCCAGCACCGCCAGTTGGCGCTCGGAAGTGCCGTCTGCACAGTCAACACTTGCTACCATGTTATTGGGGTTCAGTAACGTCAGCTGTTCCCCTGCTGTGTTCACGGCAATTTCTCCTGCTCTGTCCATATTCACTGTGCTACTTATTTAAAACTTGCTCCAATTACACCTCTGGCTCCTCCGTTTTTAGTATTTACCCTGGGCTCCAATACCGCTAGTTGCTGCTCAGAAGTGCCGTCTGCACAGTCAACGATTGCTCCAGTGTTATTGGGATTCAGTAACGTCAGCTGATCCCCAGCTGTGTGTCCGGCAAATTCTCCTGCTTTGTCCACATCCACTGTAGTACGGATTTAAAACCTCCTCCAAATACACCTCTGGCTCTTCTGTTTTTAGTATTTACCCTGGGCTCCAGCACCGCCAGCTGGTTCTCGGCAGTTCCATTGGCTCTTGTACCTTCTGCTACCCATCCGGGTTCCAGTACCGTCAGCTGGTTCTCGGCAGTGTCTTTGGCACGGGTACTCCCTCCTGCCCAGCCTGGTTCCAGCACGCCAGCTGTTTCCGGGTAGTGTCAACGTCACTTTGCCTCCAATGCGTTGTCCTGTCGTGTTGCGGTCGGGTTAGCCGACTCTATGGTGCCTGCAGTTTAGGTGACTCCTATGTGGGCTGCGGGATCTGGCAATGAAGGCTGGTTCCATAGTGCCAATAGGACAAGCACCCTCTGTAGGACTGTGGGTTTTGGTAACTGCGGCCGGCTCGCGGCCTTGAACTTTTTTTTTACATGGGTACCTTCTGCTACCCATCCGGGTTCCAGTACCGTCAGCTGGTTCTCGGCAGTGCCTTTGGATTAGGTGCCTCCTTCTCGGTATCCAAGTTCCACCAACGTCTGCTGGTCCTTGGTAGTGCTTTCTGGCACAGGTACCTCCTGCTTAGTAACCGAGTTCCAGTAACATCAGCTGGTCCTCGGTAGTTCCATTGGCTCTTGTACCTTCTGCTACCCATCCGGGTTCCAGTACCGTCAGCTGGTCCTCGGTAGTTCCATTTGCTCTTGTATCTTCTGCTACCCATCCGGGTTCCAGTACCGTCAGCTGGTTCTCGGCAGTGTCTTTGGCACGGGTACTCCCTCCTGCCCAGCCTGGTTCCAGCACGCCAGCTGTTTCCGGGTAGTGTCAACGTCACTTTGCCTCCAATGCGTTGTCCTGTCGTGTTGCGGTCGGGTTAGCCGACTCTATGGTGCCTGCAGTTTAGGTGACTCCTATGTGGGCTGCGGGATCTGGCAATGAAGGCTGGTTCCATAGTGCCAATAGGACAAGCACCCTCTGTAGGACTGTGGGTTTTGGTAACTGCGGCCGGCTCGCGGCCTTGAACTTTTTTTTTACATGGGTACCTTCTGCTACCCATCCGGGTTCCAGTACCGTCAGCTGGTTCTCGGCAGTGCCTTTGGATTAGGTGCCTCCTTCTCGGTATCCAAGTTCCACCAACGTCTGCTGGTCCTTGGTAGTGCTTTCTGGCACAGGTACCTCCTGCTTAGTAACCGAGTTCCAGTAACATCAGCTGGTCCTCGGTAGTTCCATTGGCTCTTGTACCTTCTGCTACCCACCCGGGTTCCAGTAACATCAGCTGGTCCTCGGTAGTTCCATTGGCTCTTGTACCTTCTGCTACCCATCCGGGTTCCAGTACCGTCAGCTGGTTCTCGGCAGTGCCTTTGGATTAGGTGCCTCCTTCTCGGTATCCAAGTTCCACCAACGTCTGCTGGTCCTTGGTAGTGCTTTCTGGCACAGGTACCTCCTGCTTAGTAACCGAGTTCCAGTAACATCAGCTGGTCCTCGGTAGTTCCATTGGCTCTTGTACCTTCTGCTATCCATCCGGGTTCCAGTACCGTCAGCTGGTCCTCGGTAGTTCCTCAGCTTTCTTGTACCTTCTGCTACATTTCCAAGTTCAAGCTTTTTGAAATGGTTCTTGGTAATCACTCTGGATCTCCCTGACGAGGACCCTGAAGACGAGGACCCTGAAGACCAACCCTAAGAAGACGAGGACCCCGAAGACAATGACCCTGAAGACGAGGACCCTGAAGACCACCCCGAAGAAGACGAGGACCCTGAAGACCACCCCGAAGAAGACGAGGACCCTGAAGACCACCCCGAAGAAGACGAGGACCCCGAAGACGAGGACCCAGAAGACCAACCCGAAGAAGACGAGGACCCCGAAGACGAGGACCCCCGAAGACGACGACCCTGAAGACCACCCCGAAGAAGACCAAGAAGATGACCCTGAAGAAGTTGACCAAGAAGACAAAGAAGAGAAGACAAGCACCAAGATACAGAAAAACAAGAGACAGAAAACCAAGAAGCAGAAATACAAGAAGCTGCAGAACAAAAAGCGGAAGAACATTAAGCATAAGACTAAAAATCAGAGCAAAAGATAATATCTAAATTATAAGCAGAAGATGACTAAGCAGTGTATGGGGGTGAGTCCGTTCCTCCTCGTGGTGCCCCTGGAAAAGACCTGCTGCTGCAGGCCAAACTGAACGCGGACAAATCCTGTTGTAAATCTTTTGTGACGGGCAGAACGAAAGGTGTAATGTCCAACCTTTTATAGATAACAACTACAGGAATGCCTGTCACAAATAAGAATATGATGAAGAAGAAGAATATGAAGAAGATGAAGAAGTAGAATATGAAGAATGTAAAAAAAAGAATAATACGAAGAAGGTGAAGAAGAAGAAGGTGAAGAAGAAGTGGATGAAAAAGATGCTGAGGATGATGAAGGAGAAAGTGTGGGAGAAGTAAAAAAGAAGGTGAAGAGCATGGAAGTAGTGAAACATAAATATCTGACAAAATATAAAAATACTTAACATAGTTAATATTTCCGTAACTCAGAACATAATAAAAAAATATTAATTCCTGCTATTCCATTTGACTGGGCTAAACCTCTATGCCTTTATTGTCTCCCCCACCTCCCCCAATACATTCTACATTATTCTTAGTTGTTTTCCTTCATGTAGAAATAACCTACAAGGAAAGAAAGGGTTTATTTTAATTCCGATATTTGTGTCCCATTGACTTGCATTGGTTTCCGGTATCGGAATCGGCGATATCCGATACTTTTTCGGTATCGGTCCGATCCAATCCGATCCGATATTTCCCGATATCGGAAGGTATCGCTCAACACTAATCACAAGTGATCCCACAAATGAGCAAAGCGGAATCCCCACGAGATTAAGCTCAAAGTGTATAGTGGGGGTGTAAAGTCCCCATAATAAACAATATACTACATCCCTGATATTAAGCCCCGCAACGATATGAGGAGCAGACAGTCTGCAGTGAGCAATGGTCTATCGAAGCAGCTATGTGCAAAGCTGCACTGTCACTTCTCAATCTATCGTGTTAGGAGTGGACAAGGTTGTACCAGCGGCAGCTGAAATCGTTGCTGCACGCTCACTCCTAACACCGGCTAGCAGTCTCACACGCTGGCCGCGTACACATGGTATGCACGCGGTCAGTGTAAAGATCAGTGAGACGCTATACTGAATAACTGAGCGGGGACATAGTAGGTAAGTGAGAGGGGGAATACAGGATTGCAGGCTAGCATGTGATTATACAGGACATAAACGTCCCGACGCACGTTTCGCCGGAGGTACCGGCTTTTTCTAGATATACTTTGAGCTTAATCTCATGGGGATTCCGCTTTGCTCATTTGTGGGATCACTTGTGATATAAGAGTGACCCATATTAATACGTGACAGTGGGGTACCATAATATAACCTTATCTGTCACATCTACTGTCATTTATAAAGAACACTGTATGATTTATTATTCTAATTAAGTGTAGCGGTGACCCACCATGATTTCTCTTAGTTACTTGTGCAGAATTAATAGGGATACATACATTTAAAAGGGATAGCACAATATAATTCCCCACCTCCAATTTTGAGGGACATAGGTGGTGGATTTGTATAATTTATCTGGCTGTGACATACAGGACTTATAGGGTCAGAATTGATAAATTAATATCGACCCCATATGCATCCAACTGGATGTATGAAATTAACTTGATTTTATAATTACACACTAGTATTTTAATGTAATTCATATTAAAAGTTATATTTTATATCTATTCACACTCTGCTTCCTCCTTGTCCTTTTCCTTATGATTTATTATCTATTTTGGTGATGTTCACCAGTGTGAATACTGTCCAATTAATCGGACTTTACTGAGTTTTGCAAATTTCTTACGCTTGGTATTGTAGCTGTCCCATCCATGGGAATGAGGTGAGCTGTAAAACCAGATGCAGTTTCGGCAAAAAAGAAAAAAAAAACCATAACACTTTTTCCTAAGGGCTCGTGCAGACGATCGTATTTTCGGTTTGAGCATGATCCGCCAAAACATTGGATCATACTCGGACTAATGTTATTCTATCGGGCCGTGCACATGTCAGAGGAAAAAAAATCACAGCATGCATGATTTGCATCCAATATTAGGATTGCACTCAGCTATGGAAGTCAATGGGTCCATGAAAAACATCGGACTGCACTTGGATGACATCTGAGTGCAGTCCGACTTTCATGCACTGATAGAATGGACATTTCTTTCCCATCTTCTCCTCATCCGAGAAAATTGGATCACACTATGATCACACTGTGATTAAACTCTGATCAGAGTATGATTAGAATAAAAGATCCAATTTTCTCAGATGAGTGAAAATACGGTACTGTGATCTTAGCCTAATGGCAGGTGCAGATAATTATTTTCTTTCCATCCCGGAAAATCAGAGTTTAATTAGAGTTTGATCAGAGTTTGATCAGAGTTTGATCAGAGTGGGATCCGATTTTCTCAGAGGCGGAGAGAAAAAAAGAAAATTTTCCACCTTTATGTCAGTTTGTGAAAATTGCAGTTTGATTTTTTTTCACAGACCCGTAGACATGAATGGGCAAGTGCCATCCGATTGTCACAGGCAAATCATACATGCTTGCGATTGTCAAACGAAAAAAGGAAAAATCGGATAGCCCCATGGAATAACATGGGTACAAGTGCTATCCGTCAAAACCACGGATATCACTCATCTGATTTAAACGGTCATCTGGATGCTGCAGTATAAGGAGTGGGCTCAGCAGATGCACCAACTAGAAACACTGCAGATGACGGCTGTAACATACAGCTGGCACCCACTTGTAAGTGCTGCAGTCGATGCCTTAGTCAATAATCCCTTATATATCATGGAAGTGGTTAGAAAGTGGAGGGCCCCCACTGGGACTTCATATCACACCCTGCAGTGAGATCACGTGTTGCTGACGGCTCTCTGCCATCTCTGTACTCCTACAGGCAGGGCTGCATGGGAGATCACTAAAATGACAATACAAAGCAATACAGAAGTAATACAATATATTCCACCAGCCATCAAATGGTGTCAGATAAAAAAAATGTAGGGAAGCTAAAAAAAATCTGTATAAATATTTTTTTTTCTTTTCAAAATATAAACTCCTTTCCTATACAAAATCTAAAAATTCAAATTACTGCTCTAGTCTTTTCCCATCTGTTAAGTAAAAAAGTGTAAAAAATAAACATATTAGGTATTATCATGTTCATAGAAGTCTGAACTTTTACAAAAAATGTTTATCCCTGAGGGTTAACATTGACAGCATTGTGGTTTTAGGTCATCTCACCTACCAAAATACAATAGAGAGTAATCAAAAAGCCATGAGTCTCCATATACAGTAGCTCTTTCAATAGAAAAATAAAAAAAAAGTTATGGGTCTCATTGACGCGCCCCCTGGGCCAGTGCTGTAGGGGATACCCGGAGCCGGATCTCGATGGGGGTAGTAGTCCTTGTGGCGGTGACCCGGTCCGTGCCCAGGGTGTCAAACTAAGTGGCAGTCTATGGCAACAGATGTTAACTTGATTGTCGACTACGCCACCCGTTGAGTGCGGCTTTGAAGCCGCCGCTGCAGAGCAGTCCACTGAGGCCGGTGGTATATGTGCAGCAGTGATGGTATAACCCACAACGGGAGGGGTATGGCCTCAGGGCAGAAGGTGTAGATGATGGGGGTTGTGAAGATGCAGAAGGGAAGACTCAGAGTCAGGAGATGCAGTTCAGGGCTTTTACTTACTGGTGTTCTTTTGGTCACTCTGGCCTTGAGTGACCACCCGAGCCGTGCTGCGTCCACCAGGTCCTGGACTCGGCCAACCCCCAGACAATTCTGGAGCGTGGTCCTGAGCTCCTTTCTGACTCTCCCTTCCTCTGGCCGTTCCCACCAGGGATCCACTTTTGGCCGGCTCCCTCGGGTCTCTTGGTGGTCAAGCCTCCTCTGGGCTCCCTGACCCTATGCTCGGTGTGCCTTTCTAGTGGATTTGGTGAGGGTCGTGGCAGATCCTGCCCACAACCTCCGGTTCCTGATTAAGGTTCGTTTTGGCCTCTGCCAGCTTGGGTTCCGGTACCCTTGTGCGCCAACCCTTCACCCTTCTGTCCTTATTCTGGGATCTTGGGGTTCCTTCTTGTTTCCTCTCTGGGTCCTTCTGACTCCTCTCTCTCTCTCTCAGCAGGCCTTGCTCTGGAGCTGGGCCCAGCCGGAGCCACAGCTCCCTGTCAGCCCTTCTGGCTGAGCTCCTCTGCTCTTCTCCTCTGCCTGAACTGAACTGAACCCTGATCTGAGATGGTGCCCACCTTATATACTCCCTCTATGTGTGAGCTCAGGTGACCAGCACCCAATGAGCTCCTATCTTTACCCAGACTACTCCCCCTATCTGCCCCTACACTACTGGGATGTTCCACCCCCCTCCCACTCCAGCCAGGGACAGACGCTGTCGTACCTGCACATATACTTGGTGGGAGTACCGTAGTTCTGTCCCCCGGAAATGGGATGTATGTAGTGCATGCAGCCTACTGAGCTCAGTTCCACACTCCATCCTTACCCAGGAGTGGAATACCACACCTCTGGCTTGAGGTGTAATACCCCTGTAGCAGCCGAATCCTCAGGGTGCTACATTCCCCCCTGGTAAATCACAGCACGTCCTCGGGCTGTAAAAGAATAAAAACATCCACAAACATACAATTTTTTTTCAAAAACATCATAAACATATAAAACATTATATATATATATCATCAGCATAAAACTTTTCATATAAAACTTTTCATAGTAAACATTCTTGTTCCTCCGGCCACGGTGCAACTTGTGACCAGGTAAGTGCCACAGTCTCTGGTAGAAAAACAGTTTCCTATAAAACCGGTAGGGGGCACTTTAGGAAGCGCAACTATGTACAAGGGAAGGTATGGCCGCTCTCAGTCCTCGGCCAGTGGGATTAGGGATGGCTGCTCACAGTCCTCAGCCTGTGGGGAGATGGGACACACTGGAACAGTTCACTGGTCCCAACGGGGACTATAATGGTAACAGTTATTGTACCTTCACGGGTAACTATTTACAGTGCTCCTACTGTACTTTAGTAGCGACGTCCTCCAGCTCCTTCCTCCGTGTATTCTTCAGACCCGTCCGGGTCCTCTTGCTCCTCCTGACACCTCAGCTCTTTCTCTGTCAGTCGGTGCACATGAAGGGCATAGGGTCCTTTGGCACATTGGTGCCGGGTGAAGGTGACCTCATCACCCAGGTAAAGATCACGACCTCTGTGTCCCTCCGGTAGGTGGGACTCGACATCTCTTCTGGTCACGAAGACGTCGCCGGGGGTGTGATGATCTCGAATGAAGCCCCAACCGTGCTGCAACTGGAATTTAATTACAGTCCCGGTGGCACGGGGACCGTGGGCTGCACGGGGGTTCCTCCTGGTCCGGCTCTTCTGTTCTGCACTTTTTATTTGCAGCCGCTGCTCGCGGACCTGCCTCTCTCTTCTTTCTCGGTCAAAGGCTTCCAACTGCTGGCGGCAGCACTCTGCACGCTCCGCTGCAGCCGCCCGGGTTTCTTGAGTGAACCCGATGAGGTCTCCTCCTGCGGGGTCCCACTCAAACTGCGCCTCCTCTAACGAGAGCGGGGTCATCTTGACGGGCGCCGGAGCCGGGATCAGGGGCTCATCCAGAGGTCTTTCTTTCCGGAGTCGGGGATGGTGGAACTCCGGTGGCCACACAAAGGGCTGCCCATCCGGGCATGTGTGCTGGGCAAATAGGTCTTCACCCAGGTGTGGCGCTGTGGACGTTGAGGGCGCTGTTTTGGTGGCGGCGCCCGGGTTCACCAGGCCTTGCGACCAGGCTTGGGGTACCCTGAATGTAAAGGGCACCGTGAAGACGGCGGCGCCCGGGGTTACTTGGCCCAGCGACCAGGCCGGTGGCTCAGTGGAGGTAGAGGGCGCTGTTGGTACTGCGGCGCCCGGGGGTACTCGGCCTTGCGACCAGGCCGGTGGCGTCTCCTGCTTGGCCGCGCTCAGGGTTGAGGCGCGTGACGTCACAGGGGGCGTGGTCGCGGCTCCTGCTTGGGGCCTAGTCTGGAGCGGTAGCGGTGCGGCAACGGGTACGATCAGTGGGACTTCGGGCTCTGCGACGGGGAGCGGGGGTAGGCTTACGGTGGCTGGGCTTGGGGTAGTGACGTCCCCTTTACTTGCCTCCGTCTCTTCAGCTCCCTCTGCGGCGTCGTCTCCGGCCTCCGTCCCTTCTGCATCCTCTTCAGGGGCAGGCGTGCTCCTCGTTGCAGGTGGTGTGCTCCGCTGGCGGGTTCCAGCCTGCTGGGCCATCTCTCTGCTCCATGCGGCCAGTACGTCCCGCTGCACTCGGGCCATCCTCTGAGCCAAGCCCTCCAGTGCGGTCCGTGCATGCTCCCGATCTCTGGGGAGCTGCGCCAGGATCTCCACCAGGCCTTCTGGGGTTGTCGCTTGCAACAGGCTCCTGACCACTGGGTCGGTGCTGTCTGCCTCTCCCTCCATCTCCGGGTACGGCTCCTCCAGACTCCTCCAAGCTTCACCCATCTTCTCTCTTTTGTTCTGTCTCCGCCCACATTGAGGGCGGTCCTGGGGCAACTTGGTGATTGTCAGTTCCAGGGGCAGACCCCTCACGCTGATGGACATCTCTAACATCACAGTCTCTGCTGGTGGGGGCGGTTTCCGCTTTTGGCGCCATTCCTTGACCTGGCCCACGATGGGAGGTGGCCTCTTGCCACCCTCCGACACGCCCATAATGGCGTCCGCTCTGCCAGGGCGGGAAATCTTCTGAAATGGCGGGAAAAGACTGCAGATGACGGGCAAATGGCGGGAACCGATCCGAGATGGCGTCCGATGGCGGGGACCCTCCGGAATCGGCGGGAGACTTCTTTTTGAGGTAAATGTGAACTTTTCTTCAGGCACGCAGTACCCGGTGGTTGCGGGCACGTGATCCTGCCGACTACGCCAAAGTTGACGCGCCCCCTGGGCCAGTGCTGTAGGGGATACCCGGAGCCGGATCTCGATGGGGGTAGTAGTCCTTGTGGCGGTGACCCGGTCCGTGCCCAGGGTGTCAAACTAAGTGGCAGTCTATGGCAACAGATGTTAACTTGATTGTCGACTACGCCACCCGTTGAGTGCGGCTTTGAAGCCCCTGCTGCAGAGCAGTCCACTGAGGCCGGTGGTATATGTGCAGCAGTGATGGTATAACCCACAACAGGAGGGGTATGGCCTCAGGGCAGAAGGTGTAGATGATGGGGGTTGTGAAGATGCAGAAGGGAAGACTCAGAGTCAGGAGATGCAGTTCAGGGCTTTTACTTACTGGTGTTCTTTTGGTCACTCTGGCCTTGAGTGACCACCCGAGCCGTGCTGCGTCCACCAGGTCCTGGACTCGGCCAACCCCCAGACAATTCTGGAGCGTGGTCCTGAGCTCCTTTCTGACTCTCCCTTCCTCTGGCCGTTCCCACCAGGGATCCACTTTTGGCCGGCTCCCTCGGGTCTCTTGGTGGTCAAGCCTCCTCTGGGCTCCCTGACCCTATGCTCGGTGTGCCTTTCTAGTGGATTTGGTGAGGGTCGTGGCAGATCCTGCCCACAACCTCCGGTTCCTGGTTAAGGTTCGTTTTGGCCTCTGCCAGCTTGGGTTCCGGTACCCTTGTGCGCCAACCCTTCACCCTTCTGTCCTTATTCTGGGATCTTGGGGTTCCTTCTTGTTTCCTCTCTGGGTCCTTCTGACTCCTCTCTCTCTCTCTCAGCAGGCCTTGCTCTGGAGCTGGGCCCAGCCGGAGCCACAGCTCCCTGTCAGCCCTTCTGGCTGAGCTCCTCTGCTCTTCTCCTCTGCCTGAACTGAACTGAACCCTGATCTGAGATGGTGCCCACCTTATATACTCCCTCTATGTGTGAGCTCAGGTGACCAGCACCCAATGAGCTCCTATCTTTACCCAGACTACTCCCCCTATCTGCCCCTACACTACTGGGATGTTCCACCCCCCTCCCACTCCAGCCAGGGACAGACGCTGTCGTACCTGCACATATACTTGGTGGGAGTACCGTAGTTCTGTCCCCCGGAAATGGGATGTATGTAGTGCATGCAGCCTACTGAGCTCAGTTCCACACTCCATCCTTACCCAGGAGTGGAATACCACACCTCTGGCTTGAGGTGTAATACCCCTGTAGCAGCCGAATCCTCAGGGTGCTACATCATAATCAGGAGACACAAACCAATTATTTTCTTACCTTTTTTTCATTTTAAAAGCATTCTAATCTAGAAAATCTATACATATTCGGTGTTACCATAACTTTACCGACCTGCAGAAAACAAATTACATGGTAACTTTTAATGCACACTGAATGTTGTAAAAAGGAATTGCATTTTTCTCCATCTAGAACTATTGCAGTATATTATTTATTTATTTATTTTAACAGCCTTCGGTTTGATTTTGAGTCATGGCAACTTGATGGACAAGCGATTTGCAGGAAGATCGATCTTGTGCAAGCCCAGATAGGTCCATCAGGGTCTTCTCAGTCGTTATCTTGATACTATCAAGCCAGCGGGTTGCTGGTCTTCCTCTTCACCTTGTGCCTTCTATTCTTCCCACCATGATGTCTTCCAGTGATTGTTCTCTTTGTATGATGTGTTCAAAGTAGGCACGTAGTAGCTTAGTGATCCTTGCTTCGAGAGATATGTCTGGCTTGATTTGTTCGCTCTTCTTGCCATCCATGGAATTGATAACATCCTTCTCCAGCACCACATTTCAAAGGCATCGAATCTTCTTCTGTCTAGGTTTCACATCCCTATGTTGCCACAAAAAAGACCAGACTATGTACGAGTCATGTTTTCATCACCAGTGAAATGCTCCTCCATTTGAAGACCTTGTCCAGTGACTTCATTGTTGATTTGCCCATAGTTATTTTCCTATTGACTTCCAGTGTCGTCGCTGCATCTTGAGTGATCATCGATCTGAGTAGGATAAAGTAGTTTGTTGCCATTCATCTCAAATTTGTCCCGGTCATACCTCGCAATAGTCAATATTTTTGTCTACTTTGTGTTGGGTAGGCAGTATATTTTTCCTTCAATCAAATAGTTGCAGGTTCTAGTTCCCAAGATGGACTAAAAAATTTCAAGAATTGATTAAAAGATGTTTTAAATTGAAAAAAACTTCTTAAAAAAATAATATCTGTTTTAGGAATCGTGGTTCTGTTCTCCCACCTGGGAATGGATCAGGTTCGGTACTACGCTACTCCAGTAGCAGGCGTCGCCATTGTCCTGACCCTGGAGGCGGAGCTACGACGTGTGCAGGGAAACCGTCCCAATCTTATGTGGCATCGCATTCTGGAGGTGTAGGATATGTGAGGACGTGGGACGCCATGTTTCTCACTGATTTCTCTGCCTGGGGAACATGGTATGCTGTGTTCCCCGGTTCCCAGGCAATGCAGGACACTGCTGTGTCTGGCACTAGGCAGTGGTGGGATTATGTCCATTCTACTGTGCAGGCTAGCAGGGAGTTGTTGTCTGGGGATGATTGGGATGTATTCAACATCTGATCATTTGGCGGGCTATTTAATCCTGCTCCCTGCTCAGTCCTTTGCTGTTTAGTACAGATCCTATTTGCTGATGGTGAATGGTGTTAGCAGTAGTGTTGCTATCTCTTCAGGGGTTTTCTCATTTTCTCTTCTGGTTACACTTCCTGGGTTCTTGAAGAGGTTCTTACCTGGTCCTTGTCTAGGCACCGACCACGTCATCAGACGCCGCTGTCCGGCGACACTGGGCCTGGGAAGGGCTCTGCCAAAGTCTGACTCCATTTAGTGGGAGCTGGGTGAACAACGACTCGGCTAGCTGGGCAGCTTGCTCCAAATGCATCTGTGGCTGCGCCTTTGCTGGTTTGGTGCCAGTCTTGTTGGGTCTCTCTGCGTAGCACATAACAATCTGGTTTTCTTTTAACTGATAGTTTTAAAAGTAAATTCAAAGCAAAAGACATCAATATTGTAATCTTGGAGAAAACCCTTAAAAGATACAATTCTAGCAGTGTGAAGTCACTGTAGTAATTGTGAGAACACTCAGAGTATGTAGGAATAAAGGAGGATTTAACAGGTAAGTAATGGTTATTTTTTTGCTTTACATTTACTGCTCTTCCTTAAAATACTGAACAACCCCTTTAAAGAAAACTTATCAGTAGTTCAAAAGTGCTCCCCTGAGTATTCCGCTGCTCCCCTGAGTATTCCGCTGATCCCCTGAGCATTCCGCTGCTCCCCTGAGTATTCCGCTGCTCCCCTGAGTATTCCGTTGCTCCCCTGAGTATTCTGCTGCTCCCCTGAGTATGCCATTGCTCCCTTGAGTATTCTGCTGCTCCCCTGAGTATTCCGTTGCTCCCCTGAGTATTCCACTGCTCCCCTGAGTATTCCCCTGCTCCCCTGAGTATTCTGCTGCTTTCCTGAGTATTCCGTCGCTCCCTTGAGTATTCCGTTGCTCCCTTGAGTATTCCGCTGCTCCCGAGTATTCTGCTGCTCCCCTGAGTATTCCGCTGCTCCCCTGAGTATTCCGCTGCTCCCTTGAGTATTCCGCTGCTCCCGAGTATTCCGCTGCTCCCCTGAGTATTCCGCTACTCCCCTGAGTATTCCGCTGCTCCCCTGAGTATTCCGCTGTTCCCCTGAGTATTCCATTGCTCCCCTGAGTATTCCGCTGCTCCCGAGTATTCTGCTGCTTTCCTGAGTATTCCGTTGCTCCCCTGAGTATTCCGCTGCTCCCCTGAGTATTCCGCTGATCCCCTGAGTATTCCGTTGCTCCCTTGAGTATTCCGCTGCTCCCCTGAGTATTCCACTGCTCCCCTGAGTATTCCGTTGCTCCCTTGAGTATTCCGCTGCTCCCTTGAATATTCCGTTGCTCCCCTGAGTATTCCGCTGCTCCCCTAAGTATTCCATTGCTCCTTTGAGTATTCCGTTGCTCCCCTGAGTATTCCGCTGCTCCCCTGAGTATTCCGCTGCTCCCCTGAGTATTCCGTTGCTCCCTTGAGTATTCCGTTGCTCCCTTGAATATTCCGTTGCTCCCCTGAGTATTCCGCTGCTCCCCTGAGTATTCCATTGCTCCCTTGAGTATTCCCCTGCTCCCCTGAGTATTCCGCTGCTCCCCCTGAGTATTCCGCTGCTCCCCTGAGTATTCCGCTGCTCCCCCTGAGTATTCCGCTGCTCCCCTGAGTATTCCGTTGCTCCCCTGAGTATTCTGCTGCTTTCCTGAGTATTCCGTTGCTCCCCTGAGTATTCTGCTGCTTCCCTGAGTATTCCGCTGCTCCCCTGAGTATTCCGCTGCTCCCCCTGAGTATTCCGCTGCTCCCCTGAGTATTCCGCTGCTCCCCCTGAGTATTCCGCGGCTCCCCTGAGTATTCCGTTGCTCCCCTGAGTATTCTGCTGCTTTCCTGAGTATTCCGTTGCTCCCTTGAGTATTCCGCTGGTCCCTTGAGTATTCTGCTGCTCTCCTGAGTATTTCAGTTTTTGCATTTTTTTTTAAATCTGCCATACAGTTCCAGAGATACAGGCTTTTTTATAGAGTGCTAATTTCTATGGTATTTACAAGTGGGCATGGTTCACAGGACAATAATGCCCAGCAGCCTAAAGACACCCCCCCAGAGAATCCTGTGACACACGCCCCCTTGGAATGATCAATAAAAATAAGCAATAATTAAAAAGGCGCATATCTCTGGGTGGATTTTAAAAGAAAAATACATAAATAAAATACAATACTCAGGGCAGCAAGAGTAAAATAAGAGCAAAAACTAGCCACTTTGGACCAGAAGACAGGTCCACTTTAACACTATGACTACGACTATTGAGTTCTCTAGTATAAAAATAAGTTTCTGGCCCCTACAGAGATTCTTGAAAGGAATTAGCACAGAATGAATTTAAACCAATTTAGATTTACAAATGAAACTAAATTCTGTTTGAGATGTTTTTGTTTTAAGGGTAAAAATGAATTTTAAGTCCCATGTATTTGCTGTGCAAAATATAGAACGGAAAATAATGGGTAAATAAAAACCAAAGTACTTTTATCTGTAAAGAGATAAAGTCCATTAGAAACATTTTATTAGTAAATGGCCATGGATACAATTACCACATACTCATGAAGGTGGAGCTTTCTTTCCTATAATTCAGCTTGTCTGATGTATTCGTTCTGTTAGTAAATAAAGCAGGTTCGGGTTACAATGTATCCTCTCTATGAAACAAGTTATCCAAGCATGTAGAGAATGCTCTGAAAGATTAGGGAATTTCTGTGCTTAGAAACGTCTTCTAATTATTTTTCTGTTCCATCCCTGCTGCAATTATCTGCATGCCTGCTATTGCCCCAGGGCAAAGTCGTCTATTTCTACTGTTTTGTTGGTCAAATGTAGCAGCAGAGTCCCATTGTTTATTACTGAAGCTGTGGCCATGCCCCAGATTTACCCATATATATAAGCTTGTTATAAGAGATGAAGGGGCATTGTTATATAGCCGTCTATCAGCTCCTGGCCCCCGGTCCATTTCTGAGCAGCAGTCGGGCCCCGATGTCTCTGGTGTTCATTATAAAATCCCGTCACACATTATCACTCCTCTTCCCGCTCTTTATGTCTCAGGTATATTTCTGCCTTCTTTGATGCTTTTGCTCGTGGCTGTAAGATGAACCTGATGGTTTTGTTGATCTTGGTAGAGTCTTCGTATCTTTAGAGAGATAGGTTCATATTAAATTATACAGGACAGGGCGGATCATCAATAATGAATGATGAAAGATAACTACATGAAAATAATTGCAAAAAATGTGAAAATGAACATCTCATTATGGAAATTGGTAGGGGCAGAGGACCAAAATTATTTCTGGGGAAGCATGTACGGTTCCTATGTTCTGTTCTCCCTGTAATGGCTCTTTTTAGCCGCTGGTGCTTTCAGTCATTACTTCTGGTATTATTTTATTCCTTGACAATGTGGATTCATTACATATTATTTTTCCAACGAATAGGCCGGGGATGTGAAAATAGAATATTGCTGGCAGGTTTATTGAACAAGAGAGAGATATCTCACTGGTTGACCTGGTATTATTTCCTTTTGTTTATCAAGTGTAAAAACATATTTTGTGACATTGAACAGACAGTGACATCACTCGCAATCTAATTTCCTTACAGACTACGGCCAATTTCTAAGGAAGCAAGTTACAGGGGTTGTCCACTACTTTTCTATTGATGACCTATCCAGTGGATAGGATTTTGATTTTCACTTGAATAGGTTATCAAAATTAGATTGGTGGGGGTTCAACAACGATTGCTGTTATCACCTGCAGACAGGGGCATACATAGAAATCACTGGGCCCCCCTTCTTAACACATATCCCATAAGCAAAAAATATCTGGTATAGTAGGTGGGGTGACAGTGTACAGTCATGGCCAAAAGTTTTGAGAATGACACCAAAATTATATTTTCACATGATCTGCTGGCCTCTGGTTTTTATTAGTGTTTGTCTGATGTTTATATCACATACAGAAATATAATTGCAATCATATTATGAGTACCAATAGGTTATATTGACAGTTAGAATGAGTTAATGCAGCAAGTCAATATTTGCAGTGTTGCCCCTTCTTCTTCAAGACCTCTGTAATTCTCCCTGGCATGCTCTCAATCAACTTTTGGACCAAATCCTGACTGATAGCAGTCCATTCTTGCATAATCAATGCTTGCATTTTGCCAGAATTTGTTGGTTTTTGTTTGTCCACCCGTCTCTTGATGATTGACCACAAGTTCTCAATGGGATTAAGATCTGGGGAGTTTCCAGGCCATGGACCCAAAATCTCTATGTTTTGTTCCATGAGCCATTTAGTTATCACCTTTGCTTTATGGCAAGGTGCTCCATCATGCTTGCTGGAAAAGGCATTGTTGGGCGCCAAGCTGCTCTTGGACGGTTGGGAGAAGTTGCTCTTGGAGGACATTCTGGTACCATTCTTTATTCATGGCTGTGTTTTTAGGTAAGACTGTGAGTGAGCCGATTCCTTTGGCTGAGAAGCAACCCCACACATGAATGGTTTCAGGATGCTTTACAGTTGGCATGAGACAAGACTGGTGGTAGCGCTCACCTCTTCTTCTCCGAATAAGCTGTTTTCCAGATGTCCCAAACAATCGAAAAGGGGATTCACCAGAGAAAATAACTTTGCCCCAGTCCTCAGCAGTCCACTCCCTGTACTTTTTGCAGAATATCAGTCGGTCCCTGATGTTTTTTCTGGAGAGAAGTGGCTTCTTTGCTGCCCTCCTTGAAACCAGCCCTTGCTCAAATAGTCTCCGCCTCACAGTGCGTGCAGAAGCACTCACACCAGCCTGCTGCCATTCCTGAGCAAGCTCGGCACTGCTGGTAGTCCGATCCCGCAGCTGAAACAGTTTTAAGATACGGTCCTGGCGCTTGCTGGTCTTTCTTGGGCGCCCTGGAGCCTTTTTGACAACAATGGAAGCTCTCTCCTTGAAGTTCTTGATGATGCGATAGATTGTTGACTGAGGTGCAATCTTTGTAGCTGCGATACTCTTCCCTGTTAGACCATTTTTGTGCAGTGCAATGATGGCTGCACGTGTTTCTTTAGAGATAACCATGGTTAACTGAAGAGAAACAATGATACCAAGAACCAGCCTCCTTTTAAAGTGTCCAGTGATGTCATTCTTACTTAATCATGACTGATTGATCGCCAGCCCTGTCCTCATCAACACCCACACCTGTGTTAATGGATCAATTACTAAAACTATGTTAGCTGCTCATTTTAAGGCAGGACTGCAATGATGTTGAAATGTGTTTTGGGGGTTAAAGTTCATTTTCTGGGCAAATATTGACTTTGCAAGTACAGTAATTGCTGTTAAGCTGATCACTCTTTGACATTCAGGAGTATATGCAAATTGCCATTACAAAAAATGAAGCAGTAAACTTTGGAAAAATTACTATTTGTCTCATTCTCAATACTTTTGGCCATGACTGTATAGGTGCAGTCACTTTTAAAAGACAGGTAGCAAACATATATTGAACACAGTAATTGTGTCCCTACTGAAACCCCTTAGTGTTTTCACCCACTATAATACCCCTTTCATGACCCCATAAAACATGAGGCACCAAAAATGCCCCCTACACACAAAAATTATCCCCACGTTACTTTCCACAAGCACAGTATGATCCTTGCACAGTGCCCCCCACATATTGTGGTGTCTTTACGTGTCTCATCGCCCGGTCCCGGCTGCCGGCAGCGGTGGAGTGAAGGACCTGCCGACGTCAGCGTCGCGTGACCCATCACATGACTCTGACGTCAGCGCAGGTCCTTCATTCCATCGCGAAGTGCCGGGAAGCAAGGAGGAGCGCAGCGCGGGCTGCCAGAAGGTAAGTATACATTTATTTTTTATTTTATTCTTTTTTTACAGCTTTTTAATGGTACCTGGGTGTGAATGAGATTCTGCTCTCCTCCACACCCGGGTACCATCCGCACATTAGAACGCGCCAATTACGCAAGTACAGATGCAGTCTTGCGGAATTGGCGCGTTCTAATGCAAGTCAATGGCGGTGAAAACGCAGCACTTCCGCAAAATAATTGGTAGTGCTGCATTTTTTTCCGCAATGATAATCCGCAGCGGAAATTTCCGCAGCATGTGCACAGCACTATCATTGGGGGACATGGCAGGCCTTCTACCAAGCATTTTTAAGCGTTTCTGCAGCGTTTTTGCCGCTGCAGAAACGCTTAAAAACCGCATCGTGTGCACACAGCCTCACACACAATATAATGCTGCCACCAGATCATTAACACAATGAAACCCCCCCACAGGCACCAAACACAGTATGATGTCCCTGTATGCTCTGCACACAGTATAATGTTTCCGTAGTTCTCTGACACCCATTATGATGGACCCTGGAAACTCCCATACACAGTATGATGGCCCACCACACAGTATGATGGCCTCTACCCACAGTATGATGTCCCCCACATTATTATGATGGCCCCTGGAATCTCTCACACACCGTATGATGGCCCACCACACAGTATGATGGCCTCTACCCACAGTATGATGTCCCCCACACATTATGATGGCCCCTGGAATCTCCCACACACAGTTTGATGGCCCACCACACAGTATGATGGCCTCTACCCACAGTATGATGACCCCCAAAGCCCACCACACACAGTATAATGCTCCCACAGCCCCACACACAAATTGACACCCAGGTTTCTCCCCCACTGTTGCCTCCTCCCCAAACTATGATGCCCCCACAGTTTCTTTCCCCAAGTATTGACATTATTAAAAAAATAAAAATGACTCAGCCAGCTCCATTCCCCCAATGCGCCTTCTACTTTGGGCTAAGGCTCTGTGAAGCAGGCGTGATTTAGTGGCATCATTGTGTCTGCTGTGTGGAGACAGACGCTCTTTGTTCCACTATTGCATTAACTGTATCTGCATCTTGAGGATGCAGATACCATTGAAGTTGAGATGCCAGGGGAGAGGGGTGTGAGTACTGAGCTCCCTCTAACTCATGGGCTCCATAGAGGCTGTGCGGTCTGCCAGTATTAGGCTGTGTGCCCACGATGCGTTTTTAATGCATTTCTGCAGCGTTTTTGCAGCTGCGGAAACGCATTAAAAACGCATGGTAGAAGGGCAGCAATGTTCCCCAATGATAATCCGCATGTGCTGTGTACATGCTGCGGAAATTTCCGCTGCGGATTATCATTGCGTAAAAAAACGCAGCACTACCAATTATTTTGCAGAAATTCTGCGTTTTTGCCGCCATTGACTTGCATTAGAACGCGCCAATACCGCAAGACTGCATCTGTACTTGCGTAATTGGCACGCTCTAATGTGCGGATGGTACCCGGGTGTAGAGGAGAGGAGAGTCTCATCCACACCCAGGTACCATTAAAAAAGCTGAAAAAAAAGAATAAAATAAAAAATAAATGTATATTTACCTTCTGGCGGCCCGCGGTGCGCTCCTCCTTGCTTCCCGGCACTTCACAGAGGATTGAAGGACCTGCGCTGACGTCAGAGTCATGTGACGGGTCACGCGACGCTGACGTCGGCAGGTCTTTCAATTCACCGTTACTGGCAGCCGGGACCGAGCGGAACAAGCCAGCGCGGGCCATCGGAGGTTAAGTATATATTTATTTTTTTATTTTTAACCACTCTCTCGGTCACACTATATAAATCCATGCAGTTTGCATGGATTTATATAGTGTGACCGAGTTGTCAAGCACTTTCCAAGTGAAGCTAATCGCTTGGAAAGCGCTTGTCAACCCGCATGCGGAAATGTCAGTGAATAACACTCCATTTCCGCATGTCCCTGGCAGGGAAACGCATGTACAATCCGCATGCGTTTTTTTCTGCCAGGGAGATGCAGAAACTCTCAGGAAAAAATCCTGAGCATTTCTGCATCGTGGGCACATAGTCTAAGTGATAAGCCACTGCCTGCGGATCAGCTCCAATCCTTTTCAATAGCAGCTGCCTCCAGAGTTGATAAAAGCAGATCAGCGGAGTGGGGGTGTCAGACTTCCACCAATCTCATTTTGATTACCTGTTCTCAGCATAGGTCATCAATATAAAAGTAGTGGACAATCCCTTTAAAGGGAACCTTACCTTACATGCTGCGCGATCCACGGAAATACTGCAGCGTTTCAAAGTCAAACATACCAGGCTGAAATCATGCAGCCAGTGTCTGATACATGCTGCCCTTCTGTGCCTGTATAGGGAGAGACCCATCAATGGGCAGGGAGAAGCCACTGAGGACTCACCTGACCGAGCAGTCTCCCGGTGGCTATCAGACCGCAGTTCTTTGAAATGCCGCAATGTCTGAAAGTTAAACGTGTGTGGCTGATATCGTACAGTCAGTGTCTGATACATGCTGATCGTGGATCGGGCAGCATGTATCAGCAGTCAGGTTCCATTTAATATTCCACTGTGAAGGAAATACATATATACATAAGCATAACGTGTAATCCACGCAGGTGTCCTTGGATAGAGTCCTTACCCCCAGTCCAGTAATGAACGCTTTACCTCCCAAACACATGTTTTGCATTTTAAATCCCCCCACCCAAAGGAAAAACAAAAACTTTGCCACATGTTACACCACTGCACAGTATAATTTTTATGTACCCCTTTATTTGTCCATATATACACTGGCATGTAAAGCCTGATGAGCAATCTGGAACTAATTTACTAATTTATGTTAGTAAATAAGAATACTACATGTGCCAAGTTATAACGTCCTGGGACCCAGTAGTTCACAGGTCTACAGGACAGGGTAACTCCAAGACATGCAAAAGAAGAATATTATACTGACAGAGATACATCTCTATTAGGGAGTATGTTCTAATGTAAATGATCCAGCTTTTCTTTATTAGGTCATCTTTTGTTCTTTACATATGTACATATATTAAAGGTGCCGCTCTGATAACAGAAGTATAGGCTGTGAGCGTCACAGTATTCCCCGCTTCTTGGTTGAGAACTAGTCGCTGTGGCTTAGACCATAGCAGTATCAAAGGCACAGGATGAAGTCTCGGGAGGGGTAGCGGGAGGTCAAGCACTTCATTATCTGGAAGAACAGAGCATTTCAACACTAAGTTGGTGGTTTAGTCAGTGTTTGCAGACTTCTGGTAGCATTTTGCTGGTCTTGATTCTATAGTCCTTTGTGACACCCCAGGGGTCTGGTTGCCACAGTGATAGAGATATTACGTCTGAGAGCAGGTGGGAGGTCTCTTGGTCAGGGATCCTATGCATGCCACACCTCCTGCCCAGTCCTGGGAGGGGAAGAACTTCCCCTATATAAACCTAGGGCTGAGGCAGGGTTAGGGTGTAGAGAAGAAGTAGAGACAGAGAAGAGAAGCAGATATAGGAAAAGAACATCAGGAGCTCTGTGGGAGCAGTGCTATAAGGAGTCAGGGGCTGGCAGCTGCAGAGCTCGCCCTGACTGAGAAGCTATCACCGGACCCGGAGTCCGAGGCTGTGGGGACTAACTCCTACCCAGCAGCAGAAACCGACCGGCAGGGGATTTCAGGTCCTCTGGCCAAGAAACCCGAAGGCACGGTCACACGCGTGGGACCAGCACCGCCGTCGTGGAGCGGACGCCACTAGAAGGCCCCGAGTCACCGGCCATACGGGTGAGCACCACACGGTACACTCAGGGACGTGGGCTACTTATACCCGCCTCTAGCAAGGTAGCCAGAAGAGTACAGTCAGTTTGGGAGGCCTACAACTCCGCCTGGCCAGGGGAGATCCCATCTACTCAAGGACTGACCAGGTCCCGATCGCTAGCCAGTACTCCGGGAGGGTCTATCTTTATCACCAGTAAAGACCCTGAACTACACCGCATCGTCTCTGAGTGATTCCTGCTACCCCCATCATCCACGTCGGCTGCCCTGAGGCCATACCCCTCCCGTTGGGGGTGATACTATCACGCTGCACAATCCTACCACCGGCCTCAGCGGTCTGCCCTGCAGCGGCAGCTCCTTCGCTGCATTCAACGGGTGGCGTAGTCGTCCAACATCTACCGCTAATACAACGCCACTTAGTCTGATTCCCTGGGCACGGACCGGGTCACCGCCACGAGACTACAACCCTCAACAGATCCGGCTCCGGGTAAGCTCCTGCATGCGCAACGCTGTGCGACACAGGCCCAGGGGTGCGTCACCTTCATCTGGTATGACCTCTTGACCACGCACTTAATACTTGCTTTTTGGCTCCCATTATGTGATGTCTCATTGCTAACCTAATGTATCATTGATCTTGCTGTTTACTCATTTCTGCATCGGTAGTATTACCATGACCACATTTAATATGTGCACAGAACATCAGTAACAGCTCTTTCTGTGCGTTGAGGTTGTCAATGCTTTCGACAGCACAGATACTGTTTACACAGGACGATGTGCTGAAGGGAACGACGATCTTCTAGGCAAACCAAAGGAATATTATTATTATTATGAATGTTTTGCCCAACACTTGAGTGTTTTGCTTATTCATTCGTTGATTGACACCCTGTTTACACTGCACTCCTATAAACGCTCGTTCCCAAAAATTGTGCAATGTAAATGCACCTTTACAATACGCCTGTCCATGAGTGTTAGGGCCCCGTCACACTTAACGACGCTGCAACGATCCCGACAACGATACGACCTGTCAGGGATCGTTGCTGCGTCGCTATGTGGTCGCTGGTGAGCTGTCAAACAGGCAGGCTCACCAACGATCAGGGGAGCAGCGACATCGTGGAAAGAATCTTTCCACGATGTCCTGCTCTAGGTTACCAGCCTGCTGAAACAGGAGCAGGCTGGTAACTATGGTAAACATCGGGTTACTAGGGGCACACGCGCTCCTAGTAACCCGTTGTTTATCATGGTTACCACTCTGCTACGGTGAGCGGGAGGTTACCGCTCACTTTAGCAGGCTCGTAACCATGATAAACAACGGGTTACTAGGTGCGCGTGTGCCCCTAGTAACCCGATGTTTACCATAGTTACCAGCCTGATCGCTGCTCCCGCTGGTCACACACAGCGATGTGTGCTGACCAGCGGGAGAGCAACGACCAAAAAATGGTCCAGGACACTTTGCAGCGATCAGCGACCTCACAGCAGGGGCCTGATCGTTGCAAAGTGTCACACATAGCGACATCGCTGGTGAGGTCGCTGTTGCGTCAACAAAACCGTGACACAGCAGCGATCTCGCTAGCGATCTCGCTATGTGAGACGGGGGCTTTACGCCCGCAGTGATCAGGCCACATTTTTAAAATCTGACCAGTGTCCCTTTATGTGGCAATTAGTGTTGAGCATTCCGATACTGAAATATCGGGTATCGGCCGATATTCGCGGTATCGGAATTCCGATACTTAATTCCGATACTTTTACAATATCGAATACCGGAATCGGAAGTTCCAATAATGCCTGCTCTCTGCAGTGTCTCTGAAGGATGACAAGCTGGATGGCAGCGCTCAGCTGAGATCCAGCCTGTCATCAGAATGCCATCCCGGCGTGGGAGAATTCTCCTGATTGTTTAAAAGCCGGCGGGCGGTAAAAAGCCACCGGCTTTTAAACAATCACACAGCCCCATACTGCTTCCCCGCAGCCTCCCACCCCGATCCTCCGCTCCCCTCGCCACCTCCCATCCCGATCGTAAGTTAGGACCGGGCGGGGAGCGCAGCACCAAGGAGCGGGGAGCGAAGGACCCGGGCGGGGAAGCCGGCAGTGAAAAGACTTCACCGCCGGCTTTCCCGCCGGTTATTTCAAATGAACAGCTGAGGTATCAGGTGATGCCGATCAGCTGTTCATTTGAAGTAGCCGCGGTACCCTCAGAGGGTTCATGTGAGTTCATGCTTGACTGCATGAACTCACATGAACTTTCCCACGGTCGCACAGGTCAGCCTCACCTCCCAGACCCGTCATGATTGGTGTGTGTGGGTGTCTGTGTGATGTGTGCGGGTGTGTGCGGTGTCTGTGCGATGTCTGCGGGTGTGTGTGCGCGGTGTCTGTGCGATGTCTGGGGGTGTGTGCGGGTGTGCGCGGTGTCTGTGCGATGTCTGGGGGTGTGTGCGATGTCTGTGCGGGTGTGTGCGTGCGATGTCTGCGGGTGTGCGCGGTGTCTGTGCGATGTGTGCGGGTGTGTGCGTGCAGGCAGACACAGGCCGATGTGACACTACTACTCCCATCGGCCTATGTCTGTCCCCCGTCCACTCGTGCCAGCAGGATCAGCTCGATGGGAGCAGTAGTTCCCATCAGCCTGATCCTGCTATATAAATTGCCCTACTGTGTCCCCAATAAATGTTAAATACATGTCATTGGAAATTCATGAAATAATTTAAAAAAAATTGATGTGGGGCTTCGTCCTATATTTGTGTCCAGCCAGATACAGCAGGCAGGAACGGGCTGCCCCCAACCACCAGCTGCCTATTTGTACCTGGCCGGACACAACAATATAGGGAAGCCCTTTTTTTCTTAATTATTTCATGAATTTCATGAAATAATTTAAAAAAAAAATACGTGGGGCTTCGCCCTATTTTTGTGTCCAGCCAGGTACAACTAGGCAGCTGGGGGCTGGAATCCTCAGCGCAGGGAGGCCCAAGCTTTCTGGGCCCCACCCGCTGCAAATTGCAGTCCGCAGCCGCCCCGGAAAATGGCGCCTTCATAGAAGCGCCATCTTCTGGCGCTGTACCCAACTCATCCAGGGCCCTGGTGCGGTGGCTCACTGGGTAATAAAGGGGTTAAGGCCAGCTTGGCATTATCAGCTGGCCCTAAGCCCGAAATTCATGGGGTCACGCCAATATCAGACATGACCACCATGAATTTCTAGTAAAGTATTTAAAAAAAACACAACACCCAGAATAAAGTCCTTTAATTGAAATAAAGACACAATTCTTTATTGTTCTAAATTAAACCATACTTACCATCACGCCCATTCCAGCTGAAGCCAACGATCTCCTGCAATAAAAGAAAAATAATAAACCAACCTCATCCTTACCTTCCCATGGATCCCACGACAGCTTCAGCTCTGCTACATCGAGATGACAGGCTGGACCGCAGCAGAACGCTGCCATCCAGCCTGTCATCCCGCAGACACTGAGAAGCGCAGGCATGCTTGCGCTCCTCAGTGTCTCTCTGTGACGGCATAAAGATGAGCCGAGTTCATGTCCAATGAACTCAGCTCACCTCATGCACGTCACTGACAGCGTGGGAAAATTCTCCTGCACTCAGCGCTTCAGCGTGAGAATTCTCCCACGCTGTCAGTGACGTACATGAAGTGAGCTGAGTTCATTGGACATGAGCTCACCTCATGCACGTCACTGACAGCGTGGGGAAATTCTCACGCTGAAGCGCTGAGTGCAGGAGAATTTTCCCACGCTGTCAGTGACGTGCATGAGGTGAGCTGAGTTCATTGGACATGAACTCGTCTCATCTTTATGCCGTCACAGCCAGACACTGCAGAGCGCAAGCATGCCTGCACTTCTCAGTGTCCGCGGGATGACAGGCTGGATGGCAGCGTTCTGCTGCGGTCCAGCCTGTCATCTCAATGTAGCAGAGCTGGAGCCGTCGTGGGAACCATGGAAAGGTAAGGATGAGGTTGCTTTATTATTTTTCTTTTATTGCAGGAGATCGTTGGCTTCAGCTGGAATGGGCGTGATGGTAAGTATGGTTTAATTTAGAACAATAAAGAATTGTGTGTTTATTTCAATTAAAGGACTTTATTCTGGGTGTTTGTTTTTTTTTTTAACTTTCACTATGGGGTTAGTAATGGGGGTGTCTTATAGACGCCTCTCCATTACTAACCTGGGCTTGATGTCAGCTGGCATTATAAGCTGACATCAACCCCAGCCCTATTACCCCACTGCCACCGCTACAGGGCAGTGGGAAGAGCGAGGCTAAGTGCCAGAATTGGCGCATCCTATGGATGCGCCATTTCTGGGGCGGCTGACGGCTGGTGTTTCTAGCCTGGGAGGGGGCCAATATTCATGGCTCCCTTCCTGGGCTATTAATATCAGCCCCCAGCTGTCTGCCTAGCCTTTGCTAGCTATTAAAATAGGGGGGACCCCACGTCATTTTTTTGGGGGGGTCCCCCATTTTAATAGCTAGTAAGGGCTAGGTATTCAGCTGGGGGCTGATATTAGTAGCCTGGGAAGCTCCGTGGGTATTACCCCCTTCCCAGGCTTCAAACATCTGCCCCAGCTGTCTGCTTAACCTCCGCTAGAGACTAAAATTAAGGGGAACCCCACGCCAATTTTTTTTTAAATAAATCCTTTATTTTAACACTAAATGACAAGTACAGTAATCAACACTGTCACTGTACTTCATATATATGTGACTGACATGTTTCTATCTATCTAATCTATGTGTGATCCTCTATTCTTTCTATTCTAAATTGTCGGGTACCGCTGCTGAATTGCCGGCCGGCTTTCTTAAAGAGACGGTGCATGAAAACTCTATTATTTTTTTAAATAAATCCTTTACACTAAATGACAAGTACAGTAAGCAACACTGTCACTGTACTTCATATATATGTGACTGACATGTTTCTATCTATCTAATCTATGTATGATTCTCTATTCTTTCTATTCTAAATTGTCGGGTACAGATGCTGAATTGCCGGCCGGCTTTCTTAAAGAGACGGTGCATGAAAACACTAATATTTTTTTAAATAAATCCTTTACACTAAATGACAAGTACAGTAAGCAACACTGTCACTGTGCTTCTTATATGTGTGACTGACATGTTTCTATCTATCTAATCTATGTGTGAAGCTCTATTCTGTCTGTTATAAATTGTCGGGTACAGATGCTGAATTGCCGGCCGGCTTTTTTAAAGAGATGGTGCATGAAAACACTATTATTTTTTTAAATAAATCCTTTACACTAAATGACAAGTACAGTAAGCAACACTGTCCCTGTACTTCATATATATGTGACTGACATGTTTCTATCTATCTAATCTATGTGTGAAGCTCTATTCTTTCTCTTGTAAATTGTCGGGTACCGGTGTATGCGCTGATGAATTGCCGGCTTTTCGCATAATACATTCTACATTATTCTTAGTTGTTTTACTTCATGTAGAATTAACCTACAAGGAAAGAAAGGGTTTATTTTCATTCCGATATTAGTGTCCCATTGACTTGCATTGGTTTCCGGTATCGGAATCGGCGATATCCGATAATTTTTGAGTATCGGTCCGATCCAATCCGATACGATATTTCCTGATATCGGAAGGTATCGCTCAACACTAGTGGCAATAACTCTGGAATATTTCAATATATCCCAGTGATTTTGAGATTGTTTTTTGTGACACATTATATTGTATGATAGTGGTAAATATGTCGATATGTTTAGCGTTTATTTATAAAAATATCAGAAATTTGAAAATTGCTATTTTTTTTTTTATTTTTTGTCAAAATGTGAATGATTATCCCTTTAATCCAGCTAGTCATACTTCACAAAATAGTTAATAACTAAAATTTCCCTCATGTCTGCTTTATATCAACACCATCTGTAAAATGTTCTTTTGTTTTGTTAGGATTTTAGAAAGTTTAAAAATGTAGCAGCAATTTTTCATTTTTTCAAGGAAATTTACAAAACTTATTCTTTTAGGGACCAATTCAATTTTAAAAAGGGACCTATATGCTGGGAAACCCCTCAAAGTGATACCATTTTAAAACCAGCACCCCTCAACATATACAAAACTGCTGTTGGGTAGTTTATTAACCCTTCAGGTGCTTTTCAGGAATTACCGTATGTACTCGAGTATAAGCAAAGTTTTTCAGCACATTTTTTGTGCTGAAAAAGCCCCCCTCGGCTTTAATCGAGTATATACTTGAGTATATAAAAATTCCGGTGGTGGATAATGGGGGGCGCGGTTGCGGCGGCAGAGGAGCGGGGCACACGCTGTAGCTGCTGCTGCAGCTACCACGTGTGCCTGCTGCTAAAGGAGAATGAATATTCTCTCTTCTCCACTCCCATGGGCGTGGAGAAGAATGAATATTCATTCTCTTTAGTAACGTGCACAGAGGAGCGCTGAGCCGCAGCTCCTGCTGACAGTGCCCGCTACTAAAGAGAATGCATATTCACTCTTCTCCGCACACATAGTCCTGGCCTGGAGAGGAGTGAATATGTCTGCAGCTCACATCAGTTTATGAGAGTGCATGACTGTGATGTCATGTGCTGCTCACATGCTGACATGAGCTGCTGCAGCAGAACAAGACGCAACGTTGGAGCAGAGGTGAGGAAGGAAGGTGAATATAAGTGTTTATTTTTTATGTGTGCAGTGATGGGGCCATACATACCAGGATTGGGGGATGAGGGGGGCCATACATACCAGGATTGGGGGATGAAGAGGCCATGCATACCAGGATTGGGGATAAGGAGGCCACACATACCAGGATTGGAGGATGAGGGGTACCATACATACCAGGATTGAGGGATGAGGAGGCCATGCATACCAGGATTGGGGGATGAGGGGTGCCATACATACCAGGATTGGGGGATGAGGGTTGCCATACATTCCAGGATTGGGGGATGAGGAGGCCATGCATACCAGGTTTGGGGGATGAGGGGTGCCATACAAACCAGGATTGGGAGATCATGAGGCCATGCATACCAGGATTGGGGATGAGGAGGAGGCCATGCATACCAGGATTGGGGGATGAGGAGGCCATGCATACCACGATTGGGGGATGAGGAGACCATGTATGCCAGGATTGGGGGATAAGGAGGCCATGCATACCAGGATTGGGGATGAAGAGGCCATGCATACCAGAATTGGGGGATGAGGAGGCTATGCATACCAGGATTGGGGATGATGGGACCATGCATACCAGGATTGGGATGAGGGGGCCATACACACCAGGATTGGGAATGAGGAGGCCATGCATACCAGAATTGGGTGATGAGGAGGCCATGTATACCAGGATTGGGGATGATGGGGCCATGCATACCAGGATTGGGGATGAGGGAGCCATGCATACCAGGATTGGGGATGAGGGAGCCATGCATACCAGGATTGGGGGGTGAGGGGTTCCATGCATACCAGGATTCGGGATGAAGGGTGCCATGCATACCAGGATTGGGGATGAAGGGTGCCATGCATACCAGGATTGGGGATGAGGGAGCCATGCATACCAGGATTGGGGGGTGAGGGGTTCCATGCATACCAGGATTCGGGATGAAGGGTGCCATGCATACCAGGATTGGGGATGAAGGGTGCCATGCATACCAGGATTGGGGATGAGGGAGCAATGCATACCAGGATGGGGAAATTCACCAGTAGCTGCTACATTTCCCACCCTAGGCTTATACTCGAGTCAATAAGTTTTCCCAGTTTTTTGTGGTAAAATTAGGTACCTCAGCTTATACTCGGGTCGGCTTATACTCGAGTATATACGGTAATGCAAGTTGGAATCTGAGGAATGAAAATGTTAATTTTACCACTTAAATGTTGCTAACGTCTGATCAGGTCCCTATAGCCGGCAGACTCTAAGGCAGTCATTTGGCCATAAATTGCCATGGCAAACATCAGGACTACACAATCATGATATCAGGGTGCAAATGTGGTTAAAGAGGGAGCCCCCACACTTTGTTAACCATCTAGATGCCATAGTCACAATTGACAACAGCATATAAGAGGTTAAATGGCCATGCACCAATCGTGACTGATGCAGCAGGGTGTCAGCTATAGTGGACAGCCGACAGCTGCTGCATCTTCACCCATCTGGGGACGCTATTCACTTATCTCAGGTCAGTAAAAAGATGTATTGCTGGTCACTAAGCTAAGAAGCCTATAATTTTAGTAGGACTGGATAATAATCTAACGTGTATTGGGGCTTTATGGCTCAGCCCTGACAGATACATTTGGGTGAAAGAGGGAGATGACAGTGAAGTCAGGCTGACGCTTTCTCCCTTTTCCCCATTCATGGCACATGGAATGAATCATGTCTGCATGTGTATGAGGAGGTTGTTTGGGGACAACTATTGAATGTGTAAGCCACCTTTATTTGCTAACAGTACAGTGTCTGATACATTATACAGCTGCGAGCGGGAGATATCTTATGTGGAAAATCAGACAGTGAATTATCAGCAATTTACAATTATAGTGGGTACGGAAAGTATTCACACACCTTTAAATTGTTCACTCTTTGTTTCATTGCAGCCATTTGGTAAATTCTAAAAAGTTCATTTTTTTTCTCTTTAATGTACACTCTGCACCCCATCTTGACTGAAAAAAAACAGAAATGTAGAAATTTTTGCAAATTTATTAAAAAAGAAAAACTGAAATATCACATGGTCAGAAGTATTCAGACCCTTTGCTCAGACACTCATATTTAAGTCACGTGCTGTCCATTTCCTTGTGATCCTCCTTGAGATGGTTCTACTCCTTCATTGGAGTCCAGCTGTGTTTAATTAAACTGATTGGACTTGATTTGGAAAGGCACACACCTGTCTATATAAGACCTCACAGCTCACAGTGCATGTCAGACCAAATGAGAATCAAAGGAACTGCCCATAATTGTGGCAAGGCACACATCTGGCCAAGGTTACAAAAGAATTTCTGCATTACTCAAGGTACCTAAGAGCACAGTGGCCTCCATAATCCTTAAATGGAAGAAGTTTGTGACCACCAGAAGTCTTCCTACACCTGGCCGTCCAGCCAAACTGAGCAGTCGTGGGAGAAGAGCCTTTGTGAGAGAGGTAAAGAAGAACCCCAAGATCACTGTGGCTGAGCTCCAGAGATGCAGTAGGGAGATGGGAGAAAGTTCCACAAAGTCAACTATCACTACAGCCCTCCACAAGTCGGGCCTTTATGGCAGAGTGGCCCTACGGAAGCCTCTCCTCAGTGCAAGACATATGAAAGCCCGCATAGAGTTTGCTCATAGGACTCCCAGACTATGAGAAATAAGATTCTCTGGTCTGATGAGACGAAGATAGAACTTTTTGGTGATAATTCTAAGCGATATGTGTGGAGAAAACCAGGCACTGCTCATCACCTGCCCAATACAATCCCAACAGTGAAACATGGTGGTGGCAGCATCATGCTATGGGGGTGTTTTTTAGATGCAGGGACAGGACGACTGGTAGAAATTGAAGGAAACATGAATGCAGCCAAGTACAGAGATATCCTGGATGAAAACCTCTTTCAGGCTATGTGCCCACGATGCAGAAATGCTCCGGATTTTTTCCTGAGCGTTTCTGCATCTCCCTGGCAGAAAAAACGCATGCGGATTGTACATGTGTTTTTCCTGCCAGGGACAAGTGGATGTGAAGAGTTCATCACATGTATTTCCGCATGCGGGTTGTCAAGCGCTTTCCAAGCGATTTTAGCATCACTTGGAAAGTGCTTGACAACTTGGTCACACTGTATAAATCCATGCAAACGGCATGGATTTATATAGTGTGACCGTAAAGAATGTTAAAAAATAAAAAATAAATATCATACTTACCTTCTGATGGCCCCCGGAGTCTTTATTCGATGCGTCGGCTTTCCGGCAGCTCGCGGTACAATGAAGAACCTGCCATCAGATGACTAAATGACGTCAGCGCAGGTCTTTGAGTCCACCGCGATCTGCCGGAAACAAGCGCACCGCGGGCCATCATAAGGTAAATATAATATTTATTTTTTATTTTATTCTTTTTTTCACAGGTTCTATGGTACCCGGGTCCGGAGGAGAGTCTCCTCTTCTCCAGACCCGGGTACCATCCGCACACTGAAACGCATGGAATGCGCATGTACAGATCCAGTGATGCGGATTCCATGCGTTCCAATGCAAGTCAATGGCGGCGAAAACGCAGCACTTAAGCAAAATAATTGGTAGTGCTGCATTTTTTTCCGCAGTGGAAATTTCCGCAGCATGTGCACAGCACATGCGGATTATCATTGGGGAACATGGCAAACCTTCTACCAAGCGTTTATTAAGCATTTCTGCAGTGGAATTGCCGCTGCGGAAACACTTAAAAAACGCATCGTGGGCACACAGCCTCAGAGTGCTCTGGATCTCAGACTTGGCCGAAGATTCACCTTTCAACAAGACAATGACCCTAAGCACACAGCTAAAATAACAAAGGAGTGGCTTCAGAGCATCTCCTACTGTCTCCTTCCCCATTTCTGTAGAATATAAGCCCGCAAGGGCAGGGTCCTCTTTCCTCTGTACCAGTCTATCATTGTTAGTTTGTTTACTTAAGTGATATCTGTATTTGGTATGTAACCCCTTCTTATGCACAGCGCCATGGAATTAATGGTGCTATATAAATTATTAATAATAATAATAATAATAATTCTTGACTGGCCCAGCCAGAGTCCTGACCTAAACCCAATTGAGCATCTCTGGAGAGACCTGAAAATGACTGTTCACCAACGTTCACCATCCAACCTGACGGAACTGGAGCGGATCTGCAAGGAAGAATGGAAGAGGATCCCCAAATCCAGGTGTGAAAAACTTGTTGCATCATTCCCAAGAAGACTCATGGCTGTACTAGCTCAAAATGGTGCTTCTACTCAAAACTGAGCAAAGGGTCTGAATACTTATGACCATGTGATATTTCAGTTTTTCTTTTTTAATAAATTAGCAAAAATTACTAAATTTCTGTTTTTTTCAGTCCAGATGGGGTGCAGAGTGTACTTTAATGAGAAAAAAAATGAACTTTTTAGAATTTACCAAATGGCTGTAATGAAACAAAGAGTGAAAAATGTAAAGGGGTCTGAATACTTTCCATACCCACTGTATGCAAGTATATGGGGAAGGGGGAGCAATAACTGTCGCCCCAGAGAAATTAAAGGGAACATGTCAATATGCCTATATGGCTGTATAGGCACTTGTCTGCCAATAAAAAGTATGCCTTTGTAACACCCCTTTAGGGCTACCGCGGTACACTGGGTGTTATGGGGGGGGTCTCACCTCTCTAGGGCGCAGTGCCTCCACCCAAATCTTGATTGGAGCTCTCTCTCTGGGACTACAGAAGGACGGTTATCTTCTGCCAGGGGCTGATTCGGGAAGCCCCTGCCACAGCTCAGTACACACACAGGGAACAGGAGTAAAACCGTTTAACAGGTTTATTACTATGCAGCAGAATTGAGGTGGGTGTAAAGGAATAACATACAATACAAGTAACAGTGCTCTATAAAAGTCATATACACATCACAATCTACTTCTACTCCGACCCTGCAAATATAACGCAGCAGGTTTTCCCTTTTTGTATTAACTCAGTCCAAACGTTGGGGCCCAGTTGCCGCGGATGTTGGCGCGCAAATTAGAACCGTTGGTGCACTTAGATGAATATTAATGTCAATAGTCTGGGTTGTAGTGTACTCACTGTAAATAGCGCTGGTAGAACCACAAGTCTCAGAAGGGCACTCACTGTGTGTCTCAAACAGTCGGATGGGTCTCTGGACACCAGCTGGGGACAGCAGGATTCAGGCCTTGATACAGTGGGAGTGCCGGCATAACTCTCCGAGTCCTTGATGTAACTTGCTTCAGAGGGTGACAGGACCGCGCTCTCTCCAGCAGCGCGGGTATCTCAGAGGGGGTCGCCACACTCGGCAGTGTAGAGGAATGCAGATCCACACCGCTCCGTCTTTCACAGCAAGCTGCCACGCTCCTTCTCCTCTGAACTTTCACTTTTACTTCCTGCCCAGCTCCCTCCCCCTCCAATCCACTCTCTCTCCTTCTATCCTTCCAGGCTGTGTCATCTGACTGAAACAAGGATCCCTGGGAATTGTAGTCCACTGCAGCTCAGGGGAAAAACGGTTAATGTCTGTAGGTCCCTGTTTAACAGCAGCTGCAAAGCTCTCCTTAGTGGCTGTAAGTTCCAGTATACCGGTAGCTGCCCTGACAGTTCCATGTGCAGGTGTTACACCTTTTTTGTGCCAGTCATGACAAATATAGTATAGAAGTCCTATGCAAATCAGACTAGATGTGCACTGGGGCTGAGTCAGTGCACTTAATGAGGTTGTCTGTCCTTAGAGTACAAGTCTGCAGTCACTCTTGCTGTGAGGATTCTCTGGTGCTGGGAGCGGGCATTGTTGCTCACAATCTAGAGTCCCTATCAGTATGATTTTGGAGTGTGGGAGGAAATCGGAGAACGCGAAGGAAACCCACGCGGAAAAACATACAAACTCCTTGCAGATGTTGTCCTTGGTGGGATTTGAACCCAGAACGCCAGAGCTGCAAGGCTGCAGTGCTAACCACTGAGCCACCGTGCTGCCCTACATGTGACAGCAAGTATGGAATTTGCATTCTTCCTGGTACATTACGACTAGACGTGTCTGGCCTCCCTCACTGTTCTGGCATTGAGTGAGGCTGCCCATGTCTAGTCTGCCCATGTCTACTCACCCACCGCTCCCAGTGCCGGCACCAGAGAATCGGATATAGAATAACTGCAGACTTGTACCCTAAGGCCGGATAACCCCTATAAATTGCTTTTTTCAAATGCATTGTCACACCCCCAGTGCACATCCAGCCTGATTTGCATAAGACTTATTACTAAATTTCTCATGACTCTACAAAAAATATATAATTTATAATGAGAATGGCATGGTAGGCCAATAGCATATTCAAAAATTGGCACGACTGGCACCCATGGGTGTCATGAAGCGCCGAACAATACCAACACCTAATAATCATTAACACACTCAGAGGAGATGGAATTCAACTGGTATGAAATGCACATTTTTTATTTATTTGTTATTTTCCAATAACAATTAGACTAAAAAAAAAAAAGGGTAACAAGACAGATAGATAAATCGGTGTCAGCTAAGACATGCCCTAACCTGACCAATCAAAAATGTAAATAGCAAAGTGCAATGCAGGTAAGGTAAATACTAAGAAGTCCCAATAAAAGCCTATAACTGAGGCAATCAATGCACCATAAGAGGTAAGTGGCTTAAAAAAATAAGGCATAAAAAGGGGTAAACCTTACCAGGGAAGATGTGGGCAAGTGTCATCTGAGAATGGCGGACAGGAAGCGACCCCAACGCACGTTTCGCAAAGTTTGTAACTGCTTTTTCAAGGGGCGTTCTTTATTAGTAACGTATCATTTATTTGATTATATAGCACCTCATTGTACATCTTTATCTATGAAATTCAGTGACATCAATATTTTAATAGCAGCTGCAACAATGTGTGAAGAGTTTTACTGTGGCAATTTTTTTTTTTATCATATATAGTATTTTCTTGTCTTGTAATGTCTGTACCAAGAGGCAAATATTCATGCCCAATATAACAATTAGTGCCTATAAGATAAATATCAAACTCCAAATTCAGGAACAGGTTGGTTACATGTAGACATGTCTGCTAATGGGTATGGTAAACTAGCAGAGCCAGAATCGCGGGAACTGACAGTCCCTTGGGAATGTCTCCATTACTAATATCCACATAACAATGATACTGTATCACCTCCAGATTACATAACGGCTGCATGTAATGGTACATTGCTGAATATTTTCCTGATAAATAAAATCCAAAAGTATAAGAAATTACAAAAGGTTGTAATAAAAAACACTGAATACACAGAAAGTATTGGAGCGTTTCCCTGTTTCACCAAATGAAATTGTATACGGTGATAGTTTTATTCCTGGCAGCGCGGATTTCCTGCCTCAGCTGGTGCTACTTTGTGAGAGGGTATCTCAGGTCATTGCGTTCTGTACAGGGTGTCTCGCTGTCACTGCTCGAAGAACAACGTACATCTCTGACACACGTAAATAAGTCAAATCATTTTCTGTTCTGCAGCACAAAAGAATGTTCAGATGATCAAATCTCTATTGGCAGAGCGTACCAGCCGCTCTCGCTCCGCACGCAGTGTACTGGACGCCTCGGGGAGAAAGGCTGCACTGTGGTGTAATAAATGCTGTTTTCAGAATCAAGGGTTTTTTCATTTATTTATGTACTTGTGTAGAGTAGTAGTGAAATCCCTGCAGCGAAATATATAGCAATATTTATAAATATATTATATTACTTTCAATGACCTATGATCGGTTTACACATATATCTGCATTACCAGGTTTTTTTTCACTCATAGGCAATGGTCACATGAGCATAGATTTCTCATCGGATCAATTATGTTAATCATACTTGGATCAAACTCTGATCCCAGTGTCAGCTTCGTGTGATCCGATTCTCTCGGATGTGAGAATCAGAGCACACTGTAAGGACAAGATGGAGAACAAAATTTCTCCATCTTCTCCATTCTGTAAGCCAGCAGAAATCGGACTGCATTCGGATGTCATCTGAGTGCAGACCAATGATTTCCCCGCATCCATAGACTTGAACGGGTGCGCGCCATCCGATTTGTGCTGCAAATCACAGCATGTTGTGATTTTTTTTTCTCATGCCGAATCGGTATGAGAAAAAAAACGCTGATCAGCCCCATAGAATAACATTGGTCTGAATGTTATATGATGTAACATCAAATAGCATTAGTCTCCTGTGAGTGAGCTCTTAGCAATATATATTTATCAGGGGCGTCACTACAATAGGTGCAGGGGTTGCAATCGCACCCAGGCCCTGGAGCCTAGAGGGCCCAAGAAGTTTCTTTGGCCCATATGAAAAAAACAATTCTATTAAAGATTTGCAATAATTGGGGGCCCCACTGGAGCTTTTGAATTGGGTCCCATGAGCTTCAAGTTACGCCACTGATATTTATGGTAATAAAAGATGCTGTACCCACATGATGCCCTGGGGTTGCAGCTTGTACTGACTGTGACACTCTGCAACAATTATAAGGACGGGAGTTTAACCATCTGTGATGCAACTATTAACAGCAATCTTGGCACTGACAGGAATTCCCTTTGCTTCCTTACGGGGTAACCTTGGGACATCACGGCTGTCCTGAGATAATACCAATGAGGCCATATATGAGACATGCCCTTTCCTCTGCATTTTATGTTTGCAACTAGTAAAGCTTTGCAAATCAATTTTGCAGTGTATTATAATGAGGAAATTAAATTGCAAATTCGAAGTTCCTTGTGGGACAAAAATAAAGTTAGGGCTCGTGCACAAAGCAGTAAAAATCAGATGAGTGCTATCCGTCGTTTTGATGGTAGCACTCCTCCCCATGTTATTCAATGAGGCCGTACACATGTCTGATTTTTGTCTGAGGAAAACAATCACAGCATGAACAATTTGTCTCTGATATTCAGATTGCACTCGGGCATTCAAGTCTATGGCTCCACTGAAAAAAATACTGATTTTCACAGACAGACTGAATGGAGAAGGTGGAGAAACTTTTTTTTTTCTCCACATCAAAGAAAATGAAATCCCACTCTGATCTCACTTTGATCCCACTTTGGTCACCCTCTCATCCCACTCTGATCTCATTCTGATCCCACTCTGATCACCCTCTCATCCCACTCTGATCTCACTCTGATCCCACTCTGATCTCACTCTGATCCCATTCTGATCCCACTTTGATCCCACTCTGATCAGAATCTGATCAGAGTGTGATTAGCATAATCTGACCAGTTTTCTCAGATGAAAGAAAAATGGTCCTGTAACTCTAGCCTTCATTAAATAATTACTAAGAAAAAAAGTACACTGAATAAATGTGATTATTTTCTTATATATGCCAAATGTGTCCAAAAATTTGCATGGTCCAAAATAATCCTTTTAGCATATACGTCTAGGCAAAATACATTAGCAGATTTTTTAAACCTTATTTAAAAGCATAATCTACGCTGTATGGTACCATATATACAGTTACATGTGATGGAGACTATACATCTGCGGTGTATATACTTTGCCATAATACTGATGGACGGTCACCACAAATATAGTCTGAAGGGCCTGCTCTTTCCCCCCAGAAAGAAGACCCAGGCGGGGAGAAGTCTGAGGGGTCTTGCCCCCCATGACTGGTCCACTTAATCACCTACAGCAGATCCCAACTCTAAGTCCAAGTTTGTTTTCTCTGAACGCTGCAGTGCTTCTGCGGAAAGCTTGGATATATGTAATAATGGAGCTTGTTTCTGATCCATGGGCAGCATAAATCGCCTTACAGGTTCCTTTTAAATACTTTTTTCTCTATAAACCGGAATGTCACTTCCGTGGGCTCCTGTATTCTATGTGGCTCCAGTTACTTACAACTAAACTCCAGAAAGTGTTAAAAGGGCTGACAATTCCACTTCATGTTCAGGTATTTGAGTTGTCAGTAATAATCCCCATTTTACGGGATTGATCCATTCCACCGACATCCTTGTTACAGTGAATACTTCACTATGTCAAATATGCTTAAATCTACAGACACGCAGACTGGTGGCAGCTGGGATCCTAGAATATGAATTTGCACCTTTTCCATACTGGGAGTAGTGTGAACAATAAAGCATTGATGTTTTTTTTTATTCATGAAGTGTAATGTAATCTGATGTGTCTCCAGCTTTCCTTCCTGAGGAAGAGGCTGGGTGTGACATGTAGGTGGTAAGTGGAACACTAGAGTTGATTAGGTCACATTAGCATTTAATGATCTCTCTTGGCTCCTGCACAATTGATTATATTGTTCTCTTTCTGATGCTAAGGAAAGCTTCAAACCTGAAACAGGAGGATTCTACCTTACCCAATTACTTTCACACATCGTATTATTTTAGTTGATGGGAAAAGTGTTTTTTTAGATGTTTTAATAGATGGGAAAAAGAATAAGAAAAAGCCATAAACAGTTAAGGCACATTAAAATGTAACGATCGCGGCAGCTAAACAACCGCCGATCAGCTTTCTGTAATGTCAGTCGATTGGCAGCTGTTTAAACAGGACGACCACACTTCTGTATGCACAGGATGATCATTAATGAGATTATTCTGCCTGCAGTTCTCGGCAGCACATCTGTTTACACAGGATGATGTGCTGCCAAGATTGATGATCTTGCTTGGCCACTTAAAATGGACCTTTCATCATGTCAAAAGAAGGCAGTTATTGCTCTTACTTTATTCCCTCTTTATTCCCTGAGAGTTGTTTAGTTTTTGTTTTTTTAAAACCAGAGTTTATGGTTCCAGAGATAGGATTCTTTTTGTGTATTGCGCCCAATATGCTAATTTAAAAAATATTAAAATAGTGGGCACCACCAAAATACAACATGGATCTAACCCAGTGTTTCCCAAACCCCATCCTCAAGCACCCTCCCCCCAGGTCATGTTTTCAGGATCTCCTTAGTATTACACAGGTGATTGAAGTATCATCAAGGCATCAGGAATTCTCTCACCTGTGTAATACTAAGGAGATCCTGAAAACATGACCTGTGGGGGTCTGTGAGGATGGGGTTTGGGAAACACTGATCTAACCTAATGCATACTGAAAAAGCATCAGACAAGACAAGAAAAAAGAAGTATGCATATGCAGGGATCACCAAGATGAAAACAAATCATTTTATTAAACATGCAACAAACCAAACATTAAAAACATTTAAAAAGCCCTAAGGCTACAGAATACAACCCAAAACAACCGGATGGGGCTGAGATGGAACCTCCTTTTGACACAAATATGTACAATAATAATATATAAATATATAGGAGTAGTGTACTAAGCTGATAATATGCCAACAATGATGCAAAGCAGTGGCCAGTATAATGCCCTAGTCTAGATGGAATAATAAAAATAAATAAATAGGCCAATATCTCTGGAACCATACTTTATAAACAGATAACAGAAACTTTGAAGCAGCGGGAATAAAATAAGAACAAAAACTGGCCACTTTTGACCTGAGACAGGTCTTCTTTAAAAACCATCTCTAATGACATACGAGCATTTTGTTTGGTCGTTATCAGATTGCTGGCCTGTTTAGACAGTCCAATAATCGGGCAATCCTAAGAACACTTGTTCCTGATTATCAGCCTGTCTAAAAGGGATTTAAGGGATAATGTACATGGTGTACATATACATGCTGTGGAGGCCAAGTATGTGTACACAAATACATCTAGAGAAGAATATGTCTGTATACATAGAGTCTGATTTAGTTTTTGAATTCATATGGAATACAATAGAAAAAGTTATATGCTTCATTCTTTTTATAAAAAAAATTGACACTCTTGAGCATGGGCTATCGCTGGTATTGCAGCTCAACCTTACGGTTTTCCAGCAAAAGCCATGGTCCATAAACAGCTTACAACATAGCACAGGGATCTCATTGATGAAAGGTATCAGTCAAGAAAAGGGAACAACCCTATAGTTACCTCTATAAACTGCTAACATGGCAGTTTTGATGAAATAACGGCAAATTGGAATATGTCATTTTTATCTCTTTGTATTCCCTGTGATTTACCTGCAGCCAGTCAGCAAAGGGTCTGTGGCGCCCCTGCGGGTTCAGAGTTACTGCATCTCACCCAGAGGTGTCGTATCTCACTCTGAGGTAAGGAAGGAGTACTGCCTGGGACCCTAACACCAGCATCCAACACTACACTACTGCAGGCCGGCAGGAGGGGCAAGATGCGTCGCTCTCCTGCTGAGCCCTGTCCTTGGCTGGAGTGGGGGGAACCAAAATAGGGGGAACCATGTAGTGGGTGTGGGTGGAGGAAGTAGTTCAGGGGAGCTCAGTAAGAAGCGATATTAAAGAGAGGGTGGAACATTCTAGAGGGAGTCAGAATGAGTCTGAGGAGATTGAGTCAGATGAAGAGTTGGGAGCAGGAGCTCTGCAGGAGCTCTGCTCAGGTAAGCACGGGCCTGAGTGAGGAGGCCCAGGAGAAGGAGGGGAGGAAGGAACGGGAGCAGAGAGAAGGCTCCAGGAGTGAAGAAAGGATCCCAGGGGTATGGGTAGTGCTGGAGGCCACCCGTAAGACCGAATCTACCAGGCGGTGGAGGGATCAGGTCGCAGAGGGGACCGGCCCCTAACTAGTGAGAATTGCAGTGTTCAACTAGGTAACCGGAGGGTGCAGCATTTCAGGTGCTGCAGCCAAAAGCCACATCTATCTCACCGAAAAGGTGGCCATAGAGGACCCAGGGGACAGAGAAGACGTCGCCCGACAAGGTCCTCGGTCACTGAATTGGGACACTGGGTGTGAGGTGCAGGGAGACGGCCAGAAGGAACACACAGAAGGGGGTCCCGTTATGTACTCCGGAGGTACCTGAGGGTTGGCTGAACCGCTCCCTGAGTAAGCACAGGACGATGTGGAAGTTATGATCTGCAGTTGTAACCAGGAGCAAAGTGAGAACTGGGAGTAAATCCGGAAGACTGCACCCCACTGTCTCTGTGAATTATTACTGCTGCGCCATCACCCCCTGCACTACACTGCACCACAACCGATACCTCAATATCTACAACATCTATACTGCCCTGGAGCTAAGCTCAGCCTGTGGAGAGCTGAACCAACTCTGCTGCATCAACAATAGCTCCAGAGGACCTGCTCCGCAGCGGCGGCTCCCTTTTGCCACATACCACAGGTGGCGTCACAAACTTTATATAAAAACTATAAATCCCCTGTAAATATCCCTTTTTATTGACCGCCCTGGGTCACCGCCACTGTGACATCTCCTCTAGCAACGACCGGCCCGGCACCGGGTACCCCACGGCCCAGGGGGCGCGTCAGGTCCATGCACTCAAGCATGAGGAATTCTCTGCAGGGAGTCCCAGGTATGTATTAGCATGCAGTGCACAGATCCTTTGCAGACTGACTGCAGGGGATTGACAGGAAGTTTAAGAGCTTATTTAGAGAATGTTTATGAGCTAGTTTTAAAGTTAATTTAATAGTGTGTGTATGCAATGACTATTGTTCTTTCAACAAACTTTGCATAAATTATTAGTACACGCTATATATTCACTCATTGACTTCTAGAAACCACAGCATGGACAGATTTGTTAATGATATGGAGATGATAAAAAATTAAAACAAGTTTTCAAAACATCTCTATTTATTTAGTATGGAGTCTGAGTGTCACGTGCAGAAACAACATGCACTTACACACCTTGGCTGCTATCAATGGTTCTCTGAGAAATGTTCTGCCATGCTGAATGCAGCTGGGTAAATCATCAAGATCCATTGCTGGCAGCTCCCATTGGAATTGCTGACTAATGATGCCCCAGATGTACTCGATGGGAGATAAGACGCTGCAGGCAAAATTAGCACATTTGGGCCACAGTGGCTACTCACAGTAGCACAAGCAACATGTGGCCAGGCATTGCCATGTTGAAAAATGGCCACTCAAAGATTTTGGAAAAATGGCCAAACCACTGGTTCCACATCCAAATTAATATAACGTCAACCTGTTAGTGTACCTGGAATGAAGACTAGAGGGGTCTGACTACTGTACACTATGCCACCCCATACCATAATCCTAGGAGTAGTACTGGTGTGATGTTCCCTTGTGAAAGCATCTTTATGGCATTGCCCATGCGGTCTCCAGACCACTTTCCATAAATCACTGCATCCAAGAGAAAAGTGTGGTACTCATCACTGAAGAGAATAGACCTCCAGTCCAGCCGTCTTACTCTACATCAGAATAGCCTTTGAGAGAGGTGGCATGAGGTCAATGGAACACCTAGAGCTGGAAGTCTGGCTTGTAGCCCGATGTCATGCAAATGACTTTTGATGGTTTTGACTCGCCCCCTGTGCCGTGGGGCACCCCGAACCGGGCTTCGGTGCAATGTTGGGGGTATTAGTGGCAACCCGATCCCGTGGCTCAGGGTGGTCAGACCAAATGCTGTGGCAGTCTATTTGTAGGGTTTTGAATGTCCGACTACGCCACTCGTGGATTGCGGTCAGGGATGACCGCCGCTGCAAGGCAGACCGCTGAGGCTGATGTTGGTATGCAGCACAGGGATAGGATAACTCCCCATGGAAAGAGTGTAGCCTCAGGGCAGTGTAATAGGATGCTGGGGGTGATGGTGCAAGCGGCAATAATAAGGGTTCAGAGTCTGCTTCAAACAGTCCAGGGTCTTTATTGTAGTTAGTACTAATGACCCAACCGGAGTACAGGGTAGGAATGGGCCTGGGTGTCTGAGAGCATTCGGGCGAGCCCCACTGGTCAGGGTGAGTGGGTAGGCCTACCGCTCTCTCTCTGCCCTTGCTGACTATCCCCCTTTTCGTGGTGTGATAGCCCACGTCCCTGAGCTGGCCGTGTACTACGCCCGTATGCCTTGCGACTCGGGCCTTAGGTACCTGTTGCTTCTCCGTGCTGTACCGGTCCCTCTGTGTGGCGGAGCCTCCAGGCTTCTCAGGCCAAGGGACCTGAAATCCCTCGCAGGTCGGTTATCTGCTGCCGGGCTTGCAACCCTGACAGCCTTGGACCCCAGTGTTCGGATGTGTAGTTCTCTCTCAGCCAGGACCGACTCTCGTCGCCTCTGTCCCTGGCTTGCTGTTCCTCCTCTGCCTCCCGGACTCCTCAGCAGCTGCTGACCTGTCCCTTTCTTCTGGGAACCCTTCTGGATGCTTCAGAAGTGGGTCCTGGTCTCTCTAACCCTGCCCTCAGTTCCAGCTTTTATAGGGGCAGCCTGCTCCCCCCTACTGGCCTGGGACAGGAGGTGCTGATGCTAATGGTCCCTGACCAGGGAACCTCCCTCCTGCTCTCAGACACAGCCTTTAATATTTGTGGCATCCAGGCCTGGGGTGACACATTCCCCCCTAGTAAAATTTAGTACTCCGGGACTAAACAAGAAACACAAATACAGGGTAAAAATGCATGACCATAAACACAACAGGGACGGAAATAACAAACAACACCACATATTGAGTTCTTTAGGTCACAGTGTGGTCTGTGACCGGGTGTCCATATCACCAACAAAAGAAGAGGGTCACAGTATGATCCGTGCCCGGGTATCCATTTCACGCAATAAGGCGAAGTTTTTGAGCGATGTGGGGACCTGTCCCTATAAACCCCAAGTTCCTGGCCTTGGGCGTAGCGGCAAGGCTGAGCTACCTACTTTGGACCACAAAGAGGCCACGCCGGACAGGTTTTGCTTCTGTGGCCAACTTCGAAAGAGGGCACCAAGTGCAACTATTTACATCGTAGTTCCGGTTATTCACTGCCCATAACCTGTTAGTCCATTGCATCTAGGAAAACTGGAGAAACATTATTAATAACCAGGGTACAAACATAACACATTAAATATATACATTATACATTTAGATCTTCCAGCGAGCTGGTATTTGACCCCTAGTGCTCCGGGTTGACCTCCGTAGCCCACTGTCTGGTGGTGGTCTAACCTGGGTTCCCCACTAGTATTAAGGGTACAGTTACTAGCTGGGTTTACAGGCAGGGCAGGCAGCTGTCTGCGGGCTCTTTGGCTTACCGCAGGCATGGCAGGCTCACTGTCAGCAGAGGGTTGACTCTCCTGGGCTGCTGGCAAGGGTTCTTCTGCCTCTGGGGCTGCATGTTCTTCTTGTTCTTCCTGCTCTCCTGTAGGCTCTTGCTGGGTAGGCTGAAGGAAGTGTAGGACGGGTACCACTATGGCATCGTTTATTCGAGTCCAGGTGCGGGGGAACTCTCCGAGAACTGTGCGGATCATTTCTTCCTTTTCCTCTGCAGGTTCAAGGTCATCTTGATCTTCACTTGGACTCTGTAGTTGCTCGGGGCACCGTTTTAGGTGGTCTCTGGAGACGGTGCTAGTGGTTTCTCCTCCATCCTTGGTAATCACACATACCTTCGGGTTGTTGTGGTCGGACTGGAGTACTGTGTACGGGTCTCTCTCCCACTGGTCGTCCAGCTTGTGAAGCCTTCTCTTCCGCTTCAGGACCTGCTCACCAGGTTCCAGGGGGCCAGCAGGGGCGTGTTGATTGAAGAGCCTCTCTTGCTTTTCTCTCGCTTGAGCCAGACTCCTCTCCACACTCTCCTGTACCTTCTTGTACTGTAGCCGCCGTTCCGTATCCCAGTCCGCGTCTGGGGAGGTGTCCTCGGGTGTCAGGACTCCCATCTCCAGGTCTATAGGCAGCTTACCTGGTCTTGCTCGCATCAGGTAAGCCGGGGTGCAATTTGTAGCATTCATCGGGATATGGTTGTACAAGTCAATCAGGTCTGGCAGCTTCTCCGGCCACAGGCTGCATGCATTCTTACAGGGGCAACGTTTTGAGGAGATCAATGACGATATTGTTCATTTTCTCACACAGCCCGTTGGTTTGCGGGTGGTACGGCGTTGTCCAGATCTTCTTACAGCCGTAGAGGTTGCAGAACTCCTGGAAGACTTCCGCCTCAAACGCTGGACCTTGATCTGTCAAGACCTGTTCCGGATACCCGTGAGGACGGCAGAAGTGTTGCTGGAAGGCTCTGGCCGCTGTTTGGGCTGTCACGTCTTTAACAGGAACCACCACCAGGAACCGGGAGTAATGGTCCACAATCGTGAGGGCATAGACGTAGCCGGACCGGCTTGGAGCCAACTTCACATGGTCCAGAGCTACTAGCTCAAGAGACTGCCTGGTGACGATGGGCCTCAAGGGTGTCTTCTGGCTGGTACGGTCCTTCCTTCTGAGGTGGCATGGGCCGCAGTCCCTGCTCCACTTCTCTATGGCCCCTCTCATACCGATCCAGTAGAACCGCTCTCTCAGTAGGAACTCCAGTTTCTTCCACCCGAAGTGTCCCACTCTGTCATGGTAGGCCTCCAGGACCATCGTTGCATCTCGCCTTCGGACCACTATCTGCCAGGTCAGCTCGTGCGTCCGGTGGCTGACAAGCCTTCTGCACAGCTTACCCTCGTAGAGGAATAGCCTGCTTTTCTCCTTCCATATCTGCTTGGCTTCCTCTGGAGCATCCGGGCCAGGGCTAGCGTCTGCCTGGGTTAACAGGTCTTTCACCAGGCGTATTGCAGGGTCACTATCTTGCGTTTCAGCCCAGCTGTGGTGGGGTAAGGGGTTAAACATGACAGTGATTAGGTCTTTGTCTCTTACCCGGTGAGAATACTGAGTGGCCCCATACCGGTGGAACGCAGGGAGCTCTACTTCCTCCAGCTCTTCCGGGTCTTCTTCTCCTTCAGGTAGGTGGGGCATTCTTGATAGGGCGTCTGCGTTGGCGTTGGTCCTGCCTGCCCGGTACTTGATTGTGAAGTCATAATTGGATAGCCGGGCCATCCACCGCTGTTCTAGGGCACCTAGTCTTGCATTGTCCAGGTGTGTCAATGGGTTGTTGTCCGTGTACACGGTGAACTTTGCGGAGGCCAGGTAATGCTTAAACCGTTCTGTGACGGCCCACACCACTGCCAAGAATTCTAGCTTGAAGGAGCTGTAATTCTCCGGGTTTCTCTCGGTGGGCCTCAGCTTCCGGCTGGCGTACGCGATCACCCTTTCTCTGCCCTGTTGGTTTTGTGACAGCACGGCTCCCAGCCCCACGTTACTGGCGTCTGTGTGGAGGATAAAAGGCTGGCCATAATCAGGGTAGGCCAGGATCTCATCCCCCGTGAGGGCCTTCTTCAACTGGCGGAAGGACTCCTCTTCCGGCTTGTCCCACTTGAAGGGTGGCTTGTGACTTCTGGATTTTGACTGGCCTATCAGGAGGTCCTGCATTGGAGCTGCCATCTTTGTGAACTCGGGGATGAACCTTCGGTAGTAGCCTACCAACCCGAGGAACTGCCTCACCTCTTTGATGTTAGAGGGGCTTGGCCAGCTCTTGATGGCTGTAACTTTGTCAGGGTCGGGGGCCTCTGCACTCACCACGTGTCCTAGGTACTGGACCTTCGGTTTCAACAGGTGATACTTTGAGGGTTTCACCTTCAGGCCATAGCCTGCCAGGGCTTCGAACACCTCGGCCAGGTGCTTTAGATGGTCCTCGTAAGTCTTCGAATAGACAATCACGTCGTCCAGGTAAAGTAGGACCGTCTCGAAGTTTCGGTCCCCTAGACAGCATTCCATCAGCCTCTGGAAGGTCCCTGGTGCGTTGCAGAGCCCGAAGGGCATACAGTTGAATTCGCTCAATCCCATCGGGGTGGTGAAGGCGGTCTTCTCCTTGTCAGCCTCTGCCACAGGAACCTGCCAGTACCCGCTAGTAAGGTCCAAAGTAGAGAAGAAGTTAGCTGATTTTAGGGCTGCTAAAGACTCCTCTATCCTAGGTAACGGGTACGCGTCTTTATGGGTGATACGATTGATTTGTCTATAGTCCACGCAGATTCTCATGGTACCGTCTTTCTTTTTTACCAGAACCAAGGGGGCTGCCCAGGGGCTACAGCTGTCTCTAATGACCCCGGCTTCTTTCATTTCTCTCAGCATGCCCTTTGCGTTCTGATAATGTGCAGGGGGTACATGTCTGTGTCTCTCTTTTATTGGTGGGTGGCTCCCCGTGGGGATGTGGTGTTCTACCCCTTTCACCCTGCCGAAGTCTAGCGGGTGCTTACTAAAGATTCTCTCGTACTCCTGAACCACCCGGTAGACTCCTTGTTTTTGGTGCGAGGGAGTGGAGTCAGCACCCACGTGGAGTTTCTGGCACCAGTCCTCCTTGTGTTTCTGGGAGCCATTATCCTCCACCGGTGGACAATTTGGCTAGTGTAGCTTACCGGGGCAAGTGTACTTCCCTTTCCCCAATGTTTAAGATCCAGACGGGCACCCTTCCATGGCGGACAACAACCACCCACCGGGCTGTCAAAATGGTGGGCCTGCTGTCTGAGTACACGGGTTCTACCATGGCTTGGTAGTCTCTCCCTCTTAACCCAATTGCAGTCCGACACCAGATCATCATTTCGCTTTTGGGAGGCATGGCAATGGGGAACGGGTCGCTCATCCTCACGCTACCGATCTCACCACCAGACAGTTGTACCTGTTGCCGTCTCCTCAGGGCTCTTATCTCTTTCTGGAGGACCCTCTGTGGGCTGGAGCTCGCATTCATCGCCACCTGCTGCAAAATCACAATTACTTCTGAAAGACAGTTTTCAATCACATTAGTACCCAAGGTTATTTTGGGGTGACTTTCACGACGGTCAATGTCCACAATGATCACTCCCTGTGCCGGCAGTTCAACCTTACCAATCTTGATGGTCATCTCTCTGAACCCCACCTGCGGCACGGGTTGGCCATTGCTGGCGATGATGTTTAAGTCATCATCTGGATAGCGGGTTATGTCAGCGTCACTCCAGTACCTCTTGAAAAGTACGTAGGGGATGGTAGTCACTTGAGACCCGGTGTCCAGCAGTGCACTCATGGGGATATAGTCTAGCACTACGGGTAAGACCGGGCGTCCCCCCACATACTTATCACGCCAATTAGACGGGCCTGATGACCTTATGCCTGGGGGTTGGCCCTCTGCCCCAGGTCGGACCCATTTAAAGTACAGTACCTTGCTATGTGTCCTGGCTGACTGCAACGGCGGCAAATCGGCTGTCCATCCTCAGTGTAACGGTCGGCGGGCCTCCCTCTGAACGACGGGATCCTCCTCTGTCGACGCCATGGGACATCCTCCGGACTGGAAGAAAGCTTGATTGGTCTTGACGGTTCCACCTGCAACGACTGTATGGTCCTGGTCCTGGTCAATGCAGCCACACTCTTTGTTAGCTCTTGGACCTGATGGTGCAGGTTTGCAGGCTGGGATGGATTTAGGGCCTGTGCATCAGCCCCCACAAGGTCTGTGGGGTAGGGCGCTGCCTCCTGGTGGTAAGTAATGTCAGGGCACCGGGGAACTACAGCGCCACTTGGTGCGGGTTCTCGGAGCACCCGGATGGCCCTATCCTTGAACTGCGCAAAAGTCAGATCGGGGTTCTGTAGGGCCATGAGGTGCAGCTGGGTTCAGTGGGCGCTGGACAGCAGACCTTCTATGAACTGGTCAGTCAACAGTTTATCGGTGTCCTGCACGCTGCCAGGGTCAGCTTGTTTAATTGCTCCCAGAGCTTCTTGCAGGTTCAAGGCATAGTCTCTGATACTATCTTGGGCTCGCTGCTTACAGCCATAGAACCGCATTTTGATTTCGGCTGAGGTACGGGTATCAAAGGTACTCCGCAGCCGGGTCAGAATGTCCTTTACAGTCCTTTTCTCTTCATCTGACCATGATTTCACTTCCCGCTGGGCTGCACAGGTTAGCTGCCCCGTCAGAATGCTCACTTTCTGTTCTTCTGTTAGGGGATAAACTTTAAATAAACTGTGCAGTCTTTCCTTAAAGTCAGTTAACGTATGGGATTCCCCTGAGTATTGGGGCAGCCAGGCTGCTCCAGGGATGTAGGGCATGGAGAACGGCATCACCGCTGCTGCAGCCACGCTGATGGTAGAAGGTCCCTCCGTGTCCGTCATCTTCCTCCCCCCTAGTTAACCGTGGCCTACCTTCCGACGATCCTCTTCTGTAGGCCGCGGCTCCGCTGGTGCTGCTCCGGGCGAGGACTTTGCGTCGCGTCCTGGTGACGTCAGCGTCGCTTTCTCTCCTTCCAGGACCTTGCGCAGCGTCGGTGCGTAGGGTGGGGCTTCAGGTCTCGTGCGGTTTGGACGTCCACGTCCCTCTTCTTCCAGCACGGCCTCCCGAAGATGGCGCCCGATGGCGGGAACACGGCTGAGGATGGCGGGAAACGGCTGAAGATGGCGGGAAACGGCTCCGGATGGCGGGAAACCTCTTTTTAAGGTACGTATACAGTCTTTTTCAGGCACGCAATACCCGTTTGAGGTGGGTTGGTCACAATCCTGCTGACTACGCCAAAGCTGACTTGCCCCCTGCGCCGTGGGGCACCCGGAACCGGGCTTCGGTGCCATGTTGGGGGTAGTAGTGGCAACCCGATCCCGTGGCTCAGGGTGGTCAGACCAAATGCTGTGGCAGTCTATTTGTAGGGTTTTGAATGTCCGACTACGCCACCCGTGGATTGCGGTCAGGGATGACCGCCGCAGCAAGGCAGACCGCTGAGGCTGATGTTGGTATGCAGCACAGGGATAGGATAACTCCCCACGGGAAGAGTGTAGCCTCAGGGCAGTGTAATAGGATGCTGGGGGTGATGGTGCAGGCCGCAATAATAAGGGTTCAGAGTCTGCTTCAAACAGTCCAGGGTCTTTATTGTAGTTAGTACTAATGACCCAACAGGTGTACAGGGTAGGAATGGGCCTGGGTGTCTGAGAGCATTCGGGCGAGCCCCGCTGGTCAGGGTGAGTGGGTAGGCCTACCGTTCTCTCTCTGCCCTTGCTGACTATCCCCCTTTTCCCCCTGAGCTGGCCGTGTACTACGCCCGTATGGCTTGCGACTCGGGCCTTAGGTACCTGTTGCTTCTCCGTGCTGTACCGGTCCCTCTGTGTGGCGGAGCCTCCAGGCTTCTCAGGTCAAGGGACCTGAAATCCCTCGCAGGTCGGTTATCTGCTGCCGGGCTTGCAACCCTGACAGCCTTGGACCCCAGTGTCCGGTTGTGTAGTTCTCTCTCAGCCAGGACAGGCTCTCGTCGCCTCTGTCCCTGGCTTGCTGTTCCTCCTCTGTCTCCCGGACTTCTCAGCTGCTGCTGACCTGTCCCTTTCCTCTGGGAACCCTTCTGGATGCTTCAGAAGTGGGTCCTGGTCTCTCTAACCCTGCCCTCAGTTCCAGCTTTTAGAGGGGCAGCCTGCTCCCCCCTAACCTCCCTCCTGCTCTCAGACACAGCCTTTAATATTTGTGGCATCCAGGCCTGGGGTGACACAGTTTGCTTAGACAATGCTTGAGGACCTTAAGCTTCGTATGTAGCCTCCACATTCACTTGCAGTACAGAATGGATCAATCCTGGAACCAGTGGTATGGCCATCTCTCCATAGTGTAACAGGAGCGTTTTTTCAACACACACATGTTGCTTTTGCTTTTGTTAGCAGCCTGCATGTCCTAAACATGCTACCATGGCCTGCAACGTCTCCGGACTTGTCTCCCATCACACACATCTGGAAGTCATTGGTTGGCAATTGCAAAGAGAGCTGTCAGCAGCGGATCTTGATGATTTGCCCAAGTACATTCAGTGTGGTTGAACATTCCTTAGACAACAATTAATAACCTCACTGAGAGCAGCCGAGGTGTGTAAGTATGTGTATTTTGGTATGTTACACTCATGCTCAATACTGAATAAATCAAGAGTTTTTGAAAATTTTGCTTACAATCTTTTCATCATTTGCATAACATAATCATGTAATTTCCATGACTCCATGACTTTTTCTCCTTGGTGTTGCAATTTGAATGTTGAGAGGCGTATATATAAAAAAAGTCTTCAAACCCCTATTAAAATGTTTTTTTTTCATATGAAAAAAATCATGCTAAGGCTGCGTTCACACATTGCGTATTTTTGCGCGCTTTTTTGTGCGCGCTTTTTCAAAATACACAATGTGCCTTGTGTCTGCCAGCAAAGTGAATGGGAAATTCACTTTACCGTTCAGACACTGTGTGATTTTACGCAGCGCGAAAGCGCAGCTGCGTAAAGAATTGACATGTCAATTTTTTAAGCACCGCGGCCTGCGCTTTCTCACATATTGTGCCCATTATAAGCGATGGAATTACGCAGCGGTGTTCACACACTGCATAACTCCAGCGCTTTTTTACGGAGGTGCAGGAGAAACTATGGATACTCACCTATTCGATGGATGGGAGAGGCGTCCGGTCCGATCCCGCCGCTTCCAGCATCTGCCGGTGAACCGATCAGCTGACTGTCAGCTGACCGGCTTGTAAATCAGCTGATCGGTCTAGTCAGTTGATCGGTATACCGACCAATCAGCTGACGTACGAGCCGGTCAGCTGACAGTCAGCTGATCGGTTCACCAGCAGATGCTGGAAGCGGCGGGATGATGCCTCAGTGTCTGTAGGTGCAGGAGATGAGGCTCCACCCACCAGCTCTGGCCTGTAGCTCCAGCAGAGCAGCTGCTCCCAGCATGGCCCCTTCTCCCTGCCTACCCTGTGCTCTCTCTCCCTGCCTCCCCTGTGCTCTCTCTCCCTGCCTCCCCTGTGCTCTCTCTCCCTGCCTCCCCTGTGCTCTCTCTCCCTGCCTACCCTGTGCTCTCTCTCCCTGCCTACCCTGTGCTCTCTCTCTCTCTCTGCCTCCCCTGCTCCGCTCTCCCCCTCCTGCTTTCAGCCCTGCAATTTGCAAGAACACTCTGCAGTCGGGCCCTGGGAGATGGGAGGCTGCATCAGAGAAACGCATCATGTGGAATCATCTGCAGAGAGGGTAAGTCCATGTGTAATGTGTGTGTATATGTGTGTATGCATATGTGTGTACATGTGTGTGTGTGTGTGTGTATATATATATATATATATATATATATGTGTGTGCATATATGCAGTGGTGTACCGCCAATGGCGGCGGGCCACTCCACTGTTATGGGACCCATGAGCCTCACTGCAGCGGGCCCTGCTTCTTCCCGTTAGCACCCGCACTGCACGGCCCAGGGCGAGCAATGATGATGGTGGAGGTAGCGTCAGAAGACGTTTCCATACCCATCATTTTACTCAACGTATGACATCATTACAGGGCACTCGCTGCTATGAGATGTCCGGCGCTTCACACTGCACGCTGAGGAGACCGGAGCATCGGCTGGAGAGGTGAGTACTGGATCTATTTTTTTAAAATCAGTGACCGGTGGCCATAATACAGTATGAGTGTACACTGCAGAAAAAACGCATGCGTAAAAAAACGCAGTGTGTGAATGGAGGTGCTTTTTTTACTTGCGTAAAAAAACGCAGGTAAATACTGCAGGAAAATACGCGCGCATAAAAAAAAAGCAGCAAATACGCAATGTGTGATCGCAGCCTAAGAGTCATTTCAGAACCTTTTATATGTTTAGGTTATGTGCGCACAATCAGGAATTGCTTGCAGAAATTTCTGCAGCGTTTCTGCAAGGTTCTGCACCTCTTGGCATCAAAAACACTGCGAAAATTCTGCGCGTTTTTCATGCATTTTTTTGCATTTACATGCATTTGATGTACCTTTTTTGTCTGCGTATTTGCCATGCGGTTTTTTCCAATGTATTGTGTAGAAAAAATGCAGGCAAATCCGCACAAATAATGGACATGCTGCTTCTTTTTTCGCACATGAAATCCTGTCAGAAAAATTCCTGATCATGTGCACAGATCTTCCAAAATCCCATAGAAAATGCAGGGATAAGGTTTGCAATGTGTTTTTTGGGCCAAATCCGAACGGATTTGCCGCAGCAAAAACGCATAAAAAACGCACTGTGTGCATATACCCTTTATGTCATGCAAAATCTGTACAAATCCATTGACAACCAAACTGATATCATTTTCAGAGGGAAAATAAAAACAACAAAACTAAAATAAGTCTTTGCATAAGTGTGAACACCCTCTTATAATTGAGGATATGGTTGTGTTCAGAAGTAGCCAATCACATTTAAACTCCTGTTAAACAGTAGTCAGTACACAGCTGCCATCATTTACAGTGATTCTGATTAACCCCATATAAAGCTTCGCTGTTCTCAGAGGATTTTTCTGAAATTTTCTTAGTTGCATTTTACAGCAAAAGCCATGGTTAATAAAGAGATTACATCTCAGCAAAGGAATCTCGTTTTTGAAAGTTATCAGTCAGGAGAAGGCTACAACAAACTTTCAAGGCATTAGATATACTATGGAACACTGTCAAGACGGTCATAAGAAGTGGCTTAAACAAAATACAGTTAGTGACCTAGGACTAGATATCCCTCAAAAATTGATGAAAAGACATGGAGAAAATTGATGCAGGAGCCTGCCAAGAGGTTTACAGTAACATTAAAGGAGCTGCATGAATTTCTGGCAAGTACTGGTTGTGTATAAGACCAAGGATGAACTTTTTGGCCATAATTGCAAAAGGCATGTTTGGTGCAAAGCCAACACTGTGCATCACCAAAAGAGCATCATACCCACAGTGAGGCATATTGGAGGCAGCATTATGCTTTGAGGTTGTTTTTTGGCAGCTGGAATTGGAGCTTTAGTCAAGGTGCAGGCAATTATGAACAGTTCCGAATATCAGTCAATTTTACAACAAAACCTTCAGATCTGTGCTATAAAGATGAAGACGAAGAGGAATTTCACCTTTCAGCACGACAGCGACACTAAACATACCTGCAAATTAACAAAATAATGGCTTCAGCAGAAAATTAAAGTTTTGAAATGGCCCAGCGAGAGCCCCAGACCTGAGTCTAATTGAAAATTGCAAGGAAAAGTCGGCAAAGATTGCCAATACTAGATGTGCCATGCTGATAGACTGCCACTCAAAAAGATTAGATGTTGGGTACTTCAATAAAGTATTACTTTAAGGGGATGCATATTTATACAACCACATTATTGAAAATATTTTAGTCTATTTGTCAATTGAATTTTACAGATTATGAGCGACATTAAAGGTGGAAAAAGGTCTTAAATAATCCTTCTTGATCACGATTTTCGTGCATGACAAAAACAGAGGTGTGTATACTTTTTAGACCCACTGTGAATCTTTCTCTCTCTCTGTGTATGTATATATATATATATATATATATATATATATATGTGTATGCACAGTGGTGAGTAAAAGTGTTTGCCCCCTTCCTGATCTCTTATTCTTTTGCATGTTTGTCACACTTAAATGCTTCAGATCACAAAACAAATTTAAATATTAGACAAAGATAATACATGTATACACAACATGCAGTATTTAAATGAAGGTCTTTATTATTAAGGGAAAGAGAAATCCAAACCTACAAGCCCCTGTCTGAATAAGTGATTGCCCCCCCTTAAAACATAAATTAACTGTGGTTTATCACATCTTTCGGAAGCTGGTGAAAACATGGAACAGTGGTGAATCTTCCCAGGAGTGGCTGGCCGACCAAAATTACCACAAGAGCGCAGCGACGACTTAGTCATAAACGACTCCACAACAGCATCCAAAGAACTGCAGGCCTCACTTGCTTCAGTTAAGGTCAGTGTTTAAGACTCCACCATAAGAAAGAGACTGGGCAAAAATGGCATGCATGGCAGAGTTCCAAGATGAAACCACTGCTGAGCAAAAAGAACATAAAGGCTCTTCTCAGTTTTGCCAGAAAACATCTTGATGATCGCCAAGACATTTGGGAGAATACTCTGTGGACTGACTAGACAAAAGTTTAACTTTTTGGAAGGTGTATGTCCCATTACATCTGGCGTAGAAGTAACAAGGCATTTCAGAAAAGGAATATCATACTAACAGTAAAATATGGTGGTGGTAGTGTGATGGTCTGGGGCTGTTTTGCTGCTTCAGGACCTGGAAGATTTTCTGTGGTGAATAGAACCATGAATCCTGCTAACTACCAAAAAATGCCAAAGGAGGATGTCCAGCCATCTATTCTTGACCTCAAGCTGAAGTGCACTTGGGTTATGCAGCAGGACAATGATCCAATACACACCAGCAAGTCCACCTCTGAATGGCTTAAGAAAAACAAAATTAAGACTTTGGAGTGGCCTAGTCAAAGTCCTGACCTTAAACTGATTCATATGCTGTGGCATGACCTTAAAAAGGCGGTTCATGTTCGGAAACCCTCCAATGTGGCTGAATTACAACAATTTTGCAAGGATGAGTGGCTAAAATTCCTCCAGAGCATTGTAAAAGACACATTGCCAGTTATCGCAAACGCTTGATTGCAGTTGTTGCTGCTAAAGGGACCCAACTAGTTATTAGGTTTAGGGGGCAATCACTTTTTCACACAGGGCCCTGTAAGTTTGGATTTCTTTTTCCCTTAATAATAAAGACCTTCATTTAAAAACTGCATTTGTGATTACTTGTGCTATCTTTGTCTAATATTTAAATTTGTTTTGTGAGTGGAAACATTTAAGTGTGACAAACATGCAAAATGATAAGAAATCAGGAAGGGGGCAAACACTTTTTCACACCACGGTAATTTATATATATATATATATATATATATATATATATATATATATATGTATATACACACATAGTATATATTATATAGATATATGGATATGTATATTTATATATACAGTACAGACCAAAAGTTTGGACACACCTTCTCATTTAAAGATTATTCTGTATTTTCATGACTATGAAAATTGTACATTCACACTGAAGGTATCAAAACTATGAATTAACACATGTGGAATTATATACTTAACAAAAAAGTGTGAAACAACTGAAAATATGTCTTATATTCTAGGTTCTTCAAAGTAGCCACCTTTTGCTTTGATGACTGCTTTGCACACTCTTGGCATTCTGTTGATGAGCTTCAAGAGGTAGTCACCGGAAATGGTCTTCCAACAATCTTGAAGGAGTTCCCAGAGATGCTTAGCACTTGTTGGCCCTTTTGCCTTCACTCTGCGGTCCAGCTCACCCCAAACCATCTCGATTGGGTTCAGGTCTGGTGACTGTGGAGGCCAGGTCATCGGGCGTAGCACCCCATCACTCTTCTTCTTGGTCAAATAGCCCTCGCACAGCCTGGAGGTGTGTTTGGGGTCATTGTCCTGTTGAAAAATAAATGATGGTCCAACTAAACGTAAACCGGATGGAATAGCATGCCGCTGCAAGATGCTGTGGTAGCCATGCTGGTTCAGTATGCCTTCAATTTTAGAATAAATCCCCAACAGTATCACCAGCAAAGCACCCCCACACCATCACACCTCCTCCTCCATGCTTCACGGTGGGAACCAGGCATGTAGAGTCCATCCGTTCACCTTTTCTGTGTCGCACAAAGACACGGTGGTTGGAACCAAAGATCTCAAATTTGGACTCATCAGACCAAAGCACAGATTTCCACTGGTCTAATGTCCATTCCTTGTGTTCTTTAGCCCAAAGAAGTCTCTTCTGCTTGTTGCTTGTCCTTAGCAGTGGTTTCCTAGCAGCTATTTTACCATGAAGACCTGCTGCACAAAGTCTCCTCTTAATAGTTGTTGTAGAGATGTGTCTGCTGCTAGAACTCTGTGTGGAATTGACCTGGTCTCTAATCTGAGCTGCTGTTAACCTGCGATTTCTGAGGCTGGTGACTCGTATAAACTTATCCTCAGAAGCAGAGGGGACTCTTGGTCTTCCTTTCCTTTCATGTGAGCCAGTTTCTTTGTAGCGCTTGATGGTTTTTGCAACTGCACTTGGGGACACTTTCAAAGTTTGCCCAATTTTTCAGACTGACTGACCTTAATTTCTTAAAGTAATGATGGCCACTTGTTTTTCTTTACTTAGCTGCTTTTTTCTAGCCATAATACAAATTCTAACAGTCTATTCAGTAGGACTATCAGCTGTGTATCCACCAGACTTCTGCACAACACAACTGATGGTCCCAACCCCATTTATAAGGCAAGAAATCCCACTTATTAAACCTGACAGGGCACACCTGTGAAGTGAAAACCATTTCCGGTGACTACCTCTTGAAGCTCATCAAGAGAATGCCAAGAGTGTGCAAAGCAGTCATCAAAGCAAAAGGTGGCTACTTTGAAGAACCTAGAATATAAGACATATTTTCAGTTGTTTCACACTTTTTTGTTAAGTATATAATTCCACATGTGTTAATTCATAGTTTTGATGCTTTCAGTGTGAATGTACAATTTTCAAACTCATGAAAATACAGAAAAATCTTTAAATGAGAAAGTGTGTCCAAACTTTTGGTCTGTACTGTACCTATATACGGCATGTACATATATTCTGCATATATACAACACTATGCAAAAGTTTTAAGCAGTTGTGGAAAAAATGCTGCAAAGTAGAAATGCTTTAAAAAATAGAGGTGAAATGGTTTCTTTTTTATCACATGGAAAGTGAATGAACAAATGAAAAAACTAAATACATTTTTGGAGTGACCAACCACCCTTTGCCTTCTAAACAGCATCAAATCTTTTAGGTACACTTGCACAAAATCAGCAATTTTGTAGGATTATAGTCAGGTGTATGAGTAACCAATTGTACCAAACTCACTCTCTGCTACAGAGGTGAGGTTGTAGAAGACAGTGTCATGTCACAGGTCATACAACTTGGCAAGACTGAGGACAGCAAGAAAACATCTTAAACCTATGTATAGTGGATAATGGTGTTGACTTTAACCCTATTGCATTGACATTTACATTAATCCAACTTTTGGTATAGAGAATAGACATGCACTGTCTCATGGCTTTTTATGCATTTTTTTACCTTTTCCTCCTGTTTTATTTTTCTATCTTCAATGTTGTTTTTTCTTGTATCCCAACAAGGCTCATCAGACTCCCTGGGGTGATCTTGTATTGGGTTACTACACGCTATTAAGTATCGCTCTGCCCATGGAGCACTTGCCTAGGCTGCTGATTATAGCGCTGGATTACTACAGACCTAAAATGACATAACATTGTGGGAAAGTTTATTTGAAGAGAGTGCTTAAACATTGTTTGTCTGTGTGATTGAACAGTCTATGGAATATCTGCTTATTATCATCAGATAGATTAGTCTGTTGCATTGTGCGGATCCATTTAATTAGTGAATAGATTTCTATTCCCCCATGTCATGTACCTCGATTCCTTAACGGACAATCACCGTAGGATTTCCATAAACTTTGTGAATAGTTGTTGACCAGCCTCAGGGAGAACAGACCTAGTAAGTGTTTATTTCGTGCACTTGCTTTGCAGCTGTTCCTCTTTACAGATATGAATTCTGCAGAACAGCAGAGATTGTCAGGCAGCTGGGCGAGTGCTGCTGCTCCGCAGACACCAGCATCCAGATGTTCATGGCGGAGATGTCTTGCATCACTTGTTTTCTCTGGGGTTCTCTAATAAAAAAAAAACTAAAGAACTGTGATAATTGTCATTTTCTAGTAAAATATTCAGAATAATCCAAACTGCCTCTGCCATATAAAGTCTTATTACAAAAGGCCCATGTCAGTTCTAACAATGGAGTAGACAACACATTTAGATAATAATAATTTTTATTTCTATAGCGCCAACATATTCCGCAGCACTTTACATTTTAAAAGTCAATTTATGAGATATTCATTATTGTAATTTTGTAAGCCCAGTGACGCAAATTATTTGTGAAGGGGAGTTTGGGAAGTAAATACATAAAAACCTATAAAGAAAAAATGTAAAAATGTATATCGGCCTGTCTGTGCCAGTGTTATTTATTCCCTTGGCCTCCATCACACTTCATCCGCTGTTTGGCTGCGTCCTCCAATGTTCACCATGGATGTCTGTTCTAGTCGCCACAGCCTCCTGCTTTCCATAAACCTAAGCAAAACCTTTAACCCCTTCACCCCGGGCCATTTTCCGTTTTTGTGCTTTCGTTTTTTGCTCCCCTTCTTCCCAGAGCCATAACTTTTTTATTTTTTGGTCAATATGGCCATATGAGGTCTTATTTTTTACGGGACAAGTTGTACTTTTGAACACCACCATTTAATTTACCATATTGTGTACTGGAAAACGGGGAATAAAATCCAAGTGCGGTGAAATTGCAAAAAAAAGTGCAATTCCACAGTTGTTTTTTTTTTTTTTCTTACCATGTTCACTAAATGCTAAAACTGACCTGGTATTCTTATTCTCCAGGTCATTACAATTTCGTAGATACCAAACATGTATTAGATTTTTTTTTATTTAAGTGGTGAAAAAAATCCAAAGTTTGTTAAAAAAAAAAAAAAAAAGTCTCCATTTTCCAAGACGCATAGCATCTCCATTTTTCGTGATCTGGGGCCGGGCAAGGGCTTATCTTTTTTGCGCACCCGCTGACATTTTTATTGATACCATTTTGTGGTAGATACGATGTTTTGATTGCCCGTTTTGCATTTTATTGCAATGTTGTGATGACCAAAAAAACATAATTCTGGCGTTTGGATTTTTTTCATTGTTTTATTTTGAATGGGGCAAAAGGGGGGTGATTTAAACTTTTAGATTTTTATTTTTTTATATTTTTAAAAACATTTTTTTTTTACATGCTTCAATAGTCTCCATGGGAGACTAGAAGCTATGATCATCTGATTGCCTGTGTGTAGCTGAAATGCTCATAGCATCCTGGCAATGACAACCACACGGGGTCTCCTGCAGATCCCGGGTTGTTATGCCAAACCATTGGCGATCCGCAGTCATGTGACACGGGCGCCGATGGGCGGTACTAGTGACGTCCTTCCACCGCGGCCATTATAAATGCCGCTGTCAGCCATTGAGCTGTTAGGGGCACATGACAGCTGATCAGGTTAGGGGCACATGACAGCTGATCAGATTAGCTGTCATATGCCCAGAAAGGCTCATCGCCAGAGCCCGCACCAAAGGGAGAGACAAGCCATGTGCCATATATGTACATGTATGACACATGTCGTTAAGGGGTTAAATGATAAAATTCTGGTTTCTTGCAGCCACAAGTATCACATATAACAAGAAATGCATATATATTTATTGGTTTAAGAAGACCTGTCCGTTCATACAAAACCTGTAGAAAAGCATGGCCTCACTTCCCTCATTCTCAACAAGACTGGTATTGGTCCATATACTAGTCTAGTATATTTGGGGACTATTCCAAATTTCTTGCTCTTAATTTGCCATCCAATCGCCTTGATTGAACGTCTCCTCTTCATCAATATTCTGCCAGCACTATAGGAGCTGAAACTTCCCTTTCCTCACTTCCCAGCTTGCATTGTGTCTGCCATTCTTCAACTAATCATTTTAGAGTGGTACACTACTTTATACTGTTCGGTTCTGTTTGGAGCGATCCTCTGGATTATATTTGTTACTGAATGCTATATGTGGTAGATGAAACTTTGTTGTGCTATTAAATTTTGGTTTTGATCTATGTACTAGTCAACAATATCCAGGGACTATCTCAATTTAAATGTTCTGCAACTTGCCATCCCCTCTTCTTCAGTGAATGGTTGGTTTTCATCAGGATGCTGCGAGCACTATAGGAGTTGGAACTTTCTTTTCTACACTTACCAGTTTGCATTGTGCCTGCCATTCTTCAAAGGATCACCTTATGTTGCTGTATTGCTTTATTCTGATTGCCATCTGCATTATATGTGTTACGGTTTATTATATGAGCTAGATGAACCTCTGTTCTATATAAAATTTTGGTTTTGGTCCATATACCAGGCTAGTATAACCAGGGACTATTTCCATTTTCATATTCTAACTTGCCATTCATTCTTCTTGAGTGAGCTAGATAAACCTTTGTTCTGCTATAAAAATTGCTAGCCATGTTGCCCTAATGTTTTCAGTGTGATGTTATTATTTTTATTGTTTTTTGATAGGTTGTGTTTTTTGTAAGTAAAATAAATGAACATTTTAAATAAAACCAATTAGATTATATCTGACCTTTTTGTGTATGTTTTCTTGTGTACATAACCAGAGTATACATAGGTTTTTGAACATATTGATGGGCATCTTGCTTGACAAATAATACACATGTAAGTATAGTTACGTGGCTTCAGGTTTAGTACTAGCTATTAGGGTATGTGCACACGTTACGTATTTTGTGCAGAAACTTCGGCACCATTTCTGCATCTCTTGGCAGGAAAAATGCTATGTAGAATAAGTGCGTTTTTACTGTGGTTTTGATGCATTTTTTACATGAGTTTTTGGTGTCGATTTTTTCCCCACTCGTGAGTATGAAAACTCTGAAAGAATTAACATGCGGTAGATTTAAATCTGCAAGTCACAAATAAGCAACATGTGCATGAGACTTCAGGATTCTCATTCAGTTTACTGGCATCGAGAGACCCTTCAGGTTTTGTGACAAATCTGCATAGAACAAAAAGTGCAATAAATCTGCAATGTGTGCACAGGCCCTTAGACATTCTTCAAGACCTGCCCCAAACTGGGCAAGTATGGCGGCACATAAAATCCCTGCAATCCAGAGACAGAATATATCTAATATGGCATCAAATGTATCAGTACATGCATTTTAGAATGTTTTTCATTTAAAGGTTTAATTATTTGAATATTTTTGTATAATATTATGCATTAAAGAGACAGCAAAACTAATCCTGCAAATTACACCAAATATATTTAAATGATGCACACGGCATGATAAATTTTGTGCAAATCACTGGGCATTTTTCTTTTGTGTCATCTAATTGCTGGCATATACATAGAAGCCAAACAGGTTTTTCTATTGCTTTAATCGTGCACATAAATGTAAAACCTGCTTCCTTGCACAATGCTTCCTTTCCTGTCTGCTACATGTATGTCTTTTGTTGGACACCTAAGTACTGTAGCTACAAAAAAAAAAAAAAAAAGAATTATGATAATGTCTCTTTTACAGTCATTTTTATTCTTTGTATGGAAACATATAACACAGTATAATATACTATAGACATCAAAGATTGTAAGAGAAAATATATCAAACTGATTAAATCTTCCAAAGAAAACGGTTTCATAGCTTGGTGCGCGGCTTTGTTCTCTTCTATTTCATGTTACCTAAAGGACTTTGATCTTACACTTTGCTGGAAGACGATAGTTGTCCTAGGTTAATAGGTAACTATAGAAGCTCATAGTAACAAGTGGTGTCGTGTGCCAAGCTGCTTGGGCAAAGTGGACACCCGTGATTAAAGGACTCTCAGGTGAAAGGCTGCTCCAGTTAATGCACACAGCCTAAGTAACAAAGTAACACCGCAAGTCTCATAACGTTCGCTTATAGTTTTTAGAACTAGAACCTAAGCACTGGCCAATTATGTCATTAATCTTAATAAAAAAATATATATATATTTTATTTTATTCCAGCATCTGGTAGTTAAGAAATTTCGATATTTTAACCTTGATCCTGGTACAGGACTGAGCAATGGCAACTATTTATTAAGAAAAAAATGGCCTATATTTTCTAAGCATTTAATTGGGACTGTCTTGCCAGGTATGTTCAGGCTGGATTATCATTGCAAGCCAAAACCAATTGTGAATTCCTGTGGTTTCATAGAAGTGCAGGTAAAGCACATAAAAATCATCGGCCTTCACCTGCACTTTCTGCAATCAATCTAAACGCACAGTAAGGCTAGGTGCAGACAAGCATATTTTTTGTCATCAGATCGATTATGCAAATGACACTCTGATCTAACTCTGATCAAAGTGTGATCACCATGTGCTCCAATTCTCTCAAATAAGGAGAAGATGGACAAAAATAATTCTCCATCTTCCCCATTCTGTAAGGCCACGGAAATCGGACTGCACTCAGATGTCATCCAAGTACATTCCATGTTTCCCATGCACTCATTGACTCGCATTAGAGTGTGATTTCAATATTGGATCAAACTCAGGCACGTAGAGATTTTTTTCCTCTGTCAGTGTCTGTGCACGGACGCATAGATTAACATTGGTCCAAAAGCGATCTGATGTGTTTTCGGATCGCACTCAGACCGAAAATACGCTTCAGCAATGTGACTATCTAATATTGCAGAATTTTGATAATCCAACACATATAACAGAGAATTAGTAGAATTAAGACCCCCGCTATTATTCTCTGTAAGGGCATAAAGGGTTGGGGGGCTTCCAATTAGTCATATCTGAGCGACACTGCAAAAAACGGGTCGTATTTTGGTTGAGTCAACACACTGTATTACCGTATATTCCTCTTTTCTCCAGCACAGAAATGGCCGCCACAATCATCTGATCACAGATGGGTCCTTGCAAGAGTGAGTGTCAAATAGTTGTCTTGTTACTCATGAATAGTGCACATAGGGATCATCCATGGAAGCAGCTGTGGTCAAGTGTATGCAAGACAGAAAACCACCATATACCAGTGTCTAACATCTCGATTTGGGGAAACATTTTTTTAAAATAATAAAATCACAATCTAATTTTTTGCAAGCTGTATTTTTATATGCAATTTTGACATCATATAAATATTAACTTTTATTATGGGCTCAATGCAGGAAAAAAACAGATCAATTGCACCCTAGTTATTTACTCCATTTACAGATTACTATAAATAATATGTTCAAAGTATTGTGTACACTATTGAGATTATAGTGATACCATGTCTGTTATTACCATTTTGTGATATTTATTTTAAAAAATATATTTAAAAAATGCATTCATCAGAATTGTTGCTGCACTTTATTTTGGTAACTTTTCAGATTCTTCTTTTACCTGTAGTGTACTGGAATAGGCAGACATATCAGTACCTTGTAAATGTTTATGCCTGTAAAGAGGAAAACTATTGAGGTTTTTAGGTTGAGAAAAATCTCTCAAAGGAAACAGTGCAGACTAAGGCTCACTGCTAATGTTTCTGCTTTATGTATTATAAGTTGTGAGTGTGAATCCTGGCAGAACCTAATTAACTACTGAAGGAAGTTGAGAGTAAATTTTGTATATATATATATATATATATATACACACACACACACACACACACACACACACACACACACACACACACACACACACACACACACACACACATAATCAGATGCAGGGTTTCATTAAATGAGAATCTACTTGGGAGACAAGAAAACACAGCAGTGTCCTGTATAATAAAGACATCCCCCCCTATAAGGCTATGTTCACACTAGGCATTTTTTCAGCATTTTTTTTCTGCAGCAAAACCTGATCTCTTGGCAGGAAAGAAGCTGTGTAAAAAACGCAGGTTTTGATACATTTTTGGTGCATTCTGGCTGTGTTTTTCAGGATCCCAAAGTTCTTCTTTGGTTCCACCACAGAAGAATGAACACAAGTCACCAATGCAAGACATACGTGAAACCATATTAACCAGAATTAGAAATGTAACAGTGAGGGAGGTGAACTGTTCAGTAATAGTTTTTCTAAGACACTGGCAGTGCATTGAGTTTGTAGGACACTATTTATTTTCACACTTTGGTCTGCCATTGAGTTGCTCAGAGATTGTTAAATTTCACAACTCCCTGGCCCACAGGTTTTGTTCAATCTCACACCTAGCTCAGCCAATGTTTACACTTTACACATAACTAATTTAATTAAACTCCTAATCCAAACTGCCATCTCAGGTGACCAAGACAAAATGGTAAAATCACAAAAATAAATGAGTTTCACATAATGCTGTACTTTTTTTTTCACTAAAAACGCAGCAAAACCTGATAGCTATGTTCACACTAGGTGTTTTTGCAGAGTTTTTTCACCAGCCATTACTTTCAATGGGTGAAAAACACTGAAAAAACTCTGAAAGAAGTGACATGCTCTATTGTGCAAAAAAAACATGCAAAGCACAAAATACTGACGAGCCAGGAGACTCGCAACACTCATCAGGAGGGCGTTAAACTAGAAGAAGAGGGGATGGGAAGAAAAATGCCGGAAACGAACATGAAACCAGAGAACATACTAATGAAAGATATGAAGTGCCACAAAGAAGGTCCAAGACAAGATACTTGGAAGGGAGGTAAGAAAATTTCTAATACAATCCACAGGGAGAAGATTGGAACAAAACAAAATCGTGTAAACTGCGTGCTAGCAAATGCCAGAAGCCTGACAAACAAGATGGATGAACTGGAAGCAGAAATATCTACAGGTAACTATGACATGGTGGGAATAACCGAGACATGGTTAGATGAAAGCTATGACTGGGCAGTTAACTTACAGGGTTACAGTCTGTTTAGAAGGGATCGAAGAAGTCGGAAAGGGGGTGGAATCTGTCTATATCTAAAGACGTGTCTAAAGCCTACAATACGGGAGGATGTATGGGAGGGAAATGAGGAGGTCGAGTCCTTATGGGTGGAGATACATGGGGCAAAAAACAATAATAAAATTATCATAGGAGTCTGTTATAAGCCACCAAATATAGCAGAAGCCACGGAAAGTCTATTAATGAGACAAATAGACGAAGTAGCAAAAAATAACGAGGTGATTATTATGGGGGACTTCAACTACCCCGATATAGACTGGGAAACCGAAAGCTGTAGATCTCAGAAAGGAAACAGGTTTCTGTCAATTATCAAAGACAATTATTTGTCACAACTTGTGCAGGAACCAACTAGAGGGACGGCCCTTTTAGACTTAATATTAACTAACAGGCCAGACAGAATAACTGAGGTGCAGGTCGGGGGGCACCTGGGAAATAGTGACCACAACATTGTACCATTCCACATGTGCTTCAGTAGGGTGCCCAGCAAAGGAGTCACAAAAACACTGAACTTCAGGAGGGCAAAGTTTGATCAGCTAAGAGATGCCCTTCACCTTGTAGACTGGGATAGTATCTTCAGTAATAGGAGCACGGATAGAAAATGGGAAATTTTCAAAACAGTCCTACATAGTCACTGTAGAAGGTACATACCTTATGGGAATAAAAGGGCTAGGAATAGGAGGAAGCCAATGTGGCTAAATAAGGAAGTCAAGAGGGCAATGAAAAACAAAAAAAGGGCTTTCGGTAAACTTAAACAAGAAGGCAGCGAGGAAGCGCTAATATCTTATAGGGAAAAAAACAAAATCTGTAAGAAACAAATAAGAATAGCAAAAGAGGAGACAGAGAGACTAATTGCCAAGGAAAGTAAAACGAATCCCAAACTGTTCTTTAACTATATAAACAGTAAAAGGATTAAAACTGATGGAGTTGGCCCATTGAAGAATAACCTGGGTAAAATCATAGAGGGCGATGAGTGTAAAGCAAACCTACTCAATAGCTTCTTCTCCACTGTTTTCACAAAAGAAAACAATTTATCGGAGGAAATGCAGAGTGATAAAGTAAACTCTCCGCTAAATATCACCCACCTAACCCAGGAGGAAGTTCAGAAACGCCTAAATAATATCAAAATAGACAAGTCACCAGGCCCAGATGGCATACACCCGCGGGTACTAAAAGAATTAAGTAATGTGATAGACAGGCCGCTGTATCTTATATTCAAGCACTCTTTATGGACAGGGACTGTCCCACTAGACTGGCGCCAAGCAAATGTGGTACCAATATTCAAAAAGGGGTCTAAAAGTGACCCGGGGAACTATAGACCAGTCAGCTTAACGTCTGTTGTGGGTAAATTGTTTGAAGGATTTCTTAGAGATGCTATTGTAGAATATCTTAATGATAATAACTGTCTAACTCCATATCAACATGGATTCATGAGGGATCGCTCCTGCCAAACAAACCTGATCGCCTTCTACGAGGAGGTGAGCTCACAGCTGGACCGGGGAGAGTCAGTGGATGTTGTATACCTTGACTTCTCCAAAGCGTTTGATACCGTGTCACACAAAAGGTTGGTATATAAAATGAGAATGCTTGGTCTGGGGGATAATGTGTGCAAGTGGGTAAATAGCTGGCTGAGTGATAGAAAGCAGAGGGTGGTTATCAATGGAGTAAGCTCAGGGTGTGTCAGGGTTACTAGCGGGGTGCCTCAAGGGTCTGTCTTGGGCCCTATATTATTTAATATATTTATTAATGATCTAGTGGAAGGGTTGCATAGTAAAATAGCAATATTTGCAGATGATACTAAACTTTGTAAAGTAGTTAATACAGATGAGGATAGGGCACAGCTACAGGAGGATTTAGATAAATTGGGGAGTTGGGCCAAAAAATGGCAAATGGGGTTCAATGCCGATAAATGTAAGGTCATGCACATGGGAAAGAAAAACAGCAGTCACCCATACATATTAAATGGGAAACCGTTGGGGAAATCTGACATGGAGAAGGATCTGGGCGTCTTGGTTAACAGCAAATTAAATTGGAGTGCCCAGTGTCAGGCAGCAGCTGCGAAGGCAAATAGAGTCATGGCATGCATCAGAAGAGGAATAGGGGCATATGATGAGAACATTGTTCTTCCTCTGTATAAAGCGCTGGTAAGGCCGCACTTAGAATATTGTGCACAGTTCTGGGCTCCGGTGCTCAGGAAAGACATATTGGAGCTAGAGAGGGTACAAAGGAGGGCGACTAAGGTAATAAAGGGAATGGAGGGACTAGAATACCCAGAGAGGTTGTCAAAATTAGGCCTATTTACGTTGGAAAAGAGAAGGCTTAGGGGAGACCTCATAAACATGTATAAATACATCAGGGGGCAGTACAGAGATCTCTCCCATGACCTGTTTATACCAAGGATGGTGACAAAGACGAGGGGGCACACTATGCGTCTGGAGGAAAGGAGGTTCCTGCACCAGCATAGAAGGGGATTCTTTACGGTCAGAGCCGTGAGACTCTGGAACTCTCTGAGAGAGGAAGTGGTGATGTCCAACTCACTTACTGAGTTCAAGAGAGGCCTGGACGCCTTTCTTGAGAACAATAAAATTACATTTTATGCTTAGTGATAGTTAATTAATCCAGGGATTTAATCTGACTGCCAGATTGGAGTCGGCAAGTGAATTTTTCCTCAATGATGTAAATTGGCCTATACCGCATGTTTTTTTTTTGCCTTCCCCTTGATCAACGCTGCGGAATAGCTGCAGTGCACAAGAAATAGGCTGAATTGGATGGACGCTTGTCTTTTTTCAGCCTTATAAACTATGTAACTATGTATAAACTATGTAACTATGTAACAAAAACCAAGATGTGTGTATGAGATTTCTGAAATCTCATAGACTTTTCTGGTACTGTAAAACGCAGCTAAAAATTTGCATAAAAAAACGCTGAAAAAACGCCTAGTGTGAACATGACCTAAGTCTGCCTCTGAGTAGGTCACTGTTAAGGCTCCTGAACAAGATCATAAAAATTGGACGAGTGTTATCTGTCCTCTTGATGGACAGCACTCGTCCCCATGTTTTTCAATGAGGCAGTGCACATGTCTGATTTTTGATTTCCTTCCTCTGAGGAAAAAAAATCGCCATGCGCACGATTTGCCTCCGATAATCATAATTCATTTGGCCATTGAAGTCTATGGGTCCAATTTTCATTGTCAAACTGAATGAAGAAGATGGAAAAATTTGATCACACTATGGTCAAACTCGGATCAGATCATCATAGTGTGATTGGCATAATCGGACAGATTTTCTCAGATGAGAAAACCTGGTTGTGTGATCCTAGACTTGGGGTAGGTTCACACAACCGAATTCTCCACATCTGAGAAAAACGGTCTGATTATTCTGATCAGACTTTGATCAGAGTGGCATCAGTTTTTCTCGGACTAAGGCTATGTGCCCACGTTGCGGAAATGAAGCAGAAAATTTCTGCTTCATTTCCGCATGTCCTCCGCTTGCGGAAACGCAAAATTAATTGACATGCTGTGGATTTTTGCGCGCATCAAAAACGCTGCGGAAAAATCGGCAGCATGGGCATAGAACTTGCGGATTCCCCTTGGGGACCATGGGGGGCGGATTACCTAGCGTTTCACAAGCGTTAACGCTGCGGAAATTCCTCAGCATATACAGTACAGACCAAAAGTTTGGACACACCTTCTCATTTAAAGATTTTTCTGTATTTTCATGACTCTGACATTTGTACATTCACACTGAAGGCATCAAAACTATGAATTAACACATGTGGACTTATATACTTAGCAAAAAAGTGTGAAACAACTGAAAATATGTCTTATATTCTAGGCTCTTCAAAGTAGCCACCTTTTGCTTTGATGACTGCTTTGCACACTCTTGGCATTCTCTTGATGATCTTCAAGAGGTAGTCACCGGAAATGGTCTTCCAACAATCTTGAAGGAGTTCCCAGAGATGCTTAGCACTTGTTGGTCCTTTTGCCTTCACTCTGCGGTCCAGGGTTCGGGTCTGGTGACTGTGGAGGCCAGGTCATCTGGCGTAGCACCCCATCACTCTCCTTCTTGGTCAAATAGCCCTTACACAGCCTGGAGGTGTGTTTGGGGTCATTGTCCTGTTGAAAAATAAATGATAGTCCAACTAAACGCAAACCGGATGTAATAGCATGCCGCTGCAAGATGCTGTGGTAGCCATGCTGGTTCATTATGCCTTCAATTTTGAATAAGTCCCCAACAGTGTCACCAGCAAAGCACCCCCACACCATCACACCTCCTCCTCCATGCTTCACTGTGGGAACCAGGCATGTAGAGTCCATCCGTTCACCTTTTCTGCGTCGCACAAAGACACGGTGGTTGGAACCAAAGATCTCAAATTTGGACTCATCAGATCAAAGCACAGATTTCCACTGGTCTAATGTCCATTCCTTGTGTTCTTTAGCCCAAACAAGTATCTTCTGCTTGTTGCCTGTCCTTAGCAGTGGTTTCCTAGCAGCTATTTTACCATGAAGGCCTGCTGCACAAAGTCTCCTCTTAACAGTTGTAGCGATGTGTCTGCTGCTAGAACTCTGTGTAGCATTGACCTGGTCTCTAATCTGAGCTGCTGTTAACCTGCAATTTCTGAGGCTGGTGACTCGGATAAACTTATCCTCAGAAGCAGAGGTGACTCTTGGTCTTCCTTTCCTGGGGCGTTCCTCATGTGAGCCAGTTTCTTTGTAGCGCTTGATGGTTTTTGCAACTGTACTTGGGGAACCTTTCAAAGTTTCCTCAATTTTTCAGAATGACAGACCTTCATCTCTTAAAGTAATGATGGCCACTAGATTTTCTTTACTTAGCTGCTTTTTTCTTGCCATAATACAAATTCTAACAGTCTATTCAGTAGGACTATCAGCTGTGTATCCACCATACTTCTGCACAACACAACTGATGGTCCCAACCCCATTTATAAGGCAAGAAATCCCACTTATTAAACCTGACAGGGCACACCTGTGACGTGAAAACCATTTCCGGTGACTACCTCTTGAAGCTCATCAAGAGAATGCCAAGAGTGTGTAAAGCAGTCATCAAAGCAAAAGGTGGCTACTTTGAAGTACCTAGAACATAAGACATATTTTCAGTTGTTTCACACTTTTTTGTTAAGTATATAATTCCACATGTGTTAATTCATAGTTTTGATGCCTTCAGTGTGAATGTACAATTTTCATAGTCATGAAAATACAGAAAAATCTTTAAATGAGAAGGTGTGTCCAAACTTTTGGTCTGTACTGTATGTGGCACCCCAGGTCTGGCCGCCACAGTGGCAACAATGTCATGTCTGAGAGCAGGTGGGAGGTTCCCTGGTTGGGGACAATTAGCATGCAGCACCTCCTGCCTCAGTCCAGGGAGGGGAGAAACCTGCCCTTTATAAACTGGATCTGGGGCGGGGTTAGTGAGACCAGCCAGAGACAAGTTCCAGACAAGTTGCAGATAGGGACAGGTCATCACCAGGCTGAGGAGTCCCTGTAGGCAGAGGAGGAACACAAGGCCAGGAGGGGAGCTAGCAGAGCTCGTCCTGCCTAGAGACGTACAAAGCCGAACACTGGAGTCCGAGGCTGTGAGGGTTATAAGCCCAGCAGCAGAAAACCACCATGCAGGGGACTTCAAGTCCTCTGGCCCAAGGAAGCCCAGAGGCTCAGCCACACGAGAGGGACTACTACTGCCCCGGAGGGGTGAGAAGTACGGAAGGCCCGAGTCGCCAGTCATACGGGTGAGAACAACACGGTACACTCAGAGACGTGGGCTACCACTACACTACAGCGGGATAGCCAAGAAAGAGTGAAGTCAGCACGGTAGGCCTACAAACTCCCCCTGACCAGCGGGATTTCCCAGTTGCTCTCAGACTGACCAGGCCTCCATTGTTAACCAGTATTCCGGACGGGTCCCTTAATACTGCCAACAGTAAAGACCCTGAGTTACATGACAGACTCCGTGTGGTTACTGCTGCTCCCGCGCACCATCACCACCAACATCCCTATTTACTGCCCTGAGGCTATACTCCTCCCTTGGGGAGTTATACTACCCTCTGCTGCACCCACAACACCAGCCTCAGCGGTCTGCCCTGCAGCGGCTTTTCACTCTGACCGCAATTCACGGGTGGCGTAGTCGGACATTCAGCTTATAGACTGCCATTTGGTTTGACCGCCCTGAGCCACGGGACCGGGTCCCCGCCACGCAAGGACTACAGCCCCCAGCATCCACAACGGGTCCGGTTCTGGGTATCCCCACACACATACGGCCCAGGGGGCGCGTCATATCCGCTTGTAAAACGCTACGTGGGCACATACCCATAGAGTGGAAACAAACAAAAAAAACTTTCTCCAACTTCTCCATTCTGTCAGTCCGTGAAAATCGGACCGCACTTGGATGTCATCTGAGTGCAGTCCTATTTTTTTTTACAGACCCCTAGACTTGCGTTGCCGATTTCGATCTGATACTCGGATCAAAACCGGAGATATCTCAGAGTTTTTCAGCTGACCACTCGGTCCGAGGGAAAAATTGGACATGGGCACAGCCCCATAGAATATCATAGGTTCGGGGGCTATCTGTGAAAGTCATGGATAGCACTCGTATGAGAAAATCAGTTTTGTGCACAAATCCTTATACAGTTGAGTTGCTGGGAATACACAAATATCACTACTTCAATACTTTATAAAACAAAACAGCATAGGTCTTAAAGATGTATTAATTGTAAAAAAAAATAATGAAAGTAACCGTCCAAAGGTTCACATCACCTACTTTCATCTGCCTCACAGGGTGCAATGTGCATAGGTGAAACACACCTGTGCTGTAATATACACACCGTCATAAAGAAAATATTCCAAAGCCACAAAAGGGCCACATTTTTGTCCGCTCATCATTACCACTTTGCTTTGTGTCCTATTCCTCCTGTTTGCATGGTCTAATCAGTGTCATACTGCACATTTATACAATTACATCTTTTTTTTTTTTACCTTTTCTTTTATATGCTACATCTGTATACCTGAAAGTATCGAGATTCATACTGTATTATAATTGTTGGGTTCATTCCAAGAAGCAAAGTCAAAATACATATAATTCAAATATATAGCCCACGTGTGTGCACAAAGGGGGAGCGCCAGGGTCCAAATGTGTTCATAAAAGCCTCCAAAATGGTTAAAAAAAGTTAATTTAAGTTGCTGAAAAACGGTCTAATTCTGATGTTCCTTCCTTTGTACATTTTATTCAGTATACAACTGGCTTATGTAGTATTGGCTGCTATTAACAATTTTCCTTTAAGAAATCATGTTTAATGTTTGGGAATGTCTTCTGGCAGATTTCGTCTGTCACCAGCCCCTGTATATGGCTGACAAGTGTGGCTTGACATATAGGATCACATAGGACTAAAGCAGAGAATGGAATGCGCTTATATTTAAGGAATCCCTGGTATTACAAACTTCTTGACGTGGCAGTATAAACCTGAATTGTTAATATGCTGATACTTTCACGGCCACATGTGCTGTACAAGTTCTTGCCCCAGACTTGGGAGAAGTGACAGCTGGAGATTTTGTACATGTCATTCCAATTCCAACATTTTGCATGTAAAACAAGCCAGAAAATGTAAATATTAAGAAAACCATCTTCTGCCATAACGATTGACCAGAAGATTGATGTTAGAAAGGAAGCAAGGAATTTCTATCTTGTGGCAACCATGCTCAAAGTGGTTGTCCACTACTTTTACATTGATGCCCTATCCTTAGGATAGATCATCAATGTGTGATCGGCTGGGGTCCGACACCAGGCACCCTTCCCGATCAGCTGTTATCAGTGCTCATTTGCAGAGCTTGGCCATCTACTTGAAGTGGCCGGCCCTTGGTACTGCACATCCGCCTCCTATTCAATTCATTAGGAGGCGGATGTGCAGTACCCTGCGGCGGCCACTACAAGAAGACGAAGCAGCTCAGCAAGTGAGTACTTCCGGCCAGCGGCCGCCACTTATAGCTGATCGGCGGAGGTGCCGGGTGTCGGACCCCGGCCGATCACACATTGATGATCTATCCTAAGGATAGGGCATCAATGTAAAAGTAGTGGACAACCTCTTTAATATTTCTGGGTAGTCTCACAGTTAATTGTGGATTTGCTCTTTAAGCAGTTCCCTATTACATAATGCAGAAGCTGGAGCTCCATGTCTAAAAGTGGCCGTGGTCTATGTACTGTACAGGGTTACTGAAGCTTCTCAGCTGCCATTTCTCCGTCCAGCTGCTGCACACATACAGATCTGTTATTTTATAAAGGATTTCTGTCAATTCCAACTGACAGTCTAAACCAAGCACATGGCAATGTAGGGGATATAGCTCCTATAGACATCGCATCTTTAGGGTATGTGCACATATTGAGTATTTGCAAAGATTTTTCTGAAGCAAAAAAACAGTGTTAGCAGGAAGAATGCTGCATAAAATATGGGTGTCTTTGATGTGATTTTATTTGCGATATTTTACTAGTCATTTGAATGGGTGAAAAACGCTGTAAAAAGGCTGAAAGGGTTGACACGCTGCAGATTTCAAAAACACTTTGTTCAAATCCACAAGGAAAAATTAAGCAGAATGTGCATGAGATTATAGAAATCGTATTCACTGTAATACGCTGCATTTTTTCAGAGGCAAAAACACAGCGTGTGAACAAGTCCATAAAGGAGTTGCCCACTACTTAGAGAACCCCTTCTCATACCCCATGTTTAACCCCCAAAAAATATAAAGCTTATACTCCTGTCCCGTGCCGGCGCTGTTCCAGCGGTGTCGGCACTCGCTCTCCCGGGCTCTCGTGCGGTTATTATGGCACATGAGTCAGGCACCCAATCAGCACTGGCGTTACTGTCCACTCCTTCGGACATATGAGTAATGAAGAGGAAGTGACAGCTGCAGCTGGGCCTTTTTGATCATGTATACGTCTAAAGGCGGGGAACAGTGATGCCAGCGCTGATTGGGTTCCAGACTCACATGTCATAACAACCGCATGGGAGCCCCGGGACCGCGAGTGCCGACACTGCTGGAATGACATCAGCACGGGAGGAGAGTTTAAGCTTTTTTATTTTATCGAGGCCAGGTTAATCTGTGGTACTCATTGGGGGTCCACCAGAGCAAGAGATCCTGTTCATGAGCAGCTCCAAACTTTTGCTTGTAGAGGACAGGGTATCGTTTTCTCTTCTTGATATGCCTTAAAGCCCAGGATGGCCACAAATTAATTGTGACCAACAGATCACTAGCCACTGGGTGCCAAGCACATCAGGTGTCATTGAGCACTTTCTACTTGATTTGTATCCTGAAGAAGAAGTTGATATTGAAAATCGCAGTTAAGAAGCCTTGTTGACGGACACCTAAATGTGCCATCTTGCAGACCGGACAGACTACAGCCCTGTTGATTATTGATGTAGATGCCACGAGACCGCTGAGCCCCATGATTAGCTGCAGTGGTCATATGCTGTAGACGTGACATCATCGCTGCAGGCACGTCTATAAAGAACAGCGAGGGGTCAGCGGAGTGGCAGCTCTGGAGCTAAAGTAATGTTGATTTTCTTATTTTCAAACATATCAAGCCTTTGGGCTATTTCGCTTTGAAACCAGCCAGTCCCTGTAAGAGCAGTAATCCAGCCCTCAGCATGGCTGCTACAACTGTCTATACTTTAATAGGGGCATTTCACATTCCAATCCGCTAACATGAATCTGCCGCAGCAATGAAGATTGAAATGAGCTTAACTCGTGAAAAAATCTTGTACATTTTTGCACATAATGGAAAACGTCCGGATCACGTCTGCCTTTTACGTTAATTATAATTCAAGGACACGAGCTTACTCCTCTGATACATAGAATTGCTGTGTAAATTGTACCTTTGTGAATTCAGCATAGATCGGAGCTGGCAAACATCCACTTAAGCGCCCTTGATTAATAATAGGTCCAGTTCAGCTTAACATTCTTTGGCTTATTTTCTATTGAAGAGCATAATTTTAGCCTTGAGGAATAGCTGCTGACTCGTCATTATATATTACTATTTATTTCACTGCACGAAACTGCTAATGTCTTAAAGAGAAGATCTTCTTTACTAATGAATAGTGTTTATTTTCTCTTAAATGGGCAATAAAATACATACTGGCATGTTTATAGTGTACGAAGAGTTGGCCGTACAAAGATCATTCCACTTACTTAAATTATTTCTCATTTACGTAATATGCATTCTATTTCAGATGTAGAAAGAATGATCCTATCGAGTAGCCTAGAAGCTGAATAACTGGGCATAGCATACAGTGGTGGCCAAAAGTATTGGCACCCCTGCAATTCTGTCAGATAATACTCAGTTTCTTCCTGAAAATGATTGCAATCACAAATTCTTTGGTATTATTATCTTCATTTAATTTGTCTTCAATGAAAAAACACAAAAAGAATTGTCCTAAAGCCAAATTGGATATAATTCCACACCAAATCTAAAAAAGGGGGTGGACAAAAGTATTGGCACTGTTTAAAAAATCATGTGATGCTTCTCTAATTCGTGTAATTAACAGCACCTGTAACTTACCTGTGGCACCTAACAGGTGCTGGCAATAACTAAATCACACTTGCAGCCAGTTAACATGGATTAAAGTTGACTCAACCTCTGTCCTGTGTCCTTGTGTGTACCACATTGAGCATGGAGAAAAGAAAGAAGACCAAAGAACTGTCTGAGGACTTGAGAAACCTAATTGTGAGGAAGCATGAGCAATCTCAAGGCTACAAGTCCATCTCCAAAGACCTGAATGTTCCTGTGTCTTCCGTGCGCAGTGTCATCAAGAAGTTTAAAGCACATGGCACTGTGGCTAACCTCCCTAGATGTGGACGGAAAAGAAAAATTGACGAGAGATTTCAACGCAAGATTGTGCGGATGGTGGATAAAGAACCTCGACTAACATCCTAACAAGTTCAAGCTGCCCTGCAGTCCGAGCATACAACAGTGTCAACCCGTACTATCCGTCGGCGTCTGAATGAAAAGGGACTGTATGGCAGGATACCCAGGAAGACCCCACTTCTTACCCCGAGACATAAAAAAGCCAGGCTGGAGTTTGCCAAAACTTACATGAGAAAGCCTAAAACGTTTTGGAAGAATGTTCTCTGGTCAGATGAGACAAAAGTAGAGCTTTTTTGGAAAAAGCATCAACATAGAGTGTACAGGAAAAAAAAAGAGGCATTCAAAGAAAAGAACACGGTCCCTACAGTCAAACATGGCGGAGGTTACCTGATGTTTTGGGGTTGCTTTGCTGCCTCTGGCACTGGACTGCTTGACCGTGTGCATTGCATTATGAAGTCTGAAGACTACCAACAAATTTTGCAGCATAATGTAGGGCCCAGTGTGAGAAAGCTGGGTCACCCTCAGAGGTCATGGGTCTTCCAGCAGGACAATGACCCAAAACACACTTCCAAAAGCACTATAAAATGGTTTGAGAGAAAGCACTGGAGACTTCTAAGGTGGCCAGCAATGAGTCCAGACCTGAATCCCATAGATCACCTGTGGAGAGATCTCAAAATGGCAGTTTGGAGAAGGCACCCTTCAAATATCAGGGACCTGGAGCAGTTTGCCAAAGAAGAATGGTCTACAATTCCAGCAGAGCATTGTAAGAAACTCATTGATGGTTACCGGAAGCGGTTGTTCGCAGTTATTTTGGCTAAAGGTTGTGCAACCAAGTATTAGGCTGAGGGTGCCAATACTTTTGTCTGGCCCATTTTTGGAGTTTTGTGTGAAATGATCAATGATTTGATTTTTGCTTCATTCTCTTTTGTGTTTTTTCCTTGCAAGCAAATTAAATGAAGATAATAATACCAAAGAATTTGTGATTGCAGTCATTTTCAGGAAGAAACTGAGTATTATCTGACAGAATTGCAGGGGTGCCAATACTTTTGGCCACCACTGTACATGACATTTTTTTCTGATTGGGTTGAATACTACTGCTACATAAATATACCAGTTTATAGCCAGTATAGTATCAGTTGGGTTCATGCTCGCATCCATGCAAATTGGTCCAATCTTGGACTGCAATGCACGGATTGGCTGCGGGTCTCCCAAACTGAGAGGCTGTCATGCTAAGGTCGGGAAAGCCATGGCCGGTCCGTGCATTAGCGGTCCATCCTTTACTGCAAATTTTGTTATGGAAAGTTCTGCAACTATCCGATTCATCTAAAACAAGCCCATTCAGATGAAGTCTATGTGACATCCAAATGTTTTAATAATCCATATGGACAGGGGCTGCTCTGAAAATCAATTCTTTAAAATGATAATGATACAGAATTTTGATTATCGGCGGTAGATCGATTTCTTGCAATGTAAGAAACACAAGATGACTGTCAATCTTCCTCGGTCTGGGGCTCCATGCAAGGTCTCACCTCATGAGGTAAGGATGATTCTGAGAAAGGTCAGTAATCAACCCAGAACTACACGGGAGGACCTGGTCAATGACCTGAAGGAATCTGGGACCACAGTCTCAAACATTACCGTTAGAAAGACACTACGCCATCATGGATTAAAATCCTGCAGAGCACGCAAGGTCCTCCTGCTCACACCAGCACATGTCCAGGCCTGTTTGAAGTACGCCAATGACCATCTGGATGATCCAGAGGAGGCATGGGAGAAGGTCATGTGGTCAAATGAGACCAAAATAGAACTTTTTGGTATCCACTTCACTCTCCTTGTTTGGAGGAAGAAGAAGGATGAGTACAACCCCAAGAACACTGTCCCAACCGTGAAGCATGGTGGTGAAAACATCATACTTTGGGGGTGCTTTTCTCCAAAGAGGACAGAACGACTGCACCGTATTGAAAGGAAGATGGATGAGGTCATATATTGCGAGATTTGGCCAACAACCCCCTTCCCTCAGTAAGAGCATTGAAGGTGGGTCGTAGCTGGGTCTTCCAGCATGACAATGACCCAAAACACACAACCAGGACAACTAAGGAGTGGGTCCGTAAGAAGCATTTCAAGGTCCTGGAGTGGCTTAGCGAGTCTCTAGACCTGAACCCAATAGAAAATCTTTGGAGGGAGCTGAAAGTCAATGTTGTCCAGTGACAGCCCCGAAACCTGAAAGATCTGGAGAAGATCAGTATGGAGGAGTGGGACAAAATCCCTGCTGCAGTGTGTGCAAACTTGGTCAAGAACTACAGGAAACGTCTGACCTCTGTAATTGCAAACAAAGATTTCTGTACCAAATATTAAGTTCTGTTTTTCTATTGTATCAAATACTTATTTCATGCAATAAAATGCAAATTAATTATGTAAAAATCATACAATTTGATTTTCTAGATTTTTTTTAAGATTCTGTCCCTCACAGTTGAAGTGTACCTATGATAAAAATTACAGACCTCTCCATTCTTTGTAGGTGGGAAAACTTGCAAAATCGGCAGTGTATCAAATACTTATTTTCCATACTGGAGGTTTAAGGAGGCTAGGACAGCTGTCAGGTCCCCTTTGAAGCTATATGGCTGCCAGAGCTCATTTGCCAACATTTACAATTTTTTCAGACACCCTAGGCATGCAGGCTTCAGCATCACAGAATATACTAGATCATCCTGAACCTATAGCAGAAAACTTATTCATATTTTATAATTAAAAATAATTAAAAACATTTCCATAAGAAAAAAAAATCACATTTGATTTAAAAGTAGCAAAAAGTTTTAAAAATTGATTTAAAATATTTGAAATGCTCAGAAAATTCCCGCAGCATGTGGCAGATTCCCAGATCTGCTAACCTCTGCTAAATAGCCGTTTTCTTTTTTTACATGGCAGTGGAAATAGTAGCGCTAATGGTTAAAGTGACTTGAGGAACACGGACGCCCAGACGTAGAGCGCTCGCCTTTGAATGTAGACACAGTTTTGTCTGTAAAGATTACAAACCATGACCGATTATCACCGCCAGACGTCAAACTGGGTTAATCTCTTCTTTTCCTCAGTGATTCTGTAATGAGAAGGCTGCGCCTTTTTTCACCCCGATGTGGCACTCTGTCCTTACAATCTGCTTTAAAAAAAATGTTAATACATAATTCCTTTGTCTACAGCGCAGATCTTGTCCTATAGGTTTTCCACCTCCTTGATTGACATTTCCGTAGGATGCCTTGTTATGTAAAGCAATCCGTAACTTGCAGAGCAGGAGCCGGAAGATGTAACACTTGTGACACAGTGTTAATTATTGACAAGTTTGCTCTTTTCAGAGCTAAGTGCAGATCCACAGTGCATGCCTCAGCTGATCTTTCCACAAAGAGACATTTAAATACCATGTTACCTGCAATACAGGAGTCTCACATCTCACTGCAAAGTAACGCTACATGGTTCCACTTGTTATGATTTTTTTTCAGAGTAGTATGAGTTTTAGAATTTTTGAGTGGTTTTATAATTTGGATATTTTTTGTGATCTGACATCACCAAGCTATGCTCACAAGTAGTCGCAGGGATGTCACTTAAAGCCATCATCGAAATAAAAGGAATGTTATTATGATGCAATGACACGTAGCATATTTGTTGCAGAAATTTCTGCAACTGAAAATTGGTTCCATTCATCCAAAAGGAGTTATTTTGGCAGCAAGCACATGAATTTCTGCAAATCCCGTTCATATGAATGAAACAAATCAGTGAATGGTAAATTTATCCAAAAAGCAGCTTTGTACATGCACTTTTTAATGGTTTCCCCATTAGGCTAAGCTCATACATTGTATTTCATGTGGGTCTATATGTGGATTTCTAAACTAAAATTGACAGCATTTCTGCTTCTAAAATCCATGCATATTTCCCATACATTCAGTCATACCTTTTTTTTTGGTGTGGAAACACACCAAAAATACAACAAAACAATGCCAGGCCAGTGGTTAAACCTCATGATTTAGGGTCCCATTGAAATAAATGGGTAAAGTCCACAACAGAATGATGCATTTCTGCAAAAAGAAATTGGCATGATGTGGATTCAAAAATGACAACAAATGCCAATTTACATGCAAAATCTGCACCAAAAAACAGTATATGTGGATGAGATTAAAGGGGTTGTCTAGTCTAAAATGATAAGTCTGCAGTCACTCTGTATGACTGCAGACTCATGAACCCCCACAGCGCACAGTCCCTGCGCTGGGGGAGTTCATGAGTCTGCAGTGTCATACAGAGTGACTGCAGACTTATCATTTTAGACTAGACAACCCCTTTAATCTAATCCACATATAGATTCACTGTTTTTTGAGCTTGAACGGTAGGGTATGTATGAGTTATACATACTCCCGACCAGAGACAATCTAGTGGGCGCAGCCTTGCTCTATACAAGTGTATGGAGCGAGGTCACACCCACTGGCCGGGAGTATGTATAACTCATATATACCCTCTGGTCCTGGCTCAGAAACCAGCGAATCCTCACAGTGCACAGTGCCTGCGCTGGGGGAATTCATGAGTCTGCAGTCGCACAGAGTGGCTGTAGACTTATAATTTTAGACTGGATAACCCCTTTAACTTAAAACCTATCCACTTTGCTAGTAGTATAAATGCTGCAGGTTGTACATGCAGAAAAACCTCATGTAAAATCCACACCAAATACACAACATGTGAACCCCACCAAGGAGTCAAAACTACTAGGGTTGAGCGAGTATGTTCTGTCCGAGTACGCTCGGGTCGAGATCCGAGTATTTACAGCTGCTCGGTGATCTGGTTAAATCGCTCCCGTGTGCATGATTTGCAACTGTTTGACAGCTTTATTACATGTGAGGAATGTGTAATAAATAGACATTCCTCACATGTATTAAAACTGTCAAACAGTTGCAAATCATGCACACGGGAGCGATTCAACCTTATCACCGAGCAGCTGTAAATACTCGGATCTCGGCCCGAGCGTACTCTGCGAAAGGGTTAATAGAACATACTCGCTCATCACTAAAAACTACGTTAATTCCAGTTGTGAAGCTTTTGTGGGCATAGAGTCACCTCTGGGTCCCACTGCTACATAAGAAGACTCCGCATTATAAATGACAGACTGTTACTTGGGACCTGTGCGCAGGCTTCTTAATAAATTAAGTACATTGCTAGCACCAGAAAATCAGATCTATGCCAAACAGGGGCTACTTTCCAGTGTAAATTATAGTAAATTTGTCAGGCAGCAAATGGCTCTCTCTCCTCCAGTTAAACTCCAGTAATCTATAAGAAAACTGTGGAAGAATCTAAATTATGGTACAAATATGCTGTGCATAACTTTTTTTTTTTGCCAATACAAGTCTATGGGTCCATGTAAAAGACGTGCAGCACACGGATGGCATCTGTGTGACATCCATGTGCTGTACGTGTTTAACATTGCAAAGTATAGGAGAAGCTTTGTCATTTATTTTTCTTTAACCATACCAGAAAAACACTGATGGCACACTTATGACACACTGATACAAAACACTGATGGCACACTGATGGCACACTTATGACACACTGATACAAAACACTGATGGCACACTTATGACACACTGATACAAAACACTGATGCTACCGTTACTGTTTTTTCCAGTACCGGTTTCATATGGACGTATGAAGGGGACCTAAAGAAGTGATCTTTCTTAATCTGCCCTTATAGTACAGCATATGCTATTTATAAAGAGGACTATAGTGTATTGCTGTGTAACGCACGTGGTAGTGGAGCCATTGTGCCGTGGACCAAGTAAAGCCTGGAGGGGTGTCACTAGGCAAACATCTGACCCTTTGCTAGAGCCCTTGGTGGTGTGGTTAGGCTATGTTCACACACCTTGGGTTTTGCAGCATATTTTCAACAGATTTTTATGCAAATTTTCAGCTGCGTTTTGCAGTACCAGCAAAGTCTATGAGAAACCAGAATTCTCAGGTTTTTTCTTGCATATTTTGTGACTTGGTTGTGTTTTTGGAAAATAGAGCATGTCACTTCTTTCAGCGTTTTTGCAGTGTATTTGCAGCGGTTTTTCACCCATAGGAAGTAATGGGTGGTCAAAAAAATGCAGCAAAAAATGCAACAAAAAACGCACCAAAACCTGCATTTTTAACGCAGCTGTTTTCCGGCCAGAGAAAAATTAGCACCAGATTTGCAGCAGATATGCAGCTGAAAAAAACACGTGTGCACATAGCCTTAGACTTAGCTCCAGATGGACGCCAGGTGCTACTCCAGGACAGACCTCGGACACACAGCAGCTAACCCCCAAAGTGCTAGGAAGCTGAAACTGCCAGGAATGAATGGCACAGCAGGCACAGACAGGCTCTGGACAGATACTGGCAGACTCGACTGGTATACAGGTGGACGCGGCTGATATGGGCAGATACGGCTGGTATGCAAGAAGGTAAGGCTGCTGCTGGCAGGTATGGCTGGAATACAGAAAGGGATATGCAGGTGCGGGCAGGTACGGCTAGTATACAGAAAGGGACAGGCAGGTACAGACAAGGGCAGGCTGGTATACAGAAAGTCATGGCAGGTGTGGGCAGGTACAGGTGGTATACAGAAAGGGACCTGAAGTGCAGGCCGAGAGCCGGGGCGGTGAGTGAGTCAGCATCGCTGCCGGGTGAGAGGAAGATGGGAATCACGCAGGGACACCGGTACTACACCCTGCTTGCATTGACATGCTGTTTCTGGGCTGCTAACCATATTGATTCCTTTATCCACTCTAATATAGTTCTTGGAATTCAAACTATATTTCCCATATTTCCTCTAGATTTGTATAGGGGTAGAATCTCATTACGCTGTAATTCCTTACTAATGGCAAGTGATATATCAGTAACTTAAAACTGTTGTCCCCTAAAGAGTTTTAATGTCCCCTATGTAATGTAGCTTCAGCATGTCTTCTCTGCCTCCTTCTTGTGATCAGTTTCTCACTGTTGGCTTTTACAAGCACAAGGCAGAGGAGACAGACTGAATCTGCATTTCAATAGAATATTCTAGGGATTCTGCATACTGCACTCACAAACTCGCAGTCCGAGGTATCAAAGACGCAGTCCGATGGCTGCATGTGGCCCCTGAGACTGCTTCATACTGCCCGCAGGCACCGGATATCACTGTGACAGTCGCGGCCCGGTCCAGGGGCTGCTGATGCCAGTGCTTCGTTTCAGCTGAATGTGCATCCTTGGACACACATTTAATTTAAATGTGTTGCAGCACAGAGACTCTGTTCACTGCAATACCAGTACCAGCCACTGGCCAATTAGAGGCTGGCAGCTGACATTCAATTCAACATCGGTACCCGACAATTTAGAATAGAAAAAATAGAGCATCACACATAGATTAGATACATAGAAACATGTCAGTCACATATATAAGAAGTACAGTGATGGTGTTGATTACTGTACTTGTCATTTAGTGTTAAAATAAAGGATTTATTAAAAAAAAAATTGGCGTGGGGTCCCCTGTAATTTTAGTCTCTAGCGAAGGTTAAGCAGACGGCTGGGGCAGATGTTTACCTAGCCTTTACTAGCTATTAAAATGGGGGACCCCAAAAAAATGACGTGGGTTCCCCCTATTTTAATAGCTAGCAAAGGCTAGGCAGACAGCTGGGGGCTGATATTAATAGCCCAGGAAGGGTGCCATGAATATTGGCCCCCTCTCAGGCTAGAAACACCAGCCATCAGCCGCCCCAGAAATGGCGCATCCATAGGATGCGCCAATTCTGGCACTTGGCCTCGCTCTTCCCACTGCCCTGTAGCGGTGGCAGTGGGGTAATAGGGCTGGGGTTGATGTCAGCTTATAATGTCAGCTTACTAACCCCATAGTCAAAGTTAAAAAAAAACACAACACCCAGAATAAAGTCCTTTAATTGAAATAAACACACAATTCTTTATTGTTCTAAATTAAACCATACTTACCATCACGCCCATTCCAGCTGAAGCCAATGTCTTCTGCAATAAAAGTAAAATAATAAAGCAACCTCATCCTTACCTTTCCATGGTTCCCAGGACAGCTTCAGCTCTGCTACATTCACATGACAGGCTGGATCGCAGCCGAAAGCTGCCATCCAGCTTGCCATGCCCCAGACACTGAGAAGCGCAGGCATGCTTGCGCTCCTCAGTGTCTGGCTGTGACGGCATCCAGATGAGCCGAGTTCATGTCCAATGAACTCAGCTCACCTCATGTACGTCACTGACAGCGTGGGAGAATTCTACTGCGCATGCGGTGAGCATGAGAGAATTCTCCTGCGCATGCAGTGAGCGCAGGAGAATTCTCACACGCTGTCAGTGACGTGCATGAGGTGAGCTCATGTCCAATGAACTCAGCTCACCTCATGCACGTCACTGACAGCGTGGGAAAATTCTCCTGTGCTCAGCGCTTCAGCAGGAGAATTCTCCCACGCTGGGATGGCATTGAGATGACAGGCTGGATCGCAGCTGAACGCTGCCATCCAGCTTTTCATCCTTCAGGGACACTGCAGAGACCAAGTATTGAGTGCAACATTTCGGATTTTAAAAACATTTTTCAAGCTGTTGTTATAAAGTATTCTAATTTACTGAGATAATGACTTGACTTTTGTGTTTTCATTGGCTGTAAGCCATAATCATCAACATTAACAGAAATAAACACTTGAAATAGATCACTCTGTTTGTAATGACTCTATATAATATAGGAGTTTCACTTTTTGTATTGAAAAACTGAAATTAACTTTTTGATGATATTCTAATTTAGTGAGATGCACCTGTATATGCGGCCCATAAACCAAGCTGAGTTTGAGACCCCTGGTTTAGCAGTATAGAAGGTCAGTGTGATTCAAGGGAGCTAATCATTGTATGGACTCACCTGCTAGAGAGCTTCAACCACCACTGTTTTTATCTGTCATTTGTAATCATTACCTTTGTAAACCCAACTGCAATCCCACTATGTCTTGTACATAATCTTACATAAATGTATGCTTGTAAACAGAAGGAATAATGTTTTGTGCAGCATAATTATCTAGATGACTGGACTGAGTTTCTACGCTGACTTAGGCTATGTGCCCACGATGCAGAAATGAAGCAGAAAATTTCTGCAGCATTTCTGCATCTCCCTGGCAGAAAAAACGCATGCAGATTGTGCATGCGTTTTTCCTGCAGAATACATGCGGATCCACATGCGGATTCACATGCGTTTCCGCATGCAGATTGACAAGCGCTTTCCAGGCGATAGCATCACTTGGAAAGTGCTTGACAACTAGGTCACACTGTATAAATCCATGCAAACAGAGAAGCCGCCGGACAGGTGAATATAACTTTATTTGTTATTTTATTCTTTTTTTACAGGTACAATGGTACCCAGGTCTGGAGGAGAGTCTCCTCTCCTCCAGAACTGGGTACCATCCGCACATAGAGACGCATAGAAGCCGCTTGTAAAAATGTACAGTCGCGGTTTCTGTGCGTCTCAATGCAAGTCAATGGCGGGAGTTCCGCTGCACTTCCGCAAAATTAAATGACATGCTGCGGATTTTTGTACGCAGCATGTGCATAGAACATGCGGAATCCCCTTGGGGACCATGGGGTGCGGATTACCTAGCGTTTTACAAGCGTTTCCGCTGCGGAAATTCCGCAGCATAAACGCTTGAAAAACGCTACGTGGGCACCCAGCCTTACTTAGTTTTCATTCTCTTTAATGGACTTGTAGCATTGACTTCCGTTTGTATAAAGCACAGTGCTAACAACTGAAATGTTTCATAGTCCCTATGTAAAACTGACAAAAGAGATAAAAATATTGCTCTTTATACTTAAAAGTAAAGAATTCAGAAATAAAATGGAAAGAAAATTATGTTTTGAGCAATGAGATGATCATGTTACATAAAACCAAAAGAGATAAAGTCAGTGTATACAGACAAAAAGAGAAACTAAAGGCCACAGTAGGCGGCAGGCAGTAATGTATATTCATCTTTGAAAACCAACCGTTAAGTTATATGCAAGGTTATTAATGTTAGTGTGAACAAAGTCTAATAGAAAATGTGATAACCAAAATATCATGAAGTAAAATTCCATTCATTTATTTTACCAATACAAGATGCATTTTTTTGTATAATTATTTTTCAAAGAATATTATCAGAGCAGTGAGAAAATTGGGCAATATTTGCCTAAACGTCCCGATTTACGACACAGGTGGGCTGATGGACGATTGTACAAAAAACAAACAAACAAGCATCACAGACCGAGTTAAATTTTTTGGGCTGTTAGCAGGGGTGGGCAATTAATTCTCCCAATGGGGCCACATAAGAGATCATGACTGTTGTGGAGGGCCGTACCAATAGGCTGAAATTAATTCTGATCAGTATTAATATTAACATATTAAATAATTAATTAAAATACAATTCATTATTCTATATTAATACTAATTGTATCACTTAATATTGAGCAGAATTAAGTATTCTGACATCTCCCTATATGTATGAGTCCATGCTCGGCCCCCCTATATACCGTAAGAGCCCACACATGGCCCTCTACATACAGTATGAACCCCCACATAGACCCCTGTATACAGTGTGGGCACCCACATAGCCCCTCTATATATAGTATGAGCACCCACATAGACCCCTGTATACAGTGTGGGCACCCACATAGCCCCTCTATTTACAGTATGAGGCACCCACATAACCCCCTATATACAGTATGAGCCCCCACATAGCCCCCTATAACAGTATTAGCCCCCACAAAGCCTCTTCATATACAATATAAGCCCCCAAATAGCCTCCTAAATACAGTATGAGCCTGCTTTATATATGCAAACATCCCATAAACATGAAAAAACACACCCCATACTCAGCTAGCTCCCATTAACCCTGCGTTCTGCTCCTGTCTCCGTTGCACTGACTTTCTGCATGGCAGACGCGATGTAATGACCTCATCCCATCATCTGTCTGTCGCACGTGCTGATTGGTGGAAAAAGGAGTCGGTGGCTCACACACAGAATTGGTCAGTGAAAAAAAAAAATCACTTATCTGATTGGTCCGAGTGCAGCACTTGAACCAAAAACTATGGTCATATGAGCAAGCGCACAGATGGAGACTATCACTCCTGTTTTCAATCTGCTTCAGCACTACACCATAATCAGATTAAGCCTTTTTCTATCCCTATGTAGAATGGGCTGTGCGCTCTGACTGCCTATCCCTACACTATACAAGCATAAAATGCCGCTGCTTGGCGAGCCCTCATCTCTTATACTGGCTGTGGCCACCCTCCCTGAAAGGGTGAGCTAAACCATTTAATGTGATAGCCGCAGGGCATTATCGGGAAGCCTGCTTGGCCGTACCCGATGCCATTAGCCCACTCACTAAGTCTTCAGCTTTGTGTGAAATGGTGGCGAGCATTTTTTTTGTTTTATATGATTCTCCGCGGATCAATCCCTTCATCTTTAATCCTAAGGAATACATTATAAGCCGATAGGGTCTATTTATGATTATTTGGATCCATCAGAAAATGTTATAAATGGAAGCCATGATACTATTGTGAGCAAAGCCTAATATAGAACGTAATAACCAAAAGATCACGCAGTAACATTTTATCAGGGTATGTACACACTGAGTAAACACCAGGTGGATAAATACAAGGCAGGACTTTGGTTATTAGCTGCCGATTTGCAGCTTGCATTGCTCCAGGAATGTGTGCAAATTAGCTTCATTTAATGGGGATAATCCGCTACCACTACCCTTCCTGGTTTTCAGGCTGAATCTACCCTGAAACTATTCAGTAAGTGATAAGTAACTTACTAAGGCTATGTTCACACATCATGGTTTTTCAGCGTTTTGATGCCTTTTTTATGCAAATTTTCAGCTGTGTTTTACAGTACCAGCAAACTCTATGAGATTCCAGAAATCTCATGCACGCATCACGTTTTTTTTGTTCAGGATTTTGTGCTTTGCATGTTTTTTTGCAAAATAGAGAATATCACTTCTTTGGCTGTGTGCCCACGATGCGTTTTTCAAGCGTTTACGCTGCGGAATTTCCGCAGCGTAAACGCTTGGGAAACGCTTGGTAAACCTTCCCGCATGGTCTCCTATGCAATTCCGCACTTTCAATGCCCATGCTGCGTATTTTTCCGCAGCGTTCATGCTGCGCTCAAAAATACGCTGCATGTCCATTAATTTTGCGGACACGCAGCGTAATCACCGCCATTGACTTGCATTAGAACGCGCCAATTCCGCAAGACTGCATCTGCTCTCCTTCAGACCTGGGTACCATAGAATCTGTAAAAAAAAAGAATTTAAAATAAAAAATAAAGTTTATACTCACCTTCCGATGTCCTCCCGGTGTTTTGTCCACGCCGTCCGGTCTCTTGCAATGTTCGCGCTGTTGTGAAGGACCTGCCATGACGTCACTGAGTCATGTGACCCATCACATGACTCAATGACGTCACCGCAGGTCCTTCACACCACCGCAAGCAATGCAAGAGACCGGACACAGCAGAGATGACAACGGAAGGTGAGTAGAATCTTTTTTTTTTTTTTTTTTTTACCATTCTTATTCTTTTTTATAACTATTACTTGGTCACACTATATAAATCCATGCCGGTTGCATGGATTTATATAGTGTGACCAACTTGTCAAGCACTTTTCCAAGTAACGCTCAAAATCGTTGGAAAACTGCTTGAAAAAACGCATGTAAAACCGCTTTTCTCTGGCAGAAAAAACGCATGTAAATCTGCATGCGTTTTTTTCTGCCAGAGAGAGGCAAAAACGCTCTGCATCAAATCTGTTACGTGGGCACATAGCCTTTCAGCATTTTTTCTCCCATAGGAAGTAATGGATGGTGAAAAAAACGCTGAAAAAACGCACCAAAAACGCAGGTGTCAGGTTTTTCAGCGTTTTTTCAATGTTTTTTGTGCCAAAACCACAAAGATTTTTTTTCTCTGAACATGTACATGCATAAAAGAGACAAAAGGACAGTGAAAAAAAAGCACCAAAAAAGCAAGAAAAATCCTGACCAACCTCCTGGCAAGAGATCAGGTTTTGCTGCAGAAAAAACCCTGAAAAAACCATGATGTGTGAGCATAGCCAAAAGCTGCTTTGGGAGCCGCATCAGAAAAAAACATGGCTGTCGGAATGGCGATATATTTACTCATTGAAAACAACGACATTACACATCTTTTTTTTTGCAGAAAATTCACATTTTCAGTGCACTGGACCGAGATCATTGTGTATTTCCATGCAGCTGTCACGCTCGTCGGGTCGGGAGAGCTACCGGACAGTCCGTGCACTGCGTTCTGCGAAGCCGCTCGCTGCAGCGGCTCATTCTCCTTGGCTTACAGCAGGATTTCAGTGGGGGACACTTAGGACAGGTGAGTATAACGATTTTATTATTTTATTCTTATTTTTACACAGGTGGTCACTGCGGGAGCAGACACTGCTACCCTCATCACTGTCCCTGCTGGTGCTGATTGCAGCACCGGCAGGGAACCATGATGAGGGCATTGTTCAGCACTGGTGCTTGGGAACAACGCTAACTGTACCGCCGATTCCCAAGCGCTGGTACGTGTCACACGTATGGCATCCGTGTGCGGCACGTGTTTACGTGGACCCATTGAGTTGAATGGGTCAGTGTGATCCGTACTGTCGTCCAAGAAAGGAGATGTCTCTGTGTGGAGCACATGGACACACAGTCCGTGAAAACACACTGATATGTGCAAAGACCCATTCATTTGAATGGGTCTACGTGTGTCAGTGTCTCTGGTACGTGTGGAAACTGTCACCACATGTACTGGAGATACTGACGTGTGAAAGAGCCCTTAGGATAAGTCATCAATATCTGACTGGAGAGGGTGCGACAGCCGGCACACCCGCCGATCATCGCAGCGATGGCTGCTGGAAGTGCTCAGTTGCAGAGCAGCACTGCACCGCTGTTTTAACAGTATAGTGGCCGCATCCAGGTACTGCACATCCGCAACTATTGATTCACATAAGGCCTCTTTCACAAGTCAGTGTCTCCAGTATGTGTGGTGACAGTTTTCACACGTACTGGAGACACACAAGTAGATATGTTTTTTCACCTGATAAACTATGTAACTACAGTGGTGTGAAAAAGTGTTTGCCGCCTACCTGATTTCTTATTCTTTTTCATGTTTGTCACACTTAAATGTTTCTGATCACAAAACAAATTTAAATATTAGACAAAGATAACATAAGTAAACAATGAGTTTTTAAGTGGTCTTTATTATTAAGGGAAAAAGAAATCCAAACCAACAGGGCCCTGTGTGAAAAAGTGATTGACCCCTTCCCCCCTTAAGACATAAATTAACTGTAGTTTATCACATCTTTGGGAAGCTGAGTACAATTTACCTATTCACACACAGGCCTGATTACTGCCACACCTGTTCTCAATCAAGTAATCACTTAAATAGGACCTGCCTGGCAAAGTGAAGTAGACCAAAATATACTCAAAAGCTAGACATCATGCTGTGATCCAAAGGAAGTCTGGAACAAATGAGAAACAAAGTAATTGATATCTATCATTCTGGAAGAGGTTATAAAGGCATTTCTAAAGCTTTGGGACTCCAATGAACCACAGTGAGAGCCATTATCTACAAATGGCGAAAACATGGAACAGTGGTGAACCTTCCCAGGATTGACCGGCCGACCAAAATTACTCCAAGAGCGCAGCGATGACTCATCCAAGAGGTCACAAAAGACCCCACAACAGCATCCAAAGAACTGCAGGCCTCACTTGCCTCGGTTAAGGTCAGTGTTCATGACTCCACCATAAGAAAGAGACTGAGCAAAAATGGCATGCATAGCAGAGTTCCAAGACGAAAACCAATGCTGAGCAAAAAGAACATAAAGGCTCATCTCAGTTTTGCCAGAAAACATCTTGATGATCGCCAATACTTTTTGGAGAATACTCTGTGGCCTGACGAGACAAAAGTTGAACTTTTTCAAAGATAAATGTCCCACTACATCTGGCTTAGAAGATACAGTGTGAAGGCTGGTGGGATGTAATGGCAGCTCACACTCATCCTGTAAGCATGTGTAGTTGTAACGAGACACCTGGCCAGCTTCAAACAAAGGAGTTACACCCCCACCAGCCAGCTGGTGAGCTACTACAGGAAGACCATCTGTGGATCCAAGCCATGCGGTCTCCCTTTGTTTCAGACAGCTATAATTTCAGATTGAGTTATGGAAATACTATATGTCCTAGCCATACATCGAATAAAATTCCGAAATCCCCAGGACATGGTGAATGTCTACCTGGGTCTTGACCCAGTCTAGCACATAAAGATAAGGAGATACATAGCATAGCTATTCGGAAATCCATAGGACCACTATGTTTAGTCTCCACATGTAGCAGGGGCCTGGCTGGATCCGATGACAACCAGGACCGCCTCCCTAGGACCGACCATTAAGGAGTTATGATCCAGCTGAAGTTTTGGAGTTATTATCTGCCAGGGACACAGGGAGGGGATTCAGGTTCAGCCCAGGGAGCAGGAGGGGAGTGACCCAGAGGGGTTAAATGCTCCTGCAGATCTTGGTCTAGTGATTTTTCTCTGGGAGGTGTAAGGTAGTGCTATTCATCACGCTGGGGGTACTCGCTTCACCGGGTCAATTAAAGCAAAGCACACGTGCAACGTTTTCCGGTAATATGTAGTCCAGCAGTTTATTACACATCATAAACTGCACATAACATAGCCCATCTCAGTGGCTCGCAGGAATGTTACACGTGTATCCTAGAGCCTTCTCAGTGGCAGCTAAGCCCGCTTGGCTTCAAATACAGACTTCAGCAAGGTACAGCAACAATATTCACTTATAGCGCCGATTTACCTTTTGCCGGGTCTCAGCTGCTTCTATCAGCTCGGGTCTGCCACAGCTGTGGCTTAAGGTTTCCCAGACGTAGTCTCCAAGCCACGTGCCTTCCAAGGCTACTGGTATCTCAACCGCAAGGATTCAGCCTCTGCCTTCCAGGCTAGTGGAGTCCCACACAGAGACCAGGCCTCTCGCCTTCCAAAGCTACTGGCATCTCTAACACAGGAATCCAGCCTCTACCTTCCAGGCTTCACCAGGCCTCTCTCTCTCTGTGTCTCAAAACCACCAGCATTTATATATCCTTCTGTGCACACAGGACCTGTGATGATGTCACAGTCATGTGAGCAGTCACCTGAGGGGGTGGTAAATGGTCAGCCAGAAAACACCCCCTGGACATTTTAGCAATGCAGCAAGCCGCTGCATTACATATCCCCCCCTCTGTTCAAACTTGTGGGGTTGAACACATAGCATACACAATCACATTATAACCCACGGTTCACACAGAGACCATGTACTTGACAATTGCGCTGCTCAGCCCCTGGAACATTAGTCATCAACCTTATCCTATTCCTTAGGGACCTACCATCTGTGACTTAACTTCGTCAAGTCACATTTCCAAGTCGTCACCTTGTCAGACCTCCCCCGCTCCCAGCGGTCAGTCGTAACCTTGTCAGACCTTCCCCGCTCCCAGCAGTCAATACAGCAGTGTGACTTACTTGCCCTTGTATCTAAGGTCAGGTCTGAATTCGTGCTGTCCCGTACTCTATTGGGTTGTTTGTATGGACCTCTCAGACCTGAGTTACTGGAGGTCTCATTACCTATAAACCCACGCCCACTATCCTCAGGACATTCAGTAAGTGATAAATAACTTACTAAGGCTATGTTCACACATCATGGTTTCTCAGTGTTTTTGATGCCTTTTTTTATGCAAATTTTCAGCTGCGTTTTACAGTACCAGCAAAGTCTATGAGATTCCAGAAATCTCATGCACTCATCATGGTTTTTTTGTTCAGGATTTTGTCCTTTGCATGTTTTTTTGCACAATAAAGAATATCACTTCTTTCAGCATTTTTTCACCCATAGGAAGTAATGGATGGTGAAAAAAACGCTGAAAAAACGCACCAAAAACACAGGTGTCAGGTTTTTCAGCGTTTTTTCAATGTTTTTTTGTGCCAAAACCACAAAGATTTTTTTTTCCGCTGAACATGTACATGCATAAAAGAGACAAAAGGACAGTGAAAAAAAAGCACCAAAAAGGCAAGAAAAATCCTGACCAACCTCCTGGCAAGAGATCAGGTTTTGCAGCAGAAAAACCCCCTGAAAAAAAACATGATGTGTGAGCATAGCCTAAAGCTGCTTTGGGAGCCGCATCAGAAAAAAACATGGCTGTCGGAATGGCGATATATTTACTCATTGAAAACAATCAGACACATTTTATGAACGACATTGCACATCTATTTTTTGCAGAAAATTCACATTTTCAGTGCACCAGACCGAGATCATTGTGTATTTCCATGCAGCTGTCACGCTCGTCTGGTCGGGAGAGCTGCCGGACAGTCCGTGCACTGCGTTCTGATCTCGTTCCAATTTATATGACCGTCTGACTGCACTCTTAGGCCAGTTTCACATGTCCGTATATCACTGGTACCAGAAAAACCGGTACCGGAGACATCCATGTCCCGTGTCTCTGTGTGTCCGAGTGTGTCACATGTGTGGCAACCGTGTGTCACCAGTGTGCCACATCAGGATCACATGCACCGGCGCCTGGGAATCAGCGGTACAGTTAGCGCTGTTCCCAAGTGCCATGGCTGAACGCTGCCCTCATCATGGTTCCTGCCGGCACTGCGATCAGCACCAGCAGGGACAGTGATGAGGGTAGTAGTGTCTGCTCCCTCAGTGTCCACTTGTGTAAAAATAAGAATAAAATAATAAAATCCTTATACTCATTTGTCCTAGGTGCCCCCTGCTTTAATCCATGCGATCGATCAGCAGAGGAACCGGGGAGAATGAAGCACTGCAGCGAGCGGCCCTGGACCTCTGCTGAGCTCAGTAAGCGGTGTCCTGTCACTCACTGAGCGCAGCAGCTCATTCTCCTCAGCTTACAGCAGGATTACAGTGGGGGACACTTAGGACAGGTGAGTATAAGGATTTTATTATTTTATTCTTATTTTTACACAGGTGGACACTGCGGGAGCAGACACTGCTACCCTCATCACTGTCCCTGATGGTGCTGATCGCAGTGCCGGCAGGGAACCATGATGAGGGCATTGTTCAGCACTGGCGCTTGGGAACAACGCTAACTGTACCGCTGATTCCCAAGCGCTGGTATGTGTCACACGTATGGCATCCGTGTGCGGCACGTGTTTACGTGGACCCATTGAGTTGAATGGGTCAGTGTGATCCGTACTGTCGTCCAAGAAAGGAGATGTCTCTGTGTGGAGCACATGGACACACAGTCCGTGAAAACACACTGATATGTGCAAAGACGCATTCATTTGAATGGGTCTATGTGTGTCAGTGTCTCCGGTACGTGTGGAAACTGTCACCACATGTACTGGAGATACTGACGTGTGAAAGAGCCCTTAGGATAAGTCATCAATATCTGACTGGAGAGGGTGCGACAGCCGGCACACCCGCCGATCATCGTAGCGATGGCAGCTGGAAGTGCTCAGTTGCAGAGCAGCACTGCACCGCTGTTTTAACAGTATAGTGGCCGCATCCAGGTACTGCACATCCGCAACTATTGATTCACATAAGGCCTCTTTCACACGTCAGTGTCCCCAGTATAAGTGGTGACAGTTTTCACACGTACTGGAGACACACAAGTAGACCCATTCAAATAAATGGGTCTGCGCACATGTCAGTGTGTTTCCACGGACCGTGTGTCCGTGGGCAAAACACGCTGACATGTCTATTTTTTTCATGCTGCACAAGCTGCAAAACGTCCCAAACTGATGACAGACGGATGACATCCGTGTGTCATCAGTGTGACACGTACCGGCACCTGGGAATCAGTGTACAGTTCACGCTGTTCCCAAGCGCCGGGTGCTCAAGGCATCTGTCATCCTTGTCCCCTGCTTGTGCTGTGATCAGCACCAGCAAGGGACAATGTTGACAGTTGTATTCTGCCCCCGCTGTGTCCAGCAAGTGTAAAAATAAGAATAAATTAAAAAACACTTATACTCACCTGTCCGATAAACTGTCCCACGCTGGAATCCATCTGACCAACATTTCTGCATCAGCGTCTGCAGTGGCTTAAGTTGACCACACACACTGAGGAGCAGAGGAGAATGACTCTTTGCAGCGAGCGAGCCCCTGACCTGTGCTGAGCTCAGTGAGCGGTGTCCTGTCAGTGAGCTCAGCGCAGTTCAGTGGCTCCTCTGCTCCTTAGCATGTGTGGTCACCTTAAGGTAGGTGAATATAATGATTATTTTACTTTATTTTTATTTTTACAGGTTTTGAAAACATCAGGAGCAGAATACTACTCTCAACATTAACCCCCGCTGGCGCTGATCGCAGAGCAAGCAGAGGACAATTATAAGATACCTTCAGCACCCAGTGCCTGGGAACAGTGCGAACTGTACTGCTGATTCCCAGGCGCCGGTATGTGTGATACTGATGCGGCACATGTATGCCACACAGGCACACACAGACATGGATATTTCCAGTACTGTTTTTTCCAGTATCGGAAATATCAGGACGTCTGAAACAGGCCTAAGAGATAGAAATGCAGTACCTGGCCGCCACCACTATACTGATGACAAAGCTCTGCTGTGTAGCTCCGCAAATGAGCACTTCCGGCCCTCAGCAGCGCCGGGAACAATTATTGACCACTGGGTGTGCCAGGTGTCACACCGCCACCGACCAGATATTGATGATCTATCATGAAGATAGGCCATTAATGTAAAAGTCACAGACAACCCGTTTAATACTTAAAATAAAATATAGAAATCCTGCAAAATATCAAGGATTTATATTTAGATCTGATGGGGTTAAAACAATTCTATCTACATTTTTTATTATATGCACCTGTGGTTTCCCTAGACAGTCCCTGGCTGTATATGCTGCATCCTTTTCCCACCAGTAGAGGTAGCAGTCCCAGTGTGAACAAGTTGGAAATCATTCCAAAGTACCGTAAATGTCTTGTGTTCCCACTGAGAGTTGTAGCAAATAATCTGTTGGTGATGCTGACAATCTGGGCAATATATCGGTGTCTAACTAGTTTTGATGGAGACATTTGTCATCTAGTCTCATATTAACTTTTACGATGACATTTATACAATAATTCAGCACAAACATCATCAGAAATCCTCTGCAGCCCCATCACTTCTTAGGAGACATAATTAAATATTTTTTGCAATTTCCACACCCTCTTTCCCTTTTGCTTCTCTTGCTCTCTCTCTCTCTCTGCAGGCTGCCCTCTGCCCCAGGGCTGTTCATCTGCAAAGCTTTTGAAGCAAGATTCATCTTGTTGCTTGTGTCAATAGAGGCATTGTTTAAACTCTATCTTCTGTCATCTTCTGTTCAGAATCCCCCAAAATTCTAGTTAGAAGCACAGCAGGATCCTGTCACACCTCTCTACTATAAATCCTGCAGAACTTCCTGGCTATTTCCAGAAAGACTGTTATGTTGTTTGCCATCAGGGAGCAGAATAGTCAGACTGGCTTCGGGAAAACTGCAGAAACTGTTCAAGGGATTTCTGAAACTGAAAAAATAAACTTTTTTTTTTTTTTTTTTTAAGAGCGTCACTCACTGTCTTTTAGCTTTGTCTGCTACTTAGCTCAAACCATAAGGGTATGTGCACTGTGGAACTTGCCTAAACAGTGTACCTAAAACAACAAGTGCTCACATCAGTAATTTTTTTCTCGTATGCAAAAAACAGGACTATTTTCATCAATGTTTAGGATCAGACCTTCTCTATCTAAAGGTCCCCTACACATTAGATTAAAGAGGTATTCCCATCTCCAAGATCATATCTCAATATTTAGTATAGGTGTAATAATATTAGTATTAGCAAATACCTCCAATTAGAAATTTAGTATAGTTCTTCAGATTTGCCATGTCGCTTACCTCATGTAGGGCATTGCAGTAGCTTAGGTATCCATGAAAAAATTGGATGCCATATGGAGCCTCAGTAAAATATCCGATTTTTAGGGTATGTGCCCACGTAGCGTTTTACAAGCGTATATGCTGCAGAATTTCCGCAGCGTAAACGCTTGTGAAACGCTTGTTAATCCGCCCCCCATGGTCCCCAATGAGAATCCGCAATTTCAATGCCCATGCTGCGGATTTTTCCGTAGCGCTTATGCTGCGCTCAAAAATCCGCAGCATGTCCATTAATTTTGCGGACACGCATGCGGAATTGCCTTGTCAATGCAATAAAAAACAATTCCGCATGTCCCAAGCGCATCATGAACGCGCAAAAAACGCTTGCCAAATTCCGCAAGCGTTTTTCCGGGAGAGGACATGCGGAAACGAAGCAGAAATTTTCTGCTTTATTTCTGCAACGTGGGCACATACCCTTACGGATACTTTGCAATTCTGTAACATAGCAAACTGTAAATGGTCCTGTAAGTGATTAATATCTACAAAGAAAAAAAACGGATTACATGCAGATGACAAGTAAAAAAAGGAAAATCAACCTACTTTTCTGGATGAAAATCGGACAGATTTTTAATACGCTCATGTGACCTTAGCCTTAGGGTATGTTGCACACAGTGTCACTTAGACACCAGTGTACGCACAAAAATTTTTAAGCAGAAAATGCTTCAGGAAAACACCAGCAGTGTTTTTTTCTGAAGCATGTTCTTTGTCTCTTTGTGGCATCTTTTTTAAAAAAAAAAATTATATGTAAAAAATTTCACTTGGAAGCCGAGAGAAGAAAGGTCAGGTCAGTCCTTTTAGACACTTCTCAGCCTTTGAAGTCACGAGTGATTAAAAAGACGGAACATAGGCACAAATCGTTTTAACATTGTTATGAATATGTTCATTATTTTTAATATTTATTGAGCACTTTTTCAGAAATTCGCCTGGAAAAGATGCCCTGTGCACATACTCTTAGCTTGAACACTAGCCTTGCTGCTGCCTATAATAATGCCCCATAAAAATGAAAATTAGAGTAAAGGATTAGCCCAAGTAGCGTGAAAATGTCTAATCTTGCCAGATTTTACCCTTGATTGCTCTGGTCACACTTCCAAACTACTCACAGTTATCCCCTGTAGACGATACTGACAATAAGTAATTCCCTGAACAACATCTACACAGTAATGTCCTTGCCCATGATGAACATCGCATTCATTGCTGTGCCTACAGAGTTTGCTTTATAATAAAACAGATTTACCTTTTATACTCTCCCATGCTGTGCCCTCCTCTATTGTCAGTAGCCAGTAAACTAAAACAGTCTAGAAGTAGCTGCTATATCTATTTTAGTTTTCTTGCAAAATTTAATTTAAGAAAGAGACTGGGCAAAAATGGCATGCATGGCAGAGCTCCAAGACGAAAACCACTACTGAGCAAAAAGAACATAAAGGCTCATCTCAGTTTTGCCAGAAAACATCTTGATGATCGCCAATACTTTTTGGAGAATACTCTGTGGCCTGACGAGACAAAAGTTGAACTTTTTCAAAGATAAATGTCCCATTACATCTGGCTTAGAAGATACAGTGTGAAGGCTGGTGGGATGTAATGGCAGCTCACAATCATCCTGTAAGCATGTGTAGTTGTAACGAGACACCTGGCCTGCTTCAAACAAAGGAGTTACACCCCCACCAGCAAGCTGGTGAGCTACTACAGGAAGACCATCTGTGGATCCAAGCCATGCGGTCTCCATTTGTTTCAGACAGCTATAATTTCAGATTAAGTTATGGAAATACTATATGTCCTAGCCATACATCGAATATAATTCCGAAATCCCCAGGACATGGTGAATGTCCGCCTGGGTCTCGATCCAGTCGAGCACATAGAGATAAGGAGATACATAGCATAGCTATTCGGAAATCCATAGGACCACTATGTTTAGTCTCCACGTGTAGCAGGGGCCTGGCTGGATCCGATGACAACCAGGACCACCTCCCTAGGACCGACCATTAAGGAGTTATGATCCAGCTGAAATTTTGGAGTTATTATCTGCCAGGGACACAGGGAGGGGATTCAGGTTCAGCTCAGGGAGCAGGAGGGGAGTGACCCAGAGGGGTTAAATGCTCCTGCAGATCTTGGTCTAGTGATTTTTCTCTGGGAGGTCACGATGACATATTGTGTGGGATGTCATACAACAGAAGGAACCACAAGCCTCCCCTGTGGCAACCCCTCCCCCGCAAGCCAGGCCTTTCATCTGACTGGTAACTGACTCTTAATATCTGCATACTTTTGTACCACTACTATTGTGTTTTTGACGCGCCCCCTGGGCCAGTGTTTTTTGGGGGATACCCGGAGCCGGGTCAGATGGGGGTTGTAGTCTCCGAGTGGCGGTGACCCGGTCCGTGCCCAGGGTGTCAAGCTCAGTGTGTGGCAGTCCTTATAGATGTTACTAGATGTTCTTTTATGTCGACTACGCCACCCGTTGATTTGCGGTCAATACGGCCGCCGCTGCAGCAGGGTCCGCTGAGGCTGGTGGTGCTTGTGCAGCTCTGGTAGTATAACCCCCAACGGGAGGGGTATAGCCTCAGGGGGTCAGGTGTAGAGGATGGTGGTAGTGGTGGTGCAGTGTGGATGTTAAGAAGACTCCGAGCCGGGCTGTGCAGTTCAGGGTTTTTACTTACTGCTGTTCTTGTGGTCACTCTGGCCTTAAGTGACCGCCCGAGCCGTGCTGCGTCCACCAGGTCTTGGACTCGGCCAACCCCCAGGTGATTCTGGAGCGTGGTCCTGAGCTCCCTTTCTGACTTGTCCTTCTCTCTGGCCCTCCCCACCAGGGATCCACCTAAGTCCGGCTCCCTCGGGCCTCTTGTTGGTAAACCCTTGTCTCTGGGTTCCCTGACCCTATTCTTGGTTTGCCTTCCGGGTGGATTTAGTGGGTGGTCGTGGCAGATCCTGCCCACGACCTCCGGTCTCTGGCTAAGGTGTGCTGTAGCCTCCACCAGCTTGGGATCCGGTACCCTGTTGCCAACTCTTCACCCTCTGATCTAATTTTGGGTTCTTGGAGTTCCCTCTTCTCCCCCTTCTGGGTCCTTCTTTCTCCTCTCTCTCTGCTTCTCAGGCTCTCTCAGACTGACCAAACCTCTACAAAAGACTGACGTCTCACAGACTGACCCTGATCTAAGATGGTTCCCACCTTATATACTCCCTCTATGTGTGAGCTCAGGTGACCAGCACCCAATGAGCTCCTAGCTTTACCCAGGCTGCTCCCCCTATCTGCCCCTACACTACTGGGACGTTCCACCCCCCTCCCACTCCAGCCAGGAACAGACACTGTCGTACCTGCACATTTCTCTAGTGGGAGTACCATCGGTCTGTCCCTCGGAAATGGGATGTGTGTAGTGCATGCAGCTAACTGAGCTCAGTTCCACACTCCATCCTTACCCGGGAGTGGAATATCACACCTCTGGTGTTAGAACCTTGCTGTTAGGTTTTTTTTCCTTTGCTGGTCACATGACCTTGTTGGCCTATTTAATCCTGCTCCGCCCTTCTGGCTTTGCTGGACTTCATTGTATATCTACTTTCTAGCTAGCCTGTGCTCTGTATCTAACTCTGTTAGTTTGCTTGGTCTACGGACCTCTATGTTCTATCTATTTTGTTTGTTCGTCTGTCTGCTACTATTTCTGTTAGGAGGTGTCCCATATTCCTCCCAGTCCTTAGTACTTGTAGGGATTCCCTCCTCACATCTATAGGTCTCCGTACAGACTAGATTAGGACTTTAGCAGGTCTGATCGCAGGATCAGGTTCCCTGTTACATCGTAGGGATTCAGCTGAGTCTTATAGTAGGGACAGATCTCCTCTCTTTCCTTAGCTTTGGTAGCAGAACATAACAGTAAGTCCAGCCTGCAAATTCTCTAAGGAAAGATTTTTTTTTTTTTGTTCCATCATGGTGTCGGTTCAGGATTTGCCTAAACACCTGCAGGGACTCTCTCTGGAAGTGGCCGAGCTCCGTCAGCACGTGAGTAACTGTCCTGGAGCATATTTCTTGGAGCCTAAGGTATGTTTGCCGGATTTATTTTTTGGTGAACATCGAGAATTATTTTCATTTAAAAATGCTTGCTTATTGTATTTTCGTTTGAGACCCAAGTCCTCTGGGGATGAATCCCAGCGCGTAGGGTTCATAATGTCACTTTTGCGCAAAGAGCCTCAGGAGTGGGCCTTTTCTTTGCAACCTAGTGATACATGCTTCAGATCAGTGGATAGTTTTTTTTCTGCTTTAGGATTATTATATGATGATCCTGACCGTGTGGCATCAGCTGAGACTGAGTTGAGACGTTTAAAACAAGGATCAGGTAATGTCGAAAAATATTGTACTCATTTTCGTCGTTGGTCCACTCAAACAGGGTGGAACGATTCTGCTCTGAAAAGTCTATTTCTTGCTGGGCTCAGTGAAAGGGTTAAAGACCTGCTAATTGCTTATCCTACACCTGAGGGTTTGCAACAGGCTATGCAATTAGCTATACGGGTGGATAGAAGACTGCGTGCTAGGGTTAATGAGAGCAAATCCTCTGCTATGTCAGTTTCTGGTTATGATAATGTGTGTACTAACAGTGGTGAACCGATGGAGATTGGATCGGTGGCACCTCGCTCTCAAGAAAAAGACCGTCGTTTTTCAGAAGGCTTGTGTTTCTATTGCGGAAAATCTGGTCATTTGATTAAAGGCTGTGAGCTTCGTATGAAGAAAGAAAAAAAAAATGGTCAGTCACGCCCGTATTGCCTGTTTAAATTCCAAGGGTATATTTTTAGCTGCTTCCACGATTGCTCAGGAAAAATTAATGGAATTTCGGGTGTTTGTTGATTGCGGGTCTACACTGAATGTAATTGATGGGGGATTCGTGGAAAAACTCAATTTAAAACCTGAACCTTTATCATCCTCCATTGCTGTGGTTTCTGTGGATGGCTCCCCTTTGAAGAATATTACTCTCAAGGTCAGTGAATTTCCTCTCACTATTAATGGTGTTCACCATGAGAAATTGGATTTGGTAGTGTTGAATAACTTGCCTTCTCCAGTAATATTGGGTTTGCCCTGGTTAAAATTTCACAATCCTGTACTGGATTGGTCTACCAGTGAAATTAAATCCTGGAGCCATAAATGTTATGACAAGTGTTGTAACGGGCGTATTGCAGCTTTGGATAGGGGAGAATTGCCTGTTCCTATTCAGGATTTTTGGAGAGTTTTTTCTGAGAAGGAATCGCAGGTTTTGCCTCCCCATAGAGACTATGATTGTTCTATTGAATTTGTCCCTGGAGCGACTCTTCCTAAAAGTCGTTTATTTAACCTTACCATTCCTGAGAGGAAGGCTTTGGAGGAATACATACAGACAAGTTTGGCCGCCGGTCACATTAGGCCCTCTAAGTCTCCTGTGGCGGTTGGATTTTTTTTTGTAAAAAAAAAGGACGGCGGTTTACGTCCTTGTCTGGATTTTCGTGAGATTAACAAAATTACGGTACGCAATCCTTACCCACTGCCATTGATTCCTGATCTGTTTAACCAGTTATTGGGGGCCAAGTGGTTCTCTAAAATTGACCTTAAGGGGGCATACAATCTGTTGCGCATGAAGGAGGGTGATGAATGGAAGACTGCTTTTAACACTCCTGTGGGTCATTTTGAGAATCTGGTTATGCCTTTTGGTCTTACTAATGCTCCTGCATTTTTTCAGAATCTGATTAATGACATCCTTAGACCTTTGATCGGTAAAAATGTGGTTGTGTATTTGGATGACATTTTGATTTATTCGCCAGATCTGGAGTCTCATTGGCGGAGCGTGCGTGAGGTATTACAGTTATTAATGGACAATTCGCTTTTTGCTAAGCTGGAGAAATGTGAGTTCGCTGTACAGAGAATTAGTTTTTTGGGCTACATTATCTCCAGCAAAGGTTTTGAGATGGATCCGGTTAAGGTTCAGGCTGTGCAGGAATGGCCTAGGCCTATTGGTTTGAAATCGATACAGAGGTTTTTGGGTTTCGCCAATTACTACAGAAAATTCATAAAAAATTTTTCTAGTATTGTCAAACCTCTGACTGATCTCACCAGGAAAGGTGCTGATGCGGTTCAGTGGTCTTCTGAGGCCATTGAAGCTTTTGTGTATCTCAAGGAGAGGTTCACCTCTGCTCCCATCCTTATGCAGCCTGATGTTACTAGGCCGTTTTTGGTTGAGGTTGATGCTTCCTCTGTGGGGGTTGGCGCAGTATTGTCTCAGGATAACGGGGATGGATTACATCCCTGTGCCTTTTTTTCAAAAAAATTTTCGGAGACTGAACTGAATTACGATATTGGTAATCGGGAATTATTGGCTATTAAACTCGCATTTGAACACTGGCGCCACTTCTTGGAAGGTGCGGAATTTCCCGTTCAGGTTCTTACGGATCATAAAAATCTGATATATCTTGATGCTGCCAAGCGCCTGAATGCCCGTCAGGCTAGGTGGGCACTGTTTTTCTCGCGGTTTAATTTCTCCGTTACTTACATCCCTGGTACTAAGAATGTTAAGGCGGATGCCTTGTCTCGCAGTTTTTCTCCCATAGTCGGTGCTGAGAAAGAGGAAAACATTTTACAAGAAGGTGTTGTGATAGCTGCTTTAGACTCCGTTTTGGAAGATGAGATTCTTAAAGCACAGGAGAATGCCCCATCTAACACTCCTCATGGGAGGTTGTTTGTGCCTGGGACCTTTAGGAGAGATTTGTTTGTTGAGTGTCACGAATCTCGGTTGGCAGGTCATCCCGGAATCTCTGAGACCAAGAGACTGGTGGGTCGCAGTTTTTGGTGGCCTGGATGGCAGAAGGAAGTCATTAAGTGGGTGCGCCAATGTACTATATGTGCTAGATCTAAGTCCTCACATACTCCTGCTGCGGGGTTGCTTTGTCCTTTGGAGGTCCCCAGTGCTCCTTGGACACATTTGGCTATGGACTTTATAACTGACCTTCCCTCCTCTGAGGGTTTTACTGTCATCTGGGTGGTCGTGGACCGTTTTAGCAAGATGTGTCACTTGGTTCCCTTCGTCAAACTGCCCTGCGCTAAAACTCTCGCTAAGGCCTTTGTCAAGGAAATTGTCAGACTTCATGGCGTTCCTACTGACATTGTTTCTGATAGGGGTCCTCAGTTCGTGGCTCGTTTTTGGCGTGCCTTTTGTGACAGGTTGGGAATTCATTTGTCGTTTTCGTCCGGATATCATCCTGAATCTAATGGCCAGACAGAAAGGAAAAACCAGGATGTTGAGCAGTTCTTGCGTTGTTTTGTGGCAGACAATCAAGAGGGGTGGTCTGAGTTTCTGCCACTTGCCGAATTTGCTCTGAACAATCATACATCTTCTTCTGCTGGTTGTTCGCCTTTTTTTTGTTGTTCTGGGAGACATCCGTCGTTTGGGTCGTTCTCCAAGTTGGGATCTGCCGTGCCTGAGGAGGAGAATTTTTCCGGTGATTTGGAAAGAGTTTGGACGGATGTGCGTGGTAATCTTCAGGAGGCCAACAGAAAATCTAAAGACTACTTTGATAGGAAACGACAGGAGGTTTTGCTCGCTGTTGGTGACATGGTTTGGTTGTCCTCTAGGAATCTGCGGTTGAGGATTCCTTCTAAGAAATTGGGTCCCAAGTTTGTAGGGCCCTTTAAGGTGCTTCAGGTTGTCAACCAATCTGCTGTTAGGTTGGAGGTTCCTACCTCCTGGAGAATTAATCCGGTCTTTCATGTCTCTCTGTTAAAAAAAAGCTGTTGTGTCGGATGGTGACGCCTCTGCCTCTGTTCCTCCGGTGGTGGAGGACGGGGAATATGAAATTTCTCGCATCCTTGACTCTAGACGGTATAGAGGTAGTTTGCAGTATCTTGTGGCCTGGAAAGGTTTCGGACCCGAGGATAACTCTTGGGTGAGGTCAGATGATGTTTCCGCGTCCAGACTTATCAGAGCGTTTCACAGGAGATTTCCTGATAAGCCTGGTCCTAGGGGATCCGGAGGATCCTCTTAGAAGGGGGGGTACTGTTAGAACCTTGCTGTTAGGTTTTTTTTCCTTTGCTGGTCACATGACCTTGTTGGCCTATTTAATCCTGCTCCGCCCTTCTGGCTTTGCTGGACTTCATTGTATATCTACTTTCTAGCTAGCCTGTGCTCTGTATCTAACTCTGTTAGTTTGCTTGGTCTACGGACCTCTATGTTCTATCTATTTTGTTTGTTCGTCTGTCTGCTACTATTTCTGTTAGGAGGTGTCCCATATTCCTCCCAGTCCTTAGTACTTGTAGGGATTCCCTCCTCACATCTATAGGTCTCCGTACAGACTAGATTAGGACTTTAGCAGGTCTGATCGCAGGATCAGGTTCCCTGTTACATCGTAGGGATTCAGCTGAGTCTTATAGTAGGGACAGATCTCCTCTCTTTCCTTAGCTTTGGTAGCAGAACATAACATCTGGGTTGAGGTGCAATACCCCTGTAGCAGCCGAATCCTCAGGGTGCTACATTTTCATCTCTGACCATTATATATGTATAACCCTTGTGTATATAGTGTATTGTCAAGTGTTCCCTTAAGGCGATTAAATATATAATTTAACCTTGGGATGCTCTTTTATCTCAATCCACACGTCCATTTGGCTAATTCTCATACTACCGGGGCTGGTTTCTGGCCCAATATAATTCCCGTTAACGGACCGGGGCTTGTATCAAATAGGAACTGATGGTAGCTCTACCAAGCTGATAAAGTTCTGTTTTTACTTTGGCCAGTGAAGAGGGCCTCTCAACCTGTCAGGCGTGAGAGCAAGTGTGGTGCCATGTCAGTGAATGAGTGGGTCACCTCTTCTCACTCTTGGTACCTTCCTGAATCTGTGCGGACAGCGGGTGTCCATGTTAAACTGTAACAATCTGACCTTACGTGTCCTCAAGGGGTGCATAACGTCACGTTGATGCAAAGTACTTACCCATATCACGTGATCTGTCTGACGTAATAGTGACGTCTGGTGGGTGGCGAGGTGGGAATTCTTCACATACTGCATTTCAGAAGAGGAACATCATACCAACAGTAAAATATGGTGGTGGTAGTATGATGGTTTGGGGCTGTTTTGCGGCTTCAGGACCTGGAAGACTTGCTGTGGTAAATGGAACCATGAATTCTGCTGTCTACCAAAAAATCCTGAAGGAGAATGTCCGGCCATCTGTTCGTGACCTCAAGCTGATGCACACTTGGGTTATGCAGCAGGATAATGATCCAAAACACACCAGCAAGTCCACCTCTGAATGGCTAAAGAAAAACAAAATTAAGACATTGGAGTGGCCTTGTCAAAATCCTGACCTTAATCCGATTGAGATGCTGTGGCATGACCTTTAAAAAGGAGTTCATGCTCGGAAACCCTCCAATGTGGTTAAATTACAACAATTTTGCAAAGATGAGTGGGCTAAAATACATCCAGAGCATTGTAAAAGACTCATGGCCTGTTATCGCAAATGCTTGATTCTAGTTGTTGCTGCTAAGGGTGGCCCAACCAGTTATTAGGTTTAGGGGGCAATCACTTTTTCACACAGGGCCCTGAAAGTTTGGATTTCTTTTTCCCTTAATAATAAAGACCTTCATTTAAAAACTGCATTTTGTGTTATCTTTGTCTAATATTTAAATTTGTTTTGTGATCTGAAACATTTACATGTGACAAACATGCAAAAGAATAAGTAGTCAAGAAGGGAGCAAAAACTTTTTCACATCACTGTATGTACCCATATCTAATTATATAGGAGAAGGAAGTAGCAAGTGTGATCTACTACTGATATTCTTATTGGAACTGTATCCATGACAATATTAATTTTTACTGTGGGCCTAAGAATTAACAGGCAAATAATTGCTAACTACCTGTCTCTTCTGGATGTCTGAAGACTCCGCACTCAATGATATCAAGTAGAAGTGGTGACATTTTTTATTCCTGCAATCCAAAAACATGAAGTACCGGTACATTAACGCTTCGGCCCTGATTCCGAACGTTCATCAGAATGGTGCGGATTGTTGTGAGAACCATGTATGTATGGTAAAGGTGACTGCCATCGTTAGCTGGATGGTGCTATGATGTGGTTCCCACAGCAATCAGCTCCATTCTGATCAAGGTCTAGAATCAGGGCCGAAACGTTAATGTACTTTCTAAAACATTTTACAGTTTCTACTGCATACCATTGAGTGGCAAGTATTGATACATCTATGTCATGGTATGGAACCCTACTCGGGCACAATCTCATCTATGGAGTGATATATACCATCATCTACTTGCCTGTTCTGGCCAGCACAGATCTCTGTCACTGACCGCTCCTGCCGGCGATTTTGTGGCTTCAACTGACGTCAGAACAACAGAGCAGCGGCTTCTCTTATGCTCTGCTCTGTTGATGAGATGTGACTTCTGATGTCATTCTGACTGACAGCTGACTCCCCACCATATAACTGCGGGGAGCCGGCTGTCAATCAGCATGACATAGGCAGTCATGCCCCATCGATAGAGCAGCCCGGAAGAAGAAGAACTTCTCTGTTGATGTGCTGCAGCTGAATCGCGGGCAGGAGCGGTCAATGACCGCTCTCAGCTGGCGCTGGGTACAACAGGCATTTAGTTGCCTCTGTTAGTTTTTTGGTTCATAGTAAAAAAATAATTTAGTCCTGGATAACCTTTTTAAGAGGTTTTCTACAGAAGACAACCCTTCTCTACAAATGGCAGTAGCGCTATCTCCTTGAAACACCTGTCAATCTGTAGGTCTAAAGTAGGTGACCCCCTCTCTTATTATATGCCCTAATACACTTATTCCTCCTCTCCTGAACAGTAACTTGAAGGAGCCTGTTCAGTTTAAAAGGGCTTCACATTTTTTGTAGCAGCTCTACTTTTTAAGATAATGTACTGTTGCCCACATATGAATTTGGGATTTTTTCCTATATTCACATCTCATTAACTAGAGCTGATGGAAGAAAAATAAGGGCAGATTTAGAATCAGCGACAAAAACTGACCATTAGATAGACATTATTTAATGCTTAATTTCCCCTATGGCGGAAACATTTCTGCCAGTTTTCTCCACAGATACCTGTTGATCACAGTGGATCACCTTCTGATATAGTTATTGTCTGTACCCATAAGATAAGACATACCAGTACATCATATGTCGGAAAGGGGTAAAACCTAAAATGATTGATTAATTTTTTCCCCGATGTGAAACATTAGCCTTACAATTTTTGTTCATTTGATATTCTTTACCTTAAAGACTGGATTTGTCTTTTCTGTGTTGGCTGTCTGGATTATAAAGCTGTATCTCTACCAGACTATCTTATCACATACATATTGCTAAGCATTTTCTGAACTGTGCTGGAAAAAATCAAACATTAACTAGAAAATGGCAAGAAGTCAACTTTTCTTTAGAGAAAGATTTAATGCATGAGGTCCAACGAGTGCCAATGTTATATGTGTGAACAGTCCTAAAACCATTGTTGTAGGCAACATTATCAGCCTTTCAATCAGTACACTTTCAATTACTGTAATTATATTAATATTCAAAGAGGTTTCTTCAATGGCTGTTCAAATGTTATTACCATATTGCCCTTTCGCCATTTCATACAACACTACGCACCTCTGTGGATAGTTCACATATTCTGCACACTCAACAGAGCCTGGACAACCTCTGACAATTACGTTTTTTGCTATAATCATCTAGATGAGTAGTAAACTTTTTGTTCAGGGTAAATGCAGACAATAGATCACTACAAAAAGTCTTGTTAGATATATTAAACATGGCATCAGCATGTGGAAAGATTAATAGCTTTAACTGCCTAATATGGTGCCATATGTAAGTAGCAGAGTCAAGGCATCTCTCTATAAAGCCAGAAGAGCTTTGTAGCTTTGTGTATCTGTTTAGTCTTTATTAACACTGTAAAGGGGTTCCTCTATAACCTAGATCAGGTTTTAGTGCTGCTAGTATCCAAGTAATCAGCTGTAATCTGATAAAACCCAGCAGTTCAATTTACATACAGCCTGTACTATTTAGCCTATAGCCTCATCCGCCTGAGGACACCGGTAAGCGAAACATGTCAGGGAGGTTATGAGGGGCATTTTTAAAATGCACGTGTTACTGACTTTCATCAGTTAAAGTGAATTAAAGGGTATTGCCAATATCACAATGTGGTCTTATAATAATGTACGTATTTATTTATACAAATATAACCCATGTTTAAATTTGCCCCATTTTGCACAAAACAATCCCCTCTGGATGACCCTCAGCCTGTATTCTTCAGTTGCCATTGGAACCATCCTGTAGTTTCTGGGGCCCTGGTCGATCCTGCACAGTGCAGTCTCTTTTTAAGCTGTCACCCTGTCAGCCTGTGCTGTGCTGTGTCTATAATAGAGCTTCTACTGTGAGGGATGATGTCACAGATAGATGCGGAGCATCATTTATTACAATGCAGAGCTCATACCAGGAAGCAGAGATGTGGCTGCAGGAAGCAATCTACTGCAGGATGGAGCTGTACATACAGGGGACAGAAAGGAGAGCTATACTGCAGGATGGGCTGCATACAAGGAGATAAAGGAGAGATATACTGCAGTTTGGGGACCTGTGTACAGGGGCTGAGATTAGTTGAGATGTGATTATTGCTTGCTGCTGAGAGTGCAGTCATGTGAAACTGCAAATGCCACTTTATTGATGCATATAACAGAGGATTATCTGCTATATGCATACATAGAGCAGCATTTGCAGTTTCTAATGATCTTTCCGCAGCAGGTGAGAAACACAACTCTGCACTGCTGTATTAGAGGAGTGGGCTCTAGTCAGCGAAGCATATAAAACCAAACATGCAGCTATACTAATGTAGATGACAAAAGATAAAATCATACTATACAGTAGCAGATAAGTGCACAGAACCAAATGACATCTACACCTAGATTACCTTGATGTTAACTCAGAGGGGGGGGGTATGTGAGTAGCACACAGGAGAGGCACATGGGGTCTGCAGCACTGAAAGGAAGCAAGTGCTGCTGGCAAACGTCTTAGCAAATAAGGATAGGTGGCAATGATCAGGAATAGTAGCGTTTTGGACACAGCGTATTTTCGCTTCTTCCAAAACGCTGCATTCTTCATTGCAAGCACAGTGGATGGGATTTATAGAAATCCCGTGCCCACTGTGCTTCTTTTAATGCTGCGTAAACTCACCCTCAGTATTTACGAGCCTCAGCATGTTAATTTGTGTGTTTTTTCCACAATAGAATGTCATTAGATGCGGTAAATTCGCATATTACCTAAACACAAGTGCGCAATTGGAACGCAGCGTTTTGGACGCAGTAAAAATACGCTGTGTCCAATATGCTACTATTCCTGATTGGGGGCATGTACCCGAAGACTAGGACCACCTGTTCTATGTGAAGCTGGATGAGCCATGGGACAGAGATGAAAAAAGACACAAGGGCACAAGAAAGAAACTTTATGTTGGGCTTAGTCTGTATATTAACAATACATATGCATTTACTTTGCTTTGTGAAAAATAATGTGATTCTGGGAATAACCCTTTAGGACGCATTACTGTCACGGACTGCAGCAGTTTCAGTATACATGATTATTGACATACAATTACTCACAAGGCCAGCAAATACACATGGCCACTAGTGCAGAATACAATGAATTGTGAGTTACATTAAGTGCTGGCAGTATTCATATAGCTGATGAGTCCATATTGTGGTTTTAATCATTGTGAAGTACATATTATAGAACACACTACAATACACTAGATTATTAATAGGGATAAATAAAGTTTTATTTACAGTCTTGAGCCAAGGGATATTTGCCTATGGCAATTTGCAAGTAGTAGAGATTTCATCTTATGTCTACTTGGTCAGGGAAATAAATGGTGTAATACAATTTACATACAATTTACATACAGAACCAATAAGGCCACGTTCACACATACAATATTTGGTCAGTTTTTTACATCAGTATTTGTAAGCCAAAACCAGGATTGGAACAATCACAGCAAAAGTATAATAGAAACACGTCACGTTTCTGCATTCATCACTCACGCCTGGGTTTAGCATAGAAATACTTACCAAATACTGAACGTGTGAACGTTGCCTTACAAGGAATAGAATTACACAGTTCTTATTGAAACATATGTCCTCCAGATCTTGAAATTCTTTCAGTAGACACTGCCTTTTCTAGCTAAAAAAAAGAGTATTTATTTAGGAACACACCTCCATTAAAATAAAAAAAATCTCTAATACGGCATTTTAAAATGCATCTTCTAATATAAGATAATGTGTGCATTTACTAATAAGGGTTAGGTCAGTACACCAGCATTTTTGCCTGTATACAGCAGTGCAGCATAAGCTTTTATTAAAGAATAACGTAGAGGCTCTTGTACATGCCAAGTGTATACCTGTTTCAGTTGATGTGCCACTTTGGATTGACTAACATGTTTATTCCTTTTGTCTCCCTGAAATGGCGCTGCTAAATTTCCCATAATACCTCTGGCTTTGTAGAATGAGCAAAGTTTCATCACAATGCGCATGCTTTATTCTAATAGCAACTGTCCACTGAGAAATCAGAAACTCAATTCTATATGTTGTAACTTTAAACTGACTCCACCGCCTTCTGCTTGTAATAAGTTTTTCTCCATCAGCTCTTACAAGCAAAAGGCAGGGGAGACAGACTAAAGTGCATCTCATAGGATACACAAGAGAGTCAGCACATTGCACTAACAGTTTATTCAAGGAAGTTGTATTACTTTGCAGCTAATTATTGTATACACTCTGTGTAAAGCAGATATTATATCTTCAGATGCATGGGAGGACATCCAGAAAAACAAACAGGGTTTAGCTAAATGGAGAAGGGTTAAAGAGCTGCCTGGAGGTATTTCATAGTTGATAATGTCAACCTAAAATTCACTGACCTTCTGCCTTATCAAGAGAGCGATTATTGGACTTGTGACCAGACTGAAGATCACATGACCTAGCTGTACAAAATGTATGAATGCAACGGAGCTGAGGTGAAACAGATTACCAGTATACACAGCCAGAATACGGCTGATGAGTTAGCATTAGAGTTTCAAAAAGCTGATTGAATACTGCTTTAAATGAAGGAAATGTTCTGTATAAGACATAATAGTACACTTAAAGGGAATGTGTCATCGGAATATAACCTATTGTTTAAATCTAATTTTTTTGCAATTTTTTTTAAATCACAATTTTTATGAAAATAAATATAAGAAATCTTGCAATCTTAACATTGTGGCTTTTAAAGACTTTAACTTTCTGTTGTTTCAGGAAATTCACATGTACTTTAGCCACAATGATGAGACTCAAATTTTATCTTTTGTATTGAAGCATCTAGTGAGCATGTGTATGTGTAAAGAAGGGAAGCAAAGTCAGCTGCCTCTGAGGATAAGGAAGCTGCTGTGTAACCTACCGGAAAAGTCAGGAAGTTAAAGTCTAAAACAGCCCCAGTAGCAAGATTTTGATTTTTAATAAAGATCTTTAAATGAAAGGAAAAAAACTTGCCAAAAAGAATAATAATAATAATAATAATAATAAATAACACAAAAACCTGATTTAAATAATGTCATTTACTGATATAAGCTTCACATTAAGAAAGTTTTCCGGAATTAGAATAACATAATACCTCACTGTATATATCTTCTGTTCCCAGCAACACAAAATCATCCACCCTTTTGTAAGACACAAGTTTAAATGAATGTTAAGAATATAATTAGTCAGCATCACGGATGGGGAAATTTAAAGTTCTGAATGAAAGTGATCTGGCAGTGGCAGCAAATGACTAGAAGTTAGCGAATTCAGCTTCTCATAACTGTATGTGTGGGTTTAATAAATTCCCCGAGTATGTGTGCCCAGATCTTTGGGGACATATTGTACTTGTGTCTAATTTGTGTTTATACTCAGATCTGGCTCCTAAATTAAACTTCATAATCAGCACTCATGGAAAGTAATACGCAGCTGCAGGTTGCAACAGGTGCCGCTAAAAACAATTAGTCATTAGGGTGTGTAGATATCTGAAGTACCTCCAGTGATCTCATAGGACTTCTGCAAGACTATAATTAAACAGGGGATGTACAGTACAAAACAAATACACACTTATTCCCAGTACATTCATGAGGAACACTTCAATAAAAAAAACCTGATTATTTATCGATAGCTTTTAGTTTTGTAGTTTAACTCTGTGTGTTTATATGTATGCATGTATGTTTCTTTTTTTCACTTAAACCTTTAGGAAGGCAATCAACATTTCATGTTCTTCAGTGTTATTATTACTGATATAATTATATACTAGTTCTCTATTAATGTGCAAACTACACTTTAAATAGACATTGTGTAATGCATAATTTCTCCTGCACTGGTGCGACACTGAGTTGCTGGGTTCCCTTTCAGACTATAGATGATCAATAGGGTCTTCAGGGCACCATTCTTACAACTCGAGATTGTCCAAAGGTGTACCCCCGGGCAAACTGTCAGCAACTAGTGCAGCTTCCTGAACACTAACAACGTGTAATATACACACTGTTGGGATCCGGCTCTTCTAGCTGGTTGGAGCAATTTTCTAATTCGCAAATTCGCGCCCATTGACTTGCATTGAATTACAGCAAACCCGCAGGTATAATGTGTATACTTGCAGATTTGCTGCGTTTCAATTAAAGCCAATGGCCGCAAATTTGCGACGGAAACGCGGTGCGGGTGGTATCCAGGTTGGAGAGGAGGACTACAACTCCTCTCATCTGATCGGCGCTCCCGCTGATAACAGTGGGAGAAGCGTGGCTGGGAGGAGCAGTAGCCTTCCCAGCCAAGCCGGCTACCACGCGGTGTAAAAAAAAATAAAAAATAAAGTAAAAATCAAAAAAAACTTTAATGCTTACCTGTCCAGTGTCCCCCAGTGTCCTCCTGGTCCCCGGCGGCGATCCGATGCTCCCGGCGGCCAGCGGTATACTGCAGGGAGCAGTGTACTGAGCTGCCAGGACCTGCGGTGACGTCAGCGGTCAGCTGATTGGTCACGTGACCGATCAGCTGATTGCTCACGTGACTTCACCATGGGAACCTTTCGAAGAAAGTTCCCAGGGTGATGGCGGCGAGAGCTCACCGGGGCTCATCAGCTGATCTTCAGCTGATGAACCCCAGTGACCTCCTGCACAGCAATGTATACTAATAGGAGTGATTTTACACTCCTGTCAGTATACATTGTTGTCTTCTACAGCAGTGACATCAGTGATGGCTGATGTCACAGCTGTAGAAGTGACACGGATCATCGCGGCACACTCTTTGGCGGTGATCGTGGACTACGTAGTTGACGACGGACAGGTGAGGGATATGGTTGTTTGTTTTTTTACATTTTTTTCAGAAGAGCGATGGCTTCACGGACAGGTACAATAATTTTTTTTAAAACTGTGTGTTTTTTATGTCATTAAAATACTTTATTCTGGCCGTGTTTATATTGAAAAGGCAGCGACCATTTTACTATGCAGTTAGCAATGGGGGCATCTTATAGACGCCCTCCATTACTAACCTGGGCTTCACGTCAGCCGCCAATACAAGGCTGATGTGAACCCCAACCCCATTACCAAACTCACCACCGCTACAGGGCAGTCTGAAGAAAGGAGGCTAAGCATCAGATTTGGCGCATCTTATGGATGCGCCATTTCTGGGACTGCTGAGGTGTTATATTCATAGCCGCGGAGGGGGCTAGTATCCATGGCCCCTTCCCTGGCTATTAATATCAGCCTGCAGCTGTCTAGTTTAGCCTTTTCTGGTTAAATTTTATAGGGGGACCCCACGTCAATTTTTTTTCTTGGGTCCCTCTGTATTCTAGTCAGTAAAGGCTAAACAAACAGCTGTGGGCTGATATTAATAGCCAGGGAACATTGTTGGCTAATGGCCCCTTCCCTGGCTACTAATATCAGACCCCAGTGGTCGACTTTCCCTCTGCTGGTTATAAAAATAACACGGAAGCCCATGCCATTTTTTTTTCATTTTAGGCTCTGTGCCCACGATCCGGATGTAGCAGCGCTTTGGACGTATATTTTTTGCAACGTCCAAAATGTTGCATTCTATTGAACACAGGTAAATCCATGTGTTCACTGAACCATGCGGATTTACCGCATTCAATACATTTTAGTGGTCAAATTTCTGTGGCACAGACTAGCTACTCCACAAGAGAATTTGACATGCTGCAGTCCTGAAAGACGCACCGCATGTAAGTGTCCACAGGTGATTCGCAGCCTATGATGCACGCATAGTGGACATGGGATTTCTAGAGATCCCATCCACTTTACCGTAACATCTGGACGCTGTGGGTTTGACACTGTATAAACACGCAGCGTCAAACCTGCAGCGGCTCCTGATCGTGGCCACGTACCCAAACTCACCCACAGCGTGTCAATTTCTGTAGCGAACACGCTAGTTTCCGCAGCAGATTTTGACTGACTGAAGTCTCATTATATGTGGTAGATTCACATGTACTGACAACAAAAGTGCGGCATTGAAACACCGCGTTTTGGACGCAACAAAAATATGCTGTGTCCAAAGTGCTGCTGAGTGCTGATTGGGGGGACGTAGTGTATGTAGTTTACTGAGCACAATCCTGCTAACAGGTGCGCTTTAAAGAAGTGACATAACACAGAACATGTGCACAGCAATGTGGTTTTGACATCGTTGTGCATTCTTTCCATTTTATAGGGCTCTTTTTCAGGCGGATTCTGGGCAAAATCCACCTGAAAAAAGACTTTGTGTGCACATACCCTTAAAGTAGAAACCTAGGAGTAGTTTTTCATTGCTTTTTGCCCTTCATAAAACCATAAAGTAATAATTATTTCAGGAGTTAAAGGGGTTGTCCAGGCATCTAATATTGATAATATCCGATCAGTGGCTGTCTGACACCCAGCACCCCATTGATCAGCTGTTATTAGTACCTCTGGCAGAACTGAGCCGCACAACTATGTTCACTGTGTAGCATCTGCTGCTGGGTACTGCAGATCAGCTCCTATTCTAGCAGGAGAATTCTACAGTTCACAGTATACATTTGGAATAGAAAGAAAATATCTAGATATAAACTATATCCACAGACTTACATGTATGTGTTTGTCATTTTTACATATTGAGACTTTTTTACTGTATTGAAATACGTGACTTTCAGAACTTTGTGGAAAAAAAACAACCGCTCAGAAAAGTATACAGTATGTTTAGATCCCTTTGATATAGCCTGAATGTCAGTTGTGTATGTTTTTGATCCATACACAGTTGTTGTACTGCTGCATTTGTTTTTTATTATTTTTTTATTGATTACATATGAAAAAAGTGGTGGTGTGAACCTAGCTTTACAGACAGGTAAGATGTCATGAAGACGCATAACTAAAATGATTCAGACATGTGATTAATCTAGTGAATTCCGACATTCCCATGAACCTATGTTCCCAGACACAGCTGTGGAATGTGAAAAAGAGTGATGTCTCCCACACCAGGCAGGAAGTGCGGTGAAAGGAGCGCTGCTGTGTGTAGTTTAGTAGTGGGGTCAGGCCAGAAGCGTAGTGTTTGTGGCGGATGTTGTCCATTCATGACATCGGCATGACCTTGGAGATCTAAGGTCAACACAAGCAGCAGACGGGAGCACAGTCTGCTCCTGAAATGTGAGTTATCTAAACATCAATTAAGAGAAAAAGACTGCTGCTCACAGATAATTGGGTCATAGAGAACATGGCAACTCACAGGTGCTTCCTACATTTCCATTAGAGAACAATGGCTGAGCGCTGTGATGGATCATTCCATAAAAATCACAATCTTTACATAAAGTTCATATATTCTGCAGGAGTTTACAATTTAGAACATAGATTAGAGTTGAGCAAAATGATTTGCAAGACCTTGGTTCAGCAACCACATTGGTACTCCGTGGTACTCTGTGGATAGGAGTACTGCAAACTTCCTACCTGGCTGGCATCCTGGGTGCCTTTTCTGATTAGTAGACCCTGAAACATCATGATACAGTGCAATGTACATCATGACTATACACATTACGCCATCATGACGTGGTGCATCGATCGCACTGTGACATCATGATGTTGTGTTCACTACTAATCAGATGAGGCATCACGGATACCAGGAGGTAGCAGGAAGCTCACAGTGCTCTGGTCCAGCTGCCATACACTACCAGTGTAGCCACTCACTCAGGGTCTTGGAAATCATTTCAATGAACTCCAATGTACATGTGATCAAACATTCAAAATTAAAAAATTAAAGCTTACAATCTATGATAAAATATTGGGAAATTGCATGAGCCAGTCACTCAGTATTTGTGTATGATATAAAGTAGATGAGAGGGCAAGGAGTGTAGGGGACAGCGTTGAAAACAAAGATTAGGAATAGTGTGACGATAAGAATTAATCGAATTGTCTGAAAAGGTTTATTCTAGAGAACTGGTGCAGCACGACAAAAGTCTTGGAAATAGAAATGTCATGGATAAAAGTGCATGTTAGATCAAAGTCATTATTTCTAGGGATACAGCAAAAGACAGAATTATAAATTTGGCACAACTTGGCACGTATATTAGATAGTTTGCTCTTTCTTATGTCACCTCAAAGGGGCTGATCAGGTTTGGATTGAAAGTCTACAGTCACTCTGTGACTGCAAACCTCTGAGTCCTAACGGCGTGCACGCCAGATGCTATCAGGATTCTCTGAGACCGGGGATCATGTGACTGTAAATATGCAAATTGAATACTTCTGGCCACATTCCGACTAGACATGCTCATCCTTCCTTAATGCGTGTTCATTGAGAGAAGACAAGCACGTCTAGTAGGGACAGGACCGTAAATATGCAAATTGCATACATACGGTCACTTGACCGCTTGCTCTCACTGGCAACACCAAAAAATGTGCCACATAGAGTGAATGCAGACTTTCACCTGAGCCTGGGCAATTCTTTTAAACATATCTCTTTAGACTGTTCCAAACTGTTGTGCAAAATCCAAAAAGTGTCTAAAACACAAAATTAATATAACATACCCAATATACGTCAGTCACCACAACAGTCAGTGATAGTAAGGAGAGGATACATCCCAGTCTGGAATAAGCAATAAGTACACAGACTAATGGGGGACCTTGGTAGCTTTGGAACGAGAGTAGCAGGTGGATAGGTAATGTGAGTATTTGTTTGTTTTTTATATAACAGCATTTTTATTGTATTTCTTTTAATTCACTGGCTGGACAACCCATTTAAAATAGTCTCAGAATCATACCAATATACTGAATTTTCAATGTATGTCAGCAATAATAATTATTATTATTTCTACGTGGCACCAATATACATAAAAACATGTAAACATTCAAAATGATAAGTAATGAAAAGAAACTAAAATTAATAAAACTATTAAACAAAGGAAGAAAACTCCCTGCCTGTAAGAATTTATAAGAGGATACACAGTGAGTGACACAGGAGGGACAAAGTGCAAAGTCTGAGCAGAAGACCAGACTTGTGTGTATATTGGGAAATATAGATAAGGGTGCACGAACCAGTCACCCAGCCAATATCTATGCCAGCCATTAGTGATGCGTGCAGAGTTATGCAATAATGGTAGCTCTCAACAGTGATATCTGTGACTGGGTCAGGCAATGTGGAAGCCGTAGGGTTAACTAGAGCATGAAAGTTAACTAAAAAAGTTAAATACGAGAAGAAAAAAAATACTCTTCCCTTCAGTTTGCTGCAACATGTAAATCCAACTTTATAAAGGAGTAGTTAAATTGTTGGTTACACTTGCTAAAGTTAAATTTTCGATTTCACCCTGAAGTTGCCATATTCAGCTTTTAAAATTTGTTTTTTCAACTCTTCTTTTTTGTTAGTTTGGCGTTAACATGAAAACTGCCTCACAGTCAGGCTGATCTAGTTGTCCATAGCAACCAATCAGAGCTCAGCTTTCACTTTACCTCAGCAGCATCAGTGCTGAAAGCTGCAGTCTGGTTGCTATAGGCAACCAGGTCAATCTTACTGTGAGGCAATTCTGATAAATGAGGCCCCAGTTACTTCTGCAACAACAGTTGCTACAAATAGAGACATTAGAGCGACTTATCAGGTTGCCCCACTGTAGCGACTATATGATTGCTGTCCCTTTAAGAGTGACTCTTTGGGCACTGTCGCTTTAATTCTTTAAGACTCTTTGGGCAAAAACTGTGGTTTTGGATTCAACACACAGACACCTATTTACTTCTTTATTTCTATAGATCCTAAATTCAGGGGGCCAAATCTCATGAAGTGTGTGTGGGGAGGGGGGGGATTTTGAGTTTTAATGTTCGTAGTACGAGGGTCAGTCAATAAGTAATGCCTCCTATTTTTTTTCTCCTTTTAATTGGCAAGAAATTCAAATGCAATTACATAGGTTGAAAACCACAACATTAACGATTAATTTGTCACTTTTCAATATAATCTCCATCCATTTCCACAGTCTTGGTCCACCGTTTAACAAGGGCATGTATTCCAGCATGGTAAAAAGCATTCTTGGGACCCACCGTGCACAAACTTTTCTGTATCCCAGTTGTCCAATAATTTTCATCACACTGCCTTTACTGAGGCAGATAATGCCACACAATTCATCTGCAGTCACCCGCCGGTCACCACGAATGATGTCATCGACTCGCTGAATGTTGCTTGGAGTCACTGCAGTTACTGGCCTGCCACTCCGCATTTTGTCAGCCAACGGTGATGGCCCTTCAGCTGTGTTACAGCGACGAACCCATCGTCTAACAGTACTGACATCCACTGTTGCATCACCGTACACATTTTTCAGTCTCTCATGAATTCAAATGGGCGTCTCACCTTCTGCATGCAAGAATTCAATCACAGAACGGTGTCTAATACGAACATCGATGTCAGACATTCTGCAAACGGATACAGTCCTGCCACCCGTTGGTGCAGGAAGTTGCAATTGAGGTGGATTGGAGAAGAAGGTTTGAGGAATTGTGCCAAATTCGAATATTTAACATAACTACCTTATTTAAGGAGAAAAAAATAGGAGGCATTACTGACCCTCGTATTTTTAGTCTGGTGTCAAAAATGGGCCTTGCAAAAATGTCACTCAAATCGGTACAAATGAGCTTTTTCCATCTGAACACTTTATAAAGTATCAATTTAACCGATGCACAGTACTGTACAACAGTTTTAGGCGAGTGTGAAAAAAATGCTGCACAGTAAGAAAGCTTTCGAAAATGGAAGTTTTAATAGTTTATTTTTATCAATTAACAAAATGCAAAGTGAATGAACAAAAGAGAAAATTAATTCAAATTAATATTTGATGACATCACACTTTGCCTTCAAAACACCATCAATTCTACTGGTACACTTACACAAAGTATAGGATTTTAGAGGATAATAGTCAGGTGTATGATTAACCAATAATACTAATCAGGTGATAAAGGGTAGGTTGAAACAAAAATCATTAACTGAAACAGAAATGGCAGTGTAGGGTGAGATACAGCCCCTCTCTGCTACACATTTGAGACTCTGGAAAATAGTTTTATGTCACAGGTCATACACCTTGGCAAGACTGAACACATCATCAAGACACAAGGTAGTAATACTGCATCAGCAAGGTCTCTCCCAGGCAAAAAGTTCAAAGAAGACTGGGGTTTCAAGATGTGCTGTTCAAGCTCTTTTGAGGAAGCAACAAGAAATGGGCAACAGTGAGGAATGTAGACGTAGTGATTGGCCAAGAAACTTACTGCAGTAGATTAAAGACACATCATGCTTACTTTCCTTTGAAATTGGAAGATGTCCATTAGTGCCATCATCTCAGAACTAGCAGCAACCAGTGGGACCCAGCTACACCTATCTACTGTTTGGAGAATTCAGACAGGAATTGGTATTCATGGAAGAATATGGCCAAAAAGCCATACTTTCGACATGGCAGCAAAGCCAAGTAACTCAACTATGCATTAAAACATAGGAACTTCGGAAAAGAAAAATGGCAGCAGGTGCCCTGGGCTGATGAGTCAAAATGTGAAGCATTAGGCTGCAACAGAAGGCAGTTTTTTCGCCGAAGGGATGGAGAGCGGTACAGCAATAAGTGTCTGAAGGCAATGGTGTAGCATGGTGGAGGGTCTTTGCAAGTTTAGGGGTGTATTTCAGCAAATGGAGACAGATACTTATCCATCATGCAATACCATCAAGGAGGCGTCTGATAGGCTTCAAATTTATCTACAGCAAGAAAATGACCTCAAACATACAGCCAAGGTCATTAAGAATTATCTTCAGCGTTAAGAAGAACAAGGAGTCCTGGAAGTTATGAAATCCCAGACTTGATGATGTTGAGATCAGGGAAGAGTCCTGATGTCAACATGATCAAGTCTGGAATTACATAAAGAAACAGAAGGGTTTGCACAATCCTACATCCAAAGAAGATCTGTGGTTAGTTCTCCAACGTTTTTGGAACTGATAGCCCCTCCTGATTGGCTGTGATGTAATATGTGATGTGATAGCTGCAAGGCATTATTGGGAAGTCTGATGACTGCACCCAAGATCAAGTGAGCCTTCTGTGACTGATGCAATCATCTGTAATGTGTACAATGATGGCGGCCGGGCATTTATGACGATTCACACGAAGCAAGTAGCAAATTGTTAAAATTCTCCCAAGTGAATTCCCAAAAATTCAACACTAATTTGATTATCCTCAAATTAATGAACTCATTTCTAGTAAGCATGTACTGAGTAGAAACGTGCATGCTTAGATCTTCTTAGAACACGATTTTTTTCATAGCTACTACCAAATTGACCGTTGTGTCATGAGATCACTTTACTAGTAACGGAGCTAATGTCAGATTGTCACATAATCTGATGCCAACCTAATTATATGTCAATCCTGCAATCTGAGCACTAAAAGGTGGCCAACAAATGGGTGTGTGTAGTATAACTACACTGGAGGACATGCTTATGACATACCAGGAGAGATGACTGGCGTTGTGCTATTGTGTCCGCTATTAGTGACTCATGGCTGTAATGACATCAACTACGACAGTCTCCATTCAACGTAATGATTCCTGTCGTGTGCCTGCTTCTCTTTACAATGGCCGCTTGCTGTGCACCCACAACATGTATACTCACCACAGCTAATCTAGTGAGAAGCTTTTACATATGTCACTGTACTGTAATTGCTCACATCCTCCTGCTGTAAAGTCACACCTTTTATGCACCGATATAAAACAAACTAGAAAATCTATGTCTCATTGTAAATTTTGCTTCTTGACGTGTATTTTTTATTAATGTCCTGATTTTTTTAATCAAATCTAGTAACTGGACTAATCAAAGGTCATTGATCTAAAAAAATCATTTAAAAACATTAAATGAGAATTTGCATCTTCTAGTCAATTTCTGGCAGCAAGAAGTGGTTAGGATTACAGAAACAGATGAGTAGGCTGTGTTATGCGTTTTGTAAAACCCATTCACTTCAATGGGGGTTACAGAATCAGCATACTATTGGCTGTTTCCATCATTTCAACCACATCTGGCCACCACATGTAGACAGGTATTCCCATTTTAGCCACTGGAAAACTCCTGGAAGTGAGATCACCGGGGCTCATCAGCTGATGAACCCATGTGAACTTTCTCACGGCAGCTCGGTACTATACACTGCAGGAACGATTACGTGATATGACTTCTCTACAAGTGATCCAGATCGTTGTGGGACAGTATGGATTATGGCGGACAGGTGAGTATTATGGTGTTTTTGATTTTTTACAGGGGACAAGAGCTTCAGGAATAAGGAGTTAGGTGAGTATAACTGTTTTTTATTTTTATTTCAATATTTATTTATTTTAACTTTTTTTCTTTACTTTGAGCACAGGCACCAGCTGATGACTACTCCCATCTCTCGCTGTTATCAGGGACAGCAGGCATAGGCTGATGGGAGCAGTACTCTCATCAGCCGACGCCTGTGACCAACGCTAAGCTTTTCACCGCCGGTCACAGTCACAGCTGCGGGCTCACGCTGACATCTGACAGTGTGATCCCACAGCGCTCTGACCGGCGGTAACGAAATTACCGCCGATCAGAGCCCCTGTTTCCCGCGCTGTCACGCAGATGACAGCGTGGGAAGCCATAGATGTTCGGGCCCCTCATTCATATAAATTAGGTCACGGTTCGTGTACTGTTCTGGTACATGAACCTAACTTTTAATAGATTTTTGGCCGAACCCGCCGGACCAGAACATCCACGGGTCCACTCATCACTATTGTTAGAACTCAGCACTGTTGTCATTAATGGATCTGGCATATTATATTGGAGAGTCCTTATTGGTGAAGGAAACCTTCTACTATGAGCCACGGTCTAATCAGTTAATCCAACGACCTTCCCCCATCCTAACATAGAACATATGCAAAAAACAGTTGCTACTCAACAAATGCGCATATGTGGGGAAATATCCTAAGTTTAACAATGTCATACATAATACAAAAATGTCAATACATAAGAACATTTTTGTGCCAAGTTGCATGTCTGGTTCATAGGGGATTTAATTAACTTTTTCAGAATATTATTAAATACAAAGCTATGGGATTTACTGGAGCCAGGTCTATAAAGAACATCATATAATAACTTAACTAAACATGCCTAAAAATCCACAAGATCAAGCAATTCAGCACTTCTAAAAAAGTATTCTTCTTTAATAGAAAATCTTTAAAACAACATAAACATCAATTAACAGGCCTCAGTTATCAATGCTTTAGGTTAAGTGCACACAAAGTGTTTTTGATGCGTTTTCGCGGCGGTTTCCCGCCGCGGAAATGCTGCGAAAATGCTTGTTAATAGGTCTGCCAGGTATAGAAATGCTAATCCGGATGTGCTGTGCACATGATGCGGAAATTTCCACTCGCATTGCGTTAAAAACCGCTGCATGACCATTGTTCGGACGTTTCCGCTGTGAATTCAAGCCCATTGACTTGCACTGAATCACAGCAAACCCGCAGGTATAATATCTATACTTGCGGATTTGCTGCGTTTCAATTAAAGCCAATGGAAGCGAATTCGCGGCGGAAACGCGCTGCGGGTGGTACCCAGGTCGGGAGAGGAGGACTACAACTCCTCTCATCTGACTGCAGCTCCCGCTGATAACAGCGTGAGCGGCGCGGCTGGGAGGAGCAGTAGTCTGCTCTGCCCAGCCTGCGTGCCCGCGGTAAAAAAAAAGAAATAAAAAGTAAAAAATTTTTTTTAAAAAAACAACCTTATATTACCCTGTCTGGCTCCCCCCGGTGTTCTCCTGGTCCCTGGCGGCCATGCGCTGCTCCTGACGGCCGGCGGTATACTGCGGGGAGCGGGCTCGCTCCGAGCAGTATACTGAGCTGCCAGGACCTGCGGTGACGTCAGCGATCAGCTGATCGGTCACGTGACCTCCCCTGGGAGCATTCTGAAGAATGCTCCACGGTGGTTAGCTCACCGGGGCTCATCAGCTGATCTTCAGCTGATGAACCCCAGTGACCTCCTGCACAGCAATGTATACTGATAGGAGTGATTTTACACCCCTGCCAGTATACAATGCTGTCTTCTACAGCAGTGACATCAGTGATGGCCCACTTACATGTTCATCCAACTGGATCCACTGCTGTAGAAGTGAAAAGGATCATCGTGGGCCACTTGTTGGCGGCAATCGTGGACTGCGTCATTCACGGCGGACAGGTGAGGGATATGGTTGTTTGTTGTTTTATGTTTTTTTTTCAGGAGATCAAGGGATTTGGGGACTGAGAGGGTAGCAAAAAAAAATTGTAGAACCGTGTGTCTTTTATTTCAATAAAATAATTTATTCTGGCCGTGTCTTTTATTGAAAAAGTGGTGACCACTTTACTACGAGGTTAGTAATGGGGGCGTCTTATAGACGCCCTCCATTACTAACCTGGGCTTCACGTCAGCCGCAAATACAAGGCTGACATGAACCCCAACCCCATTACCCCCCTCGCCACCGCTACAGGGCAGTGGGAAGAGCAGAGGCTAAGTGCCAAATTTGGCACAGCTTATGGATGCGCCATTTGTGGGACTACAGAGGGGTGATATTAATAGCCGTGGAGGGGGCTAGTATCCATGGCCCCTTCCCTAGCTATTAATATCAGCCCACAGCCGTCTTGTTTAGCCTTTGCTGGTTAGATTTTATAGGGGGACCCCACGTCAATTTTTTTCTGGGGTCCCCCTGTAATCTAGCCAGTAAAGGCTAAAAAACTGCTGTGGGCTGATATTAATAGCCAGGGAACATTGTTGGCTAATGGCCCCTTCCGCGTCTACTAATATCAGCCCCCAGCGGTCGGCTTTCCCTCTGCTGGTTATAAAAATGATGTGGGAGCCCACGCCATTTTTTTTTAATTTTAGGCTCTGTGCCCACGATCTGGACGTAGCAGCACTTTGGACACATTTTTTGCTGCGTCCAAAACGTTGCATTCTACTGAACGCAGGTAAATCCACATGTATTCACTGAACCATGCGGATTTACAGCATTCAATACTTTCTAGTGCTCAAATTTCTGTTGCCGACACTATCGATTCCGCAAGAGAATTTGACATGGTCCGCAGCCTCAGATGCACGCATAGTAGACATGGGATTTCTAGAGATCCCATCCACTATACCGTAACATCTGGACGCTGCGGGTTTGACGCTGTATAAACACACAGCGTCAAACCTGCAGTGGCTCCTGATCATGGCTACGTTCCCAAACTGACCCTCAGCATGTCAATTTCTGTAGCGGACACGCTAGTCTCCACTGCAGATTTTGAGCAATTGAAGTGTCATTATATGCGGTGGATTCACATGTACCCACAAAAGTGCGGCATTAGAACACCCCGTTTTGGATGTAACAAAAATATGCTGCGTCCAAAGCTGAGTACTCATCGGGGAGACGTAGCGGCTAACGAAACAGCTGTGAGCTGTTAATTATGGCCAGGGACCATGTTTGCATATGGCACCTTCCCAGGCTAAAAACAGTAGCTCACAGCAGCCGCATAAATTACATGAATAGAAATGCTAATGAAGATTGGGTGAATAGGACTAGTTGACACCTAGCTCTTTTGTTTGGTGATGTCAAGGTGTCAATCAGACCTTTTCATGACAAAACCTAATTAAAGTAAAGAGTTAAATAAACGCACAGACACAGCGCAAACACTTTATTTGAAATACAATAGACACATTCTTTAATCATTCAAATGAACCAATATACTCACCATAGTTCTGATGGTAATCCAAGGTTTAAGCAATATTCCACCAAATAACTTTATTTATCTCCAAAAAGCATTCATTGATGTACAAAAATTTTACAAAAAACAGATGCAAAAATTGCGTCAAAAACGTGTGGAAAATCCGCATGCATTTTTCCTGCCAAGGAGATGCTGAAAAGCACATGAAATTTCTGCTTCAAATACGGACCGTGTGCACATAGACTTTTGGTAGCTATGAGGTATATTGCAAACCCAACAAAATTTTCACATCTTCTGGTGCTGACTTGACTTAACTTGGACTTTCTAAAATAATGCAGTTACCTTTCAAGTCTAGTCCTGCAGGGTGAAGGGTCTGACCATATGTTAATGGAAATTGATGTCCTAAATTCTTGACCTTGACCTTTTTATGTGTATGCATTCTTACCAATGAACCATATCCCTGACTAAAAGCAACTAATACACCAGAAGAAATGACAGCCCTTTTTACTCCTTTGGTAGTTATAGATATAAGTAGCTCGTTAAAGGGTTGATTGTGACTTGTAGAATTGCTGCTTCCAATAGGTGGCGCTATAGAGTTCAAGTCCTCTTTTTCTCTGAAGAGGCAATTTTCATATAGATATAAGTATTGACTTTGGACATTATTATGCATTTCTTGTATAGCGTCATCTTATTCTGATGCGCTTTACATACATTATCGTCACTGTCCTCATTGAGGCTCACAATCTAAACTCCCTATCAGTATGTTTTTTGAGTGTGGGAGGAAACGAGAGTACCCAGAGGAAACCCACAGAAACACGGGGAAAACAAACACCAAGGACAACTCTGTGCAGATGTTGTCCTCCCTTCACTGCAAAGCAACAGTGCTTTATAGAGTAAAGTACTCAGTAGGCTCAGTATTCCCCTATTGTCGTCAATTATTATGTTTATCTCATTATCTCTTCAGCCACCATACATAGTAGGCTAAATTCAGCCAAACTCACCTATACGGGTGGGATCAGCTGAAGGGACGACAATCTAATGACTATGGCGCTCTCACAACTGTCCCCTGACAGATGATGTAGGGTGAGAGAAGGATTCGGCCTGCTGAAGTTCAACAGCAGATAATACAGCAGGGAGCAAACAAAATATATACATAAAATATATCTTTTAATGATACGAAGTTCAACAGCCAATCCTTTTATTCTGCACAGAGATAAAACCATGCCACGGATGTATTTCAACAGCTCTCTCATAAAGGAGACAGGAGTACTCTGCTGAGCTGGAAAAATATATACCGTATCTTTGTACCGTGTTAGCCAGTAAATAGAAAAATATTAAAATCTTAAAATTTGCGAGTCCTCAGTGGTTGATACCTTTCAATGACTAACTGAAAAGATAGTAACAAATTGCAAGCTTTCGAGACTGCTCATATCTGATGAAGAGACCTGAGTAGTCTCGAAAGCTTGCTATCTGTTACCTTTTAATTGCTAACTGAAAAGATTGTATCAACCACTGAGGATTCGCAAATTTTAATATTTTCCTCCTGAGCTGAGCATTCTTGTGTATGGGAGTGTCGGGAGAGATACTGTAGCTGTCAGCTGAGCGATCAGCGAAAACTTTGTATGGCCAGCTTTTGTCTGTGGCAAAATTGATATATTGCCTGTCTAGAAGAAGACCTAAAAATTGCATGTCTTCTCTCTTTGGTGTTGTGTTTTTCTAAATGCCTCCTGAGGCACTATTTAGGGTATAGCCTTATCTGTTATCGCATTTCCCTTTTCTTCTAAAGACCCCGTACACATTAGATAAACATCAGCTGAACCTGCCGCTTTTGGATCAGCCGAACATCTAATTATTTTGAGAGATTCTGGATTCTCCCAACAGATGATCTTGGGAGAGAGAATTATCTGGCGTGTTGAAATTCAGCTGCTGATCCTTTTGTTCCCCCTACATATAAACCGCTACCAGAGGAGCCTGGGAGCATTCCAGTGTATGGAGGGGATAACGGATGGCCAACAATCATTTGGCCAACATCTGTCTAATGTGCAAGGGCCCTTTAAGGCTCCCATACACCTTAGACTAACATTGGCCGAAGCCAAGAATAACGATATGATCAGTTGACAGACTAATGTGTATAGGGGCCCCCGACAGATGATTGTCTGGGAAGAGAAGTACCCGGCATGTCTCATCTCATCAGATGTCTCATAGTGTTTTTCTCTTAGACAACACAGGATTGCTCAGCTGAGTGAGCTGTCCTGTGTATTGGAGAGTAGGGTGAGATAGATGCTAGGCCAAAACGATCAGCCATATCATCAAAAAAATATCCAAAAGGTTTAGGGGGACTTTAGGCGACAAATGGCATGTAGTCTGTTTTTGAGCCAATGCTTTCTGATTGATGGTGAATGTTTTAAGGATGGAAAAAGACTCTGCCCACTAATTTTGAATAACAGTGCTAGATAACCACAACTCACCATTCCCTCGTGACTTTTTGGTCAACAGCTGCAGCTGTTTACAATTAGGTACCTGACCACTACTGTTTAGTTTCTTGCTTGGTTGCACCACTGGATTCTCCTGCTAGCGGGGAGTTAGAAAAAAAAGATTAAAATCCACATGCAGTAGTCTGAAAATTCACTGACGCGTTTCTGGTGTCTCAGCTGAGACGCCAGAAATGCGTCAGTGAATGTTCTGACCAGGCCATGTGCATTGATGGAAAATGGATGGAAGTAACTTTTTTTATTGATATTTGTGGCTGTGTCGTCTTCCTTCAATCCTTAAAAAAAATGCACCAAGTTAGAAGTCCACAACAGGAGTGGCATCCACAGATATGGCGAAGACATGTGAATATACAGAAATGGTAAGCTCATGTATGACTTTCTTTTTCATATCTTAGAGGAGAGTTAGAGGATATGTTCAGTTAACTGTTGCAACTCAGTCATAACTATTCTTTCTTCTGAAGTCTGCTGTTGTCAAGTCCCAACCCGAAGGGTCGATTGCGCTAAACATGGCATTGAGCATCAGAACATGAGTCCCGATTACATTTTTTAATCCTGCTATTCCTATTAACTACTGATTTCAGACTAATCCAAAAACCACATTCTGGGAATTCCTAAAAGGCAAATCTCTCTAATATACTGGTCTATGACATGAAATTGGATAAAATATGTCAGCATTATTGCACAAAATGATGGTCATCTGCTGGCGGTTGCTTGATATGAGGCTACATTATACAATATCAGGCTTTAAACCAGCAGTACAAATTCTCCATTCTAATAGTTAATTCTAAAGCAATTTGTTTATTACCACTGCAATTACATGACAACCTCCTAGGATGACTACAGCAGTGATATAACATATTACTATACATGTTTCATTTCTGTATGCAAACAGAGCTGTGTCAGTAGCACAGATATGTATGTCCAATCCCTTGTGGAAAATGTTCTTTAATAATTAACTGCATGCTTAATAATTAAGAGCGGAAAGAGAGTAAAATCCTATGGTGGAGTGTATAGTAATTCTGGATTATTTGGTGTGCAATAATGTGTCATAATATATTATCCAGGGAAGTTTGGCAACAGCTCTCTATCCAGCTATTCCATGAGTCAGGGAAAAATTGGATAAATGTAATTATTTTGGCATCGGGCTCCAGGGAGATAAGAGGATAGGCCAAGATGAAATCAATAAGATTAGCAGGAGCAGGAGTAAAAAAAAATGTAAACTCGTTAATTTTCAGTTCTCAGAAAGAATAGACGACTTTCCAGGGACGACGTTATAGGTATTAGAAAATACATTTTATAATAAAGATTATGCTGTCTGTAAATGCCAAGATAAAAGGCTGATAATTCAATATTTCTCTTCTATAATACCATTAGATACATGCCCTTCCTTTATAAAAAGTGACAGGTTGTTTTATAGTGTGGACCATATAGTGAAAGTCCAGGTAATGGTGTGTTATTTATTCTCATTAGCTCATGTATGTGACTGGCTGTTACTAGAGGCCTCTCACCGATACAAATCAGGCATCTAGATGAAGATGGATTTATCCCAAGCACCAGCAGTCTCTTCAGGATGACTGTAGCACTCACCAACACAATATGTAGCATATAAGAATACAACAAAAATCACTTTCAAAAACGTGGTCCAAAAGGGGACACTATGATTATGTGGAGGCACAGAGGTGGCACTATGATTATGTGGAGGCACAGAGGTGGCACTATGATTATGTGGAGGCACAGAGGTGGCACTATGATTATGTGGAGGCACAGAGGTGGCACTATGATTATGTGGAGGCACAGAGGTGGCACTATGATTATGTGGAGGCACCGAGGTGGCACTATGATTATGTGGGAGGCACAGAGTGGGCACTATAATTATGTGGAGGTGCAAAGGGGGCACTATGATTATGTGGAGGCAAAGAAAAGGAAAGGTAAAGTTAATGACTCTAATCAGATCTTTAGTGATCTAATCAGAGGAGATGTCATGTGAGTTTATTTACACGGTAATCACTTATATGGTCTCCAGAACTAGTCTCTACCACTAGATGGTCAGTACAGTGATTTCTCGTTATTGATCAGTATGGTGCTATTATCTGGTCCGGTCACTATGTGGTGATAATGTGTGAGCCCAGTGAGCAGAGGGGCCCGGACCGGGCTCCACCTTTTCTGCTCATCGGGCCCCAGCGGTAGGATTCTGCTGGTTCAGTTGCTGTACGTGCGTCCCGCATGACAATAGTTAACAGCCGCCAGCCAATCACAGGCAGGCAGCTGACATCAGCGCGCACTTCACTGGCGTATGACGTCACTGGACTGCGGCAAGGTGAGGAGAAACTTTTTTTTTTTACTTTTTTGGAAACCCGCACTATGGAAGCAGAGTTCAGAGACAGGGGCAGAATGGAGAGACATGGAGGCAAAATGGAAAGGCATGGGGACAGAATGGAGAGACATGGGGGCAGAATGGTGGAGACATGGGGGCAGGATGGACACATTGAGGGCAGAATGGATAGACATGGGGGCAGGAAGGAGACATGGGGGCAGGATAGAGAGACATGCAGGCAGGATGGAGAGATATGGGGGCAGAATGAAGACATGGGGCAGAATGGAGAGACATGGGGGCAGAATGGAGAGACATGGGGTCAGGATGGACACATTGGGGGCAAGATGGAGAAAATTGGGGGCAGGATGGAGAGACGTGGGGACAAAATGGAGACAGTGGGGCAGAATGGAGAGACATGGGACCATGAGGCAGGATGGAGACAAATGGGGGCAAGATGGAGACAAATGGGGGCAGGATGGAGACATGGGGGCAGGATGTGGGACATTATTACTGTAGGGGCTAAATATGGATATTATTAATGCTGTGATGTATTTTATTTTTGAGGATACTGTTTTCAGTGTGGGGGGGGGGTCCTGTTACTGTGCAGAGCAGCACTATGTCACTTTTTTTCTTCATCTGGTGTAGTGTAGAAGTTGGGGAAATATTGGGGAACGTGCCCTGGAAGTGGTGTTCTAGATAACTGTTATTTTCTGCAGGGACAAGTCCTGACTGGAAGAAGTGATGGTGGTCTGTGCTGGATAAAGAAGAAAAGCGAAGATGGAGGACTTCAACTAGAGACGTCACTGGTGAGTCAGTGTGTTACCTGTACACTGACACTATACATTGTACACTATATACATAACTCCTGAGTATAATGTCACCGGTGATCCCTGTATTACTTGTACACTGATACTATATACAGAGCTCCTGTGTATAATGTCACCAGTGATCCCTGTATTACCTGTACACTGACACTATATACAGAGCTCCTGTGTATAATGTTACCAGTGATCACTGTATTACCTGTACACTGACACTATATATAGAGCTCCTGTGTATAATGTCACCGGTGATCCCTATATTACCTGTAAGCTAACACTATACACTGTATACTATGTACAGAGCTCCTGTGTATAATGGCACTTATGGTAATATTAGTATTGTGTTGTTATATTAATGATCAGTATTGTACTATTCCGCCACTGTCTCGTGGTAATATGTGGTCTCGTCATGGTATGGCGGTATTTGTTCCTTGTATGTGGTATTATTCGGTCACTATGTAGTGGTAATATGTGGTCCGGTTATGGTGTGGTGGTATTTGTCCCTTGTATGTGGTATTATTCGGTCACTATGTGGTGGTAATACTAGGTCTGGCCATGGTGTGACGGTATTTGTCCGTTGTATGTGGTATTATTGGTCATTTTAAAAAATGTATGTGATACATTCCCTTAAAGAAAAATAAATAAAAATATACCTAAAAAGAGTATTGGGTATTATTAGAAATTTTTAATAGGTTCGAGTAGAGTAAGGCCCAGTCAAAAGAGTCTACTTTGTCGTGGCGGGGCTTAAAAAAATCTTTTGGCCAAAACATAAGCTGCTGGCTATGTCTAATTCATAACAAAAGAAGCCCTCAAAAATAAGAGAGGTTATACAACCAGAGTTTTTCAGAAAAATTGCTACTTTATTTAAACATTGCATATTAAAAACATTATGGTGCTGCATAAGGAGGGCACAACTGACTCATACATTATTCAAAAAGTGCATGCAGATATATAAGGGGTATATTAGTCCAACATCATTGAAGTGCATACAAATATATCACAAATGCATGATTGGCTATGTATAATATATATCCTTTGTAACGGGTCTGGGAGGCGGAACCTCTGGGCTACTATACAAGGGAGCGGTCCTTGTAAGGGAGCGGGTGGCGACCAGGCAGGCAGTCACAGCAGGTGACCGGGACAGTCTCTGGGTGTACGGGCAGGAGGTCACGGCAAGTGATCAGGGCAGTCTCTGGAAGAACGGGCTGGAGGTCACGGCAAGTGACCGGGGCAGTCTCTGGAAGAACGGGCTGGAGGTCACGGCAAGTGACCGGGGCAGTCTCTAGGTAAAGGGTAGGTACGACCTGTGATGGCTGAACCTCCAGGTAGGCTAGCAAGGCAGATGGAGGATGTGTGCTCCCAGGTGAGCAAGCCAGAGTCTCTGGAATAGCAGGTGGTCACAGCACGTGACGGCGGAGCCTCCAGGTAGGCAAGCAGGCAGGTAGCGGAGAAGCGCTCCCAGGTGAGCGGGCAAGAGTCTCTGGAATAGCTGGTGGTCCCAGCACGTGACAGCGGAGCCCCCGGGCAGGCAAGCAGGCAGGTAGCGGAGAAGCGCTCCCAGGTGAGCGGGCAAGAGTCTGGAATAGCTGGTGGTCACAGCACGTGACAGCGGAGCCTCCGGGCAGGCAAGCAGGCAGGTAGTGGAGAAGCGCTCCCAGGTGAGCGGGCAAGCTGGTCCATAGACAGACTGACCGGAGTTGTAAGGCAGACCGTCGGACCTCAGGCAAGCAGGCAGGTAGCTGATGTGCGCTCCCAGGTGAGCGGGCAAGTTGGTCCTTAGACAGACTGACCGGAGTTGTAAGGCAGACCGTCAGACCTCAGGCAGGCAGGCAGGTAACAGGAAATCAGGCAGGATTAGGACAGCAAGCTGGCAGGAATCTGGCAGGTAACTGGCAGGTAACTGGCAACGGGACCTGAGGGCTGAAGCAGAGTAGAACGGTGCAACAACATTGCTCGGGCACCTCCATTTTGGAGGAGGTGCCTTATATATGGTAAAGTCCTCCGGCCATTGGCCGGGGACTCCTTAGGACGGCGCGCGCGGCCCCTTTAAGAGGGAGGGAGGGCGCGCGCGCGCGCCCTAAGCACAGTGGCCGGGAAGGAGCGCGCGCTGCTAGCAGAGCGGGAGAGGGACGCCGGGCACGGACCAGAGCGGTGAGGGGAACAGCGTCCCTGCCTAGCAGAGGGCAGGGACGCCGGCACTACATCCTTTAGCAGCAATATAGACTCAAATTGTTATTTCTCTATCTATATCAAACTAAAGTGAACAGTGCATAGTGCATAATGTAAACCTGACTTCCTCATTGGGCTCACATATAATATGGGGTTCGATGGGAACTGTTATTGTGTGATTGGTGAGGACGTGGTGCTGAAGTGGAGACTTTCCAAGAGTGGGCAGTGAGACTTTGGAAGGTTCGCGCAGTAGTGGCAAAGCTGGGGTGGAGCCTGGGCGGAGTTTCAAGGGGGCCCGAAAATGTTGCCAGTATGGGACCCAGAAATTCCTGGTGGCAGCCCTGAGCAGTATTATTAGTAATGTTGGCCTTGATATATTAGGGTTTTTCAGTAACAGTATAGTAGTAATATTTGGCCCTTGTATTGTAGGTAAAATTTGGTAACTATATTATTTAGAGGTGTATTATCATACAAAGTTCATTGTCTTAGATATACAGTGGTGTGATTTCTTATTCTTTGGCATGTTTGTCACACTTAAATGTTTCAGATCACAAAACAAATTTAAATATTAAACAAATCTAACACAAGTAAACACAAAATGCAGTTTTTAAATGAAGATCTTTATTACTGAGGGAAAAAGAAATCCAAACCTACAGGGCCCTGTGTGAAAAAATGATTGCCCCCCCCCCTTTAAAACATAAATTAACTGTGGTTTATCACATCTTTGGGTAGCTGAGTTCAATTTTCCTAGTCACACACAGGCCTAATTACTGCAACACCTGTTCTCAATCAAGAAATCACTTGAAGTAGACCAAAAGTGAAGTAGATCCTCAAAAGCTAGACATCATGCTGCGTTCCAAAGAAATTCAGTAACAAATGAGAAGCAACGTAATTGAGATCTATCAGTCTGGAAAAGGCTATAAAGCCATTTCTAAAGCTTTAGGACTGCAGCGAACCACAGTGAGTGCCATTATCCACAAATGGCAAAAACATGGAACAGTGGTAAACCTTCCCAGGAGTGTCCAGCTGTCCAAAATTGCCCCAAGAGCGCAGCGATGACTCCTTCAAGAGGTCACAAAAGACCCCACAACAACATCCAAAGAACTGCAGGCTTCACTTGCCTCAGTTAAGGTTAGTGTTCATGACTTCACCATGACTTTTCATTTTGCCAGAAAACATCTTGATGATCGCCAAGACTTTTTGGGAGAATACTCTGTGGACTGACGAGACAAAAGTTTAACTTTTTGCAAGGTGTATGTCCCATTAAATCTGGTGTAGAAGTAACACAGCATTTCAGAAAAGGAACATCATATCAAGAGTAAAATATGGTGGTGGTGGTAGTGTGGTGGTCTGGGACGGTTTTGCTGCTTCAGGACCTGGAAGACTTGCTGTGGTAAACGGAACCATGAATTCTGTCTGAATTGGTACTTGGGTTATGCAAGAGGACAATGATCCAAAACACACCAGCAAGAGGTCAGCAGCTGACGTCGGCGTGCACATGTCGGAGCCTCATGGCAGTGACATCACACGCTCCCGTCGCACGCCGAGCCCTGCTGGCTTCACAAGAGGACATGCTCGGCGTGGGAGCAAAGGAATGGTGAGTATTTTATTTATTTATTTTTTTTTAAAAATCATTGATTATACTACCATGGATGGCTATGGGCAGTCATTATACTACTATGGATGACTATGGGGTGCATTATACTACTATGAATGTCTGTTGGGTGCATTATACTACTATGGATGTCTATGGGGTGGATTATACTACTACTGACTATGGGGGTGCACTATAATACTATTGTTGAATGACGCATTTCAAGAGGAAAAGCCGCCCTTAACCTTGCTATGATTAAGGGCGGCTTTTCCGCTTGAAACGTGACAATATTTTTAGCTTTCTTCACAATCTTTCTTCTTTCTGTTTTTTAATGAATTCATTTTTTATCATCGGATGGCAGTGTTAGATTTCCCTTCACGTACTTATTTGTGCTAACTCTGCCAGCTGAATACGGCACTCTCCGTTTGACTTATATCAAGCATGGATAGCAATCTTAAATAGCGCAGGTTGGCTTTTCCTCCTCCAATTACTGTAATTTTTATCGTAGGTACATGGTGGGGAAACATCATACTTTGGAGGTGCTTTTATGCAAAGAGGACAGGACAACTGCACCATGTTGAAAGAAGGATGGGATAATGTATCGCGAGATTTTGGCCAACAACCTCCTTCCCTCAGTAAGAGCATTGAAGATGGGTCATGGCTGGGTCTTCCAACATGACAATGACAAGAAACACACTGCCAGGGCAACTAAGGAGCGGCTCTGTAAGAAGCATTTCAAGTTCCTGGAATGGCATAGCCAGTCTCCAGACTTGAACCCAATAGAAAATCTTTGGAGGGAGCTGAAACTCAATGTTGCCCAGTGACAGCCCTGAAACCTGAAAGATCTGGAAAAGATCTGTATGGAGGAGTGGGCCAAAATCCCTGCTGCAATGTGTGTAAACTTGGTCAAGTACTACAGGAAACAGGGCAGCATGGTGGCACGGTGGCTCAGTGGTTAGCACTGCAGCCTTGCAGCTCTGGGGTCCTGAGTTCAAATCCCACCAAGGACAACATCTGCAAGGAGTTTGCTTGTTCTCCCGGTGTTTCTGTGGGTTTCCTCTGGGTTCTCCGGTTTCCTCCCACACTCCAAAAGACATACTGATAGGGAATTTAGATTGTGAGCCCAAATGGGGACAGCGACAATAATGTCTGTAAATTGTATGAATTGTAAAGTGCTGCAGAATATGTTGGCGCTATATAAATAAAAAGATTATTATTACAGGAAACATCTGACCTCTGTAATTGCAAACAAAAGTTTCTCATCAAATATTAAGATCTGTTTTTCTATTGTTTCAAATACTTATTTCATGCAATAAAATGCTAATTATATAATAATCATACAATGTGATTTTCTTTTTTTTATTTTTAGATTCTGTCTCTCACAGTTGAAGTGTACCTATGATAAAAATTAGACCTCTCCTTTCTTTGTAGATGGGGAAATGTGCAAAATTGGCAGTGTATCAAATACTTATTTTCCCCATTGTATATATAGGAGAGAAAGAGGAGGGATATGGAGCGAAAACCAACCTACCACAAAGAATCCATTATTTTTATGAATGACATCATGGACTGATGCCAGACTGTCTAAGAGCCTCCTGATGAACCAAATGATGGAGGAGAAACATGTAGATGCAATGCATGGGAGTCAGTTGAGTACTATCCTAATCTGATGACTCATGCCTGGATAAATTTGGACATACAGTGCTGGCCAAAAGTATTGGCACCCCTGCAATTCTGTCAGATAATACTCAGTTTCTTCCTGAAAATGATTGCAATCACAAATTCTTTGGTATTATTATCTTCATTTAATTTGTCTTCAATGAAAAAAACACAAAAAGAATTGTCCTAAAGCCAAATTGGATATAATTCCACACCAAACCTAAAAAAGGGGGTGGACAAAAGTATTGGCACCCTTTGAAAAATCATGTGATGCTTCTCTAATTCGTGTAATTAACAGCACCTGTAACTTACCTGTGGCACCTAACAGGTGTTGGCAATAACTAAATCACACTTGCAGCCAGTTAACATGGATTAAAGTTGACTCAACCTCTGTCCTGTGTCCTTGTGTGTACCACATTGAGCATGGAGAAAAGAAAGAAGACCAAAGAACTGTCTGAGGACTTGAGAAACCAAATTGTGAGGAAGCATGAGCAATCTCAAGGCTACAAGTCCATCTCCAAAGACCTGAATGTTCCTGTGTCTTCCGTGCGCATCAATAAGTTTAAAGTCCATGGCACTGTGGCTAACCTCCCTAGATGTGGACGGAAAAGAAAAATTGACGAGAGATTTCAACGCAAGATTGTGCGGATGGTGGATAAAGAACCTCGACCAACATCCAAACAAGTTCAAGCTGCCCTGCAGTCCGAGGGTACAACAGTGTCAACCCGTACTATCCGTCGGCGTCTGAATGAAAAGAGACTGTATGGTAGGATACCCAGGAAGACCACACTTCTTACCCCGAGACATAAAAAAGCCAGGCTGGAGTTTCCAAAACTTACCTGAGAAAGCCTAAAACATTTTGGAAGAATGCTCTCTGGTCAGATGAGACAAAAGTAGAGCTTTTTGGGAAAAAGCATCAACATAGAGTGTACAGGAAAAAAAAAGAGGCATTCAAAGAAAAGAACACGGTCCCTACAGTCAAACATGGCGGAGGTTACCTGATGTTTTGGGGTTGCTTTGCTGCCTCTGGCACTGGACTGCTTGACCGTGTGCATGGCATTATGAAGTCTGAAGACTACCAACAAATTTTGCAGCATAATGTAGGGCCCAGTGTGAGAAAGCTGGGTCTCCCTCAGAGGTCATGGGTCTTCCAGCAGGACAATGACCCAAAACACACTTCCAAAAGCACTATAAAATGGTTTTAGAGAAAGCACTTGAGGTGGCCAGCAATGAGTCCAGACCTAAATCCCATAGAACACCTGTGGAGAGATCTCAAAATGGCAGTTTGAAGAAGGCACCCTTCAAATATCAGGGACCTGGAGCAGTTTGCCTACGAAGAATGGTCTACAATTCCAGCAGAGCATTGTAAGAAACTCATTGATGGTTACCGGAAGCGGTTGTTCGCAGTTATTTTGGCTAAAGGGTGTGCAACCAAGTATTAGGCTGAGGGTGCCAATACTTTTGTCCGGCCCTTTTTTGGAGTTTTGCGTGAAATGATCAATGATTTCATTTTTGCTTCATTCTCTTTTGTGTTTTTTTCTTGCAAGCAAATTAAATGAAGAGAATAATACCAAAGAATTTGTGATTGCAATCATTTTCAGGAAGAAACTGAGCATTATCTGACAGAATTGCAAAGGTGCCAATACTTTTGGCCAGCACTGTATGATCGAACAATTATTATTTAGAGCAAATGCACGAGATTATAATGTATAAACAATCCATGTTTGGTTAATCTAGATGGAGAAAGCCACAAACTGATTCCCATGATGAGTTTTTGACCCTGCACATTTTCACTGAGTAAAAAACGCAGCATCTTACAGTTCTAGCAAAGTGGATGGGATTTATAGAAATCTCCTGCCCACTGTGTTTTTTAATTTTTCTGCAGTGTAAACTGACCTGCGGTGTGTGTTTCAAATCCACAACATGTCAATTTCTCTTGCGGGTACGCTGATTTTTCTGTGTGGATTTTCTCCATAGACTTGCATTAGATGCAGAAAATCTGCAGGTAAAATACGCACATGAGTGGAAACCAGGGCCGTAACTACAGCTGGGGCACTGCCCCGGGGCCCCAACCACCCAAGGGGCCCCAAACTGATGGTAAAAAATTGTATTTTAATACTTGAATTTCTCATAAAATACCCAGCTCCTATATTCCTGTCAGACAATATCACCCGGAGGACAGGAGAGACTATCTATCTATATAATTGTCTTATCCCGTCTGTCTGTCTGTCTGGGAAATCCCGCGTCGCTGATTGGTCCGGCCGCGGCCAATCAGCGACGCGGCATTTCACAAAAAGATGGCGGCCGTTAGCGGCTGATCTGCCGCACGGAGGTGAGCGGCAATGCAGCCGGGAGATGAAGCCGGCTGCTCGCAGCATACGTCCCCTGACCGGAGGCGCCGCTGACCCCCATGCGGCTACTGTCGGGAGATCAGCGGCTACGGCCGCTTATCTCCGGACGGTAAAAGTGACGCCCCTCCCCTCTCCTCCCCTCCTGTACTCTCTCCTCCCCTCCTCTCCTCCCCTCTCCTCCTGTCCCTCCCCCCGCTTGCTCAGGACCCCGGCACCCGGCGCCATACTTACCCCTCCCCTCTCCTCCTCTCCCCTCCCCTCTCCTCCCCCCCCGCTCACTCAGGACCCCGGCACCCGGCGCCATACTTACGCCTCCCCGTGCCTGCGCAGCAGCTCCTGTGTCTTCCGCTGCTGCTGTGTGACGTGTCAGGTCAGAGAGCGCGGTGACGTCTTTACACCGCGCTCTCTCCTGACCGGTCACAGCGCACAGCGGGAACATGCGGGCTACGCTGGAGTCCAGAGGAGCAGCTGACAAGTGAGGTGAGTATTGGATTTATTTATTTTTTATTGTATGGGGCCATAGGGCATTAAATGGTGGGGAAGTGTGACATCGTGGAGGGGCCATTATAAGGGAAGGGGGATGTGACATCCTCCATGGGGCACTATGGGGAGGATGTGACATCCTGCATGGGGTATTATATAGGGGGATGTGACATCCTGCATGGGGCATTATAAGGGAGGGGGGGATGTCACATCCAGCATGGGGCATTATAACGGACGGGGGATGTGACATCCTGCATGGCGCATTATATGGGGGGGGGGGGTCACATCCTGCATAGGGCATATTCTAGAATACCCGATGCATTAGAATCGGGCAACCTTCTAGTCATTTCAATAATTTCCATGAGCTCTGCCAGCTGTCAATGAATGGAAACCTGCACTGGCCTAGAGAGTCTCATAGCACAAGATTTGTAACAATCTGTTAGTCTGGAGATCACAGAGAGTTGGCAAGGCAGGCACAGTGCACACTGACTGTAACAAACTCTCAGCATCATTGAGAGGAGACAGTCTCAGCAGACACAAATATCTCTGTGACAAACTGTGAGAAGCCCTGCTATTTAATAAACATATACAGCTATTTGAAAATTGTGCAATATTTGGAATTATTCACCTTATTAATTTTCCAAACATATTCGCTGAATATTTAACTTCTAAAACTTGCATCATAAACAACAAAATCTATTAAAGTTCTTGCGGAACGTGGTGAAGCCTGTGTGCTGTATACAACAATGCGTAGCAGGCTTCACCACGTTCTGCACAACCTCTAGTGATTGAAATGTTGAGGGGCCCCACTATGAAGTTTTGCCCCGGGGCCCCGAAGTTTATAGTTACGGCACTGGTGGAAAGGCATTAAAAACAGATAATCGGCCCCTAAGTAAGTCAATAAAGTTTTGTCAATGCCAAATACCAGGAATTATCAAAAACAAAGGAGCTATATTTAATGACATACCAAGAAGAGACAAAAACCAGAGCATCAAAAAAGCAATAAAAAGTCAATCGGATAAAACTGCACGTAGCCGAATTTAGCAAAATAGGTGCAGAGAATCTGAAACATCAAAAACTCACCAAATACTCATCATGGGAACTTAACCTAAAACACTTGGGGGGGGGAGTGTTCACACATTTTAAAACCCTAGAAAATTAAACTATTATTATTATTTATTATTATAGCGCCATTTATTCCATGGCACGTTACATGTGAGAGGGGTATACATAGCAAAAACACTTACAATAACCTTGAACAATACAAGTCAGTGACTGGTACAGGAGGAGAGAGGACCCTGCCCGCGAGGGCTCACAGTCTACAAGGGATGGGTGAGGATACAGTAGGTGAGGGTAGAGCTGATCGTGCAGCGGTATTGTGGAGCGGTGGTTACTGAAGGTTGTAGGCTTTTAGGAAGAGGTGGGTCTTCAGGTTCCTTTTGAAGGTTTCCACAGTAGGCAAAAGTCTGATGTGTTGGGCTAGAGAGTTCCAGAGTAGGGGGGACGCATGGGAGAAGTCTTGTGTTTGTGGGAAGAGGAGATAAGCAGGGAGTAGAGAAGGAGATCTTGTGAGGATCGGAGGTTGCGTACAGGTAAGTACCGGGAGACTAGGTCACAGGTGTATGCAGGGGTGGATTAAGAGTAGCAAGGGCCCCGGGCAGTTTAGAAGGCGCGGCCCCCCACACACACCTGATTTATCACGTGACATGTCACATGATCCCCTGTGATAGATCATATGATAGTTCACGTGAAATTAATTTGGCACAATATTAATTATAATATTTTTTTTTAGGCTGTGTGCCCACTATGCGTTTTTTAAGCGTTTCCGCAGCGGCAATTCCGCTGCAGAAACGCTTAAACGCTTGGTAGAAGGTCTGCCATGTTCCCCAATGATAATCCACATGTGCTGTGTACATGCTGCGGAAAAATCCGCAGCATTACCAATTATTTTGCGGAAGCACAGCGTTTTCGCCGCCATTGACTTGCATTAGAACGCATGGAATCCGCATCCCTGCATCTGTAGATGCGGAATCCATGCGTTTCAATGTGCGGATGGTACCCAGGTCTAGAGGAGAGGAGACTCTCCTCCGGACCCGGGTACCATAGAACCTGTAAAAAAAGAATAAAATAAAAAATATACATTATACTTACCTTCTGATGGCCCCTGGTGTCTTTATCCGATGCGTCCTGGCTTGCCGGCAGCTCGCGATGGTCTGAAAAGGACCTGCCGTGACGTCATTTAGTCATGTGACGGGTCACGCGACCGCTGACGTCGGCAGGCCATCAGAAGGTAAGTATATATTTTTTATTTTTTACCATTCTTTTACAGTCACACTATATAAATCCATGCCGGTTGCATGGATTTATATAGTGTAACCAAGTTGTCAAGCACTTTCCAAGTGATGCTAAAATCGCTTGGAAAGCGCTTGTCAACCCGCATGCGGAAATGCAAGTGAAGAACGCTTCACATTCGCATGTCCCTGGCAGGAAAACGCATGTAAAATCCGCATGTACAATCCGCATGTAAAATCCACATGCGTTTTTTCTGCCAGGGAGATGCAGAAACGCTCAAAAAAAATCCGGAACATTTCTGTATCGTGGGCACATAGCCTTACATTAATTGTATGACTCAATTAATTGTATTGTATTAATTGTATGACTCAATATTGAGCACACGTAGCCATCTATACACAGCGGGAGGCTGCACGTAGCCATCTATACACAGCGGGAGGCCGCACGTAGCCATCTATACACAGCGGGAGGCCGCACGTAGTCATCTATACACAGCAGGAGGCCGCACGGCGCCATCTATACACAGCAGGAGGCCGCACGGCGCCATCTATACACAGCGGGAGGCTGCACGGCGCCTCCCCCAGAGACAGCAGGAGGCCGCACGGCGCCATCTATACACAGCAGGAGGCCGCACGGCGCCAGCTATACACAGCGGGAGGCTGCACGGCGCCCCCCCGAGAGACAGCAGGAGGCCGCACGGCGCCATCCATACACAGCAGGAGGCCGCACGGCGCCATCTATACACAGCAGGGGGCCGCACGGCACCATCTATACATAGTGGGAGGCCGCACGGCGCCCCCCCCAGAGACAGCAGGAGGCCGCACGGCGCCAACTATACTCAGCAGGAGGCCGCACGCAGTCACACATGCAGTCACGCACACACACAAACATATACAGACATATACATACACGCATAAACACATTTGAAACACAAAAATACATATAAACAGACATCACACAATGATATCTGCCTGCACACACACACATATACACACACATATACACACACACACACACACACACACACATACACAAACATACATACACACACAGACTCACCATCCCCCGGCTCCATTCTTCCTGCCTGCTCTCTCTTCTCCGTTGCAGCAGTGCAGGCCGGGCGCGCACTGCGTGACGTCACAGCTAGGAGACACGGCCGCGCACAGGGCCGTGTCTCCTAGCAGTGACGCGGCCAGGCCAGCACAGGGACGCTAACTGCTGCAGTGCTGGCCCGGCCGATGAAGAAGTAGCGGCGGCCGCTGCTGGGGGAGCGGTCCGGGGCCCCCCCTCCCGCCACTGCTACTGGTATGTGCCGCGGCGGTTCGCACATATAATGAGGGCAATCCGGCATTAGGCACCCTGCCCGGAGCCGCGGGCCCCCTGCAGGCTCGGGACCCCGGGCGGTAGCCCGGATTGCCCTCATTATAATCCGCCTATGGGTGTATGGAGGAGATAGGTTGTGGATGGCTTTGTATGCCATGGTTAGGGTTTTGAACTGGAGTCACTGGGCAATGGGGAGCCAGTGAACGGATTGACAGAGAGGAGAAGCCAGGGAATAGCGGGGTGACAGGTGGATTAGTCAGGCAGCAGAGTTTAGGATAGATTGGAGGGGTGCGAGAGTGGTAGAAGGGAGACCACAGGGCAGGAGGTTGCAGTAGTCGAGGCGGGAGATGATGAGGGCGTGCACTAGTGTTTTTGCAGAGTCTTTGCTGAGGAATGTGCGGATCCAGGAGATATTTTTGAGTTGGAGTAGGCAGGAAGTAGAAAGGGCTTGGATATGTCATTTGAATTAGAGATTAGAGTCCAGGGTTACCCCGAAGCAGTGAGCTTGCGGGACTGGGGAGAGTGGGCAGCCATTGACTATGATGGATAGGTCAGATGGTGGGATTGAGTGAGATGGTGGAAAGATGATGAATTCAGTTTTATCCATGTTAAGTTTTAGAAATCTAGCAGAGAAGAAAGATGAAATAGCGGACATACATTGTGGGATTCTGGTTAGTAAGGAGGTGATATCGGGTCCAGAGAGGTAGATCTGTGTGTAGTCAGCATAGAGGTGATACTGAAAGCCGTGGGACTCTGAGCTGTCCCAGGCCGAGGGTGTAGATGGAGAAGAGCAGCGGTCCTAGAACTGAACCTTGGGGGACACGGACAGATAGGGGGCGAGATGAGGAGGTGGAGTGTGAGTGGGGGAAACTATGTGGAAAAACCCTTCAGATAGTAATTGGGTTAGTCCTCAAGAATTTCTTATCTTTCTCTAGTGAAAAGTATGATACATGTACAGTACTTCCTCTGGCCATGAGGAAGTTAAGTTGCCTCCCATCACCAAAATAGCTCGGATCTATAAAGTTCTTGTATGTTGTTCTCCCATGTTATACACACGCCAGGAGACTGAAATGCCAGATGATGCTGAGGAGCAGCCTTATGGAATGTCAATTCTCCACATACCATGTAGTCAGGGATGTCGGCTCTCCGCCCTTACACCTCCGCTGTCTGCAGTGGGTGTCCCGTGGTTTCAGCTGCAGAGGTGCGACCCTAGTGGAGGATATTCACATATCATGGCCTGGTCTGGGATTATGATCACTCACTAATTAAATAAGTAAATATTTGTCCCCATTATGGGTGTGCGCAGCAGAAAAATGTGCACATGTGTGGAAGCCTAGCAGAGCCCAGCATCTTCCTTCCTGAACACTCCTGTACAGTCAGCGGAGCTTTTGTTACAATCTAATCACAGGAAGGTTAAATGTGAAGGGAGGGGAACTTCGCACATCTACAGGACTATATGGGAGAATGAGAATACAGACCGTCCAGCTGTTTTACATTATAACTATTCAGATTGCACACCAAAAACTACAGCATAGTGAGGGGAACGGGGTTTTCAATATATTCAGACATGTTTATTAAAGGGAACCTGACAGCTGATACATGCTGCCTGATCCTGCGTACATGTATAGGAAGAGACCTATCGCTCACGGGAAGCAGGCAGCGAGAAGCCACCGGGACCTGCCTGTCCCCTCAATCGCTCATGCAGCTCGGTCCCAGTCAGCTATTAAACTAAGCTTTTCAGAGCTAAACAAGCACTCCTCACATCAAAGTTTTAGCTTCTTTGGAAGTGCATTGAGCTGTAGGGTGCGTTGCTGGAAAAGGGGAAAAAAAAAAAAAAACTCTTTAAATCTCTTAGTTTGCGAGTGTGAACAAGCTGAGTGTGACCGGAGCGTAAGTGCGAACGAAACTAAGTGTGTGACTTGTTTTTCAGTGACTTTGGATTCATGGAGTTTGGAAGGGAGGACTTTGGACTGAATTGCTGTCTGTATTTTATTAATTCTTTACTTTTCTTTTTACTTAACATTCTGTCTATTGCAATCCCCATTAGGAAATGAGCTCCATTATTGACAATGCTATCCAGTGTACATCTTGCCACATGTATGCATTCCTTGAACAGCCAGTCGAGGTTGCTTACTGATGCGGGAGATGTGTGCACGTTGTGCGTTTGGAAGCCCAGGTACTGGATCTAAATGAGCAGCTGGCAACACTGAGATCCATTGACAATATGGAAAGGAGTCTGCGGCTCACTGAGCAGCAGCTCACTGGGGTAGATGTGGGGGAGAGTGGTAGTCGGGAGCTGCAGGACAGTGAGGCCGCTAGTTGGGTGACAGTTAGAAGGGGGGTAGAGGGAAGAGTGCCAGGGAGGCTAGTCCTGATCTGGCACACCCCAATATGTTTTCAAAGTTGGCAGATGAGGGGAGTGACGGTACAGGGGTAGCACTGCTGCAGCAAGGCATGTCCCCTGAAAGCCGGAGCAGTGTCAGCTCCAGTAAAGAGGGAAATAGAAGAGCAGGGCAGGCCAGGCAGGTGCTGGTAGTGGGGGACTCAATTATTAGGGGAACAGATAGGGCAATCTGTCACAAAGACAGGGATCGTCGAACAGTGTGCTGCCTACCTGGCGCTCGAGTCCGGCACATCGCTGATCGGGTTGACAGATTACTGGGAGGGGCTGGTGAGGACCCAGCGGTCATGGTGCACATTGGCACAAATTACAAAGTTAGAGGTAGGTGGAAGGTCCTTAAAGATGATTTCAGGAAATTAGGCTGCAAGCTGAAAGCAAGGACCTCCAAGGTGGTATTCTCTGAAATACTACCGGTACCACGTGCCATGCCAGAGAGGCAGCGGGAGATTAGGGAGATAAATAAGTGGCTCAAGAACTGGGGTAGGAAGGAGGGATTTGGGTTCCTGGAGAACTGGGCCGACTTCTCAGTAGGCTACAGACTCTACGCTAGGGACCGGCTGCACCTCAATGGGAAGGGTGCAGCTGTGCTGGGGGAGAAAATGGCAAGAAGGTTGGAGGAGTGTTTAAACTAGGGATTGGGGGGGAGGGTATTCATTTTATAGGTGGGGAAGATAGTGCAGATAGTGACCTGGGCACAAATAAAGAAATTGGGGGTGGGGTTAGAACAGTCAATAAAGTAAGAAGGAATAGAGGTACAGAGAGATACATAAAATGCATGTACACTAATGCCAGAAGCCTCACCAACAAAATGGAGGAATTGGAATTAATTTTGTTGGAAAATAATTATGACATGGTGGGGATATCTGAGACGTGGCTGGACAAGAGCCATGACTGGGCAGTTAATTTACAGGGCTATAGTCTGTTCAGAAATGACCGTACAAACAAGCGAGGGGGGGTGTGAGTTTATATGTAAAATCATCCTTAAAACCCATCTTGTGGGAGTATATATGTGAATCTAATGAAAATGTAGAGTCCCTGTGGGTGGAGATAAGGGGAGGGGGAAAAAATAATAAATTAGTGATAGGGGTTTGTTCTAAGTCTCCAAAAATAATGGAAGTAGCGGAGAATATCCTCGTAAAGCAAATAGATGAAGCAGCGACTCAAGGAGAAGTCATTTATTATGGGAGACTTCAACTACCCTGAAATACATTGGGGGACAGAAACATGTAGTTCAAGCAAAGGTAATAGGTTTTTGACAACTATGAGAGACAATTACCTTTCACAACTGGTTCAGGACCCAACAAGAGGGGGGGCACTGCTAGACCTAATATTAACCAATAGGCCAGACCGCATATCAAATATACGAGTTGGGGGTCACTTGGGTAATAGTGATCACAAAATAATACGTTTTCATGTAACCTTTAATAAGATGTGTAGTAGAGGGGTTACAAGGACACTAAACTTCAGGAAGGCAAATTTCCAACGGTTGGGAGATGATCTTAGTGCAATAAACTGGGACGATATCCTGAGACATAAAGCTACACAAAGCAAATGGGAGACATTTATTAACATCCTGAATAGGACCTGTGCACAATATATACCCTATGGTAATAAACATGCTAGAAATAGAAGGAAACCACTATGGCTAAATAGAGCTGTAAGGGGCGCAATAAGTGACAAAAAGAAAGCATTTAGAAAACTAAAGCAAGTAGGTAGTGATGAGGCATTAAATAAATATAGAAAATTAAATAAATTATGTAAAAAACAAATCAAGGCAGCAAAGATTGAGGCAGAGAGAATCATTGCCAGAGAAAGTAAAAAATCCCCCAAAATATTCTTTAACTACATAAATAGTAAAAAACTAAAAAATGATAGTGTTGGCCCCCTTAAAAATAGTCTGGGTGAAATGGTGGATGAGGATGAGGAAAAAGCCAATATGCTAAATGATTTTTTTTCAACCGTATTTACACAAGAAAATCGCATGACAGAAAACATGATTAGTGATAACAAAAATTCTCCATTAAATGTCACTTGCTTAACCCAGCAGGAAGTACGGCGGCGTCTAAAAATCACTAAAGTTGACAAATCCCCGGGCCCGGATGGGATACACCCGCGAGTACTGCAGGAATTAAGTAACGTCATAGATAGACCATTATTTTTAATCTTTAAAGATTCCATAATAACAGGGTCTGTACCACACGACTAACAACAAAGAAAATGACGGCACTTCCACTTCAAAAAATAGGTGTGAACAGGTGCCTACTAAGAGGAGCTACCTCCATATACAATGAACAAATAACGTAGCACACTGTAATACTGAGTATGTAAATATGAAATATGAATAGCATAACTGCTGTAAAAAATAGAAGTAAATGAAACATTTTTTTACAGCAGTTATGCTATTCATATTTCATATTTACATACTCAGTATTACAGTGTGCTACGCTATTTGTTCATTGTATATGGAGGTAGCTCCTCGTAGTAGGCACCTGTTCACACCTATTTTTTTGAAGTGGAAGTGCCGTCATTTTCTTTGTTACTAGATTTAGCATTGACTGAGCACTCCACCCCCACCACCATGCCGCAGGTGGTTTTAAATGCATCAGGATCTGACTTTCCCACACATAAGCAGACGGAGGTCTCTTAGAGAGGTATTCACATTGGTAGGTCCTGACATCGAGAAACGCCTTACCGCAGCTGTCAGGTACACATGAATTGGCCAATTTATGCGCTAAGATTTCTCATTTATTTCTACAGCAGCAGTGCTATTCATATTTCATACTTCATATTTACATGCGCTAAAAATTTTTCAAAAATGTTTCATTTATTTCTATTTTTTACAGCAGTTATGCTATTCATATTTCATATTTACATACTCAGTATTACAGTGTGCTACGTTATTTGTTCATTGTACCACAGGACTGGCGTATAGCAAATGTGGTGCCAATATTCAAAAAGGGGACAAAAACTGAACTTGGAAATTATAGGCCGGTAAGCTTAACCTCTACTGTGGGTAAAATCCTGGAGGGTTTCCTAAGAGATGCTATAATAGAGTATCTGAAGTGGAATAACCTCATGACCCAATATCAACATGGGTTTACGAGGGACCGTTCCTGTCAAACTAATCTGATCAGTTTTTATGAGGAGGCAAGTTCTGGACTGGACCAAGGAAATGCAGTTGATGTTGTGTATATGGACTTTTCAAAAGCTTTTGATACAGTTCCACACAAAAGGTTGATACATAAAATGAGAACAATGGGGATAGGGGAAAATATATGTATGTGGGTTAAGAATTGGCTCAGTGATAGGAAACAAAGGGTGGTTATTAATGGAAAACACTCAAGACTGGGTCTCAGTTAACAGTGGGGTACCACAGGGGTCAGTATTGGGCCCCCTTCTTTTTAACATATTTATTAATGACCTTGTAGGGGGCATACAGAGTAATATTTCAATATTTGCAGATGACACTAAACTCTGCAGGGTAATCAATACAGAGGAGGACAATTTTATATTACAGGATGATCTATGTAAACTAGAAGCTTGGGCTGATAAATGGCAAATGAGCTTTAATGAGGATAAATGTAAGGTAATGCACTTGATCCTTTGTTGGGTGAAGAGAATGGGGCATCAAACTGCGCTGCTCGCCTGTCAGAATTATGTACCAGAGGAATCCAAATCGATGTAATAATAAAATAGACTTTATTTCTACGCGTTTCGTGGTGATCACACCACTTCCTCTGTCCTGAAGAAGTGGTGTGATCACCACGAAACGCGTAGAAATAAAGTCTATTTTATTATTACATCGATTTGGATTCCTCTGGTACATAATTCTGACAGGCGAGCAGCGCAGTTTGATGCCCCATTCTCTTCACCCAACAAAGGATCATTGTTTCGGGGTTTGCAGCAGCCGCCAATGCTAAGTACAGTGGTTGTGTCTTACACAACCCCAATAGGTGAGTGAATTTGATTTATCTTTCACATATGTTTCCTTTATCTCGGATAAGACCCTATGTGCGCTCTATATTCCTTCTAGTTACCAGGTAATGCACTTGGGCAGAGGAAATAAAATGTATAATTATATGCTTAATTGTAAAACACTGGGCAAAACTGTAACTGAAAAAGACCTGGGTGTATTATATGCTTAATTGTAAAACACTGGGCAAAACTGTAACTGAAAAAGACCTGGGTGTATTGGTGGACGACAAGCTCACGTTTAGTGGCCAGTGTCAGGCAGCTGCTGCAAAGGCAAATAAAATAATGGGATGCATTAAAAGAGGCATAGATGCTCATGAGGAGAACATAATTTTACCTCTATACAAGTCATTAGTGCGACCACACTTAGAATACTGTGTACAGTTCTGGTCTCCGGTGTATAAGAAAGACATAGCTGAACTAGAGCGGGTGCAGAGAAGAGCGACCAAGGTTATTAGAGGACTGGGGAGTCTGCAATACCAAGACAGGTTATTACACTTGGGGTTATTTACTGTGGAAAAAAGAAGGCTTAGGGGTGATCTTATTACTATGTACAAGTATATGAGGGGACAGTACAAAGACCTTTCTACTGATCTCTGAGGCCTGAGACGGGGACAAGGGGGCATCTTCTACGTCTGGAGGAAAGAAGGTTTAATCATAATCACAGACGGGGATTCTTTACTGTAAGAGCAGTGAGACTATGGAACTCTCTGCCGCATGATGTTGTAATGAGTGATTCACTATTAAAATTTAAGAAGGGCATGGATGCCTTTCTTGAAAAGTATAATATTACAGGTTATATATACTAGATTCCTTGATAGGGCGTTGATCCAGGGAACTAGTCTGATTGTCGTATGGAGTCGGGAAGGAATTTTTTTCCCCAATGTGGAGCTTAGTGTTTGCCACATGGGGTTTTTTGCCTTCCTCTGGATCAACATGTTAGGATATGGGTTGAACTAGATGGACTTAGTCTTCCTTCAACCTTAAAAACTATGTGTGTTACTATGTTAATATATTTCAATCATCATATTACATGGCACTGTGTACTTACAATTGCTCATTTTACCTTTCTACCCAGTTAATTCTTCTCTTTTCCATTAGGTTTATTACATCACACAATTAAAAACTGACTAGCTGAATCCTTCTAAGCTCTATGTAGAAACAGAAGGTCTATTTTCCCTGTATGAGTCATAAGTCACTGCAAAAGTCTCTGGCAGGGGGAGGAGCGGAGCAGCTGGGTCAGGAATAAAGAAGGGGGTGACTCATGCAGAGAAAATAGACTTCCCCTTTCTACATAGAGCAAAAGAAAAAAGAAGAATTAGCTGGGTAGAAAGGCAAAATGAGCTATTGTAAGTACACAATGCCATATAATATGATGATTGCAATATATTAAAAGGCTAAAACTTTGATGGGAGTTCTTCCTTAAAGTGAACCTGTCAACCAGGGGCGTACATAGGATTCATGGGGCCCCATAGCAGAAGTTCAAATTGCCCTCCCCCCCAAAAAAATGTAAATAATTGTCAGGGTCACGAAAGAGCAGATCACACAACCTTCCAGCCTTTACAAAGTAATTTTCCTCCTGCTGACATCCTAGGCCCCTCTTTCATTGTCCCATAAAGTGTGATACCAACAAAAGTGTCCCCCAAACACAGTATGATACCCCCATGGTGAATTCCTCCATATGCGCAGTATAATGACCCTACTGTACCTCACCTCAACTCCCAGGGCAAAGTTTGCTGACCCCAACACAGTATGATCCCCCAATTGTGAGCCCTAGAGCTAGAGAGGATGGTAGGTAATAAGAGAGGGTGTTATACATAATAAAAGATGAAACTATATAACTAAGGACGGCGCTATACATAATAAGCGAGTACACTATATACTAAGGGCGTATGCTATACATAATAAGTGAGTACACTATATACTAAGGGACTGTGCTATACATAATACGGCTACATTCCTGCATCTGTGTGCAGTGTCAGTGTGCTGCCCTGTTTTACAGACGCATTGAGCATGTCCTATTCTAATCCTCAAAATCAGATCAGAACAGGACCCTCACAGATCTTATTCTGAGATCCGTGATTTTCATGGATGTGTGAATGGATCTATAAAACTCTACAAGTCCGTGGACCATCCGATAAAAAAATCTGACAATTCACACAAATGTGAGAATGTAGCCTAAGGGATTTTACATGAAACATTATCACTCCAAGTCACACAGCGCAGATACAGAATAATATTTACATCCAGGCACTTACCGCTGACGTCTCGTCTGATCAGAGTCGGTTTCTGCTGCTTCTTCTCCATCTGGTCAGACCTTCATGTCGACATCTCCCAGTCACGATTCGTCTTGTCATGATGTTCTCCAGCCTAGATAATAACAAGGTCACATATATTGTATATATACATGTGTCTCCCCCGCACTGCGCCCCTGAATACAGATCTGTAACCCCCCCATTAATATACTATTAGCCACTTAGTAATCAAAATATAAAGTGATAAGCAGCACTGTGCCCCCCATTAACTATAATCTCCACCTGCCAATAATATAAATGATTCAGTCTCTGAGACTCTTCCCAATTAACTGTAAGGCTATGTGCACACGGAAAATATACAAGCACCCCCATCATTGCTCTGTCCCAGCACCTCCATCATTGCTCTCTTCTAACACCCCCGTCATTGCTATGTCCCAGCACCTCCTGTCATTGCATTGTCCCAGTGACGCGCCCCTGGGCCTGTGTCGCGCTGCGTTGCGCACGCGGGAGCCTACCCGGAGCCGGATCAGTGGAGGGTTGTAGTCTCGTGGCGGCGACCCGGCCCGTGCCCAGGGAGTCAAACTAGACGGCAGTCTATTAGTAGTAAATAGTTCATGACTACGCCACCCGTTGAGTGCAGCCAGGAAGCTGCTGCTGCAGGGCAGACCGCTGAGGCCGGTGGTAGGATTGTGCAGCGTGATAGTATAACCCCCAACGGGAGGGGTATGGCCTCAGGGCAGCCGACGTGGATGATGGGGGTAGCAGGAACCACTCAGAGACGGTACGGTGTAGTTCAGGGTCTTTACTGGTAACAACGACAGACCCTCCCGGAGTACTTGCTAGCAAACGGGGCCTGGTCAGTCTTTGAGCAGATGGGATCTCCCCTGGCCAGGCGTAGTTGTAGGCCTCCCAAACTGACTGTACTCTTCTGGCTACCTTGCTAGAAGCTGATGTAAGTAGCCCACGTCCCTGAGTGTACCGTGTGGTGCTCACCCGTATGGCCGGTGACTCGGGGCCTTCTAATGGCTTCCGCTCCACGATGGCGGTGCTGGTCCCACGCGTGTGACCGTGCCTTCAGGCTTCTGGGCCAGAGGACCTGAAATCCCCTGCCCGACGGATTCTGCTGCTGGGTAGGATTTAGTCCCCACAGCCTCGGACTCCGGGTCCGGTAAAGAATCTTCTTAGTCAGGGCGAGCTCTGTAGCTGCCAGCCCCTGACTCCTTGTAACTCTGCTGTTTCCTATGCTGCTTCTCTTCTCCACTCTCCTTGTCTGACTCACCCTGCCTCAGCCCCGGGTTTTTACAGGGGAAGTTCTTCCCCTCCCAAGACTGGGCAGGAGGTGTGGCATGCACAGGATCCCTGACCAAAGGACCTCCCACCTGCTCTCAGACATAATATCTCTATCACTGTGGCAACCAGACCCCTGGGGTGTCACACTCCCCCCTAGTGAAATTTAGTACTCCGGGACTAAACACTTTTTAGAAAAATATAACAAGGTATATCAAAGAACAATAAAATACAATAAGGAAACACAATAAGATGGTCACGGATGTCCGCAACCGGGTGCAGTCTTTGAAGAAAAGCAAAGGTGTCCATTTCACCAACACAGGGAGACGTAACCAGGTAGGGGTCTGTCCTACCCCGAGTCCTTAACAGTCTCTAGTCCATCCTGGGTTACGCTCCAACTATATACAAAGGATTCCCGGCAAATCCACCGAAGACTCCTAAAAACAACTAGAAACACAAAATTACACACAAGCAACAATAAACAGGTAAACATTGTAAAACAACTTAAACATTTAGATCCTCCAACGTGCGGGTAACTGGCCTCTAGTGGCCCTAGTGGACCTACGGAGCTGACTGTCTGGCCCTGAACTACAGGGTGTAGGAGCTGTCAAGGGTAAACTGGGCAGCTGTCTACCGGCTCTTTGTCTCACTAGGGGTACGGCAGGCTCACTATAAGCAGAGGGTGGATTCTCCTGTTCCGCTTGGGTGGAGTCTTCTGCCTCCTGGACCGGCTGCTCTTCCAGCTCTACCCGTTGCTCCGTAGGTTCTTGGGATGATGGTTGGAGGAAGGTGAGTACGGGTACCACAACTGCACCATTGACTTGAGTCCAAGACCGAGGGAAGTCCCCGAGCACGGTACTAACCATATCTTCCCTTTCTTCCACGGGTCGATGGTCTTCCTGTTCCTCCTCAGGGTTCCTCAGTTGTTCGGGGCACTTCTTCAGGTGGTCCCGGGATACAATGGCTGTGGTTTCCCCTCCGTCTTTACTGATGGTACAGACCTTCGGGTTCTCGTGGCTTGAGGGCAGTACGGTGTACGGGTCCTTCTCCCACTGGTCGTCCAACTTGTGGAGCCGTCTCTTCCTCTTCAAGACCTGCTCTCCGGGTACCAGGGGAACAGCGGGAGCATACTGGTTGTAAGTCTTCTCTTGTCTTTCCCTAGCCTGACAGAGACTTCGCTCCACGCTCTCCTGTACTTTCCGGTACTGCTGCTGCCTCTCTGTGTCCCAGTCTGTTTCTGGTGAAGTGTCCTCGGGCGTCAGGACTCCCATTTCCAGGTCAACAGGTAACTTACCAGGTCTTGCCCTCATTAGGTAAGCCGGGGTACAGTTGGTGGAACCTACCGGGATGTGGTTGTATAGGTCCACCAGATCGGGCAACTTCTCAGGCCACAGACTGTGTTCTTCCAGGGGCAACGTTTTTAGAAGATCCATTACCACCTGGTTCATTTTCTCACAAAGTCCATTAGTTTGCGGATGGTAGGGTGTCGTCCTTATCTTCCGGCAGCCATACAGATTGCAGAATTCCTGGAAGACCTCCGCTTCAAAGGCAGGTCCCTGGTCCGTCAGCACTTGGTCCGGGTACCCGTGTGGACGGCAAAAGTGCTGCTGGAAGGCTCTAGCTGCTGTTCGAGCCGTTAAGTCCTTGACGGGGACGACAACCAGAAACCGGGAGTAATGATCCACGATGGTTAACGCGTAGACGTAGCCACTTCTGCTGGGGGTCAGTTTTACATGATCCAAGGCTACCAGTTCCAACGGTTGCCGGGTGACGATGGACTGCAGGGGAGTCTTCTGGCTGGCCCGGTCCTTCCTTCTCAGATTGCACGGGCCACAGTCTCTGCACCACTTCTCGATGGTTCCCCTCATGCCTACCCAGTGGAACCGCTCGCGCAGCAGGAACTCCAGCTTTTTCCACCCGAAGTGTCCAGCTCCGTCGTGGTATGCCTCCATCACCATGGCTGCGTCTCTTTGTGGCACCACTACTTGCCAGAGTAGTTCATGCGTCCTGGAGTTAACCATTCTGCGGCACAACTTCCCCTTGTAAAGGAACAGTCGACTCTTCTCTGCCCATAGTTGTTTGGCTTCCTCCGGAGCGTCTGGTTCAAGGCGAGCCTCCGGCCGAGTCAGCATCTCCTTCACCAGTCGGACGGCAGGGTCGCTGTCTTGCGTTTCCGCCCAGTTGTAGTGGGGTAAGGGGTTCAACGTAGCAGCCTGCTTACTCCTTACCCGGTGGGAATACTGAATAGTCCCATGACGGTGGAACGCAGGGAGTTCAACTTCTTCCAGTCCCTCCGGATCTTCTCCTCCGTCCGGCAGGTTGGGCATCCTGGACAGGGCGTCCGCGTTGGTATTGGAGCGTCCTGCCCGGTATTTAATTGTGAACTCGTAGTTGGACAGACGGGCCATCCACCTCTGCTCCAGGGCACCGAGTCTTGCCGTGTCCAGGTGTGTCAGCGGGTTGTTATCCGTGTACACGGTGAACCGGGAAGAAGCGAGGTAATGCTTAAAGCGCTCAGTGATTGCCCATACTACGGCCAGGAACTCTAACTTAAATGAGCTGTAATTCTCGGGGTTCCTTTCGGTGGGTCGCAGTTTTCGGCTGGCGTAGGCGATTACTCGTTCCTTCCCCTGCTGGATCTGGGACAGTACGGCTCCTAGCCCGATGTTACTGGCGTCGGTGTAGAGGATAAAGGGCTGGCTATAATCCGGGTACGCCAGGATTTCGTCCCCCGTGAGGGCCATCTTCAGCTGGCGGAAGGACTCTTCTTCCAGCTCTTCCCATTTGAAGGGCGGCTTCTGGTTCTTGGCCTTCTGGGACTGGCCTATCAGGAGGTCCTGCATAGGTGCTGCCTTTTTGGTGAAACCGGGAATAAACCTTCGGTAGTAGCCTACCAACCCGAGGAACTGCCGCACTTCTTTTACGCTGGAGGGGCTTGGCCATTCCTTAATTGCGGTGATTTTATCAGGGTCGGGAGCCACTCCGTCAGCGCTCACTACGTGTCCCAGGTACTGCACCTTTGGTTTCTGGAGGTGACACTTGGAGGGTTTCACCTTTAGGCCGTAACTCGCCAGAGCCTCGAACACTTCCGCCAGGTGTTTCAGGTGGTCCTCATACGTCTTGGAATATACGATGACATCGTCCAGGTACAACAGGACCGTCTCGAAGTTTCTGTGGCCCAGACAACACTCCATTAGGCGTTGGAAGGTTCCTGGTGCGTTGCAGAGTCCGAACGGCATGCAGGTGAACTCGCTAAGTCCCATCGGGGTGGTGAATGCGGTCTTCTCCCGGTCCGCCTCTGCTACAGGAACCTGCCAGTACCCGCTAGTGAGATCCAAGGTAGAGAAGAAGTTAGCAGATCTTAAAGCAGCCAATGACTCCTCTATCCTTGGTAAGGGGTACGCATCCTTGTGTGTGATACGGTTGATTTTCCGGTAATCTACACACATCCTCATGGTGTTGTCTTTCTTTTTGACTAAAACTAATGGGGCTGCCCAGGGGCTACAACTATCCCGGATTACCCCAGCCTCCTTCATGTCTCTAAGCATCCCCTTGGCGTGTTGGTAGTGGGCAGGGGGTACGGGTCGATACCTCTCTTTTATAGGAGGATGATCTCCCGTGGGGATGCGATGTTCTACCCCCTTGACTCGCCCGAAGTCTAACGGGTGTTTACTAAACACTCTCTCATACTCTTGAATCACCCGATAGACTCCTTGTTTCTGATGTGAGGGAGTGGAGTCAGTACCCAGATGTAGTTGCTGACACCAGTCCTCCATGTCTTTCTTAGAGCCGTTACCTTCCTCCGGGTGAGATGGAGGCAAGGGTTCCACAGATTGTATAGAATTTTGATTAGTGATATATAATTTGGCTAGCGTGGCATACCGGGGCAGGTACACTTCCCTCTCCCCGATATTTATTATGCGAACGGGCACCCTCCCATGGCGTACATTGACGACCCCCCGTGCTGTCAAAATGGTGGGCCTACTGTCTGAGTAAACTGGTTCTACCATTGCCTGGTAATCTCTACCTCTCAGACCAATAGCTGCCCGGCACCAAATCATCATTTCACTTTTTGGGGGCATGGCAATAGGAAAAGGGTCACACATTCTTACGCTACCAATCTCACCGCCGGAGAGTTCCACTTGTTGCCGTTGCATCAGTGCCCGGATCTCTTTCTGGAGCACCCGCTGCTCGCCGGAGCTGGCATTCTTGGCAACCTGCTGTAAAAGGAAAATCACCTCTGCAAGACAATTTTCAATTACATTAGTTCCTAGAGTTATTTTTGGGTGACTCTCATGTTTATCAATATCTACAATGATCAGTCCCTGTGCGGCCAGTTCGACTCTACCAATTTTGATGGTCACCTCTTTAAATCCGATCTGTGGCACGGGCTGACCATTGCTGGCGATGATACTCAAGTCGTCGTCGGGGTAGCGGGTAATATCCGAGTCATTCCAGTACTGCTTGAAGAGCACGTACGGGATGGTGGTGACCTGTGACCCGGTGTCCAGTAGGGCACTCATGGGAATGCCATCCAGTACCACAGGCAAGACTGGACGTCCTCCCACATATCTGTCGCGCCAGTTCGATGGGCCTGGTGATCTTTTTCCTGGGGGTTGGCCCTCTACCCCAGGTTGTGCCCGTTTAAAGAACAGTACCTTGCCATATGTCCGGGTTGATTGCAGCGGCGGCAGATGGGTCGTCCGTCCTCACTGTATCGGTCACTGGGTCTTCCTCTGGCCGGTGGGGTCCTCCTTGGTCGACGCCACGGGATGTCCTCCGGTCCGGATGCCAGCTGGATCTTCCCTGGGGTGGAAACCTGTAAAGACTGCACAGTTCGGGTTAGCGCAGCAACGCTCTTAGCTAGCTCTTGGACCTGATGGTGTAGGTCTGGAGCCGGGTCATTGTCCAAAGCCTGCGCATCAGCTCCCACAGGCCCTGCTGACAAGGGCGCCGCCTCCTGGTAGTAAGTGGTAGTGGGGCGTCTGTGGGTCACAACACCACCTGGTGCCGGTTCTCGGAGCACCCGGATGGCTCTGTCCTTGAACTGTGCAAAGTCCAGATGGGGATCCTGTAAGGCCATTGCCCGCAACTGGGTTCGGTGGGCATTGCAATATAAACCCTCTATAAATTGTTCAGTCAACAGCCTGTCCTCGTTTCCCACCCCATCAGGGTCGGTCTGCTTTATGGCCCTCAGGGCCTCTTGTAGGTTTAGTGCATAGTCCCTTATACTCTCATGCGCTCGCTGCTTGCACCCGTAGAATCTAAGCTTAATCTCGGCTGAGGTGCGGGTATCAAAGGTGTCCTTCAGCCGGGTTAGTATCCCTGCGACAGTCTTCCTCCCAGGTGGCCAGGATTTTACTTCCCTTTTGGCTGCCCCTGTTAGTTGGGCCACCAGGATGCTCACTTTTTGCTCTTCTGTGAGGGGGTACACCTGGAAGAGGCTATCCAGCTTTTCTCTAAAGTCATGCAGGGTATGTGACTCCCCTGAGTACTGGGGTAGCCAAGCTGCTCCCGGGATATAGGGCATGGTGAAGGGCATAACTGCAGCAGCGGTAGCGCTGGCGGGGGTTGAGGCAGTGAAGCTCTCCTCCGTATCCGACATCTTCCTCCCCCCTAGTGGACCGTGGCCTACCTTGCGATGATCCTCTTCCGTAGGCCGCGGCTCCGCAGTGGATCGTCAGGGTTGAGGACCTTCCGTCGCGCTCCTGTGACGTCGGCGTCTGCTGGGCTCCTTCCAGGACCTTACGCAACGTCCGGACGTGAGGCGGGGCTTCAGTTCTCGCGCGCTTTCGGAGTCCACGCCCCTCTTCTTCCCGCGCGGCGTCCTCAAGATGGCGTCCAATGGCGGGAAAACTCCACGGATGGCGGGAAGAAGGCTGAAGATGGCGCCGGATGGCGGGAAACTTCACCGATGGCGGGAAGAAGGCTGAAGATGGCGCCGGATGGCGGGAATCTTCACCGATGGCGGGAATCTTCACCACTGGTAAGTTTGAACAGTCTTTGCTTTTCAGGCACGCAGTACCCGGTGGTTGCGGGCACGTGATCCTGCCGACTACGCCAAAGTTGACGCGCCCCTGGGCCTGTGTCGCGCTGCGTTGCGCACGCGGGAGCCTACCCGGAGCCGGATCAGTGGAGGGTTGTAGTCTCGTGGCGGCGACCCGGCCCGTGCCCAGGGAGTCAAACTAGACGGCAGTCTATTAGTAGTAAATAGTTCATGACTACGCCACCCGTTGAGTGCAGCCAGGAAGCTGCTGCTGCAGGGCAGACCGCTGAGGCCGGTGGTAGGATTGTGCAGCGTGATAGTATAACCCCCAACGGGAGGGGTATGGCCTCAGGGCAGCCGACGTGGATGATGGGGGTAGCAGGAACCACTCAGAGACGGTACGGTGTAGTTCAGGGTCTTTACTGGTAACAACGACAGACCCTCCCGGAGTACTTGCTAGCAAACGGGGCCTGGTCAGTCTTTGAGCAGATGGGATCTCCCCTGGCCAGGCGTAGTTGTAGGCCTCCCAAACTGACTGTACTCTTCTGGCTACCTTGCTAGAAGCTGATGTAAGTAGCCCACGTCCCTGAGTGTACCGTGTGGTGCTCACCCGTATGGCCGGTGACTCGGGGCCTTCTAATGGCTTCCGCTCCACGATGGCGGTGCTGGTCCCACGCGTGTGACCGTGCCTTCAGGCTTCTGGGCCAGAGGACCTGAAATCCCCTGCCCGACGGATTCTGCTGCTGGGTAGGATTTAGTCCCCACAGCCTCGGACTCCGGGTCCGGTAAAGAATCTTCTTAGTCAGGGCGAGCTCTGTAGCTGCCAGCCCCTGACTCCTTGTAACTCTGCTGTTTCCTATGCTGCTTCTCTTCTCCACTCTCCTTGTCTGACTCACCCTGCCTCAGCCCCGGGTTTTTACAGGGGAAGTTCTTCCCCTCCCAAGACTGGGCAGGAGGTGTGGCATGCACAGGATCCCTGACCAAAGGACCTCCCACCTGCTCTCAGACATAATATCTCTATCACTGTGGCAACCAGACCCCTGGGGTGTCACACCAGCACCTCCTGTCATTGCTCTCTCCCAGCACTCTCGTCATTGCTCTCTCCCAGCACCCTCGTCATTGCTCTCTCCCTGCACCCCCGTCATTGCTCTCTCCCTGCACCCCCGTCATTGCTCTCTCCCTGCACCCCCGTCATTGCTCTCTCCCTGCACCCCCGTCATTGCTCTCTCCCTGCACCCCTGTCATTGCTCTCTCCCTGCACCCCATCATTGTTATCTCCCAGCACCCCCGTCATTACGCTCTCTGAGCACCCCCATCATTGCCCTGTCCCAGCACCCCTATCATTGCTCTCTCTCTCAGCACCCCCTTCATTGCTCTCTCCCAGCACCCCGTCATTGCTCTCTCCCTGCACCCCCGTCATTGCTCTCTCCCTGCACCCCATCATTGCTCTCTCCGAGCAACCCCATCATTGTTCTCTCCCAGCAACCCCCGTCATTACTCTCCCAGCACCTCCATCATTGCTCTCTCCCAGCAACCCGTCATTGCTCTCCCCATCCCCATCATTGGTCTACTAATCCCCATCATTGCTCTCCCCACCCCATCAACCCCATCACTGCTCTTCTCAGCACTCTCCCCAGCCCCACCATTGCTCTCCCCAGCCCCATCAGCCCCACCATTGCTCTCCCCAGCCCCATCAGTCCCATGATTGCTCTCCCTAGCCCCATCAGCCCTACCATTGCTCTCCCCAGCCCCATCAGCCCCATTATTGCTCTCCCCAGCGTTTCAGTAAAAATAATAAAAAAAAAACACTCACCTCTCTGCCCGTTCCCCCGCAAGCTGCAGCATCACTGCTCTTCCCAGCCCCACCATTGCTCTCCCCAGACCCATCGGCGCTCTCCCCAGCCCCATCAGCCCCACCATTGCTCTCCCCAGACCCACCATTGCTCTCTCCAGCCCCCATCAACCCCATTATTGCTCTCTCCAGCCCCATCAGCCCCATTATTGCTCTCCCCAGCGTTTCAGTAAAAATAAAAAATAAAAACACTTACCTCTCTGCCCGTTCACCCGCAGGCCGCAGCATCCTTGTTGTCTGCAATTTCCTCCCTCACACAGGCCCGCGCTGCATGATGACATCATCAAGCAGCGCATGCCTGTGTGAGGGAGGAAGCGGCAGGCAGGAAGCAGAGGATGGATCTCTGCAGCTCCGCTGCCATTCTGTCCTGTCAGCAGCGGAGTAGGGAGACGCTGCACCGGCGGGCCCCACGGCGCAGCTGCACCAGCAGCGGTATGTCCGTCCCTGGACTGCTATGGGCCCCCCCCAGCTCACGGGCCCCATAGCAGTCGCGTGGCCTGCCGCCCTTGGCGGTACGCCACTGCTGTCAACTGATACATGCTGCCCAATTTGTGGGCAGAATGTATCTAGCACTGTCTGTATTAACTCAGCCAGGTATTTCTGACTGAAACTTTGCAGCAAGTATGAAATGTCTACATGCACGTATAGGCAGAGACCCGTCAATCCAGGACAGCTGTCAGGGAGAAGCTGCTGGTGACCAGCCTGTCCAACTAGTCTACAGGTATCAATCCCCGTCGAACTTTTCAAGTACGTTTTTCTCTGAAACGCCTCAGCGTTTTGAGGTCAAACATACCAGGCTGAATTCATACAGCCAGTGCTTGATACATACTGGGTATCGTGGCATTGTGTATCAGCTGTCAGGTTCATCTTAAAGGCTTGGGCAGACAACCATATTATCGGTCTGAGTGTGATCCGACAAATTAACAGATCGCACTCAGACTAATGTTAGTTTTGGGACTGTGCATATGTCCGAGGAAAAAATAGCTGCATGCTCGAGTTTTATCCGATAGGATCGCACTCAGCATTGCAAGTCAATGACTGCGTGCGAAACATCAGACTGCACTCGGATGACATCTGAGGGTAGTCCGATTTCCGCACACTAACACAATGGAGAAGAAGGAGAATTTTTTCTTTCCATCTTCTCCTCATCCTAGAAAATCAGATCACGCTATAGTCACATTCTGATCAGAGTGTGATCAGCAGAATCAGCTCAATTCTCTCAGATGTGAGAATATACAACCTTCTGCACTTTGCCTAATACAGCTTTATCACAGTGGCATATGCTGAGTGACACTTTTCACACTTATATGTTGGCTTACTTTGGACCTTTTTGTGTGTCTTAAAGAGGACCTGTCACCAGATCAAAAGTCATCAGTGTTTGCTCTTATTTTATTCATGCTGCTCCCCTGAGTGCGCAGTTTGTTTGTTTGTTTTTTAAATCCTTCGTATGGTTCCAGAGATACCGACCTTTTTATTTAATGCTAATTTTTATGATCGTTATCAAGATTGCATTGCTTATGGAGTAATAATGCAGAGCAGCCCAAAGCCCAGAGAATCTTATGAGCAACACCTCTTTGCTAAATACCATAAAGATTAGCACTAAATAATAAGGCCCATATCTCTAGAGCTGTATGGAGAATTAAAAAGCAAACAACGGAATACTCGGAAAGCTGCGGGAATAAAATAAGTGCAAAAACTGGGCACTTTTCTCCTGGTGACAGGTCCTCTTAAAGTGAGTAAATATGCAAAATGAGTGTAAAAACAAGAAACTTTTCTATTTAGTTGTTATTAAGGGAATGGACTGAATTTTGTTTGATTTGTCTGTGTTTGATGTGGGTTTTGCCGCTTTCTTGCAGGAATTTTGATACATTTTTACATGCGCTTTTTTTCCCCATTCACTTAAATGGGTGAAAAACACTTCAATAATGCCGAAAGAATTGACATGATACAAATTTGAAAAAAACGCTTTGATGGTTTACATCTGAAGAAAAAAATAAGCTGCATGTGGAAGTGATTTCAGAAGTCTCATTCACTTTGCTTGTACTATGAAACACTGCGTTTTTTCCATGTAAAAAAAACTGTAGAGAAAACACAGCGTGTGAGCAAGCCCTTAAGGCCCCGTCACACTAAGCGATATCGCTAGCGAGATCGCTGCTGTGTCACGGTTTTGGTGACTCACCAGCGACCTCACCAGCGATGTCGCTATGTGTGACACTTTGCAACGATCAGGCCCCTGCTGTGAGGTCGCTGATCGTTGCAAAGTGTCCTGGACCATTTTTTGGTCGTTGGCCTCCCGCTGGCCAGCACACATCGCTGTGTGTGACCAGCGGGACCAACGATCTGGCTGGTAACCATGGTAAATATCCAGCGCACCGTAGCAGAGTGGTATCCATGGTAAACAGTGGGTTACTAGGGGCACACGCGCACTTAGTAACCCGATATTTACCATAGTTACCAGCCTGCTCCTGCTTCAGCAGGCTGGGAACGGGAGCAGGACATCGTGGAACGATTCTTTCCACGATATCGCTGCTCCCCTCATCGCTGGTGAGCCTGCCTGTTTGACAGCTCACCAGCGATGTATTAGCGATGCAGCAACGATCCCTGACAGGTCGTATCGTTGTCGGGATCGCTGCTGCATCGCTTAGTGTGACGGGGCCTTTAGGCATTATATAAAGATATGTTACCCAGAAGTCTGGCCTAGTTTGTGATAAGACATTGGAATTCAGTGCAATAGTTTTATGTTGTGGCTGATCGGTGTATATTATAGGTACATAGAATACAGTACAATGACTTTTGTCTGCGCATTGATTTTTTTTTAGCTTCTCTAGCCCAGACATCATAGTGTTCAATAAATGTTTCTGCTTATCGCAAAAGAATGATGAGTAATATTTTTGGAATAATCTTAAAAGGTATAATTGTAGGAGACAGACATGCAACGCGGTATTTTGTCTCTCCTGACTCACTCGGCTGAATCCACCCTGGGGGAATACTGCCTAGACTACACTGACAGTGTGGCAGCCACATATTGGCATGTCTATGAAGAGGCGCTCCCATCGTCTCAATACCATTAACCCCATTATTACCACATATATCTCAGCCTGGCATCAGATCCACTGATATTACACAAGGATGCAAAAGAACCAGAGAAACATGATTTACGCAGTTATCAGAAAGCAGGACAAGGAGCAAAATGGGTTTGCCAAGTACTTGTGTCCTAAATACAACCTGCTTTAGCTTGTCATGTCCACATTACAGTGGAGGAAATGTTGATGATTTTTGCAACATTTAGCAGAATGTTTATATTGCTATGGTTGCAAACTCTGTTTTTAGAAGAAAAAAAGGTCCCTGTAGTGTTTACATAGATTAGACTTTACACACACAAAATATTGGTGCAAAGGTCCTTAGTCATAGATTCATTATTCAGCATGTGCAAAAGTGATGAATTCAGCTCAGTTTTGCACATTTGACATTTAGAATATTAGGCAATAACAAGGTTATTATTTAATCTGCCTTCATATCGGAAGATATACAGTATATACCAAGGTTTGGCTAGGCGCATGTCAGGAAACATCTTGTGGGTTTCCTCTGATATATAGGAGGACATTTAGCCATAGGCTGGGTGGTGCACATAATGTAAGATGTCACATAGTTACATAGTTACATAGTTTATAAGGCCGAAAAAAGACAAGCGTCCATCCAGTTCATCCTATTTCTTGTGCACTGCAGCTATTCCGCAGCGTTGATCCAGGGGAAGGCAAAAAAAAAACCATGCGGTATAGGCCAATTTACATCATTGAGGAAAAATTCACCTCCCGACACCAATCTGGCAGTCAGATTAAATCCCTGGATTAATTAACTAAGCATAAGATGTAATTTTATTGTTCTCAAGAAAGGCGTCCAGGCCTCTCTTGAACTCATTAAGTGAGTTGGACATCACCACTTCCTCTCCCAGAGAGTTCCAGAGTCTCACGGCTCTGACCGTAAAGAATCCCCTTCTATGCTGGTGCAGGAACCTCCTTTCCTCCAGACGCATAGTGTGCCCCCTCGTCTTTGTCACCATCCTTGGTATAAACAGGTCATGGGAGAGATCTCTGTACTGCCCCCTGATGTATTTATACATGTTTATGAGGTCTCCCCTAAGCCTTCTCTTTTCCAACGTAAATAGGCCTAATTTTGACAACCTCTCTGGGTATTCTAGTCCCTCCATTCCCTTTATTACCTTAGTCACCCTCCTTTGTTCCCTCTCTAGCTCCAATATGTCTTTCCTGAGCACCGGAGCCCAGAACTGTGCACAATATTCTAAGTGTGGCCTTACCAGCGCTTTATACAGAGGAAGAACAATGTTCTCATCATATGCCCTTATTCCTCTTCTGATGCATGCCATGACTCTATTTGCCTTCGCAGCTGCTGCCTGACACTGGGCACTCCAATTTAATTTGCTATTAACCAAGACGCCCAGGTCCTTCTCCATGTCAGATTTCCCCAAAGGTTTCCCATTTAATATGTATGGGTGACTGCTGTTTTTCTTTCCCATGTGCATGACCTTACATTTATCGGCATTGAACCCCATTTGCCATTTTTTGGCCCAACTCCCCAATTTATCTAAATCCTCCTGTAGCTGTGCCCTATCCTCATCTGTATTAACTACTTTACAAAGTTTAGTATCATCTGCAAATATTGCTATTTTACTATGCAACCCTTCCACTAGATCATTAATAAATATATTAAATAATATAGGGCCCAAGACAGACCCTTGAGGCACCCCGCTAGTAACCCTGACACACCCTGAGCTTACTCCATTGATAACCACCCTCTGCTTTCTATCACTCAGCCAGCTATTTACCCACTTGCACACATTATCCCCCAGACCAAGCATTCTCATTTTATATACCAACCTTTTGTGTGGCACGGTATCAAACGCTTTGGAGAAGTCAAGGTATACAACATCCACTGACTCTCCCCGGTCCAGCTGTGAGCTCACCTCCTCATAGAAGGCGATCAGGTTTGTTTGGCAGGAGCGATCCTTCATGAATCCATGTTGATATGGAGTTAGACAGTTATTATCATTAAGATATTCTGCAATAGCATCTCTAAGAAATCCTTCAAACTATTTACCCACAACAGACGTTAAGCTGATTGGTCTATAGTTCCCAGCGTCACTTTTAGACCCCTTTTTGAATATTGGTACCACATTTGCTTGGCGCCAGTCTAGTGGGACAGTCCCTGTCCATAAAGAGTGCTTGAATATAAGATACAGCGGTCTGTCTATCACATTACTTAATTCTTTTAGTACCCGGGGGTGTATGCCATCTGGGCCTGGTGACTTGTCTATTTTGATATTATTTAGGCGTTTCTGAACTTCCTCCTGGGTTAGGTGGGTGATATTTAGCGGAGGGTTTACTTTATCACTCTGCATTTCCTCCGATAAATTGTTTTCTTTTGTGAAAACAGTGGAGAAGAAGCTATTGAGTAGGTTTGCTTTACCCTCATCGCCCTCTATGATTTTACCCAGGTTATTTTTCAATGGGCCAACTCCATCAGTTTTAATCCTTTTACTGTTTATATAGTTAAAGAACAGTTTGGGATTCGTTTTACTTTCCTTGGCAATTAGTCTCTCTGTCTCCTCTTTTGCTATTCTTATTTGTTTCTTACAGATTTTGTTTTTTTTCCCTATAAGATATTAGCGCTTCCTCGCTGCCTTCTTGTTTAAGTTTACCGAAAGCCCTTTTTTTGTTTTTCATTGCCCTCTTGACTTCCTTATTTAGCCACATTGGCTTCCTCCTATTCCTAGCCCTTTTATTCCCATAAGGTATGTACCTTCTACAGTGACTATGTAGGACTGTTTGGAAAATTTCCCATTTTCTATCCATGCTCCTATTACTAAAGATACTATCCCAGTCTATAAGGTGAAGGGCATCTCTTAGCTGATCAAACTTTGCCCTCCTGAAGTTCAGTGTTTTTGTGACTCCTTTGCTGGGCACCCTACTGAAGCACATGTGGAATGGTACAATGTTGTGGTCACTATTTCCCAGGTGCCCCCCGACCTGCACCTCAGTTATTCTGTCTGACCTGTTAGTTAATATTAAGTCTAAAAGGGCCGTCCCTCTAGTTGGTTCCTGCACAAGTTGTGAAAAATAATTGTCTTTGATAATTGACAGAAACCTGTTTCCTTTCTGAGATCTACAGCTTTCGGTTTCCCAGTCTATATCGGGGTAGTTGAAGTCCCCCATAATAATCACCTCGTTATTTTTTGCTACTTCGTCTATTTGTCTCATTAATAGACTTTCCGTGGCTTCTGCTATACAGTTATATGAAAAAGTTTGGGCACCCCTATTAATCTTAAGCTTAATGTTTTATAAAAATTGGTGTTTTTGCAGCAGCTATTTCAGTTTGATATATGTAATAACTGTTGGACACAGTAATGTTTCTGCCTTGAAATGAGGTTTATTGTACTAACAGAAAATGTGCAATCTGCATTCAAACTAAATTTGACAGGTGCATAAGTATGGGCACCTCACCAGAAAAGTGACTTTAATATTTAGTAGATCCTCCTTTTGCAAAAATAACAGCCTCTAGTCGCTTCCTGTAGCTTTTAATGATTTCCTGGATCCTGGATGAAGGTATTTTTGACCATTCCTCTTTACAAAACAATTCCAGTTCAGTTAAGTTTGATGGTCGCCGAGCATGGACAGCCCTCTTCAAATGATCCCACAGATGTTCAATGATATTCAGGTCTGGGGACTGGGATTGCCATTCCAGAACATTGTAATTGTTCCTCTGCATGAATGCCTGAGTAGATTTGGAGCGGTATTTTGGATCATTGTTTTGCTGAAAGATCCATCCCCTGCGTAACTTCAACTTTGTCACTGAGTCTTGAACATTATTGTCAAGAATCTGCTGATACTGAGTGGAATCCATGCGTCCCTCAACTTTAACAAGATTCCCGGTGCCGGCATTGGCCACACAGCCCCAAAGCATGATGGAACCTCCACCAAATTTTACTGTGGGTAGCAAGTGTTTTTCTTGGAATGCTGTGTTTTTTTGCCGCCATGCATAACGCCTTTTTGTATGACCAAACAACTCAATCTTGGTTTCATCAGTCCACAGGACCTTCTTCCAAAAAGAAATTGGCTTCTCCAAATGTGCTTTTGCATACCTCAGCCGACTATGTTTGTGGCGTGCTTGCAGAAACGGCTTCTTTCGCATCACTCTCCCATACAGCTTCTCCTTGTGCAAAGTGCTTTGTATAGTTGACCGATGCACAGTGACACCATCTGCAGCAAGTTGATGCTGCAGCTCTCTGGGGGTGGTCTGAGGATTGTCCTTGATTGATCTCACCATTCTTCTTCTCTGCCTTTCTGATGTTTTTCTTGGCCTGCCACTTCTGGCCTTAACAAGAACTGTCCCTGTGTTCTTCCATTTCCTTACTATGTTCCTCACAGTGGAAACTGACATGTTAAATCTCTGAGACAGCTTTTTGTATCCTTCCCCTGAACAACTATGTTGAATAATCTTTGTTTTCAGATCATTTGACAGTTGTTTTGAGGAGCCCATGATGCCACTCTTCAGAGGAGATTCAAACAGGAGAACAACTTGCAAGTGGCCACTTTAAGTAGCTTTTCTCATGATTGTATACACCTGGCTATGAAGTTCAAAGCTCAATGAGGTTACAAAACCAAAAAAAGTGCTTTAGTAAGTCAGTAAAAAGTATGTAGGAGTATTTAAAACAAGAAAATGATAAGGGTGCCCATACTTATGCACCTGTCAAATTTTGTTTGAATGCAGAATGCACATTTTCTGTTAGTACAATAAACCTCATTTCAAGGCAGAAACATTACTGTGTCCAACAGTTATTACATATATCAAACTGAAATAGCTGTTGAAAAACACCAATTTTTATAAAACATTAAGCTTAAGATTAATAGGGGTGCCCAAACTTTTTCATATGACTGTATTTGGTGGTTTATAACAGACTCCTATGATAATTTTGTTATTGTTTTTTGCCCCATGTATCTCCACCCATAAGGACTCGACCTCCTCATTTCCCTCCCATACATCCTCCCATATTGTAGGCTTTAGACACGTCTTTACATATAGACAGACTCCACCCCCTTTCCGACTTCTTCGATCCCTTCTAAACAGACTGTAACCCTGTAAGTTAACTGCCCAGTCATAGCTTTCATCTAACCATGTCTCGGTTATTCCCACTATGTCATAGTTACCTGTAGATATTTCTGCTTCCAGTTCATCCATCCTGTTTGTCAGGCTTCTGGCATTTGCTAGCACGCAGTTTACACGATTTTGTTTTGTTCCAATCTTCTCCCTGTGGATTGTATTAGAAATTTTCTTACCTTCCTTCCAAGTATCTTGTCTTGGACCTTCTTTGTCGTACTTCATATCTTTCATTAGTATGTTCTCTGGTTGCATGTTCGTGTCCGGCGTTTTTCTTCCCATCCCCTCTTCTAGTTTAACGCCCTCCTGATGAGTGTTGCGAGTCTCCTGGCGAATGTGTGTTTCCCGGGTTTGTTGAGGTGTAGCCCGTCTCTGGCAAGGAGTCCGTGATAGAGGTAATTCACACCGTGGTCCAGGAATCCAAATCCTTGCTGTCGGCACCATCGTCTCAGCCAGTTGTTCACATCAAGGATCATGTTCCATCTCCTGACGCCATGCCCGTGTTCCATCTCCTGACGCCATGTCAATACATACAGTACATACTATAGAAATGTACATATATATCACTGGTGGACACATACAGAAGAGGGTCCCTGTGCAGCCCAATAACTCATAATGCACAATTCCACCTGCTTTAGAGGTAGAAATGTGACCCCCTGCCACTTACCAATGATATGCCTGCCCCGATATAGATAATCCTATGTCCACGTTTACCATATTTCCCCCCTCCCCGCATGTCACAGGGCCCTGTGACGTGCGCTTTTTTCCCTCACCTCCCGGCGCATGCGCAAAGAACGGCTCACAAGGAGCGTGCTTTGTTTCCTCCTGGGCCCGTTTGGCTGAGCACAGTGCGACAGTGCTCTATTGCACAGGCGCCAGGGAGTCCACAGTGACTCCGGGAGGTGAGGGAAAAAAGCGCACGTCACAGGGCCCTGTGACATGCGGGGAGGGGGGGATATGGTAAACGTGGACATAGGTGGGGAATTGGTGGAATAATAAGCAGATGGGCGGGGATAGCTTGTGAAAGCCTGTGAAAAACCAAGGAGATAAAACTACATTTCTCTGCATTCAGACCTCTACTATGGGTCATACAGGTATGTATACATTTACTTTTCTATACCCTGTATGGCCATAGTACAGGTCTGATAACTCCAAAGTGGTGACAGATTCCCTTTAAAAGGAACCTGATGTCTAAGGGGTAGCGTTTCTCCTTGTGGAGAGTGACATACCAGCTCTGGCATGTCAAGGTAGGGAGGCTTATTCACCATGCAATGCTCCTCTGGAAAATTTAATATTCAAATTGCCTCTCAAGAGAGGAAGAGGACTTGAACTCCATAGCGCCACTTATTGGAAGCAGCGATCCTACAAGTCACAATCGACCCTTTAACGAGTCGTGCAATATGACTTAGGATAAAAGCCAAATCAGAATCTCAATTTGCAGACACTGTGTTTCGGGGTATTGTCCCTTGTTAGTGCAAAGTATGAGAACTAATTTGGCTAGGTGAGAGGTTTTGGACTGAGGTCTAAGGGGTAACTTTCTTTCAGAGAGAAAGTACTCTTTCTCTCTGAAGAGGCAATTTGTATATTAAAAGGACCTGTCAGCTGATTCATGCAGGGGAGACTAGTCAGAAAGTGTGGTTCCGGGCAACTTCTCCCCACCCACTGCCAGTGACTGATAGGTCTCTCCATATACTGTACAGGCAGGGAGAGACTTGTCATTCCAGGGCAGCTTGTGGGGAGAAGTTGCCTTGGACCCACCTGTCTGACTATTCTCCCATGTGGCTTGATCTCCGGTGGCTTGCAAAGTATGTTTTTTTTCTCTGAAATGCCACAGAGTGGGTCACTTGTATCCTCATTAGAATGGAGCATCAGTGCACATGCTCCAACACTAGTCCATTCATTGCCTATGGGCCTGCCTAGTACTGCTCTTGACTTCTCATCAGCCTCATGGAGAATGAATGGAGCAGTGGTCAAGTGTCCGACTTGCTGCCCCATTATGCAATGGGGATGAAAGTGTCCCATTCTGCCATTCACGGGTCTTTCTCTCACTGACCAGCAAGTTATCACCGGACAATCCCTTTAATGAACTTGACACTGGGGTGAAGTTAGATGGACATGGTTTTTCTAGTGACACATCCACTTTCAGAAAAAAACAGAAAAATGCCCATAGGAAAAAGCCCACAGCCATGAATGCCCACCGGAAAATTGCCCACAAGGAAATTTGACCACAGGGAAAATTGCCCACACAGATATCTTCTATCTGTTTCTGCATGCTCAAGTAATTAGCATTGGAATTCTTATGCAAATGAGGTGCTAAGTGCTCTGGGCGTGACAGAGCACTTAACAAGCCTTTGTCTCCTGAACTTGTTTCACCACCCAGCACCAGCCTCTTTAGCTTGATTGATAGCTCACTATCTGTGTGAAGAGGTTGGTGCTGGACGGGGACATAAACTTGGGAGGCAGTGGCTTATTAGTGCTCTGTCAGCACTTAACATGTCATTTTGCATATGTGGCGCCCTGCTGCGCATTGGTGCCACAGAACCCAGAAGGGTGCATGGATGGACTTCTCCACAAGAGGCCCTCACACATTCACACACCTCCACCCTACCACCTCAGACCAGCAGAGGGAGGCCGTTAGGGATATATAAAGGGAGGGTGGAGCTAGGCAGCTCAGTTTAGTTTCAGTTCAGTGTTCAGAGAGGAACACAGCTCAGAGTGAGCGGAGAGCGTGCCGACGCTCAGAGAGCGGTGAAGACGCAGCACGCCAGCTGCCAAGTAGTGAGGGCCCCGAGTGTGGTTGACGGCGAGGAAAAAAGGAGAGTGGAACTTAGGGGGCAGAGGAGCATAGTAAGCTGACCCCGATTTATATACCGGACACCGGGTCCGTGCCTATGGGGACTCTCTACACCCAGTAGGAACCACCGGAACCCCTGGAGAACTACAGGTCCCAGGTCCACCTAATGCTGATTGTAGTACCAGGGCTAGGAGTCACAGAGGTCCCAGCGTCCAGGGAGAGTGATCTCCAAAGAGAAGGCCCTACCACCAGGTCAGCAGGTGCAGAGAGAGAGACAGTAACCAAGCTAGGCTCAGCTCCAGGCAAGCCAGAAGCCTACAGAGTAAAGCAACGGATCAGGAGGCCCTATACCCGCTCACTGGGGAGAGTCCAGAAGTGCGTCCTTCACCTGGAGTACCCTGGACCGTGCCTGCAGCATCACCAGTAAAGGTACTGAAGCTAACCCCTGTGTGAGTGTTCATCCTTCCTCCGGGACCGACCTGCCGTCTCTCCCCTGCACCACCATCCAGTACATCCCCCACACTGCCCTGAGGCCCGCTCCACCTGTGGGGAGCCATTCCATCACAAGCTGCCCTACCATCAGCCTCAGAGGACTGCCCCACAGCGGCGGCACCCCTTAGCCGCATTCCACAGGTGGCGTCACGAATAATTCCAAAAACCCCAAATAGAAGTTTCCCCTTTTTAATTGACCGCCCTGGGTCACGGACCAGCCACCTTAATATCCCCCGGCAACCAGAGGCCCAGCTGCCGAGTACCCCACGGCGCTGGGGGCGTGTCACATATGAATTAAAATGCTCACTATTTCTAAATGCTGTAACAGATAGAAGAAGTAAAGGTATTAATGGATTTACATTACAGACCTGTATGCCCAAATAAGCAGTTTGGGAATGGGGGGAGTTGATCTTACTGACAGACACCCTTTAATAATGAAAAAAAGATACATTCATTCAAATTGCATTTTTCCTTTTTTACATATTTTTGTATTGAATTAATTAAAGCGCAATTACATAGTACATTATCACCAAATTTCACAATACAAACTGCATACATTATTGAATAGTATTTAGCCTTGATGAGGCTGGTGTACTTGCTTTGAAAATACTATTCTGAATGGCTATACAATCCTTTTTAATACTTTTCTTGACTGATATTAGGCATGTTCTCAAATTGTGGATCTGCTTTGGACACTTTAAGTATCCACAGGGAAGTCCACGACGGCAGATCCACATGAAATCATGCATATCTCCCTGTAGATTTCGCTTTAGAAAAAAAAAACACTACTGGTGATTCTTCCACTCCTAGCATGTGACTGCTACAACTGCGACTGTCATGGAAAGCAATCACCGGCCAAGGTATCTTCTTTAAAAAAAAAAAAAAAATTATACACTTGCGGATTCTGTTGCAGTTTTACAACAGACTGAACAGTATTGCAGTTTGACTGCAGATTTAAGCCTCCCTATTTATATCTATGGGGAAAATCTGCAATAAAAAAACACAAAATTTGAATGCAAAATTAACATTCTGTGGATTGAAAAAATATGTCAAACAGGTCAATTTTGGGCCCTTAAGGCTGGGTGCACACGTAGCGTTTTTCAAGCGTTTATGCTGCGGAATTTCCGCAGCGTAAACGCTTGTGAAACGCTAGGTAATCCGCACCCCATGGTCCCCAAGGGGATTCCGCATGTTCTATGCACATGCTGCGGATTTTTCCGCAGCGTTTATGCTGCGTACAAAAATCCACAGCATGTCATTTAATTTTGCGGAAGCGCAGCGGAATGGCCGCCATTGACTTGCATTGAGACGCATAGAATGGGCGTCTGTACATTTCTACAAACGAATTCTATGCGTCTCTATGTGCGGATGGTACCCAGTTCTGGAGGAGAGGAGACTCTCATCCAGACCTGGGTACCATTGTACCTGTAAAAAAAAGAATAAAATAATAAATAAAGTTTATACTCACCTTTCCGAAGGCTTCTCTCTGAATGCCGGCATCGCTGAAGGACCTTCGGTGACATCACAGTCATGTGACCGCAGGCCCTTCACCGCTCTGTCTCGCGATATGCCGGCAGCCGGGAACCAGCCAAGAAGCAGCGCTGCAGCCTCGCCGGGGCCTCGGGGGTGAGTATAGCTTTATTTTATTTTATTTTTACGGTTCACACTATATAAATCCATGCTGTTTGCATGGATTTATATAGTGTGACCTAGTTGTCAAGCACTTTCCAAGTGATGCTATCGCCTGGAAAGCGCTTGTCAATCTGCATGCGGAAACGCATGTGAATCCGCATGTATTCCGCATGTATTCTGCAGGAAAAACGCATGCACAATCTGCATGCGTTTTTTCTGCCAGGGAGATGCAGAAATGCTGCAGAAATTTTCTGTTTCATTTCTGCATCGTGGGCACATAGCCTAAATCACATCAACGGGTGGATAAAATTCGAAAAATCTTATCCACTTTGCAGGCACCTACATATTCCACTGTGGATTTTCTGTTTGTTAAATCTGCAGAATATCCATAACATGTGAACATGTAAAATTAGCATTGTATGAGTGCTAGCTAGCTAGATTTATTTGATAATATATGCAGTTTATTTTGTCAAATTTGGTAACTTATTCTTTCTAAAAGGAACCCCATATTAGGGAATTGATAATTATACAATCTCTTAAAATAATCTTAAAAGTGTCAACATTTAAAATAGAAGTTAAAGAGGATCTGTCATCACATCTGACATCACGTCGATGTAAATGTAACAAGACTTAGCAGAATCCATTACATCAGAATTACAATGATGCTCGCTGTTTTTAATGAGTGAGAGGTTGTGTAATCCTGCGTAGCCGACAATGTGTGACCTAGAGATGTCTGCAGTTTGTTACACCAGCTGAACAGACCTAAAGATTAACATCAAAGTCATGAACAGCACCTGACATCAGGGTAAGAGCGGGTATTCAATTATTCAGCACCAGTCATCAGGGTCGTTGTTCAGAGCGGAAAATCAGAGGGCCCATAACAATAAAGAAAATCCAAAATGATAGATGTTATAATTTTCAGTTTTCAAGCCACAATGCCCTGAGATATCACATCCCTGCATTTTCACAGATAAGGGCTCTTTCACACGTCAGTATCTCCTGTACAAGTGGTGACAGTTTCCACACGTACCGGAGACACTGACACACACAGACCCATTAAAATCAATGGGTCTGTGCACATCTCAGTGTGTTTTCATGAACCATGTGTCCGTGTGCTCCACACGGAGACAAGTCAGTTTTTTTGCGGATACACGGTCCGTAAAACGTACCACACGGATGACATCCGTGTGACACGTACCGGCTCCTGGGAATGGTGCTGTTCCCAAGCGCCGATGCTGAACGCTGCCCTCATCATAGTTCCCTGCCATCGCTGTGATCAGCACCAGCAGGGACCATGATGAGGGTAGTAGTGTCTGCTCCCGCAGTGTCCCCGCCTGTAAAAATAAGAATAAAATAATAAAATCCATGTACTCAACTCTCCTAGGGGTCCCCCTGCTGTAATCCATGCGACCACAGCTGCTGAGGAGCCGGGGAGAATGAGCCGCTGGAGAGAGCAGTGTCCGGTCACTCACTGAGCGCAGCTCCGGAGCGGCTCAATGTTAATGCTCCAGTCTCTACTTTTCCTGGAGCGATGATGTGCCGTATATCCACGTGACCACTGCAGACAATCACTGGCCTCAATGGTGATACCAGCATGTTTATCTCAGTGGGCATCGGAGCTGGAGAAGCAGGATTTACCAGGTGAGTACTGTTTTATAACATCTTCTGTAGTCAGTTTTACTCTCACGCTCCACAATGCACTAGAGTGGATTTGATTTTATTTTGTATCAGAAATTTAACTATTTGTGTATAGTAAGGCTATGTTCGCACGTTACGTTTTTGCAGTGTTTTTTATGCAAATTTTCAGCTGTAATTTACAGTACCAGCAAAGTCTATGAGATTTCAGAAATCTCATGCACACACCTTCTTTTCTTTTCCTGACTGTTTTGTCAAAGAGCTGTGTTTTTGCAAAATGCAGCATGTCACTTCTTTCAGCCTATGAAAGCAATGGGTAGTGAAAAAACGCCGCAAAAAGAGCAGGTATCATATTTTACTGCATTTTTGGTGCCAAAACCTGATGAAGTTGAATCAGGTTATTTTTTTATGCGCCAAACTTTATCAGCATGCACAAGAAACAAATGTACCCTGACGAAAACGCAGGAAAAAAAACTCATCAAAACCTGCTTTTTTGAGGTTGCTTTTTTACTGCCAAAAGAGCAGGTTTTGCCTGCAGAAAAAAAACGCAGACAAAATGCAATGTGTGAACATGGCCAAAATGTTTTTCTTATTGGATGTTGGACTTTTCTTTTTTTATTACTGTATATGAGTAGTCACATAAAAAGTAATAATAAAAACCTGACAAAAATAATGTCATCCATTCTAACTCATCACATTAAATAATAATAATAGATTGTTACACTGAATACACTTCTGGAATAATTAGAAGCTTAGCCATGACATTAAACATGAACTAGCTACTTAATGCTACTAATTAGAGATTCTACACACAGAAGCAAAGAAATTGTTTTTTTTCCCTGTTTAGTGTAAATACAGGTTGTTTCGGGGTTATTACACAGATTATATGTTTGTGCATGTAATTTCCCTGCTATCACTTACACTACTCGCGTATTCTATAAACAATCTACCCCATTACATGAACCCTGAGGACACCGGACAAGGAATCCTGCTGCCTGTAGTAAGTATTTATGCCTTGAGGTGGGTTTACACACAACAATGAGACACACAATGTGAATTATTAGGAAAATTATCTGTACACTGTATTTAAAGGAATGTGTCATCGGAAAATGACCTATTGTTTAAATCAATTTCTAGTGTTACTTTTTTGTTTGTTTTGGGCAATGTTTCTTTTTCATATCTTTGGTAGAAAACACAATTAGTAATCTTGAAATTTTCTCACTGGTTACTGGGGCTTTTTTAGTCTCTTACATCATGTCCTTTCATGAAGAGTTTTCAGCAAGACTCCATATTATCCGAGGCAGGATTAATGACAAATAACCCGTCTATACAAAGCTGATAACACAGGATCCACCATTCACAATAGGTGATGTCACAGCTCCCCTGTTCCCCCTCCCTTCACCATGACCATTGCACACGCTCATTAGATGCTTCAATGAAAAACGAAAGGTTGAGGATGGTTAGTTGTGACTAATGTACATTTAAAATTCCTGAAATAATCTTAGTAACCTGTGTGAAAATTGTTTTTTTTTATTTGATTGTGATATGAAACTAAAACATTAACAAAAATGTTTTAAAAAAAACCCCTGATTTAAACAATATGTAATTTTCTGATTACACATTCTCTATAACCGTACTAATATGGCAGCTTAACAGATAATTTTTCAATTCCTCTCTATTAGCACTGTGCCAACCATGACCAAAGTCATTGAGACAGACTGGTTGCTAGACATATTTTATATTAAATTTACAGCATTTTATATTTTGGTTTTGAGTATTACATCCTTAGTAACAAAACAAAAAAATATTGATCCGGTGCTTGATATAAAACCAAAACTGGATGTTTTTGTTGATAGCCACAGGATATGCCATAGATGTATAGCGGACGCACATCTCACCAGAGGGACCTGCATTTATGTTGAGTACTGAGAGGTGGTCGGAATTTCGAAACAGATGAATGGAAATATCAGCCCCATTTTCAAGATCAATGCAGGTCCCATTGGTGGAACCAGAATCTACTATACATTTATGGCCCGTACCATAGTTATAAAAAACATCACAGGGGAAGAAAAAAAAAGCCTTACTAACAATGCACTAGCGGGATGCAGCAGACCCCCATGATAAAGGCGGGGGCAGCACAGGTGCAAAATACTGATGCATACAGCCATTCATTAACCTGCCAATTAATGGAGCGGGTGGCTGTGTAGTATTAAACATGCACACAGATGAGGCTTACATAGAACGCCAGTCACACAGATACTTTGCACCTCTGCTGCCGCCGCCTTTATCATGGGGGTCTGCTGCATCTTGCTAGAGCATTGGTAATTTGACCTGGTGTTGGTGAGGCTTTTTTTCCCCTCTGTGATGTTTTTTGAATTTTATTCTTTTTCTGTGAACCATTTTTAATTTTAGAGGGACTTGCAAGTATGAGGACTCTTGACGCGGGTTCGAGCTCAGCTTGCGTATTTTGGCCAAAATATCCACCAATATTTATCTTGTACATTATTTTTCATCTTTTTATTGCACATTTTTCCATTTTGCAGGATGCAGTCAGGCCCTTTAGTTTTGGTTAGGTAAATTGGGGTGTCTGTCTTGTGCTGGGCAGCGCGCCTAATCTAATAGTATGGGCATGTTTAATACTACACAGCCACCCCTCCATGAATTGGTAGGTTAGTGAGTGGCTGTTTCCATCTGTATTTTGCACCTGTGCGGCCCCCGCCTTTATCATGGGGGTCTGCTGCATCCTGCTAGCTCATTGGTAATCTGACCTGGTGTTCGTAAGGCTTTTTTTTTTTTTTTCCTCTGTGATGTTTTTTTAATTTTTGTCCTTCTCTGTGAACTGTTCCATAGTTATGCCATAATTATACGAGATCCAAATCTCCATTTAGATGCATTTTATAGAATGTCCAAATCCAGGCTGCAACATAATAACCAACTTTTCAGGAATATTTTCTCCTCTAGGCCGCAGTAGCTACAATTACATTTAAAAATTAAGGACAATTTTACAAAGCCATAATATAGATACATTTTAGGCACTGGATTACATGTATACACTTTGATTCGAATGAACCAAACTGTCATCTCCGTAGAACCTCAGGGTGATCTTAGTTTACAGTGAACAGAACTACATGGGATCTGGGTCTTGTAGGTGTAATACAAAGCTTAAAATTAGCTCATATTCTGGACATTGGATGACTAGCAGATTATACAGCCTCCTGTGCCGTATTAGCCATTATATGGTGCCATCCACAGCAACAAACCTAAGTCTCATAATGCCTCCATAATACTCATCACAAATGTCTCCTAGCCATCAATAAATGCCACATATTAAACCAATGAAGCACCATACATAATTGATCCATTTGCACATAGATACAGTGCCGGCAAAAAAAAATCTTTACATTTGTGCAGTAAAAAAAACCTTTACGTGTAAAATCCGCATCATGATTTCACTTCTTAAAAGTGCACACAATGAAGGAGATAATCAAAAACTATATAATAGCAAAACTGGCTTAGTAAAATGTAAATATCAATACTAATTAATTAAAATACTAATTGTAACGAAATATCCACAATAAAACACTTGAATGTTAAGATTTTGTGGTTTCGTTGAATTTGTAAAGATTTTTTTTGCCGTCACTGTAGCAAACGTAGATGAGATCGTCTGAAGATGCACAAATTGTATCAAAGGGCAAACAGAGTGTGATATATTTGGGGATCTAGTAAGAAATTACACACCATGGACCGGATTCATTGTCGCATTTGCACCTGTTTTTGGTATTTTGCTCATTTTTCCATTTGCCCCATATTCAACTTTCCATTTGCACCTTTTTTGAAGTGTATTTTCATGTTTTTTTTATGTTTGTCATTGTGTGCAGAGTTTAGGGATTCCAGATGTTTGCACCTAATTCTCCATTTGTGTCCTTTCAAACAGTAGCAAAATTAGTTGCAAATGTACTTCAGTTCCACCCAGAATAACTTAATGTGCACCAGATATTTTGGCGCAATGTTGTGCATTATTTTGCAATACATACGTTTTTTGTGCTAATAACTTGTAAAAAAGTTTAAAGTGAAAAATAAAGACCATTTTTGACTTTTTGCTAAAATTCTTTTGTGCGCCATTTTGGAGAATTTAGAGCAACAAAAAATAAAACCGGAGACAAGAAAAAGAAAGGTGGCTTAAAAAAATCCTGCACATGTTGAATGGGTGCCTATAACGTACACCAACTCTCAACACATGGCGCTGCACAGCACCCTATAAGGATACACCCATGCCCTTTGCTTGTCCTCTAAACTGCAACTTTTTAAAAAAAGATTTTTCAAATCGAAATATGAAATCCTTCATAGACTCAAGCCAGAAGCATTTCTTTATCTCTTTGTACCACTGTAAATAAACATTTCCACTTCTGCATGACCTATGGAGTGTGCCATGAATAATTCTTGTTACACCAACTCCTGTTTGGCTTACTTTAGATTGGCATTTGGCAGCAAAAAATTGTTTTTTTTACATTTTACTCCACTGCACTTGGCCGTGCCCCTTTTCTAGAATTTTCTAAAAAAAAGTGTCTAGTGAGGAGCAAAAAGCAGGTAAAACAAACAATAAATTCGGAGCACAGTATGTGCTTCAGTTTCTTGGCGCTTTTTATGCTAGAATTATGGTGCATTTGGAATAGTAAAATCTGGAACCTCAGAAAGAAAAAGCAGTTTATAGTTTCCTTTAAAAAGTAAAAAAAAGTATTCAGTGAAGCATTTAATCTTCACCGAGTGCATGAGCCAGGAAAGGACTGTACTCAGTAATCCTGAGCAGTAGGAAAGTACTTTGTGTACTGTGTGCTTGTGTTGTGTTTTAACACAGTCAAGTCGTGTTTATTAGATCACTTCTGAGTACGCTTTGTACTTCTGTGTCTTTTGTAGCACAGTCAGATGGTGATTGCTAGCTGCAGCAGTGACTATGTGAAGTATGTATGATACAGACATTCCACAGAAGTTATGCCACTGTGTCTACAACTGCTTTCCCCTTTGCAAGGAATGTGATCTCTGAACTATGAGGAGTAAAAAGAGAGGTGATAGAGAGCAGAAAATACATTTCTGCAAAAATCCCATATTCTTCTACAAATGCCAGTCTGGATGTTTTTATAGGGATATATAAGACTAGAGGATGTTTGAAAAAGAATGTAAAGTTCCACTTACACAGTCCTTGAACTGCAGCCAAGCATGCTCTAGTGTCCTGTTATTAGTGCCGTATTCTCTGCTGCAGTTCGCTCTATCCACTTTGGTTACTTCTTCGAGCGAATAACAGGTAGAATAAAAATAAAATATTGCAAAATTTGATCAAATTATACATATTCAATTTATGAAACAAGGTAAAAACCTCTAATAATCCAGATACGCCAATAATCTGTGAACGAGTGTTTGTAGGAACATCCGTTACCAACCAGTGTAAGCAGGCCGGCAATTATCCGGCTTAAAATTCATTGTTATTATCTTATTGTCCTGTGTAAACCTGATATTCTATGCACACAGGACGATCATATCATCGATCAGTCTGTGCACACAGAATGGGGGTCGACCAATCTAAGCATGCCAGTAAACAATTAACAATTGGCTTATATACAGTTGTTTATTGGTCTGGATCGGCCCCCATCTAAAAGGGGCATAAGGGTCCTTTCGCTGGGCAGATGCATACACAAAGGGCACTTACATTGAAGGAAGAGTTAGGTTATGGGCGCATGATCAGGATTTGCTTGGAGAAATTTCTGCAGCGGTTCTGCACCTCTTGGCAGCAAAAAACGCAGCGTTTTTTATGTGTTTTTGCTTGCAGATTCGCCATGCATTTTTTTCCAATACATTTGTATAGGAAAAGGTAAAAACGCACAAAGAATGGACATGCTGCTTCTTTTAACGCACATGAAATTCTGTAAGGAAAAATCCTGATCATGTGCACAGATCTTGCGAAATGTCATAGAAAATGCTGGGATACGGTTTGCAATGTGTTTTTTGGGCCAATTCTGCGCGGATTTACTGCAACAAAAACACACCGTGTTCACATACCCTTAGACAGACGTATATCTCAGAGGAGAATCGCAACGGAGTGCTCGGACCGTCCATCTGCTCTCCCGACCTGAGAGTGACAGCATATATTCCTAGACAGATTAACACAGATTAAACAAGAACCACAAAACGGATTTCTTCAACCCAGGTATAATTTTAATTAATGTAACAGCGCCAACCTAACACTGCCTGTAGTTTATGTAGCAAAATCTTGATGACAGGTTCCCTTTAAAATTATTTTTTTTTCCCCCAGTTATCATTGGTTAACCCATGCAGCAATTATAGGATTATTGCAATTATAAATGCATGTGTGCTTCTCCCAGTTTGGTTCTTACTTTTCTACATGGAAGGAACATATGGACAACATCTGCATGTAGTTTGTATGTTCCTTTCATGTACTCATATCAGCTATAAAAGTAAGAAGCAGACTGACAAAAGCACACATGCATTTATATGCAGTTATTCACATGTATGTATTTTATTTTTTTTACTGAAGTATGACTTTGGTGGGGTGAAAACAGCAATTGTAATAGACTGTCTTTGCTGGTATTGTTTGAGATCCTGTTTGTAGCATTTGTAACAGTCACTGGTAGTGTGGAGGGGAGATGTGTCACTGAGACTCTTAGCCTCAGTGATGTGAAAACATGGAAGTTTCTCCTGCACATTACATTAGGTGCAGAGAGGGTTAATAGGACCATTTTTACAAGGGAATGTTTTTAGTGGATAACGAAGTGCAGGGAGAGATGTCATCCACCATCCCTCCAATTAGGGGAGTGTCTGGGCTTTAAATAGCCAGCCCTGACACTCAGGTGTGGTCAGTACCTAGGGAAATCCTGCTCCAGAGAGGAGCTCACATGTGCTGTGCTGAACTTGTGAGTGGCCAGACCTTGGCCAAGATATGGACTGGGCTGCAAGTTTTGCATTTTGTTTTGTCTCTTTAGCCGAATGGGCTGTGTTTTCTTTATGGACTCCAGGGTAGTTTATGCCTGCTAAATAAACTAACCCCAAAAATGAAAAGAGACAGTATCCTGTGTTTACCTCCACATACAGCCGAGCTTTTCGCTTTACCACACATTCTTTAAATTTTTTAATAAAAAGAAGCAATGCTATTGCCCTTTATGAACCCAGACTAAGCAATTGCCATTAAAATGAGTTAGACATAAAAGTAGAGAACTTTGCACCATAATATTCAGGAGTTCCAAGGCCTCTTGTGTGTTGGTTTATTGTATATGTGAGTCAATATGCTACATTTACAACTATGTTTCTTGGCATCTATAAATGTGTCATTCTGCAATCTATAGGCTAACTCGTTTGACAGGTTATGAAAGTAGCTTGTTACATGTGATCAGGGCAAATAGGAAAATATTAATTTTGCACGGTTAGATTATTTCTAGAAAGAGTTCAACAGATGTCAACTTTAAAAACAGCGTTACAGTATATGAGTGTAAAACACTAAATATGTAAAAAAAACAACAACAATGGATATGGCTGTCACTGCCCTACTAGAGTTCAACTCAAATTTGTCGAAAAAAGACATTAAAAATTGAAAAACTAGAAAATTTGTTATAACATTTTTGGCGTATATTCAGGGGCCCCCACCTATGGGAATACAGAGGATCAGTGACACCCATGAAAGAGAAATGGCACATAAGATAAGACCACTGGCAATGCACTCCAATCTCTTACAATTTTAGGGTGGTTGCCTCTCTAAATACCGACTACTGGGACCCCTCCAACAATCCCGAGAACAGAGGTATGAAAATTCCTTGTGTGAATGGATCGGCAGTGCACATGTGTTACCACTGCTCCATTCATTTCCATGGGATTGACAGAGATAGCTGATTAATTAGCCCCCTTAAAAGTGAATGGAATAGTGATGATCACATATGCATACTGCTGCTTCTTTCACTCAGGGGACTTAGACATTTATTCTCAGAATCTCTTGGGGTCCCATTGGTCAAACATCCAGGGATTGTACATTTTTTACCTAACTGTAAGACAACCTCTTTAAGGCCATGGGAGTCACAGAAACAACCATATTACTTTTTTGTAATAGATTTTACAAATGTTCCCAATAAGAAAAAAAGCGGAGCAGTTGTCGATAACCAATCGGTTCCTTTTTTTTTTTACATTTTCTAACTTGCTCTGGTATAGGAAAAGATTGATTGCTATGACCAACTGCTCCAGTTTCTGTCTGGACTACATATTTTGTATGTATCTGCCAATACTTTTCAAGTTCTTTTAGTTGAATCCCAGAAGACAAGGTCACTGCCAAGTCAAAGAGATGCTTTGTTGGAATAAAAAATAAAAACAGGAAAGCAATTAATATACATGAAAGCCGCCTTATTATAGACCTAAAGAACTGATCTGTTTGTATTTAACTAAATCTGCCCGGCGTGGCTTGTGCTCTGACAAAGGTCATCACCGTCACACTTCACATTTTCTAGCTGTTGTACTTTTTTGCACAATAATTTTTTACCTAACTTTTGAACAATTTTTCCTTGATAGACTCACACTATATCTATTAAAAGGTAACCATACTTCAAGTAACTCTTTAGAATAGAATAATTTAGAATAATTTAGAATAGAATTCAAGTTTTATTTGTAACAATTGCTGGAAAATTATTAGATGTTTTTCCACTGCTTTATTTCTAATTTTTTATTAAGTGTTAAGTAGGTTCATCTCACTAATACATATTTTTTGTATAAGCATTTTTAAATTGTCCCAAACTTGCAAGAAAAAGTTTACCGTCATAAAGAAACACTCCTCCCATCAAAGTTTTTATCCTCTTAATATATTGTAGTCATCATAATATATAGCATTGTGTACTTACAATTGATCATTTTACCTTTCTACCCAGTAAATTATTCTCTTTTCTATGTAGAAACAGGAAGTGTCTTGTCCCACAGAAATCATTCCTCTCTTCACCTCCTGACCCAGCTGCTCTGCCCCTCCCCTCCACCATTGACTTTTGCAGTGATTATGACTCATGCAGGGAAAATTGACCTCCTGTTTCTACACAGAGCCTAGAAGGATTCAGCTAGTCAGTTTTTAGTCATGTGATGTCATAGACCTAATGGAAAATATAAGAATTAGCTGAGTAGAAAGGAAAAATGAGCAATTGTAAGTACACAGTGCTATATAATATGATGACAGCAATATATTAAGAGGATAACAATTTTGATGGGAGTGTTTCTTTAAATCAGATCTGTCACCAGATTATGTAGTTTGTATTGTGTAAATGCATAAACAGATATCTTGCACCTGATGAGGCTGGTGTGCTTTCTTTGAAAATTTGTGCTTAGATGATTGTATAATCTTTTTGAAAGTTTCACTAGATCACCATTCTGACATGGATTTTTTTCACAGTAAGTACACCAGCCTCATCAGGTTTGCTAGATCTATAGAATAATGTATGCAGCTTGGGTTGTGAAATCTTCTAACAGATCCACTTTAAATTCTTGACTAAAGTCTTACAGATCTATTCGGACACACAAGGCCTCATGTATAAAGTATAGAATCAAAATAGGTTAATTTGTGTTACCTATTCTTAAGGCATAATGATTAAAGATGAACTTTGTATAAGAGACGTAAAACTAGACAAGTAATTTTATGAGATTCTGATTTTGGATGAAATATTCATTCATTTGATCAGTTTCCTATTCTCTACTATAATAATTATGACAGGATTGTTAGGAAAAAGAGCTTCTGGACTGAACAACCTCATTTACTAAAGAAAATTGTACCAAAAATCTCCTGATTGCTGCAGGTCTGACTCTGGCCAAACACATTCGATAGCTATTGGCCTGATGCTCATTAAGCCAGAAGCTATTTTTCCTGACTACCTCATGTACAGTAGAGACCAAAAGTTTGGACACACCTTCTCATTTAAAGATTTTTCTGTATTTTCATGACTATGAAAATTGTACATTCACACTGAAGGCATCAAAACTATGAATTAACACATGTGGAATTATATACTTAACAAAAAAGTGTGAAACAGCTGAAAATATGTCTTATATTCTAGGTTCTTCAAAGTAGCCACCTTTTGCTTTGATGACTGCTTTGCACACTCTTGGCATTCTGTTGATGAGCTTCAAGAGGTAGTCACCGGAAATGGTCTTCCAACAATCTTGAAGGAGTTCCCAGAGATGCTTAGCACTTGTTGGCCCTTTTGCCTTCACTCTGTGGTCCAGCTCACCCCAAACCATCTCGATTGGGTTCAGGTCTGGTGACTGTGGAGGCCAGGTCATCTGGCGTAGCACCCCATCACTCTCGTTCTTGGTCAAATAGCCCTTACACAGCCTGGAGGGGTGTTTAGGGTCATTGTCCTGTTGAAAAATAAATGATAGTCCAACTAAACGCAAACCGGATGGAATAGCATGCCGCTGCAAGATGCTGTGGTAGCCATGCTGGTTCAGTATGCCTTCAATTTTGAATAAATCCCCAACAGTGTCACCAGCAAAGCACCCCCACACCATCACACCTCCTCCTCCATGCTTCACGGTGGGAACCAGCCATGTAGAGTCCATCCGTTCACCTTTTCTGCATCGCACAAAGGCACGGTGGTTGGAACCAAATATCTCAAATTTGGACTCATAAGACCAAAGCACAGATTTCCACTGGTTTAATGTCCATTCCTTGTGTTCTTTAGCCCAAACAAGTCTCTTCTGCTCGTTGCCTGTCCTTAGCAGTGGTTTCCTAGCAGCTATTTTACCATGAAGGCCTGCTGCACAAAGTCTCCTCTTAACAGTTGTTGTAGAGATGTGTCTGCTGCTAGAACTCTGTGTGGCATTGACCTGGTCTCTAATCTGAGCTGCTGTTAACCTGTGATTTCTGAGGCTGGTGACTCGGATAAACTTATCCTCAGAAGCAGAGGTGACTCTTGGTCTTCCTTTCCTGGGGCGGTCCTCATGTGAGCCAGTTTCTTTGTAGCACTTGATGGTTTTTGCAACTGCACTTGGGGACATATTCAAAGTTTGCCCAATTTTTCGGACTGACTGACCTTCATTTCTTAAAGTAATGATGGCCACTCGTTTTTCTTTACTTAGCTGCTTTTTTCTTGCCATAATACAAATTCTAACAGTCTATTCAGTAGGACTATCAGCTGTGTATCCACCAGACTTCTGCACAACACAACTGATGGTCCCAACCCCATTTTTAAGGCAAGAAATCCCACTTATTAAACCTGACAGGGCACACTTGTGAAGTGAAAACCATTTCCGGTGACTACCTCTGGAAGCTCATCAAGAGAATGCCAAGAGTGTGCAAAGCAGTCATCAAAGCAAAAGGTGACTACTTTGAAGAACCTAGAATATAAGACATATTTTCAGTTGTTTCACACTTTTTTGTTAAGTATATAATTCCACATGTGTTAATTCATAGTTTTGATGCCTTTAGTGTGAATGTACAATTTTCATAGTCATGAAAATACAGAAAAATCTTTAAATGAGAAGGTGTGTCCAAACTTTTGGCCTGTACTGTATATAAGTACACCCTCTTTGAATTCTATGTTTTTTAAGAATCAGGACAAAATAAAAACCAGGTCTTAAAATTACGTAAACACAACCTCAGAAAAACAACAACACATTTATTAAAAACTAGGCCAAAATGCAGAAGCAGTGTTTAAAAAAAAAAAAAAAAAAAGTTTAGGCAGTTTACTGATCAGGAAAATTCTGGCATATGTGAACACCATGCAAAGGAGGAAAGACATCAGAAATTATCTTAGAGAAGCAATGATTGCTGCTCATCAATCAGGGAAGGGTTATAAGTAGTGTTGAGCGAGCATGCTCGGTACTCGCCCGAGCATCTCACTACTCGGGATGTTCAGCGAGCACCGAGCATTTACGGGTTACTCGGGCGGGAGCTCGGGTCTCCGCCCTGCATGTTTGGCGCTCTTTACAGAGCCAATGAACATGCAGGGATTGCTAGCTAGTCACTGTAATGCTGCAGACATGTTGGTTGTGGGCATTACAGTGATTGGCTGGCCGCACAGCATCACCTCGAGTACTTAAAACCGGGCGCCGCCATCTTGGACACAGTCGCTCTGGATCAGACGGTGTAGGGAGAGTGCTGCTGAGCTAGGGAGAGATTTATACTTCGAAATAGGTAGTGTAGGGTCTCTAAAGCCTGCAAAATCAAACGAACAGTCCTTCTGAGGACTAATATCCATCCCAGATCTCAGGCAGGCAGGCAGGCTGTATAGGAGACGCAGTGGTTATACCAACAAACACTGCATTACAGTCCTGTGTGCTGCTGCTGCTCAAATTGCTAGACTTAGCCCCAGGTGTAAGGGGCCAGGAAAAATCCTTTTTTTTTATCTAAATCCTCTTTTTTTTTTTTTTTCCTCAGTCAGACTGTACAAATACCTGTCTTATTAACCTTTTGGTATCCCCCCTCCCCCCCACCCAAAAAAAAAAAATTGAGTGTGTCTGAGTGTTGAGACACCAATATATCTGTTTAAAAGAGTCTGGTTTCGGCCAGATAACTAGAACTGTGGTTTTGCAGTTCCACAGTTCAAATCTCTGTATTATCCACTTTTTTGCCTTTTTACCATAAAAAAAAACATTTTGAGTGTCTCGCTGACTGTTCAGAGGAATAACCTCGGCACTCAAAGCAGGATTAGATGAACAATAAATTTTATTGCAGTCCCAAAGCAAATCAAACGTTTCGGTCAAATTGACCTTCATCAGCAAAACTGCAGAATATAAATGTGAGTGAATCATTATAAATTGAATAATCAATCTAGTACATAAAATGCAACTGTAAAGTTGATTTAATCTATAGGGTGGGGAGGGATAGTGGATAAGAGGAAAGAACACTGGGAAGGGGTACAGGGTCCTGCCTAGTGAAGCGGAGGGCTAAAGCTTGCTAGTGTAGTAACCCATATGTCATGTACCAGAATGACTGTATGGGGGTTCAAGGCATGGATGCCACGACTAAGTGTCACTCAGAGAATCTGTAGGGTACAAAATGCTGGATTACTTAAGGGATAAAAATGGTGTCAAACTAGTGGTGTTGGTCAGCCATCTATGAACTATACCTTGGAAGCTGCGTCTAGGGAGCCTGGTAGCGAACGCGGTGTCCACCGCTTGTTCCTCGTGCTATCCTGCTATGGGGGCGGGTCCTCTAAATATGTAAGTGATAGGTGGGCTGGCCAATGAGGGCTAGGGCTGCAGAGCACGTGTCCGCGGAAAAGCGGAAGTGCCCGTGTGACGTCACCGGATGTGGATAGAACCCATCATATTAATGAGATTGAACGACAACTTAGCGACACCACCACATACCATTGCCTACCCCATGATCCCACTTCCCAATATAGCAGTTTGATTCACGCAGTCATCAACCGTTTCACGATGGCAGGCGTCATCGATGTCAAAACAGGTGAATTCCTGACCAAGACACATCCCGTGACACTGGTTTTTTATGTATTACCTAAAATACATAAAAGCCTCACCGAACCTCCTGGGCGACCCATAGTGGCCTCCACAGACTGTCTCCTCTCTCCATTATCCATATTTCTAGAAAAGATCTTGACTCTGCTCATACAGAAAAGTCCGTCCTTCCTCCTAGACACAGGGTCATTCTTATCGGTTCTAAGAAACTTGAAGCAGGTCCCTCCGGGCACTATACTCGTCACCCTGGATGTTAAAAACCTATACACATCAATACCACATGAAAATGGCATAAACACGGTACGGGCACTATTGTTAGAATCTCAAATAGGTCAATCACTCTAGGGTCTTTCTATTGAATTGCTCACTCTAGTTCTCACCAAGAACTATTTCCTTTTTCAGGACGCCTATTACCTGCAGATCAAGGGCACTGCAATGGGCTCCAATGTGGCCCCCCCCTTATGCAAATTGCTATATGGCCGCATTTGAGAGCCAGGTGGTTTATTCCCATCCACTCTTTCAGGCACATTCTGTAACATGGAAAAGATTCATAGATAACATTTTTTGCATTTGGGATGGCCCATTGGAGTCCTTGGAATCCTTCTACACCTTCTTGAATTCTGCCTGGCCTGACTTGGGCTTTACCATGACACACGATCGACATGGGGTCAGTTTTTTGGACACCATGGTGTTGAAGGATACCGAAGGATCTCTGACCACTGATCTATTCTGCAAACCAACGGATCGCAACGGCCTATTACATTTTACAAGTAATCACCCAAGGCCCATGAAAATGTCCATACCTAAATCCCAGTTCAAGAGGGTTGAATGTATCGTGACAGACCCGAATACTAGAGCCCTACGATTACAAGAAATGCAATCTAAATTTGTGGAAAGAGGCTATCCGTCCTCGATCTTGCAAACACAGAGGGTCAGTCCAACAAGGAGGGGGCCTGGGAACAAAGACCGGATCCCCTTCGTTCACACATTCCATCCCTACGCCTACATCCTACACAAAACGATCCGGAAACATTGGAACTTGCTAAAAACAGCCTATCCCACTATTACTTCCTTCCAACAGCCCTTCATGCCCTGTTTCAAAAGGGCCCCTAATCTGAAAGATTCACTTATACGTGCGGACATCGGGACTAGTAAACCTAGATACAGACAACGCTTTCTTCAAAACCCCAAAACAGGCACCTTTCCTTGTTTGCAATGTCGTCAGTGCAACAATATTCAAAAGGGTAGCATTGTCCATCATCCCCACACCGGCAAAGGGTACATCATTAAAGACTATTTCACATGTGACAGTTCCTTTGTCGTGTACCTGATCAAATGTCCATGTGGTCTACTGTACATTGGTGAAACTACCCAACCGGTGAAGGATAGAATATCGAAACACAAGTCCACGATCCGTTGTAAAAACATGTTACTGCCCATTCCCTATCATTTTATCACCATGGGCCTTAACATATCACAGCTTAAATTCCAGGTACTTGAGCAAGTACTACCACCAAAACGAGGAGGGGATCGGGTTCGCCTTCTAAAACAAAGGGAGGCATACTGGATCCATGAATTGGAATCCCTGTCACCCAAGGGACTTAACAGGGAATACGATCTACTAGCTTTCATATAGGGGTCCACTGACCTCCGCAACAGTTCATTCATTCTCACATATATACTTTCTGAGATTCAGGTCCCATATCGAGCCTTCATGGCTTCTTCATGCCCTTTTATGCCTGCCTATGTCCCTTACATGGGGTGAGAACCCTCATGTCGTCTGGGTTCATCAACAGTTGCTTATGAATTACTCGATCCGGTATCTATAATGTGATTTCCATATACCTGTTGTGTACATTTATTTGTCTTAAGGTTCATTAATTGTATTGTAACTGACTTGTACTGGAGTTCGGAATACTGCCCTGTATACCAGGTTTTACTTATTGTTCCCTTCTCTTGCAGATTTCCCTACCCTCTGATCCCATCCTCCCTCCTGTCAGTCTCCACACCACCTTCAGCGCTTTGGCTGCAGCGCACTCACATCCTCACAGAACGTGAGAAAGGTCCTCCCAGACAGGCACGCCCACTTCCTACCGCGTGGAATGCAAGCCTCAGCGCCTTGGACCGCACGCAGCAGCGATACGTCACATCCGGTGACGTCACACGGGCACTTCCGCTTTTCCGCGGACATGTGCTCTGCAGCCCTAGCGCTCATTGGCCAGCCCACCTATCACTTACATATTTAGAGGAGCCGCCCCCATAGCAGGATAGCACGAGGAACAAGCGGTGGACACCGCGTTCGCTACCAGGCTCCCTAGAAGCAGCTTCCAAGGTATAGTTCATAGATGGCTGACCAGCTCCACTAGTTTGACACCATTTTTATCCCTTAAGTAATCCAGCATTTTGTACCCTACAGATTCTCTGAGTGACACTTAGTCGTGGCATCCATGCCTTGAACCCCCATACAGTCATTCTGGTACATGACATATGGGTTACTACACTAGCAAGCTTTAGCCCTCCACTTCACTAGGCAGGACCCTGTACCCCTTCCCAGTGTTCTTTCCTCTTATCCACTATCCCTCCCCACCCTATAGATTAAATCAACTTTACAGTTGCATTTTATGTACTAGATTGATTATTCAATTTATAATGATTCACTCACTTTGTACTGTATTCTCACATTTATATTCTGCAGTTTTGCTGATGAAGGTCAATTTGACCGAAACGTTTGATTTGCTTTGGGACTGCAATAAAATTTATTGTTCATCTAATCCTGCTTTGAGTGCCGAGGTTATTCCTCTATATAAGTACGGGTTCGGCCCCTACTCGAGCACCTACTATAACAGCTGTGCAGCATCTTTTTCGTGTATCGCTGACTGTTCAGACAGAAATATATCTATTTAAAAGATTCTGGTGCAGGCCAGAGAAATAGAACTGTGGTTTTCCTCTTCCACGGTTCTAATCTCCTTTTTATTACCCTTTTTCCATTGATAGTGCGAGTGTAAGCTATTTTACTTCATTTACAATGGGCAAGGCGCGTGGCAAGGGATGTGGAACTGGACGTTCTGCTGATGGTGCGTGCAGAGGACGGGGCCGTGGCCAAGGTGAAAATGTGCCACAACCAACAGCCACATCTTCTCGCTTCCAGTTCTTGACCGAATTACTAGGGAAGCACACAACAAAACCACTATTGCCAACTGATCAGTGTGAACAGGTTATTAATTGGATAGCAGATAATACTTCCAGTCACCTGGGCACCACCACCTCCGGTCTGTCTTCCACACGGTCAAGTCTTAGTAGCCGTGAGTCTCGACATCATACTCCTCCTCACCCTGATGCTCCTTCCTCCCACCATGCCGAGTGTCGTCAGACAGCAACTGATCCCACAGTTGGACACTCTGAAGAGCTGTTCACTGGTCTATTTCCATATTTGGGCCCCTCGCCTGCTCCGCTTGAAGTGGTTGAAGAGGAGATCCCATGTAGCAATGGCCAAATATTTGAACAGCCACGGCCACCGGAAGGCGACGCTGGCAATTTGTCACAAGAGGTGGACGATGACGAGACACAATTGCCACGAAGTGAGGAGGAGGACCGTGGTGGGGAAGTGGAAGAGGAGGAGGTGGTGGATGATCTAGTAACTGACCCAACGTGGCAGGAGGACATGCAGAGTGAGGCCAGCAGCACACGGGGGAGGGAGGCAGAGTACCCCAACAGGCAGGAAGAAGCAGTATGGTGGCCGCAGAAAGAAGGCGGGCAACAGTTCCCCGTAACACCAACACGAGGGACGTTGCCAGTACAACCGGTAGGTCTTCCAGAGCCTGGAATTTTTTTAAAGACTCTGCTGATAACCCCAAAAATGCCATTTGTACCACCTGCCAGGCCAGCATCAGCAGGGGTGACAAAACTACCAGCCTGACCACCACCAGCATGATCAGGCACATGTCAGCAAAGCATCCGACTTTGTGGGCCGAACCCCAGGGTCCACGACCAGTGTCAGCGGGTGTCACCACTGCTTCTTCCGCTGTTGTGCGTGTAAGAGAACCCCCTGTTGTGCGTGCGAGGCAATCCCCTGTCCATACTGCATGCAAAGATGCCCCCTCCTCTCAGTCTTCACTTGTTATGGCAGTTTCTCAAGAAACAGCATCAACATCCATGTCCCACCGCAGCGTTCAATTGTCCATATCCCAGACCTTTGAACGAAAGCGCAAATTCGCAGCCAATGCCCCACAGGCCACAGTCCTAAATTCGCACATTTCACGACTGCTTGCGTTGGAAATGCTGCCTTTTAGGCTGGTGGAGACGGAATCCCTCCGCAAGCTTATGGCGGTGGCCGTCCCTCGGTACTCGGTCCCCAGTCAACACTATTTTGCCCGGTGTGCCATCCCCGCACTACACAAGCACGTGTCCCAAAACATCTGCCGTTGTAGCGTCGGCGTCCCTGCCTCCTGCTAGGCAGGGACGCTGTTCCCCTCACCTCTCCGCTCCGTGCCCGGCGTCTTCCTCCCGCTCTGCTGGCAGCGCGCGCTGCTTCCCGGCCACGGTGCTTAGGGCGCGTGCGCTCACCCTCTCTTAAAAGGGCCGCGCGCGCCGTCCTAAGGAGTCCCCGGCCAATGGCCGGAGGACTTCACCATATATAAGGCACCTCCTCCAAAATGGAGGTGCCCGAGCAATGTTGTTGCAAAGCCTTCACTCTGCTTCAGCCCTCAGGTCCCGTTACCAGTCACCTGCCAGATTCCTGCTTGTTACCTGCCAGTCACCTGCCAGATTCCTGCCTGTTACCTGCCAGTCACCTGCCAGATTCCTGCCTGTTACCTGCCAGTCACCTGCCAGATTCCTGCTTGATACCTGCCTGATATCCGCTTACCTGCTTGCAAGCCTGCGGTCCGACGGTCTGCCTTCCGACACCTGTCAGTCTGTCTATGGACCAGCCTGCCCGCTCATCTGGGAGCGCTCACCTGCTACCTGCCTGCTAGCCTACCTGGAGGCTCTGCCGTCACTTGCCGTGACCACCTGCCTGTCCAGAGACTCTTGCCCGCTCACCTGGGAGCGTCCACCTGCTACCTGTCTGCTAGTTTACCTGGAGGCTCTGCCGTCACTTGCCGTGACCACCTGCCTGTCCAGAGACTCTTGCCCGCTCACCTGGGAGCATCCACCTGCTACCTGTCTGCTAGTCTACCTGGAGGTTCTGCCGTCACTTGCCGTGACCACCTGCCTGTCCAGAGTCTCTCGCCCGCTCACCTGGGAGCGCTCACCAGCCACCTGCCTGCTGTCCTTCTACCCAGAGACTGTCCCTGTCACTTGCCGTGACTACCTGCCCTTCTACCCAGAGACTGTCCCTGTCACTTGCCGTGACTACCTGCCCGTCTTCCCTGGGAGCCACCCGCTTCCTTACAAGGACCGCCCCCTTGTATAGTTGCTCAGAGGTTCCACCTCCCAGACCCGTTACAGTTTGCTCGGGCCATGGAACCCGGTGGCACCCAAGCTCCCTCGCTCTCGGACCTATGTCATGAACTTTCCCGTCAGAAGTCCCAACAGGAGTCCATCCTGAGTCACCTGCGTGGTGTTAACTCCCGCCTGGACACATTGACTACCTCTTCGGGAGCTGCCTAAACTCGCACACTTACTACCCCGGCACCGCCGCAGCCCATCACAACTATGGCATCTCTTCTCGGTCCCCGCCTCTCCGCCCCTCCTCGTTTTGGCGGAGATCCCAGCCAGGCACGGGGCTTCATTAACCAGTGCACTCTGCACTTCGAACTGTTGACACACCAGTTTTCCAGCGACCGAGCCAGAGTAGCCTTCATCATGTCCCATCTCACGGGAGAGGCACTGGCTTGGCTAAATCCTCTATGGGAGAGGGGAGACCCCCTGATGTCCAATCTGCCAGCCTTTCTCACGGCCTTCCAGAAAGTCTTCGACAAACCAGGACGGAAGACCTCATCCGCATCATCTCTGCTATGCCTCCTCAAGGAAATCTCTCCGTGGGCCAATACACCATATGGTTCCGTACCCTTGCTTCTGAGTTGGCCTGGGATAACGACGCCCTGGTGTCTGTCTTTTGGGAGGGTCTGTCCGGCCGTGTTAAAGATGAACTCGTCGGTCGGGACATTCCTACCACTCTCGACGACTTAATAACACTTGCCACCCGGATTGACATCCGGTTCCAGGAGCGCGCCAAAGAGGTCACCCGTGAGAGGAGGTTTCCACGTCTAACCCCTACCTTCCAGAAACCTGTCACTTCTCCCGTTACTACCCAGGCGCACTCACCTGAGCCTATGCAGGTCGACCAGACCAAGATGGTCAAAACCCGTCAAGAGTTACGCCGAGCCGAGGGGAGCTGCTTCTACTGTGGCAGTAAGGAGCACCGGATCCGTTCCTGCCCGGAGAGGTCGGGAAACGCCTGTGTCTGGGATCGTTCAGAGAGGTCGTCCTAGACAAGAGTAAACCCTCTCCATCTCTGTTGCTGTCGGTCTCTATCATCTGCGGGGAGAACAGTTATTTTGAACTAGCCCAACTTGACTCTGGAGCTGCCGGAAATCTCATTTCTCAGTCTCTGGTAGAGAAATACTGCATTCCCACCAAACCTCTAGCTGTACCCTTATCTGTCGCTGCCGTGGATGGGGGCCTCTTACCACATCCCATCCAACTCATCACCGAATCCATAACCCTGCAGGTGGGAATGCTGCAATCTGAGAGCATCTTCTTTCATGTTCTGCCTGGACTCTCTCACGCCCTCTTACTAGGCCTACCTTGGCTTCAGAGACATGCACCCGTGCTTGATTGGCAGACCGGAGAAGTCCTTCGCTGGGGACAGGACTGCCATAAGACTTGTTTAGTTCCCGTCCATCCTGTCCGTCCTTTTCCTACTCCAGCCAATCTACCTGGTCTTCCGGCTCCTAATTGGTCGCATGCGGACATCTTTAATAAAAAGGAGGCAGAGACATTACCCCCTCATAGACCATACAACTGCCCAATCGACCTGATGCCCGGCGCTACTCCTCCCCGTGGGCGCATTTACCCTTTGTCCGCTGCTGAGACCCGATCCATGTCAGAATATATTGAGGAGAATCTGGCCCGGGGATTCATCCGGAAATCTACTTCCCCGGCGGGAGCAGGCTTCTTCTTCGTCAAAAAGAAGGACGGCTCACTCCGTCCCTGCATAGACTATAGAGGCCTTAACCAGATCACGGTGAAGAATAAATACCCCCTTCCGCTCATTCCGGAATTATTTGACCGTCTGAGGGGGGCTAGAATCTTCACCAAGCTGGACCTCCGTGGGGCGTATAACCTGGTCCGTATCCGTCAGGGGGATGAATGGAAGACAGCATTCAACACCCGGGACGGCCACTATGAATACCTGATAATGCCCTTCGGTCTCTGTAACGCTCCCGCCGTCTTTCAAGAGTTGGTCAATGACATCTTCCGGGACCTTCTTTACTCCTGCGTAGTGGTGTACCTGGACGACATCTTGGTCTTCTCTCCGGATCTCCCCACACACCGGAGGGATGTTCGTCAGGTTCTGCTCAGGCTCAGGCAGAACCACCTCTACGCTAAATATGAGAAGTGCCTCTTTGAGCAGACCTCGCTTCCGTTTCTGGGCTACATAATCTCTCAGACCGGCCTACGAATGGATCCTGAGAAACTGTCTGCCATCCAGAAGTGGCCCCGACCAGAGGGGTTGAAAGCTATTCAGCGGTTCCTGGGTTTCGCCAACTACTACCGCCTCTTCATACCGCACTTCTCTTCCCGGACTGCCCCAATCTCTGCGCTCACCCGTAAGGGCACTAATCCCAGAGAATGGCCGCTCGAAGCAGAGGAAGCCTTTCTTTCCTTAAAACAGGCTTTCTCTTCCGCCCCTGTGCTGCATCGTCCGGACGGCAACAAACAATTCTTCCTGGAAGTTGACGCCTCCTCCTCTGGAGCCGGAGCGGTACTTACCCAAAAGTCGCCTTCCGGAAGAATGGTAACTTGCGGCTTCTTCTCCAAACTCTTCTCCTCTTCTGAGCGCAATTATTCTATAGGAGATCGAGAGTTATTGGCCATTAAGCTAGCACTGGAGGAGTGGCGTTACCTGCTCGAGGGGGCTCTTCACCCGGTAATTATTTACACGGACCACAAGAACTTGGCTTACCTCCAGAGCGCCCAGAGACTTAACCCGCGCCAAGCCCGGTGGTCCTTGTTTTTTGCCCGCTTTGATTTCGTTCTTCATTTTCGCCCGGCAGACAAAAACATCAAAGCTGACGCCTTGTCCCGATTCTTCCTGGTGTCTGATCTAGAGGAGGAACCGAAGCACATCATTGATCCCGCCAGAGTAATGCAGGTGGCTCCCGTGAATCTAAATCGTCTCCCTCCCGGTAAGACGTTCGTAACAGTACCTGATCGGAAGAAGGTCCTACTCTGGGGTCACTCGTCTAAGCTAGCTGGCCACGCCGGTCAGAAAAAGACCCTCCAGCTTATTACCCGGCATTACTGGTGGCCTACCCTGCACAAGGATGTAATAGACTTTGTTTCAGCCTGTGTGTCCTGCGCCCGCAACAAAGTTCTGAGACACCTGCCAGCCGGTCGCCTCCTTCCTCTTCCAGTACCTGCTGCCCCGTGGCAGCATATAGCTATGGACTTTATAACGGATCTCCCTATCTCTGCCGGTTGTACGGTCATTTGGGTGGTCGCTGACCGCTTTTCCAAGATGGCGCACTTCATTCCCCTGCCGGGTCTCCCGTCTGCACCCGAACTGGCTAAAGACTTTATCCGCCACATCTTCCGTCTCCATGGCCTGCCCCTCCACATCGTGTCGGATCATGGGGTTCAGTTCACCTCACGCTTCTGGAGAGCCACATGTAAGCTGCTTGACGTCACCCTGGACTTCTCCTCCGTTTACCACCCACAGTCCAATGGTCAAGTGGAGCGGATCAATCAGATCCTGACCAGTTACCTCCGGCACTTCGTTAATGCCCACCATTCGGACTGGGTGGATCTCCTACCATGGGCCGAATTCTCTTACAATAATCACGAGAGCGAATCTTCCTCCAAATCCCCGTTTTTTGTAGTCTTCGGTCAGCATCCTCGGATCCCATTTCCCGTCTCCACCTCGGTGGACAATCCGGCTGTGGAATCTCTCATTAGCGAATACTCCTCCATTTGGGAGAGTACCCGATCCGCACTCCTTCAGTCGTCCGAGCGGATGAAAAAACACGCTGACAAAAAACGCCTGGATCCTCCACAATTCCGTCCTGGAGATAAAGTCTGGCTCTCGTCCAAGTATGTCCGGCTCAAGATTCCCTCCTACAAGTTAGGGCCTTGGTTCATCGGCTCACTGGAAGTTATCAAACAACTCAATCCGGTGGTCTATAAATTGAAACTCCCAGCCAACTTACGGATCCCTAACTCCTTCCATGTATCTCTCCTCAAACCCGTGGTACTTAACTCTTTTTCCAAGTCTACAGGTACGCCCCCTGCTCCGGTTTCCGCTGAGAACGAGTTTGAGGTAGAGAACATTCTGGCCACCAAAAGGGTAAGAGGAAAAACCTTTTTTCTGGTAGATTGGAAGGGGTTTGGTCCTGAGGAGAGAACGTGGGAGCCCCGGGAGAACATCCATGCCCCTCTCATCCTTGATAAATTTCTCTCTGGCCTAAAAAAGGGGGGGCCTAAAGGGGGGGGGTACTGTAGCGTCGGCGTGCGCCGTCCTAAGGAGTCCCCGGCCAATGGCCGGAGGACTTCACCATATATAAGGCACCTCCTCCAAAATGGAGGTGCCCGAGCAATGTTGTTGCAAAGCCTTCACTCTGCTTCAGCCCTCAGGTCCCGTTACCAGTTACCTGCCAGTCACCTGCCAGATTCCTGCTTGTTACCTGCCAGTCACCTGCCAGATTCCTGCCTGTTACCTGCCAGTCACCTGCCAGATTCCTGCTTGATACCTGCCTGATATCCGCTTACCTGCTTGCAAGCCTGCGGTCCGACGGTCTGCCTTCCGACACCTGTCAGTCTGTCTATGGACCAGCCTGCCCGCTCACCTGGGAGCGCTCACCTGCTACCTGCCTGCTAGCCTACCTGGAGGCTCTGCTGTCACTTGCCGTGACCACCTGCCTGTCCAGAGGCTCTTGCCCGCTCACCTGGGAGCACTCACCAGCCACCTGCCTGCTGTCCTTCTACCCAGAGACTGTCCCTGTCACTTGCCGTGACTACCTGCCCTTCTACCCAGAGACTGTCCCTGTCACTTGCCGTGACTACCTGCCCTTCTACCCAGAGACTGTCCCTGTCACTTGCCGTGACTACCTGCCCATCTTCCCTGGGAGCCACCCGCTTCCTTACAAGGACCGCCCCCTTGTATAGTTGCTCAGAGGTTCCACCTCCCAGACCCGTTACAGCCGTGCCCTCAACACCGCAGTTACTGGGAGAGTCCACCTGACAACGGACATGTGGACAAGTGCTTGTGGCCACGGACGGTACATCTCCCTGATGGCACACTGGGTAAACATAGTGAAAGCCGGGACCCAGTCGGACCTTGGGACGGAACACATCCTCCCCACACTGAGGATTGCGGGGCCTATGTCAGTCAGAGTTGCCCCCACAGTGTACAGCTCCTGCGCCTCATCCTCCTCCTCCTCATGTTCAGCCTCCATCTCAGATATCACCACATCAGTTACAAGCTGGAAGCACTGCAGTACTGCCTCAGCCAAGCGGCAACAGGCTGTGCTGAAACTCATAAGCTTAGGTGATAAACCTCACACTGCTTGTGAGTTGGGGACAGCTGTGAAAGAGCAGGCAGATCTGTGACTGAGACCGCTGAACCTACATCCAGGCATGGTCATGTGTGACAATGGCCGTAACCTGTTGGCGGCTCTGAGGCGAGGCGAGATCACACACGTACCATGCCTGGCTCATGTGCTTAACCTCGTGGTTCAGCGGTTTCTTAAATCGTACCCCGAGTTGCCAGATCTGCTCGTCAAAGTACGCCGCCTGTCAGCTCATTTTCGGAAGTCGGCTGCAGCTTCCGACGCCCTTGCTGTGTTGCAGCAGCGTTTGCAGCTTCCGGCACACCGACTGGTGTGTGATGTCCCCACATGTTGGAACTCTACCCTTCACATGTTGCAAAGGATTTGTGAGCAGAAGAGAGCAGTTGAGGAGTACCAGCTGCAACAAGGCCGTCGATATTCAGGTCAGACTCCACACATAAGACCTCAGGAGTGGACCTGGATGTCTGACATATGTACCATCCTGAAAAACTTTGAGGAGTCCACCAAGATGGTGAGTGGCGATGACGCCATCATTAGCGTCAGCATCCCACTTGTCTGTCTTTCGTAACACTCTCTGCAGAGAATTAAAGAGGAGGCATTGCAGCCAGAGTATGATGAGATGGATCAAGAAGCCGTAGCGGGCGATTACACACAGCCCAACCTCATCTCATCCCAACGTGCATTGGGGGACAATGAGGGCGAGGAGGAGGAGCAGGAGAGCATGGTCAGTCGTCATCTTCGTGAGGAGACGGAAGTCTTGCTCGTTACCAGTCTGGCACGCATGGCTGACTTTGTTACGCTGCCTTAACCGTGACCCTCGCGTTGTCAAAATGTTGGGTGACAGTAAATACTGGTTGGTGACACTTTTAGACCCCCGCTACAAGGAGAACTTTCACTCTCTTATTCTTGAGGTAGAGAGGTCTACAAAAATGGGGCAGTACCAGAAGGCCCTTGCTGCAGAACTGTTAAAAAAAATTCCCATCTGAACACGCTAGCGGCAGAGGTCACAGTTCGTTGACCAACCAAGGCGTACAGGCGAGAGAGATGCAACTCCAATCCAGCAGAGGCAGGGGAACACTGTCAACGTTCTGGGACAGTTTCTGAGGCCCGCCCAGCTTATAGGCCCTGAGGCGCGGGGTACTCTCACAAGGAGTGGAAAGTTTCAAAAGATGGTGAGGGAGTACCTTGCCGACTGTACCAGCATCCTCCGTGATTCCTCTGTGCCTTTTAATTATTGGGTATCCAAGCTGAACACTTGGAATGAACTCGCTCTGTACGCCTTGGAGGTCCTGGCCTGCCCTGCCGCTAGCGTGTTATCGGAGCGTGTTTTTAGTGCCGCTGGGGGAATTATAACTGATAAGCGCACTCGCCTGTCAACTGACAATGCTGACAAGCTGACCCTTATCAAAATGAACAAGGGCTGGATTGGGCCAGACTTCTCATCACCACCAAATGACAGCAGAGTAACATAAAGTCAAATCCACTGTGTTATTTCGGGAGGTATATTCCCATGCACCGCTTCACACCCACACATGGGTATACGCTTCCTCATTTCGGCTGTTTTTTGCTCTTCTCCTTATCCTCAGCCTCCACCACCACTATACCACCAGGGTGACCGTGGTCCATGTTGCCAGCATTGCAAGTTCCTCCGTCCTAATTTTTGGCAGCTTTTGCTTGGAAGGCATAGGCAAAGACTATAGGAGACCCACTCCCCAATAATGGGAATAATGTTTTTAATATGCTGGACTGCATGGCTCTTGTAAGGGGCATTAAAATCATCTTGTTAAGCTACTGTGACCTCCACATCTCTTCCAAGTGTCATTGATACTGTCTTTTTATTCCACTGTGACCTCCACGTCTCTTCCAATGGGCATTGATATTGTCTTTTTATTCCACTGTGACCTCCACGTCTCTTCCAAGGGGCATTAAAACCGTCTTGTTAAGCTACTGTGACCTCCACGTCTCTTCCAAGGGGCATTAAAATCGTCTTGTTAAGCTACTGTGACCTCCACGTCTCTTCCAAGAGTCATTGATATTGTCTTTTTATTACACTGCGACCTCCACCACTCTTCCAAGGAGCATTGATATTGTCTTTTTATTCCACTGCGACCTCCACCACTCTTCCAAGGGGCATTGATATTGTCTTTTTATTCCATTGTGACCTCCACGTCTCTTCCAAGGGGCATTAAAACTGTTTTGTTAAGCTACTGGGACCTCCACGTCTCTTCCAAGGGGCATTAAAACCATCTTGTTAAACCACTCTGAACTCCACAGCTCTTCCAAGGGGCATTGAAATGTTCTTTTTAATTACCTCTAACCTCCACGACTCTTCCAACGGGCATTGCATTTCCTCCTAATTTTAGTCAGCTTTTGCTTTACAATGCATAGGCGAACACTAAGGGAGACCCACTCCCCAATAATGGGTAGAAGGTTTTTAGTACGCTGTATTCCACGTCTGTTTCAAGGGGCATTGCAGTTCCTCATAATTTTTGGAAAGCCTTCCATTCACTGCTTAGGCCAACAGTGTACAGGAGACCCAGTTGCTATAAATGGAAAAAACGGTTTAGTTAAGGCCCTCTGACCTCCATGTCACTTCTAAGGGGCATTGAAGTGCCTCGAAATTTTTGGTAGGCATTGCACTCACTGTATGCCCTATAACTGTGTAGCTGAACCGCTCCTTTTGGTACAGAAACATATCCTACAAGACATGTGTGGTTGACTGGCCTGATATTGATGTGAATGGTCCCTGTTCCTCCTGCTCTTTCTCCTTTGCCACCACCTCATCCATCATTCATCACCTGAAGCTTTGTTTTGACGGGAGTCATAGAACTGGGATAGTAGCAGGAAAGCATCCAGCAATCCTCGGAGGAGGAAGGATATGCGCCAAAACGCTGACCACCTCAGGCCTAGCCGCTACTACATACATGCGCTTGCATTCCAAGGAACAGAAAGCTAAGGAGATGGATGGCCTCATGATCATGAATAATTTACTCGTGTAGGAGGCCGACCACTGCTGCTGTCTACCTTCTGAACTTTGTGTTGAAGCCTGATTGACCCAGGACCCGCAATCCTCTATGTCTGGAGGACGTGTTGCATCCCAGTGTCCACCTGTGTCCCGGCTTCCACAATATTAACCCAGTGTGAAGGCGTCAGTGGGATGGACCATCCCTGGCCACATTCACTTGTCCACATGTTTGTGATTAGGCTGTCCTTCTCACTAAATACACTGTGGAGGGCACAGGTAATGTTTTGGTATGCGCGCTTGTGTATAAGGAACACCGGGACGAATAGGGGAGGCTGGGGACCAAGTATGGACACCCGGCCGCCCCCTGGCGGCTGGGGACCGTGTGTGGGCACCTGGCCGCGGGGCGGCTGGGGACCGAGTATGGACACCCAGCCTCCCCCTGGCGGCTGGGGACCGAGTGTGGACACCCGGCCGCCGGGCGGCTGGGGACTGAGTATGGATACCAGGCCGCCGACGCAGCCATGACATGGTGGCCGGCGTCTGCCTCCACAAGCCTAAAAGGCCTCATTGCAAGTGCAAGCAAGCTAGCAGTATGGTATTGCAGCCTGGGGGTGGGTGGGTGGCAGGCTGCACACTTACCCTTGCATTCCAAGAAAGCAAAGCAGATGCTAACTTCTATCATCATCATCATGCTCCTCACCTTGGCACTCTCAACTCCCCTGATGGAAAAGCCAGGGCCCACCGGATGAGTCTGGTTGTCTGGTGGGCTCATCCAATGCTGCCCTAAAGCAGGCCAGGCTAGGAAAAGTGTGGGGAAGGTTCCCGGGACAAATAGTGGCTGCTGGGGACTGAGTATAAAGACCTCGCCGCCGACGCAGCCATGAGGTAGTGGCCAGCTTCGGCCTCCTCCATACTAAAAGGCCCCATTTAAAGTGCAAGCTAGCAGTATAGTATTGCAGCCTGCGGGTGGGTGGGTGGTTGGCTGCATATTTGCGCTTGCATTGCAAGGAATGGGGCTGGTACAATTGAACACTGCCCTGGGACAAGGACTTGCACGGGGATAGTTGCAAGGCTGCATCTTCTGATGCGGCAAGGACTTCTGATGGGCACACTTTTAGGCAGTGACCTGGGTGTCAGAGATGCTTCCAGGGGTCTTCCCCATGCTGTTCCCATGTCTTTTCAGCACTGTATGCATGTGTCACACAGCACATGGCCAGATAAGGTTGTAAAATGTTAAAATGACATTTCCCCGTGAATGCATTTGTCACGGTTGAAAGCAATACAAAAGTGCAAAAACGCATAAAAAATGCTACTAGTGAAGATAGCCCAAGGTGTGGAGGAGTATTTTTGTTTTTGGTTATTTATTTTACGTTATACACAAGTCTTTACCCTGGAAAGGATGTTCCTTAACATATTTCACAGGAAACAGTTTCAGTTTCGTTTTTGAACGTATTATTGTGAGTCCGTAAAAGTGGCTTAATACCTCTGACCATGTTGTTGACAGCAGTGACCTGGGGGTCAGAAATGCTTCCTAGGGTGATCCCCATGCTGTCCACATGTCATTTGAGCACTGTCACTATCGTTTTAGGCACTTTTTAGGCTTTCTACAGACTGCCGCCGCAAAAATGCTGGGGTCTCCCATAGACTAACATTGGGCTCGTTGTTCGGGTCGAGCACTCGAGTATCACGGTGAGCTCGGCCTGAGCTTCGAGCACCCGAGCATTTTAGTGCTCGCTCAACATTAGTTATAAGGTAATTTCCAAACACTTTGGGGTCAATAATTCTATAGTGAGAATGATTATTCAAGACAGTTGACAATCTTCCCAGGAGTGGATGTCGCAGCAAATTCACCCCAAGGTAAAACTATGCAACGCTCAGGGAAATTGAAAAGAAAAAATCCCAAGAACTACAGCTCAGACTCTAAAGGCCTCAGTTAAATGGTCAAATTCATGGCAGTACAATTAGAAAAAGACTGGACAAGTATGGCTTATTTAGAAGGGTTGCAAGGAGAAAGCCTTTTCTTTCTAAAAAGAACATGGCTGCACCACTACTAAAGTTTGTAAAGGTGCATCTGAACAAACAACAAGACTTCTGGAATAAAGTCCTTTGGAGAGATGAGACCAAAATTGAAATGTTTGGCCATAATGCCCTGCGAAACTTTTAGTGAAAGTCAAACACTGCATGGCATGTCTAATTTCAGTATCAGCCCATGGAACCAGTACAATCGCTAGTAAAATCAATTACACTGGTTCCATGGTCTGACACTGAAAATAGCCCTTTACAATTTACATCACCCTGATGGGAGATAGACGTCCACACTAGTGGGAGTAAACTACAATCAATGTTGAACCATCAAATGTATCAACTATATGGTCACTTAAAGCTACCCTATACACCTTATTTTACCCTTATGGAAAATAGGTTTATTTCAACATTTGTGGGATTAAATAAGTAGCATAATACCACTGAGTGCATTGAAGATAGTCTTATGTACCCTATATTACATTGCCCTGAAAGGAATTCATACTTAGGCTACTTTCATCTGGAGAAAAGCTAGATCTGTTTATGTTGTTGGGAAATGACCTAGTACTATTCTCACCTATTTGTATGAATTATGTTGTATATATGTTTAATTTCTGAACTGCTCCATCTTTTTAAGGATATTTAGTAAAAGTTATATTTTAATAGACCCTTAAAATGAACCCTTCATCAATATTTTGCTGAGTAAACAACAGGCATTGTCAGGTTGGCACTGATTAAAATGATACCCAACCAGTGGGTGATGCTTGCCAATAGACGATACTGCGCATGTGCCGCCGCCGGTGCCATTTTGTTGGAGCCAAATTTATTTTTTTGAAGACCACAATATTAAATGCACAGGCGCAATATTTAAAATAAGGCCAGAATGATGACGATAAGGCCAAAGCACAAAAAATAAGGCGGCCCCGAAGCACGAGCATCTCATTAACTCAAAACAGCAAACACTGATTGATTAAAGAAGAACCACAAGGCGGATTTCTTCAACCCAGGTATCATTTTAATTAGTGTAACAGCGCCAGCCTGACACTGCCTGTAGTTTACTTAGCAAAGTCCTGATAACATGTTAGCTTTAATATCAAAATCGGTGAATCAATTTGTAAAAAATTTTTGGGGAATTCTTTCAATTTATTTTCATTGAAGAGGACCATGTGAGAGACAGGATAAAATCATACGGAAAATGACTACTTCAAGTTATGGCTGCTAAAAGTGGTTCCACAAGCTATAGATTCATGGGTGTATTTAATTTTTTACACACTGCTTCTGCAATTTGGCCTTTTAGTAAATAATGTAATTTGTCATGTTTTAATGTTGCTATTCTGAGATTGCATTTACCTAATTTTAAGACCTTGTAAGGACCAGATTTTTTCTCATTGTCATGATACATAAAACCATAGAATTCATAGAGGGTGTACATAGTTTTTCTCATGAGTGTACATGCAGACCCCTCTGGCCAGTGGCGTAACTAGAGTCTGATTGGTCCTGGTGCAAAATTCTGACCTGGGCCCCACCTGCATGTTGGTCAGATGTATGGGCCCTGGTAGCGTTCTAGATCCTATAAAGACATATGTGTTTGCCCCCCATATAATGATGTTCCTCATCCTGGCGCCTTTCTGTAATAATGTCCCCCTTCCTGACGCCTTCCTGTAATAATGTCCCCCATCCTGATGCCTTCCTGTAATAATGTCCCCCATCCTGACGCCTTCCTGTAATAATGTCCCCCATCCTGACGCCTTCCTGTAATAATGTCCCCCATTCTGACGCCTTCCTGTAATAATGTCCCCCCTCCTGACGCCTTCCTGTAGTAATGTCCCCCATCCTGGCACCTTGCTATTATAATGTCCCCCATGCTGGCTCCTTCCAGTAATAATGTCCCCCATCCGGGATCCTGTCCTGGTATAATGTCTCTGATCTCGAGCCCTTTCCAGTAATAATGTTGCCCGTTCCATTCCAACATATTAAAAAATATATAAACAATTCTTCTTACCTTCTTGCACTCCCACAATGCACAGCGTCCGCTTCTACATCCAGTGCAGAACCCGGCAGCTGACTTTGGCTTGCGTGGCACGGCACATGATGTCACTGCTATGCGCCACCCATGATGGACACCCCGATGTCAGCTGCTGGCTGGGTCTCTGTGCCGCAATTCAATTCAGCTGAATTAGGCGCTGGTGTTGATGGGCCCCCCTACCGCACAGCCTCGGTCGTAGTCGCACCCTCAATTGTTAAGCAGCTGCCAGAGGCAGGGGCGTATCTCAACTAAAAATAACAGGATCTGGGTAGTTGGATTTGGGGAGACTTTGTAGGCCCCCATAAACATTAGATGTCTGTTTAATCAAAATTCAGGGGTTCACTTAACGTTCATCCAATGTGTACAGCCAGTTTAACTCTATTCAAAAACTTTTAACTTTTCAAAACAACATTATTCCAGAAGTACCCTGTTGTCCTCATCTAGGCTGTGGCTGAAGCCTGTACTGTCCCAGGTGGCAACTGAGTATTGCTATCATGACATACCCAAAAGATTGTATAAGTAATACTCTAATAAAAGCAACCAGATATCACAAATATCTATAATTTATATGGCCTGTGTGACCACCAATACCGGAAGTCATTGCCCTCGAGGAAGAAGGAAGCATCAGATCATGTAGAAGGCAGGACTTGAGTGAAAAATACCCAGCAGCGGGCTGTAAGGTATTTTATTGTCATAAAATTAAAGAAAATATTTATTTTTATATAGAGTTTAAATGACTCTATCCTGTTGGCCAAATCAAAAGCACATGCATAGCTCGCTGTACGACATCGATGAAAGAATGTAAGAATAATGTAGATTACTGGTGCTAATATCTTGTACAGCTAATAGATTTGAGTGCTATTTTCTCTGTAAAACACTCAATCCTATTAGAAAAAGGCCTAAAGCGTCACTAATACAGCAGCATTAATGGATGATAAATACCTTAAATAGCAGAATTTCGGGCTAAACACTTAGACAGGCATGGTTTATCACTTTTAGAGTCAGGAGCCATATATTAATGCCACCCTCTGGCAAGCAATATCAGCTCTAAGGATTTAATTTATCACAGCAAATATTTTTTGCTATGGTCATATTTACGTATTGTTCTAATAATTTTTACTCCTAGATATTAATTATATTCAATTATTACAAATTATTTCTATCTTGATATTTTATGTATTTACTGATATTAAAAAGATTTTGACACTAAGTTTTTGCCAACTAAACTGAGCATAACAGGATAATGTAGAGACAAAGATTCTGAGTCTAGTGATGTGTCACTCACTTGGCTGCTTGCTGTAGTTTTGATAACCTACTGCTGATAAAACAGTGATTTTATCACTAGAGGACTAGTAAACCTACTTCCAGGTAGTCCTCCTTATTCATGAGCTCTATATAACCCCGCCCCCACCACTGATTTGCAGCCTTCTGCCTATGCACAGTGTACACAGAAATCTGCCAATCAGTGGTGTGGATAGGGTTATACAGAGCTGAGCACTCAGAGAACACGATTACCAAACACGCTGATGTACCTACATACTCCTTCTCTCATTGGCTGACCTCGGTTTTTAAAGCAGCGATGTCTCCCCAACCTGACACGTCCCCGGAAGAAGCAGGAGCAAAACGCATGTTGGGGTGGAGGGACATGCTAATGGTCTCTGGTCCTGGCTGCAGCTAAACTTACTTTAAACAAGGTAATATTGTATTCACTTATTCAAATGCTCAGCCATACTGCTTCATATGCATGCCTAATATCAGAATAACGGTGATCATATACAGGTGCTTCTCACAAAATTAGAACATCATCAAAAATGTAATTTATTTCAGTTGTTCAATACAAAAAGTGAAACTCATTTATTCTATAGAGTCATTAAAACAGAGTGATCTATTTCAAGTGTTTATTTCTGTTAATGTTGATGATTATGGCTTACAGCCAATGAAAACACAAAAGTCATTATCTCAGTAAATTAAAATACTTTATAACAACAACTTGAAAAATGTTTTTAAAATCCGAAATGTTGGCCTACTGAAATGTATGTTCAGTAAATGCTCTCAATACTTGGTCGGGGCTCCTTTAGCATCAATTACTGCATCAATGCGGCGTGGCATGGAGGCGATCAGCCTGTGGCACTGCTGAGGTGTTATGGAAGCGTAGGTTGCTTTGATAGCAGCCTTCAGCTTGTCTGCATTGTTGGGTCAGGTGTCTCATCTTCCTCTTGACAATATCTCATAGATTCTCTATGGGGTTAAGGTCAGGCGAGTTTGCTGGCCAATCAAGCACAGTGGTACTGTTGTTTTTAAACCAGGTATTGGTATTTTTGGCAGGGTGGACAGGTGCAAAGTCCTGCTGGAGAATGACATTTCCATCTTCAAAAAGCTTGTCGGCAGAGGGAAGCATGAAGTGCTCTAAAATTTCCTGGTAGACGGCTGCGCTGACTTTGGTCTTGATAAAACACAGTGGACCTACACCAGCAGATGACATGGCTCCCCAAACCATCACTGATTGTGGAAACTTCACACTAGACCTCAAGCAGCTTGGATTGTGGCCTCTCCACTCTTCCTCCAGACTCTGGGACCTTGATTTCCAAATGAAATGCAAAAATTACTTTCATCTGAAAACAACACCTTGGACCACTGAGCAACAGTCCAGCTCTTTTTCTCCTTGGCCCAGGTAAGACGCTTCTGGCGTTGCCTATTGGTCATGAGTGGCTTGACACAAGGAATGCGACACTTGTAGCCCATGTCCTGGATACGTCTGTGTGTGGTGGCTCTTGAAGCAATGACTCCAGCAGCAGTCCACTCCTTGTGAATCTCCAACAAATTTTTGAATGGTCTTTTCTTAATAATCCTTTCAAGGCTGCGGTTATCCCAGTTGCTTGTGCACCTTTTCTACCACACTTTTTCCTTCCACTCAACTTTCCATTAATATTCTTGGATACAGCACTCTGTGAACAGCCAGCTTCTTTAGCAATGACCTTTTGTGGCTTACCCTCTGTGTGGAGTGTGTCAATGACTGCCTTCTGGACATCTGTCAAGTCAGCAGTCTTCCCCATGATTATGAAGCCTACTGAAACAGACTAAGGGACCCTTTTAAACGTGTAGGAAGCCTTTGCAGGTGTTTTTGTTAATTATTCTAATTTACTGAGATAATGACTTTTGTGTTTAAATTGACTGTAAGCCATAATCATCAACATAAACAGAAATAAACATTTGAAATCACTCTGTTTGTAATGAATCTATTTAAAATGTGAGTTTCACTTTTTGAATTGAAGAACTGTAATAAATTAACTCTTTGATATTCGAATTTTGTGAGAAGCACTTGTATCTTTATGTATGGATTAATACTTGTACACTGCTACAAAAAAAATATCTGAACCCCCCTTTACAATTCTCATTAGTGCATACCTCTTATTACATAAACCCTCTGTGAGGCACCTTTTTATATTTATGTCTTATTTGTTTGAGTTCTAATAAAGAAACTTTTATACTTTTTGTGGACATTTGTGTTCTCTTTTTTCAGTAACTTACCGTTTTCACTGACTAGGTGGGTTAGTATATACTTATAAGTGATATCCATTACTTGCTATCAGACAAATATGGTGACTTATATTTAATAAAGTATATGGTACATGCTAAATATACTCAGTAGTTCTTCCTCTTTCTGCACAAGGAAGTTTTAAAAAATTTTTGGCACAACAGAATATCACAGGATTTTTCCCTTTAAAGGAAAACTCAACTTTTGAACAATAATATATTCACAACACAAACTAATATGTTTAGGGTCCATGCCCACGATGCGTTTTTCAAGCGTTTATGCTGCGGAATTTTTGCAGCATAAACGCTTGTAAAACGCTTGCTAATCCTTCCCCCCATGGTCCCCAATGAAATTCCGCAATTTCAATGCCCATGCTGCGGAATTTTCCGCAGCGTTTTTGATGCGCTCAAAAATCCGCAGCATGTCTATTATTTGTGCGTTTACGCATGCGGAATTGCCATCTACAATGCATTAGAAAACGCATGGCAATTCCGCATGTGCAAAACGCGCAAAAAACGGAATTTGACACACGTTTTTCTGGGCAAGGAGATGCAGAAGTGAAGCGGAAATTTTCTGCTTCATTTCTACATCATGGACACATAGATGGACAATCAGGCTGATCCTAAGGCTAAAACCATATTTACACATCCACTTTTCGCAGATCTGTATATGGATCAGAACTAATATCCTCATAGCATACATGGCAGTTTTCAAAGTGTGAAGCTGGAGTAAGTCTATTATTTTGGGTATGTTGAATTGTAAAATTACTGATTCTTTGTTCCTTTTATAGCACAATGGATGCCAGCAATGCCTGATAGTGGCTTAATCACCTCTCAAAATTTAAAGGGCTATTTCCAACCTAAATATTTATGGCATTTTATTAGATCCCACCTCTGCCAGGGGAACAGTGGTCAGATAACACCCACTCACAGCTGAATTGCTCATACTTTTCATGCAGAGTTTGCTCCTCAATTAAAGTATATAAGAGTTAAGCAAAGAGATGAGCAGTGCGCAGCCTCTTCATTGAAGTGTATGTGGACTTGGGGGACCAGGTTTTGGCAATAAGGGGTCACTGGACTGCAGTTTTCCTAATAGCTGTGGATCCAGGAGGTTGGACACCTAACGAGGGGTTGACATATCATTGGTGCAACCTGTGTCGCACAGGGGTCAAAGAAGAAAGAGGGCCATTACCATTACCAAAGCAGGTGGAATTGTGCATTATGATGAGCTATTGGACTGCAAGGGGCCCATGTGTTGTTCTTGCACAGGGGCCTTCTCCTGACTGTGTTCTCTCCTGCATCCAGTTATCAGATTATAGCACGTGGATAAACCATAACTGTGTAAGATGGGAGGAATCCCCCTCTAACAAACATGCATGTGCTACACGCACACCGCTAGGTTTAGATAGGGGCGAGACAGATTACATGAATTCTTTGGAATCCTGGGGGAACCGTTACTCAGGGCAACCATAGACCATGTGCTGCAGCTTCCCTCAGGCACACAGGGGTATTGACCCTCAGGCACAGACACGTAGGTTGTTTCACTCGCTGACCAGACACACTTGACAAGAGTCCTCATAAATGGTAGAACAGTAGCATTTAATAAGAAGCAAGTTAAGTCTTATGAGCAACAGGCTCCAGTGACAAACAGTCCAGTTTCCTTAGCAGCACAGCAGTTCACAGTCTTCCCAGTAGTACAGGACAGCACAGTTTTAATGCAAAGGCACAATAATGAACACAGCATTCTTTACAGCACAGTGAGATGGAGGAGGGGGGAGGGTTTGCTGAGGGAGATGATCCCTGTGACACCATTTCTTCCAGTCCTTATCTTTCTGCCTGACAATACTCTGCACTGCTAGTTCAGGAACTCTACCTGACCTGTGCTTAGCTTCACTCCTGACTTGAATCATTTTCACTTGCAGGGGCGCTTCTGTGAGATACAGAACACACACACCACCTTTCTCTTCGGCTCCAGCCAGACAAAAACAACTTCCCCACAATCCCCCTGGGGCTCTGCTAAAACACTCCCCTTGTCCTGTGACTGTGTTAACCCCTCTAGTTGCTGGATGCTTCTGGAGCACAACACTTCCTGTCTCATGTGCTTGTGTTACTTCCAATAGTTGCTGAATGCTTTTAAAGCAACATCACTACTTCTGCATGTCACACATGCTCAGCTGATCTTATGTGTAATGTTGGCTTCAGAACCCAGCTGTTAGCGTACATGGCTGAATGCAAATAAACAACTTCCAGGAAAGAACCAACAATATTTTTACTTTCACATTGAATGTGAACAGAAAAGAAAACCAAAGATGGCTGCAAAATCATTAAAATAAAGTATTTACATGCAAAGTCAAATTTTAGGTCTATTTTTTCACAGCTTGTCTTTAGGAATAATGTTATCCAACACCCGTGTCATCCCTTTATACAAGACTGCTTTCGTATCATGGCCAGTCTCCATTTTCAGTGGCAATTTCAAAAACAGCAAATACTAGTAAACGTCAGCCGAAATATGCAGCATATCCAATCCATTCTTTGGTAGATATCTTTGGAGTATGAGGTTTAAGGGCTCGTTCAGACGATCATATTAAATGTCTGTGTACTGTCCGTATGCAAAGCTGATAGCATACAGCCAGCACACTGACCAATGCAGGTCAACGTGGTACTTCACATGAATGTTTTTACACATGGACCAATGGTCTGCATGTAAACAATCTCAGCGTTGGCTACATTGATCCAAATTTTGTATCACACTTGGCCATTATAAGTCATTGGGAATGTGAAACAACAGATCAAATAAGTGTTACCATTCGTATGTAATGCGATTTTCATGGATACATTACAATTTATTAAGTGGGTCATGTAAAAAAGATGGATGCTATACGGATGTACAAAATGGACAAATGGATTACATATGGGCATAAAAAAATGATGCATGGATGAAATCTAGATGAAAAAATGCTTTTTTGCTTCTCCTCTCTGCAAATCTCTTCATTGGCTCCCAATTTTCCAATGGATATAGTTTAGACTACTAACACGGACTAACAAAGCTGTCCATAATCTGTCTTCTCCACGTATCTGAACTAATCTCCCGATATCTACCCACAAATAATCTCTGGTCCTCACATGCTTCTCTCCTCCACTCTCGTAGAGTTCCTCACCAAATCACCTCCAAGACTTCTCCAAAGCATCCCCCACCCCCTGGAATTCCGTGCCCCAACAAGTCCGATTGCATCCAACAGAACCTTCAGACCGAACTTGAAAACCCATCTGAATTAAGTTATATTCTCAGGCACTGTAAAACACTAGTATAGCTGTTATAGGGTAGCATGGTGGCTCAGTGGTTAGCACTGCAGCCTTGTAGCGCTGGGGTCCTGGGTTCAAATCCTACCAAGGACAACATCTGCAAGGAGTTTGTATTTTCTCCCCGTGTTTGCATGGGTTTCCTCCGGGTTCTCCACTTTCCTCCCACATTCCAAAGACATACTGATAGGGAATGTAGATTGAGAGCCCCAAAGGGAACAGCGCCCAAAATGTCTGTAAATTGTCTGAATTGTAAAGCGCTGCGGAATATGTTGGCGCTATATAAATAAAAAGATTATTATTATTATTATAGGGGCTATGTCCTTTACAACACACCACTGTAATAAATTTTGCTAATTTTTAGACTGTCTTCTATGTTTATACTGCCTACATATTTGCATTGAAATTGGAACACCAAGAAGGAAAAGTAATGGAATTATGGAAATCGTCGAAGCAATAAATGTGTTAATGATATGCAACCTAAAAAATGGAAACAATATTTTCAAAACTTCTTGATTAAGTCAGTTTTGAGTATGAGCACCAGACGCAGAAATCCCGACACTTACACACCTTAGCTGCTCTCAATAAGGTTAAAATGGTTGTCTGAGGAATGTTCTGCCACGCTGAATGCACTTGGGCAAATCATCAAGATCCACTGCTGGCAGCTCCCTATGCAACTGCCGACCAATGACATCCTAGATGGGCTTGATGTGAGACAAGTCAGGGGACGTTGCAGTCCATGGTAGCAAGATGAAGCCACACAGTCTGCTCACTGTAACACGAGTAATATGTGGTCTCGCATTGTCATGTTGAAAAATGTGTCCTGGGATGCTTTGGTGGAATTGCCATACCACTGTTTCCATGTTTGCTCCATTCTATAGTACAAGTGAAATTAGATGTCACATACCAAACCTATGGCATCAAACAGTGTCTACACAAACCATCAAAAGGTGTTTACACAACATTGGGCTATGGGCCAAACGTCCAGTTACAGGTGTTCCATTGACCACACACCATGACTCTCAAAGACTATCATGGTGTTGAGCAAAACAGCAGTGGGGGCTGGAATGGCAGTTTATTCTTTTCACCGAGTCCCGCTTTTGTCTTGGATGCAATGGTTTCTGGAGATTAGTGTGGAGATCACTAGGGCAACACCATGAAGAAGCCTTCACGAAGACATGTTGCTTATGCTGCTGTGAGCAGCTTGTGTGGCTTAAACGTGCTTATGTGGCGCCCCTGAGGGTTCGGTCGCCACAGAGGTACTGCATCTCACCCAGAGGTGTGGTATCTCACTCTCAGGTAAGGAAGGAGTACAGCTCGGGACCCTAACACCTGCATCCAACACATTCCACACCAGTGGGGGCAGGGCGAGATTGCTCCTAAGGGAGAGCACAGTCCCTGGTCCCTAGCTGAGGAGTGGAACTATGTAGTGGGTGTGGGTGGAGGAAGTAGCTTAGGGGAGCACATGAAGGAAGGTATAAATAGAGAAGCCATCTTGTTTAGGAAGGTCAGTTGGTCAGTTCAGTCAGAGGAGGAGTGGAGCAAGAGCTGTGTAGGAGCTCTGCTCAGGAGGAGGGCCTGAGTAGAGGCCCAAGACTGAAGGAGAAGGAGAGGAGCAGGAGAAGGGCTACAGGAATGAGGAAGGGACCCCAGGGGTACAGGCAGTACTGGAGGCCACCCGCCCGCCTGAATCTACGGGGAGGTGGAGGGGTCAGGCCACACCAAGGGGACCGATCCCTCAACTAGCGGAGGACTTTATGTCTCAACTAAAAACCGGAGGCTGCAGTATTTCAAGTCCTGCAGCCACCAGTTCATATCAGTCTTACCAAGAAGGTAGCCGTAGAGGACCCAAGGGACAGAACAGACGTCGCCCGACAAGGCCTGTGGGTACCGGATTGGGACACTAGGTATGAGGTGCAGGGAGATGGCCAGAGAGAGAGAACACACAGAAGGGGGTCCCGCTAAGTACTCCGGAGATATCTGAGGGTTGACTGAACCCCTCCCTGAGTAAGCGCAGCACGACGAGGGAAGTTACACTGGTACCTGTAACTTGGACTGCAACAACCGTGAGTAAAGACCCTGAGGACTGTGTGGCGCCCCTGAGGGTTCGACCGCCACAGGAATGCTGCACTTCTTTAATGGAGTGTGGAGTTCCTCCTCTGAGGTAAGGCCAGTGTGATGGTAGTTACCTAGCCTTTTGCATCCAACACCACATTTCCACCGGAGGGAGCTAGTATGCACTAGGTGCTGCTCCCCTGGTTACAGGGAGACTGGGGAACACAAAGTGGTAGGAACCAGTTAGTGGGTGTGGGTGGAGGAGCAGTTAGTGAGTGATACTTCTAATTTCATATTTAATAGTATGCCATCTTTGATCTTGGTTCTTTCTGGTCCTTCAATCCTTTGATGGTTCAAACCTGGTCCTGTGTGGACCTGTCCTTCTTAGTGGTCGTACTGTGCTGTCATGAACTGTGTGTGATGGAACTTCCCTCCGGGAGCGCAGATCCTGTGTGAGCCTGCACCAGCATGGGACACAGCCCTCGTACCCCGATCTTTGGGACGAGAGGTAGGTTGCAGACAAGGAATGTCTCAACACGGCCAAGGACCAGGATCAAGAAGGCCCGGGAGCTTTAGAGTGGGGCTCCCTAGCAAATGGGTCCCGGGGAGGATGCAGACGGAGCGGAGTACGCCACCTGTCCTCGCCTACCTGATCTATTCAGAGGGATTCCGGCTGCAAGAGGGGTACCGGCCCCCGACACCCGACCTCGCACTCTATGTCCAGGACGGGAAAGCCCGGTTAGGCCCTGAGGATCCCGCCGGGCCTCGGATGGAGAGGAATTGCCACCCGAGCCCTACACCTGAGAGGAGCTCAGAGGGAGACCTGGCCTATCTACTACACATGCACAGATGGGAAAGGGTGAAGTCTGTAGTGCAGGAACACTCTGGTTTAGGGTCGCTACCGAACACTGGACTTCCTTGGAGGTAGTCGGACCCCCGTCCCTGGTGGCTGCAGGACTCCGCGAGGAGCAGGGAGAAGCCTTGCGCTGCTTAAGAGAACTGTGAGTAAAGCCTTGGAAATTCATCCCTATGGCCTCCGGACTGTTCATTACGCGCCATACCACGCGACGCGGTACCCGTACTCCCACACTACTACCCCCCCTCCATCCTGCTTTGCCTGCCCTGAGGCCACGCTCCGCCTGTGGGGAGCCGCGAGAACTTTAGCCGCCATGACACCGGGCCTCAGCGGACTGTAGCGGCGCTGGTGGCGCATCACCAGACTCCACAGGTGGCGTAGTCGACAATTACCACTCAACCCGGAAAGCGCTAACATCATTTTTAATGTGACGGCCCTGGGCACGGAACGGGTCCAGGCCACGGCTGCATCCCCCTCAACATCTGACCAGGCTCCGAGTATCCCCCCATCTTCCCAGGGCAGGGCTGCGAGCGTCACAACTGCACCCCACTGTCTCTGTGATTATTATCTGCGCCATCACCCCTGCACTACTATGCCCAGCATCACCTATAACATCTACCACATCCCCTGCCCTGGAGCTAAGCTCTGCCTGAGGAGAGCTGAACCAACCCTGCTGCACTAACACCAGCTCCAGAGGTTCTGCACAGCAGCAGCGGCTCCACATAGCCACATACCACAGGTGGCGTCACGAACTATATATTTAAAACTATAAAATCCCCTGTAAATATTCTCCTTTTGAATGACTGCCCTGGGTCACGGACCGGGTCACCACCACTGTGACATCTCCCCTAGCAACAACTGGCCCGGCACCGAGTACCCTACGGCCCAGGGGGCGCGTCACTACCATGGCCTGCAGCGTTTCCAGATTTGTCTCCCATTTGGGACGTCATTGGTTGGCAATTGCAAAGGAAGCTGCCAGCAGCGGATCTTGATGATTTGACAATTTTGTTTCCATTTTTAATCATTTGTATAGCATTAACATGTCTAACGATTCTAGACTTCAATTGACTTGACTCTATAAGAACACTGCAATTTTAGGCTATGAAAACACAGCATTTTTTATTGCTATATTCTAAGTGAATCATAGACTCATAGAATGTTAGAGTTTGAAGGGACCTCCAGGGTCATTGTGTCCAACTGCCTGCTCAATGCAAGATTCACTAAACCATCTCAGACAGATGTCTGTCCAGCCTCTTTTGAAGACATCCATTGAAGGAGAACTCACCACCTCTCGTGGCAGTCTGTTCCACTCATTGATCACCATCACTGTCAAAAAGTTTTTCTAATATCTAATCTGTATCTTCTCCCTTTCAGTTTTAGTCCATTGCTTCTCGTGTTTTCATGTGCAAATGAGAATAAGGATGATCCCTCTACACCAGGCCTGGGCAAAGTTCGGCCCGCGGGCCACATCCGGGCCTGTGGCTGCCCCGTCCGTCCCGTGGACCGAGACAGCTCTGGGCTGAAAACAGTGGCCCGCTGGCCACATCATGCCCTCCCCCGTCTGTCTGTCGCCGCCGCGCCCGCCGCCCCCTGTCACTGCTTTGTGCATCCTCACAATGCAGACAGCGGCGACTGCATTGGTGGAAGATGGCGCCGCCAGCCCCTTCTTCCACCAATTAGCGAGTGAGACAGCAGACGCGATGACGTCGACGTCATCGCATCAGCTCAGCTGAGCGGTGCACTACAGACCGGAGACAGGAGTAGAGAGAAGCACAGCGCCAGGGGAACGGGAGCGAGGTGAGTATGTGGTGTTTTTTTTTTTCATGGCCATGGGGGTCAGTTTCTGGACCTGGGTTAGTGGCCATGAGGGTCAGTTGTGGACCTGGGGAGATAGCCATGGAGGTCAGTTGCTAGACCTGGGGAGGTGGCCATGGAGGTCAGTTGTTGGACCTGGGGGTCAGTTGCTGGATCTGGGGGTCTTCTGTTGGACCTGGGGGGCAGTTGCTGGCCATGGAGGTCTCCTGCTGGACCTGGGAAGGTGGCCATGGGAGTCTCCTGCGGGACTGGAGGAGGTGGCCATGGGGGTCTCCCGCTGGACCTGGGGAGGTGGCCATGGGGGTTTCCTGCTGAACCTGGGGAGGGGGCCATGGGGGTCTCCTGCTAGACCTGGGGAGGTGGGCATGGCTGTCTATTGCTGGACCTAGGGAGGTGGCCACGGGCATCTCCTGCTGGACTTGGGGAGGTGGCTACGGGGTCTCCTGCTGAACCTGGGGAGGCGACCACGGGGGTCTCCTGCTGGACCTGGGGAGGCGGCAACGGGGGTCTCCTGCTGGACATGGGGAGGTGGCCACGAGGGTCTCCTGCTGGACATGGGGAGGCGGCCATGGGGGTCTCCTGCTGAACATGAGCAGGCGGCCATGGGGGTCTCCTGCTGGACATGGGGAGGCTCTTACGGTATATAGGGGCTGTGTGTATGCTCAAACTGTATATAGGGGTATGTCTGCATACTTAATTCTGCTCAATATTAAGTGATACAATTAATATTAATATAAAGTAATTATAATTAACATGTTATTAATATTGAGCAGAGTTAATGTCAGCCTATTGATTCGGCCCTCCATAACAGTCATAGTCTCTCATGTGGCCCCTCGAGAAAATTAATTGCCCACTCCTGCTCTACACTGTGACATCCCTTCAGATATTTGTAGACAGCTATTAAGTCTTCTCTTAGCCTTCTTTCTTTTTTGTAAGCTAAACATTCCCAGATCCTTTAATCGTTCCTTGTAGGACATAGTTTGCAGTCCGCTCACCATCCTGATAGCCCTTCTCTTAATTTGCTCCAGTTTTTCTATATCTTTTGTTTAAAATGTGGTTCCCAGAACAGTATTCCAGATGACGTCTGACCAAGGAGGCGTAGAGGGGGATAATTACTTCACGTGATCTAAGTGAATTGCTTAATTTTTCAGTCATATGACGGTCTGTTTTCTTGTGGGACAAATAATATCTATGCGCATTAAGTGGCATGTTAACTTTATTCTATAGATCTGTAGGATTATCATGATACTAAATTTTGTGTCACTAGTGAGAAAGCCATAACTTTTCTTTGTAGATGGATCTGTGTAAGACCTTGCATTTTGCTGTAAGAGTTGACCTGTTCATTTGCACCATTTTGGTGTTCATTTTAATTTTTTATTATTTTTTTCCAATCTTTGGGAGCTAAATGAAAATAAAATCAATAACTGACAGGGTCAACACTGTGAAAAGTTAGGGGCCTTTATGAAAGTGGCAATACAAACTATGCACTTATTTATTATTTCGTGTTTATTGTAGTAATAAAGAAACAGATAAGAAAAAGAGTGATTTTTTTAAATTCTTTGGGTTTTAAAAAATTGTCAAAACTTGTTTTTGCTTTTCGTTTCAGCCTCATTTGAGTGGAGAGGTACTTTAAGAGAAATAACACTATGCAAAATACTTGTAAGTTTCCCTTTATATAATCAGGGCCAAACTTCTCCATTTTACTTGTCACATTTGGGAAGCCCCTGGCTAACCAATACAGGGAAATATTCTATATATTTAGCAACATGTATTTTTCCCATTCATTCCCCTTCAACTGACATTTAGGTTTATTTTGTTATTTGTGACAGAAGTGATAACATATATCTGTACATTAGGGATTCATCAAAGGTGTCCAAAGAGAAAAAATAGGCTTAATTTGGTTTCTGCTTGAAACCACCATACTCTATCCCAGCCCTGGGCAAACTGTGGCCCGAGACAGACGAAGTCATGGTCTCTCATGTGGCCCCTCAGGATAATTAATTGCCCACCCCTGCCCTATCCTAATGAACACATACATTTGTTATTACATTACAGCATCTATGAAGATCCAACTGGAATAAGCTCCATAGTTGCCGCGTTGGGTTGTCTCTATTGTATGACGTCCATGTGATTCATTTCTATTTTAACACAGTTCAAGTTATAACATATGATTGGCAGACAAGAACAGCAGAATATATAAGGTTAGTTTTACGCAAGTACATATACAAAAAAAAAAGGTTTTACTATACTGGTTTTTACTCAATTTTCTATAAACTGGTTTAAAAGGAACCTAACAGATGATTCATGCTGCCTGATCCACCGGCAGAATGAATCAGACTCTGGCTCTATCATTTTAGCAAGTCAGGTCTAACTATGAAATGCTAATGCGTGTGTTTCAGGGAAAACATACATTTAGGAGCCGCCCAGGGGGGGCATGTAGTTCCGGTAACTATTTTAAAGCCAACCGTACACATTAGATGGCTGTCGGCCGAACAATGCTTTTGTTGATTGTTAAGCCGGCAGCCATCTCGGCCATTTATTCCATACACAGAAGAGATAATTTGTCCTATGAGAAAACCGCTGATGGACATCAAAGTGATCGGTAGTCAGAAATCAGACATGCCCGATCAATATCTCCCTCAACATTCAGTTGGCCAATACCCTCTACACGCTAGAATGTCGGCCCAACTCACCGATAAATGGGGGTTCAGCTGACATTAGTTTACTGTATATGGGGGCTTTTCGAGGCAAGTCCCCGGCAGCTGATCCATGCTCCGTTCCCATCAGAGGACCAGTCTCTCTCCATACACACATGTATCATTCAAGGGACACGGACGTGCAGAAGCCACAGCAGACACCTCTTGGACTAGTCATTCAAGTGCCATAACCCTGGCCCTCTTTTAAATGTATGTTCTCTTCGTGGCATTTCAGAATAAAACATGACTAACTGAAATTACAGAGGCACTGTCTGATTCTTGCTGCCCTTGGTTCGGGTAGCATGAATCAGCTGTTAATTTCCCTTTAATTGCTTTTTCAATCACCATTACTGTTCAGGCTCTGTTCACATATGCATTGACGGCTGTTTCTAATTCCAGCATATGTGATCGAAAAAATAGCACAGTATGCACAACTACAACCCCTGGCAAAATTTATGGACTCACCGGGCTCGGAGGATGTTCATTCAGTTGTTTAATGTTGTTGAAAAAAAGAAGATTACAGACATGGCACAAAACTAAAGTCATTTCAAATGGCAACTTTAGGGCTTTAAGAAACACTAAAAGAAATGAAGATTAAAAATGTTCTACTCAGTAAGGGTAATTTTTTTCAGACCAAGCAGAGGGAAAAAATTATGGAATCACTCAATTCTGAGTAAAAAATTATGGAATCACCCTGTAAATTTTCATTTCCAAAACTAACACCTGTATCAAATTAGATCTGCTCGTTAGTCTGCATCTAAAAAGGAGTGATCACACCTTGGAGAGCTGTTGCTCCAAGTGGACTGACATGAATCATGGCTCCAACACGAGAGATGTCAATTGAAAAAAAGGAGAGGATTATCAAACTCTTAAAAGAAGGTAAATCATCACGCAATGTTGCAAAAGATGTTGGTTGTTCACAGTCAGCTGTGTCTAAAATCTGGACCAAATACAAACAACATGGGAAGGTTGTTAAAGGCAAACATACTGGTAGACAAAGGAAGACATCAAAGCGTCAAGACCGGAAACTTAAAGCAATATGTCTCCAAAACAGGAAATGCACAACAAAACAAATGAGGAACAAATGGGAGGAAACTGGAGTCAATGTCTGTGACTAAACTATAAGAAACCGCCTAAAGGAAATGGGATTTACATACAGAAAAGCTAAACATAAGCCATCATTAATACCTAAACAGAAAAAAACAAGGTTACAATGGGCTAAGGAAAAGCAATCATGGACTGTGGATGACTGGTTGAAAGTCATATTAAGTGATGAATCGCGAATCTGCATTGGGCAAGGTGATGATACTGGAACTTTTGTTTGGTGCCGTTCCAATGAGATTTATAAAGATGACTGCATGAAGAGAACATGCAAATTTCCACAGTCATTGATGATAGAGCAAAAACTGTTCAAACATTCCTTGAAAGAAGACACATAAGGTCAATGTCATGGCCTGCAAATAGTCCGGATCTCAATCCAATTGAAAATCTTTGGTGGAAGTTGAAGAAAATGGTCCATGACAATGCTCCAACCTGCAAAGCTGATCTGGCAACAGCAATCAGAGAAAGTTGGAGCCAGATTGATGAAGAGTACTGTGATGAACCTGTAGCCGCCATCTTGGTAATGATAAATCATATCCAGGGATGGCCACACTTCAGCAGCCCCCACCCTTGGGACCTTCTGTTAAAACGTCAACTAGATAGTTTCCCCCCATCCAGGCTCCTGTAAGATAAGAAGCCTACTTAACACTTGAATGCTAGGAGCTTCAAAGACTTCGAGAGGAAACACAGCCAGCAGGGGGGGGGTGCTTCGTCTATCTGTACCTGACCATTTGTCCCATAGGACTAGTTTCTTTGTCTGTCACAAGCATGGAGGCATAAGATATAGAAACATGAATAGTACACGCATGTTGCGTGGGATGGGCCAATAAAAAAATATCACGGCGTCCCGGAGCCATTGCGCACACAAGCCTCCGCGGTAGACGTTTGTACGTGCTCTGGAAGCCAAGATATAGCGCGGAGCCATTCCTGAGGACCGTATGGTATCATAATTGATATCAAAAGGTCGGTTACGGCGGCCCGAATCCATGGGAACCCCTGGGGGTATCATGAGACCATCCCAGAAGAAGTTATTGGGTTCCATAGAATTTGGGCTTCTGATCGAAGTTAGACCTGAGGGTGGAGACTGAGCCAGCTGACCTCACCAGCAGTGGGCGGGACGGGGCAGGTAAGATAGCAGGACAGACAAGAGACAAGTCAGTCTTGACCCAAGAGTGGTGTGCTGAACATCTGAGCACCAGCTGAGGCCACCAAGGGGAGGAGCAGTTTGACCATGCGGTGGTAGGCCTCAGCCTGTAACAAAGAACCGTGCCTGCGACCGCAGAATCCTCTCCCTGCGTCACAAGAAAATCAAGAAACCGGTAACTGATATGCTGTGGTGATTCTGTGTGTTGTATTCCATTGTTGTATAGTTTAGCCTGACCTTATACCTGTGTATATTTAGTTGTATATCGTGTATCTAGTGTATTATTATAATCAATTACCTCAAGTAATTGTGGGCCTGCCTTTTATTCTGCATAACGAACGCACGTCCGTGTGAGCTCGGCTCAAGCCAAAAACGCTACCCAGGGTTGGTTCCTGACCCGATATAGGCCCATTCACGGACTGGGCGTATATCTAAAATAGGGACTGGTGGCAGCATACCAACTGGGGATTGGGGAAGGCTGGTAGTGACGGTCGGAGGTTCAGATATATATATTCCTGGCGCGGCCAAGGAAGATATATATACCGCCCTCACTACAGAGGGCCCCGATACCCAGTAGGTTACAGGACAGTCTCCCTGGCGACCGCTTATCCTAGGTGCAGTTCCTTGACTGACCTGAGGCTAAGAGGGCGCTAGCGAGTTGCGCTGTGTAGTGACGTTACGGTTTAGTGACGTTGAAGGGATAACACACTACCGTGTTCCCTGCGCTGGTTGCAGCTTCCTGGCACTACTTTCTCTAGGTGCAGTACCTTGACTGACCTGAGAGGTAAGGGGGCGCCAGAGAGCTGCACCCACCGGCCGGCTTTCATCACATTGGTGGCAGAGCGGTGGGATTGCAGAATAATAGTGTTGTGGGACCCCTACTCCCAGGCACTAAAGACTGCCAGTGGTAACTTCCACTGCTGGAGTCTTAAGGTCAGCCCAACGTTAGACGGTCAGGCTAAAAGTATAACAAGGTGTGTGCAAACTCAGGGTTGCAGCGGTGTCGGTTACCAAGATGGCAGACGGCACCAGGAGCAAGACCCTGCAGGAGGCTAATGCTACGGTCCGTGTGGCAGGAGGGGAGGACATTGTTACTCATGGCGAGGAGGAGTCCAGCCCGGGCACCTCAGGGAGCCAGTCCCCAGTATACGGTCCCGCAGTGGGCTGCCCACCACCTACCCAGCCCAGCCTGTCCAGATCACAAGCCCTTTTACAAGCGGCTATGGCAAGTCTCCAGTCTCATGGCGATGCCGTCTACAAAACCCTCCTGGCAGCATCAGAGAAGGCAGCGGAGGAGGAGCGCGAAGCTGCAGAGCGCCGGGAGGCTGCGGAGCGTGAAGCTGCAGAGCGCCGGGAGGCTGCGGAGCGTGCAGAGCGAGCTGCGGAGCGCCAGCACCAACTGGACCTGGCCCAGCGGGGGCTTCCGCTAGAGCAACCAACCCATCAGGAGACCAAGTCGTCCAAAGTCCGAGCTGAGGACTTCCCTCTACTGGAGAAGGATGGGGACCTGGACTCCTTTCTGGTGGCATTTGAACGGACCTGTCTTCAGCACCATCTGGCCCGGGATCAGTGGGCCAGATACCTGACCCCCCGTTTGAGGGGTAAGTCCCTGGATGCCTTGGGGGACTTACCTGCCGGGGAGGTACAGAACTACGACTGCATCAAGCGGGCCCTGATCCGGCAGTACAACCTCACTCCCGAGTCGTACCGCCAGAAGTTCCGGAGCCTGCTGCGTGGCCCCAAGGACACCTGGACCGATCATATGCGGGCGCTGTTGAGAGCCGCAGAGCACTGGACCTCGGGTCTAGCGCTTACTACCCGCCAGGAGGTCCAGGAACTGTTCGTCACGGAGCAGTTCTTGTGGAACTGCCCAGAGGACCTCCGACAGTTCCTCCGTGACCGAAAACCAACAGGGGCTTCTGCTACAGCCGCCCTGGCAGACGAGTATGCCAATAACAGGGCGCCTGAGCTGAAGAAGTCTGCCAGCAGCACCTGGAGAGGGGGTAAGCCCAGTCATGCCCCTGTTTCCCCGGCCCCTAGAACACAAGGGGTGTATCCCCCTGTTGCCCTCTCCAGGCAAGGACCAGACGTAAGACGTTGTCATCTATGCAACAAACCAGGACACTTTAGGGCTGAGTGTCCCCAGCGCCAAAAGACCCCATCCCATTCCCAGAGAGCGCCCAATGTTTTGTGTGTGGGAGGGGGTGGTGGTAGGTCCCTGGACAACATCCAACCCGTCACCATAGGCCGTTCTGCGGTCATGGGACTGCGGGACACTGGCGCTGAACGAACACTGGTACGGCCTGAGGTGGTGTCCCCCCAGGACTTGGTACCAGGAAAGACTCTTTCCGTCTCCGGGGTTGGAGGCGTGGAGCCGGCACTTCCCGTTGCCATGGTGTATTTGGACTGGGGTGCCGGGAGGGGGATGCGGGAGGTGGGAGTAACGCCAAATATTCCCGCAAATGTTTTATTAGGGACCGACTTGGGGCGTCTAGTATCGCAGTATGTACCCTCTGAACCCCCAAGTTCGGCCCCCCAAGAGTGTATTGATTTGTCTGCTGCTAATGCCAACCATGTTGTATGTAGTGTGTGTCCTGCTGAGGAGGAGGGAGTGAAACCTGAGGGTAACACCTGCACAGACACAACACAAACAGGGTTAGTGAAAGCAGGTGGGGAGTGTGGGGATGCCCGCAGAGGTGCTCAGCCGGCGTGCCGTGACCTCTTGTCCTCCGGTGAGGGAGGGGGCGGGCAGGATTCTGTAGAGGGAAGCTCAGGGATGGAGAGGGGGGCAGCTACCGGCAGTGTAGGGCTCCCAGGGGTATCCAGGCTGCTGAGTATAGGCCCACTGCAGGGGGAGGAACAGGCCATGGGAGGTGGGGGTGTCCCAAGAGAGGAGCCGCCAGGTAAGACCCCAGGGCAGGAGTTCCCCACATCCGAGATGTCCAAAGGCCTAGGAAGCCTGCCTGATCGGGCGGCTTGGTCAGAAACAGAGGGGAAGCAGGCACTACCCACGGTCACAGCGGTCATAGCCGCTGTCGCCAGGAATGGGAGCGCCGGAGCCCAAGGAGCCTTGCAGAGGTCCGACGGCTTCCCCACTTCTGACCAAGTGTCTGCCGGGTCAGACAGCGGCCAGGTGACATGCCCGGAGGGGCTGACAGAGGATGTGGCAGTTTCGTCGATTCTGGCCACATCAAGTCAGGAATTTCAGGCTGCGTTGGAAGCAGACGACAGCCTGAAAGCTCTCAAGGAACAGGCGGCACAGCCTCCCATGGAGTCAGACTGCGAGCGGGTGGTCTGGGACCAGGGACGGCTGTACCGGGTAACGGTCCAGCAGGGTTCACCGGAGGCGTGGCCCAGGGACCGACAGTTAGTGGTACCCTATCCGTTCAGGGCGGAATTGTTGCGGATCGCACACGAGATTCCGATGGCCGGACACCTAGGGATCGCTAAAACCAAGGCCAGGATAGCTCAGCATTTCTACTGGCCTGGGATGGGAGCCGCGGTGGGTGCCTACTGCCGTTCGTGTGACACCTGTCAGAGGGTGGGGAAGGCGGGGCCGCGCCCCAAAGCCCCACTGGTAACTCTGCCAATCATCGAAGAGCCTTTCTCGAGGGTTGCTGTGGATCTTATTGGACCTCTGTCCACTCCCAGCCACTCCGGGAAATGCTTCATACTCACGGTAGTGGACTATGCCACCCGGTACCCGGAAGCGGTAGCTTTGTCGTCCATTCGGGCCGACAAGGTGGCTACCGCCTTACTGGAGATCTTCTCCAGAGTGGGTTTCCCCCAAGAAATGCTCACCGACCGAGGGACCCAGTTCATGTCGCGGCTGATGGAGTCCCTCTGTAAGCAAATGCAGGTGCAACATCTGGTGGCCAGCCCGTATCACCCACAGACTAATGGCCTGTGTGAGCGGTTCAATGGCACCTTAAAGCAGATGCTTAAGATGTTGGTCGACTCCCACGGGAGAGACTGGGAGCGTTACCTCCCACACCTCCTATTTGCTTACCGGGAGGTTCCGCAGGCCTCAACGGGGTTCTCCCCCTTTGAGCTCCTGTACGGGCGACGGGTACGGGGCCCCCTGGCTCTGGTGAAGGAAGCATGGGAAGGGGATTTGGCCACCCCCGAGGTGTCGGTCATCGAGTATGTCGTGCGCCACCGGGACAGGATGATGGCCTTGGCAAAGCTGGTGCAGGACAATATGGCCCAGGCCCAGGCCGACCAGAAGCGGTGGTACGACCAGAATGCTTGTGAGAGGACCTACCAGGTGGGTCAAAAGGTGTGGGTACTGGTCCCCGTACCACAGAACAAGCTTCAGGCAGCCTGGGAAGGTCCCTACTTCGTGCACCAGAAACTCAATGCCGTCACCTATCTGGTCACCCTGGATCACGCCCGTGGAAGGAGGAAGGCCTTCCACGTGAACATGATGAAGGCTCATCATGAGCGGGAAGCGACTGCCCACCCAGTGTGCAACCTTCCCGAGGAAGGAGAGGTAGAAACCCTCCTGGATCTGCTCACCCAAGCCAAGGCGGGTGGGTCCATCGAGGATGTGGGGGTTGGCCACCAGCTCACGGAGGACCAACGGTCCCAGCTGGGGACCACCCTGCACCCCTTCCGGGGGCTGTTCAGCAGCCTGCCCGGAAGGACTGAGATGGCTGTCCACGACGTGGACACTGGCGATCACCCGCCGATCCGGCGTTCAGCATATCGGGTCTCTTTCGAGGTGCAGGGAAACATGCGCCAAGAGATAGACGAGATGCTGAAGCTGGGGGTGATCCAGGCATCCAGCAGCGCGTGGGCCTCGCCTGTAGTCCTCGTACCAAAGAAGGACCGAACTACACGGTTCCGCGTGGACTACCGGGGGCTCAACGCTGTAACGGCCACCGATGCGTTCCCCATACCACGCATCGATGACCTGCTCGATCGGATGGCCGGGGCTAAGTACCTGACCATCATGGATCTGAGCCGGGGGTACTGGCAGATTCCTCTGACCCCCGCGGCAAGGGAACGCTCTGCCTTTATCACCCCTTTTGGACTGTACGAGTCCACAGTGATGCCATTCGGCATGAAGAATGCCCCTGCCACTTTTCAGCGGATGGTCAATACGCTGCTTGAGGGACTTGAAGGGTACGCGGCTGCGTACTTGGACGATATTGCAGTCTTCAGTCCCACTTGGGAGGATCACCTAGAGCACCTGCGGCAGGTGCTCGGTCGGATCCACCGGGCAGGCTTGACCATCAAGCCGGAAAAGTGCCAGCTGGGCATGAGTGAGGTCCTCTACCTGGGTCACCGGGTAGGCGGGGGGGTTCTGAAGCCAGAACCGGGGAAAGTGGATGCCATCGCATCCTGGCCCACTCCTAGGACCAAAAAGCAGGTGATGTCCTTCTTGGGGACCGCCGGGTACTATAGGAGGTTCGTCCCACACTATAGCACCCTGGCCAAGCCCCTGACGGACCTCACCAAGAAGAAGCTGCCCGTCGCAGTCGACTGGACAGTCGCCTGCGAGACAGCTTTCGGGGCACTCAAGGCCGCCCTAAGTAGCTCCCCTGTACTGCAAGCTGCCGACTTCGACCGGCCGTTTGTGGTACAGACCGACGCCAGTGACTTTGGCCTCGGTGCTGTGCTAAGTCAGGTCAACACGACAGGCCAGGAACATCCTGTCTTGTACCTGAGCAGGAAGCTACTGCCCCGGGAGGTGGCTTACTCCACGGTGGAAAAAGAATGCCTGGCAATTGTATGGGCCCTGCAGCGTCTGCAGCCCTACTTGTACGGGAGCCATTTCACCGTGGAGACGGACCACAACCCCCTCAGCTGGTTACACACGGTCTCTGGGTCGAATGGCAGGTTGCTACGCTGGAGCCTCGCTCTCCAGCAGTACCACTTCTCCATTCGCCACAGAAGAGGCCGTGACCACGGTAACGCTGACGGGTTATCCCGGCAAGGGGAGGGTGCAGAAGGACGCACGGGGGAACACAGGAATGTGCTACCCCCTCGCGCCCTCGTATAGGGGGAGGTGTGATGAACCTGTAGCCGCCATCTTGGTAATGATAAATCATATCCAGGGATGGCCACACTTCAGCAGCCCCCACCCTTGGGACCTTCTGTTAAAACGTCAACTAGATAGTTTCCCCCCATCCAGGCTCCTGTAAGATAAGAAGCCTACTTAACACTTGAATGCTAGGAGCTTCAAAGACTTCGAGAGGAAACACAGCCAGCAGGGGGGGGGTGCTTCGTCTATCTGTACCTGACCATTTGTCCCATAGGACTAGTTTCTTTGTCTGTCACAAGCATGGAGGCATAAGATATAGAAACATGAATAGTACACGCATGTTGCGTGGGATGGGCCAATAAAAAAATATCACGGCGTCCCGGAGCCATTGCGCACACAAGCCTCCGCGGTAGACGTTTGTACGTGCTCTGGAAGCCAAGATATAGCGCGGAGCCATTCCTGAGGACCGTATGGTATCATAATTGATATCAAAAGGTCGGTTACGGCGGCCCGAATCCATGGGAACCCCTGGGGGTATCATGAGACCATCCCAGAAGAAGTTATTGGGTTCCATAGAATTTGGGCTTCTGATCGAAGTTAGACCTGAGGGTGGAGACTGAGCCAGCTGACCTCACCAGCAGTGGGCGGGACGGGGCAGGTAAGATAGCAGGACAGACAAGAGACAAGTCAGTCTTGACCCAAGAGTGGTGTGCTGAACATCTGAGCACCAGCTGAGGCCACCAAGGGGAGGAGCAGTTTGACCATGCGGTGGTAGGCCTCAGCCTGTAACAAAGAACCGTGCCTGCGACCGCAGAATCCTCTCCCTGCGTCACAAGAAAATCAAGAAACCGGTAACTGATATGCTGTGGTGATTCTGTGTGTTGTATTCCATTGTTGTATAGTTTAGCCTGACCTTATACCTGTGTATATTTAGTTGTATATCGTGTATCTAGTGTATTATTATAATCAATTACCTCAAGTAATTGTGGGCCTGCCTTTTATTCTGCATAACGAACGCACGTCCGTGTGAGCTCGGCTCAAGCCAAAAACGCTACCCAGGGTTGGTTCCTGACCCGATATAGGCCCATTCACGGACTGGGCGTATATCTAAAATAGGGACTGGTGGCAGCATACCAACTGGGGATTGGGGAAGGCTGGTAGTGACGGTCGGAGGTTCAGATATATATATTCCTGGCGCGGCCAAGGAAGATATATATACCGCCCTCACTACAGAGGGCCCCGATACCCAGTAGGTTACAGGACAGTCTCCCTGGCGACCGCTTATCCTAGGTGCAGTTCCTTGACTGACCTGAGGCTAAGAGGGCGCTAGCGAGTTGCGCTGTGTAGTGACGTTACGGTTTAGTGACGTTGAAGGGATAACACACTACCGTGTTCCCTGCGCTGGTTGCAGCTTCCTGGCACTACTTTCTCTAGGTGCAGTACCTTGACTGACCTGAGAGGTAAGGGGGCGCCAGAGAGCTGCACCCACCGGCCGGCTTTCATCACAAGTACTGTTTGTCACTCATTAAGTCCATGCCTCAGAGACTGCAAGCTGTTATTAAAGCCAGAGATGGTGCAACAAAATACTAGTGATGTATTGGAGTGTTCTTTTGTGTGTTTGTTTTTCATGATTCCATAATTTTTCCTCAGAATTGAGTGATTCCACATTTTTTTCCCTCTGCTTGGTCTGAAAAAAATTACCCTTACTGAATACCACATTTTTTATCTTGATTTCTTTTAGTGTTTCTTAAAGCCCTAAAGTTGCCATTTGAAATGACTTTAGTTTTGTGCCATGTCTGTGATCTGCTTTTTTTCAACAACATTAAACAACTGAATGAACATCCTCCGAGCCTGGTGATTCCATAATTTTTGCCAGGGGTTGTATTATTCCCATGAAAATTACGCACAGTTTGGCAAAACTTGATGGACACCATTATAGGTGATTGGGGCCTGTTCGCTGCTGTTGTCCATCATATCATAGATCCACCACAGCTTTCATTCCATTATTCTGCTCCTATAATGAAACAATGCCTATATGCCCCAGACTCCAAATTTTTATCTGCAGGATTGTAGATAAAATTCTAAATTCAGATACATGTGAAAAGAAATCACCTCCAAGCAGGGTAAAGAAAATAGATCTTGTTCAGGTATTCCAACCATTACCAAAAATAATCATGCAGTGACCCAGTTTATTTTTAAGAAGAATTGAGTTTCAGGAAAAATCTATGTAACTTAAAGAGAAACCTCTGAGTCATGTGTTCTGTAAAGGATTTTCCCAGAAATTCGCCCTCTGAATAGGTTTTTTTTTGTATTTTGTTTAGTGAGCGTGACTCATTATAGAGTATTTATGATGGAAAGCAACAATGGAAGCAGTTACCGTGATTTCCAATATGCAGGAAAAAAATTACAAGTCCAGTTCTCAAACCTTATGAATGCTCTTCTTTCATCCTTATTTTATATGTACTGAATTTACCCCAACATACATTGTATGTATTGTGAATTACTGTATGTTCTACATGCCAAATTCACAACTTATACTGCACATACAGGTGCTTCTCACTAAATTAGAATATTATCAAAAAGTTAATTTATTTCAGTTCTTCAATACAAAAAGTGAAACTCATATATTATATAGTCATTACCAACAAAGCGATCTATTTCAAGTGTTTATTTCTGTTAATGTTGATGATTATGGCTTACAGCCAATGAAAACACAAAAGTCATTATCTCAGTAAATTAGAATATTTTATAACAACAGCTTGAAAAATGTTTTTTAAATCCGAAATGTTGACCTACTGAAATGTATGTTCAGTAAATGCCCTCAATACTTGGTCGGGCTCCTTTTGCATCAATTACTGCATCAATGCGGCGTGGCATGGAGGCGATCAGCCTGTGCACTGCTGAGGTGTTATGGAAGCCCAGGTTGCTTTGATAGCAGCCTTCAGCTCGTCGGCATTGTTGGATCTGGTGTCTCATCTTCCTCTTGACCATACCTCATAGATTCTCTATGGGGTTAAGGTCAGGCGAGTTTGCTGGCCAATCAAGCACTGTCATACTTGTTTTTAAACCAGGTATTGGTACTTTTGGCAGTGTGGACAGGTGCCAAGTCCTGCTGGAGAATGAAATTTCCATCTCCAAAAAGCTTGTCGGCAGAGGGAAGAATGAAGTGCTCTAAAGTTTACTGGTAGACGGCTGCGCTGACTTTGGTCTTGATAAAACACAGTGGACCTACACCAGCAGATCACATGACTCCCCAAACCATCACTGATTGTGGAAACTTCACACTAGACCTCAAGCAGCTTGGATTGTGGCCTCTCCACTCTTCCTCCAGACTCTGGGACCTTGATTTCCAAATGAAATGCAAAATTTACTTTCATCTGAAAACAACACCTTGGACCACTGAGCAACAGTCCAGGTCTTTTTCTCCTTGGCCCAGGTAAGACGCTTCTGGCGTTGTCTATTGGTCATGAGTGGCTTGACACAAGGAATGCGACACTTGTAGCCCATGTCCTGGACACGTCTGTGTGTTGTGGCTCTTGAAGCAATGACTCCAGCAGCAGTCCACTCCTTGTGAATCTCCAACAAATTTTTGAATGGCCTTTTCTTAACAATCCTTTCAAGGCTGCGGTTATCCTGGTTGCTTGTGTACCTTTTCCTACCACACTTTTTCCATCCACTCAACTTTCCATTAATATGCTTGGATTCAGCACTCTGAACAGCCAGCTTCTTTAGCAATGACCTTTTGTGGCTTACCCTCCCTGTGGAGTGTGTCAATGACTGCATTCTGGACATCTGACAAGTCAACAGTCTTCCCCATGATTGTGGAGCCTACTGAAACAGACTAAGGGACCTTTTTAAACACCTAGGAAGCCTTTGCAGGTGTTTTTTGTTAATTATTCTAATTTACTGAGATAATGACTGTTGTGCTTTCATTGGCTGCAAGCCATAATCATCAACATTAACAGAAATAAACACTTGAAATAGATCACTCTGTAATGACTCTATATAATATGATTTTCACTTTTTGTATTGAAGAACTGAAATAAATTAACTTTTTGAGGATATTCTAATTTAGTGAGAAGCACTTGTATATTTCAATGTATGCCCATTTAAAGAGGTGGACTGAGACCATTTCTTTTGGACTCCATGGTAAGTATGAGAAAATTCCGGGCATGCTGAGATTTCAGTAAGGTGGGAAATAAGAGAGGTTCTATGGCACTGGCACCAATCATTATTCCTTGGGGCAGTGTGGCTGTCACTTCTATTGTGGGGGTATTTGTAGTCTGAAGCCAAAAGAATGTATAATGGATGGAAATAATTCCCCTAGTTATAAATGTGTGAGCGAGGTGAATTATGTGTCACCCCAATGTGACTTGACCAGGATATGAAGTTCCCCTTTTAGGATATGTTTGGCTGCATAATTTAGAACAGATGAGTATGAATAAACTCATGACATCATGAAATCATAAGTACAGTTTGGATCAATGTCAAGACATTTTTGGATGGTATGTCCATTAAATTAGCTATTGTTATCTTTCCATCTAGGGAATGTTGAGTTGGCTCTTCCATTTTGGAGCATGGGGTTGCCAAATAAGGTCTGGAAGAGAGAAGATTGACCAAATAGATGAAGTTTCTATCTAATGACATTCAAAAAATGTAGTGATGAAGTGAAGAGATAAATTCTTCTGACAAGAATGAGTAAGAATAATGAAGGTGGTTTTGTAATTATTGCCCATTAATTGTGTATGTCTCGGGTATAGATGGTGTACTGATTAAGTTGATTTTCTAAATTACTTTAGGTTGTAATTGGTCTCCCTATATCCCTGATAAAGCAACAGCGGAACGCGCGTCGGATGTGAGACACGATACTTTTGGGGTCAGTATACATGTATATATGGATTTCTATGTTATTTATTCATATATTTATTTATTGTGATGTTGGCTGCTCCTTTTACATTATTAAGCGATTGATAGCTGTACTACCATGGTGTTTTCTTGACATTTGATTGTAGTTAAGATATATTGATTTATTTATGTATTTATAGCACTGTGCACTTTATTTATTTATTTATATATTTACATTTAACCTAAGTGTCACATGATCATCTGTCATCTTACCATTGATATATTTATATACATTGCTACCAATCATTTACATTAGTCCATTACGGATGCGGCCATATTTACACACCCCTCTGTGTTCTCTCATTTAGTCTTTTATTGCCCTTTCCCCGATTGTCATCTTTCGTGTTTTTACTCTTATCATCTAATAAACTTAATAATTTTAATTACATACTTTTTTGGTTGATGTGTCTAATTTTAGGTTGTGTCCCCACAGACAATAGCAGCAACAATCCAACAGAATAAGTATAGAAATGAAGTGGAAAAACCAGTGGAGTACAAACAAATCTTCAATACATACCAAAAGGGGAGAACCCCCATTAAATAACCCTCACTAACAGGACCTAAAACATAGCTTTTATTAAATATATATAAAAGGAGGGTGTAGAAATAAACCAATTAAAATTGCTTTGCCCCCATTTTGCCAATTTGACACTTTATATTGAGCAAAATTTGCTGCTATTTCTAAATCAATGGCATCCCGAGAGCCATAGTTTAAAAGCAAAATAGGGCAAACTATTAAAATAAGTCCCCCCTACATGTTTCACTGTTTACACGGCGTTATCAGGGGAAGGGGCACAAACACTCATGGCGGCCGGCCACAAATGCCTTCTATATATAGCCTATGTACATAGACGGATAGGATATGTACTCACGTCATATAGAAATGAAGTGGCACCCACCATCCATAAAAAATGTCTGGATCTATAGAAGCGCTTTGACATGCGAATGGATGTTTAAATAAATGGAAATTTTTTTACAGCTGGTGAGTGCCAATTCATTTTTACACTTATTCTGTTGAACACAACCACTAGATTAAATGACGCGCCCCCTGGGCCAGTGTTGTTTGGGGGATACCCGGAGCCGGATCAGATGGGGGTTGTAGTCTCCGAGTGGCGGTGACCCGGTCCGTGCCCAGGGTGTCAAGCTCAGTGTGTGGCAGTCCTACAGATGTTGCTGGATGTTCTTTAATGTCGACTACGCCACCCGTTGATTTGCGGTCACTACGGCCGCCGCTGCAGCAGGGTCCGCTGAGGCTGGTGGTGTGTGTGCAGCTCAGGTAGTATAACCCCCAACGGGAGGGGTATAGCCTCAGGGGGTCAGTTGCAGAGGATGGTGGTTGTGGAGGTGCAGCGAGAGTGGTAATAAGACTCCGAGTCGGCTTGTGCAGTTCAGGGTTTTACTTACTGCTTTTGTGTTGGTCACTCCGGCCTTGAGTGACCACCCGAGCCGTGCTGCGTCCACCAGGTCCTGGACTCGGCCAACCCCCAGGTGATTCTGGAGCGTGGTCCTGAGCTCCCTTTCTGACTTGTCCTTCTCTCTGGCCTTCCCAACCAGGGATCCACCTAAGTCCAGCTCCCTCGGGCCTCTTGTTGGTAAACCCTTGTCTCTGGGTTCCCTGACCCTATTCTTGGTGTGCCTTCCGGGTGGATTTAGTGGGTGCTCGTGGCAGATCCTGCCCACGACCTCCGGTCTCTGGCTAAGGATTAGGGCCCTCCACCAGCTTGGGATCCGGTACCCTTGTGCCAACTCTTCACCCTCTGGTCTAATTTTGGGTTCTTGGAGTTCCCTCTTCTCCCCCTCTGGGTCCTTCTTTCTCCTCTCTCTCTCTCTTGGCCTTGGAGCTGGCTGAGCTGCTCTGCTTCTCTGACTCAACTCTGACAGACTGACCAAACCTCTACAAAAGACCCTGTTCTAAGATGGTTCCCACCTTATATACTCCCTCTATGTGTGAGCTCAGGTGACCAGCACCCAATGAGCTCCTAGCATTACCCAGACTGCTCCCCCTATCTGCCCCTACACTACTGGGATGTTCCACCCCCCTCCCACTCCAGCCAGGGACAGACACTGTCGTACCTGCACATTTCTCTAGTGGGAGTACCATTGGTCTGTCCCCCGGAAATGGGATGTGTGTAGTGCATGCAGCCTACTGAGCTCAGTTCCACACTCCATCCTTACCCGGGAGTGGAATACCACACCTCTGGCTGAGGTGTAATACCCCTGTAGCAGCCGAATCCTCAGGGTGCTACATTCCCCCCTGGTAAATCACAGCACGTCCTCGGGCTGTAAGATACAAAAACATCCAAAACATACAATTTTTTTTTTTTTCATAAACATAAACATATAAAACATCACATAAAACTTTTCATAAAAACTCTTCATAAATAACGTCCTTGTAAACACCCTTGCTCCTCCGGCCACGGTGCAACTTGTGACCGGGAAAAGCGCGACAGTCTCTTTAAGAAAAACAACAGTTTACTATAAAACCGGTAGGGGGCGCCTTAGGAAGCGCAACTATATACAAGGGGAATATGGCCGCTCTCAGTCCTCGGCCAGGTAATGGGAATAGGGACACATGGTTTAACAGTTCACTCTTGTCCCAACGGGGACTTATTTAAAGCAGCAACTGTTCACTGTACCCCGATGGGTAACTACTTACAGTCTCTTTACCGTACTTTAACGACGGCGTCCTCCTGCTCCTTCTTTGGATTTAGACCCGTCCGGGTCCTCCTGCTCCTCCCCACACCGCAGCTCCTCCTCCGTCAGGCGATGTACATGGAGGGCGTAGGGTCCTTTGGCACACTTGTGCCGGGTGAAGGTGACCTCGTCCCCTACATACAGGTCACGACCTCTGTGTCCCTCCGGCAGATGGCTTTCTACGTCTCTGCGGGTGACAAAGACGTCGCCGGGGGTATGATGGTCTTTTATGAAGCCCCACCCATGCTGCAGGTTGAATTTAATCACAGTCCCGGTGGTACGGGGACCATGAGCTGCACAGGGGTTCCTCCTGGTCCGGCTCTTCTGCTCCGCGCTCCTTATCTGTGCTTGCTGTTCCCGGACCCGCCTCTCTCTCCGCTCCTTCTCGAAGACCTCGAGCTGCTGGCGGCAGCACTCTGCACGCTCCGCTGCGGCCGCCCGAGTCTCCTGAGTGAACCCCATGAGGTCTCCTCCGGTGGGGTCCCACTCAAACTGTGCTTCCTCTAGCGGGGGCTGGGTCCTCCTGACGGGCTTCGGAACCGGAATCAGGGGTTCATCTAGGGGTCTTTCTTTCCGGAGTCGGGGATGGTGAAACTCCGGTGGCCATATGAAGGGCTGCCCATCCGGGCACGTATGCTGGGCGAACAGGTCCTCACCCAGGTGCGGTACTTTAGGTGTTATGGGCGCTGTGGTGGTAGCGGCGCCCGGGTTGACCAGGCCTTGCGACCAGGCTTGGGGCACGCTAAAGGAAAAGGGCACCGTAAGAACGGCGGCGCCCGTGGTTACTCGGCCCTGCGACCAGGCTGGTAGCTCCGCGGAGGTAGGGGGCGCTGTTGGAATGGCGGCGCCCGGGTGTACTAGGCCTTGCGACCAGGCTGATGGTATTTCCTGCTTTGCCGCGCTCAGGGTCGAAGCGCGTGACGTCACAGGGGTCGCGGCCGCGGTTTCCGGTTGAGGCCTAGTCTGCGGCGGTGACGATGCAGCGACGGGCACGGCAGGGGGAATTTCGGGCTCTGCGACGGGGAGCTGGGGCAGGCACGCGGTTTCCCGGCTCGGGGTAGAGACGTCCCCTTTACCTGCCTCCGTCCGTTCGGCTCCCTTCTCGGCGCCGTCTCCGGCCTTGAGTCCTCCTGCACCATCCTCAGAGGCGGTCTGTCTCCTCGTCTCGGGTGGCGTGCTCCGCTGACGGGTTTCAGTCTGCTGGGCCATCTCTCGGCTCCACTCCGCCAACGTCTCTCGCTGCACCCGGGCCATCCTCCATGCGAGGCCCTCCAGCGCAGTCTGTGCACACTCCCGGTCTCGGGGGAGCTGTGCTAGGACCTCCACTAGGCCTAGTGGGGTTGTGGCTTGTAGCAGGCTCCTGACCACTGGGTCGGTGCTGCCTGACTCTCCCTCCATCTCCGGGTAGGCTCTCTCTGGACTCCTCTCCAGACTTCTTGTCTCCGGGTGCGCTCTCTCCAGACTCCTCCAGGCGACACCCATCTTTGCTCTCTTGTTCTGTCTCCGCCCACATTGAGGGTGGTCCCGGGGCAACTTAGTGATTGTCAGTTCCAGGGGCAGTTCTCTCACGCTGATGGACACTTCCAGCATCACAGTCTCTGTTGGTGGGCGCGGTTTCCGCTTTTGGCGCCATTCTTCGACCTGGCCCACGATGGGAGGTGGCCTCTTGCCACCCTCTGGCACGCCCATAATGGCGTCCGCTCTTCCAAGGCGGGAAATCTTTGGAAATGGCGGGAATCGTCTCCCAGTGGCGGGAAACTCCATGGATGGCGGGAAAAAGCTGCAAATGGCGGACAACCGGCGGGAAACGACCTGTGATGGGGTCCGTTGGCGGGGACCCTCCGGAACCGGCGGGAGACTTCTTTTTGAGGTAACGGTGAACTTTTCTTCAGGCACGCAGTACCCGGTTGTTGCGGGCACGTTATCCTGCCGACTACGCCAAAGTTGACGCGCCCCCTGGGCCAGTGTTGTTTGGGGGATACCCGGAGCCGGATCAGATGGGGGTTGTAGTCTCCGAGTGGCGGTGACCCGGTCCGTGCCCAGGGTGTCAAGCTCAGTGTGTGGCAGTCCTACAGATGTTGCTGGATGTTCTTTAATGTCGACTACGCCACCCGTTGATTTGCGGTCACTACGGCCGCCGCTGCAGCAGGGTCCGCTGAGGCTGGTGGTGTGTGTGCAGCTCAGGTAGTATAACCCCCAACGGGAGGGGTATAGCCTCAGGGGGTCAGTTGCAGAGGATGGTGGTTGTGGAGGTGCAGCGAGAGTGGTAATAAGACTCCGAGTCGGCTTGTGCAGTTCAGGGTTTTACTTACTGCTTTTGTGTTGGTCACTCCGGCCTTGAGTGACCACCCGAGCCGTGCTGCGTCCACCAGGTCCTGGACTCGGCCAACCCCCAGGTGATTCTGGAGCGTGGTCCTGAGCTCCCTTTCTGACTTGTCCTTCTCTCTGGCCTTCCCCACCAGGGATCCACCTAAGTCCGGCTCCCTCGGGCCTCTTGTTGGTAAACCCTTGTCTCTGGGTTCCCTGACCCTATTCTTGGTGTGCCTTCCGGGTGGATTTAGTGGGTGCTCGTGGCAGATCCTGCCCACGACCTCCGGTCTCTGGCTAAGGATTAGGGCCCTCCACCAGCTTGGGATCCGGTACCCTTGTGCCAACTCTTCACCCTCTGGTCTAATTTTGGGTTCTTGGAGTTCCCTCTTCTCCCCCTCTGGGTCCTTCTTTCTCCTCTCTCTCTCTCTTGGCCTTGGAGCTGGCTGAGCTGCTCTGCTTCTCTGACTCAACTCTGACAGACTGACCAAACCTCTACAAAAGACCCTGTTCTAAGATGGTTCCCACCTTATATACTCCCTCTATGTGTGAGCTCAGGTGACCAGCACCCAATGAGCTCCTAGCATTACCCAGACTGCTCCCCCTATCTGCCCCTACACTACTGGGATGTTCCACCCCCCTCCCACTCCAGCCAGGGACAGACACTGTCGTACCTGCACATTTCTCTAGTGGGAGTACCATTGGTCTGTCCCCCGGAAATGGGATGTGTGTAGTGCATGCAGCCTACTGAGCTCAGTTCCACACTCCATCCTTACCCGGGAGTGGAATACCACACCTCTGGCTTGAGGTGTAATACCCCTGTAGCAGCCGAATCCTCAGGGTGCTACATAAATATGAACAGTTTTCTCTCCACCCCTATTACATTAAACTAGACAGGGATGACCCCTATTACATTAAACTACCCAGGGATGTCCCCTATTACTATTATTTTAAACTAGACAGGGATGTCCCCTATTCACACTATTCTTAAATTAAGTGCTTGACCCGATCCTATGACATTTACAACATCTAGAAATCTATCAAGATTATTATGAATTAATTATTCCTAACTTTTAATGGCCTGAGTTTTATTTTTTATTATATATGGGTCACAAATTAACAAAGTAAAAACTATTGGTGCACTGGACAGATTGGGGGAAAACCTTCTCGCTTATGACCAACTCATACCTAACCATTTCTTAATATTAATACAGTATTTGACAATCTAATAGCTTTATATATATATATGACAGCTAAAATCTAAATTATAACAGGTTAACTCGAGTTACAATAAAAATACAATAACAAGAGTAAAATGCCATGCTCTAATAAGTAGATAAACAGTTGCTTGTCTACTCTAGTTCTCTATTTCACTATCACAGGTGGGAAGCACCTGAAGATGTGGGAAGCACCTGGACTGGCTGACTCACTGGATGCCCCTAGGGTACAGCTCTCCAGTCTTATCTCCTTTAAAGGGTTATTCCCATCACATAAAGTTACGACATAGAATATCTTAGAACTATCACAACGATTCCTGGAGGTCCATCTTCTGGAACTCCCGCCAATCCTGAGAATGAAGCGGATACAACACTAGTTACGTTTTTCACAGAACAAAGGCACAATTTGCAGAAAACTGTGCGGTGGCACACAGAGATCTCTGCGGCTCCATACTACAGAGCTAAAGTTTCTTCTTGTGCCTCTAATTCTTGTACCCCTAGACGCAATCCTGTTGGATCTATATCATTATGAATCCAACAGGAGAATAAATGTAGACCTCTGTATGAAGTAAGATGCATATGGAGGTGCAGTAGGGTCCCTTAGGAGTTTGTGGGTGAACTATTAAGGCTCTCTGCATAACGGAAGTTATACAGCCACAACGTATAATTTCTTAAAAATTTAGCATTCTAGCAGTATTTTCTTTATTTTATCTAAATGACAATTCTACAATGTTAGCTTTCAGTGGATCTCTGCTTGAATTCTGTGATAAAACACGGGAAAACAAGGTTTGATCATGGTGCAAGTTATGTGCATGGAGATGACACACATGAGATTTCCGAAAAACTCTCTGGTTTTCTTGTCACCGTCTCTGACTTCTGAGGAAACAGACTGCTTGTCGTGTACTTTTCTTGTTAGATCAAGCTAAGCCTGCGGGCAGACCCGAGTCACACTGCTGTTCTTCAGTAAGTTTCTGTTTTAGCTTATGACCTCAGTCAGCAGCGCAGTCAGTGATCCTCCCAGTTCCTGGAGACATCACAGGGAGTTCACTTGCTCACTAACTTCCTCAGTTTGTTTTACACATAAAAACTCCCCTTTATATGACGCCACTCTTGTAAATGATGGGAAAAGTGACTGTGATGTGTCAGTGGCGGAGTCTCAAAAAGAGGAGGGACTCCGCACCGGACTGCTGACAGCAGAATATAAGGCATCTCCTCCTAAAATAATTCTCATCTCAACCTCAGGGTTGAGCTCCTAGACACAAACAGTCAGCAAGGCTGTCTACACACTGGGTAGAGTCAGACTGCTGTTAAAAAGCGTAGTGGAATTAGAAGTGAAGTCTAAGAGGAAAGAATGAAGGCGAATCACATCTTGCGTCTCAATGCAACAGAAGATTCAAGTTATTTTCACCTGCGTATTTCCACATATTATTCCATTGCATGTGAACGGATCATGAAATAAATCATTCACTTGCTTTAGATGTAGAATGTCATTCAACTTCATGAGAAATCCACTCCTTAATCCTCATGGCATTCTGAATGTGTGACTATAGCCTTAGGATTGTGGAAAGTGACAACAATTCTAAACACACTTAGCATTTTTATTATCCTGATATGAGGGGCTAAAAATGTCCCACATAATTTTAGCTAAGCAAAATATCTTAAAAAACTAAGGCTAAATTAACACATTTGTGTCATGTTACCAGGGCTTTGGAGTTGGTAAGCCAAACCTCTGACTCCGATTCTTCAATTTCCCTGAATTCCAACTCCGACTCCGACTCCACAGCCCTGCCTCACTACTGAGCGTGTACATAAAGTGCAGCACAGATTCATCTCAACTAAAAGCCCAGATCCTTAGATCAGGAACAGAACGGACATTTCATTACTTTCCCAAATTCTTATGAAAACATTTACAGCACATCCTGCATTGTACTAATGAACCCAATTTATTATATATTTTAGGAGTCGGAGTCGGTACATTTTATACCGACTGACTCCGACTTCACCAAAATGGACACCGACTGCACGACTCCAACTCCACAGTTCTGCATGTTACCATCAAAGAGAAATTGCCAGATTTTTTTTCTCAGTTGTCATCCTAGTTACATTATAGTTGCATCCATTTGTTTTCTCATCCCTTTTTTCACTGAAGAGGGAGGACTGATTGAATTTTTGTTAATACATTTTCTCTAAGCTATGAATCACTTTTAGGCTAGGTGGAGACGGCTGTAGATTCTCTCACCAAGAAAATCAAGTTAATTATGCAAATCACACTCTGACCAGAATTTTATCACAGTGTGATCCGATTCTCTCAGATGAGGAGAAGATGGAGAAAAAAATGTCTCCATTCTGTCAGTCTGTGGAAATTGGACTTCACTCAGTTGTCATCTGAGCGTAGTCCGAAGTTTGCCACGGACTCTTTGAATTGCATGGCCGAGTGCGATCTGAATATTGGATGCAACGATTTTTTTTTCCTCTGATAGGCTCGATGCAAGGGAAAAATCTGACATGTGCATGGCCCTATAGAATAACATTGGTCTGTGTGTGATCCCATGTTTTGTTCTATCGCGCTCTGACCAAAAATATGGTCATGTGCACAAGCCCAAATACCAATGAAACTCGGATGGAACTCTGAAGTACAATGTCTCTCTTTCATGTTTCATCCGGTTTACATGGATCCCCTTAAACTTTAATGGCCAAGTCTGATCCACAAAATGGATGAGAACAGTAAAAGGATATCACACGTACCTAACCTATGGTGCTATGCACATGTCCAGGTTTTTCCGGCAAAACAGATGCAAGGGCCAATGCAAGTCTGTGAGTCCATGAAAAATACGTACAACACACAGATGGCATACATGTGTCATCCGTGTGCTGTCCATGTTTAATATTGCAAAGTATAGGAGATGTTTTGTCATTTCTTTCTTCATCCTGTGTTAAAGCGGCTTGCTCGGCTGTATGTGCAGGTAGACACAGAGCACTGTCTCTTTAAATTTCAGGTTGGTTTATTAAAAACATCATAAACCAACCTGGAGTCCATAAAGTAAACACAGCCCTTTTGGCATAATGGCAAAACAAAATGCAAAGATGCAGAACAGTCCGAATATCGGCGGGGGTCCAGCCACTCAGGGTTAGCCACACACGGTTCAGCACAACACATGCAAGCTCCTCTCTGGAGCAAGTCTCTCCAGATGCTGAACTATACCTGAGTCCCAAGGCTGGCTATTTAAAGCCCAGACCACTCCTTGGGGTGGAGATATGGTGGATGGCCTCTCACCCGCACGTTAGCCATTCACCCATAAAACATGCCCTTTTAAATATGGCTGCTTAGCCATATCTGCACCTACCATGCAGGAGAACTTTCCATGTATTCTGCCTGTGACTGTCACGTGAGTGCTGTGATTTATTCGATATTCTCCTCCATCTTTGGACCCTTGGGCTGGGGTCCATCACTGTGAACACCAGCAAATTATTGATGGGACAGGTTGTTCTTGGACCACTGTGCTGCTGATTTGTACAATTTTTAATGAAGTGAGCATGTGCGACCACTGCTCCATTAACTGCCCAATACTGGTATAGACATTTAATGAACAAGTAATGAAGCAGGGGTTGAACATGCTCACTTATACTACATTTACACATGGACCCCCAGCGATTGTACATTTATACCCTATCCTGCTGATGGGTGACATTTTTACATTATGGGACAGCTGTAGATCAATGCATAAAACCAAGTATAAATTAGGGTGCACTAACTAGATAAAAAAAAAAAAGCTGTATGTGTAGAAGGCGGCATTTAACCCAACTAGTAGTGTCATTTAGCATGCAAAAGTGGATGTTCTTTGCAAACGATATATGGCACTGTGTATATTGCATAATATATCTTCTAAGGAATGAACCTAGTGACAGATAATTAGGTAATGAATTTATGTTTATATGTTAATTACTAATTGATCATTATGATATTCCACATGGACTGCCATGCCAAAAAGGCAAAAAGGCCAGCTTGTCCAGAGTCTGGAGCCAGATTCATCAGGTGGTGATGATACACTCTCAACTAAACACATTAATTGTAAAAGATCGAGGTGTGAAATTTCAACACCAGATCCTTTGGTTGTTATAGGGGATAAGCCGCCATCAAAGGTGTCTGCCAGCTGCTTCTGCCCGTCTGTCTATTGATAACGCATGCATGGTTGGCCAAACTTAGACTGATCGGTGGCCCGATACGCCCACTGATCGGCAAACTTTTACTCATCGGCAGTCGTCTGAAGGCCTGTTTACACAGTCAGACCAAAATAAACAATGCGCCCTGAGCGATCTATACTAGATCACTCACTACATATGGGCTGCCATTGCTCTTGACAACATGAGTGCTGTTTACACAAGACGATACACCGCCAAGAACGATGATCTATTATGCTGAAGAAAAATGACATAGTTATTTAGGTTGAATGAAGACCTAGGTTTATTAAGTTCAACCTTCCTCCCCCAATTGTACATTTTGTCACTAATTTAACTGTAACCCACAATGTTACCTGTATCGAGGAATCATCCATCCCTTTTTTAAAAGCTGTTATAGTGTCGGCCATCACTACCTCTTGTGGTCGGCATTCCACAGTCCGACTGCTCTGACTGTAAAGAACCCTTTCCTGTTTAGGTGCCGGAATCGCCTTTCTTCCACTGGTAATGAGTGCCCCCAGGTCCTTAGTATGGCCTTTGGAAGGAATAAGTCATATGCCAATCCTTTGTACTGACCACACATATATTTTGAGCGTTTTGCTCATTCATCAGGTGATCGGCAGCCTGTTTACATGGCAGGATAATCGCGAAACGAGCGTTTTTAATAACACTTGTTCACCATTATTTTGCAGTGTAAATGCCCCTTTAGCCTACATGTTTATAGGGGAGCAGGTGAGACAGCTTGTGGCCAAATGAGTCATCTGACAGCTATCTAAGGTATGCGGGAACCTTTATATACATAGGATATAGTTACATACGTTCTGAGAATTCTGGATTTGACCATCTCTGGAAAAAGTTCAGGTATCTTCAAAGTGCCGCTGGCTCTGTTATAGATCAAAATCTCACATGCAAATCTGGTTTGGCACCCTCTTTCCTTGGTAAAATGATCTGCCTGCTAGCCTTGTATATGAAAGTCAAAAACTGTTATCGATTTTAGATGTCTGTCCAATGAGCACACCACATGTCAGAAACATGTTGTATTTATATGGCTGATATACATTTCTCGTGCATGCAAACATGCTATTGAAATATGTGCACATCTTTCCAAATCAGCCCCGCGATGAGTTTTTAGGAAGGTGAACAAGAGGACATCTTGCCTGATGTATTGAGTTGTAAAGAAAAGAGCTTTAATGTTGCCTGTCAGACCATCAATTGCACATTCTGCCACAGTCCAGTCGTGAACACATGGATTTACTTACAGCAAACTCTGGGAGATGTATCTACTTGGACAGGGCTGAGCAGAAACTCACAGAGAATAGGAACAGGTGGGGAGTACACTATCAAGAAGAACATGGGGTACATTTTTTTTACCAGGAGCAAATATCAATGACTTGTAATTAAAATAATTTAGAGATGTTCACTTCTCCCAAGTGTATTGATTTACTGTCATTCTTCACCTACAATTATCCCCATTTTTCTTGGACAACTCTATGTAAATGATGCTTCTGTGTTGAGTAAAGAGAAGCTTTAGTTGGAGCGATTATATGCTATTAGTAACTGGTAATATGAGCAATTTTCGAATAGTATGCTAAAAAATGTTCCCTTTCTAAATCAGCAATCATTCCAATAGTAAAAAATAAAAAAAAATAAGACAATGTTTAAGTGGGTTGTGTCACAGACAAAGCGGGTCTATTTTTCCAATAAATCACTGCTACGTTTCGGCCTAGTGTAGGTCGTTATCACTAGGTCATGCTTGTTTAAAAATGACCCACACTAGGTTGAAACGTAGCAGGAATGTATTTGGCAAAATAGACCCATTTTGTCTTTTTCACAAACTGGATTTCTATTTTTTTTATTTTGTAGCATTATTTCCAAATTGGGTTCCTTGGTTCATTGACATTGCACCCCATCTTTGATGAATGTTCCTTTGGTTGCCATATTCTATCATTCTAATGATACGCCTGCAGGACTGCTGCGGTTTCCTATGTAGAGGTACCTTGTCGATTACCTTGTTTATAGTGGGAGTCACTGCCCGATGTATGCCACTGTCAGACAAGTTAATTAGAGATGATCGGATGGATCTGCGGTGAATCAAACGTGAGTCGAATTTCCTAAAATTTACAGGTCCCCATGAATTCGAACAGTTTGCAATTTGATTCGTAAGGATCGGTGCAAAAAAAAAAGCCCAGTGCTATTCCACATACTGCTGTAGAGTCACAGAGTGGGCTAATGATAAAAAAGCATGGTCAGATGGGCTTTCTCATGATGCCTTGCAGCTATCACATCATATGGTCCGGCACCAACCACTCATGGGGGACTATCACAGCCAGTATAAAAGATGCAAGCAGCGCCATTTTATTATTTTACATTGTAGGGATAGAGGTCAGAGCATCCAGCTTATTCCACAGAAAAAGGCTCCAGTGTTCAAGAACATTTAGTTGCAAATTGGTAGAGAGATATGACAGGTGACTTACAGTACAGACCAAAAGTTTGGACACACCTTCTCATTTAAAGATTTTTCTGTATTTTCATGACTATGAAAATTGTACATTCACACTGAAGGCATCAAAACTATGAATTAACACATGTGGAATTATATACTTAACAAAAAAGTGTGAAACTACTGAAAATATGTCTGATATTCTAGGTTCTTCAAAGTATCAAGAGAATGCCAAGAGTGTGCAAAGCAGTCATCAAAGCAAAAGGTGGCTACTTTGAAGAACCTAGAATATAAGACATATTTTCAGTTGTTTCACACTTTTTTGTTAAGTATATAATTCCACATGTGTTAATTCATAGTTTTGATGCCTTCAGTGTGAATGTACAATTTTCATAGTCATGAAAATACAGAATAATCTTTAAATGAGAAGGTGTGTCCAAACTTTTGGTCTGTACTATACTTAATGTATTCAAAGTTCTCACATTTCCCATCTTCCTATAGTACAAAAGTTTGGAATCTCTCCAGTCTCTCTTTTTCCTCTCTCTGCACTCTGTCCTCCTCTCTCTCTGTTCTCTCCCCTCTCTCGCTCTCTCTCAGCTCTCACTCTCTCTCTCCCATCTCTCCTCTCACTCCGCTCTCTCCCATCTCTCCATCTCTCCCTCCTCTCTGCTCTCTCTCCAATCTCTCTGTCTCCTCTCTCCTCTCTGCTCTCTCCTCTCACTCCCCTTTCTCTCTCACTCCTCTCTCTGCTCTCTCTCCCCTCTCTTTCTTCTCTCTGCTGTCTCTCCTCTCTCCCCTTTCTCTCTCCCCTCTCACTCTCCTCTCTCTCCTCTCTCTCCTCTCTCCCCTTTCTCACTCCCCTCCCTCTCACTCCTTTCTCTCTCCCTCCTCTCTCTCCTTTCTCTCTGCCTTCTCACTCTCTTCTCTCTGCTCTCTCCCCTCTCACTCTTCGTTCTCTCCTCTCTCACTCTCTTCTCTCTGCTCTCTCTCTTCTTTCCTCTTTCTCTCTCTCCCCTCTCACTCTCCTCTCTCTCTGCTCTCTCCCCTCTCTCTCTCCGCTCTCTCCCCTCTTTCTCCCCTCTCTTTCCTCTCTCTCCACTCTCTCCACTTTCTCTCTCCCCTCTCTCACTCTCCTCTCTCTCACTTTCTCTGCTCTCTCTCCTCTGTCCCCTTTCTCACTCTCCTCTCACTCTCCTCTCTCTCACTTTCTCTGCTCTCTCTCTCCTCTGTCTCCTTTATCTCTCCCCTCTCACTCTACTCTCTTTCACTACTCTCTCGCTCTCCCTCCTCTCTCTGCTTTCTCTCTTTCTCTTCCCTTGCTCTCTCTGCTCTTTCTTCTCTCTTATATTAATAATAAAACAGATTGGCCAATTCAAAGGCAATTAGACTACTTCCGATTTGCCACAAATTGCATTTTTGGGAAAAATTAACTGAACCTGGCAAATTTGAGTTTCAAAGAGTTTAGTCATCTCTATTAATAATGTATTCATACAGTACAGTCATATGATGTTTTTTTTTACCAAGATTTGTGCAAAATCGGAGTGAAAAACAAATACAGTTTGACTTCACAGTGTGAATATTCTGTAGTCGTACTACATACAGTCATGGCCAAAAGTATTGAGAATGAGACAAATAGTAATTTTTCCAAAGTTTACTGCTTCATTTTTTGTAATGGCAATTTGCATATACTCCTGAATATCAAAGAGTGATCAGCTTAACAGCAATTACTGTACTTGCAAAGTCAATGTTTGCCCAGAAAATGAACTTTAACCCCCAAAACACATTTCAACATCATTGCAGTCCTGCCTTAAAAGGAGCAGCTAACATCATTTTAGTGATTGATCCATTAACACAGGTGTGGGTGTTGATGAGGACAGGGCTGGCGATCAATCAGTCATGATTAAGTAAGAATGACATCACTGGACACTTTAAAAGGAGGCTGGTTCTTGGTATCATTGTTTCTCTTCAGTTAACCATGGTTATCTCTAAAGAAACACGTGCAGCCATCATTGCACTGCACAAAAATGGCCTAACAGGGAAGAGTATCGCAGCTACAAAGATTGCACCTCAGTCAACAACCTATCGCATCATCAAGAACTTCAAGGAGAGAGCTTCCATTGTTGTCAAAAAGGTTCCAGGGCGCCCAAGAAAGACCAGCAAGCGCCAGGACCGTATCTTAAAACTGTTTCAGCTGCGGGATCGGACTACCAGCAGTGACGAGCTTGCTCAGGAATGGCAGCAGGCTGGTGTGAGTGCTTCTGCACGCACTGTGAGGCGGAGACTCTTTGAGCAAGGGCTGGTTTCAAGGAGGGCAGCAAAGAAGCCACTTCTCTCCAGAAAAAACATCAGGGACCGACTGATATTCTGCAAAAGGTACAGGGAGTGGACTGCTGAGGACTGGGGCAAAGTCATTTTCTCTGATGAATCCCCTTTTCGATTGTTTGGGACATCTGGAAAACAGCTTATTCGGAGAAGAAGAGGTGAGCGCTACCACCAGTCTTGTCTCATGCCAACTGTAAAGCATCCTGAAACCATTCATGTGTGGGGTTGCTTCTCAGCCAAGGGAATCGGCTCACTCACAGTCTTGCCTAAAAACACAGCCATGAATAAAGAATGGTACCAGAATGTCCTCCAAGAGCAACTTCTCCCAACCGTCCAAGAGCAGTTTGGCGCCCAACAATGCCTTTTCCAGGATGATGGAGCACCTTGCCATAAAGCAAAGGTGATAACTAAATGGCTCATGGAACAAAACATAGAGATTTTGGGTCCATGGCCTGGAAACTCCCCAGATCTTAATCCCATTGAGAACTTGTGGTCAATCATCAAGAGACGGGTGGACAAACAAAAACCAACAAATTCTGGCAAAATGCAAGCATTGATTATGCAAGAATGGACTGCTATCAATCAGGATTTGGTCCAAAAGTTGATTGAGAGCATGCCAGGGAGAATTACAGAGGTCTTGAAGAAGAAGGGGCAACACTGCAAATATTGATTTGCTGCATTAACTCATTCTAACTGTCAATATAACCTATTGGTACTCATAATATGATTTCAATTATATTTCTGTATGTGATATAAACATCAGACAAACACTAATAAAAACCAGAGGCCAGCAGATCATGTGAAAATATAATTTTGGTGTCATTCTCAAAACTTTTGGCCATGACTGTAGTCAACCTGTGACTGAGCTTGAGTCCAGTGGGGCCCTTGCCTCTAAGGTTGGTACGCTACTGGCCAGGGTTGGATTTTCTGTTATGCACAAAAATCCTATGAATTGTGAGAAAAAGGAACATTTTACTTAGGATCACAGCCTCCATTCAATGCTTATATCCACATTGACATGTCAGACATATTGAATTTCAACGCTCATTTTTTTGTTCACTCGGTAACAAAGACACCACTAGACAGTGAAACCTCTTTCACTTAAAATACATGCACACTTGGCACAGCATGCGGGAGAGAAAGCTGTCCGCAAAACAAGCGATTATGTAAAGTGTATGGGCACCATAGGTTGCATTTCACTGTTATTATATTTAGAAATGTTGTACCTCCAGCTTACTGAGATGTAAATCTAATACAGTCTGCACCGAACAGCTTATATGTGTATACACATTAGTAACTTAATGTATCACAGTTGTAGGTAGCCCACAAAGGATAAGACTTTGAGGCTGTGTGCCCACGATGCAGAAATGAAGCAGAAAATTCTGCAGCATTCCTGCATGTTCTTGGCAGACCAAAACGCTTGCGGATTTTGCACGCGTTTTTACATGCGGATTTGACTTGCGTTTTTCAAGTGCATTGGGACCTCAAATCCGCATGCAGAAACGCACAAATAATGGACATGCTGCAGATTTTTCCGCAAGGAAAATCCGCTGCGGAAAATTCCGCAGCATGGGCACAGAACATGCAGATTTTCATTGGGGATCATGGGGCACGGATTACCAAGCGTTTTTAAAGCGTTACTGCTGCGGAAATTCTGCATCAAAAACGCTTGAAAAACGCATAGTGGGCACACAGCCTTAGGCTGTATGCCCACGATGCGTTTTTGGTGCGTTTTTTGGTGCGGATTTGGAGCGCAGAAATGCTCCAGAAACGCATTGCATACCTTATCCCATGACTTCCTATGACATTCTGCAAGTTCTGTGCACATGGTCAGGATTTTTTCTGAGTGGATTTTACTCGCAGAAAAAATCCTGACATGACCAATTCTTGTGCCTTTCTGCATGCAGATTTGCATGCATGGCAAAAATGCATCAAAAACGCATGTGAAAACTGCATGCGTTTTTCTGCCAAGGAGATGCAGAAATGCTCAGGAAAAATTCTGCTTCATTTCTGCATCGTGGGCACTAAGCCTGAGGATGAGAAGGGAATATTTATTTTGTTGCGCCCAGCACGGGATGGTGGAACTCTGGAAACAGCTAAGGGAAAGGGCTACTAGGCTATGTGCCCACGATGCAGAAATGTTGCATATTTTTTCGGCTTCTCCCTGGCAGGAAAAACACATGCGGATTTTACATGCGTTTTTCCCTCCAGGTAGAAGCGTTTGTGAAGCGTTTTTGCATGCATTTCCGCATGCGGGTTATCAAGCGCTTTTCCAAGCGATTTTAGCATCACTTGGAAAAGTGCTTGACAACTTGGTCACACTATATAAATCCATGCAAAAGTAATGGACATGCTGCGTATTTTTACGCAATTTCCATGGGGCACATATTAGCAAGCGTTTTTTTAGCATTTTCGCTGCGGAAATTCCGCGGCAAAAACGCTTGAAAAACGCATAGTGGGCACACAGCCTTAGTGTAACAACTCATGTTTACTTCTGTGGGAGTTATTAAAGCAGAATGGCCACATCTCCCATTTACTAATTTATCTCATCCTTTCTTATCTCAGGGGGGACCTTTCTGATGGTATACTATCGATCATTACATCCACATACAATGGAAGAAATAAGTATTTGATCCCTAGCTGTTTTTGTAAGTTTGCCCACTGACAAAGACATGAACAGTCTATAATTTTAAGGGTAGGTTAATTTTAACATTGAGAGATAGAATATCCCCAAAAAAATCAAGAAAATCACATTGTATAAATTAGATAATTTTTTTTGCATTTTGCAGTGAGAAATAAGTATTTGATCCCTCTGGCAAACAACACGTAATACTTGGTGGCAAAACCCTTGTTGGCAAGCACAGCAGTCAGACGTTTTTTGTAGTTGATGATGAGGTTTGCGCACATGTCAGGAGGAATTTTGGTCCACTCCTCTTTGCAGGTTATCTCTAAATTATTAAGATTTTGAGGCTATTGCTGGGCAACTCGGAGCTCCAACTCCCTCCATAAGTTTTCTATGGGATTAAGGTCTAGAGACTGGCTAGTCCTCTCCATGACCTTACTGTGCTTCTTTTTGAGCCACTTCTTTGTTGCCTTGGCTGTATGTTTTGGGTCATTGTCTTGCTGAAAGACCCAGACACGACCCATCTTCAATGCTCTTACTGAGGGAAGGAGGTTGTTAGCCAAAATCTCGCAATACATGACCCCATCCATCTTCCCTTCAGTACGGTGCAGTCGTCATGTCCCCTTTGCAGAAAAGCACCCCCAAAGTATAGTGTTTCCCCCACCATGCTTCACGGTTGGGACGATGAGTTAATGCCAAAGAGCTCAATTTTTGTCTCATCTGACCAAAGCACCTTCTCCCAATTACTCACAGAATCATCCAGGTGTTCATTGGCAAACTTCACACGGGCCTGCACATGTGCCTTCTTGAGCAGGGGGACCTTGCGGGCACTGCAGGATTTTAAACCTTTTAAGGCGTAATGTGTTACCAATGGTTTTCTTGATGACTGTGGTCCCAGCTGCCGTGAGATCATTAACAAGTTCCCCCCGTGTAGTTTTAGGCTAATCTCTCGCCTTCCTCATGATCAAGGATACCCCACGAGGTGAGATTTTGCATGGTGCCCCAGATCGATGTCGATTGACAGTCATTTTGTATTTCTTTCATTTTCTTGCTATTGCACCAACAGTTGTCTCCTTCTCACTCAGCGTCTTACTTATGGTTTTGTAGCCCATTCCAGCTTTGTGCAGGTCTATGATCTTGTCCCTGACATCTTTAGAAAGCTCTTTGGTCTTGCCCATGTTGTAGAGGTTAGAGTCTGACTGATTAATTGAGTCTATGGACAGGAGTCATTTATACAGGTGACTATGTAAGACAGCTGTCTTTAATGTAGGTAACGTAGGAGCGTCTAACTGGTCTGTAGGAGCAGGGGTGGATTAAGAGTAGCAAGGGCCCCGGGCAGTTTAAAAGGCGCGGCCCCCCCACCACACACACACACACACCTGATGTATCACGTGACATGTCACATGATCCCCTGTGATAGATCATGTGATAGTTCACGTGAAATTAATTTGGCACAATATTAATTATAAGAAATTTTTTTAGGCTCTGTGCCCACTATGCGTTTTTTAAGCGTTTCCGCAGCGGCAATTCCGCTGCAGAAACGCTTAAAAATGCTTGGTAGAAGGCCTGCCATGTTCCCCAATGATAATCCGCTGTGCACATGCTGCGGAAATTTCCGCTGCGGATTATCATTACGGAAAAATACGCAGCACTACCAATTATTTTGCGGAAGCGCGGCGCTTTCGCCGCCATTGACTTGCATTGGAATGCATGGAATCCGCATCACTGCATCTGTGCATGCAGAATCCATGCGTTTCAATGTGCGGATGGTACCCGGGTTTGGAGAAGAGGAGACTCTCCTCCGGACCCGGGTACCATAGAACCTGTAAAAAAAGAATAAAATAAAAAATAAATATTATACTTACCTTCTGATGGCCCCCGGTGTCTTTATCCAATGCGTCCTGGCTTGCCGGCAGCTCGCGATGGTCTGAAAAGGACCTGCCGTGACGTCATTTAGTCATGTGACGGGTCACGCGACCGCTGACGTCGGCAGGCCATCAGAAGGTAATTATATATTTATTTTTTACCATTCTTTTACGGTCACACTATATAAATCCATGCCGGTTGCATGGATTTATATAGTGTGACCAAGTTGTCAAGCACTTTCCAAGTGATGCTAAAATCGCTTGGAAAGCGCTTGACACCCGCATGCGGAAATGCATGTGAAGGACGCTTCACATCCGCTTGTCCCTGTCAGGAAAAATGCATGTACAATCCGCATGCGTTTTTTCTGCCAGGGAGATGCAGAAACGCTCAAAAAAAATCCGGAGCATTTCTGCATCGTGGGCATATAGCCTTACATTAATTGTATGACTCAATATTGAGCACACGTAGCCATCTATACACAGCAGGAGTCCGCACGTAGCCATCTATACACAGCAGGAGGACGCACATAGCCATCTATACACAGCAGGAGGCTGCACGTAGCCATCTATACACAGCAGGAGGCTGCACGTAGCCATCTACACACAGCGGGAGGCCTCGCGGCGCCACCTATACACAGTGGGAGGCATCACGGCGCCATCTATACACAGCAGGAGGCTGCACGGCGCCACCTATACACAGCGGGAGGCTGCATGGCGCCATCCATACACAGCAGGAGGCTGCACGGCGCCACCTATACACAGCGGGAGGCTGCACAGCGCCATCTATACACAGCAGGGGGCCGCACGGCGCCATCTTTACACAGCGGGAGGCCGCACAATGGCATCTATACACAGCAGGGGGCCGCACGGCGCCATCTATACACAGCGGGAGGCCGCACGGCGCCATCTATACACAGCGGGAGGCCGCACGGCGCCATCTATACACAGCGGGAGGCCGCATGGCGCTATCTATACACAGCAGGAGGCTGCACGGTGCCACCTATACACAGCGGGAGGCTGCACGGCGCCATCTATACACAGCGAGAGGCCTCACGGCGCCATCTATACATAGTGGGAGGCCGCTCAATGCCATCTATACACAGCAGGGGGCCACACGATATCATCTATACACAGCGGGAGGCCGCACGGCGCCATCTATACACAGCAGGGGGCCGCACGCTGCCATCTATACACAGCAGGAGGCCGCACAATGCCATCTATACACAGCAGGGGGCCACACAATGCCATCTATACACAGCGGGAGGCCGCACGGCGCCATCTGTACACAGCAGGAGGCCGCACGGCGCCATCTATACACAGCAGGAGGCCGCACGCAGTCACGCACGCACACAAATATATACAGACATATACATACACGCATAAACACATTTGAAACACAAAAATACATATAAACAGACATCACACAATGATATCTGCCTGCACACACACACACACACACACACACACACACACTCACTCACCATCCCCCGACTCTGCTCCAGTGGTCCTGCTCCCGGCAGAGGAGAAAAGACCGGGGGCCATCAGAAGGTAAATATAATCTTTATTTTTCATTTTTTACCATTCTTATTCTTTTTTTTAACTATTACTTGGTCACACTATATAAATCCATGCCGGTTGCATGGATTTATATAGTGTGACCAGTTTGTCAAGCACTTTCCCAAGTGATGCTAAAATCGCTTGGAAAAGCGCTTGATAACCCGCATGCAGAAATGCATGCAAAAACGCTTGACAAACGCTTCTACCTGGCAGGAAAAACACATGTACAATCCGCATGCGTTTTTCCTGCCAGGGAGATGCAGAAAAAATATGCAGCATTTCTGCATCGTGGGCACTTAGTCTTAATGTCTACAACAAGTCTACCACAAATGAATTCACCCCACCCCTTCCGTACAACAGAAGTTGTTTAGAGTTGCCCATTGCATTTATATGATATTCTGCTAGCAAAGGGATAAATAAAATCAGAGGTGATGACTTGCTTTTTGTGCTTTTATGTGCATTTTTCATGTACAGGAAAATGATGGCTAAAAACCTGCTTTAGGCTATGTTCACACATCATGTTTTTTTCAGCCTTTTTTGATGCATTTTTTATGCAAATTTTCAACTGCGTTTTGCAGTACCAGCAAAGTCTTTGAGATTCCAGAAATCTCATGCACGCATCATGGTTTTTTTTGCTCAGTATTTTGTAGCTTTGCATGGTTTATTGCAAAATAGAGCATGTCACTTCTTTCAGCATTTTTTCAGCGTTTTTTCACCCATTGAGAGTAATGGATGATGAAAAAAACGCTGAAAAATGCACCAAAAATGCAGGTGTCAGGTTTTTCAGCATTTTTTCAGCGCGTTTTGTGCCAAAACCAGAATGAGATTGTGTTTTTTTTCACTGAACTTTATGTACATGCATAAACAGACAAAAGAACAGTGAAAAAAACACTGCAAAAATGCACCAAAAAACAAGCAAAAAAGCAAGAAAAATCCTGAACAACCTCATGGCAAGAGATCAGTATTTGCTGCAGAAAAAAAATGCAGCAAAAACCATGATGTGTGAACATAGCCTTGCATCTCTGTAGAATATGCATTGTTTTATTTTTTCTTTCCATGGAAGTAGTGAAGCTGACAAAATGTTGAAATGATTCCTAGTAGTCAGAAGGATACTATCTGTATTAGCTTTCACCATGGTGAATCAGAAGAATATGTTATCTGCAGATCAACTATGATAATAATGTCCCTAAATATAGCTCACACCCATAAATAATAATTGCAGACATGGTGCTCATCTGTTATGTAAGCCAGGAACATTTGTTCCAAGCATTTTAAGGGTATGTGCACATGACGTCTTTTAGACACCGGTGTACCCACAGAGTTATTGGAACAGAAGTCGCTTCAGGAAAAAAACTGTTATGTTTTTCCTGAAGTGTCTTCTTTGGGATCCGTTTGGTTGTTTTCTCTGTGATTCTTTTTATTAATTGTGTATATAATCTTCTGATTGCAATGATTGAACAATGAACAGGTCACTTCTTTTAGCCACGGCATGACTTTCAAAACCTGAAGAGGTAAAAAGAGGATCAAAAAAATGGGACATAGGCATAGCAAATGGTTTTGACATTGAAGGCACATTTTCATTTTTGGGGACATTTTTTAGCACTTTTTCCAGTGGGTTCCAAGCAAAATCCACCTGAACAAGACATCTATGGCACATAACCTTATTAGGGTATATCCACATGTTGCAGTCAAACTTTCATTTTTGCCATGATTTTCACAAAATACTACATATTATCAAGATTTTTCAAAAACTGCAGATTGCAAAAAAAATGTTGACTGAGACATAGGAAAACAACATAAGGCTATGTTCACACAGGGCGTTTTTGGTGCGTTTTTTTCTGCAGCAAAACCTACTCTCTTGGCAGGAAAGAAGCAGTGTCAAAAAAAGCATGTTTTTGGTGCATTTTAGTGCGTTTTTCAAGATCCCAAAGTTCAGCTTTGCGTCTACCACAGAAGCATGAACACAGGTCACCAATGCAAGACATATTTTCATAAAAAATACACATTACAAATGTAAGCAGGGGAGATTGTTCAGGAATAGTTTACCTAAGACATTGGCAGAGCACTGAGTTTGTAGGACACTATTTACTTTCTCACTTTGGTCTGCCATTGAGTTGTTCAGGCATTGTTCAATTTCACATCTTGGTCAGCCAATGTTTACTTTTTACTAAGTAACATCAAGTAATTCAACTGTACTAATCCAAACTGCCATCTTAGGTGACCAAAACAAGATGATAAACTTGGGAAAATGACAAAAAAAATGGGTCTCACGTACTGCTGTACTTTGCTTTTTTTTCACTAAAAACACAGAAAAACCTTCACACTAGGTGTTTTTTGCACCACCCATTGCTTTAAATGGGTGAAAACCGCAAGAAAAAAATGCTGAAAGAATTGACATGCTCTATTGTGCAAAAAAACATTCAAAGCACAAAATACTGAGGACAAAAAAACCAAGCTCTGTGCATGAGATTTCTGAAATCTCATAGACTTTGCTGGTACTGTAAAACACAGCTGAAAAGTTGCATAAAAAACGCATCAAAAAATGCTGAAAAAACACCTAGTGTGGCCCTAGAAGGCCAAACAAGTACAGACCATCAAATACTGTATACGGACCATATTTTAGTCAGTGGCACCATTCAAACCCATGAATCATGGCCCCAACGATTTTACAATTAAACACACATATGTTGAAATCCGACTTAAAAAATTTGCAGCATGCACAATTAGATTCTAGTTGCTGGACTAAAGTTGCAAATTGCAAGCAGAACTCTATGGAGAAAAAAAAAAGGAAAAAAATATATTTTCATTCACTAAATACAACTAATTTCAAAAATATATATGCATATATTTTTACATAAAACAAATGACCAAAAACATGCAATAAACATGTAAATAAAAATCAGAAAACAGACTTAAAATGGATTTATGGACCATATATCGGCATGCATTCAAAATTATCGTCAAAATGCAAGATTTTTCAGAAAGGAAGTTGCACAATTTTGAAAAAGGTCATCCCAAACTGGGAGATTTACTGACATTTTTGAAAATAATGGACTTCTACAGATGCCTTTCTAATATATTATTCACCAGAAATTAATGAGATGACCTCAAAACTTTATATATTTATTTGTTACTTTTCCTGCCAAATATTTAGAATTGTAATAGCACATAAATGCTAAAAAAATATAACACCACATAAATAAATGTATCTTTTTAATTCAGAATGAATCTTTTTGTTTTTGCTCCAAAGTTTGAAAGCATCTGTAAATTATTTTTTTCCCAGAGAATAACAAAGAAACTTACAACACTCGGGAGGAAATCAGGAGATAAACTCAACATAACATAAGTAATATTTAAGAGACATGGGCAGTCCTAGGAAATTGTAACATAGTGAGAAATTTTCCTTTTTCGCTTAGAATAGAGATAACAAGGCAACTACAGAATGTGTCCCAAGATAAGAATACTATTTCCTTTTTATCACCAAAAAACTATTTCACAAAACTTGTCAACTTGTTGTTTGGCAATCCAAATCCATCAGTTTACATAGTTCTTTGAAATTACTTTAGTTTTACTAGTGTTACCAAATAATCACATATATTATTATATACGTGGTTATATTATATATAAGAAATATTGCATATGAAATTGTGTTCAGAATGGAACAAGTTAATATTATAATGTATCTACAGATTAAACAAAATACAGACTGCGCCTCTGAGCCATATGTGCTGCAGACATCTGCTGCAAGTATCTAACACACTACACATGAAATAGTTACTTCCTGGCAGCGATATTAGTGCCTCCTGTTTTAATATTATAGACTTCTACTTCCTCTGTCCTCTTCTTAGCTCCCTCTGACAATGATCACTCAAAAGGCCCCATACTAGTGGCAAGGCAAGTGTTGCATCTCTTAACCCAGGAGTGGGCAATTAATTTTCCTAAGGGGCCACATAAGAGACTGTTGTGGAGGGCCAATCGAATAGGCGGAAATTAATTCTGCTCAATATTCATATAAACATATTCATTATAATTATTCTATATTAATTAATATTAGTTAATTGTATCACTTAATATTGAGCAGGATTAAGTATGCTGAATTATCCCTATATACCTTTTGAGCCCCCACACAGCTTCCTATATACAGCATGATCTCTACATAGCCTCCAATATACAGCATGAGCCTCATATAGCCTCCCTATATACAGCATGAGCCCCATATAGCCTCCAATATACAGCATGAGCCCCACATAGCCTCCCCATGTCCCGTCAAACATCCCATACACATGAAAAGAAAGAACACCACATACTCACTCCCGTTCCCTCAGCGCTCTGCTCCTGTCTCCGATGCACTGACTCTCCACAGTACACAGCTGACACGTTGAAATGATATCATCGCGTCAGCTGTTTCACACGCTGATTGGTGGAAGAATGCTCTTCCACCAATGCATTCACCGCACGGCTACATGCAGACAGTGGTGACAACGGGCGGACTGGGAAGGGCACAGCCCCTAGCTGTCTCGGTCCGCTGGTCACACTTTGCCCAAGTCTGTCTTAACCCATTAAAGAGGTTGTCCACTACTTGGACAACCCCTTCTCAATTGCTATATTCCCACGCATAAAATAATAAGAGCCTATATTTACCTCTGGTGCCGACGCCATTCCTACAACGTCAGCTCAGGATCTTCTAGGGCACACATGAAGTTATGTCACGTGAACTCTGCAGCCAATCAACTGCTTCATTCTCAATTTCTTCAGACGTAACTGACATCCGGAAGCGATGAGAGAACAGCAGCAGCTCTCACTTTTTCCAGGAGTCATTGTTGTCCAAAAGAAATGAGAGTGAAGTGGCCCATTAATGGCCACTGATTGGCTGCAGAGCTCATGTGACATAACATTATGCAAGCCCTGCCGCCAATATCAATGGAACTGCGCAGTCACCAGCGGTGAGTATATGGTATTTTTATTTTAAACAGTGGAATATAGCAACTGAGAAGGATTTGTCTGAGTAGTACACAACCTAGCACCATGGCCCAGTGTTTAGCATTGTTGCTTGGCAGCATTGGGGTCCTGCAAGGAGTTTGTATGTTTCCCCGTGTTTGTGTGGGTTTCCTCCGGGTTCTCCGGTTTCCTCCCAAACTCCAAACGCATACTGATAGGGAATGTAGATTGTGAGCCCCAATGGGGACAGCGATGATAAAGTCTGTAAAGTGATCTGGAATATGATGGTGGTATATAAGTGAGTAAAAAAAATTAATACAAGCAATCTTCCTGAAATCCCCTTTTGGAAAGTCGTGATACCCCCTGTGTGCCTTTCCTAGAAATTATTAATGCCCCCTCCAAAAGTAATAATGCTATCTTTAAGGAGAACACATTAACGCACAGCCAAGCCTTCATGTGTATGGAGGAATCTGCAGAGATAGCAATGTTCTAGTATGTTCTCCTGACATGTTTGTTTAAAAAAAATACTTTCCCCAAAGAGTAATAATCCTGAGGAATCTTTTTTTGACATTGCACTGTGAGATTCCTCTGATTATTCCTCCTGAAAACCTATGAATAATTTAACAAGAGGGTGTCACCATTTTATATGAGTAGGGAGATCTGACTTACCAATACTTTTTCATTTAAAAAAAATAAATAAATTATGCAGAGAGTTTGGGTTGTAGGTACCTAGTGCTAAGAAAATGCAAAACAAATAACCTGGTACAGATGTATCATTTGCACTGTTATACAGTCATATGAAAACGTTTGGGCACCCCTATTAATCTTAAGCTTAATGTTTTATAAAAATTGGTGTTTTTGCAAGAGCTATTTCAGTTTGATATATGTAATAACTGTTGGACACAGTAATGTTTCTGCCTTGAAATGAGGTTTATTGTACTAACAGAAAATGTGCAATCTGCATTCAAACAAAATTTGAAAGGTGCATAAGTATGGGCACCCTTATCATTTCTTGTTTTAAATACTCCTACCTACTTTTTACTGACTTACTAAAGCACTTTTTTTGGTTTTGTAACCTCATGGAGCTTTGAACTTTATAGCCAGGTGTATGCAATCATGAGAAAAGCTACTTAAAGTGGCCACTTGCAAGTTGTTCTCCTGTTTGAATCTCCTCTGAAGAGTGGCATCATGGGCTCCTCAAAACAACTGTCAAATGATCTGAAAACAAAGATTATTCAACATAGTTGTTCAGGGGAAGCATACAAAAAGCTGTCTCAGAGATTTAACCTGTCAGTTTCCACTGTGAGGAACATAGTAAGGAAATGGAAGAACACAGGGACAGTTCTTGTTAAGGCCAGAAGTGGCAGGCCAAGAAAAACATCAGAAAGGCAGAGAAGAAGAATGGTGAGATCAGTCAAGGACAATCCTCAGACCACCTCCAGAGAGCTGCAGCATCAACTTGCTGCAGATGGTGTCACTGTGCATCGGTCAACTATACAAGGCACTTTGCACAAGGAGAAGCTGTATGGGAGAGTGATGCGAAAGAAGCCGTTTCTGCAAGCACGCCACAAACAGAGTTGGCTGAGGTATGCAAAAGCACATTTGGAGAAGCCAATTTCTTTTTGGAAGAAGGTCCTGTGGACTGATGAAATCAAGATTGAGTTATTTGGTCATACAAAAAGGCGTTATGCATGGTGGCAAAAAAACACAGCATTCCAAGAAAAACACTTGCTACCCACAGTAAAATTTGGTGGAGGTTCCATCATGCTTTGGGGCTGTGTGGTCAATGCTGGCACTGGGAATCTTGTTAAAGTTGAGGGACGCATGGATTCCACTCAGTATCAGCAGATTCTTGACAATAGTGTTCAAGAATCAGTGATAAATATGAAGTTACAAAGTGGATGGATCTTTCAGCAAGACAATGATCCAAAACACCGCTCCAAATCTACTCAGGCATTCATGCAGAGGAACAACTACAATGTTCTGGAATGGCCATCCCAGTCCCCAGACCTGAATATCATTGAACATCTGTGGGATCATTTGAAGAGGGCTGTCCATGCTCGGCGACCATCAAACTTAACTGAACTGGAATTGTTTTGTAAAGAGGAATGGTCAAAAATACCTTCATCCAGGATCCAGGAACTCATTAAAAGCTACAGGAAGCGACTAGAGGCTGTTATTTTTGCAAAAGGAGGATCTACTAACTATTAATGTCACTTTTCTGGTGAGGTGCCCATACTTGTGCACCTGTCAAATTTTGTTTGAATGCAGATTGCACATTTTCTGTTAGTACAATGAACCTCATTTCAAGGCAGAAACATTACTGTATCCAACAGTTATTACATATATCAAACTGAAATAGCTGTTGCAAAAACACCAATTTTTATAGAACATTAAGCTTAAGATTAATAGGGGTGCCCAAACTTTTTCATATGACTGTATAGTTTCATATTTCTATGGCAAAAGAACAACTATGTTAACCTGTCTTTTGTTTCACTCTGGTCAGAGCACTGTGGCTACAGCAAATATTGTCTTATGGCAGCTTCTAGCTTGCAGGTATGCCAGGACTTGCACAACAGCTGAGCCACTGTACATTGCTAAACCAGTAGGAGTGAAGCAAGCTGTTCATTGGAAGACAGTGCCATGTGCAGGTTATGTTCTGTTTTCTTATGAACACCTATAACACAGCTTAGTGCATGAAGAACAGCGAATGTGCCAAATTCCCATCCTGTATAGAGCCAAGCTCCTACTGGGACTTGCTGATTTTAGCAAAGGTGCAGGTTGCAACACATAGCCGGTGTTATACATGGAGCAGAACTGTGCGCTAACTATATATGCACAAAAAGGAAAAATATCCTATATATAAATATATACAGTACAGACCAAAAGTTTGGACACACCTTCTCATTTAAAGATATTTCTGTATTTTCATGACTTTGAAAATTGTACATTCACACTGAAGGCATCAAAACTATGAATTAACACGTGGAATTATATACTTAACAAAAAAGTGTGAAACAACTGAAAATATGTCTTATATTCTAGGTTCTTCAAAGTAGCCACCTTTTGCTTTGATGACTGCTTTGCACTCTCTTGGCATTCTCTTGATGAGCTTCAAGTGGTAGTCACCGAAAATGGTCTTCCAACAATCTTGAAGGAGTTCCCAGAGATGCTTAGCACTTGTTGGCCCTTTTGCCTTCACTCTGTGGTCCAGCTCACCCCAAACCATCTCAATTGTGTTCAGGTCTGGTGACTGTGGAGGCCAGGTCATCTGGCGTAGCACCCCATCACTCTCTCTCTTGGTCAAATAGCCCTTACACAGCCTGGAGGTGTGTTTGGGGTCATTGTCCTGTTGAAAAATAAATGATGGTCCAACTAAACGCAAACCGGATGGAATAGCATGCCGCTGCAAGATGCTGTGGTAGCCATGCTGGTTCATTATGCCTTCAATTTTGAATAAATCCCGAACAGTGTCACCAGCAAAGTTCCCCCACACCATCACACCACCTCCTCCATGCTTCACGGTGGGAACCAGGCATGTAGAGTCCATCCGTTCACCTTTTCTGCGTCGCACAAAGACACGGTGGTTGGAACCAAAGATCTCAAATTTGGACTCATGAGAACAAAGCACAGATTTCCACTGGTCTAATGTCCATTCCTTGTGTTCTTTAGCCCAAACAAGTCTCTTCTGCTTGTTGCCTGTCCTTAGCAGTGGTTTCCCAGCAGCTATTTTACCATGAAGGCCTGCTGCACAAAGTCTCCTCTTAACAGTTGCTGTAGAGATGTGACTGCTGCTAGAACTCTGTGTGGCATTGACCTGGTCTCTAATCTGAGCTGCTGTTAACCTGCGATTTCTGAGGCTGGTGACTCGGATAAACTTATCCTCAGAAGCAGAGGTGACTATTGGTCTTCCTTTCCTGGGGCGGTCCTCATGTGAGCCAGTTTCTTTGTATCGCTTGATGGGTTTTGCAACTGTACTTGGGGACACATTCAAAGTTTGCCCAATTTTTCGGACTGACTGACCTTCATTTCTTAAAGTAATGATGGCCACTCGTTTTTCTTTACTTAGCTGCTTTTTTCTTGCCATAATACAAATTCTAATAGTCTATTCAGTAGGACTATCAGCTGTGTATCCACCAGACTTCTGCACAACACAACTGATGGTCCCAACCCCATTTATAAGGCAAGAAATCCCACTTATTAAACCTGACAGGGCACACCTGTGAAGTGAAAACCATTTCCGGTGACAACCTCTTGAAGCTCATCAAGAGAATGCCAAGAGTGTGCAAAGCAGTCATCAAAGCAAAAGGTGGCTACTTTGAAGAACCTAGAATGTAAGACATATTTTCAGTTGTTTCACACTTTTTTGTTAAGTATATAATTCCACATGTGTTAATTCATAGTTTTGATGCCTTCAGTGTGAATGTACAATTTTCAAAGTCATGAAAATACAGAAAAATCTTTAAATGAGAAGGTGTGTCCAAACTTTTGGTCTGTACTGTGTATATATATATTCTCCTCATTATACTCATCCTAGTCTGTCTCAATAGGAAAAAGGAACTGTGAGTTAGACTCTACATAAAAGAGTTCCAGAATCCAGAAGATCAGCTCCGCCCTAGCAAAGCTCTACCCCCTTGGCTAAACATTTTCCCTCAGCTATCTGTTTGCAAAAAAAATTGCTTCATCCCATGTGATGTATATAAGAGTGTCCCGACTTTCTCCAGACAACAGATGTTAGGGGGAAGAATGGTCAGGCTGTTGCATTTTAACATGCCCAATCATTGTGTTCTCAGGGAGTATTAAATGCTACCACAGGTGTCTGGCTCACTTCACACTCTCCATTCGTTCCACGGTGCCAAATGTGCACTTGCACAGGGAAATTTGGGAGGAATAGTTGTCAGTTTTGTAATGTACAGTTGAAACCAGAAGTTTACATACACTATATAAAAAGACAAATATGCATGTTTTTCTCCATGAAATCAGAATAAACCTTTCCCGTTTTAGGTCAATTAGGATTACCATAATTTGTAATCTTTGCCAAATGCCAGAATAATGAGAGAGAGAGAATGTTTTAAGGCATTTTTATTACTTACTGCAAAGTCAAAAGTTTACATTAATTTCATTAGTATTTGGTACCATTGCCCTTAAACTGAATGACTTGGGTCAAACGTTTGGGATATCCTTCCACAAGCTTCTCACAATAGTTGGTCGGAATTTGGACCCATTCCTCCTGACAAAGCTGGTGTAACTGATCCAGGTTTGTAGGTCGCCTTGCTCACACCTGCCTTTTCTGCTTATCCCATATATTTTCAATGTGATTGACATTAGGACTTTGTGACCGCCACTCCAAAACATTGACTTTGTTATCCTTAAGCCACTTTGTTACCATGTTGGCAGTATGCGTCGGGTCATTGTCCATTTGGAAGACCCATTTCTGGCCAAGCTTTAGGCTGAGTTCACACGATGCGTTTTTCATGCGTTTCCGCAGCGTTTTTGCAGTTGCGTAAACGCCGCGGAAACGCATGAAAAACGCATGGTAGAAGGGCAGCAATGTTCCCCAATGGAAATCCACACGTGCTGTGCCCATGATGCGGATTTTTCCGCAGCGTAAACGCTGCGGTCAAAAATCCGCAGCATGTCAATTAATTTTGCGGAAACGCTGCTCTTTTGCCGCCATTGACTTGCATTAGACCACATGGAATCCGCATCACTGTATATGTTGATGCGCTTTTCATGCGGTCTAATGTGCGGATGGTACCCGGGTGTGGAGGAGAGGACTCTCATCCAGACCCAGGTACCATTAAAAAAAAAAGAATAAAATAAAAAATATATATATTCTCACCTTCTGACGGCCCGCGCTGCGTCCTGCTGGCTTCCCGGGCACTTCGCGGTTGAATGAAGGACCTTCGCTGACGTCAGAGTCATGTGACGGGTCACGTGACGCTGACGTCGGAAGGTCCTAAAGTCTTCACTGCCGGCAGCCGGGACCGATGAAGCAGGACACCGGGGGCCATCAGAGGGTAAAGTATAGATTTATTTTTTATTTTTTGACATTCACACACTATATAAATCCATGCTGTTTGCATGGATTTATATAGTGTAAAGTTGACAAGCACTTTCCAAGTGATGCTAAAATCGCTTGGGAAGCGCTTGTCAACCCGCATGCGGAAATGAAAGTGAAGACCGCTTCATTTCCGCATGTCCCTGGCAGGAAACCGCATGTACAATCCGCATGCGTTTTTTCCTGCCAGAGAGATACAGAAACGCTCAGGAAAAAATCCTGAGCATTTCTGCATCGTGTGCACATACCCTTAACTTCCTGGCTGATGTCTTGAGATGTTGCTTCAGTATTGCCACGTAATCTTGTTTTCTCATGATGCCCTCAATTTTGTGAAGTGCACTAGTCCCTCCTGCAGCAAAACAACCCCACAACATGATGCTGCCACCCCCGTGTTTCACAGTTGGGATGGTGTTTTTAGGCTTCCAAGCTTCTCCCTTTTTCCTCCAAACGTAACGATGGTCATTATGCCCAAAAAAGTTCAATTTTAGTTTCATCAGACCACAGGACAAGTCTCCAAAACTTAAGGTCTTTGTTCCTGTGTGTATTTGAAAACATTAATCTGGCTTTTTTTATGTTTCTTTTGGAGTAATGGCTTCTTCCTGGCAGAGTGGCATTTCTGCCCATGTTGCTACAGTACTCGTTTCACTGTGGTTATTAACACAATCTTACCAGCTTCCGCCATCATCTTCACAAGGTCTTTTGCTTTTGTACTTGGGTTTATATGCACATGTCGGACCAAAGCACGTTCATCTATGGGACACAGAACCCGTCTCCTTCCTGAGCGGTATGATGGCTGGACATTCCCATCTTGTTTGTACTTGCATATAATTGTTTGTACAGATGAACGAGGCACCTTCAGGTATCTAGAAATTGTACCCAAGGATGAGCCAGGTTTGTGCAAGTCCACAATTCTCTTACTGATATCTTGGCTGATTTCTTTCGACTTTCCCATGATCCTACACAAAGAAGCAGTGTGTTTCAGGTGTGCATTAAAATACATCCACAGGTGTGTCTCTAATTAACTCAGATGTTGCCAAAAAAAACTATCAGAAGCTTCCAGACACATGACATCATCATATGGGCAGTCCAGAATTGTTTAAAGGTATAGTTATCTTAGTGTATGTAAACTTTTGACTTTGCAGTAAGTAATAAAAATGCCTTAAAATATTCTCCCGCTCTTATTATTCTGGCATTTGGCAAATATTAAAAATTATGGTAATCCTAATTGACCTAAAACGGGAAAGATTTATTCTGATTTCATGTCAGATATTGAGAAAAACATGCAGATGTGTCTTTTTATATAGTGTATGTAAACTTCTGGTTTCAACTGTATGTTGCCAGTTTAAAGGGGTTATGCAATGCCATCCAGAGCTACCCACTTGTGCATTGGAAGTGTACAGTGCCAATAATGTTCCGAGCCCACAAACCTGTTGGGTATGATCAGCAGGTATCGTGCATGTGTCCTGTTCATTAGAATAAGACATGCGCACGATGCTTGACAATCATGCACACGTCTTGGCAGGTGTGTGGGCTCATAATATCTTAAGCACTACTAACTTTCGATGTGGAAGTAAGTGGCTCTGGACTGTGCTTAAAGGGTTGATCCGGGACTATTTAATTTTTTTCTCATGTGGCTAAGAATTGACAGGCAGAGAGTTGCTAACTACCTGCCTGTTCTGCCCGGCCCTGGCTCAGAGTGGTCAAGGATCGCTCCTGACAACTATTCTGTTGATTCATTTGACCTCACTTCAGAGCAGCTCTTCCTTTTCCGAGCTGCTCTGTCAACATGTCGTTACTGCTGACATCATGCTGATTGACAGTCCGCTCCTCGCAGTTAGGCAGCGGGGATCCCGCTGTCAATTAGCATGACATTGGCAGTACCGCCCCATCACCAGAGCAGAGCAGAAGAACAGATGCTGCTCTGTCGATGTGACGTCACAGGAAGACGCAGAATCACCGGCAGGAGCGGTCTGTGACCACTCTGGGCCGCAAAGATCGGTGCCGGGCAGAACAGGCAGATAGTTAGCAACTGGAAAAAGAGACCAGCTCACCCTCCGATCTATTCTATCCACATGGAAGCCCGCGAATAACGTCACTGCCCAGCACACTGTGAATATAGGAGAGCAAAAATGGATCTAGCTTCCAATTCCAGGTAGTGTATAAAATATAAAGTTTAAGCCAAGTGCTTGTTGCATTTGAAACGCGTCTGGTATTGCTACACAATCCGCATGTCCCCCCGCACCTCCAGATTGTTGGTGTGTTTTTTGCTGCCTGTTTAAATTTTGAAAATAAAAGAACTTATATTTTATACATTCCCTGGATCACTTTTTCCTCTTCTGCAGGAAGTTAGCAACTACATGCCTGTATATTCTTAGTGCTCTTTTGGACTGCATCCTTTATTTTATCAATTAAAATAATTCATTAGTTTTACATACAGTCCTATGTAAAACTAAAAATATCATAATAGCGTAATACATTTTGGCAATCTCAAATCTGCTACATTTTTACATAGAAAATATTACAATTTGAGAGTCCTCAGTGGTTGATACCTTTTAATGGCTAACTGAAAAGATGGTAACAAATTGCAAGCTTTCGAGACTACTCAGGTCTCTCCATCAGGCATTTTTACATACTAACCCAAGGTATTTTCTGCGATAATTCTACACGGGTATATACAGTCACTTGTGCCTGGCCCAGCTATCTCTATGAGCAAATATTGATTCAAGCATTTTTCCCACAGCTCGCAGGTGCATTCAATGTAGAAGGGGTTAAAGTTAATCTCTCTTGCCTCTGAGACAGAATATCATTTTCCTCTGTATGTTCTTGTTTGCAGCTGATCTAAGTGCCCAGTGTTTAGACCTCTAATGATAAGGACAGCCATAAAACAAACATGAAGTAGTTTGTGGATCGCTCTATTTGCCTGACCTTTGAGCCTTGCTCCAGCCTCCCAGTGAGCCAAGCTGCATGAGGACGTAAATCAATACACTCAATTGATTTCACTGCTATATTATTGTAAGGAAAAGTGTTGGATCAGATATAAACATTACCGCCATATAGATGTTTACAGCCGCGGAGGGAATACACATCATGTTTATGTCATACGACCAGAGGTTTTACTGCCTTTAATAATGCCAACCATATTTGTCAACTTATGTTCTAAACAGGAAAGAGGTCCAGCAATTAGTAAATAAATGGAGATTTCCTAATACTGGTGAACCTTCTCTCAGGTACATAAACTGGAAATTGCACGCCTGTTGGTTAATATGGTACCTACTATGGAGCATTAAAGGGAATCTGTCACAAGATTTTTGCTACTCATCTGAGAGCAGCATGATGTCAGGGCAGAGACCCTGATTACAGTGATGTATCACTTACTGGGCTGCTTGCTGCCATTTTATTAAAACGTTTTCTCTGCTGCAGATCTAGCAGTTCTCTGAATGCTGAGCTCTGTATAACCTCGCCCACACCACTGATTGACTGACTGCTTTCTGTCTATGCACAGTGTAAACAAAAAGCTGCCAAACACTGATGGGGACAGGGTAACACAGGGCTCACAAATATGGAGGACTACATGGCAGCAGGTTTACTAGGCCTCTAATAATAATCTCCTGCTGATAAAACAGTGATTTATAAAAAGTACAGTAAGCAGAACAGTAAGTGATATATCACTGGAATCAGGGTCTCTGTCTCTACATCATGCTGCTCTCAGATTGGGTGGCAAAAACCTGCTGACAGATTCCCTTTAAGGCAACCTCGTCTCATTTAAGCTTCTCGTTTGCACTGGGAAAATTGTCACCCTTGGGCAGAGGTGCAAGGGCATTCTCACCAAAGACAGTGCATTTGATATGGTGCATTTGGAAAGAGAGGACTCATTACCGATCACTCTGTTATTTCAAGAATGCATGTTTACTTCAGTGGAGAAAGAACAATAAGTCACCGCCATTCTTCAGCTACATAAAAATGACTTTTAAAGATTATAGACATTACACACTTTGTGGATTGTCAAACTTCCAAAAAGGTTTTTCAAAAGACAGGGATGATTATAAAATAATAAAAGTTATATTCACTGGTTTTAGCCCTTCAGTCCAATTCAGGCCACTTCAGTGATCTCTGCAAGGAAAGGAAGTGATGATGTCCTGTTTTTTGGTCACCTGGCTGCTGGGGTCTGTGATTGACTGCAGAGATCAGGCGAGTGGATTAAAATGTCACTTGCTGTCCTGGTAGAAACTACCTGAGAGGCCTGTGCTGCAGGGACAGGGGTGACGGTCAATGAGTAGATCTTCTTTTAATAATTTATCACTGTGTTTTAAAAGGGGTTGTGCACCTCTGGGGACATTTTTTTCAATGCATGTATTTGGAACTAAAATACAAGAATTAAACAAGAATCAGGCTATGGATATTTTCACTACAGGTATTCATTAAATCAGTGTAACAGGGCCATTATGGCCATCCTCTACTAACAGGTTAAATCAGGTGATGACAGGTTCTCTTTAAGAGTCTGCTTTCTTTTGAGACGCTTTATATGTTCAATAGAAATCTTTAATGTGAGTAATTAATTTGTTTTATTCTACAATTTAGTAACATTTTATTCAAATAGTTCAGACTTCACAGTTCCTCCCAAGAGCCGGCCTCAGCATTTTATTTTACTTCTGCTGGCCAAAAGGTATGGCATTCCAATTAGTCTGTGCAGACCCTCTGCATCCTAGCAGAATGCAAACGAAAAATTGCTCGGTGACATGCAGAAAAAGGAAAGCTGTGCAAAGATGTCTCAGACGCCGCCGCCGCCGAGCCAACATTATCCAGCAGTCTGTGTGCAAGGGCTGAAAAGAAAAATGCAGACAGAGCAGACTGAGTTATGGCCTGTGCAGTCAGGGCGGGCTGAACTATAGAGTCCTGGGACAAGAAGACCAACTCATTACAGCCTACAATTGAATGACGGGCTTCACTGCGCCTGGCAATTCGTGGATTCATTCTAGGACACAAGGACATGTCTAACGAACTAGAGACCTGATGAAATTAATCATACAAAATATTGGAACAAATATATTTCTAAGGCTGGTGTCACACCTCTGAGCTTTATCACAATATCTGTCCTGACCAGCAGGTCTATTGATCTGACCTAAAAATCCTCATATATATATATGTGTTAGCTAGCTCAGGTCAGGAGACCCGGGTATCGGGTGGGTATTGCAATGCAAGAACTGTCTATTTCGCGGACCCGTGAAACTGATCTAAGGAAGGGTTTACAATTGACAATAATAACCAGGTACATCCATATGATCCCTTTTTGAAATTTTGTCCCCACCACCCTCCATTGATTTCTTAAGGCTTTCCTTCATTAAAAATAAAATGCAGAATTTATGTGTGTTTAAAAAAACAGATTTATGATGACACGGGACTGACATAGTGATTTTCTTATGACCAGTCTTATACCAATCACCCAATGATTTCAGTACTGTTGTCTTTATTTGATCTTGGCAGAAAAAGTGATTGAAGATATTGATTTTAACCCTATGTATATGCCCTATAGTAGCCAAAAAAGACCCAAAGTGTAGTTTATGATTCTCCTTTTATTTGAATAAACGCCATATAAAATAAAACTTAATTTCAATAAGCTTGGCAAACTATGACTGCGAGCTGGACCCAGCAGGGCACGATCAAAAAACAAACTATAGCATTAAAGGGAAGTTGTCAGCAGGATTTTGCTATGTAATCTGACAGCAGCATGACATAGGGACAGAGACCCTCATTCCAACAACTTGTTGCAGCAATTATAACAGAATTACTGTTTTTTCTGCTGCCACTGATTGGCGGCTTTCTGTGTACATTGTATAGTGACTGAAGCTGCTAATCAGTGCTGGGGGCAGGGTTGGACTAGGGGGCACGAAGCAGCTTGTCCTGTAGTGATAATATCCAGCTGATAAAACAAAGCTGATTTATACACATTAGAGTTAAGTCGGCCATACCTGCCAGTTTTGTCAGCATCAGCCAACCACTTAATGGGGAGTGAAAGATTACACTTATGCAATAGATGTCAAGCAATGGCATTCTCCCCTCTCCCCATTGAAAAAACATCAACCAATGGTATGGGCACTTTACAGGGAATCTGTCAGCAGGATTTCATACCCTAAACTATATGCACATATAGCTCTTTCAAGGTCAAGTCCAGTAATACCTTTATATGGTCAGTCTCCTCCTCCGTTACTGAGAAATCAGCATTTGTATTTATATACAAATGAGGCTGTAGATCTGAAGCCCCTGTCACTCCAGCTCTATTCCCTACCCAGTACCACCTCCATCTGCTTTAATGATTGCTCCTTTGCCTGAAGTAACACATCATAGAGTCTCATATGATTAAGAACCCAGACAGTAGCGTTTGAAATACATTATAGTCTCTACATTTGTGCTTTGTGCACTTTTGTATCATTTGATATTAATTGATATAATAAAACAATGATTTTACTACTGTTTGAGATCTTTGAACGAGTACTGGATACAACCGTTTTTTGCTACAACACCTTCTGGGACTGCCTACCTTCCTATTATCTGTGCATGACATGGACATCACATCCTGGGACCTTAAGGGGTGAGCTGAACTTACTTTTTACATTACTACTAAACAGAGAACACACTGAATAAAGAAAGTTACTACACTTGTCTATTGCTACTTCAAAAGCTTTTGATCCAAAGTAGTGTTTGTAATTTTGTTCCATTATTATCTCTAAGAAAAACTGGGTCCCTAGGCTAGAAACCAAGCAATGCAAAATCGGCATGGAGTTGATATGTTCAGCCTGTGTATGTGGTGGTTCATCTTGGGTACTTAAGCTACCTGTCACCTACAAAAACATACTGATTTTGGTTTCTACATGAAAGGAGTGGAAATTGGATTCGGAGCCACAGAAACTAATGTTTGAATTAGAACTGTATAAATTACAAAAATGTAAAAAAATTCAGTGAAACATAGTATATAAAAAAAAATTCTCTTTACTTCCATATTTCATGGTCCGAAAAATAAAAAAACACTACATTCAATCTTCTCAAATCCTGAGCAAGTCTCTAGCCAGCACTATCAAGGGTTAATTTAGTATCACTATATTAATTCAGATCTCTGTATAAACCACATTGACCAGGAACTACATGTAGGCTGGGAAAAAATGGAGAAATTCTGGTGCAAATCAGATGGCCATTCAGATTAGTCATTATCGGGACATAGGTCCACACCAGAAATATTTTCCAAGGGTGGGAACCAATTATCCAGGCTTGCAAAATTAAGCCTTTCCTTTCCTGTTAATAGGAATTCCCTTATGACTACTTTTGAAAATTATGATTGTAGTTGTCATGGATATCAGATTCATTAAATTCAGGTGGGTCTGATCGTTATGCCCATTCACTATTTCTCGTAATGTTTCGATATTTCCAGCTGTATCATAGCAATAACACAGCATTAGGAGGTAAAACTGAATGTTTGACACATGCATTATTATTAGTAAATTATACCTAAATATGTCACAGCAGAACATTAATAAAACCATCCATTTCTGTTTCATTATAACAAATGAACCTAATATTTTAAAGTAAATGTATATAAATCAATTCACAGTAAATTCTTTGTTTCCACGCAGGCGAGACCTAATCCATTACAATATGTGATCAGTTACCAATTCTGTCATTCACTTCCATTCCCCGTAATCATTTACTGAAATGATAGAAAGAAATAGCAGGCATTAATATTAGGCTGTCATGTGATTACCTGGCCTTAAAATGCTAAATTTGCTTCTGTTCTGTTCTCTCTCCCTACGGAAAATAATCTAATATCCACTGGTTGTACTATGTTATTATTCATTATAATTGATGCCCAGAGGCATCCTGATAACTCGAGCATATCTGTGGTTCAACAGAGACATTAAATGGAGATCAAGTATGATGCCGTGTCAGAAATTAGTATAATATTATATTACAAGGATTTATTTATAAGGCTTGAATACATTCACCCTCATTACAGCAAAAACTGTAAAATGTAACACAACAAATAGAAGAGAAATAACAAATAAAATCGTAGCTGTAGTTTATGTACAAGTATGCCGGGCTATTAAGTGTGATACAATTCCGTCACTGCCATATGGAAGACATTTAAAGGGGTTATCCATTTAAAAAAATGGGGCAAAGGCTGGTAATGCTTAAATATTACTAAATAAGCATTAGGCTATGTGCCCACAATGCAGAAATGAAGCGGAAAATTTCCCCTTCATTTCTGCATGTCCTTGCCAGTAAAAACGCGTGCAGATTTTTACACATGTTTTTGAAGCGTTTTTGACATGCGGATTTGCCATGCGGTTTTCTAATGCATTGAGTAGGCAATTCCGCATGCGTAAACGCACAAATAATGGACATGCTGTGGATTTTTCCGCGCATAAAATCCGCTGCGGAAAATTCCGCAGCATGGGCACAGAACATGCGGATTGTCATTGGGGACCATGGGGCACGTATTACCAAGCGTTTTTCAAGCATTTTTGCTGCGGAATTTCTACAAAAACGCTTCAAAAACGCATCGTGGGCACACAGCCTTACTGACCCATTAAAGCCTCTGTTGCACCAGCGCTGCCTCTCTATTGTTCTCTGGAGTTATTTGTTGCAATCATGACATGCTGTCTACAACATGTGACCATGTAGCCACTCTCTGATCGATCATTTATATTAATCCATAATATCATGCTCAAAACCTATAACTCTGCCCTTCATCTGGCCAAACAATCCTACTTCACCATCCTCATCACTTCTTCACTAGCTAACAATCCAAAACGGCTTTTCGAAACCTTGTGTAAGGAGACAAGACACTGTGGAACCAGAACAGCATGGAGGCCTGGCAGAGGGGAGGAGTTTGATCAGGACTCTGGGGACAGCGATGTCAGGGAAACGAGCTGAGGAGAAAAACAACGTGTGTGCAAGTTCTGAGGTGATTCTGACGCCGAAGAGAGAGACGGGAGGAGCAACAGCAGCGTCTGGAGCTCCTGTCAGGAAGAAAGGTGCCGCGTATCTGCTCAGCACAGACATCGCCGTTCAAGCCCCGAAGACCCGAGTGACGCCAGTCAAGGGTCCCAGCCCAGACGACGACGGTCAAGCCCCGAAGACCCGAGCGACGCAAGTTAAGGTTCCCAGCCCAGATGACGACGGTCAAGCACGGAAGACTCGAGCGACGCCAGTCAAGGTTCCCAGCCCAGATGACGACGGTTAAGCCCCGAAGACCCGAGCGACGCCAGTCAAGGTTCCCAGCCCAGATGTCGACGGTCAAGCCCTGAAGATCCGAGCAACACCAGTCAAGGTTGCCAGACGTCGACGGTCAAGCCCAGAAGATCTGAGCGACCCCAGTCAATGATCCTCACCCGGTTGACGTCTGTCAACAGAACGGGAACAGGTTGCGTGGCGCGGTTCTCAGACATGTGTGCCAGTGACAGGACATCGCAGAAGCTCCAGAGGTGTCAGATCGGAGATTCACAGTCGGGTCGGAGACCAGGAAGGATGCGCGAGAGGGGCCCGTTACCTCTGACAGAGACATATGGTACCGGGCACGGATAGAGGGAAAGACAGTAGTCAGATGGGGACCAGCAGACGCCACAGCGGCATCATAAAAGTGGATAGAGAATTACGGGGGAAATGGGCAGCAAGTTGTGATAGGAACAGAGTATTGCCAAAGCTTTAAAAGACTGCCACTTGCCCACTATAGTTGATATACTTCCCCTTCCCTCCAGTAGATCATTTTAAACTACCAGCCCCTGAATTCTAGTGTGCTCTGATAATTTATTCTGTTATGTGATTTACTGCTTATTTTACTGTCAAACGCAAAGAAGTTGTTACCATATAATACATGTTTTACAATTAATAATAGTTGTTAAATAAAAGAAATATACTGTTGTTCCGCCTGTGTCTCCGCTGTTGCCTACTGTTTACCTGCATTATACTTGCACTCCCTCCTGACCCCGCTAAGCACAGGCCCCCGTCACAAACCTCAGCGGTGAGGATCTGGCCACTTATTTCCTAGAAAAAATCAACCACATCCATCAGGACATTTGATTCCAATCTCCTCAGTGCCTGGATCCCCTTCCCTGTCGCACTTCAAGCTCACTAGCCATCTTTGAGCTTGTTACAGAAGAAGTTACTTAGCTCCTCATTTTTTCTTGGTCTACAACCTGCAACATTGACCCTATTCCCTCACATTTCCTCCAGTCTCTCTCACCGATGGTCACAACTCACCTGACTAAAATATTTAACCTCTCTCTTTCTTCAGGTATCTTTCCATCTTTATTCAAACACGCCATCATAATGTGTCACCCAGGGGGAATATTAGGGACTCGGTACCCGGGCCTTTTACCTTGTTTAGGAGGTCACAGCAGTCGGCTCCCGGGCCCGTACTCTGGGTCTCTCTTTTAAAAGGGGGTTTTTGTGTAGAGTTTGTCTCGTGACGCCACCTGTGGTTTCGGGTAATGGTTACCGACGCTGCTGCAGACCTCCGGGGATGATGGGATGGCAGCTGGGATGTTTCTGCTCCCCACAGGCGGAGAGGGCCCCCGGGGAAGTGTAGGTGCAAATGGTGGTGATGCTGGGGCTTGTAGTGCAGGAGAGATGGCGCAGCAGGAGTAACTGACAGAGACAGGGGATTCACTTCAGTACCTTTACTGGTGCGGATGTCAGGTACGGTCCAGGGTACTCGGTAGGAAGGGTGCACTTCAGGACTTCTCCCCAGTGAGCGGGTATAAGGCCTCCTGGTCCGTGTCTCCCTCTCTCTAAGCTCCTGGCCAGCCTGCAACTGAGCCTAGCTTCTGTGTCGTGCTGTTCCTTCACCTGTCACTTGGTAGTAGGACCTTTCTTTGGCAACCAATATCCCTGGACGCTGGGACCTTCATGGTTCTTAGTCCTGTCAAGGGTTTAGCTTCAGGTCAACCAGGGACTTGTAGTCCTCCTGGTATGCCGGTAGTCCATACTGGGTATAGAGGACGCTGTAGGCGCAGACCCGGTGTCCGGTTTGAGTCTTGGGGTGAGCCTATGATGCTCCTCTGCCCCCTCAACTCCTCTCTCCTCTCCTCTTTGCCTCCGGCCACACTTGGGGCCCTCAATACAGCAGCAGACGTGCTGCATCTTCGCTGCTCTCAGCGTCAGCACGCTCTCTAAACAACTCACTGAACTGCCTGGCTCCACCCTCCATATATATATCCCTAACAGGGCTCCCTCTGGTGGTATGAGGTGGAAGGGTGGAGGTGTTTGTTTGTAATGAGGGTCTCTTGTGGAGAAGTCCATCCATGCACCCTTTTGGGTCCTGTGGTACATGTGAACAGCAGGGTGCCACAATAACCTGTTCACTTAAAAAAACATCCCTCGACCAGAACTGCACTGCTAACTACAGACCTGTCTCTAATCTTCCAGTCATCTCTAAACTCCTGGAACGCTTGGTCTACTTCCGTCAAATCCGCTATCTCTCAGATCACTCTCTTCTTGACCTTTTACAATCTGGCTTCCGGTCTTTATACTCCACTGAAACTACCCTCACTAAAGTCTCTAATGATCTACTAACAGCTAAATCCAAAGGTCACAGCTCCCTGCTGATTCTCCTGGATCTCTCTGCTGCATTTAACACTGTGGATCACTAGCTCCTCAACACTATGCACCGCTCTATCGGCCTCAAGGAAACCGTTCTCTCCTGGTTCTCCTCCAACCTCTCTGACCGCTCCCTCACTATATCTTTTGCCGGTTCCTACTCCTCTCCTCGTTCCCTTATTATCAGGGTTATGCAGGGCTCAGTCCTAGGCCCCCTCCTCTTCTCTCTATACACTGCCACTATTGGACAAACAATCAGTAGATTTGGGTTCCAGTATCATCTCTATGCTGCCGACGCCCAATTATACACCTCTTCTCCTGACATCACTCCCACCCTAATACAAAATATCAAGGATTGTTTGCCTGCTGTCTCTAACATCATGTCCTCCCTCTATCTTAAACGGAATCTCTCCAAAATTGAACTTCTTGTGTTTCTCCCCTCTACTAACCTACCTGACATTGAAATTACCTTGGAGGGTTCAACCATAACTCCCAAGCAGCAAGTCTTGGGGTCATATTTGTAAATAAAGGAGAGAACAAGGCGCAATGGGTGACTCAGTATTGCAATTGTAGAGGGGTGTGGGAATGGCTACTAACCTTATGAAGTTGTGCACCTCTGCACAACCCCAGTGTAAAGCTCCACAAGCTCCGCTCTGTTGGTGGCTGTCATCTATTTCCAGCGGCGTTCACAGATCCTGATCTCTTGATGGTATATCACGTGGTCAGGTTAGTGGCATGTAATGCCGAGATAGACGCCCAGCTTCACCAACACCCCCGGCAGCATTCCGGAGGGGTTAAGGCAGCGCAGCTTGGAAAACCAGGGTAGTGATTCTAATTAAATTGCTCCCACAGGTGAAAAAACAATAGGTTAAAGGCAGCTCTACCGCACCCCAACAGGGGGAAAAGGACAATCAATGGATATGAATAGCGGTACCAGAGCGCCAATAACAGGGCAAAAATATTAAAAGGACTAATTTATTAATACACACACACACAACGCGTTTCGGTGGACACAGCCACCTTCATCAGGTGTGACAAGCAGCAAACAATTGATCCTTATATACATTTGACTAGGTATACAATTACTTAAAAGGGGCGGGGCCAGATACAGAGTATTACCTCTATATTAACCCCTTAAGTTCATATATGCTCAATAGAGTAAAAAGGATTACTATAAATTAATGCCTAATGAAGCATAAAGGGTTCTTATAAAAAGGATTCACTGTATAAAAACTTGTGAATCCTATAATCATAAATAATAATTTTTACATACAACATAAAACAATATATAAATATAAAGTTATAAAATTACAATCAGTTTCTATCATTATAAGTAGGGAAAAGTAGACAAAGAAAGGAAAGGGAAAAAAAAATAATAAAATTTTTTTTTCCCAAAAAAAAAACCACAGAACAAAGTGAAATTATTAAATGGGACAGCTGGACAGAAAGACAATCCTCGACCTAACAAGGATTGTTCAGCTTCAGATAGCACATAGCTAGAAATATTAAAAATACCCCCACAACCGATAGGGGTTTCTATCTGCAGGGAATTTGTATTCTGGTTCATTGGCAAGATTTCATTTTCTTTATATTAGGATTGTGTCTCAATTTCGGCATTTGGACTATTTTTGTTATTGAGGCCTCAGGTTTTTCCACTCCCTCTACATCCCCTAAATTTCTTTTTCGTTTTGGACAACATCCGGGGACCACGTGGAAAAAATGTGTAATTTTCGTTTTATTAGTTTGAGATGCAACTGCATTCTGTGTTTGAGAATTTATCAAGATACTATTTTCATTCAAAATCGGAGATAATTCCAAGGATGTCATTCTGTTTATAGGGGGTTTTATGTGGTTTATACCACTTATTTTATCAGAGGGTCTCCCTTGATTAAAAATATTCAGTGTATCCGCTAACGGGATCTGTCCAGATAACTCCCCAGCAATAGGAGTCTGTATTGCACTAGAAAGCTCTGAGATATTAGATCCACTATGGGATATCTCCTGTGTGTTAATATGTAATGTGAAGTTCAGTTCATCAATATCTGCTACTTGTGTAGAAATAGTAAACGGATTAGCAATAAATTCTACATCTGCTGCTTGTGTGGATAAAATAGGTGGATCAGTAATCAGTATGGAGGGAGGAGTAATTTCCATACACATTCCCTCTATTATAAGGTCATTATTTTTTTCCAAATTAGAATTAAATGTAGTATTTTTCTTGTAATTATTGTTAATGGATAACTTCTTTTTATGAGTCTCATATATTGCTTGTTGTTTTTTATTCATAAAAAACTGTTTTTGAAAACTATTCACTTGTTTAGTATGGTTATCAGTATCATTGCTTAGAATAGGGGATGATGGATTATCCCTAGTTGTTCTCTGCATAGAGATGATGGGAACAGGTGAAATTTGAAGTGGTGATTGGATTTTTTCTAAAGAAAGGAGAGAACAAGGTGTATTTCTGATTGCTCAACAACACTGATCAGATTGTTGATTGATAAAAGGAATACTCTGGCTATGCATGCTGTAGAAACAATAGCTAAAATTAAAGGGGATTTGGAGTTCTTTTCTTCATCTACGGAATATTTTGCCACAGATAATGAGGTAAAACTAAGACTGGCTAAGTTTGAAAATGATTTAATAAATAAAAAAGCAAAAAAATTTGAAAGAGATATAAAAGACTCTAAAAAAGAAAAAATCCAATCACCACTTCAAATTTCACCTGTTCCCATCATCTCTATGCAGAGAACAACTAGGGATAATCCATCATCCCCTATTCTAAGCAATGATACTGATAACCATACTAAACAAGTGAATAGTTTTCAAAAACAGTTTTTTATGAATAAAAAACAAGCAATATATGAGACTCATAAAAAGAAGTTATCCATTAACAATAATTACAAGAAAAATACTGCATTTAATTCTAATTTGGAAAAAAATAATGACCTTATAATAGAGGGAATGTGTATGGAAATTACTCCTCCCTCCATACTGATTACTGATCCACCTATTTTATCCACACAAGCAGCAGATGTAGAATTTATTGCTAATCCGCCTACTATTTCTACACAAGTAGCAGATATTGATGAACTGAACTTCACATTACATATTAACACACAGGAGATATCCCATAGTGGATCTAATATCTCAGAGCTTTCTAGTGCAATACAGACTCCTATTGCTGGGGAGTTATCTGGACAGATCCCGTTAGCGGATACACTGAATATTTTTAATCAAGGGAGACCCTCTGATAAAATAAGTGGTATAAACCACATAAAACCCCCTATAAACAGAATGACATCCTTGGAATTATCTCCGATTTTGAATGAAAATAGTATCTTGATAAATCCTCAAACACAGAATGCAGTTGCATCTCAAACTAATAAAACGAAAATTACACATTTTTTCCACGTGGTCCCCGGATGTTGTCCAAAACGAAAAAGAAATTTAGGGGATGTAGAGGGAGTGGAAAAACCTGAGGCCTCAATAACAAAAATAGTCCAAATGCCGAAATTGAGACACAATCCTAATATAAAGAAAATGAAATCTTGCCAATGAACCAGAATACAAATTCCCTGCAGATAGAAACCCCTATCGGTTGTGGGGGTATTTTTAATATTTCTAGCTATGTGCTATCTGAAGCTGAACAATCCTTGTTAGGTCGAGGATTGTCTTTCTGTCCAGCTGTCCCATTTAATAATTTCACTTTGTTCTGTGGTTTTTTTTTTGGGAAAAAAAAATTTTATTATTTTTTTTTCCCTTTCCTTTCTTTGTCTACTTTTCCCTACTTATAATGATAGAAACTGATTGTAATTTTATAACTTTATATTTATATATTGTTTTATGTTGTATGTAAAAATTATTATTTATGATTATAGGATTCACAAGTTTTTATACAGTGAATCCTTTTTATAAGAACCCTTTATGCTTCATTAGGCATTAATTTATAGTAATCCTTTTTACTCTATTGAGCATATATGAACTTAAGGGGTTAATATAGAGGTAATACTCTGTATCTGGCCCCGCCCCTTTTAAGTAATTGTATACCTAGTCAAATGTAAATAAGGATCAATTGTTTGCTGCTTGTCACACCTGATGAAGGTGGCTGTGTCCACCGAAACGCGTTGTGTGTGTGTGTATTAATAAATTAGTCCTTTTAATATTTTTGCCCTGTTATTGGCGCTCTGGTACCGCTATTCATATCCATTGGGGTCATATTTGACACAGAACTTTCCTCACTCATTTGTGTCACCTGTACCTTAAAAACATCTCCAGAATCTGACCTTTTCTTACCTTTGAGACTGCTAAAACTCTTACTGTCGCTCTAATTCATTCTCATCTGGACTACTGCAACTTTCTTCTGATTGGTCTCTCTCTTACCAAACTCTCTCCTCTCCAATCCGTTCTGAATGCGGCAGCCACGGTCGTATTTCTGTCCAGCTGCTTCACCGATGCCTCCATCTTGTGCCAGTCATTACACTTGTTACCCATTCGCTACAGGGTCCAATATGAACTCACCGCTCTCACCCACAAAGTTCTCCACAGTTCTACACCACCTTATATCTCCTCTCTCATCTCTGTCTATCGCCCTACACGTGCCCTCCGTTCTACAAATGACGTAAGACTAACATCCCCCATAATCCGAACCTCGCACCTCCGTCTCCAAGACTTCTCTCGTGCTGCGCCAGTTCTCTTGGATTCACTAGCCCAGACGATCCGACTGATACCTAGCCCCCACATCTTCAAGCGCTTTAAAACCCCATCTCTTTAAACAAGCCTACCATTTCAACTCACTAACCTAACTCTCCCCTGTTCCCTCCTATTAATTTGTCTTTACACCTTCCATGCACACGATAACTGCACACGATACTTGATTATTGCACTTAAACATACTGGCTGATGACCGGATCATGCAGGTTTATATGAAAATCCCTATTTATTAAAATTGCCAGACCTGAAATAACAAGCACTTTTCACCTATTGTGTCCCCCCATTTCCTTGTAGATTGTAAGCTTGTGAGCAGGGACCTCACTCCTAATGTAACTGTTTAAACTGTCTCACCTTGTATTGAATTTATTGTCTGTGTAACGGGTCTGGGAGGCGGAACCTCTGAGCTACTATACAAGGGGGCGGTCCTTGTAAGGGAGCGGGTGGCGACCAGGCAGGCAGTCACAGCAGGTGACCGGGACAGTCTCTGGGTGTACGGGCAGGAGGTCACGGCAAGTGACCGGGACAGTCTCTGGATGAACGGGCTGGAGGTCACGGCAAGTGACCGGGGCAGTCTCTGGGTGAACGGGCTGGAGATCACGGCAAGTGACCGGGGCAGTCTCTGGGTGAACGGGCTGGAGGTCACGGCAAATGACCGGGGCAGTCTCTAGGTAAAGGGTAGGTACGACCTGTGATGGCTGAACCTCCAGGTAGGCTAGCAAGGCAGATGGAGGATGTGTGCTCCCAGGTGAGCAAGCGAGAGTCTCTGGAATAGCAGGTGGTCACAGCACGTGACGGCGAAGCCTCCAGGTAGGCAAGCAGGCAGGTAGCGGAGAAGCGCTCCCAGGTGAGCGGGCAAGAGTCTCTGGAATAGCTGGTGGTCACAGCACGTGACGGCGGAGCCTCCGGGCAGGCAAGCAGGCAGGTAGCGGAGAAGCGCTCCCAGGTGAGCGGGCAAGAGTCTCTGGAATAGCTGGTGGTCACAGCACGTGACGGCGGAGCCTCCGGGCAGGCAAGCAGGCAGGTAGCGGAGGAGCGCTCCAAGGTGAGCGGGCAAGCTGGTCCATAGACAGACTGACAGGAGTAGAAAGGCAGACCGTCGGACCTCAGGCTAGCAAACAGGCAGGTAGCTGATGTGCGCTCCCAGGTGAGCGGGCAAGCTGGTCCTTAGACAGACTGACAGGAGTTGTAAGGCAGACCGTCGGACCTCAGGCTAGCAAGCAGGTAGCAGGAATAACTGGCAGGAAACAGACAGCAAACTGGCAGGACTCTGGCAGGAATCAGGCAGGTAACTGGCAGGTAACTGGCAACGGGACCTGAGGGCTGAAGCAGAGTAGAACAGTGCAACAACATTGCTCGGGCACCTCCATTTTGGAGGAGGTGCCTTATATATGGTGAAGTCCTCCGGCCATTGGCCGGGGACTCCTTAGGACAGCGCGCGCGGCCCCTTTAAGAGGGAGGGAGAGCGCGCGCGCGCCCTAAGCCCAGTGGCCGGGAAGGAGCGCGCGCTGCCAGCAGAGCGGGAGGAGGACGCCGGGCACGGAGCAGGGAGGTGAGGGGAACAGCGTCCCTGCCTAGCAGAGGGCAGGGACGCCGGCGCTACAGTACCCCCCCCTTTAGGCCCCCCCTTTTTTAGGCCAGACAGAAATTTAGCAAGGATAAGAGGGGCATGGATGTTCTCCCGGGGCTCCCACGTTCTCTCCTCAGGACCAAACCCCTTCCAATCTACTAGAAAAAAGGTCTTTCCTCTTACCCTTTTGGTGGCAAGAATGTTCTCTACCTCAAACTCGTCCTCAGCAGAAACCGGAGCAGGAGGCGTACCTGTAGACTTGGAAAAAGAGTTAAGTACCACAGGTTTGAGGAGAGATACATGGAAGGAGTTAGGGATCCGTAAGTTGGCCGGGAGTTTCAATTTATAGGCCACCGGGTTGATCTGACTGATGACCTCCAGGGGGCCGATGAACCGAGGCCCTAACTTGTAAGAAGGTATCTTGAGTCGGACATATTTAGATGAGAGCCAGACTTTATCTCCGGGATGAAATTGTGGAGGATCCAGGCGTTTTTTGTCAGCGTGTCTTTTCATCCGTTCGGACGACTGAAGGAGTGCGGATCGGGTACTCTCCCAAATGGAGGAAAATTTGCCAACGAGAGATTCCGCAGCCGGGTTGTCCACAGAGGTGGAGACAGGAAAAGGAATCCAAGGATGCTGACCGAAGACTACAAAAAACGGGGATTTGGAGGAGGATTCGCTCTCGTGATTGTTATAAGAGAACTCGGCCCATGGTAGGAGATCCACCCAGTCTGAATGATGGGCATTAACGAAGTGCCGGAGGTAACTGGTCAGGTTCTGATTGATCCGCTCCACTTGACCATTGGACTGTGGGTGGTAAGCGGAAGAGAAGTCCAGGGTGACGTCTAGCAGTTTACTAGTGGCTCTCCAGAAGCGTGAGGTGAACTGTACCCCACGATCCGACACGATGTTGAGGGGCAGGCCATGAAGACGGAAGATGTGACGAATAAAGTCTTTAGCTAGCTCGGGTGCAGACGGGAGGCCTGGCAGGGGAACGAAATGAGCCATCTTGGAGAAGCGGTCAGCGACCACCCAAATGACCGTACAACCGGCAGAGACTGGGAGGTCTGTTATAAAGTCCATTGCTATATGCTGCCAGGGGGCAGCAGGTACTGGGAGCGGAAGGAGGCGACCGGCTGGCAGATGTCTCGGAACCTTGTTGCGGGCGCAGGACACACAGGCAGAAACAAAGTCTATTATGTCCTTGTGCAGGGTAGGCCACCAGTAGTGCCGGGTAATAAGCTGGAGGGTCTTTTTTTGACCGGCATGGCCAGCCAGTTTAGACGAGTGACCCCAGTGAAGGATCTTCTCCCGATCAGGTACTGATACGAACGTCTTTCCGGGAGGGAGACGATTTAGACTCACGGGAGCCACCTGCATTACTCTGGCGGGATCGATGATGTTTCGGATCTTCCTCGAGATCAGACACCAGAAAGGATCGAGACAAGGCGTCCGCCTTGACGTTTTTGTCAGCCGGGCGAAAATGAAGAACAAAATCAAAGCGAGCAAAAAACAAGGACCACCGGGCTTGGCGCGGGTTAAGTCTCTGGGCATGCTGGAGGTAAGCCAAGTTCTTGTGGTCAGTGTAAATTATTACCGGGTGAAGAGCCCCCTCGAGCAGGTAACGCCACTCCTCCAATGCCAGTTTGATGGCCAATAACTCTCGGTCTCCTATGGAATAATTGCGCTCTGAGGAGGAGAAGAGTTTAGAGAAGAAGCCGCAAGTTACCATCCTCCCGGAAGATGATTTTTGAGTAAGTACCGCTCCGGCTCCAGAGGAGGAGGCGTCAACTTCCAGGAAGAACTGCTTGTTGCCGTCCGGGCGATGCAGCACCGGGGCGGAAGAGAAGGCCTGTTTTAAGGAAAGAAAGGCCTCCTCTGCTTCGGGCGGCCACTCTTTGGGATTAGTACCCTTACGGGTGAGCGCGGAAATTGGGGCAGTCCGGGAAGAGAAGTGTGGTATGAAGAGGCGGTAGTAGTTGGCGAAGCCCAGGAACCGCTGAATGGCCTTCAACCCCTCCGGTCGGGGCCATTTCTCGATGGCAGACAGTTTCTCTGGATCCATTCGTAGGCCGGTCTGAGAAATAATGTAGCCCAAAAACGGAAGCGAGGTCTGCTCAAAGAGGCACTTCTCGTATTTAGCGAAGAGGTGATTCTGCCTGAGCCTGAGCAGGACCTGACGAACGTCCCTCCGGTGAGTCTGGAGATCCGGAGAGAAGACCAAGATGTCGTCCAGGTACACCACTACGCAGGAGTAGAGAAGGTCCCGGAAGATGTCATTGACCAACTCTTGAAAGACGGCAGGAGCGTTACAGAGACCAAAGGGCATTACCAGATATTCATAGTGGCCGTCCCGGGTGTTGAATGCCGTCTTCCATTCATCCCCCTGACGGATACGAACCAGGTTGTACGCCCCACGGAGGTCCAGTTTGGTGAAGATTCTAGCCCCTCTCAGACGATCAAATAACTCCGGAATGAGCGGAAGGGGGTACTTATTCTTCACCGTGATTTGGTTAAGGCCTCTATAGTCTATACAGGGACGGAGAGAGCCGTCCTTCTTTTTTACGAAGAAGAAGCCTGCTCCCGCCGGGGAGGTAGATTTCCGGATGAATCCCCTGGCCAGATTCTCCTCAATATATTCGGACATCGACCGGGTCTCAGCAGCGGATAATGGATAAATACGCCCACGGGGAGGAGTAGTACCGGGTAACAGGTCGATAGGGCAGTCGTATGGTCTATGAGGGGGTAGTGTCTCTGCTTCCTTTTTATTAAAGACATCAGCATAAGACCAATAAGGAATCGGAAGTCCAGGTAGATTAGCTGGGGTAGGAGAAGGACGGACGGGATGGACGGGAACCAGACAGGTCTTATGGCAGTCCTGTCCCCAGCGAAGGACTTCTCCGGTCTGCCAGTCAAGCACGGGTGCATGTCTCTGGAGCCAAGGTAGACCTAGCAAGAGGGCGTGAGAGAGTCCAGGCAGAACATGAAAGGAGATACTCTCAGAATGCAGCATTCCCACCTGTAGAGTAATGGATTCGGTGATGAGTTGGATGGGGCGTGGTAAGAGACCCCCATCCACGGCAGCAACAGACAAGGGTACAGCCAGAGGTTTGGTGGGGATGCGGTATTTCTCTACCAGGGACTGTGAAATAAGATTCCCGGCTGCTCCAGAATCCAGTTGGGCTAGTTCGAAATAACGGTTCTCCCCGCAGACGATTGAAACTGACAGCAGCAGAGATGGAGAGGATTTATTCTTGTCTAGGTCGACCTCTCTGAGCGAACCTAGACACAGGCGTTTCCCGACCTCTCTGGGCAGGCACGGATCCGGTGCTCCTTACTGCCACAGTAGAAGCAGCTCCCCTCGGCACGGCGTAAGTCCTGACGGGTTTTGACCATCTTGGTCTGGTCGACCTGCATAGACTCAGGAGAGTGTACCTGGGGAGAGATGGAGGGAGTGACGGGTTTCTGAAAGGTAGGAGCTAGACGTGGAAACCTCCTCTCACGGGTGACCTCTTTGGCACGCTCCTGGAACCGTAGGTCAATCCGGGTGGCAAGAGTTATTAGGTCATCGAGAGTGGTAGGAATGTCCCGACCGGCAAGTTCATCTTTAAAACGGCCGGACAGACCCTCCCAGAAGACGGATACCAGAGCGTCGTTATCCCAGGCCAGCTCCGAGGCAAGGGTACGGAACCGTATGGTATATTGGCCCACGGTGAGACTTCCCTGACGGAGGCGTAGCAGAGATGATGCGGATGAGGTCTTCCGTCCGGGTTCGTCGAAGACTTTCCGGAAAGCCGTGAGGAAGGCAGGCAAGTCGGACACCAGGGGGTCTCCTCTCTCCCATAGAGGATTTAGCCAGGCCAGGGCCTCCCCGGTGAGATGGGACATGATGAAGGCAATTTTGGCCCGGTCGGAGTTAAACTGGTGGGACAATAGTTCAAAGTGCAGGGTGCACTGATTTATGAAGCCCCGAGCCTGGGCGGAGTCGCCTCCGAAGCGAGGAGGTGCAGAAAGCCGGGGTCCGGGGTAGGATACCATGGTATTGGTGGGCAGCGGAGCTGCCGGGTTGCGAGTCATGGCACTGGCGGTGGTTGCTGGTGGAGCAGTCAGAGTATCCAGGCGAGAATTGACATTCCGCAGGTGACCCAGGATGGACTCCTGTTGGGACCTCTGACGGGACAGTTCATGACAGAGGTCCGAGAGCGAGGGAGCTTGGGTGCCACCGGGTTCCATGGCCCGAGCAAACTGTAACGGGTCTGGGAGGCGGAACCTCTGAGCTACTATACAAGGGGGCGGTCCTTGTAAGGGAGCGGGTGGCGACCAGGCAGGCAGTCACAGCAGGTGACCGGGACAGTCTCTGGGTGTACGGGCAGGAGGTCACGGCAAGTGACCGGGACAGTCTCTGGATGAACGGGCTGGAGGTCACGGCAAGTGACCGGGGCAGTCTCTGGGTGAACGGGCTGGAGATCACGGCAAGTGACCGGGGCAGTCTCTGGGTGAACGGGCTGGAGGTCACGGCAAATGACCGGGGCAGTCTCTAGGTAAAGGGTAGGTACGACCTGTGATGGCTGAACCTCCAGGTAGGCTAGCAAGGCAGATGGAGGATGTGTGCTCCCAGGTGAGCAAGCGAGAGTCTCTGGAATAGCAGGTGGTCACAGCACGTGACGGCGAAGCCTCCAGGTAGGCAAGCAGGCAGGTAGCGGAGAAGCGCTCCCAGGTGAGCGGGCAAGAGTCTCTGGAATAGCTGGTGGTCACAGCACGTGACGGCGGAGCCTCCGGGCAGGCAAGCAGGCAGGTAGCGGAGAAGCGCTCCCAGGTGAGCGGGCAAGAGTCTCTGGAATAGCTGGTGGTCACAGCACGTGACGGCGGAGCCTCCGGGCAGGCAAGCAGGCAGGTAGCGGAGGAGCGCTCCCAGGTGAGCGGGCAAGCTGGTCCATAGACAGACTGACAGGAGTAGAAAGGCAGACCGTCGGACCTCAGGCTAGCAAGCAGGCAGGTAGCTGATGTGCGCTCCCAGGTGAGCGGGCAAGCTGGTCCTTAGACAGACTGACAGGAGTTGTAAGGCAGACCGTCGGACCTCAGGCTAGCAAGCAGGTAGCAGGAATAACTGGCAGGAAACAGACAGCAAACTGGCAGGACTCTGGCAGGAATCAGGCAGGTAACTGGCAACGGGACCTGAGGGCTGAAGCAGAGTAGAACAGTGCAACAACATTGCTCGAGCACCTCCATTTTGGAGGAGGTGCCTTATATATGGTGAAGTCCTCCGGCCATTGGCCGGGGACTCCTTAGGACGGCGCGCGCGGCCCCTTTAAGAGGGAGGGAGAGCGCGCGCGCCCTAAGCCCAGTGGCCGGGAAGGAGCGCGTGCTGCCAGCAGAGCGGGAGGAGGACGCCGGGCACGGAGCAGGGAGGTGAGGGGAACAGCGTCCCTGCCTAGTAGAGGGCAGGGACGCCGGCGCTACAGTCTGTATGTAGCACCCCGAGGACTCGGCTGCTACGGGGGTATTACACCTCAAACCAGAGGTGTGGTATTCCACTCCCGGGTAAGGATGGAGTGTGGGACTGAGCTCAGCTAGCTGCATGCACTACATACACCCCATTTCCGGGGGACAGAACAACGGTACTCCCACCAAATAGATGTGCAGGTACGATAGCGTCTGTCCCTGGCTGGAGTGGGGGGGGAGGAACATCCCAGTAGTGTAGGGGCAGATAGGGGAGGGGCTCTGGGCATAGAGGTAGGAGCCCATTGGGTGCTAGTCACCTGGGCTCACACATAGAGGGAGTATATATGGTGGGCACCTTCTAGAGACAGAGTGAGTTCAGAGGGAGAGTTCAGCCAGGAGGGCTGACAGGGAGCTGTGGCTCCGTCTGGGCCCAGCTCCAGGGCCAGGCCTGTAGTGGAGAGGAGGAGGAAGAAAGGCCCAGAGACGCAGGACAAGAGGGAACCCTGAGATCCCACAAGTTGACGGGTGAAGGGTTGGCAGAAAAGGGTACCGGATCCCAAGCTGGCAGAGGCAAGATATCCTTAACCAGGAACCGGAGGTCGTGGTCAAGCTTTGGCACGACCCTCACCACACTCACCAGGAAGGCATACCACGAATAGGGTCAGGAAAGCCAGAGAAGGTTTTACCACCAAGAGGCCCGAGGGAGCCGGACAAAGGTGGGTCCCTGGTGGGAACGGCCAGTAGGAAGGAAGAGAGGGGAGCTCAGGACCACGCTCTGGAACTGCCTGGGGGTTGGCCGAGTCCCACACCTGGTGGACGCAGCACGACTCGGGTGGTCACTCAAGGCCGGAGTGACCGGGGCAACACCTGTGAGTAAAAACCCTGAAACTGCATCACATGTCTCTGAGCTTTCTTGCTGCACCATCACTGCCACCATCATCTACACTTGCTGCCCTGAGGCCGTACCCCTCCCGTTGGGGGTTATACCATCTACGCTGCACAACCATATCACCGGCCTCAGCGGACTGTCCTGCAGCAGCAGCCCTGAAGCTGCATTCAACGGGTGGCGTAGTCGTACAACACCCTACTATTCAAGACACTGCCGCTCAGCTTGACTCCCTGGGCACGGACCGGGTCACCGCCACGAGACTACTACTCCCATCGGATCCGGCTCCGGGTAAGCCCTCCCCCGTGCGCGCGATGCCGCGCAATGAAGGCCCAGGGGCGCGTCATGTACATGTCCCCGCTTAATTGCAAAGTGCTGCGGAATATGTTGGCGCTATATAAATAAAAATTATTATTATAATCTGATACCTACCAGGTCCTACTGATGGCTGACTAAATAAATAATTAATGCAACTGTCTAAGGCTATGTGCCCACGATGCAGAAATGCTCCGGATTTTTCCTGAGCGCTTCTGCATCTCCCCTGGCAGAAAAAACGCATGCGGATTGTACATGCATTTGTCCTGCCAGGGACATGCGGATGTGAAGCGTTCTTCACATGCATTTCCGCATGCGGATGCGATTTTAGCATCAATTGGAAAGTGATTGACAACTTGGTCACACTATATAAATCCATGCAGCCGGCATGGATTTATATAGTGTGACCGTAAAGAATGTTTAAAAATAAAAAATAAATCTATACTTACCCTCCGATGGCCCCCGCAGTCTTGCTTCCCTCCGTTCTCCCTTGCTGGCAGATCGCGGTACACTGAAGGACCTGCCGACGTCAGCATTGCATGACCCGTCACATGACTATGACGTCAGCGCAGGTCCTTCAGTCCATCGCGAGCTGCCGGCAAGTGAAGACAAGGAGAGCGGGGGCCGTCAGAAGGTAAATATAATATTTATTTTTTATTTTATTCTTTTTTTCACAGGTTCTATGGTACCCGGGTTCGGAGGAGAGTCTCCTGTCCTCCACACCCGGGTACCATCCGCACATTGAAACGCATGGAATGCGCATCTACATATACAGTGATGCGGAATCCATGCGTTCCAATGCAAATCAATGGCGGCGAAAACGCAGCACTTCCGCAAAATAATTGGTAGTGCTGCGTTTTTTTCCGCAATGATAATCTGCAGCGGAAATTTCCGCAGCATGTGCACAGCACATGCGGATTATCATTGGGGAACATGGCAGGCCTTCTACCATGCATTTTTTAAGCGTTTCTACAGTGTTTTTGCCGCTGCGGAAACGCTTAAAAAACGTATCGTGGGCACACAGCCTAATGGTGCATTTGATTCCCGATTTTAGCCGTCGACAAGATTCTTGCATGTTCTTCAGGTGATCGCTGGCATGTTTACAACAACGGTTAATTAGGAACAAACGCTCCTAACAAACAGGTTTGCCGGTTATCTACTCGTGTAAATACAAAATTCTTTAAAGCAGTGTTCCCCAACTCGAGTGCTCAAGAGCCTCCAACAGGTCATGTTTTCAGGATTTCCTTAGTATTGCTCAGGTGATAATTGCAGTACCTGGGCAGGCAATAATTCCATCACCTGGGCAATACTAAGGAAGTACTGAAAACATGGTCTATTGGTGGCTCTTGATTACTGGAGTTAGAGACCACTGATTTATAGGCAACCTGAAAGTAGATCTATGTGGAACCATCTATGTGGCATGAATCAGACACTGACTGCTTTATTGCAGAAAGGTATGTTTTACTGTGAAATACTGCGGCATTTCAGAGAAAGCATACTTTGAAAAGCCAGATGATTAGTCAAAGAGGCAGGTCCCTGGCAGCTTGTCCCACCTCAGTCTTGTACACTGACAGGTCTCTCCCTTTACACACCCATAGTCAATAGCTGAGTGGGATGAGGAGAAGCCGCAGGTGACCTGCCTTAGTCTAGTCAACAAAGACACATAAACCTTTTTTTCACTTGTTAAAGATGCCGGTATGGCATTGAAACGTGTGAATAAAAAACATTATTATCATCAGAATCTATTTACTCCAGCAGCGCAGCCCATCTTAGTTGTTTCATCCAACTGGATCCAATATTTCTCGGAGGATTTATCCACCAGCCACGGCGCAGCAGCAGCTACATAGGAGTTGTGCCTGTCACATTTCCACCAGGTGAGCGTAACCAGCACTTACCCACTCTCCTTCCATAGGGTATCAATCACCCTATTATGCGCTCTCTTCCCCATATCTAGATTTCTTCAAGATAAACTGCTCTGACATCACAAGTGGTTTCCAGGAAGGAAAGCTGCTGTAGTGTTACAACTGTACTTCTCTCTGTAAATATAATATGACATCATAAGTTTATTTCATCCAAGTACGGATCATAACTAGTCAGAAAAGCTCAGGAGTGGATATACCATGTGTGAGGAGCTGCCCACTTTCTAAAGACTATGATACTTTTCCAGCAACGGACCACCATTTTTGTTAATATTATTATTGTGTTTTATTAGTGATTTACTTGTTATGTTTTATATAGTTCTGCTAACTTGTCAGTATGTGCACTAGATTCACTTATAAAATGTCCAGCATTCCACTAATCTGTATCTCAGGAGTATCTAACCATTGTTCCAATAGCCAATAATCTTGTTATGTGTGTGTAGATTGTAGACACAGTGGAGCCGTCACCACAGGGGGTCTTAAATGCAGTCTCAGATGAAGGCTTCTAGAAAATTCTTCATTGTTTAGCGAACAGTGAATGTTTAAGGGGGAGGGTGTGATCAATTCTGACCTGGGAGGGGACTGAGCCAAGTGGAAGAAAGGACCGACATGTTTTAGGAGAGTTGGGTGGAAGGATTGAAGGAAGAGGATCATGGACTGTGGCTACAGACTATACTGACTGGAGATACGAAATCTGTGGGCCAACCAAAAGTTGGGAGACAGTGAGTATGGCCTGATACAAAGCCAGTGGAACTACTGAACCCAGATTGGGAATTTTGAGGACTGAGAGAACTGTTTTTGGCCATTTACCTGGAATTGTTTATTACCATGGTTGTGATCAATAAAATATTGTTGCATCGTTAATCTGCCCAAGTGATTACTTACAACCCACAACCTCGGATCTTTACAAGTGGTGGCAGCGGTGGGATCACCTATCTCTGGAGATCATGCCAGGGAAAGTTACCGAGTGGTGACTTGGCAGAAGAGATGACGGAGGATGGACCGACTGAGTTGAGGAGGATGCTGGACGCGCTAGGAGAGCGGGCCATGGAAATGGAGCGTGCGGCAGTGTTAAACAAATTTCTGGGTGTGCATGTAGCAATACCCCCACCCACCCCAGTGCAGAGGACAATGGATAACAGGAGAAAGGGGCCTACTGTAACATACCTGGTGGCGTACTTGCATAGTGCACCATCTCCCACTATGCAAGATCGCGGTCTTAGCCTTCAGTCCAGTTTGTAAGTCGTGCTCCTGTTCATACTTTGTGCATGTTCTGGTCTGATTGCTTAAGGCGGCGGCCCAGTTACTTCCTGATTCTTATAGCTGCGGTGGGCACACTTCTAATGCTTCCCCAGCCTATTGCTGTGAGTCACTGGATATTTAAACCCACTCCACCTTGGAGCAGGTGCCTGAGCAACACTAATTTCAGTGTGCTCCTACTCTGAAGTTGCCAGGTCTTGTTTCTGTTTCTTGCCTGTCCCGCCTTTCTGGGGGCTGTATTCCCAGACCTGTTATCTGTGTTTCCTAGCCTGTTTGTCCGTCATTCTGGGGGCCGTATACCCAGACTCGCTCCTGTATCTCGTTGCAGTGTCTGTTCCTGTCTGAACACTCTCCTAGCCTGTTTGTCTCTATGTCCATATCTTTCCTTTTCCTGTAGTGTCTGAACCTCCACCTAACTCCAACTCGTTGTCTCTGTACTTCTGTTTGTGAGTTTGGAGTCCACTTGCTACTTCATTGCAAGTACCTTGTGTGTATCTGGTTCTGCTTGTCCCTTCCAGTCTGTTCCATGTGAACAGAGCCCTGTTCTCTCTGCTCTGCCTTGTCCACTGCTCCGGCGGTTCTTCTCTGCTCTGCCTTGCTCAGCGCTCCGGCGGTTCCTCTCTGCTCTGCCTTGCTCACTGCTCCGGCGGTTTCTCTCTGCTCTGCCTTGCTCACCGCTCCGGCGGTTTCTCTCTGCTCTGGCTTGCTCTCCGCTCCAGCTTTCTCTCTGCTCTGCCTTGCTCACCGCTCCGGCGGTTCCTCTCTGCTCTGCCTTGCTCACCGCTTCGGCGGTTCCTCTCTGCTCTGCCTTGTTCACCGCGTCTGCGGTTTTGCTCTGCTCCGCTTGTTCACAGTGTCTGCGGATTTGCTCTGCTCCGCTTGTTCACCGCGTCTGCGGTTTTGCTCTGCTTTGCTTGTTCACCGCGTCTGCGGTTTTGCTCTGCTTGGCTTGTTCGCCGCATCTGCTGTTTTGCTCTGCTTGGCTTGTTCGCCACTTCCGCGGGTTTTGCCTTGCTTTGCTCATTTACCGCACCTGCAGGTTTTGCTTTGCTCTGTCCATTTACCGCACCTGCGGGTTTTGCTCTGCTCTGTTCGTTTACCGCATCCACGGGTTTTGCTCTGCTCTGTCCGTTTACCGCACCTGCAGTTTCGCTCCGCTCTGTTTGCTCACCGCTCCGGCGGTTTTGCTCTGCTTCGCTTGTCTACCGCATCTGCGGCTCAGTTCCTGTATCCCAGTCTGTACTGGACCCTATCCAGCCTGCGCTCCAACCTGCTAGTACCTCCCTGTCTGCACACCAGCCGTGCCTGCCAGTACCCACCCTGCCTGCATACCAGCTGTGCCAGCCAATACCCACCTGTCTGTGTGCCAGCCTAGCCTGCTTGTTCCTGCATTCCCCGGTGTGGGCCAACAGCCATGTCCGGGGTCTGTCCTGGAGTAGCACCTGGTCCCTCTGCCCAGTTCCTCCTTGGTGCACGGAGTCGATTGAGCCGCCGTGCGACCTTGGTCGGATCCGGTTGATACTTAGTTACGCCCCTCCAGGCACTCCTCGGTTCATGGTACAGTGGGATCACTAATCACGCACACGCCAGCCAGTCCGGGCGTGTGCATAACACCTACATATTTAAGGTACCGGGATATACCACAGTTCAATGAGGACACCTCGGATATTGATAAACATCTCCGGTTATTTGAGAACCTCTGCCTGCTGCATGAGGTGTCAGTCAGTGACTGGCCCAGATATTTGAGTGTTGGCCTGACCGGAAAAGCAAGAGAAGCTTTTAATAACTTGTCTTCGGTGGATCAGAGATGTTACTCTACCATTCGCAGTGCATTGCTAGAGAGGTATGCCGTCACGCCGGAAACCTACCGGAGGAAGTTTCGGGAGACTGACAAGCCCGCTGCACACACATCGGGAGTTTGCCAACACACTACGTACAGCATGCACTCGGTGGATAGAAGGACTGAGGGCTCAGGAAGCAGAACATGTAATGGATATAATCATGCTGGAACAATTTATGTCAAAGCTCCCAGGTAATTTAAAAGAATGGGTGGCAGATAGAAAACCACTCAGCCTGGATGAGGCTGCAAGATTGGCTGATGATTGGTCTGCTAATCGACCAGGGCAACGTGGAAGTACTGCCCCAGTGAGTCGGGAACAGGAGCTTACAGGGAGGCCATTGAAACCCATGGACTGGCCAGAGGAGGAATGGCAGGGAGTTTGGACTTCACAAAGAGGGGGAGGTTGCCCAAGCCCCCAAGTACGGCCCGTGTTGGGGCGAGGAAGGTTTAACTGCCATAACTGTGGAAGCATGGGGCATTTTGCCAGAGAATGCTGGGAACGTTCTGGCCCACATCACAACCTAGGACGAGGATTGGTGTGCCACTGGGCAAATGTCGTAACCCAAAGCCAAAGACCGGTTCTCAATGCTTCAGCCGAGAGGGAGCGGCACTATTTGCAGACTAACCCCCCACCTGTGGTGAGTAATACACAAAATACAATAACTGCTACCATGAAGGAATGTGACCTGGGGGAGGGAAATGACATCAGGGAGGAGGGCCAGGGACTTCAGGACACTGGTTCTACCATCACTCTGGTCAGCCCAGGTATTGTCCCCCCGAACACTATTTATCAGGCCGCCAAGTGACCATCCCCCTAACTGGGTGTCAGCACTCTGGGGTTGGTCGCAATGGATACAAGTTTGGTTCTCATTGGGCACGTGGGGAGTTTCCAAGGACAAACTGGGGATCGGGGGGGATATGGAGGACCCCGCGGAAAGGACAGACCCCTGATCCAGCGAACTAAATACAGAGTCCTTGTCTCCAGGCTACCCCCATCGGGATGTTGGCAGGATCTGAAAGACCATATGAGAGAAGCTGGAGATGTCTATTACACTGACGTATACCATGGTGGAATGGGGACTGTGGAGTATATTCGCAAGGACGACATGGAATATGCTTTGAGGAAACTGGATGATACAAAGTTTCGTTCTCATAAAGGCAAGACCTCTTACATTCGTGTCCGTGCTGAAAAAGTGGGGGAGGTATGTGAGGAGCTGACCACTTTCTAAAGACTATGATACTTTTCCAGCAACATACCACCATTTTTGTTAATATTATTATTGTGTTTTATTAGTGATTTACTTGCTATGTTTTATATAGTTCTGCTAACTTGTCAGTATGTGCACTAGATTCACTTGTAAAATGTCCAGCATTCCACTAATCTGTATCTCAGGAGTATCTAACCATTGTTCCAATAGTCAATAATCTTCACCACAGGGGGTCTTACATGCAGTCTCAGATGAAGGTTTCTAGAAAATTCTTCATTGTTTAGCGAACAGTGAATGCTTAAGGGGGAGGGTGTGATCACTTCTGACCTGGGAGGGGACTGAGCCAAGTGGAAGAAAGGACAGACATGTTTTAGGAGAGTTGGGTGGAAGGATTGAAGGAAGAGGATCATGGACTGTGGCTACAGACTATACTGACTGGAGATACGAAATCTGTGGGCCAACCAAAAGTTGGGAGACAGTGAGTATGGCCTGATACAAAGTCAGTGGATCTACTGAACCCAGATTGGGAATTTTGAGGACTGAGAGAACTGTTTTTGGCCATTTACCTGGAATTGGTTATTACCATGGCTGTGATCAATAAAATATTGTTGCATCGTTAATCTGCCTAGGTGATTACTTACAACCCACAACCTCGGATCTTTACACCATGTATAACTCAAAATAGCAGTGTAAAATCAATGGGTGCATAGATTACTTCTGCCCTAGGGCCATCTGTTGTTGGTGTCCTCTTCTGACCCAGGAACTTTCTCCCTGTCAGCATAGGAGATGGTGTTTCCTGAGGTCATTGTTGCAATCTCTGTAACGAGACCTTCTACCACATTGGAGAACAGTTGAGGCTTCGAGTTTACTAAACATGTTATTTTGGATCATACTGGATGTAGCTATCTAATAACTGTGTTTAGTTGAGAACTTGGATCTACTTTTTGTTAACACCAGTTTTCAAACATGAGGTTCACCCTATTGGATTGAAGATATTTGGCGAATATAAAAGCTCCTGGTGCATATACCAAATGTAGCCTTGACCTCCTATACATCTGATAAAGGCCAGGCTTCACCTTCTTGTACGGTGGATCACCACAAATAAATGCATACTATGTGGTGTACATTTTCTTTTACATTGTTGCCAATGACTGACATATGCCAGTAAGGCCCCATCATCATTGCCTTTGCACCTGCCTTTTGTCTAGTTTTGTGCCTTGTTTTTGTTTGCACTGAATTCATTATTCTATTTGCACTTTTTTGAAGTTTATTTTATATGTGTTCGCCTGTTTATTTTTTCTTTCTGCTTTGTTGCTAGAATTTAATCATTCCAGATGTTGTCACCTGATTCATCAATTGCTACTTTTTAAAAAGTCGCTAAATTTTTCGAAACTCCGCTCCAGTCCCCCTTGTGTATTTTTCAGTACGCCCGTATTTAGTGCCATTTTGCGAAATGTGTGACTTATGGTGCCACGAATTTGCAAAACCAGTTCAAGATAGAGAAAAAAACATTTTTCATTTTGCACCAAAATGGCAATTAATGCCACAAGACAAAACAGAAAAAATACTTTAAAAAATCAAAATGATCAATCGGGGCCTAAATGTCTATATAGTATGTATATGCATATGTCAGAGTTATGTGTCCAAGGTACTCACCTCTGTACCGTTGCAAGGGTCCTCCATCGGTTTCCTCTCTTCGTCTTATGTAGTTGCCAGCCCGTGACCACTGTAGCTAATCAGTGTCTTGAACATTGACCAACACATCACTGCTGCACCCCAAATGGCTGAAGAGTAAGCTATCAATAATAGTAAGCTGTGATTGTATTTGCTCCATGCACACCCCATGACTGAAAGTCAATGACTCTCAGGAGGATGTAAGTTCATTTTCTCCCAGCAGCCATGCTTTTAGTATGGCGGTCAGGCAGCATTTTAATGCAATTTACCTGCAGATTAATCCTATATCTGCTTGTATATAGTGTATGCTCATAACAGATTCCCTTTAAGTCCAGCATACATATTAGATGAAAATGGGCCAAACACATTGGCCAGTAATGACATTTTTCAGCCAGTGCTTGATTGTATCATTGGCTGGAGAAATATATTATCGTGTTTTCACTGAACAACCATTTATAGCCGTTGGCCAAACAATAAGGCCACGGCCCCACTATCAGTATTTGGTCAGTATTTTTTCTCAGGAGTGGGAGACAAAACCAGGTGAGGAAGAATCAGAGAAAAGATATAATAGAAACAAGTCACCAATTCTGCATTTATCACCCACTCCTGGTTTCAGCTTCCACTCCTGAGAAAAAATACTGACCAAATACTGATAGTGGGGCCGTGGCCTGACTGTCACTCTCAACTCCATACACAGGAGCGCTTGTTCTGCCTAACTCCTCCATACACAGGAGCGCTCACTCTGCCTAACTCCTCCATACACAGGAGCGCTCACTCTGCCTAACTCCTCCATACACAGGAGCGCTTGTTCTGCCTAACTCCTCCATACACAGGAGCACTTGTTCTATCTAACTCCTCCATACACAGGAGCGCTCACTCTGCCTAACTCCTCCATACACAGGAGCGCTCACTCTGCCTAACTCCTCCATACACAGGAGCACTTGTTCTGCCCAACTCCTCCATACACAGGAGTGCTTGCTCGGCCTAACTCCTCCATACACAGGAGCACTTGTTCTGCCCAACTCCTCCATACACAGGAGCGCTTGCTCTGCCTAACTCCTCCATACACAGGAGCACTTGTTCTGCCTAACTCCTCCATACACAGGAGCGCTCACTCTGCCTAACTCCTCCATACACAGGAGCGCTCACTCTGCCTAACTCCTCCATACACAGGAGTGCTTGTTCTGCCTAACTCCTCCATACACAGGAGCGCTTACTTTGCTGAGCACTCCTGTGTTCTCTACAAGTGAACCACTGGTGGCGGCTTATCTCACTGAGAACAAAAGGAAAGGGAGTCTGAAGTCGGACATGTAGGATCCATATCTCTCTCAACGTCATTTGTCGGGGCCCTACATACACATTAAACTGTCAGCTGAGTCAGTCAGGTGGGTTTGGCCGATGTTAGTGCAATCTGTATCTGGGCCTTTTAAAAGGCAGAGTTTTCTGCAGTGCATGCTCAGCTTGAATGACTACACATTTGTATGGTGGTAGAGTCTGTTTATGTTTATCACAGGAGAAATAATAGAATCAAACAAGAATTTACAATTGTCCTTTATCCCTAAATCAAAAGTCAGTTGAGAGGCTCTAGCAGCTCCAAAAAACATTAGTTGTAGGATCTGCTATATGCAAGCTTATCTGCAAAAATGTGATCTAATCAGAAAGACACTTGAGTGATATAATTTACTCACCTAGTACTAACCTCAATGTTGTGTATACAGATGAAATAACTAGAATTAACAATCATTTTTCTGTGCATACTGACTTTCATAAATTCATAAAAGTGTTGTCTGTGTAACTTGCGAGATAGCTTTGCAGCAGATGTGCTAATTGACATCTGGTATCAATCATATATATGTGGAGAGATTCCTCTTATCTTCCATGGAGGACCTCCTTCTTCTTGTGTAACCAAGTTGTCAGAAAGTGAAATTCAATCTGAAGAACAGAGGGTCTTGTTGTGACTACACCAGGTCAAACTCATCGCTTCAGGCCGAGTTGGGGACAGGCTTCCTAGACCTTGCCCTGGCAGCTTGCCCTCCTTTTTTATCAGCAGACCTCATCAGACTTTAGGACTTCTTTTCCAGTCTGTGACTCCTACAAGAACTTTGATCAGGTGAGTTAACCAATTTTGAGATGAAAGCACATAAATCCTGGTTACCAATGATGACATTAGTAGTATTAATATGTACAGTATGTGCATATCTATATGTATGTATCTATTTATCTATCTATATACACATACACATATAACTATATATTGCATATGCATATACTGCTTGCAAGCAATGTTCGGTAGTTGTATTTATTGGAATACTCTTGATTTATTTTGGGTTACTTTTGTTCACTTCTTAATGTTAGGTTTTATTGCATTTATGTTATGTTTTATTAGTTTATTGTTATTAAAAAGTTTTATTTCATGAAATAAAAATAATACACATAATCTATTTATGGCCAGTGGCATATGTAGAAGTGAGTGGACCCTATAAAAAAAGAATGAATTGGACACCAAATTATGGCACAAAGGTTGGCCGCTGAAAACATCATGGCCTGATATTTGATTACTCTGGAAAGAAGGGGGGTCTAACCCATCCAGGGCAGGGCCCCTTCTTGCCAAGGGCCTTATAATAAATCCGTGGTATGCCACAATCGCAGGTGTAGACAACTAGTAACATACAGTATGCATAACATGTGAGGGTCACTTTAAGTTTAAAGGGATTGTCCGATCATGCAGCTCCTTTCAGTGTCTAGCGGCCACTGCCAGTTAATGCAGATTAGCGCCTATTCTATTTTAATGACTTCTGCTGAAAGAAATTGCCATTGTGTTCAACTTGTTCCACATCCGGCCACCGCCAGAGGTTATAACAGATGATCAGAGGGATTGCTAGTTGTTGGACCCCCACCGATTTGATACTGATGACCTAACCTTAGGATAGGTTATCAATATCTTGTAACACAACAACCCAGTTACAATCTGCTTGCTACTGTCTATTTTATTGCATATAAGGGACTGAAATAATGAACTTCATAACTTAGAAATAATGGTGGATTGTTAGATTACAGAGACATAAGGGGGTGCTCTTTATTGACCTATTTAAGATATTCAGGTTGTCCATAAACTTATCATTTTGGAGGAGCACCTTTATGTATGTCTATGTTAATGGTATAATCACATGATATTCCATAAATCTCTAATAGATGGCAGAAGGTAACCAGAGGCAGCACTCTCATCTAAAGGTGAAAAATATATTCCATGCACAAGGTATGCATTTTTCACCTTTTTTGTAATATATGGGAGTGCTACCTATATTTACCTTCTACAATTTGTGATCTATCAGCCAGTGGATCGGGAGGTTTGTACCCCACATTGTTGGATTGGTTCTTTGTTTTTTGTTTTTTTGGTCTGTTAGTTGGTAGGTCCTACAGGTATGATATTCTGCAAATGTCTATGTTAAGATTTTTTGTGTTTTCCAATATGATGCCTTTAGCTTGTTATGAACCCATGATGCACATTGTATTCAAAGGCGTGCAGATCCAACATATTGTATAAATCTGCAACAAAATATTGTACTGTGCAACATCACATGTTTCTAGGCGAGGATACAGTGCCCCACATGGACCTGTTTTACAGACCCCCTCTGATAAATATGGGTAATGATAGGCTTTTTTTCACACTGTGTTTTTCTTGTCATTAAATGCATATGCTAGAAAAAGCTACTGGTGCATAAGTTTAATGCGAGTCTTTAATGGATGGCGTTTTTTCACCCATTGGAAGTAATGGGTGGTGAAAAAAACGCACCAAAAACGCAGGTGTCAGTTTTTTCAGCGTTTTTTTGTGCCAAAACCAGAATGAGATATTTTTTTTCACTGAACTTTATATACATGCATAAAAGAGACAAAAGGACAGTGAAAAAAATGGTGAAAAAAAATGCACAAAAAACAAGCAAAAAAGCAAGAATAATCCTGAATAAACCTCCTGGCAGAGATGAGGTTTTGCTGCATAAAAAAATGCTGAAAAAATCAAGATGTGTGAACATAGCCATATGAACTTTCTATCTTTCCACCAAGTGTTTTTCAAAAACTGAATTGGAAAAATCGCTCTGAAAGCCTGAACATGTGAACAGCAATCTAATTTACAATAGAAATAATAAGCAATTTTTCAGGCATGTTTCATACCTAACCCACTCCAAAAAACTCCTAGAAAAACATACCCTTTTTTCGTGTTTTCTGTGCACTTTTTAGGCTATGCTCCCACGATGAGCTTTTTATGCTGCGGAATTTCTGCAAAATTTCTGCACCTATTATTTAAATAAATGGGGAAAATCCGCACAGAAAACTGAACGTATCCGCATATGAAATTGACATGCTGCGGATTTGAAACATGCACCGCAGGTCAGTTTACGCTGTGTAAAATAAAAGCACAGTGGGCAGGAGATTTCTATAAATTCCATCCACTTTATTGGAATTGTAAGATGCTGCATTTTTAATGCAGAAAAGATATACAGCATCAAAAACTCACCAAAAGCTCATCGTGGGAACGCACTACTCCAAACCCACTTGAAAAAAAATTGGTGAACATACCCTTAGTGCTGGACTTAGACTATGCATTTGGCTAGCTCTATATCTTGTTTTAAATCCACACCATGGATTATTATTATTATTTATTTTGAAAGGACCATTAATTCCAGGGTACTGTACATGTTAAAAGGGTCACATTATACATATAACGTATATAAAACGTAAGCAGAATAACATAAACAAATTTGTACAGAGGGGAAGAGGACCCTGTTCTCATGGGCTAACAATCTATATTTTCCAACATATAACAACACATAATCCATAATTTCCAACATATTGTGATGTGGTTATATCTTTCAGCAAATATGTAAAATCATACCAGTTTAAAAATATTCAATAAACCGGAGGAAAAACAGTTCTATATATAGATAAGTATGAAGCATTTCAACTCTGACATTGAAATGTAAAACTCAGAAATTGTAACGAATACAAGACAAAATAACAGAGGGAAAAATGTGACATGGTCTGGCAGAAAAATAAGAGCACAATGGAAAAATCAACAAACCCCTGAGTACCCATGTACACAGAAATATCTGCACCCGAATTATCCCTTCCATACATGTGAACAACATTTGCAGTATATGCCAACCCCATTCTAATGTATTGGACTATTACCAAAAGTTTTGCAATACATCTGCTACATATGAACATACCCCAGGGAGTCCTGTATATAAAAATACATACATACTAGAGATGAGCGAAGCTTTTGAAATTCAAATTTTCTTTAGAAACAACATTTCCTGGCCCACTAAACTTCTTCACTGCTGTGCTGTTACACACTACTTGTACAGTTTATACAGTGTTTTATGTTTTTTCTCTCCCTATAGTCTATGGCAGGTGTACCTAACCTGTGGTTCGGGAGCCATTTATGGCTTGCGGACTCGTGATATGTGGCTCACGGCTGTCTGCTAACAGGTCTAGCAAGCAGTTATGAAGAGCAGGCATCCAAATGGTGACCTTTGTGAGTAGACCAGCACAGAAGAGCAGATATAGGAGAGCATATACTGGCCTTGGGTTGTTAGAGATAAGTTAAAAGCGATGATTCTGGTGTCACGGGTGTGTCAGATGTTACAGACAGTCGCTCTGGATCTGGCTGCAGAAGGCCACTGCGTTTGGTATTGCAGACGCCTTGTTAATCCTTCTTACTTTTGGACCCAGCGACATCCTCCCTCCTGCTCTGATTAACACACCCTGGTCTGGGTGTTTATAAACTCTCAGTCTGCTTCAGGGAGTCGTCGGTGATATTCTCATTTTCCCTTGTGAAGGCTTGGAGCAATAGAGGTCGGCTAGCTTCCTCTCTGGTGCCCTTGGAGGACGTTTGGTGTTATCTCTTTAGTGTCTGCTCAAACTAAGTTTTCCCCTCTTTGTTTGTCTCCCTTGTTGTCTTTAGTTTATAGTGGGGGCTGACCAGTTCTCACCCCCCTCCCTATCTAGGGCCTAGCTCTAGGGATATACAGGGATTATGTTTCCTGTTCGGCGATAGGTGCAGAACCTATGAGGGTCAGTCAATAAGTAATGCCTCCTATTTTTTTTCTCCTTTTAATTGGCAAGAAATTCAAATGCAATTACATAGGTTGAAAACCACAACATTAACGATTAATTTGTCACTTTTCAATATAATCTCCATCCATTTCCACAGTCTTGGTCCACCGTTTAACAAGGGCATGTATTCCAGCATGGTAAAAAGCATTCTTGGGACCCACCGTGCACAAACTTTTCTGTATCCCAGTTGTCCAATAATTTTCATCACACTGCCTTTACTGAGGCAGATAATGCCACACAATTCATCTGCAGTCACCCGGCGGTCACCACGAATGATGTCATCGACTCGCTGAATGTTGCTTGGAGTCACTGCAGTTACTGGCCTGCCACTCCGCATTTTGTCAGCCAACGGTGATGGCCCTTCAGCTGTGTTACAGCGAGGAACCCATCGTCTAACAGTACTGACATCCACTGTTGCATCACCGTACACATTTTTCAGTCTCTCATGAATTCGAATGGGCGTCTCACCTTCTGCATGCAAGAATTCAATCACAGAACGTTGTCTAATACGAACATCGATGTCAGCCATTTTGCAAACGGATACAGTCCTGCCACCCGTTGGTGCAGGAAGTTGCAATTGCTGTGGATTGGAGATGAAGGTTTGAGGAATTGTGCCAAATTCGAATATTTAATATAACTACCTTATTTAAGGAGAAAAAAAATAGGAGGCATTACTTATTGACTGACCCTCATATATAGGGATGGTAAGACAGGTAGGGCGATAATAGATCTGCATGGGGTCTCCATTCCCCCTTTCCCTAGCGTTTGGGCTACCCTCCCCTCATCCCTTCGTGTTGCACTTAGTCTTTTCCACTCTCTCTCATTATTCTTGCATTTGGCAAATGTTAAAAATTATGGTAATCCTAATTGACCTAAAACGGGAAAGGTTTATTCTGATTTAATGTCCGATATTGAGAAACACATGAATATGTGTCTTTTTATACAGTGTATGTAAACTTCTAGTTTCAACTGTATATAGTGTCATTTGTAAACACTTTCTTAAAAAGTAAGCTAATTATTTATATGCATGTTCAGTACATACAGGATGTATATAGTTTAGGGAATAATTTGCTGATTTCTGGGGAACCCCTAGTGAACAACGCTCTAGAACCCCAAGAACGGATCTCTGCTGCCCCATCCTGAATTGATCATAAGTGCGCATACTTGTGACTCGCCCCCTGGGCCGTAGGGCACTCGGAACCGGGCAATAGGGAGACGATGGGGGTAGTATGGCAACCCGGTCCCGTGGCTCAGGGTGGTCAGACCAGTGGCAGTCTTTTAGATGTTTTAGATAATGTCCGACTATGCCACCCGTGGATTGCGGTTATTAGGAACCGCCGCTGCAGGGCAGACCGCTGGGGCCGATGATGTATGCAGCTGGGATGGTGTGACTCCCCACGGGAAGAGTGCGGCCCCAGGGCAGTGTAGTGTATGGTGGGAGTGCTGGTGGTGAGAGTCCCAGTGCCGTTAGTGCTGGAGGAGCGAAAGAGCACACAGACAACGTACTGCAGTCCAATGTCTTTTACTCACAGTTCAGGTACTCCGGGTCACTTCTGTACAGGTAGTGACCGCCCGAGCCGTGCTGCGTCCACCAGGTGAGGGGCTCGGTCAACTCCCAGGCAGCTCAGGAATATGGCACAGGACCCCCTTCTTTCCTTTCTCTGGCCTGCCTCACCAGTGACCCACTTTTGTCCAGCTGCCGCGGACTTGTGCGGGTAAACGTGGGCCCCGTTCTCCGCTGTCCTATATGGTGCCTTCCTAGCAGGTTTGATGAGGTGTCGCACCAATAAATGATCACGACATCCGGTCTTTGGCTGAGGGTAGTTTCTCCTCCACCAACTTGGGATCCGGCACCCTTAATCTGCCTGACCCTTCACCCTGTATTCTCGTGGGTTCTTAGGGTCGCTTCCACCTTCTTGTTCCTGAGCCCTTCTGTTTCTCTGTCTCTTCTTCTCCTTTTCTGTTCCTTCCTGTTCCTTTCTCATGGAGCTGGGATGAGACGTAATCACAGCTCCCTTTCACCTCCTCTCTCTCTCCACTCTCCTCCTCGGCCTTTCACTAGGCCCACTCTGGAGTAGAGCTCCTACAGAGCCTCTACTCCCTGTCTTCTCCTCTCTCTGCACAGACTGTCTGACTGTCCTAAGATGGTGTCCACCTTTTATACCTCCCTCTGACCATGAGCCCAGGTGACCAGCAACCAATGGGCTCCTTCCTACGCTCAGGAACCAACCCCTATCTGCCCCTACAGCACTGGGTATTCCACCCCCCTCCCCACTCCAGCCAGGGACATAGTCGGTCGTGCCTGCACTTCTGTCTAGTGGGAGCACCGTTGAGCTGTCCCTCGGAAATGGGGTGTGTGTGCTGTATGCAGCTAACTGAGCCCTGGTCCATACTCCATCCTTACCCGGGAGTGGAATATCACACCTCTGGGTGAGGTGCAATACCTCTGTAGCGACCGAGCCCTCGGGGAGCTACACTTGACCTCCACCCCATTCATTATCAATGGGACTGCTGTAAAGAACACAGTACAGCGCTCGGCTTCCTCCGGCAGTCCCATAGACTAAGAATGGGATGAGCACCGTTCAAGATGGATCGTTAAAGTCCCATTCTTGGAGTTCCAGAGCCCCGATCCCAGGATCGCTGGGGCGTCCAGTGGTTGGACCCCTAGTGATCAGCAAGTTAACCACTATATTGTTAATAGGGGGTAACTTGTTTATTTTGGAATAATTCGTTAACCTTTTCAGGCATTTACGGTATTACTTGGCAAATTCAGTTTAAATATTATTCAGAGACTCCCATGTTACACAGACCAAATTAAAGTTTTTTTAGTGCTAACTTGTAATAAACCATCTCTCATAGATGCCAGTAGTTGCAATTGAACCAGCAACCGCAGCTCTTCAGTACACACAAATGTTATGAATGCTATACTATTGGCAGGTGCTTTGTACCTTCATGATGTGCCCATTCCAAAATGAAAAATATTTCTCAGTTCATTTGTCTTTTGAAGTAAGTACAAGGAGTCAATTATGCTACTATAACCTATATTTTAGTTGAAAACAGACTATTCCTAGTTGTTCATCAATCAATAGCAGTTGAGTTCAATAGTTTCTAAAATTGGGGGAAAATATGTGCAAGCGAATACACACCATTTCTGCAGTCTCCTGCTGCGAGGGCTGCTCTGCTCCTCAAACACCTATAAAATGTGTGAGTTGCATCAGCCATAGTACCAGTCATATCAACCCTCGCATCCAAGTAGAGTGTCAGTCGTCTCATCATGCCCAATGTCATGAATCTCGGCATTACAATCCCATTCACATCAACTTCACTTACCCAGATACAGAAGAAGCAGCCCTGGATTACGCTCTCCTCTGTCACATATGAAACTGTAAACTATTGCTGGCCACATAGGATATGCCATATCTATCTGATAGATGGACATCCACTCTGCTATACAATAGTATACAAGCAAATACAATCCCACTTTGAGTGCGCCAAGGGATAGGTGAGAACTGAGCAAATGAGTTTCGAACCGCATTACTGCTATACAGATTATATCTATAAAATTGAGATGCAGTATTTAGCACACAGTATGATCAAATTGTGTCAGCCCATCTAGCATCAACTATCTGATTTATTTCTCTTGGGCCCATGCCTACAAATTTAAAGGGCAGGTATGATCCAACTCCAATTAAACAACCTTGGATAGATGGGTGGAGTGCTCATCCAATATGGAACCAAATACACAAAAAAATAAAATTGACAAGCACCTCCTAGCAAAATGAAATAAATGTACAGTTCCAAAGTGCTCTGATTCCATTCTATAGCATGTAACTAAATGAATACCGCCGTATTCTGAGCGCACTAAGGTGTATGTGAACATTGAATCTTGGCAGATGGACTCACGCGATTTGATCAAACTTGCCCCTAAGTACCTCAACTTTAACACTATACAGTATTCTAAATAGCAGTAATGCAGTTCAGATATATTAATAGTGTGATTGTATTTGTTTTTTGTATGCGTTTGTAATGTGAGTTCTGCAAAACAAGGTGGCCAGAGGACAGGAGTGGGCATATCATTGGTGCAATCTGTGCAACAGCACATGGGCTCAAGAGGTAAGGGGGCCCATGTCTAGCTCCAAAGCAACAAGCAGCATCTGTCATAGGCAGAACTATTGGACTACAAAGAGGCCCATATATTGTGCTTGCACAGGGGTCCTTTTCTGTCTGTGTCCACCACTGCCAAAGGGGAATGGAATTTGGTCTTGCATCAACATATGCTGTTAATATCTTTGGCTGCTGTACCCTATTCCTTTCGTAACCTAATGTTGTTGCCTTTTCTATTTTGATCAGTATTTAATATTTGCCTATATATATAGGAAATTACAGTATTAGAATAAATGTGTGCAAATTATATAAATATATATGTATATATATATATATATATATATATATATATATATATATATATATATATATATATATATATATATATATATTGAATTAGTTACATTTATTCCTGACTAGAGGAATTAGCATTGACCTCCAATTGTGCTAAAGAAATTAAAGAAATAAAAGCTGGGAGCCTTTCTGGGTTGTCCTGTTTCCTATAAAGAAAAAGTTGACATTCCTTTCAAGTATTGTATTACATCCTCATTTGTATTCTAAATGCAGTCCTAACATGTCTACTGCCGTCTGATCACCCGGGTGAAAGGACCAGAGCAGTACAAATTTCAGCGCCCAGCATGGCCTCTGCAACTGGTGCCACCATGATTAATTGGCGTTCTTACGTTATTGATTTTTTTTCTTGCCCATGTCAAGTCATGTAATTTGCCTAAAGCTTTTAACTTGCAAGAAACCTTGTTCTCTACTCCATTTATATCTACTGGGAAAACATCTATTAGTTTCAAATACAAAATAATGTAACTTTTTATGTATACATAGCTGGCATTGGGGTCAATCGTTCAGGGGTTTTTTGGGGAGGGGGAAATATTATTATACCTTCTTTGCCAAATAATTCCAATTAGCATAAATAATTCCCATAGATCTATACAATCTCTTATACAGCAATACGGCCAATGCCCTCCAACCTCCCCCCAAAAAGTAGGTTACTTGTGTCCCCATCTATAGCTATGCCACCCAGACAGGGCATTTTGCTGGAACATTAGTAGATTTGGAATATTGATGACCATCATATTCCAGACATTTTTCTATGAGTCTCATAGAAAGAATCTATGAAACATGCAATGGACATTCTGAAGTATAACACTTCCTTTAGAGGCACTAAGAGAATGCCGCTTATATTCTCATTGGATATTGTAGTTCAAAAGTACACAAAGTTCTTCACAGAGTTCCTGGCTGTCACAAAACCTCTGACGTCAGTGACGAGTCAAGGAATAATCACCTTTGTTCTGATTTTATACACGCAGAGATTCTTGAAGGTAGACTGTGCCAGCAATGTGGCACTTATTTCACATAGCTACCTTATTTAAAGGGACGTTAACCTAAAAACTTAAATTGTCCTTCATTGTTTGTTTTTTTTATAAGCTGCCCTATACCTTCATAAAATGTGAGATTTTATACTGCTTCTACCAACAGTTTTTCCTGAGAATTAGGATATTTTAACATGCAGTTTTTTAGGAGGATTTTGAAGCCCATCTGCTCCAAAATTTCTGCGCCTTGTTGTGCATATAGATGTGACTCTTCAGATTTTGTTATTCCATGCCTGATGAAGAGACCCTATTAGTCTCAAAAGCTTGCAATTTGTTACCATCTTTTCAGTTAGCCATTAAAAGGTATCAAGCACTGACGACTCTCAAATCTTAATATTTTTAAATAAAAAAAAAAAAACACTTCCTTGAAAAACTTATTGGAAAAAAAATTCTGAGAACCTACCCTTAGGGCTCTATGTTAATGGAAACTGTCTAGCATTTGGAGACATCTCATCGTGGTTATCTGATTCTTTCCCTTTTCTCATAGGAAAAGAGAAAGACTAGATACTGCTGTAAGGGAGTAATGGGGGCGGTGGAGGTGGCGCATTTGAGGTTTCACTCTTGGGATGGGAAGATATCTCAAGTATCATTGTCTCAATGTCCAGGTGTAGATTAGACAATTTGACTACACTTAAGGCTGTGTGCCCACAATGCGTTTTTTAAGCGTTTCGGCAGCGGCAATTCCGCTGCAGAAACGCTTAAAAAACGCTTGGTAGAAGGTCAGCCATGTTCCCCGATGATAATCCGCATGTGCTGTGCACTTGCTGCGGAAATTTCCACTGCGGATTATCATTGCGGAAAAAAACGCAGCACTACCAAGTATTTTGCGGAAGTGCTGCGTTTTCGCCGCCATTGACTTACATTGGAACGCATGGAATCCGCATCACTGGATCTGTAGATGCGCATTCCATGCATTTCAATGTGCGGATGGTACCCGGGTCTGGAGGAGAGGAGACTCTCCTCCGGACCCGGGTACCATAGAACCTGTAAATAAAAGAATAAAATAAAAAACAAATATTATACTTACCTTCTGATGGCCCGCGGTGCGCTTGTCTTAGCTTGCCGGCAGATCGCGGTGGACTGAAGGACCTGCACTGATGTAATTTAGTCATGTGACGGCAGGTCCTTCAGTGTACCGCACGCTGTCGGCAAGCCAGGACGGATTGAATAAAGACTCCGGGGGCCATCGGAAGGTAAGTATAGATTTAGTTTTTATTTTTTACCATTCCTTACGGTCACACTATATAAATCCATGCCGGCTGCATGGACTTATATAGTGTGACCAAGTTGTCAAGCACTTTCCAAGTGATGCTAAAATCGCTTGGAAAGCGCTTGTCAACCCGCATGCGGAAATCACATCCGCATGTCCCTGGCAGGAAAAACGCATGTACAATCCGCATGCGTTTTTTCTGCCAGGGAGATGCAGAAACGCTCAGGAAAAAATCCGGAGCATTTCTGCATCGTGGGCACATAGCCTAAAAGTTAATTTCTAGTGTAAAAATTATTAGAATGGTGATCCAAAAAGTTATATAAATGAATACAAACATCCTGGCGCTCGTGCCTAAAAAAGCTGATGACTATATAAGCTGCTGGTAGATTGGCAGGTTCTGTGCGTGGCCTGTAAAATTGAAAAATATAAAGCTGGATACACTACCACGCTAAAATGTACACTGCACAAAAAACACTGTTAAAAACACTATTAAATCAAGGACTGATTGATTGGCAAGAGATAAATATATACCCATGCGACTTCAGTAGACGACAATAAAGTGCGTTTATGTAATTGACGCGCCCCCTGGGCCGTGTTGAGGGGAAACCCGGAGCCGGATCTGGATAGGGGTAGTAGTCCTTGTGGCGGTGACCCGGTCCGTGCCCAGGGTGTCAAACTCAGTGTGTGGCAGTCTTGATAGGTGTTATTTGAGTGTCGACTACGCCACCCGTTGATTTGCAGCTATGGAGCTGCCGCTGCAGGGCAGACCGCTGAGGCCGGTGTAGAATTGTGCAGCGTGATAGTATAACCCCCAACGGGAGGGGTATGGCCTCAGGGCAGCCGACGTGGAAGATGGGGGTAGCAGGAACCACTCAGAGATGGTGCGGTGTAATTCAGGGTCTTTACTGGTAACAACGATAGACCCTCCCGGAGTACTTGCTAGCGAACGGGGCCTGGTCAGTCCTTGAGCAGATGGGATCTCCCCTGGCCAGGCGGAGTTGTAGGCCTCCCAAACTGACTGTACTCTTCTGGCTACCTTGCTAGAAGCGGATATAAGTAGCCCACGTCCCTGAGTGTGCCGTGTGGTGCTCACCCGTATGGCCGGTGACTCGGGGCCTTCTAATGGCTTCCGCTCCACGATGGCGGTGCTGGTCCCACGCGTGTGACCTTGCCTTCGGGTTTCTGGGCCTGAGGACCTGAAATCCCCTGCCGGTCGGCTTCTGCTGCTGGGTAAGAGTTAGTACCCACAGCCTCGGACGCCGGGTCCGGTAAGAAAGCTTCTCAGTCAGGGCGAGCTCTGCAGCTGCCAGCCCCTGACTCGTAGTAGTATTGCTCCCACTGAGCTTCTGCTGTTTCTTCCTATGACTGTTTCTTGCCTCTACTCTCCTAGACTCCTAACCCTGCTTCAGCCCCGGGTTTATATAGGGGAAGTTCTTCCCCTCCCAAGACTGGGCAGGAGGTGTGGCATGCACAGGATCCCTGACCAAAGGACCTCCCACCTGCTCTCAGACATAACATTACATTACTGTGGAAACCAGACCCCTGGGGTGCCACATAATCCTCTATTAATATAAACTGTCATGTGCCCAGTATTAGGAGCAACAAAAGAGGGTTAGACATGCGACCGCAGTCAAAGTTCAGTTAGAGCGGTAACACAATAATGCCAAGTCCTGTAACTGGTGTCTTGAGGGTTACACTTAATGTGCAAGTCCATCATGTATAGAAGTCCATGTGCTGCTGAAGGAATGGAAGTCCTGATTTAAATAGACACAATGCGGGAATGTCCTCCCGTATATCCCTTGTGCTGTGATCCAGGTATACAGGGCGCTCCGTCCACCGGTAGCGTCCCACTACCTGCAATGCACAAGTGGAAAGACGTGTGACTACACTGCACAAAGCTACTGATTTTCTACGTGGCCACAAAACCAACGCGTTTTGAAGGATCTCATTCCTTCTTCCTCAGGGTGTCGCCAATGCATGGATAGTTACTTATAGCCTAAATGGAATCTGCTTCCAATGATTAATGGCTGCATGGGAGATTGGGAAATGTTCCAAATTGCATGGCAATGACAGTTACTATTAACTTTATATAGGTTTACGTTCTGTTTGATTTAAAATCTGATATTTTATTAATATTTATTAGAACTATTAAATGATGTATAAAATATATGTCTATAAAATAATGCAAATAAAATACATATACAAGTTTTTTAGCGCTATGGACGGCGCCCCTGCATGGTTTCCCCTTCTACCTCCATGCAGGGACGCCGGATTACTCTCCATCCCGGGCCCCACGGTGTGATCCCAGGTGTTCCTGCTTCTTGCTCTGTAGTGAGTCCTGGTGGCATGCCTAGTGCAGGAGCTTGCTCCCCTGCTCTTAAAGTGGTAGCGTGCATATAGTGAAATGCCCTCAGTCGGTTGCTGAGAGGCATTTCGTATAATGTCTTCACCTGCTGGATGGCTTTCAGCCTATTTCTGGTAGTCATCCTGTATGAAAAAACACTCTCTCCCCCTAAGGGAGTCACCAAGCAATATGGCTAGTCATTAGGTAGTGTAGTGTTCTACCAGTACAGTTGTGAGGTCCCCTGGTCCTGGTGTGGCCAGAGTCCTGAACCAAATCCCTGGTCCCAGAGCGGCCATTGTCCTGAAGCCAAGTCCATGGTCCCAGTGTGGACAGATTCCTGAACCTCGCCCCCTGGTCCCAGTGTGGCCAGTCCTGAAGTAAAACATTGTTTAAAAACAGGCAGGGAAATGTTTTACCTCACAGAAAGATTAATGTAGGATCCCGTGCTGTAATGTCTGTATACTCTTTTGCGTTCCACCCTGCCCAGGTGCTGTGGCAAGATCAGACCATGTTCCTGCACGGTCAGACACAACCATTACACAGTACACAGCAGGGGCACATTTATAAGATTATCTCAGCACAGGAAAATTTTATTTAAACACATCTAATTGAGGAACTTATTATTATTCCAAGATCTGTTGACTAAAATGAACTTTTGTTGGTTGGAAGACTTCTTTAAGGCACCTTCACCTGTTGGAAGGTGCCTGAACAACTTTAGTACATTTTCTGATGGTACTTGCTCCCTTGTTGTTAGATCCCTGAGTCCGTCCTTTCCTTTACCATCCTGTCTGAACCTGTTCCTGTACCTGACCTGCCAGTACCTAGTCCCGAACCTGAAACTGCCTTGTCCGGTTCTGTCTTGTATCCAGAAGCCACATAGTATGCACCTGCACCAGTATCTGGTCCTGCCTGGGACTCCGAACCTGAACCAGCGTCTCTGCCCCTTGGGATCAGTTACTACAGCTCCTGATATTGCCCTGGAGTGGTACTTGGAGGCTACCTGCAGCTCACCATCAGAGGCTCCAGTGAAAACCAGGTAGCCGCTAAGGTACACCCCTCCAGGGTAAGCCCGGCCGTGGCACAGTGGGCCCACGATCCACCAGCGTGACATATGTAAATTGCCTCTTCAGAAAGGAAGAGGACTTACTCTGTTGCCACCAGCTGGACTTGGCAATCCTAAAAGTCACTATCGACCCTTTAACGAGCTTTGCCACATGACATATGATTAAAGCCAAACCAGAATTTCTATTTGCAGACACACAATTTGTCTAGACACTGTGCAGACATTGCTCCAATTAATGGTGGTTTTCACATATTGTCAGATTTATTTTACACTACTTGAAAATGTATTCTCTTTGCCATATTGGACTTGGGAAATAACTTATTGTCCTAATAAGATGCAGTTAGTAACTGGGATTGTTATTTTTCCCCTTTATCGCCATTACACGTTCACATGTTGAACAAGATGACTTCTTTAAACATTACTATATATTACACGTTATGTCTCCAGAATGCAGATGAATTTCAATTTCTTTTTCTTGTGTTGCATATGTTTAGAAATGTCAGATATGTTGTTTCTTTGTATGTTAGTTCTTGTGCATTAGACCTTTATTAACTTCAAAAGAAGGTGACCATGGATGCACCAGTCTGTGTAGTGGGTCATTCATTGACACAGATTGGTATGGTGGGATTCATGAAAAAGCTACATACTAGACAATGGTGCTATTGATCCTCACAGCTGGAAGCTGATTGGAAAGATAAGGAATAGATCAGTAAAAGAATAGATGGTGGTTATAACCATTTAGGGCAAAAATGAAAGAATACACCTTGAAGTGGGCAGAAGTCATACAAGTTTCCTACATCAGGTTTTCTTTTAATTGTTGAAAAACAGTCCACATTGTTTTCAGTGTGCTGGACCCATTTTTGGTCCGTGTGTTAATCTTTACAATCGTTGCAACTGTTTTTCTTCTATGAAAAAAATATATATTTAGCTTCTCCTTCTCATGACATCTGTTTGTTATCCTTTTTTTTTTTTTTTTTTAATTGGTATTGGCCAGTTTAATAGGTAACACAGATCCAAGTCAGACAAGTTTCCGTTTTTTTTCGGACAGTCGGTCAGCAAAAAAAAAAAGGATGTATGAAAAGGCATACTAACTGTAATGGGTCTGTGATCTGTCTGTGCAAATAATAGATAGCACACATACCAAAACAAAATGATAAGTGGAACCAGCCTCAGGCAGAGTCCTGTGCAGAATGTTCTGTGGAGGCACACAGAGTTCATATGGCTCCATACAACAAAGCCTTAAGCACTTTGTATGCTATTGCATGGACTATTGTGTAGAGAGTAGTAGCAATAGTATTTTTTCCTTGTATATAGTCTATAATGGTTTATATTCATATTAAGATATTATTATTCAAAGGGAACCTGTCACCAGATTTATGCTGCTCAAAACACAAGCAGCATGAATCAGAGCTTGATTGCATGATTGCAGCCAGGTGTGTTTTACTCTGAATAGCTATGGCATTTCAGAGCAAGCTTGCTTTCAAAAGGTGGCAGGGGACTATTTGTCTTTGATGACTAGTCCCAGGCTGGACCCTGGCTGGCTTCTCCTCTCCTGTTACAAATTGTGGTTCTGTGCTCCCACCTGGGAATGGAGCAGGTCCGATGCTGCACAACTCCGGTCACAGGCGCCACCATTGTTCTGACCCTGGAGGCGGAGTTACTACACGTGCACGGAAACTGTCCCAATCTTGTGGAGCGTCACGTTGTGATGTTGTGGGATGTGTGAGGACATGGGACACCGTGTCTCTCACTGATTTCTCTGCCTGGGGAAGATGGGATGCTGTCTTCCCCGGTTGGCAGGCAACACAGGACGCTCTTTTGTCTGGCACTAAACAATGGTGGGATTTTGTCCAGTCTGGGGATGTCTGGGGATGATTGGGAAGTAATCAACGCCTAATCATTAGGCGGGCTATATAATCCAGCTCCCTGCTCAGTCCTTTGCTGTTTATTGCAGTTTCCTATGTGCTGTGGTGGTGAGTGGTGCTAGCATTAGTGTTGCTATCTTTTCAGGGTTTTTCTCATTTTCTCTTCTGGTTACACTTCCTGGGAGGTATTCACCTGGTTTTTGACTAGGCACCGGCCATGTCACCAGACGCCAGCTGTCTGGCGACAGTGGGCCTGGGAAGGGCTCTGCCAAAGTCCCTCTGCCATTTACTGGGAGCTGGGTGAAGAGTATTCCCGGTCCTCAAGGGCTCGCCTAGCTGGGCAACTTGTGCCAAGTGCGTCTGTGGCTGCACCTTTGCTGGTTTGGTGCCAGTCTTGCTAGGTCCCTCTGCGAAACGCATAACACCTACAGATGCGTTTGTTTTGGTCACACACAGGGAGAGACCTGTCAATCAAGCAGAGTGGGGCAGAGAGATGCAGGCCAGGGACCGTATTGGACGAGTCATCCAAGACACATAGTCACCAGCCCAGTTTTCAAAAATGCTAGCTCTGCAATGTCACAGCTATTCAGAGTAAAACATACCTGGCTGCAATCGTACAGCCATGCTCTAGTTCATGCTGTCCAGGAAGCATAAATCTGATGACAGGTTCCCTTTAAAATTCTATTTTGTCATCTGACTGTATATACTATCTGTAGAGGTAAGCGGATACACAATGATTATAGTATAGAGTTATATAGAGCAGAACATTAAATGTCTATAGACATTTGCTTCATTTAAAATGGGAAATTCTTGGTAGAAAGATGATAAATGCACCAACAGGACCGACTAGTAGATAAAAATACATGTAAGGCCCCATTTACACATCAGTATTTTTAATCCGTATTTCTTCAGTATTTGTTTGGAGTGTCTCCAAAACATAGCACAGGTGTCAATGTTTCAATTATTTTTGCTTTAAGTTTCACTCCTGGTTTTGGCATACAAACACTGATGAAATACTGACCAAATACTGACGTATGAATGAGGCCTAAAAGGGATTGTCCCACAATAAATACTCATAGCATATCGATTTAAAATGCTAAATATATCTAGTTGGTGCAATCCGCTCCTGATCCTGAGAATGGGATGGCGAAAGCCGCGGGTGCAAACACGGTCACTCTCCACTGAACTCTATGGAATGGAATAGACAAGCACGATGTCCGGCAGTTTCTGCATTTATCATGAAATTCAATGGATAAGTGAGTGCTCCAGTAGTCAGACTCTCACTCATAGGACACTTATGGCATATCAAATTAATATTACATATAAGTTTATTGTGGGAAAAATCATGTAAACGGATCAATTACATTTACTGACTAATGTCATAGATTTACTATTATTAAAGCAGATTGTTCATAACCAAAGATGGATGAATTGTATCTGCAAGGAGTCAAATTATCAACATAATGTGGACCATGAATTCCTCATTTGTCAGTACCAACAACACAAAAAACTACAAGATGAAATGTTTAATGAAGATAATTTGAAAAGTCTTCTAAACTGACCATACATGTGATGTTAGTTGTAAAGGCTCATTAGCCACTTGGCTTATTCTGGCAATCCCATGGACAATGAATGGAGAGGTGGCATGCATGCTTGGCCACCATGGCTTCATTCTAATATAGCATTTCAATGTCCCATTCACATCATGAGTGGAAGTCACAGTGGTTAGACTCCTAGTGATCAACAAGTTATCCTTGGGTAGGTGGTAACTTGAGATTTTGGGAATAACTCTTTAATCCTGCGCCACAAACTTACACATTTAATTTAGCCATATGTTCATGTTGTTGCCATAGGTGGGGCGTATAATCAGCTGGCAGATAAGTTTAGGGCAAATAAAGGTGGTTTTAGGCTGGAATCACATCTACAGTTATTGTAGAAATTTTGTGAGCATAATAGGAGTGTATGCAAAAGAGAGAAGATGTATCAGTATTTTATTTAGGATACATTCTCACAGAACATATTTGCTGCAGAATTTCCGCAGCCAAATCTCACCGGCAATGTTCGCACTTAATTGTCCATCTATCGCTGCATTTTCCACTGTCCAACGTCTGCAGATAGACTGATGACTGCAATGCAAAAGGGGAAATCTGTGAATATTTGCAGCATAAAGTAACATGCTGGGGATGTCAAATCATAAAATCTCATGCACTATGCTGCTACGGAAGACTGCAGAAAATGTTATGTCTCAAAAATATAGACAGAAAATTTACTGCAAATGCATCCTGCGTGAAAATTTCCTTATACTGATACGTCGTTAGCTTGTCTAAGGCCACAGCCCCACTATCAGTATTTGGTCAGTATTTTTTCTCAGGAGTGGGAGCCAAAACCAGGAGTGGGTGATAAATGCAGAATTGGTGACTTGTTTATCTTATACCTTTTCCCTGATTGTTCCTCACCTGGTTTTGGCTCCAATTTCTGAGAAAAAATACTGACTGAATACTGACCAAATACTGATAGTGGGGCCGTGGCCTAAAAAACATGAAAATCCAAAAATGACATATGTAATCCACCCTAAAGGGGTTGTTTCATCTGGCTCCTGATAACCTCTGATTTTGCCAATAGTGCTACGTTCCCATGATGAGGATTTGGTGAGTTTTTGATATTGCAGAATTTTTGCACCTATTATATAAGTTGGGTTACTTTTTTTATAAGCATTTTTATCGCATTTTTGTCCTTTTAGAATGTCTTGCTTTAAATAAAAGAAGCTGCTTTGTTTGTGACACTACCTGGTATTTGGCTTTGAGGGCAAAACTTTACCAATACAGTCGTGCGGATTACATGTGCTGTTAATCTGTTTCTGCAGCAGAAACACACTTTTTATCTGTGTATTTTCACCATCTAATGCAATTCTGTTTGGAAAATCTGTACATAAAACTCAGCGTACCCGCCAGAGGAATTTCCACAATGTGGATTTGAAACGCACTGCAGATCAGTTTACACAGCGTAAAAAAAAGTGGGCATGAGATTTCTGTAAATCCCATCCAACTGTAAGACGCTGCGTCAAAAACTCACTAAAAACTCATTGTGGGAGGTTAACGTTAAGGCTGTGTGCCCACGTAGCGTTTTTCAAGCGTTTATGCTGCGGAATTTCCGCAGCGTAAACGCTTGTTAAACGCTAGGTAATCCGCACCCCATGGTCCCCAATGGGATTCCGCATGTTCTATGCACATGCTGCGGATTTTTCCGCAGCGTTTATGCTGCGTACAAAAATCCGCAGCATGTCATTTAATTTTGCGGAAGCGCAGCGGAACTCCCGCCATTGACTTGCATTGAAACGCATAGAATGGGCGACTGTACATTTCTACAAGCGGCTTCTATGCGTCTCTGTGTGCGGATGGTACCCAGTTCTGGAGGAGAGGAGACTCTCATCCAGACCTGGGTACCATTGTACCTGTAAAAAAAGAATAAAATAACAAATAAAGTTATATTCACCTGTCCGGCGGCTTCTCTCTGAATGCCGGCATCGCTTGAGGACCTGCGGTGACGTCACAGTCATGTGACCGCAGGCCCTTCACCGCTCTGTCTCGCGATATGCCGGCAGCTGGGAACCAGACAGGAACGAGCGCTGCTGCACACGCCGGGCATCGGGGGTGAGTATAGCTTTATTTGTTTTAATTTTTACGGTCACACTGTATAAATCCATGCCGTTTGCATGGATTTATATAGTGTGACCTAGTTGTCAAGCACTTTCCAAGTGATGCTATCGCCTGGAAAGCGCTTGTCAATCTGCATGCGGAAACGCATGTGAATCCGCATGTGGATCCGCATGTATTCTGCAGGAAAAACGCATGCACAATCTGCATGCGTTTTTTCTGCCAGAGAGATGCAGAAATGCTGCAGAAATTTTCTGCTTCATTTCTGCATCGTGGGCACATAGCCTAAAGACATGGGCAGCTGAACATTTCCTCTGCAGTGGACAAGAATCTATGGCAGTTTGGACAAAAGCTTTACATATTTTACAATGCAAAATGATGCTGAAACGCAAGGTTAGTAGTTGTATTTTTGTTTGCTATGATCCCTGTAACATCTGAAGTCTGCTGAATTCTAAATCATGTTGCTTTTTCAATCATCTCCAGACATTTCCACAGTTAGGGCTCGCTCACACCAGCGTACACAGTGGACGAGTGCTATCCAATGTTTTTAGAGGATAGCACTGACACCAATGTTTTTCAATGGGGCAGTGCTGATGCACGATTTTTTTCACTGACAGAATCTGCTGCAATTTCACTTGAAATTGAATGCCACTCACCTATTCAAGTCTATGGGTGTGTGAAACATATCGGACTGCACTCGAATTACATCCAAGTGCCGTCGGATTTTCGCAGACTCACAGAATAGAGAAGATGGGTACATTTTATTCACCAGCTTTTCCTCACAGTGTGCTATGATTTTCTCACCTGAGAAAATCTAATCACACTATATTGATACTCAGATCAAAATCTAATCAAAGTTTGATCAGTGTCATCTGCATAATCGGCCCGATTCTCTCGCTCTCTTTCTCCCTGGAGCTAGTTGTGATCCAGAATCAGAGAGTAACAAAGAACCGCACTTACTAAACAGCTTCTCTTTAATTAGAAACAGAAAGTGTTATGAGTCACTTCTTACAACACTGCCACATTTTTATTGCCTTTCAAATGAAGGAGCGCAAATGATTTAGTGGATGTTTGCAAGCTTTGCAGGATTTTGCATTCACATATCATATTGCAGCAAATGTTTAATCAGAATCTATTGTGCGGGTATAAAAATACCCTACTGGATATATGTCCTCCAGAAGAGAAGATCAAGCTTCTCTCCTATGTATATTTCAGATGTGATGTTACAGATTTTCACAAATGCTGACGATGAAACATTGTAACCATATGGTTTGTTTGGCTGGGCTTGAGATAATACTGTCTTTTCAACTACATGAAGGAAGCACAGTCAGAAAAAAAGTGCACGGAGTATAACCCTAGTCATATACAAAGTTTAGTATCCATGTATCCATGTATAAAAATCAAGGTTGAAATTTCAAAACTTCATTACCGACCTTTGGCTTTAAAGAAACCATCAACTTTCATGCTCCATCAGCTCACAAACACCTCTCTGATTTTTTCAGAATTCAACTTTAGAAATTGTTAATAGTGCAGAGGCGGACATACCATTGGTGCAATGTGTGCAGCCGCACAGGAGCCCGAGAGGTAAAGGGGCCCACGTCTACCTCCAAAGCAGGTGGAATTCTGCATTATGAGGAGCTATTGGACTGCAAAGGGCCCATATAATACTGTTTTTGCACAGGGGCCTCTTCTGTCTGTGTCCACTCCTGCAATAGTGACTGGAGCAAAGGTCCCCACATTTCCTTTGACTCCTCAATGACAAGTCTAATAATTTATGGAGTGATGAAGGATAGCCCAGTATTGGCAAATAACATAAAAACTTAAAATACCTAGCAAAAAATACTCCTTAGTATATTCTATCCCAACACATTTGCTCCAAGACTTTTCACTAGACTGTTTGGTGAAGAATGGTGCAAGGGTGAGGAAGATTAATGCAGGGCTGCAGAATAAGTTGGTGCTATATAAATAAGGAAAATATACAAAAAAACATTTGGTAACAATTATTCTTCAAGAAAAATTGCACTATTACAAGTCCTTAATATGCCAAGCTAACTTGACTGTAGAAACCAAGCAAGTAAACTCATCATTATCACCAATAGCTATTGAAATAAAGCTCTGCTTCTGTGTAATATATGTAATTGCTACAGGCAAAGAATTGAACAAATTCGACTCACCTGGGCTCTTAAAGGGAACCTGTCAGTAGGATCAACACTCCTAAGACGTCTATATGGGCATGTAAGACATAGGAAGCTGAATAAAGTGATACCTTGATATCTGTAATTCAATCTTTTATACCAGAGTAATTCACACTTTCTTAATATGTAAATGAGCTGTTAAGATCAATGGGCTGGACACAGTTCTCCCTCACAATCTGCCTCCGGGGCTTTAATGAAAGGAGACATTACCAGTGTGAGACATGTAATGACTGACAGTCTTCTCTCCTGGTCTACATGTCTCACACTGGTAATGTTCGCTTTAATTTAAAATAATCTCAGGAGGCTGATTCTTAGGGAGATCTGTGTCTGGCCCATAGATCTTAATAGCTCATTTACATATTAAGAAAAGCATGGATGTCTCTGAAATAAGACATCGGATTGCAGATATCAATGTATCATTTTATTAAACTTTCTATGACCTGTAGGCCCATATAGACGGTGGGTTGATCCTATTGACAGATTTAATTTAAGGAACTATTACACATCAGACAAATGTCAGTTAAATTTTGTGATTTTGGCTGGACCAGCCAACTATTTAATATATATATAGAGGTATCTCGAAAAGTATTTAAACATGCCACATCTTTTGTTCTTATGGGGTATATGTGTGGCAGCAGCTTAATCCCGTCTCTTTGTTAAAGGAAACCTGTCACATAAATGCAGTCCGATCTGTGAACAGAATAGTATTGACAGAATGATATATTGGTTTGTTGGAAAAGATTCGATATAACTTGAATTTTATTCATTAAAATCCCTGGTGTTTGTAGTCCAGTGGGCGGCCCTACTCAGTGACTGACAGCTATCTCTGCATGCCCAGTAATAAAGGAAAGGCTGTCAGTCACTGAGTAGGGCCGCCCACTGGACTCATATGTATACAAACACCATGGATTTCAATTAACAGAATACAAGGTTTACTAAAACGTTTCCCACAAAAATGTACATCAATCTGATCACCTCCTCCTGCTCTATAATATCCTGACAGTAGACCAGGTAACATTTTCAACATGACAGGTTTCTGTTAGGATCATATGCATGAACAACTGAGCTTAGCATATATGTGCATGGGGGCAGGAGCAATAGCTGTTGATTAAATAATCGATAGCTAGCTAGCTAATATGAATGCATTTACACTGGTGGATGGCAGCTATTTAAATAGTGGCCAACACGCTTCATGCAAGTCGATGGTTGTTTAATAGCCTGTTTAGACAGACTCACCCCACTTCCATACACAAGGAACGATCATTAATATGATATCATTGTTCTCGTCAGCACTTGTCCTGTTTACCCAAGCTTAAAGGTTTTTTTTTATTAATAATTAATATTAATTAAGAGATCTTGGAATAATAATAAGTTCCACAATTGGATGTATTTAAATAAAATGTTCCTGTGCTGAGATAATCTTATAAATGTGCCCCTGCTGTGTACTGTGTAATGGCTGTGTCTGACTGTACAGGAACACGGTCTGATCACACCACATCTCCTGGGCAGGTGAGGAGGCAAAAAAACAGTATACTGACAGGACAACACGGATTGCAAATCATTCTTTTTGTTAGGCAACACATTTTACTGTCTCTTTTTAAGCAATGCTTTACCTGAAAGAAAGTATTGCAGGGGATCACAGCTGATTCTATCTGTATACTCTTTTGCGTCCTCCCCTGCCCAGGAGCTGTGGTATGATCAGACCATGTTCCTGCACGGTCAGACACAGCCATTACACAGTACACAGCAGGGGCACATTTATAAGATTATCTCAGCACAGGAACATTTTATTTAAACACATCCAATTGTGGAACTTATTATTATTCCAAGATCTATTGATTTAAATGTTGGATTAAAATTAACTTTGTTAGTGGGAAAACCCCTTTAAGCGTAAAAAGCATTTTACCCCACAAACAAGCATTTTGCTCTTTCGTCAAGCGATTGGCAGTCTATTTCCACAGGTCAATAATCAAGAAATGATCATTCCTAAAAGCACTAGGAATTTACAATTATTGGCTAGTGCAAATGCAACCTTACTTGTTATTTTTCAGTAATTTACATGCCCATGGATTCCTGTAGTGATTTAGATGTTCAAGTCAGGCTGGCAGCACTGAACTGATACCTCCAGACTGCTGTCTGCCTCTTCTAGTTGTAAAGAGGCCATGTGCTATTGTTATTTTATCAGAGTGATTGAATGTAATTAACATGAATGGGTTGTCTGCTGCTCTCATAATGAGAAAAGCAAACATTGTTCTACAAGTTGTATTCACTGGTATTACAACTAAACAATTTGCTACCTGAAATGCAAAATAGATAAAAGAAGCAAAAAACCTGAAGTGAACCAAAACTACCATCAATAAACAAGAGTCAACACAAGCAAAAGATGCCACAGACTTTCAGTAGCCGAATACTGGGAACTGCAAATTCCTAGTTGTTTAAAAGTAGTATTGATAAAATTATAATTTGCATTTAACCCCAGATTCTGGACACAAAATCCAGAGTATCCCTGATGTGAACAGGCTGCAATAATAAAAGTTGCTTTTTCCCATGCTGAAAAAATATATGTGAAATAAAAACTGCACCATGTGCACTATAAATCAGTATAACGTTTATTCAGAGTGTTTGATGTGAGTTTTTTTCATGTGGAATTGGAAGCAGAATCTGCTCCAAAATCCACATAAACGCTCTGTGAACATCAATCTGCAGCATGATGCACAACAAACGGCATTTCTTACAGATTTTGACATCCCCATTAAACTCAGTTTCCGCTCTGCATTGATTATTTCAGGAGCATGTGAATAACATTTGATAAACATGTGAAACATGCACCGCAGGTCAGTTTTGCTGAGTTAAAAAGAAGCACAGTGGACACGACATTTCTATAAATCCCATCCACTTTACTAGAACTGTAAAATGCTGCATTTTTGACGCAGCAAAAATATGCAGCGTCAAAAACGCCTCAAAAGCTCATTGTGGAGAAGAGCCACACATTTGTGCAACATTTCTACTTACAATGAAGTATTTCTGTCATGTGCATTTATCATGGCTTGCCTCTGGCAAATTAAACCATTTGTAGATTATGTTAATTAAGAGCAAAGAAAGACAAGGTGAAAATGTAGAAGTGCTAATTATAATATACTCAATATGTAATGTATCACAGAATAATCACAACAGTATATTCTTAGCATATAGATGACAAGCTATATGCAGTAAAGTTAATACGCTCCTGATAAAGATGTGATTATAACAAGTCGTCATATTAAATGTTTTTGGTCTGTAATTCATACAAATTGCAATTCATTCCTCTTCTGAGAATAATTAATGACCATTGAATGTAACTCCGCAGTCACACCTCAGATTAATTGACCAAACATTGCAGGTTTCATCCTGAAGCCTGTGGTTTCTGTCATTAGTGTTTCTTTATTTTTAGTTTCACGCCCAAACTGAACAAAAGAATCAATGCTAATATGTAGAGCTGATGAGACAAAGCTGCCATGTTTGCGGACCTATCATCCATAACAAGGAATCAGTCTAACCTTAAAAGTCCTTAAAAGTATCCTTCCTCACCCAAAATAGACAAATCCACAATTCCTTTTGTCTCAGGCTTGATTTCCATATACGATTTTACATTTTCCTTAGACAGTTTTGGGAGCCACAAACCTTTTACCATATTAAAAGATATTCAATTTTAATGGTGACTTCTCCTTCTTCTTTCTCACAGCTCCACCCTCCTCACTAGCATCCATGAATAGTAATATAGTCCTTGCCTTTGTATAAGTGATGAATAATTAAAGAATACATTTAACGAGGTTTTCTTGTATATATATCAATAGCCTATCCTATAGACCAGGGGTCCTCAAACTTTTTAAACAGGGGGCCAGTTCACAGTCCCTCAGACCATTGGAGGGCCGGAATATAGTTTTTAAAAAAAACTATGAACAAATTCCTATGCACACTGCACATATCTTATTTTGTAGTAAAAAAAACAATACAGGAACAAATACAATATTTAAAATGAAGAACAAGTAAAGTTAAATCAACCGTTATTTCAATAGGTAGGTAACTGTACCCAATAGGCAGCATAGGTCCCCAATAGGCAGGTAAATATCCACAATAAGCAGGTAAATGTCCCCAATAGGCAGGTAAATATCCCCAATAGGCAGCATAGGTCCCCAATAGGCAGGTAAATGTACCCAATAGGCAGCATAGGTCCCCAATAGGCAGGTAAATGTCCCCAATAGGCAGGTAAATGTCCCCAATAGGCAGGTAAATATCCCCAATAGGCAGCATAGGTCCTCAATGGGCAGGTAAATGTTCCCAATAGGCAGGCTGTTTCCCCCTTATAATGCCATATGCAGGCTGTTCCACCCCTTATAATGCCCCATGCTGGATGCCACCCCCCATATAATGCCCCAAGCAGCATGTCACCCCCCATATAATGCCCCATGCAGCATATCACCCCCCCATATTATGCCCCATGCAGCATGACACCCCCCTCATATTATGCCCCATGCAGCATGTCACCCCCCCCCCCCATATTATGCCCCATGCAGGATGTCCCTTTCCCCCCATATAATGCCCCATGCAGGATGTCCCTTCCCCCCCCCATATAATGCCCCATGCAGCATGTCACCCCCCACCATATACACTGTGTTCCAAATTATTATGCAAATAATATTTTCTCAGATTTTCCCAAATTACCTATATGAATTGCAGTCATTGTAATTTTCCAGTCAAATAACTATTAGATTACAATTGAAAGGTTTTTGTACAAACTGCCTATGATAACAGTATATTTTTTTAAAAATAAAAAACTCAAACTGCACTCAAAGTGCATGTTCCAAATTATTATGCACAGCAGAGTTTACAACCTTTTCATTTTAATAAAGAACAAAAAAATGGTCATTTTTGAAATTATAAGCATTGGCAGGTTATTACAACCTGAAATCAAACAGTTTTCAACTCAAAACTTTATTCTAGGTGATGTTACTTTTGCACATAGGACCCCTTGTTCGAAAGGAGCTTCTGAACTCTCTCGTCCATTGAATTTGTCAGGTTTTGGATGGTTTCTGCTTTAATTGTTTTGCATGAGGACAGAATACCCTCCCAGAGCTGTTGCTTAGATGTGAACTGCCTCCCGTCATCATAGACACTCCTTTTGATGATGCTCCAGAGGTTCTCAATGGGGTTGAGGTCAGGGGAGCATGGGGGCCACACCATAAGTTTGTCCCCTTTTATGCCCATAGCAGCCAGAGATGCAGATGTGTTATGTGCAGCATGAGACGGGGCATTATCATGCATGAAATAATCTCGATGGTCCAGATGGTTGGAGTGGAGGATGGCTGGTTGATGGATACCCCATACAAACACGGCTACGGCGCTAACAAGGAGGAGGTGGAGTAATGTTTTGGGCTGGAATCATGGGGAGAGAGATTGTCGGCCCTTTTAGGATCCCTGAAGGGGTAAAGATGAACTCCATAATGTATGTTGAGTTTCTCAAACAGCACTTCCTTCCATGGTTCAAGAAGAAGAACCGTGCATTCCGCAGCAAGATCATTTTCATGCATAATAATTCCCCGTCTCATGCTGCACATAACACATCTGCATCTCTGGCTGCTATGGGCATAAAAGGGGACAAACTTATGGTGTGGCACCCATGCTCCCCTGACCTCAACCCCATTGAGAACCTCTGGAGCATCATCAAAAGGAGTGTCTATGATGGCGGGAGGCAGTTCACATCTAAGCAACAGCTCTGGGAGGGTATTCTGTCCTCATGCAAAACAATTGGAAGCAGAAACCATCCAAAACCTGACAAATTCAATGGACGAGAGAGTTCAGAAGCTCCTTTCGAACAAGCGGTCCTATGTGCAAATGTAACATCACCTAAAATAAAGTTTTGAGTTGAAAACTGTTTGATTTCAGTTTGTAATAACCTGCCAATGCTTATAATTTCAAAAATGACCATTTGTTTGTTCTTCATTAAAATGAAAAGGTTGAAAACTCTGCTGTGCATAATAATTTGGAACATGCATTTTGAGTGCAGTTTGAGTTTTTTATTTTTTTAAAAATATACTGTTATCATAGGCAGTTTGTACAAAAACCTTTCAATTGTACTCTAATAGTTATTTGACTGGAAAATTACAATGACTGCAATTCATAGAGGTAATTTGGGAAAATCTGAGAAAATATTATTTGCATAATAATTTGGAACACAGTGTAATGCCCCATGCAGCATGTCACCCCCCCATATAATGCCCCATGCAGCATGTCACCCCCCCATATAATGCCCCATGCAGCATGTCACCCCCCCATATAATGCCACATGCTGCATGTCACCCCCCCATATAATGCCACATGCAGCATGTCACCCCCCATATAATGCCCCATGCAGGATGTCACCCCCCATATCATGCCCCATGCAGGATGTCACCCCCCCATATTATACCCCTTGCAAGATGTCACCCCCCCATATAATGACCTATGCCTCCATACATTAAAAAAAAAAATAAAATCCATTACTCACCTCACTTCTCACTTGCTGCCGCTGCTCTACTCTGGTCTGGACTCCAGGGTCGCGGCGTCGTCGTCCCGCTCTGCGCTGCCTGTGACGGCACTCGGGAGGGCGCGGTGTAAAGACGTCACCGCACCCGCTGACCTGAGACGTCACAGGAAGCGCAGAGCAGGAAGATAGCGGATCTGCAGAGGCACGGGGAGAGGTATGTATCCGCCTGCCGGAGCCCTGAGCAAGCGGGGGAGAAGGGCGGGCGCTGACACCGCTCCCCTCTCCTCCGCCCATAGCACGGCGGGCCGGATAAAAGTCCTCCGCGGGCCGCATGTGGCCCGCGGGCCGTAGTTTGAGGACCCCTGCTATAGACCTTGCAGGTGTGTTCGATTTGCTCCTTGTTAGTGTTGAGCGAGCATGCTCGACACTGCTCGTTACTCGTCAGAGCGTCACGCTACTCAGGATGTTCGGCGAGCACCGAGCATTTCCGGGTTACTCGGGCGGGAGCTCGGGTCTCCGCCCTGCACGTTTGGCGCTCTTTACAGAGCCAATGAACATGCAGGGATTGCCAGCCAGTCACTGTAATGCTGCAGCCATGTTGTTTGTGGGCATTACAGTGATTGGCTGGCCGCACAGCGTCACCTCGAGTATTTAAAACCGGGCGCCGCCATCTTGGACACAGTCGCTCCGGATCAGCCAGTGTAGGGTCAGTGCTGCTGAGTTAGGGAGAGAAATATAGTGCGAAATAGGTAGTGTAGGGTCTGTAAAGGATGCCAGATCGAACAAACAGTCCTTCTCAGGACTAATATCCATCCCAGATATCAGGCAGGCAGGCAGGCTGTATAGGAGATGCAGTGGTTATGCCAGCAAACGCTGCATTACAGTCCTGTGTGCTCCTGTTGGTCAAATTGCTAGACTTATCACCTCGGTCTCAGGGGCCAGGAAAAATTATTATTTTTTTCATCTAAATCCTGTTTTGTTTTTTTTCCTCAGTCAGACTGTACAAATACTCGTCTTATTAACCTTTTGGTATTTTTTCCCCCTCCAAAAAAAAATTGAGTGTGTCTGTGACTGTTCAGACACCAATATATATGTTTAAAAGAGTCTGGTATAGGCCAGAAAAATAGAACTGTGGTTTTGCAGTTCCACGGGTCAAATCTCTGTATTATCCTGTTTTTGGCATTTTTTGCCATAAAAAAAACAGTAATAGTGTCTCCCTGACTGGTCAGACACCAATATATCTGTTTAAAAGAGTCTGGTGTAGGCCAGAAAAATAGAACTGTGGTTTTGCAGTTTCACGGGTCAAATCTCTGTATTATCCTGTTTTTGGCATTTTTTGCCGTAAACAAAACTGTAATAGTGTCTCCCTGACTGGTCAGACACCAATATATCTGTTTAAAAGAGTCTGGTGTACGCCACATAACTATAACTGTGGTTTTGCAGTTCCACGGGTCAAATCTTTGTATTATCCTGTTTTTGGCATTTTTTGCCGTAAAAAAAAACTGGAATAGTGTCTCCCTGACGGGTCAGACACCAATATATCAGTTTAAAAGAGTCTGGTGTAGGCCTGAAAAATAGAACTGTGGTTTTGCAGTTCCACGGGTCAAATCTCTGTATTACCCTGTTTTTGGCATTTTTTGCCGTAAAAAAACAGTAATAGTGTCTCCCTGACTGGTCAGACACCAATATATCTGTTTAAAAGAGTCTGGTGTAGGCCAGAAAATAGAACTGTTGTTTTGCAGTTCCACGGGTCAAATCTCTGTATTATCCTGTTTTTGGCATTTTTTGCCGTAAAAAAAAAACTGTAATAGTGTCTCCCTGACTGGTTAGACGCCAATATATCTGTTTAAAAGAGTCTGGTGTAGGCCAGACAAATAGAACTGTGGTTTTCCTCTTCCACGGTTCTAATCTCCTTTTTATTACCCTTTTTCCATTGATAGTGCGAGTGTAAGCTATTTTACTTCATTTACAATGGGCAAGGCGCGTGGCAAGGGACGTGGAACTGGACGTTCTAGTGATGGTGCGTGTAGAGGACGGGGCCGTGGCCAAGGTGAAAATGTGCCACAACCAACAGCCACATCTTATCGCTCCCACTTCTTGACCGAATTAATAGCGAAGCACACTACAACACCAGTATTGTGAACTGATCAGTGTGAACAAGTTATTAATTGGATAGCAGATAATACTTCCAGTTACCTGGGCACCACCACCTCCGGTCTGTCTTCCACACAGTCAAGTTTAAGTAGCCGTGAGTCTCGACCGCATACTCCTCCTCACCCTGATGCTCCTTCCTCCCACCATGCCAAGTGTCGTCAGACAGCAACGGATCCCACATTTCGACACTCTGAAGAGCTGTTCACTGGTCCATTTCCATATTTGTGCCCCTCGCCTGCTCCGCTTAAAGTGGTGGAAGAGGAGATCCCATGTAGCGATGCCCAAATATATGAACAGCCACGGCCAGAGGAAGTCGACGCTGGCAATTTGTCACAAGAGGTGGACGATGATGAGACACAATTGCCACGAAGTGAGGAGGAGGATCGTGGTGCACAAGTGGAAGAGGAGGAGGTAGTGGAAGATCTAGTAACTGACCCAACGTGGCAAGAGGACACGCAGAGCGAGGCCAGCAACACACAGGGGGAGGGAGGCAGAGTACCCCAACAGGCAGGAAGAAGCAGTGTGGTGGCCACATAGAGAAGGCGGGCAACAGTTCCCCGTAACACCAACACGAGGGACGTCGCCAGTACAACCGGTAGGTCTTCCAGAGTCTGAAATTTCTTAAAGACTCTGCTGATAACCCCAAAAAGGCCATTTGTACCACCTGCCATGCCAGCATCAGCAGGGGTGACAAAACTACCAGCCTGACCATCATCAGCATGATCAGGCACATGGCAGCAAAGCACCCGACTTTGTGGGGCGAACCCCAGGGTCCACAACCAGTGTCAGCGGGTGTCGCCACTTCTTCTTCCGCTGTTGTGCGTGTAATAGAACCCCCTGTTGTGCGTGCAAGGCAATCCCCTGTCCATACTGCATGCAAAGATGCCCCCTCCTCTCAGTCTTCACTTGTTATGGCAGTTTCTCAAGAAACAGCATCAACGTCCACGTCCACGTCCCACCGCAGCGTTCAATTGTCCATATCCCACAGCCTTGAACGAAAGTGCAAATTCGCAGCCAACGCCCCACAGGCCACAGTCCTAAATTCGCACATTTCACGACTGCTTGCGTTGGAAATGCTGCCTTTTAGGCTGGTGGAGACGGAATCCTTCCGTAACCTTATGGCGGTGGCCGTCCCTTGGTACTCGGTCCCCAGCCGACACTATTTTGCCTGGTGTGCCATCCCCGCACTACACAAGCACGTGTCCCAAAACATCTGTGTCCTCAACAACGCAGTTACTGAGACAGTCCACCTGACAACGGACACGTGGACAAGTGCTTGTGTCCAGGGACGGTACATCTCCCTGACGGCACACTGGGTAAACATAGTGGAAGCCGGGACCCAGACGGACCTTGGGACGGAACACATCCTCCCCACACCGAGGATTGCGGGCCCTATGTCAGCCAGAGTTGCCCGCACAGTGTACAGCTCCAGCACATCATCATCCTCCTCCTCCTCATGTTCAGCCTCCATCTCAGATATCACCACTTTAGTTACAAGCTAGAAGCACTGCAGTACTGCCTCAGCCAAGCGGCAACAGGCTGTGCTGAAACTCCTAAGCTTAGGTGATAAACCTCACACTGCTTGTGAGTTGTGGACAGCTGTGAAAGAGCAGGCAGATCTGTGGCTGAGACCGCTGAACCTACATCCAGGCATGGTCGTGTGTCACAATGGCCGTAACCTGGTGGTGGCTCTGAGGCGAGGCGAGATCACACACGTACCATGCCTGGCTCATGTGCTTAACCTCGTGGTTCAGCGGTTTCTTAAATCGTACCCCGAGTTGCCAGATCTGCTCGTCAAAGTACGCCACCTGTCAGCTCATTTTCGCAAGTCGGCTACAGCTTCCGCTGCCCTTGCTGTGTTGCAGCAGCGTTTGCAGCTTCCGGCACACCGACTGGTGTGTGATGTCCCCACACGTTGGAACTCTACCCTCCACATGTTGCAAAGGATTTGTGAGCAGAAGAGAGCAGTTGTGGAGTACCAGCTGCAACAAGGCCGTCGATATTCAGGTCAGACTCCACACATAAGACCTCAGGCGTGGACCTGGATGTCTGACATATGTACCATCCTGACAAACTTTAAGGAGTCCACCAAGATGGTGAGTGGCGATGACGCCATCATTAGCATCAGCATCCCACTTGTCTGTCTTTTGCAACACTCTCTGCAGAGAATTAAAGAGGAGGCATAGCAGCCAGAGTATGATGAGATGGATCAAGAACCCGTAATGGGCGATTACACACAGCCCAGCCTCATCTCATCCCAATGTGCATTGGGGGACAATGAGGTAGAGGAGGAGGAGGAGGAAGAACAGGAGCTGGTATCATGCGCTGTAGACTGTAGTACCTGTACAACTGTCATACAGTCGGTTCAGCGTGTTTGGCCTGAGGACAGGGGGGAGGAGGAGGAGGAGGAGAGCATGGTCAGTCATCATCTTGGTGAGGACACGGAAGTCTTGCCCGTTACCAGTCTGGCACGCATGGCTGACTTTATGTTACGCTGCCTTAACAGTGACCCTCGCGTTGCCAAAATGTTGGGTGACAGTCATTACTGGTTGGTGACACTTTTAGACCCCCGTTACAAGGAGAACTTTCACTCTTATTCCTGAGGTGGAGAGGTCTACAAAAATGGGGCAGTACCAAGTACCAGAAGGCCCTTGCTGCAGAACTATTAAAAAAATTCCCATCTGAACACGCTAGCGGCAGAGGTCACAGTTCGTTGACCAACCAAGGCGTACAGGCGAGAGAGACGCAACTCCAATCCAGCAGAGGTAGGGGAACACTCTGCTGGATTGGAGTTCTGGGACAGTTTTCTGAGACCCGCCCAGCTTACAGGCCCTGAAGCGCGGGGTACTCTCACAGGGAGTGGAAATTTTCAAAAGATGGTGAGGGAGTACCTTGTCGACCGTACCAGCATCCTCTGTGATTCCTCTGTGCCTTTTAATTATTGGGTATCCAAGCTGGACACTTGGAATGAACTCGCTCTGTACGCCTTGGAGGTCCGGGCCTGCCCTGCTGCTAGCGTGTTATCGGAGCGTGTTTTTAGTGCCGCTGGGGGAATTAAAACTGATAAGCGCACTCGCCTGTCAACTGACAATGCTGACAAGCTGACCCTTATCAAAATGAACAAGGGCTGGAATGGGCCACACTTCTCATCACCACCAAATGACAGCAGAGTAACCTAAAGTCAAATCCACTGTGTTATTTCGGGAGGTGTATTCCCATGCATCGCTTCACACCCACACATGGGTATACGCTCCTTCAATTCGGCTTTTTTTTGCTCTTCTCCTTATCCTCAGCCTCCACCACCACTATACCACCAGGGTGACCGTGGTCCGTGTTGCCAGCATTGCAAGTTTTTGCTAATTTTTGGCAGCTTTTGCTTGGACGGCATAGGCAAAGACTATGGGAGACCCACTCCCCAATAATGGGAATAATGTTTTTAAGATGCTGTACTGCATGGCTCTTGTAAGGGGCATTAAAACCGTCTTGAAACAAGAGGGGATTGTAGGGAGAGAAAATAGGAAGCGCAGGCTTCTAAATGTAGTAGTTAGATTCCAAGGGTATATACTCAGTATCAATCCACTCACCTATTTGGTGTCTTGAGGTACTGCATGTAAATCCAATCAGTGGATTACTCCATTCCTCTTTACATCCAGTTTGCTGCAGAAATCTGGGAGCTGATGAGAGCACTGGACAGTGCTTTCATGGGCGATACCACTTTGTAAATGTTTTTCCCAGCAATATGCGCTCCTGAAGGATGATGACGGAACTTGATATTTGGATTCAAAGATTATATTTAGTATTTTAGTTTGAAATAAAAATTATCTTTGAATCCGAATATCAAGTTCCATCATCATCCTTCAGGAGAGCATATTGCTGGGAAAAACATTTACAAATTAAAACCGTCCTGTTAAGCTTCTGTAACCTCCACCACTCTTCCAAGTGGCATTAAAACCATCTTGTTAAGCTAATTCGACCTCCACCACTTTTCCCAGGGGCATTGATATTGTCTTTTTATTCCACTGCGACCTCCACGTCTCTTCCAAGGGGCATTAAAACTGTCTTGTTAAGCTACTGTGACCTCCACCACTCTTCCAAGGGGCATTAAAACCGTCTTGTTAAGCTACTGCGACCTCCACGTCTCTTCCAAGGGGCATTTAAACCGTCTTCTTAAGCTACTGCAACCTCCACGTCTCTTCCAAGGGGCATTAAAACTGTCTTGTTAAGCTAATGCGACCTCCACCACTTTTCCAAGGGGCATTAAAACCGTCTTGTTAAGCTACTGCGACCTCCACCACTTTTCCCAGGGGCATTAAAACCGTCTTGTTAAGCTACTGCGACCTGCACCACTTTTCCCAGGGACATTGATATTGTCTTTTTATTCCACTGCGACCTCCACGTCTCTTCCAAGGGGCATTAAAACCGTCTTGTTAAGCTACTGCGACCTTCACCACTTTTCCCAGGGGCATTGATATTGTCTTTTTATTCCACTGCGACCTCCACCACTTTTCCAAGAGGCATTAAAACCGTCTTGTTAAGCTACTGCGACCTCCACCACTTTTTCAAGGGGCATTGATATTGTCTTTTTATTCCACTGCGAACTTCACCATTCTTCCAATGGGCATTGCATTTCCTCCTAATTTTAGTCAGCTTTTGCTTTTCAATGCATAGACGAACACTAAGGTAGACACACTCCCCAATAATGGGTGGAAGGTTTTTAGTATGCTGTAATCCACGTCTGTTTCAAGGGGCATTGCAGTTCCTCATAATTTTTGGAAAGCCTTCCATTCACTGCTTAGGCCAACAGTGCACAGGAGACCCAGTTGCTATAAATGGAAAAAACGGTTTAGTTAAGGCCCTCTGACCTCCATGTCACTTCCAAGGGGCATTGGAGTGCCTCGAAATTTTTGGTAGGCATTGCACTCACTGCATGCCCTATAACTGTGCAGCCAAACCTCTCCTTTTGGTACAAAAACATATCCTATTAGACATGTGTGGTTGACTGGCCTGATATTGATGTGAATGGTCCCTGTTCCTCCTGCTCTTTCTCCTTTGCCACCACCTCATCCATCATTCATCACCTGAAGCTTTGTTTTAAAGGGAGTCATAGAACTGGGATAGTAGCAGGAAAACATCCAGCAATCCTCGGAGGAGGTAGGATATGCGCCAAAACGCTGACCACCTCATGCCTAGCTACTACTACATACATGCGCTTGGAGGAGTCTGGTTCTCTGGTGGGCTCATCCAATGCTGCCCTAAAGCATGCCGGGCTAAGAAAAGTGTGGGGGGGATGTTCCAAGGAGAAATAGGGGCGGCTGGGGACCGTGTGTGGACACCCGGCCGCAGGGCGGATGGGGACCGAGTATGGACACCTGGACGCCCCCTGACGGCTGGGGACCAAGCGTGGACACCCGGCCGCCGGGTGGCTGGGGACTGAGTATGGATACCTCACTGCCGAAGCAGCCATGAGGTAGTGGCCAGCTTCGGCCTCCTCCAGACTAAAAGGCCCCATTTCAAGTGCAAGCAAGCTAGCAGTATGGTATTGCAGCCTGGGGGTGGGTGGGTGGCAGGTTGCACACTTACGCTTGCATTCCAAGAAAACAAAGCAGATGCTAACTTCTATCATCATCATCATGCTCCTCACCTTGGCACTCTCAACTCCCCTGATGGAGAAGCCAGAGCCCACCGGAGGAGTCTGGTTCTCTGGTGGGCTCGTCCAATGCTGCCCTAAAGCAGGCCGGGCTAAGAAAAGTGTGTGGGGGGATGTTCCAAGGAGAAATAGGGGCGGCTGGGGACCGTGTGTGGACACCCGGCCGCGGGGCGGCTGGGGACTGAGTATGGATACCTCGCTGCCGAAGCAGCCATGAGGTAGTGACCAGCTTCGGCTTCCTCCGAACTAAAAGGCCCCATTTCAAGTGCAAGCAAGCTAGCAGTATGGTATTGCAGCCTGGGGGTGGGTGGGTGGCAGGTGGCATACTTGCGCTTGCATTGCAAGGAATGGGGGACGTACAATTGAACACTGCCCTGGGACAAGGACTTGCACGGGGATAGTTGCAAGTCTGCATCTTCTGATGCGGAAAGGATCACTTCTGATGGGCACACTTTTAAGCAGTGACCTGGGTGTCAGAGATGCTTCCAGGGGTCTTCTCCATGCTGTTCCCATGTCTTTTCAGCACTGTATGCATGTGTCACACAGCACATGGCCAGATAAGATTGTAAAATGTTAAAATGACATTTCCCGGTGAATGCATTTGTCACGGTTGAAAGCAATACAAAAGTGCAAAAACGCATAAAAAATGCTACTTGTGAACATAGCCCAAGGTGTGGAGGAGTATTTTTGTTTTTGGTTATTTATTTTACCTTATACACAAGTCTTTACCCTGGAAAGGAAGTTCCTTAACATATTTCACAGGAAAACCGTTTCAGTTTAGTTTTTGAACGTTTTATTGTGAGCCCGTTAAAGTGGCTTAATACCTCTGACCACGTTGTTGACAGCAGTGACCTGGGGGTGAGAAATGCTTCCTGGGGCGATCCCCATGCTGTCCCCATGTCTTTTGAGCACTGTCACTATCGTTTTGGGCACTTTTTAGGCTTTCTACAGACTGCCGGGGGTGCCGCCGCAAAAATGCTGGGGTCTCCCATAGACTAACATTGGGCTCGTTGCTCGGGTCGAGCACCAGAGTATTACGGCGAGCTCGCCCCGAGCTTCGAGCACCCGAGCATTTTAGTGCTCGCTCAACACTACTCCTTGTTTAACAGAAGAAAGGGGCTACAGCAGCTCTTTTGTACCAAAACCATTACTCAACATTACACTGTCCAGTCTAAGAAAGCATGCCAGGGGCTGCCTGACTCCATTGGTGCACCTATCTCTAGAAAATGCAAAAGATCAGATATATTAAAATGCAACCCGCCTGACAACTGTCTCTTTCCCAAATGGAAGGCATTGAACGACAGACAAAAACTATGGGAGCATTTAAACTGCCCGATAACCGTGAACAATCATTTCCCGATAATTGGGAAGTATAAACAAGCTGCCAATCACCCAATGAATGAGCAAAACGCCAGTTTGTTGAGTGAGAATTTTTAAGCTTGTTTAGAACTTACTATTCTTGGCAGCACATCATCCTGTGTAAACAGGACATGTGCTGCCGAGAACAATGACAGCCTATAATGTAATAGTAATGTAATGGTCTATTAGCTATTTTTCTGTGTGCGTCAGCAGCGTGGTTTGTCTGTGTGAACAGGCTACTAACTGTCCACTGATTGATTGCTGTGTTGTCGATTGGAGATCATTTATAGCTGCTGTTATGATCTGCAACATGAACTAAGGAAAGATAGGGGAAAGCTGTCCCTATAGTAAGACTAAGCTGAATCCCTATGATGTAGCGGGCTGCCTGTTCCTAGCGAACAGACCCGCCTTAGTCCTCGGCTAGTCTGAACGAAGACCTGTAGCGTTAAGGGAGGGGTCCCTAAAAGAACTAAGGACTGGGACAAAAATGGGACACCTCCTAAACAGAAAAGTAGTTGCAGAACACAAAAAGACAAACTGACAAAAAAGTACTAGAGGTCCCAGAAGGACCAAGCGAACTGACAGAGAAAGGCACACAAGCACCTGGCTAGAGAAACAGTCAAACACTGAAGTCCAGTACAGCCAAAAGGACGGAGCTGGAATATAAAGGCAGATGGTCATGTGACCGAAAAACACAAGATGGAGAAAACAAACAGGAGGGTTCTAACAGTACCCCCTCTTTTATGAGGATCCTCCAGATCCTCCAGGCCCAGGCCTATCCGGAAACCTCTTGTGGAAAGCCTTAACAAGCCTAGGAGCAGAGACATCATCCGTCCTTACCCAGGAGTTATCTTCGGGACCAAAACCCTTACAGGAGACGAGATACTGCAATCTCCCTCTACAGTCCCTGACAGAAGTTATGTCGCTTATCCATGTTATGTAAATAAAAGTTTATAACCTGACGTTATATTTATCCATTGGTTTTATAAATTACTCTTTTGAAAGCTGGAACCCTCCCAAATTTGATTTGGGTTAAGAAAATAATTTGGCATCAATGCTGAAATATTGATCATTTCATGAACACAGAATGGTCAGATTTTGGCAAGACAAAAGTTTTGTCGCCCACAGAAAGTAATGTGATATTCAAACAAATAATTATCTTAAAATACAAATATATGTTGCATAACATTGGTGAATGAAGTTGTGCTGTTATTAGAGTCATATTTAATATTTTGTGTGACTTCCATGAGCTTGAAGGACTGCATCTATGCGGTTCAACAATGATTCATACAATTTATTAATGAAGTCATCAGGAATAGCAAAGAATGCAGTCTTACATGCCTCCCAGAGTTCATCTAGATTCTTTGGTTTTGTCTTCCAAGCTTCGTCTTTCATCCTACCCCAGTTTTTTAGAGGGAATCCTCAACCGCAGGTTCTTCGAGGACAAACCAAACCATGTCACCCACAGTAAACAAAACCTCCTTACGTTTCCTGTCAAAATACTTCTTGGACTTCTTGTTAGCCACTTGAAGGTTGCAATGTACAGTACAGACCAAAAGTTTGGACACACCTTCTCATTTAAAGATTTTTCTGTATTTTCATGACTATGAAAATTGTACATTCACACTGAAGGCATCAAAACTATGAATTAACACATGTGGAATTATATACTTAACAAAAAAGTGTGAAACAACTGAAAATATGTCTTATATTCTAGGTTCTTCAAAGTAGCCACCTTTTGCTTTGATGACTGCTTTGCACACTCTTGGCATTCTCTTGATGAGCTTCAAGAGGTAGTCACCGGAAATGGTTTTCACTTCACAGGTGTGCCCTGTCAGGTTTAATAAGTGGGATTTCTTGCCTTATAAATGGGATTGGGACCATCAGTTGTGTTGTGCAGAAGTCTGGTGGATACACAGCTGATAGTCCCACTGAATAGACTGTTAGAATTTGTATTATGGCAAGAAAAAAGCAGCTAAGTAAAGAAAAACGAGTGGCCACCATTACTTTAAGAAATGAAGGTCAGTCAGTCCGAAAAATTGGGAAAACTTTGAAAGTGTCCCCAAGTGCAGTTGCAAAAACCATCAAGCGCTATAAAGAAACTGGCTCACATGAGGACCGCCCCAGGAAAGGAAGACCAAGAGTCACCTCTGCTTCTAAGGATAAGTTTATCCGAGTCACCAGCCTCAGAAATCGCAGGTTAACAGCAGCTCAAATTAGAGACCAGGTCAATGCCACACAGAGTTCAAGCAGCAGACACATCTCTACAACAACTGTTAAGAGGAGACTTTGTGCAGCAGGCCTTCATGGTAAAATAGCTGCTAGGAAACCACTGCTAAGGACAGGCAACAAGCAGAAGAGACTTGTTTGGGCTAAAGAACACAAGGAATGGACATTAGACCAGTGGAAATCTGTGCTTTGGTCTGATGAGTCCAAATTTGAGATCTTTGGTTCCAACCACCGTGTCTTTGTGCGACGCAGAAAAGGTGAACGGTTGGACTCTACATGCCTGGTTCCCACCGTGAAGCATGGAGGAGGAGGTGTGATGGTGTGGGGGTGCTTTGCTGGTGACACTGTTGGGGTTTTATTCAAAATTGAAGGCATACTCTACCACAGCAACTTGCAGCGGCATGCTATTCCATCCGGTTTGCGTTTAGTTGGACCATCATTTATTTTTCAACAGGACAATGACCCAAAACACACCTCCAGGCTGTGTAAGGGCTATTTGACCAAGAAGGAGAGTGATGGGGTGCTACACCAGATGACCTGGCCTCCACAGTCACCAGACCTGAACCCAATCGAGATGGTTTGGGGTGAGCTGGACCGCAGAGTGAAGGCAAAATGGCCAAGTGCTAAGCATCTCTGAGAACTCCTTCAAGATTGTTGGAAGACCATTTCCGGTGACTACCTCTTGAAGCTCATCAAGAGAATGCCAAGAGTGTGCAAAGCAGTCATCAAAGCAAAAGGTGGCTACTTTGAAGAACCTAGAATATAAGACATATTTTCAGTTGTTTCACACTTTTTTGTTAAGTATATAATTCCACATGTGTTAATTCATAGTTTTGATGCCTTCAGTGTGAATGTACAATTTTCATAGTCATGAAAATACAGAAAAATCTTTAAATGAGAAGGTGTGTCCAAACTTTTGGTCTGTACTGTACATTAGTTCAAACTCTCTCCAAATCACCGGAAAAATTCTCCTCCTCCGGCACCGCCGACCCCAATTTGGAGAACGAACCAAAAGACGGATGTCTCCCAGTACAACAAAAAAAAGGAGAACACCCAGCAGAGGAGGATGTATGATTGTTAAGAGCAAATTCTGCAAGAGGCAGAAACTCAGACCACACCTCTTGATTGTCCGCCACTAAACAACGCTAAAACTGTTCAACATCCTGGTTTTCTTTCAGTCTGTCCATTAGACTCAGGATGATAACCAGTCGAAAATGACAAATGGACTCCCAGCCTGTCACAAAAAGCACGCCAAAAGAGAGCCACAAACTGAGGTCCTCTATCAGAAACAATATCCGTGGGAACGCCATGGAGCTTGACAATCTCCTTAACAAACGCCTTAGCGAGTGTCTTGGCGCAGGGCAACTTAATGAATGGAACCAAATGACACATCTTACTAAATCGGTCCACGACCACCCAGACAGATGACAGTAAAACCCTCGGACACAGGAAGATCAGTAATAAAATCCATTGTGAGATGCGTCCAAGGCGCACTAGGAACCTCCAGAGGGCAAAGCAACCCCGCAGCAGGAGTATGTGAAGCCTTTGACCTAGCACACACAGTACATTGACGCACCCACTTGATAACTTCTGCCATCCAGGCCACCAAAAACTGCGACTGATAAGTCTCTTAGTCTCCGAAACTCCTGGATGACTTGCCAACCGAGACTCCTGACACTCCACAAACAAATCTCTCCTAAAGGCTCTAGGCACGAACAACCTACCACGGGGAGTGTTAGATGGAGCATCATCTTGAGCTTTCAGAATCCCATTCTCCAACACGAAGTCCAATGCCACAACTCCTTTCTGTAAAATGCTCTCCTCCTCGGCACAGACCGAAGGAGAGAAGATGCGAGATAAAGCATCGGCTTTAACATTCTTAGTACCAGAGATAGAGGTAACAGAAAGATGAAACCGAGAAAAAAAAAGTGCCCACCTAGCTTGACGGGCATTCAAGCGCTTGACAGCATCCAGATAGATCAAATTCTTATGATCTATGAAAACCTGAATAGGAAATCTAGCGCCTTCCAAAAAATGACGCCAATGTTCAAACGCGAGTTTAATAGCCAGCAACTCCCGATTTCCAACATCATAATTCAGTTCGGTTTCCGAAATTTTTTTCGAAAAGAAGGCACAAGGATGTATTCCACCCTTGTTCTCCTGAGACAAAACTGCTCCGACCCCTACCGATGAAGCATCGACCTCGACCAAAAAAGGCTTGGTCTCTTCAGGCTGCATAAGGATAGGGGCAGAACTGAACCTCTCTTTGAGATACTCAAACACTTCAATAGCCTCAGTAGTCCACTGGGCCGTATTTGCACCTTTCCTGGTGAGATCGGTTAGAGGTTTAACAATTACAGAAAAATTCTTAATGAATTTCCTGTAATAATTGGCAAAACCCAAAAATATCTGTATAGATTTCAAACCAATAGGCCTAGGCCATTCCTGCACAGCCTGAACCTTCACAGGGTCCATCTCAAACCCTCGCTGGAGACAATGTAGCCTAAAAAAACTAATTTTCTGCACAGCGAACTCACATTTCTCCAGCTTAGCAAAGAGTGAATTATCACTCAATAACTGCAAAACTTCACGTACACTCTGCCAATGGGACTCTAGATCTGGCGAATAAATCAAAATGTCATCCAAATACACAACCACATTCTTACCAATCAAAGGTCTCAGGATGTCACTAATAAGCTTCTGAAAAAATGTAGGTGCATTGGTAAGACCAAAAGGCATCACCAGATTCTCAAAATGACCTAACAGAGTGCTAAAAGCAGTTTTCCATTCATCACCCTCCTTCACTCGTAACAAATTGTATGCCCCCTGGAAATCAATCTTAGAGAACAACTTGGCCCCCACTAACTGGTTAAACAAGTCAGGAATTAACGGCAATGTGTAGGAATTGCATACGGTAATCTTATTAATTTCACGAAAATCCAGACATGGACGTAAACCCCCGTCCTTTTTCTTAACAAAGAAAAATCCAACTGCCACAGGCGACTTAGAAGGTCTAATGTGACCAGCAGCCAGGCTAGTCTGTATGTATTCCTCCAAGGCCTTTCTTTCAGGGATAGTCAGATTAAACAAGTGACTCTTGGGAAGAGTAGCTTCTGGAACAAACTCAATGGCGCAATCATAATCCCTATGAGGAGGTAAAACTTGTGACTCCTCCTCCGAAAAAACCCTCCAAAAATCTTGAATAGGTACAGGTAATTCCCCTTTTTCCACAGCCGCAATGTGACCATTACAACATTTATCATAGCACTTCGGACTCCAAGACTTAATCACATTAGTAGATCAGTCCAGTAAAGGATTGTGCAATTTTAACCAAGGCAAACCTAGAACAACCGGAGAGGGTAAATTATCCAAAACAACCAAGTCCAAAATTTCTTGGTGAACTCCATTGATAGTGAAGGGAAATGCAGCAACCTTGTGAGTAATACATTTCAAGGGAGTGTTATCAATTCCAATCACAGAAATAGGTGATGACAAAGGTTTGGATTTCAATTTAAGGTTTTCCAAAAACCCTTTATCAATCACATTAAGTGTTGAACCACAATCCACAAATACGTGAAATTCAATCAAATCTCCATGCAAAGTAGTACTCCCAGAAAGAAATACTCCTGCAGAGCGTAGACAAGCTATATGAGCGTAACTATAGGAAAAGAAAATCCCGGCACTCACGTGTTGATAATTAGTTGGTTTATTCCACAACTCACAAAAGACGTTTCAGCGTTTCACGTTTCAGGCTGAAACGTCTTTTGTGAGTTGTGGAATAAACCAACTAATTATCAACACGTGAGTGCCGGGATTTTCTTTTCCTATAGACATTGTTTTCCACGTGCACCACCCTAGCTATAAGGAGTGCCGACTATTCCTTCTTTATATGGGCGTAACTGACCTTTTTTTTTCTTTACTTAAACGAAGCTCACAATACTTAATCAAATGGTCAGCTTTACCACAATAAAGAAACAATCCCTCGGCGAACCTCCGGTCTCTTTCCTGAGAGGGGAGCGACTTCGCCCCAACCTCCATCGGTTCTCCGCCGTCAGAGCAGATTTTCTGGGGACTAGGAACTGACATTACAGAAGTCTTTACCTCATTCACCCTGGACCTCAGTCTCCTGTCCACACGAACAGCTAATTGCATGGCATCCTGCAAAGTCTCAGGTGCAGGGAATGCAATTAGCAGATCCTTAACCCTTTCACTCAGACCAGCAAGAAATAAGCATTTCAGCGCAAGATCATTCCATTTAACCTCAGCGGCCCATCTCCTAAAGTGTGTGCAATAATTTTCAACATCACCTGACCCCTGATTCAAAAGCCTGAGTTCGGCCTCAGCAGATGAGATTCGATCAGGATCGTCATATAATATCCCTATAGCAGAAAAAAAATCTTCAACAGACCTTAAACACGGATCATTAGCTTGGAGAGAAAAGGCCCACCTCTGTGGTTCATTGAGCAAAAGTGACATAAGAAAACCAATGCGCTGTGATTCATTCCCAGAGGACCTTGGTCTCAAACAAAAATATAACAAACAAGCATTTTTAAAGGAAAAAAAATCTTGCTGTTTACCATAAAAAACATCAGGCAGTCCTACCTTGGGTTCAACAAAATGCGCTCCAGAACAGCTACTCACGTGTTGCTGAAGCTCGGCCACCTCCAGAGACAATCCCTGCAGGCGTTGAGCCAAATCCTGGACGGAAACCATACTGATCCCCGAATTTCTTTCCTTTTAGTTTTTTGGGCTGGACTTACTGTTATGATCTGCAACATGAACTAAGGAAAGATAGGGGAAAGCTGTCCCTATAGTAAGACTAAGCTGAATCCCTACGATGTAGCGGGCTGCCTGTTCCTAGCAAACAGACCCACCTTAGTCCTCGGCTAGTCTGAACGAAGACCTGTAGCATTAAGGGAGGGGTCCCTAAAAGAACTAAGGACTGGGACAAAAATGGGACACCTCCTAAATAGAAAAGTAGTTGCAGAACACAAAAAGACAAACTGACAAAAAAGTACTAGAGGTCCCAGAAGGACCAAGCGAACTGACAGAGAAAGGCACAGAAGCACCTGGCTAGAGAAACAGTCAAACACTGAAGTCCAGCACAGCCTAAAGGGCGGAGCTGGAATATAAAGGCAGATGGTCACGTGACCGCAAAACACAAGATGGAGAAAACAAACAGGAGGGGTCTAACAGCTGCGGGTAGACAAGTGGAAATTAATTCTTAGTTTTTGGTTCCTGGTGAAATCAGCCAACAGACATCTTGGGTATTAGTACCTGTGTAGTTAGAAAACAAGAATGGTCCTTTAAAGGAAAGTCTATCCAAGTAAATCAAATTTTGGCTATAGTTGGCCATGCACTAGTTTCTCTCTCTCTCTGCATACACATACATGCTTGATTCAGCAGAGCATGCATGCGTCCTGTATGCGGAGATGGGAGCGAAGCGCTACTAAACACCTGCTGGCAAATGTTGAAAAAAAATAATGGGCATTGAAATTCATCATAGCCCGATCCTTCTCTCCCCACTAACATCTTATCTCTAGGGAGAGTCCGAAGGCCTCAATACACATTATATGACCGGCCGGTCCATTCAGCTAACATTAATCTAATGTGTTTGGCTAACTTTAGACTCAATTTTAAAAATAGTGTACATACTCGTAGAAGTCACACATCTTGTATCATAGTTGCAGCTACTTAACCTTTTTGTCACATTTGTGGCTCTTTATGACACCCCTGAACAGTAACATATTCATTTCACTGATCTGAGAATTCTATCCAGAATTGTAGCTTTCAAGATTCCTTGAAAATGTTTCCGCCAGAACAAAATGTCAGAGCAGAAAAAGTAATATATCGGTTTGTGATGGGGCTGATGATAGATTTTAACCTGTAAATGGTGCCAGAAATTGGGTTTCAATTACAGAAAAAGTTCATACATATTGTACAGTAGGAAAAGCAGGATGCATTTATTCCTACAATCTTACTAAAATGGGGTTATCCGCCGGCTCTTGCTGATTACAGAATGCCTCTCTTACATGTGTAGCAATAGTTACGATATGATAGCTCATAGATATTCTGCGTCTATTTTCAGCCATGCTTAGAAACTAAATAAATAGCTAAGAATTTATTCTATCTTACAATAACGAGTTTGTAGGTGAATTAGGATCATTTGCTTCCATCTTTAGCTTTGATATAATACATTGTGCTTTAATAACTATTTGTTGCTTTTGTGCTGACCTTTTTGTATAATTTTTAGATTATCTGATTACTGATGATATCCCTGAAAATAAAATGTATTTTTAGGCTAAAAGAACCTGAATAAACACATATATTATTGCTAAATTTTTACATTTTGTTTAGATTTTTTAGACAACATATTCAATAGTAGGGAATATTTTAGAAAAGGGCAAATACTTTTTTACATCAAAGTTCTATAGTGGCATGTTAAATTTAGTCATACATATAGGATAATTGTCAGATAAACATTCTTTTGGCAAAGTTGACTACCCTGACCTCCCCACAAGGCCATTTTCACACGTCCAGTCTTCACTGTCCGAGGATGGTCCAAGTATTGCCTACTGACCTGAACTCAACAACCACGTGGGCATATTTGAGACCTGCAGCTAGTCCGGTCATCTCAGTCTGTACTTGGACCTTGAAAGTAGGATGAGTGAAACCAGCCCAAGGGTGAAAATACACAAAGTGGCAGCCATAAGTGTATGAAACCATATACTATATGCATTGGTTTGAAATTGTTTTCAAATATATTCTCAATTGGTCATACAAATCTGAAGAGCATACTCCAGTATTCCCTGCAAAATCACAAACCCATTCAAAACAATCGTTGAGTGAATGGTTTTGCATTGCAAACTTGTGGATCCAAGTAACAAGTGCACTTTTAGAGTGTTTTCTGTAATGTACAACAACTAACCATATTTAATTTAATAGGGAGGAGGAGGTAAACCTGCACTAAACACAAAATATGGCTAGGGTTTTACAGCGACCTGGCATTGTTTATGCACCATATGACTGTCTGCCGAACGATGCTTTGGCAGATCATTCATCCAACAGCCATTTCAGCCAACACTCTCATACATGGGAGCGCTCGTTCTCTATGAAAAAGCAGGTGGCTTATCTCAGGGTAAACAATGCGATTGGCAGTCCAAAATCGGACATGTGCGATTGACATATCTGCCGACCATCTGTCGGCCGGTAATCCCATATGTATTAGACCGTAGGCCGAACCTGTCGATATCGGCGGGTTCAGCCGACTAACGTCTATGTGTATGGAGGCCTTTAGAGGTTGCTGTGAAATCCTTTGTGCTGCAACTTTCTCAGTGAGTCATGGATGTTTCTATGTCATCTTGGGGCCCCAGGTAAAATTATTAAGAAATTAAAAGACCTATTCAAATAAAATCTCACTAAGACATAATGCATAAGTTTACACCACAAAACTGGAGTAAAAACGTCATAATTGTTTGTAACTTTTGCATTTTATGTCTGCCCCAGCACTTTTCTAATAAGGGGGTAGGATCAATTATGTCTTGATTAATTCACTATATTTTATACTAGAAAGTAGCATAACGTATGGCAGAAATCGATTCCACCCCATGGCTGGACAAGATTTCTAATTCTCGCACAGAGCACTTATGAAAAATGCACCAAATGTATTAAGAAGCTTTTTCCACAAGCAAGCTTTTCTTCAAGACTGACATAGCAAACACAAGTCTTGTTGAATTGGCCCCTTGATGTTATTTAAGCCAGTCAAAGAAGTGATTGGAGTGATTAGCATCAAGTTTATTAAAAGCTGTATGCCTTGTATGCATATGCCTTAGTTAAATTCACAGGACCGTATTTTTGGCCCGAGTTCTGTCTGTGAAAAAATAGTCATCTCACGGACAGCACTAAGACCAATGTAATTCAATTACGCCGTTCAGATGAGCGTTTTATTTTCACAGACCGAATTTGTATAAGAAAAAAATTTCAGCATACACTAGATTTTACCATATGTCGGATGAGATTCACCTATTAAAGTTTATGGGCGCACAAAAAAAACAGATCCTATACAGATCAACCATATAGCATCCAATTTTTATGGATACCTTCTAATTCTTTAACATAAGAAACTGTATTTCATCTCGTAAAATTTCATAACTGCTGATGTATTAAACCAGATGCTATATGTATTGCATACAGATGGCAACTGAAATGAAAATCTTCCAGGTTTTTTTGGATAAAAATTGGACAATTTTTTTATACGCTTGTGTGAACTAGAGATGAGCGTTGTTCTACTCGAACTGTTCGCCAATCTCAAATTCGAGCTGTTTTGGGCGGTGTTCGAGCCGTTCGGCGAACACGAACGATTTGAGAAAAATTCGGCTGTTCGAGGTTATGTTCGATAACTGTTCGTGCACCAAAATCATAACTGGATTTTTTCTCAGTAATGATGAAAATTAATGTTAATACGCAGTTTGAGTGTACAGCGGGGCGGGGGGAGGGGCAGGGGATGGATCTCTGCAGGAACAATGAAGATCTCCATTTTTTTTTCTCTTTCCCGCATTTGCAGTGGGGAGGTGCAATCTGTCAGCCTATCAGCAGCGCACACACGGAGCGAAGTGCTTTTTTCACACAAGCAAGGGCATGTGTCATTGGCAGTGTATGTCACATGTCCTTGCCCTATAAGACCAAGCCATTTTCCCCGTCGCCACCATTTTCTCACTGCTGCAGCTGCGTGTTAGACGGCACCGCTGTTGCTGTGTGCGCTATACCTTGTTAATTTCAAGCCAATTTTCGCACAAATCTACAGATAGCTTGGGAGTAGGGAATAGTTGTGATTGCAGTCCTTTTAAGGACTAGGTTACAGCATTTCCTATGACTTTTATCAGGCAGGTCTGTGCTCTTAAATAGATAGATTGTGGGAGTAAAGACTAATTGTAATTGGAGTCCTTTTCAGGACTAGGTTACATCAGTTCCTATCAGTTTTTGCCAGGCAGGTCTGTGCCAGTGCTGTGCAAGTTTTTTTCACAGCATTTGGCTGAATCTAGCAAAGCTAATCCTTTTTGGCCTATTGCAGAGTGTGTTAGTCAGTGGAGTAGCCTATCTGTGTTGCAAGATATACCACCTGTGTATAGAATACCAATTTTTTTACTGCACCTAGTGAAGTAAAATCTTTTGGGCATAGCATCATTCTATTAGTCCATCTATACTGACCTCCATCAGGTTGCAAATTGAATATAATTTTTTTCTGCATCTAGCTCTGAAAAAATATTGGGCTTCTAGCTGTGTGTGGGACTTGTTCTATTAATCCATCTATACTGACCTCCATCAGGTTGCAAACTGAATATATTTTTTTCTGCATCTACCTCTGAAAAAATATTGGGCTTCTAGCTGTGTGTGGGACTTGTTGTATTAGTCCATCTATACTGACCTCCATCAGGTTGCAAATTAAAAATAATTTTTATCTGCATCTACAGTACCTCTGAAAAAATATTTGGGCTTCTAGCTGTGTGTGGGACTTGTTCTATTAGTCCATCTATACTGACCTCCATCAGGTTGCAAATTGAATATAATTTTTATCTGCATCTAGCTCTGAAAAAATATTTGGCCTTCTAGCAGTGTGTGGGACTTTCTCTATTAGTCCATCTATACTGACCTCCATCAGGTTGCAAACTGAATATATTTTTTTCTGCATCTACCTCTGAAAAAATATTGGGCTTCTAGCTGTGTGTGGGACTTGTTGTATTAGTCCATCTATACTGACCTCCATCAGGTTGCAAACTGAATATATTTTTTTCTGCATCTACCTCTGAAAAAATATTGGGCCTTCTAGCAGTGTGTGGGACTTTCTCTATTAGTCCATCTATACTGACCTCCATCAGGTTGCAAATTCAAAATAATTTTTTGTCTGCATCTAGCTCTGAAAAAATATTGGCCTTCTAGCAGTGTGTGGGACTTTCTCTATTAGTCCATCTATACTGACCTCCATCAGGTTGCAAATTCAAAATAATTTTTTGTCTGCATCTAGCTCTGAAAAAATATTGGCCTTCTAGCAGTGTGTGGGACTTTCTCTATTAGTCCATCTATACTGACCTCCATCAGGTTGCAAATTGAATATAATTTTTATCTGCATCTAGCTCTGAAAAAATATTTGGCCTTCTAGCAGTGTGTGGGACTTTCTCTATTAGTCCATCTATACTGACCTCCATCAGGTTGCAAATTGAATATAATTTTTATCTGCATCTAGCTCTGAAAAAATATTTGGCCTTCTAGCAGTGTGTGAGACTTTCTCTATTAGTCCATCTATACTGACCTCCATCAGGTTGCAAATTGAATATAATTTTTATCTGCATCTAGCTCTGAAAAAATATTTGGCCTTCTAGCAGTGTGTGGGACTTTCTCTATTAGTCCATCTATATTGACCTCCATCAGGTTGCAAATTGAATATAATTTTTATCTGCATCTAGCTCTGAAAAAATATTTGGCCTTCTAGCAGTGTGTGGGACTTTCTCTATTAGTCCAACCCACCTGGAATTGACGATGCCAACGTCACGTAAGACACAGCAAGGGGACTCCCAAAATTGTGGCACAGACACCACTTAACCCTAGAACGCATACCTGTGGCCTTGCAGGCCCGCCCAGTTAATTGTTTTCTATTTTCTGCAAGATTGCTTTAGTTAGAATTTTGAAACTCTAGGTATTCTTCATGTATATAGTTGTTTGTCATTTGAGTTTGAGTTATTCCATGTTATTTGCACACGGGCCTAAAGGGCCCCAGGTATGTGAAAGTGTAGATTTTTATGGTCATGCGTTCTAGGGTTAAGTGGCATCAATTGCCCCACTGTTGCTTAAAACGGTTGGTGAGGTGATTTTACCAAATCCCCAAGCTTTTAGTCTCCCAAGGATGACACAGGGGTAGAAATGTCCTTGCGAATCCATGATTTGATCATCTTTATGAACGTGAGTCTGTCTACATTCTCAGTGGACAGCCGCGTGCGCTTATCTGTCAGCACACCACCAGCAGCGCTGAACACACGTTCAGAGAGAACGCTGGCTGCATGGCATGACAAGATCTCCAAGGCGTGAGTGGCGAGCTCCGGCGATTTTTCAAGATTGGAATACCAAAATGAGCAAGGGTCCAGTGACACAGTCATGGCTTCGATGTTCACTTGGAGATTCTCCTGTACCATCCTCTCTAGGCATTGACTATGTGTCAGACTTCTTGTCTCCTGTGGCCTTGCAAAGGATGGTCTAAAAAAGTGGTGAAACGATTCCACAAAATTGCTGTTACCAGCAGATACTGTGTTACTGTTACTGTTTGAGTGATGAAGACTCGACAGTCCCACCGTTGGCAAGTTAGAACTGTGAGATTCACTACGTGCACCACTGGTGTTTTGTGGAAAAGCACATGTAAGATTCTGCAACAGATACTCCTGCATTTGTCAATACCTTTTTATGGCAGGAATTATTTCGGCAAATATACTTTTGTACCGGGGATCTAAGAGTGTGGAAAACCCAGTAGTCGGGATTACTTCGAATTCTGACAATCCGGGGGTCATGTTGCAGGTAGTGCAGCAAGAAGGCACTCATGTGTCTTGCGCATCCAGAAGGACCAAGTCCTTGTTGTGTTGGTAGCGAGGTAAGAATCATGCTTCCTTCCTCTGCCCTCTCCCTCCAACCTCGCACAACAGAAATGTGATCAAGGTCTCCCTCATCTGATGAGTCTTCCATGCCCATTGCCAGTTCGTCCTCCACTTCTTCCTCGGCTCCTGCACCTTCCTCAACAGTTTGGCTGCTACCATGCGCCCTGGTTAATCCCTCTCCCCCACCCTCCCATGCCTGCCGCCTTGGTGTTGCCAACCGTCTGGACCTTGGAGCTGTTATCCCTTCCGCATACGACTCCTCCTCTACTTCCTCCACCTCCTCTTGTCCCACCACCTGACTCCGAATTCTGTTTAACATGTGCTCCAGCATGTAAATCACCGTAATAGTCATGCTGATAATGGCATCGTCAGCACTAAACATCTTCGTCGCCATTTCAAGACTGTGCAGAAGGGTGCATAGGTCCCTGATCTGAGACCACTCCTCCAGCGTGATTTGCCCCACCTCTGGATCTCGTTGGCCCAGGCTATACGTCAGAACGTATTGCACCAGGGCTTGTCGGTGCTGCCACAGTCGCTGCAACATGTGCAGAGTTGAATTCCACCGTGTCGGCACATCGCATTTCAGCCGGTGAACTGGCAGGCCCAACGACTTCTGTAGAGATGTAAGTCGTTGAACTGCGGGATGCGAACGGCGGAAGTGAGCACACAGCGACCGTGCACTCTGCAGAAGGCCATCTAGTCCGGGATAGTGGGCTAAAAATTGCTGGTCAACCAGGTTCAACACGTGAGCCATACAAGGCACGTGTGTGACATTGCCCCGGCGAAGTGCCGCACCCAGGTTTGCAGCATTGTCGCACATGGCCTTCCCTGGTTGCAGGTCCAGTGGAGACAACCTTTCATGAAACTGGGTCTCCAGAGCTGACCAAAACTCCTCAGCTGTGTGACTCACATTTCCCAGACATTTCAAAGTAAACACTGATGCGTTGAGCCCTGCTGCCAGCATAGTAAGGAGGTGTGCAGGATTCCTTCTGCGCAGTTAGAAAGCAGGTGGCATTACCAGACAGGCTTTGGGTGCAGGTGGAGGACCGAGAGGAGGTTGAGGAGGCAGAAGCAGTGGAGGAAGTTCGAGATAAAGAGGATTAACACACAACTCGTGGGGACGGTAAGACTTGGACAGCAGCCCCTTGTCCTGCTGTCACCATAGTTACCCAGTGCCCAGTCAGCGACATGTAACGCCCCTGTCCATGCCTTCTCGTCCAAGTGTCTGTGGTGAAGTGCACCCTGTCACACACAGAGTTTCTCAAAGAAGCGGTGATGTTGTGACCGACATGCTAGTGGAGCGCAGGCACACCTTTCTTTGAGAAGTAGTGCCGACTGGGCATCTGGTACTGGGGCACTGTGACGGACATAAGGTCTTGAAAATCCTCTGTGTCCTCCAGGTGGAAAGGCAGCATTTCTGTAGCCAACAGCTTGCAGATGGTGAAATTCAACCTCTTAGCTTTCTCATGGCTAGGAGGAAATGGTCTTTTACTTTTCCACATCTGAGGGACCGAGGGCTGGCTGTTGTGCTTAGACGGTGTTGAGTAGGGTGTCCCCGGCAACTGCCGGTCTGTGAGGAAGATGCAGGCGGACATGTTAGGTTGCCTTGATCCAAAGGTGGTGCTCTCGATGTCGGACAGCGCTCAACACTAGCAGGTGTTTCCACTTCCCAATGAACTGACGACCTGCCAATCACACTGGCTGTTGCGGGTAAAGAGGTGGCAGGTCTGCGTCCAAAAACATGTGTGACTGCTGTCCCCCCAGTCACAGAGGATGAAGAGGCTGCGGATGCACAAGATGGGGCAGACGGTGGTTGGCCCAGCCGGCTAGGCCGCATTGTAGCACAGTGAGCTTCCCACTGCAACTTATGCTTCATATCCATGTGACGGTACATGCATGAAGTACTCAAACTATGTATTTTTTGGCCTCTACTTAGCTTTTGCTGACAAATATTACAGATAACACGAGTTAGGTCATCCTTATCGATCTGAATAAATGCCCAGGCTATGCAAGGCTTAGAGCCCATGTGACCTGAAGAGCCACTACGACTTGTGGTCAGAGGCAGAGTTGTGGTTGAGGATGCAGTTGTTGACGTGCTTCCAGTACTCCGTCTCTGTTCAGGAAGGCGCAACCTAACCTCGTCGTCAATAGCATCTGTGATGTCCCGCTGCGCTTGGTATCACAGATCCTACAAGAGTGCATTGATGGAATCCTCCACAAGAGGCCCCCATAAACATTCACACATCTCCACCTTCCACCTCAGACCAGCAGAGGGAGCCCGTTAGGGATATAAATAGGGAAGGTGGAGCTAGGCAGTTCAGTTCCTCTGAAGAGTTCCTGCAGTAGAGAAGCCTAAGAGAGGTCAGTCTGCAGTGGAGCTCAGTCTAGTCTAGAGAACGCAGTTAATAGTTCAGCAGTGGAGCACGAGGCTCCTGCTTACTAGATTCAGGGAGCCCAGATAGAGCTTAAGGTGTGCCGGTGCCGTAAGATCAGTGAAGCGCGGCAAGCTGCCGTTAGTGTGTATAGCCTAGTGAGGGCCCGAGTAGGCCGAAGGCGAGTGGCGAGTTAGTACATAAGGGGCAGAGGAGCTTAACCAGCTCACCCCGAAGCATTTACCGGACACAGGATCCGAGCTTACCGGTATCTCTACGACCCAGTAAGGCATAACCGGAATCCCTGGAGAACTACAAGTCCCAGGATCGCTAAGGTGCTGATATGTAACAGAGCCAGGAGACGCTTAGGCCCCGCATACTGGGAGCGTGAACTCCAAGAGAAGGCCCTACCACAAGGTCAGCCAGCGCAGGACAGAGACAAAGTTAGGCCTAGCTCCAGGCAGGTCAGAAACTTACTACGCAGAGGCAAGAAACAGGAGGCCCTACACTCGCTCATTGGGGAGGATCCTGATATGCACCCTTCACCCTACAGTGCTCCGGGATGTGCCTGAATTTCCACCAGTAAAAGGTACTGAAGTGACTACCGTGTCCGTTCCCGTTCTTGCTCTGACCCAGCTGGGTCTCGCCTGTCCTGCATTCCCCCTGCATACGCTGCCCTGAGACCTAGCTCCACCTGTGGGGAGCTATACCATCGAGCTGCCTTATCACCGGCCTCAGTGGACTGCTGCAGCGCTGGTGCTTGTCACCAGATACCACAGGTGGCGTCATGAACTCTTATAAAATTAACAATTATCCACCCTTTTAAAGAGAGACCCCAGGGTACGGGCCAGGGAGCCGACCACCGCGACATCCCCAAGGCCAGGCAAATGCCCGGGTACCAAGTCATCCCCATCCCCAGGGCTAGTCACATCCTCCTCCACCTCCTCTGCTGACCTCATCGACTGTCTGACTGTGGGTTGACAGTAAGTGGGATCTCCAACCTCGTCATCATCACCCTGTGTGTTATCACACCCGTCGCCCTCAGAGCCAACCTCTTCCTGCCCTGACCGAAAAGTCAAGTTGTCGCTCCAATCAGGTATTTGAGTCTCATCATCGTCTTCATCATTGTCTCCACCAACAGGAGTTACAGTTTGGGAACAAGGGTCTACATTATGCTCAGAACCTTCTTCATCTGGTCCTGGATCCAACTTATAAAGATTCTGGGCATCGGATCAGATCATTTCCTCATCTGGATTAACAGAAGCTCTGGAGCAGACCTCCGTTTCCCAGGCTATAGTATGAGTAAACAGCTGGGCAGACTCAGCCATCTGTGTTACCCCATACTCAGACGGGCAGCTGGAGACTTGGGAGCTGTGAGGAAGCAAGTGCGATTGGGGTGACACCTCTGAGGACTGGAGTATTTGTGATGTTGAAATTGAGGTGATGGAGAGCCCACTTGAAGGAGCACTTGATATCCGTTGAAGCACCTGCTGTTTTTGTGCCTCATCTAGAATTTGTAGCGATGGGCGTGTCCGTAAGAATGGGATCGTATCACATTGTCCACGAAAAGAAGTCGACATCTTAGTTTGGCTGGAAGATGGTCTTTCTTCTGCAGATGTTACTCCCCCCCCCCCCACACCGTGGGGGGCCTCGACCCACCGGCGGACAGGCACCAGTATTGGGATAGGGGGGCTGGCCGTCAGGGTCCACCGCGGCTCTGGCACAAACCCGGCGACACAGAGGTGGCACAGGCAGGAACGGACTGGCCGTGTCGGCTTCTCACTTTTTGGATTTTAGAAGGGCATGACATGCCTATATCTGTGTCTCCCCCTCCTTTTACTCCTCCACCTCTTTTCTTTTCGCATGACTATATGTACTTGTCACTTTTCCATGTGTTAGTTGTGTCTTCTGAGCAGTTTGTCAGCTTTTGGACACCTTTGAAGGTGTTTTCTATGTGTTTCTATGTGTTTTTGTTTGCCTGCCATTGGTTTTAACGGTGTTCGAAGGTGTTCGACGAACAGTTCGACGAACAGTTTGGCGAACACACGGGTGTTCGACGAACCGAACCGAACTCGAACACTACGGGGGTGGCTCAACACTAGTGTGAACTTAGTCTTAATGTAAGTAGATTTTGGCTGCTCCCAGATGCAGAAAATCAAATCTACGTCTGTTGTAAGATTTTTCCAGAAACTTGCATATTTTTAACATGATTTACTTACAAAATGGGGATTATACGAGATCTCCTTGGAGACTAATTTCATTTTTTGAGCCGCTTTCAAATTCGGTTAGTGCAAACATGGGCCGATATCTGCAATAAAATCAGATCTGTTGCCTTTTATACAGTTAATTGTACAATGGTATATTCTGTTATCACTTCAATTTAGGTCTCTAGTTAATTACATACAAATCAATACAACAGCCAATGTAAGGTAATAAGCCTGGTATTGAAGGAATAATGGCTGTAAATTACATGAGATGGTCAAATTGAATATTTATCTGGATACATGGATTTATCAAGTTTTGGCCCTGTGTGGGCGGCATGAGAGGTGCCTGATGAGAACAAGTCTTTACTAGTCCACAGCCTGTCTCTCATTCACCCACCTCCTTTATCATCAAGATTGTTTATTTACCAACCAAGTAGTAGGTGAAAATTGACAATGTATTTATAGGGAAATGCAAAATACCCTCTATTTACATACAATGTTCTTGGTTTACAGCATCAGATGAAAGGCTGAGAGTGTTGTTTAAAAGAGATTGTGTCTGTGTCCAACTTACAACTTAATATAATCAGACCAAAGGTATGAGCCAGCTATAAATGAAGACATTAGACTGTATGGAGCCTGACAACATCCTTGTCCAAACAGATACTAAACATTAAGCTGTATGCTACTCAGACTTTTCAACCTTTTCTCATTACTCCCCATGTTGCTACATTTGAGGGGCAGAAGTGTTTAAGGCTGTGTTCAGAACTTTGCAGATTTGGTGCATATTTTATAAACTAAAATCCACAGTTGTCCTAAATCTAAAACCCTCACATATTTTCTGCACGTATTCTTGAGTTTTTATGTGTATTTTTTGTGCAGAAACACGCCAGCAATGCTGAAAAATAATGCCAGCCCTGCAGTTTAATCTGGGGATTTACGGTCCCATTTGAAACTACTTCAACAGAAATAGACATGCGGATTTTTAAAAAATACAACATAAACCAATTTCTGCACTGATTCTGCACCAAAAAAAACATGATGAGATTGAGGGCGCGTGTGCACTACCTGACTTGAGGTCGTTTAATAGTTTACACTGCGCACTGAACGATCTATTACAGACATAGGCTGCCATTGCTCTTGGTAGCATGAGTCCTGTTTACACAGGACAATGAGCTGCTAAGATGGATGATCTTTTGTGCACCTCAAAAGATCATTTCACCTGACAAACGAGTTGTTCTTGTTCGTCGGGTGATGGGCAACCTGATAAGACTTCAAGATTACCCTGAAAAGAGCCTAAAGGTACCGTCACACTTAGCGACGCTACAGCGATCCCGACAACGATACGACCTGCCAGGGATCGTTGCTGCGTCGCTATGTGGTCGCTGGTGAGATGTCAAATAGTCAGATCTTCCCAATGACGCAGCAACGATACGGCGACCCGTTGCGACCTGTATAACGATGTCGGCGGTCGTTGGGACCCTGTCACATAGCAGCTACTCTGACGACTCAGATCCTCAATGAGGGAAGACTTCTCAGAACGAGGTCGTTGGTAAGCTGTCAAACACACCGATGCATGCTACCCAGCGGGACCTCAACGATCCAAAAAATGGTCCAGGCCATTTCGACACGACCAGCAGGGGCCTGGTCGCTGCTACGTGTCAAACATAGCGAGATCGCTGCTGACTCAGCAGCGATCTCGCTAGCGATCTCGCTTAGTGTGACGGGGACTTAAGAATACTCATTCACAGTAATATTGCAGTGTAAATGGACCATAAATTAAAACTCATCCACTTTGCTAATTCTGTAAAATGCTGCAGATTTTGTGTGTGGAAAATCCTCAAATGAAATCCCCACTACCATAGTTGTAAATGCCTAACCTATGAACCCACCCATTTTAGTGTAACCAATGTCATCAGCCATTGATGTCATCTTGCAATATTCTGCTCCATTCATTCTCTGTGGAATTGCCAGAAGTACAGTATTCGGCTTTTTCTGGCAGGTGTTTGTACACTGCTCCAATCAGTCCAGGCTCTGTTATCGGAATAGGTGGGGTCCCACCAGTAGGGATAAGACATGGACAGACATCTGTCTGAGATGGTTTAGTGACTTCTGCATTGAGCAGGGGGATGGACACTATGATCCTGGAGGTCCCTTCTAACTCTACCTTTCTATGTGTCTGTGTTATCACCTATCATTTAAATACTGTACATGAAAACTTGTAAAAGGGCAAAGACTGGTCTGAATCCCGGTCCTGGGAAACCAATATACAGTACGTCTCTTTGAGGTAAATAATGTTGGGTAGATATATTGCACTGTCCTAGGTTCTGCTCAGTTTGTCCACGTGCCTATAAAGACTAAATCAAATATGGGGGACCTATGGACATTTTTTTTCTGCAAATTAATTATTATTATTATTATTTATTATTATAGCGCCATTTATTCCATGGCGCTTTACATGTGAATTATCATTTAATCCATTCAACACCCACCAAAGCATCATTATTAAATTTATAGGATAATCTTACGATAGACAGATTTAATTACCTCAGTAAAGATTACTTAATAGAAATTCGTTATCATTCTGTGAATAGATCAAGCTCTGATAATTCCTCGTTTTCACTGCAGATACATAATAAGATTACATTCTGAACAAACAGGATGGTCTACACAACAAGGGCACAGAACCCGCAAGGTCGTATGCTCTGCCCATTACAAGATTAAAAGATGCCTATCAAGTGGGATCACTTCTGACAAACAAGGTCTACTCTGATACTACTCTGATACTTTGCCTTTTGAAATGCTAAGGATAAATCCAGACAAATACACTTGGAGGAAAAGGCATTGTTAAATATAAAAGTGAATTAACACCTATTTCCCACCCTGGCCTCTGACTTTTCCCACTTCCCCTAAAGGCTTCAGGCCATTTCAGAAGAGGTAGAGTTGTTTCTATCACCTATAGGGAAATAACTATCGATGGTTATTGAAAATATTTTTTTCTTCACTATTGTTTGCCCAATAATAATTTTGTTGGTTTTGTCTTCATATAATGTAGCCAGTTCAAAGTGTTGCATTTTTGGGAGGCATATACATATATCAATCTAAACACTCATAAAATAAGATATGAAAAGGTGTCGACATTAATGGCATTTTTCACAAGAGTTTAAAAAACTGTAAAAAAAAAAAAAAAGTGTGTGTGTGAAGGAAGCCTGATATCCATCCTGTAATGGGATTGTCTTTTAGTTTACCAGATATACCAAAGGGATTGACATAAGAGCTTGAACTTAATTATGGTGGAGAAGGTTGTTCCAAGTCAAAGCAAAATTGGCTTCCATATAAAGATAAAATGCTCATATCTCTCAACATGAAAACCTCTTCGCTAAAGAAAGCAGTCCCGGTGGTAAGCTGGGGGACTTGTAGCTAGTCACACATACTATATGGTTTGCCCATATTCTCTGGAGCCCCTCTTTCGGCACTCGTGATAGGGGCTTTAATAGGGAATATGTAAACAAGCCCATTAGACAGAACATACATGTGTGAAGTGCGCTGCGTGCAATCCGCAGCTGCCAGATGTTACAGCATAGTGGATGGGATTTATATAAATCCCATGCCCACTATCTGTCTGCGGCACACCTGCGGAAACAGACATGCGGCGCGTCTTTCCAGACCGCAGCATATCTATTTCTTCCTGCGGGTCCGCATGCAGGTTTTCCCTATAGACCTAACTTCTATGGGAAAGTCCGCCTGTGAGAAAAAAAAACCCCGGCTGCCGCTCATTTGCATAATGAGAGGAAGCCGGAGGCAGCTTCTCCGCAGCCTCGGGCCCGCAGTCGGCTCCGGATGGTCTGCAAATACCCTTACATTATTCCTTGTTACAATAGCATACACTGTATTATATCAATAACTTTTATTATAATCTTTCCACAGAAAATCACCCCTATTATTGCATCATTTATGTGCATTGCTTCTCATGTATTTTCATGTGATATCTATTAAAATGCAATGCCATCTCAATTGGTAATTATTATTTGAGTCTCATAAATTTAATAAGATTTATTAAAAAAGTCTTTTGCAGTCGGATTGTTGACTTTATTGTCGTGTCTATGGTCCACTTTTTGCATCCCATATTTTTCTATAAAAATGTATGTCCAAGGAAAGGTTGGTAATTAGTGCCATTTAAAAATGTTCCTCAATCTACCTTATTTATTTCTTTTCTTCACTTATATGGTGCCATTAACTTCTATAGTGATTTACAGACATCACAATCGCTGTTCCCAATTGGGGCTTATAATCTAAACTCTCCTATCAGTATGTCACGTCATAACTAGAAAAAGAGTTTTAGACTAGATAAGAGCTATTCTCTTTAACAACTGAATCTTTCCAAGACCATTTGGGTTCAAAGACTCCACACTAAAAATAAGCTATAGCCTATCGCTAGGATACAGCATCAATATGTGAGTGGTGCTGTCATTCATGGAATAATTAGAGCAGCGTCTACCACGACCAAAACTCAAAGATAGATAGATAGATTGCAGACAGCACTCCAAATAAGGTGTACAAAAAAGTGGGGGTACTCTATTGATCCATTTTAAATGCGACCTGTTGGGTCCAGAAAAAACCTGCTTGAAAAAGGCTCATCACTATTTTTTTTCTGGAGCAGAAATGTCACATTTGAGATGGGTCAATGGAGTACCCCCATTTTTTTGTACACCTTATTTGGAGTGTTGTTTGCCTTTTTTATATTTTATACAGTGGACCTTAGTTTGGTGTCCAAGGACTTGCACCCAATATTGCACGGTTTTACTATTTTAAATAGATAGATTGATATATACAAACATGAGAATACAGAAGTTTCTGTAAGCGCTAAGATGTATACAAACATTGAATATCTGAAATTTGAACTACATTACTGCTATATGGAATATACTTATAAAAATGAAGGTACTTAGCACATAAATTGGCCAATTCACGAGAGCCCATCAACCACAACAAGGTGACCTTTCTATGATGGGACCCTAAACCTAATGTTTATCAAACATGCCTCTCCCAGGCTAAAAGCCTACAAATTTAATAGGCAGGAAAGATCCAGCATTAATTAAAAACACCCTTGGGCTGATGGGAAGAGTGAACAGTCAGAAAGGAGGCAGTCACAACCTCCAATAGTAAACTGCAAATAAAAAACAAAAAACTGACCAGCACCTCTAAACAGAATAAAGCTAGTGTGAACAGGTGCAAGTTGCCATGACTGAATAATATACAGACAAGAGAATACAGCAGCCTCTGTAAGTGCTATGATGTATGCAAGCATTGAATATATGAGATTTGAACTGCATTACTGCTATATAGAATATACTTACAAAAATGAAGGTACTTAGCGCATAAATTGGTCAATTCATGAGAGCCCATCAACCATTCTAGATAGACAGACAGGAAGCTAGATAGATATATACAATGAAGAATGGCAGCACTCCCATTTAAAAAAAATGAAAAATTTTATTTATTCCAAGCCCATGTACACAACGGCTCTGGCAATGAGTATTTTTCATTGCTAGAACTGAAATGTTGTGTATACCTTGTCATAGCATGAGATTTGGGAAATACCAGCATCCTTCTGTGTATGGGGCAACAGACCCAATGTCTATTCTGGGGAAATATTGGCCAACCTGAATGGCATGTTAATGAGATATTAAAGGGAACCTGTCACGTGAAAAGACGCTATGAACCTGCAGGTATGGAGGTAATCTGCAAGTTAATAGCACCCGAACTTTGAGCCCCGCCGCTGGGAGTAAATTAACTTTATGCCTCCCGGTAGCGTTCGAGATGGGGGGGCAATGCCCGTGCGGGTTCACGGGTTCAGTCACCACTCTGTATAGAGAGCGGGGCAGCTGTAACCGTCCCCCGGCACTGACCCGGCACTCAGCATTAGAGTCGGAATAAAGTTCCTCCTGGCAGTGAGGCTCTAAGTGCAGGCGCCGGACAGGTTCAGAACGCTATTAACCTGCAGATTAACCCCACATCTGCAGATTAATAGCGTTCTTTCATGTAACAAGTTCCCTTTAAGTGAAGGTAGATGCTAGAGTCTCCATTAAAGTTTATTGAATCAGCTAATAAAAATCTGTCTGTGGTCATCTTTTGTATGTTATTAAAAGCTTTAGGGGGCTTTCAAAAGAAGGAAAAAGTTTCGAAAACCAAGAAGAAAAGAGAGGAGACTGTTTAGTTTCCGCAGAGGTGAAGGAGACAAGCACAAGATACAGATTAACTTTCAATAAATAAAATGTTTCACTTTTTTTTTTTAAATGGGAGTGCTGCCATTCTTCATTGTTTGTTTGTATTTTATAGCCCATTGGTCCGGTCTCTGTGGCTTGCACCTACGCTTTTTGATGGGTACTGCTTTATCCCCTTTTTTTTAAATTTTAGATAGATTGATTGTTCTGCCCGTGTATACATACACTTCTATGTATTTACTTTACAGAGGTTAAGTAGTTGCACATCTCAACTACCCAATGTTAGCAGACTGGTTAGTCATGTTTGGCTCATCTTGCTGTAAGTGGGTGGTTTTCAAGAAAAACATGTACCAATAAGGAGTAGGGAGGATGAAGTTGACTCTGACCCTCTTTGGACGCCATCCTACGATATAAAACTTCAGAAGCTCTTACTATCCTAAATAACCCAATTCTCACCTGACTGACATACCAGTCCTTACAATTCAGCTGTTTATGGGCAGCCATAAACTGATTAAAGATCTTGGTTAGTTCTCACAGCTATCTGCTTATTTTATTTTGATAGGGCAGAGGAGCTGCATGACCACAACGGATCTATAACATTATACCTGGTCTTAGCATGAGATTTGGAAAAACACCAACAACCTTGTGTATATGGGGCAGGAGACCCAATAAAAATTGTCCAACCTGCATGTCATATTAAAATGATATTAAGTGAATGTAGATGCTAGAGTCTCTATTGAAGTTTGATGGAGCAATAAAAATATATCTATGGCCATCTTCACTATGTTATTAAAATATTTAGGGGGCTTGCAAAAGAAGGAAAAAGTTTCTAAAACCAAGAAAAAAGGAAGTGAAGACTGTTTAGTTTCTGCAGAGGTGAAGGAGACAAGCACAAGATACAGATTAACCAATACTATTGTGGATCAGATAGTGACAAGCCAGGAGACACAAGATAAGGGGCATTGTAAGCTAAGTCAAATATGGGGAAACCATAGAAGCAAGTAGACACACATTGCAACATCGACCCATTTCATGCAGGAGGTCTCAAGTCACCCTATGACATAAGATTCATAAGTGGGGGGTGTGGAGACACAGTAAGATATTACAGCACACCTAATATTATCCTTGCTCCAATATTTTAAAAATGGCATAAAATTCTCAAAATGGCTTTCAGGATGTAATAAAATGTGAACTTTTTGAAGTCATGTAGACTGTGATAGGGACAGAGACTGGAAATCAACCACATCATGTTTCTAACATAGTGATGATGTCACAATGTATCATAATTGTTCATCATTATATTGTGACCTTGCAATGTGATATTGTTATAAACGGTGACATATGTAATTTGCAGGTAATGGAGAAACAAATGGGTTAATTCTGCGCTGGCATGTAAAAAGGATGAGGGATGCCAATCCGAGTACAAGTGGTTTATTTAGTCAACGCGTTTCGAAGTGTACAAGCCTCTTCCTCAGTATGATGGTTGCCCTGAGGAAGAAGCTTGTACACTTCGAAACGCGTTGACTAAATAAACCACTTACACTTGGATTGGCATCCCTCATCCTTTCTATATGGCAGCGCAGAATTAACCCATTTGTTTCTCCATTACCTGTAGTTATAAGGCTATGTTCAGATTGAGTTTCAGATTGAGAAACTGCTTGTTTTTGGGGAAGTTCTAGTTTGAATTTCCTGTGGCATTTTTTGGAAGCAGTTTTAAAGATTTTTTATTTTCCCCCAGAATTACTTTTCAAGTCTGTTCACTTGGCTCAAATTTGGAGCGGATTCTAGGAGAATGCACTTTCTTTTTTTTCCATCAGGCATTTATCAAAACCTGAAGAGGGGAAAAAACACTCAAAAAATTGAACATATGAACAGCAAAGTGCATTAACATTGAAGTGAATTGGAAGCGACTTTCAAAAGTTTTTATAGCAATTGTTAAGGAGACTTTTCGAGCGGAAAATGTTTCATATTTATTTCTATGAGAAAACCACTTTACTGTTCATATGAGTTTTTTAACATTTTAAAAAACACATGATTGGAAAAAAAAAGTCCACGTCACTTCTTTGAAGCAGATTCTAAAGGAATCAGCTATAAACTAAGGTAATGACAAACCAAAAGCCGATAAAGAACACTTGAGCCCAAAAAAATAAAATCTGCCCAAAAAAATAAAATCTTCCAAAACTCTTCTGACCCGCCCTCCCCAAAAAAGAAGCGTTTCCTGAAGCGGTTTCTGCTTGAAACGCTTGCTGTTTTTAAGCTCTGTCTGAACAGAGCCTTACATTCCAATTTAGTCATTTGTTACAGAGTTGGCAACTCTGCAAAAAAAACCTTTTGTGTTCTACTGATAGATGAGGGGGCAACTCCTACTTATAATGTGCACGTTGCGCTCATACTCAAGACTAATTAAATCTATATAATATATATATCATTTATATAATATAAATAAATATTTGACTAATTTTTCCAGCATTTGCATATCAGTAACATGTCTATCCATCCTGATTTCCAAAACTCCATGACTTTTTCCTTTTTTGTGTTGCAATTTCAATGTTGAGGAGCGTATGTAAGTCCAAAAGAATGGGGGGCATCACCCCAAAGTCTGATGATAAAAAAAAAACACAGATCTCAATTAGCCCATGAGACACTTCGGATCAAAATGGCGAGAGACAGATTGTAACAGTCTGAGCCGAAACGTCACATAGGCTAAATATAATCTGTTCGTTTTCTGCATCTGACAGAGTCCAGTCCCCCTTTTAGGTTATGTTCGCACAAACTTTACTGCCAAGAGATCAGGTTTTGCTGCAGAAAAAAACGCCTAGTGTGAACATACACTTAACCAGCTTTCTACATGGTAGAGGTTTTCTGAGATAACCTTGGATGCCCTGCACCCATGTTTGGAACATTTTCTAATATATATATATGTATGGGCATATATTAGAAAAATGAAAAAAAAAATATATATACACACGTTTTTCTAATATATATCTGTATGGGTCTTATATATAAATATATATTTTTATTTTATTTTTTTCATTTTTCTAATGTATACCCATATGTAGATATATTTCTCTTAATACATATTTTTCTTACTTTTTTTCTATGCACGTTTATATATATATATATAATTTTCTTATATGCGTATAGGTCTATATATATATATATATATATATATATATATATATATATATATATATATATATACTGTGTGTATATGTATGTGGCTAGGGATAGTAGTTCCCTCAGACGCCTATGTGCAGCAGTGTGACACAGCAGGGAGCAGCCATCAGCCCCGGCCAGGCGTCGTGCACTCATTTCCATGCTGTCCTGTGAGGAGGCGGAGGCGGAGGAGGGGAGGCTGCACACAGTGCGGGCGGCAGGCAGGGATGTGCTGACACAGGCGGAGGCGCACACACAGCAGAGCAGGAAGCGGAGGAAGCAGGCAGGGGGCGGCACTGGGCGGCTCGGGGCTGGCTGGCTGCCTCTCTGTCACCGCCTGCGTCACCAGTACAGGAGTTTTCCACTGACGAAAAAGGCTGTGCTGCTACTGAGAGGAGTCAGAGCAGGAGGAGCTGCCACAGACAGCACTCGCTGCGCTCTCCGGACTATGAGAGCTGCACTCGTCCGCTACATCTAGTACCCGCTGCCCGACACCGGAGGAGGACAGCCACGGTGAGTGACTGCTCGCAGGGCCGTTACATGTGAGCTGCCACAGTGCGGCGGCTGCGGGGTCGCCATTGCCCGTCTGCTCGGTGGAGCTTGGAGCGGGTTCTCTGATGGTTGTTACTTTGTCTGGTCGCTGCCGGTGACTGCGGCTGGAGAGTGAGCGCGGCGCGCCCTCTGCTGACCACACGTGGCATTGCGGCAGGGCACCGCTGGTATTGCTGGTTGCGGGTGATGTCGCCATTCGTGTTACGTCCGTTTTATGGAGTTATAGTATTATTAGAATAGTTATTACCCGGGTGTGAGCTGCATTAATTGCCATTTGTCCTCCGTGTATATGACGCTACTGCATTTCTGTGACTTGTACAAAACGCGCATTTTTTCTGTAGCATGAATGAGTTTGTGGTTTTTTTTTGTTTTGTTTTTTCCTGGTGGCGAAAAAATGGAGTTGTATTATGTCTATCGTGTCTGGACGGCGCAGATAAGTCGCAGCTACTGTCTCGTCTGCCAGATAATAATAATTTCAGTGTTGTGTGATTGGGAATAATGTCGCAGCGGAGCGGGGTCCGATCACATCGCCGGTGACGTCAGAGGATAAAGTTTTTGGCGCCCGCTGACTGAGGAGGGAGCCTGGTGACGTCACTGGGCTGCTGTGGCAATAGAGCAGTGACGTCATGAGCCGCCGGTGACTCACGCTCTGGAGGGCACCTCGGGGGTCTGTGGAATTTTCCCTCCCTTTTGTTAAAAAAAAAAAAAAGTTTCATGGAACTTTTTTCTTTCTTTCCTCGGTCTGTGAGTTGGATATATAGATGTTATAGTGGGAGATGAAGCTGGTCTCTGTTTTAACCCCTTAAATATGTAATTGAGGAGACACAAAATTGAGCCAGATGTAAGTCCGGAGTGGTTACGGTTTTATTTCTGCTCAAACTATAAATTTACTTTTTTTTGCTAATAATGGGGTTGTCCAACCTATTGGAACATTTTTGTTTTCATAAATACATATGTTTGGAGATGAACAGAACTTGACAAAACACTTTTGCAATTGGGTTTAATTAAAAAAAAAAAAAATTATACTTTAAATCTTGATGGTTGCAAAAGGAGTTGACCGAGAATTGGTCAGTGAGCTCCTTCTTCCAGGAGCATTTGAAACTTTTTTTTCTCTTTCTGAGCTCTTACAGCTGATTTATGACCACAGGCCACATCATAGTTGAATGTGCAGGGAAGCAAAATGGTGCAAATTTTTTAATGAAACCCCTATTGCAGTAACTGTTTGGGCCCCAAATACATGCACCTTTAAAAAAAAAAAAAAAAAAAATTATTGGCTATTTTGTTAGGTGTACACCACAGTGAATAATTTGCTACATATCATTTAATTGTAAAGTGCTGTAGAATATGTTGGTGCTATATAAATACAAATTATAATATTATTATTATAACAATCTGATAACTTTTTTGTTTCCAATCCATTGAAGAGGAAGAAAAGTCATATTAGATTGTGACAAGTAACTCACGGTTCAAATGATGAGTTTATTATGTATATAGCACCATAGATTCCATGGTGCTGTATATAGCGCCATCATATACCACAGCACTGTACAGTTAATGGTTTTATCGCTTGCAGGATTCCCCAGTGCGTGGCCATATTTGGTTCCACTATCCGCCTCCCATTTGTGGGCAGCAGCGGATTGAACATCTTCCCAGGGCATATGCCTTCATTGTGTTGGACGATGTGACTTTAATGCATATCCTTGGAAGGGATGGAATTTAGTCTTTCCAAGAACGCCCCTCCACCTTCCTACTCCTCAGAGGTCCCCCCTCCTTCTCCTCCTTTTCCTATTATATTGTATTCTGTGGGAAAATTCTCTTATCTTTGCTGAGTGCAGGCATTGTGCACTAGGCACTCAGGATAAGCAGTCACTCACAGGTGCCCTGTAAAGTAGGGTTATCCTCACCGGTGGAGAACTGTCTCTTCTCTTATGTTCTATCCCTGGGGTCTCCTCTTTCAGGCGTAGGTAAATAATGTTCTTCTTGTGTTAGCTACAGTTCCTACAACAAGCCGTATCTTCCATTATGTCACTGTGATTTCTCATATCCAGCCAGACAAGCTGCTGGGATTTCGGGTCGCCTAGTGGGATTTGGATTAATACCATTGAGTGCAGTCTGACATGCTTTATTCCTACAGACCTGGAACTCATTGGATCTGACGTTTTGCCATTGATTCCCCCCCCCCTGGTGACTGCACAGGTGTTTTACAGGATTGAAAGTGATATTCTTTATTTAATATTACAAGTTGTGAAATGTCATTTTTTCCATGTTTTACACCACTTTAGAGCAGCTTTGGTCTGGATGACTCCAATTGCAAGGAGAAAACAAAGTGATTTTCATTTTTTTTTTGGCTGCGGATTGGTATATTCTGTAGATCTGTAAATTAAAAACACACACATGCTTTCTTTAGATCTCCTCTTCCCTTTTGGGTGTGATCTGAATTTTATGGAAAAACCACAGATGGTAAACATGCCACAGTGTGTATGACACCCTGGCCGAGCCTTATGCTGCGATCAGGTGCTAGGACCAAATACTGTGCTATACAAACCAGTGATGATACTGGATGGATCCTTCTGTAAGGCCACGTTCACATGTTCAGTATTTTACATCAGTATTTGTAAGCCAAAACCAGGAGTGGATGATAAATACAGAAGTGGTGAGGTGTTTCTATTATACTTTTCCTCTGATTGGTCCACTCCTGGTTTTGGCTTACAAATACAGATGTAAAATACTGATCGAATTCTGAACGTGGCCTAACACATCAACTTTTTTTTTTTTTTTTTTTTTTCATACAGGAAAAAATATATATTCTTATAAATATATATGCTGGTGCTGTATGCTTGCCATTAGATAATCAGGGAATATGCTTGTTGTACGCGTGAACCTGGAGCTCACTGTCATAACAGGCAGATCCTGTTCTACCACATTTTCTAATCCTTCCCCTGGATTTGCATCTGAATGATCCAATGACTACTGCCCTGCAAGTTCTGCACGTGGCTTTTATGGTCTTTAAACAGGTGTCTGGCTTTCTGAGACGCTCCACACGTTCATACGTGTTTCCCCAGGGTTAAATAGAGTTAGACAAGTATTTACTTTGTGAATATACTTTTACTGTATTAAGTGTTTATGGCATTTTCTCAAGTTGACTAGCGAAGAATAACAATCCTCTATTGTCATTGTAGATAGCTGTCACCCAGCTTTCCCAGATCCCTGAATGGAAAAATCTGCCGTGTCACGCAACATTATGAAAACACGTGATTCTTGGGCACATTTTTCATTGATGGGCCTGATGAATCTGTGGCAAACCTCTTGGCAGCTACAGGTGCTATATGGTGGTCATATTTGTCATCTCCCAGCTTTCTTAGTGACTGAGCGTGGCCATATACGCTATGAAAGTCGATGGGACCAGCTGACCATATAATATGTATCAGGGTGTCCGGACTCTCCTGATGGCAGATGTTGTAGTGAAATTCAATATGCCTGATCATTTTGTTCTCACAGGAGATAAGAGGTGCCTTTGAACAGCTTGCTTATCCTTCCCACCTAAGAACACATGCATGCACCATTGCTTGAGTGTATATGGAGGTGGGCAGGTCGGAATCTGAACTGCCTAACCAGCTGATGCAAATTGCCTCTTCAGAGAGGAAGAGGACAGGAGCTCTAGCGCCACCTATTGGGGGTAGCAATCCTAAAAGTTATTATTGAACCTTGCCACATGAGTTAAGATAAGAAGTCAAACCAGAAACTCCATTTGCAGACACGTTTCAGGGTGTTTGCCCCTCATCAGAGCAAAGCGGGAGAACTGATTTTAATTTGCCAGATGAGAGGCCTCTAACAGGAGGTCTAAAGGGTAAACTTTGTCCTTGTTCAGAGTGCCATGTCTGTGTAAGGAGATTTTTATAACCTATTTTCCAAATGTGAGAAATTCACATTTACTCACATTTATTTACTTTCCTTTTTTTCCTGGCATTATCAGTCATGTTTCTGGTAGTCACCGGAGTGAAACTTAGTGTATACATTACAAATACACACACTACATATGGCTTGTACTTCCAGGATAACCTTTTGAGCTGGGATGCTTTAGGGCAAACACACAAAAAAAGAATCCCGACCCTATAAACAGATGTAAACTGTGCACCGATTTCCCAGAGTGCAAATTGTCTTGGCCCTGATTCTCCATGTTTACCATTCTGTATCACAGAGGCTCCTTCATTCCTGAAATTCCTATATACATGGCTAATACCCAAAGCAAGGGTGAGAACAAGGGAGCGGAATCATACATTCCCTTCCTTACTATTTACGTGATCACACCCATTACTAGGAAGAAAATGGCACAGGAACATAGGGCTGGGGTGGTCTCCACACGAGGTCGCCTTATGGATTGTTTCCCTTGGCATAGATTGAATGTTTTTATTTTGAGTCGGTGACTATTTATTACACAATGCTTCACTCTAGTGTTTGTAGAGTAAGTGCATCCCTTACATTTCATCTGCTCCTTGTACTTTTTTTTTATTATTTAATTTTCCTGGCTCTGCACCTTTAAAGCTCAGTGGGAGTGGTGGTGCCAGACAAGAATTCCTGCGGTTTTGGGCCATCGACTCTTGTACTTGTTTAAAAAGCTGTTTTTAGTAAAATAGATGAGTAAGATGGCTGAGCCAAGAACAGAATGTCTTTTTTGGCAGCTGCCAGTGAGGCAGATTATTTTTTTTTAATAACCTGAAATAAAATGTAGTTAAATAGTTCTTCTTGTATGGAGCTGAATGTTGGACTTAGCACATGCTGATTAAAAAAAATACTTTTTTTTTTCTTTCTCTGCAGTGCTATTTCAAAAGCTTATTATTATTTATTATTATTATTATTATTATATATATTTTTTTTTACCCAGAGTTGTGATACTTGCAGAACATGTAGTGGTTGATGTAACAGTATCTATTCCTCGTATGAACATCTGTGTGCTTATGCTACATGGTACAAGTAATGCCTCTGCCCTTGTGTGATCTGTACATGATACCTTGTGGCTCTTATTTCACTTTATATGATGAATCAGGCTCAAAATTTGCTTACAAAGTGGAAGTGGCAACTATCTGTTTTGCCCCTATGTTCTACCTGAGAATAATCCATTTTGAGAGCAAGTGCCATCACAGAAGTTGCGCACCTAGGATATTAGAAATTTTGCATAGTTAATTTGAGTGCATGTTTACATTTTTATAGAAATTTTAAGAAAGTTTAGAAATTTTAAAAAGCCATTAAGAAAGGAGTCTGTGCAAAAATAGACGTTTGAATCAGAAATTTGGTTTACTGACTCCACAGCCCAGCAGGACACATACCTGGGGTATGACCTTCTGAATTTGATAACAATGGAGCTGATAATATATAGGAAGGTGGATATTCAGGGCTCTATTTATATTGTGAATGGGGAGGGGGCTAGATCGGTAAATCCATATAGTTCCTGTCCAATTCTATGGTTTCTTTGATATGCGTTATCATGGTTATTCTATTTGGAGGAATTGTATATGAAATACACCCTTACTGTTAAACTATTTTTATAGGGGGATGGTCAGCATTAGGAATGAGGTGCACTGTGCCTTGTGGTTCTTCTGAATGAACGTGGATGTAATTCCTCGCATAGTCGTTGTGTCCTCTTATGCTTTGGGGCTGGCCCTGATGGGCACATTGTAGCGCTAAGTTCACTCCTTGTTTTTCCCTGGTACTGTACACTGTGTAAATATTGAGCTGTACTGTAAACATATAGTGCACTATGCAAATATATTTTTTCAGGCCTGCCTGCTTTTTGTTTTTGTAGGATCTGAAATCAATGTTTCTTTAGGTCCCAATGTCCTCATTTGACCCCTTGATACAAAAGCTTGGGTGACACTTTGCTACTGGCTCCCTCTGACAGTTTAGCACCGCGCTCACTTTGTACCAGCTCTGCTAGTAAATCCTCTTAACACTGTGTCCTTTCTAGTGCAGTCTAGAGCCACTTCATAAAACATCTGGCAGCAATTGACTTTACATAATTCGGCGGGAAACAATTGCAGAATTTCAGAAAGCCAAGTCTGCGCTTACTATATACGTTTGGAGAATTTGTGAGGTTGACTAATGACCTGACCGTTCTGGGATAATGTTGTGGGGTTCCCTTATATTCTAGGAATTTTATTACTTTGGTGAACAAAAAAAAAAAAATTTAAAGGAACTTCCCTCTTTAAAAAAAATAATATATATATATATATATATATATATATATATATATATATATATATATATATATATATATATATATATATATATATATATATACTATTCAGTGCAGTTCATCTATTTCCTAGAAGTTATATCTATTTCTGGGAAAGCTGGGGAAACCCTGAAAGTACAGCACCATTGTAACTCCCCCATGGGAGATCCCTTCCATACCCCATCACCAGCTTTTTGTGGCTGCTGAATGCAAAACCTGTGGAACAATCCTGAAATACAGGAGTGAGGCTTGTTTCAATACAATGCTTGGTAGATACATAGGAAACTTGGGCTCTGTGAAAGAAAATGTAATTTTAATCCAGCCTTCCTAGAGGCAAAAAAACATTCTAGGAATTTCCTACAACTCTATTCTGCTGTTTCTTAGAGAATATATTCTCTATCCTCCTCTAAGAAACAGCAAAATAGAAAGTTGTACTAAAGACTAAATTCCTAGAACTTAGAGCCGCATTCCTGGGGTGTAAAATGCTGTAACATAAACCTATATTTATATTTTTATCATTCTACACCATGTTAGTCCTCGTCTGTGATTCAGCTGAGACGTGTTGTCTTTGTCCCATGTGCAGAGGCCACCCTGAAGGCTGATCTCGGGTCAGCATCTGTCAGAGATTTAAGTGTCTAACCTGTTCTGAGTGCATAGTAAGATTCATGCGGTTTTGTTTTTTTTGTGGACGATTAGAGAATTTACAGCTTTTTTTCTTTAACTACAGTATCTACCAAGTATAAGTGCAAGTGGCTTAAAAAAAAAAACCCTCTTGATGAGCGGTGACATCAGTGTGGAGGTCCCTGATGTAGTGCAGTGTTGGCCTTCATGCAGTGCGAGGGTTCTCCCCTTACAGGTCTATAAATGCCTGTGTATGAACTCTTGAACCTTGGCCTGTGTTAACACAAGTGCAAGAAGGGATGTGTAAGGGTTTACACTTTTTGTGTGAGCTGCTGAAGTGTTTTGCCAGAGCACTGGACATTAGTTGTTTATTGCCTAGTAATATGAATATCTTGTATGTTACAATCTTCCACCTGCCACTGTGATACAAAGTACCGAAAGCACATCGACATGGACAATTGGATACGCATTAAGGAGTTAAATGAATGGTTAGCCCTACACGCAGTGTCCGCATGCTGTACATTAAATGATACACCAGGGCCATGGCTAGAGTCTCGCATAACAAGGTAGTAAATAATTAACTAGCGCACTGCTTCCCCACTCTGCAAATATAGCACTTATTTAGCTTTAATCACCTGCCCAGTGCACTTGGCTAGGTTAAAGTTTCCGTTTGCTGATGCCGATATTATTTGCTGCCCTTATATTGGCCCATGAATGACTAATGGACATCAAAATTGTTTCCTGGGAATGTCCTCTTCGCAGGGTTCCCTATACATCCTGATGGTGGCAGGGGTACAGCGGGATTTTATCAGCAAAGGATGTAAAGAAATTTGTGTTGGGGTCAGTAGTTGCACAAATGATTATGGATTATGGAAAAAGAGGGAATAATTTTGTTCTGGCTTCTACCTCTTTGACAGCATTGTACTTATAGCTAAACACTAGGAAACTCACGATTTCATAATGTCAGTCTGCTGCAATCTTCCATGGAGGCATTGTACTAAGCTCTCGTCATTACCAGTCACTCTCAGTGCTGACGTCAGTATGCTAGTAAAGTGATAAAAAAAAGTTTCCTGGCGCTTCCCCTAAGCTGTTGTCACGTCCATCAGTACACACAGAGGCAGACTACTGAGTCACCCTGAGTCATCTTTCCAAATAATGCCTGTGCCGTGATGCCTGCTCCTCGTGCCCTCCTACATACTGCTAATATTAAACTGATACCTTGTATGCGTGTGATAAAATCGTGATCAAGCACAGCGCTTCTATTCACTCCGAGATTACTCAAGCCCTTCGAGGCAGAGACTAATGCAAGCGGCAATACAATACAAAATGATCGTCCGTGTAGGGGCGTCATTTATGTGCTGGTTATACAAAGCCCACTCATTACATTGGCATTTATGAGGTTAACAGGTTGCCCATGTAATGGAGGGGGGTGGGGAATTAGACAAGTGCATCCTGAGACCTGAAGCACAAAATGTCCTTGTCTGAAATCTGTTTTTCACAGATATGTCCGGAGGGTGCAAAAAATCCAGCAGAGGAAGTAGGAGGAAAGGGCGAGGGGGGGAGAAAAACGGGCTGCACTTTTGTGCAATTGATGTGTTTTTGTTTCAGCGTTTCATTTAATAAGATGCTCTGCCTGTATTTCCCTGGGGAGGTGCAGCATGCAAATCATGCGAGAAGTATTCTCTGAAGAGCTAGGCAATTTTTTTTTTCCTCTTCCTTTCCTCCTCTCTGTAAATGAGCTCACTCAAGCTGAATGGGATGTGACAGGAAGCAGTTGCTGCAGTATTACCGTCCAGTGTGATGTTTCCTGTACGTTCTAAAGACCGGTTGCCTTTCCAAATGAGGGATCTATTAATTATGCTTGATTCACATAAGTTGCAGTGATGATTCATTACTCTTTAATGAGTGATTTGCTTTCAACCTTCAATCCAGTATTTTAGTTTTGCAGCCAACAAGGGTGTTAAAAAAATATATATGCAAACAATATGATAAAACATGATTGGAAAGTAACCTTTACTTTTTTCTCTTTTTTTTTTTTTTTCACAGGACTGTGAAATCTACACAATAGCCATGAGTGGGTTACTGAAACGCAAATATGAAGCATTGGAAGATGACTTCACGTACTCGTCTTCCTCTTCATCCCCTTCATCATCAGCCACCTCTTCTGGAGGGGAGTCTGATGACGAGTTTAACTACAGCCCCAGGCCGCTACTGAGCGACTTCACTCGTAAGTGGATTGTATTTTTCCCTCTTCCGTCATCCTCACTATGACTTCTTATGTGCAACTCCTAAGCATACAAAGCTGATTGATAATGGCCAGGATTTTCTTAGACTCGGCCTCGCTTCTCGTATCCCAGCTGTTGTGCTGTATGACAGTAAACTGGGCTTTAAATCTGCATAGTTTCTGTAGAAGCCGCAGTAAAGATGTCAACTCTTCACCACCTGAGTAAACACTGAGACCTTTCCTCTTTGGCTTAAATCTGTAAGCTCAGTGCGTTCCAAGTCATGTATATACAGTATATCCCTCAAGAGCGATCTCTCAACTTTTATTCTTAAGGCTCTCCCTTTGGTGTAATGTTTACAGTTGTGTATTTTCCATTTGGCAACAGACAAGGCTGATTTGGCTCAGTGTTTGCTGAAAAGCCACATTTTCATATTCAACAGGCCTACAATAAAGTCGTCAGTAAAATGTGTGCACCCTTTTTCATGTACTCATGGATGTTATTTTCTTTACAGCAATATCCATCTTAAAGACTGCAAAGAGGGCGAAGAAGAACCAGGTTCATTTCGATCGGGTGATTGTCTTCTATTTTCAACGATGCCAAGGTTTCACAAGCGTGCCAAGTCGGGGCGGATGCACTCTGGGCATGAGGCAAAAACACAGCTACAGCAGACAGTTCACGTTGGAAGAGTTTTCCAGGGAACAGTTGATACGGCGTAGGGAGAAACTCATGGAATGTTTAAAAGAAAAAAAGCTCTTGGCTTTAAAGAATATGGTAGGTTTTCAAAAATATCTTTTTAATAGTTTTTATTTTTTTTGGCAAGAGAAGAAATTGTAGCAGTTTAACTTATTTAGCTGATCAGTTACATTATTTATCTCTGTGATCTTCACTTTTTCTGCAGCAGTGACCACTGCAGTCAGTCACTTGTTGTACATCCTAGCCGCATTGTTCAGCCCAATGTATAGACTGATGGTGACTGCAAACTTGTGAATCCTCACATCGCATGCACTGCGCGCTGTGAGGATTTTCCTGTTTGGGTGGTGACCGCAAGTATGCGATTTGCATACTTCAGGCCACATTCCAACTAGACTGTGTCTAGCCTCGCTCAATACACTGGCATTGAGTGAGGTCACACTCATGTAGTTGGTACATGACCACGTGTATGCAAATCACATACTTGTCACACGCCCAATGCTTCCGGCATCGTAGAATCCTCTCAGTGCGCTAGATGTGAGGATTCACACATCTGCAGTCATATAGGCTACAAGTCTGCCGTTACTCGGTCAGACAACCCCCCCCCCCCCCCTGTGTGTCCCTGTTGGGCAAATTTTTGAATATTCTGGACAAACCCTTTAAATGCCCAATTCTATTTCTTTTTTTTTTTTTTTTTGTAGACTAGGTATTTTAGCTCCTATGTACCCGTATCGTTGATAATTTTTCCATGTTCTTAATTGTTTCATTTATATTTCTCTTTTTTTTAGTTTACAAAGAATGGTACAATAGAATCAGAAAAGGCTAATAACCTCAGCATAGATGACATCTGTGATGAAGATATTGATATGACCAATGCAGAAATTGAAGATGGTTTCAATCCACTAGTGTACTCTGCCAAGAAACGACGGGCATTGCTCAAGAGCAAAGGTGTGAAGAAGATTGACAAAAGTGAAAAGCATGAGCTAAATGAAATCCGGAAGTCAAGAGAACAATGTGGCTGCGATTGCCAGGACTTCTGCGAGCCAGAGACATGCAGTTGTACCTTAGCAGGCATCAAATGTCAGGTTAGTATCAGTTTTTGTGATTGCTCCTAAGAAATGTTTTTACCCGCCCTTTTTAGTACTTGAGTCCTATTTCTTTCTGCATCAGCTCTGTGGATATACACAAATATGTGTCATAACCATAGCCACTAGCTGAACCTTTTTAGTCTTGGAAAATTCAATTCTCCACAGTAGTACTATAACTCTGCAAGAGATTTAGAATTGTCTTATAGAAGGTGTTCCGAAGAGTATTATACAATACACCCACAAAAACATTGATTAATATTATGTTTCTGTTCTATTTTAGAGAGATCACTCAACTTTCCCATGTGGATGTACTAAGGATGGATGTGGAAATCGAAATGGAAGAGTAGAATTCAATTCATCCAGGGTACAGACCCATTTTATCCATACGGTCATGAAACTTGAGCTTGAGGAGAAAAGTCAAAATAATGATGATGGGAATGACCAGCCTGAATTGTCATGCAGTGAAAGGTTCGACACCTTTGAGTGCTCATCTATGGAGTCTAGTGAAGATGAAGAAAGGACTGCTCCCACCACTACTGGCACCACCTCGTCCACTACTCCCTATCATTTCAACACCGACTTGGAGCCAGCCGGTGAAAACAGTTGCAGCAGTGACACAACGGACAGCTCCTCCTCCTCTGGTCAGAGCGAAAGCTCAGAAAGTCCATTTGAACATGCTTCTTCTGATAAGTCCCAGCCGGATTTTGAGGAAGATTATCTGGCTAGGATTCTTCATTTCAATGATTCGGAGTATGAGGAGAATAGCAGTGACTGCCAGGACAACTTGAGTTTCTTTCATACTACCGATTTCTTCTGCGATAAGGTTTACGAATCTCTCTACAGCTCCGAAAAATCAGATGGTGGTTTGTACACAAACTCTTTATCGAACATTTCAAAGTGCGTAGATGAAAATGCAAACCAAGGGGCAGATTGCTTTACTGACAATGAGATCTCTGTGGCAATCTCTACTGATTCTACCGTGGCACAAGGAGAGCCAATTTTAAAAAACTATATGGATATCAGCCTTTCCTCGGAAGCCTTTGATATCTCCGATGAAACAGAGTACAATTTTGGACCTCTTTACAATTCCTTGAATGAATTTGAAAACTTGTGTTCTCAGCAGTGTCCGGTGACGCTTCTTCCTGGATTTACATCCACTACAGACACTACTGCCAGCTTCTTGGAATCTTTAATTAGTTCTTCAGAATCTTGTAATGACAATCAATATTTAGAGGATGCCTTAAAATCGCCATCTCCTTTTGAATCCCTCATAGCATAAATGGGCAAATCCAAGCTGTGGATCATTTGCAGGAACGGTGAATAAATTAAGGGATGTTTCTATGTTGATTTTACATGGATACGTCTATTTTGGTCTTTTTATGGAGGAAAAAAATGCCTTTTTGGAACACTGTCACTGCAATCTGTTTACTTTGTCGGTTTGAACAAAAAAAAATTTTTTTTATTATTTTGTAAAATACTTGTCCATAGAGTTTGGAAAAAATTCTTACATTTTTGGAACTGTGAAAAAAAGCTATTCTTTTAGGAATGGGTATACAAGTATGCCCATAGAAACCCGTGTTCAATGCTTTTTAAAAGAAACTCTATTCGTGTATTTATTGTAAAAAGAAATATTTGCAGAGGTAGTGTGCACTACTCGGGTTTACAAAAAAAAGAGGATAAATGAAAACCGTATACTTTATACAGAGCTGTTTAATTTATTGCGAATTCCAGGAATGAGACTGAAGCTTGAATTAGCATGAGTTTTATTTAAATTGGAAATACCTCAGATGTATTATGAGTACAATCATATTTTTCCATAATATATCTGCATTATTTATAGACCTTTTTTTTTTTTCCCTAACTTCTGTACAATAAGTTAAATATTCATTCATTTTCTTCCCCTATTGTGCAATATTACAGCAGCAGTCTCCATTAATTCTATATATCACTGGCAAGGTTTTAAAGAAAAAAAAAAAAAAAAGCACAAGGATGTTTTTGGGGAAGTACAGCATTTTCTATATTTGGTGAATTTAGAATTTCCCTCCGGACATCCCATCTGTGCTCCATTTTACAAGCCATAATTTTAAGTTTGATTATTTAATCTTTCTAAGTTATTTCATATTTATTTGCTAAATTTAGGGATTTGGCCATAAGATCCTAAGCAGCTGAATGCACCCCAAGTTTGGGCACCAACTCAGCTGAACGTGGTGCGGAAACGTTGCAATATAACTGAAGCTACATGGAGCCAGAACAGCATGAGCAAAGATTAATGTTCCATCTGCTTATTAGAAAGTCTAGATTGACAAGTTCTATATTCTCCCATAATATATGGTCCCGGCTATTTATATTAAATTTCTTTTTTAAAGAGAAAATGATGTATATGTAATACAAAATAGATTATTTATTGCTTTACAACCTTTAAAAACACAGTGAATATCTTTTTTTTTTTTTTTTTTATGGATTTTTTTTCTTCAATCCACATTTATTTAAGTGAAAAACGACACTATTTAAGCTTTAAAATAAAATGCAAATATTTAATTGATAGTGTTTTAATGAAAATGAACATTTATGGTGTCTAATAAGATGAAAATTTTTTATATAATTTTTTTTTTCTAAATTATAAAACTTTTATTCACGCCAGAGACCAAGAACATTATGTATACTACATTTTTATTTTTTTAGCTGCTCTACCAAAAGCTTACCTGTTACCATTGTGAAGAAAGTATCTAAACGGCCTTTCTAGTACCAGCCTACTACTCTACCCGTCCAATTTTTTTTTTTTCAAAGCACCATGTCATGATTCTACTTTAATTTTATGAAGTTTTGTGTGACCTAATTGGCTACTGTGAAAACTATTCTGCCTAACGGGACACAATTTTGTACAAATTCTAGCTGGATGTCTTTGTATGGGACTGCCAGAATTTTGCTTTACCTAAAATCGTTTTAGGATGGGAATGGCATACTAAAATAGCCCTTCCTGATAGTGTTAAATGTGCAGAAATTTTTGTACATTAATAAAACAGTCTTTGGTTCCTCAATGGCTAAAGTGGGAAAAGAAGAAATATTAATTGCAATCCATCCCGTGGTCTAAGCTGTGTGCCAAAGGTTTACAATACATGTACTAAGGTTTATTTAATTACTGGAGCAAATGTGCCATAAGACATGTTGGCTTTTATTAAGCCTATGTCCATTGGATATAATGACTTGTTATGACGCATTTACCCCCTCTGGTCCTGTATATTAAATAAACTTCAGGATGTCGTTTATGTGCATTGCACTTTTGAAATATTTAGGCATAATTCTCATTCTAGCGATACACACAAGTGCCTTTGCCAGCTCTACTTTTGTCTGCCGGTGTTATTGCAGATGTCTTTTAACGTGTTTCTGATTGGAGTGTCCGTCGTCTGATCAGTACAGCAATATTCACTTGCTGGAAGGAATAATGCTGGCTTGCTTTTAGATTCCTTAATTTGTAGCCTTATGGCTAATCCCACATTATGGTAAAATTTGTGATTGCATATTAAACCTGCGGAGCAAAGAATTCATTACTGTGCCTGTAAACTCCCGTGTCTAAAGTGAGGCTGTACATACACCTTTTATATGAGCATATCACGGCAGAAGCAGCTGCTTTGTAGACTGAAAGTTTTGCAAATGTACCCATCTAGTTATTTCTTAAGATTTGTTTTAATCAGCATTTTAGGTCTGTATTTCCAAGTATTCCAGTTCTAGGCAAAAAAAAAAAAAAGGGAAAACATTCCTTTAGTGAATCTTTTCTTCATTTTTAGGTTTATAAGGAAAAATGGATCTAAAATCTGTCCATGTAGACAAGTATTTAGCCAGATTTCCTGACTCTGCATATTTCAGAAAACAAACCAGCTGCATTGGAGAAACAGTCAGACTTCACTATGGCTACCCATCCTCCGCCTCTGTATCATTGCTAGGACACAGTCAGACGGCCTTATAAATCTGAGCGAGGTCAGAACGCAGTACATGGACTGACCGGCAGCTCTCCCGACCCTAGCATGACCGCTTCATTTATTTCTATGCAGCTGTCACACTCGGGTCAGAAGAGCCGCCGGCCAGTCCGTGCGTTCTGATCTAGCTCCGAATTTTACGGCCGTCTGACTGCGCCCTTAGTAAGTACGCTGTCAGCTACTGTGCCAAACTAGAAAGATAAACCCATGGGGACGTAACTTGAAAGGGCCCACCTGACATCCACCGCTACTTCTTATGCATCCGTTTTCTCTTATTTCAAGTAATAAACATTCCCAGTAAATTTGGAGACCTTCTACATGATCAATTGGTCCTGGCAGCATAAAATCTGAGTGTTTTGTCTTTGAAAATGCTGGCAATACTCTGGTACTCTTTTTCTATTTATTGGCACGAACACCATGTTACAACATTCCTGCGTTATTTTTTTCTTTTTTTTTCTTTAGAACAGTGATTAATTTAAGGTAAATGAAATATCCTGCCTTCATAACGTGTGCATTTAATTTATTTGTGCCAAAAAACCCTTCAGATTGTATTACTTTTTATTTTATTTTTTTCATTCATGAAAGAATGTCTTCTGTCTTCATTTGTCTTGGGTATTTATTGACACGACTTGTAATGATCTTTCTGGAACCCCTCACAATTGCTAAACCTTTTGCCATTTATTTAATTTTTTTTGTAAATATTTTTTGTCTTTTAAAACTTTTTTTTGTTTTGTTTTTAAAAGCAAAGAATTTCTGCAACTGCTGTCTGTCATTTCATTAAAGCAATATGAAGAAAATATCCATTACACTTTAAATAAAAATCTAAAAATGACATTGTGTCCTGAGACTTTTCTCTCTCGTCGCCCTCTCCTCTCATCTCATTCTCTGCACAGTTATAGAAGCTGAATCACACTAGTAAGGCCACGGCCCCACTATCAGTATTTGGTCAGTATTTTTTCTCAAGAGTGGGTGATAAATGCAGAATTGCTGCACTTGTTTCTATTATACCTTTTCTCACCTGGTTTTGGCTCCCACTCCTGAGAAAAAATACTGACCACATACTGATGGTGGGGCCGCAGCCTTATACATTACCTGTATGCTGTTTTCTTGCATGTTTTTAGTTTTGGGAACAGAAGTAATTTGTCACATGTGGTCCAGATTTATTTAGTATCTTTTTGAAGTCAAACGAGTGCAGATTATGCTCGAATGTTTTGGTGAGTTTTGTGCACTTCCTACACAAACGTGTGCCGTTTTTTCAGCTGAAGTTTAGTTTCTCTGCTTTACATTGTCCGTATAAGCCTTGTACATGGCATTAGTCAAGCTTTTTATATGGAGCCCATCCACACAACTGTGCCATGTATGAATTGTTCCGAAGCTGAGAAAAGAGCAAATCCTTTAGTTCATGTATTGAAAGAGAACTGCTCAAAAGTCTTTAATGGTGAGGAAATGAAACACACTTGGAAATTTGCATAATTGATTATACAATGATTAAACACTATATAAAACCAGAAAACATACAGGGGTTGTGCCAAGTTTTCGAGATTATTCCCTATCCAATGGAAAGGAGACAACTTTCATATCGCTGGGGGTTCGACCACTGGGATCCCCAACGATTAAGACCAGAAGTCAAGCTTGCGCACCTCTACTTTGTACAGTACAAATGGTACCCCCGGTGATTGCCGAGGGCTGATCTTCGGTACTTCCATTAGGAATGAATGGAGCGGAAGTGCGCATGCTTGACCTCCACCCTATTCGCTAGGAGATATTCAGATACTCTGTTCTCTGGATAAATGGGGTCCCTAGTGATCCAGAAGTTCTCCCCTATCCTATGGAAAGAGAGTGACTAGGCACAAACCCATTCAAGGCATGGCTGTATTTTAGAACAAAGACCATCTCCAAAGGGAAAAAAAAAGTCCCAGAATTGCAAATGAGTAATTTTATATGCAAGTGTAAGGCTCTCATCTAACTGGCACCATGGGTTTTAATTTGCAGAATCGACGACTAGTCCCAATGTGTTTCCATTTACCTCGACAGAACCATGACACAAGTGTGAGCAAACCATGAATACAATATCCGTATTAGATCACTAGGTTATTGATCCCATTTTTTGCTGGTGATCGATACTGTTTGCACTGTGTAATTCCTAGAAAATGTAAATACATTATAGGGAAAAATGTCCTTTCATGATATTGGTCACTGACTAAACTGATCGTGGGGGTGCACTAGCCAATCATATGATCATTCTGTCCATTACTGCTTTCTTTATTTGCTCTTGCTAGATTTGCAGGAGCTTTAAACTCGCACCGTACACTTGCAACAGTACAGGTAAAACTCCACAACCAAGCAATGTAGGTGCACAGCACTTGCTCATTAATCGGGGGCACAGAGACAGATAATGCAGCTCCACAGGGAGAACCCCCACCCCCCCTATACCATGCCTCATCAGTGGTTAGCATTGTTATTTTGCAGCGATGGGATCAAATCACACAAAGGGCAAAATCTGCAAGGAGTTTGTATATTAGTAGTATATTTCCTCCCACACTCCAAAGATATACCGTACTTATAGGGAATGTAGATTGTGAGCCCCAATGGGGAAATTGAGGATAATGTCTGTAAAGCGCTGTGAAATATGATGGCGCTATATATGAAGCATAATAAATAAATGATATATAGGAGAGTGTGGTGTGGAGCTGAATAATAATTGGTGTCATTTGTAGACAAACATGGATAAATGCACTTGGATATCAGATACCTCCCATCTTCTTTGGAAAGTGGAGGGCTGTTCGACAGTGGATCCTGCCTATTCATTTGCAGCAGGCTTTTATCTGATCACTTTGTAATTAAAAAAATAAATGCTATAATGGAAATGCAATAAAACTGAAAATGCGCTCATCTTTCTTGAACAACATGACTGATGAGGATATGCTACAAATCATTGTATAAATGATGTTTGTCCCTTAGCGGTGTCACTGGGGGTGCCGGTTATCGGTTACTTTTTCTGCATATAGAATGAAAAGTGTCACATTTGGGTGACGAGCATTAATCATGATGCGCTCTCTTTTTAGCGGACTCTGCTCGTTGTATGCTTTCCTCAGGAATTGCTTAACCATTAGTTCATGGGTTTTCAGAGCGTTTTAATGTAAGAGAGCACTTCCTCACTTTTCCCCAGAGTCTATCAAGCACTAGCTTCAAAGTCTGGCTCCGTCTCACAGCATTTCCTACACTCTGAAATATAATATGGGCTTTACCTGCATTTACAAGTATTTTTGAAGTAAGCTATTTCTTTAATCGGCGTCCTCCGTAAACACTGCTGATAATATACACCTGCAAATGAGATGTAGTATTAAAGTCTTCATTAACAATCTGTAGTACTGCAATATTAGGAGAATAATGTCGGACTCAACTATATAATTTTGTTGCCTTTCCTAGGGATTATATATGTATAGTCCATGTACATGGTGCCAAATAATCCCTTTATCAGGCACCATATTATCTCCTGGAGAGAACATGCGGACAGTATTCGGTCAGTATTTTTTCTCAGGAGTGGGAGCTAAAACCCGGAGTGGGTGATAAATGCTGAATTGGTGACTTGTTTCTTTTAGACCTTTTCTGATTGTTCCTCACTTGATTTTGGCTCCCACTCCTGAGAAAAAACACTGACTGAATACTGACCAAATACTGATAGTGGGACCGTGGCCTCATACTGTATTACATATGATTGAATCTAGGAGAAAAAAAAAACTCCCATCCCTCCCCTGCTCTTCCCATTTTGGCAGATCTGCTTGAAACTGTTGTGAAAATGCCAACAGTCGCAAAATTTTTGCTCAACTCAAAAATTGTGACTTTTTTTTTTAAGTTTTTTTTAGGACTTAAAACAGTTTGCTGTATTGGTCCCTATGTGTGCGCATACCCTTAAAGACCCTGCAATTTGTTTTTCAAATGTTGGCATGGTATGAGGCCTCATTCAGACGTCTGTTGCACGTGCGTGTTGTATTCTTTTCTTTTTGACGGATACAACACGTACGCATTATAGTTATATACATATGTCTGTTTTTTACACGCACTGTCTCTCTGTGCAAAAGACACAGAGATATGTTTGTTTTTTTGTTTTTATTCCGGCAGCACGGATGAAAAGGGCCAATACAATGCTATGGGTCCGTGAAAAATACATACAGCACACGGATGGCATCCATGTGCTGTGTGTTTAACATTGCAAAGTATAAGAGAAACTTTCTAATTTATTTCTTTATCCTTACCGGAAAAACACTGATGGTAAAAACAGACACACGGATGATACACTGATGGTAAAAACGGCACACGGATGATACACTGATGGTAAAAACAGACACAGGGATGATACACTGATGGTAAAAACGGACACACGGATGATACACTGATGAAACTAGTACCATTTTTTCAGGTATGTACATGGACGTGTGAATGAGGCCTAACACTGCTGCTAAGGAGCAACTGACCGAATTGTATATGGCAAAGAAGAGAATCTGGGACCTGCGCTTGAAAGTCTTTAGGCTGTGTGCCCACTATGCGTTTTTTTTAAGCGTTTCCACAGCAGCAATTCCGCTGCAGAAACCCAATGATAATCCGCATGTGCTGTGCACATGCTGCGGAAACTTCCGCTGCGGATTATCATTGCGGAAAAAAACGCAGCACTGCCAATTATTTTGCGGAAGCGCGGCGTTTTCGCCACCATTGACTTGCATTGAATCGCTTGGATTCCGCATCACTGGATCTGTACATGCAGAATCCATGCGTTTCAATGTGCGGATGGTACCCGGTTCTGGAGAATAGGAGACTCTCCTCCGGACCCGGGTACCATAGTACCTGTAAAAAAAAAGAATAAAATAAATATGATATTTACATTCTGATGGCCTCCGTTGTGCTTGTCTTCACTTGCCGGCAGATTGCGGTGGACTGAAGGACCTGTGCTGACGTCATAGTCATGTGACTGGTCACGCGACCGCTGACGTCGGCAGGTCCTTCAGTGTAGTCTACCGCAAGCTGCCGGCAAGCCAGGAGGAAGAGAAGCAAGACTGCGGGGGCCATCAGAAGGTAAGTATAGATTTATTTTTTTATTTTTTAACATTCTTTACGGACACACTATATAAATCCATGCCGGTTGCATGGATTTATATAGTGTGACCAAGTTGTCAAGCACTTTCCAAGTGATGCTAAAATCGCTTGGAAAGCGCTTGACATCCGTATGTGGAAATGCATGTGAAGAACGCTTCACATCCGCATGTCCCTGGCAGGAAAAACGCATGTACAATCCACAGGGAGATGCAGAAATGCTCAAGAAAAATCCGGAGCATTTCTGTATCGTGGGCACATAGCCTTACACCTGTTTAGTGTCTGTGTGCAAAGTACACTGGGAACAAGATGCAAATGAGAATGTTATATAGTGTAAAAAGCAGAAAACAAAGTAATTATTTTGCCCTTAGATTGGTGAGGGTTACCTAATCTAATAGTCTTTTCCTTTGAAGGAAGGCTTTTAGTTATTACAACTGAGACACCACAGCAAGAGCGAGATCTAACCAAAAGAACATTGTAGCAATTACACAAACATTAGCGCAGCCAGTACATGTAATTAAATGCAGCTGAAGTACAGACCTGATTTCCACCATCTCTCCACTCTCCCTGAGTGATGTCACTGAGCCGACCTTGCCTTCTGCTTCACATTACTGCTGACTTTTTGAATTACTGCTCTCATCCACTGGAATGGCACCCTCCTCAGCTGAGAGCTGCATCTGGATAGCTTGTTCTCCAGGAGGGTACCTCCCTACCTATATATTGGTCAGAAGGGAAAAGCGTTGAACCATTTCGGTTTCAGTAGAGCAGAAGTGGATTCCTCCCTCTCACGCAAAGGCTGAGTTCACACGATGCGTATTTCATGCGTTTCCGCGGCGTTTTTGCAGTTGCGGAAACGCATGAAAAACGCATGGTAGAAGGGAAGCAATGTTCCCCAATTGAAATCCGCATGTGCTGTGCCCATGATGCGGATTTTTCCGCAGCGTAAACGCTGCGCTCAAAAATCCGCAGCATGTCATTTAATTTTGCGGAAACGCGGCGTTTTCGCCGCCATTGACTTGCATTAGAACGCGCCAATTCCGCAAGACTGCATCTGTACTTGCGTAATTGGTGCGTTCTAATGTGCGGATGGTACCTGGGTGTGGAGGAGAGGAGAGTCTCATCCACACCCAGGTACCATTAAAAAAGCTGTAAAAACAAGAATAAAATAAAAAATATATATATACTTACCATCTGTCGGCCCGCGCACCGCTCCTGCTTGCTTCCCGGCACTTGCAGTGAGTTGTAGGACCTGCGGTGACGTCAGAGTCATGTGACGGGTCACGTGACGCTGACGTCGGCAGGTCTTTCAATTCAAAGTTGCCGGGAGAACGGAGTGAGCAGGACAGCGCGGGCCATCGGAGGTAAGTATATACACTCTCTCGGGTCACACTATATAAATCCATGCTGTTTGCATGGATTTATATAGTGTGACCTAGTTGTCAAGCACTTTCCAGGTGATGCTAAAATCGCCTGGAAAGCGCTTGTCAATCTGCATGCGGAAACGCATGTGAATCTGCATGTGGATCCGCATGTATTCTGCAGGAAAAACGCATGCACAATCTGCATGCGTTTTTTCTGCCAGGGAGATGCAGAAATGATGCAGAAATTTTCTGCTTCATTTCTGCATCGTGTGCACATAGCCAAAGTTCACACGAGCATATAAAAAAAAGTCAGATTTTCATCCACAAAAAAAGTGGACGATTTTTCACCTGTAAAGTCATCTATATGACATGGGATCCCTTTTTATACGTCGGCAGTGAATAAAATTTACAAGACAAAAAACAGTTTCCTCTGTTAACAATGGCAATGTACCCGTAAAATCTGTGCTATGTGGTTGATCTGTATGGAAGCCATTATTTTTCTGTGCACCCATACACTCCAATTCAACAAGACTGGCAATGTTCATGCCGGTCTTGATGAGGGGGCATGATGGAGCCAGATGCGCCTGATTCACTAAAAGGCACATGCCTCTTAAGGAATTCTGCACATCTTAAAAGTTGTGTCATGCGCCTCACCACAAATCTTACTCCAGTCAAAATTGTTGGTGCCCCAAAGTAGCAGTTATATCTGCAACCCTAGTAATTATGCCCAGAAAACCTTGGCCTACCCTTTTGGTGAGTGGCATCTTCAGATGTCACAGCGCAGTGGAAGGCCATGTTCATACCTTCAGTATTTGGTCTGTATCTTTCATCAGTATTTGTAAGCCAAAACCAGGAGAGGAACAATCAGAGGAAAAGTATAATAGAAACACGTCACCACTTCTGCATTTTTCACCCACTCTTGTTTTTTTTGGCTTACAAATATTGAGTTAAAATGCTGACCAAATGCTGAACATGTGAACATGGCAGAAAGGGAGTCACTTTATACTCTTGTCTAACAATAAGCAGGAAGGATTTGTGTCGTAACTCATTACCAAGCGTAAGAGCCCGTCCTGAACACCACCAAGGACTGGAGTAAAATTTGTGGCATACCGTACGCCCTATCTCATTATAAATTAGATTAGCGGGTGTTGTCTCGCCCCATCCCACCCCTGTCACACACAATTTTGGCACAGCTGGACAAAAATGGCATGAAAACACAAAAAGTTACAAAATTTTTGCATAGCTCCACATTGCGCAAACATTTTGAGACTTTTCAACTCGTTTTATGCCAGAACATTGGCGTAATCGCTTGGATGATCAAGGGTCTTAGACGTGAATAGGCGCGGCTCTTATTCTTGTGATTTTTTGCACATGGACATTCAGTTCTTGTAAAAAAAAACTTCTGAACATTTGAATAACATTGGTCGAGTGTTGTTAATTTTTCCCACTGACAGTGTGGCGCCCCTGATGGTTCGGTTGCCACAGAGGTGTTGCATCTCAGCCAGAGATGTGGCATCTCACTCTCGGGTAAGAAAGGAGTACAACCCAGGACCCTAACACCTGCATCCAACACACCATTCCAGGCCAGCAGGAGGGGCAAGATGCCTCCCACGTACTTGCTAAGCCCCTTTCCTGGCTGGAGTGGAGGGAACCTAGCTGGTAAGGGGAACCATATAGTGGGTGTGGGTGGAGGAAGTAGTTAAGGGGAGCACATAGAGGGAGATATAAGTAGAGAAGCCATCTTAGAAAGACAGGTCAGTCTGGGGAGGAAAGTGACAGGAGCAGAGGCTCTGCAGGAGCTCTGCACCAGAGGCGGGCCTAGTCAGTGAGGCCCAAGTCTGAGAGGAAGAAGAGAAGGAGAGGAGAGGGAGCAGGAAGGCTCCAGGAACCAAAAGAAAGGACCCTAGGGATATGGGCCGTGCGAGAGGCCACCCGTACGCCCACATCTACCGGGAGGTGGAGGGGTCAGGCTGCAAAAAGGGAACCGGCCCGTCAGCTAGCAGAAGACTGTACATCTTAACTAGAAACCGGAGGCTGCAGTATTTCATGTCCTGTAGTCAACAGTCCATACCAGTCTCACCAGGAAGGTAGCTATATAGGACCCAGGGGACGGAACAGACGTTGACCGCCAAGGCCCGCAGGTACTGGACTGGGACACTTGGTATGAGGTTCAGGGAGACAGCCAGAGAGAAGACACAGAAGGGGTTCCTGCTAAGTACTCCTGAGTTACCTGGGGGTGGACTGAACCCCTTACTGAGTAAACGCAGCACGGTACGGGAAGTTACTTTGACGTCTGTAACTTTGACTGCAATAACCGTGAGTAACGACCCTGAGGACTGCACTTCCTTGTCTCTGTGTTTCTTGCTGCGCCATCTACCCCTGCACTACAACGCCCAGCACAACCTGCAACATCTACGCTGCCCTGAAGCTAGTTCTTCCTGTGGAGAGCCACACCATCCCTGATGCAGTAACATCAGCTTCAGAGGACTGCCCCGCAGCGGCGGCTACCTTAGCCGCATTCCACAGGTGGCGTCACGAACTCTATAAAAACTCTATAAATCCCCTATACATAACCCCTTTTATTGACCGCCCTGGGTCACGGACCGGGTCACCGCCACTGTGACATCCCCCAGCATCCACCAGCCCAGCACCGGGTACCCCACCGGGGCGCGTCAACAGCACTCAGACCGAAAATACATAAAAAGATGGACACCACTGCAAATTCTAATTGTAATGAATGGCTCCATCAGGGGACTTCTGCATCTTGTTTTTCTGGCATTTAGATGGAATCTCTGGACAGAAGTCATCACACTTCTGCTGAGTGCAGTGTGTACTTAGCCTTACAGAAACTAAGATAGCCACTTTAGGCCCCATGTACGTAGCTCAGTCCTTTTGACTGTGGACTACAGAACAGTAGCCACTCCTTGTGCTTCGTGGGGCAATGGATTATGGAGATATTCTCCCTTGGAAGCAACGATCTTGTGTAGGATTTATCTGTTGTGTGGTTTATAATGGAGCCTGATAATGTGAATACACAACCAGTGTCGGACTGGAGTGCCAAGGGCCCACCGGTAACCAACTACAGGGCCCCACTTCTCAGCTACATGCAAATGTGACGTTATCCTCAATCACAAATGTATATAACAGTGAACTGGGTAGATTTAGTGAATAAGATGCTGCCTTTGTCTGTACATAGTAATTCAAGTGTACTGCTCATATATTGCAAAGGGGCCCACCGGAGGATTCTCCTGTTCTCCTGTGGGCCAGTCTTAAACTGTACACAGCACTCACAAAGAATCAAGGTGCCCAAGTACACTGTGTTCCAAATTATTATGCAAATAATATTTTCTCAGATTTTCCCAAATTACCTATATGAATTGCAGTCATTGTAATTTTCCAGTCAAATAACTATTAGAGTACAATTGAAAGGTTTTTGTACAAACTGCCTATGATAACAGTATATTTTTAAAAAAATAAAAAACTCAAACTGCACTCAAAATGCATGTTCCAAATTATTATACACAGCAGAGTTTTCAACCTTTTCATTTTAATAAAGAACAAAAAAATGGTCATTTTTGAAATTATAAGCATTAGCAGGTTATTACAAACTGAAATCAAACCGTTTTCAACTCAAAACTTTATTCTAGGTGATGTTACTTTTGCACATAGGACCCCTTGTTCGAAAGGAGCTTCTGAATTCTCTCGTCCATTGAATTTGTCAGGTTTTGGATGGTTTCTGCTTTAATTTTATTGCATGAGGACAGAATACCCTCCCAGAGCTGTTGCTTAGATGTGAACTGCCTCCTGCCATCATAGACACTCCTTTTGATGATGCTCCAGAGGTTCTCAATGGGGTTGAGGTCAAGGGAGCATGGGTGCCACACCATAAGTTTGTCCCCTTTTATGCCCATAGCAGCCGGAGATGCAGATGTGTTATGTGCAGCATGAGACGGGGCATTATCATGCATGAAATGATCTCATAAAAATGACCATTTTTTGTTCTTTATTAAAATGAAAAGGTTGAAAACTCTGCTGTGCATAATAATTTGGAACATGCATTTTGAGTGCAGTTTGAGTGTTTTATTTTTTTTAAATATACTGTTACCATAGGCAGTTTGTACAAAAACCTTTCAATTGTACTCTAATAGTTATTTGACTGGAAAATTACAATGACTGCAATTCATATAGGTAATTTGGGAGAATCTGAGAAAATATTATTTGCATAATAATTTGGAACACAGTGTAGGTACCAATCTATAGTCCAATGTAAAAAGAACTCGTTATTCCAAATCGTAATGCTGAAAAAGTTTTAATTGTAGCAATCCAAAATAATACTTATATGACAATTTGGTCCTACACACGCCATACACACTGCTGTCATCTCTTCTTGGTTTCTTTTCATTCACGTGCAATCTGTGTGTCTGATGAAAGTCTGTATTATAAGACCAAGAAGTCATATAAGTATTATTTTGTATTGCTACAATTAAATTTTTTTCAGCATTACTATTTGGAGTGCCAAGTTCTTTTTATATTATAATAGAACATGTCAGAATTAAAATAGTCGACAAACGGAAGTACAGTAGCGTCTGTACATGTCAGAGATTTTTACAGGCCAGTAATATAGTTTGTGCATAAACCCTAAGGCTACTTAAGTGAGTTTTTTTATGTTGCAAATGTACTGCAGTATTTCTGTACCTATTAGGTAAATTAGGTTCCATTGTGTTTTTCCCGTGCATTTTTATCGCGTTTTTGAGGCTGCATTTTTTGTCTCTTTTTGATATGTCAGGTTTTAAATTAAGCTGCTTTGTTTTTGCTTTATTGATAGTCGTGTGTGGATTACATACATTGTTTTGCTTGCGGATTTTCCGCATCTAAGGCTACGATCCCATTTTTTGGTGAGTTTTTGACGCTGCAGAATTTCTGCACCTATTATTTAAATTAGGTTACTTTTTTTTGACGCTGCGGATTTTGTCTCTTGTTGGTGCGTCATTCTTTAAATAAAGCTGCTTTGTTTTTTAAACTTTTCCATTGACAAAACTTTATTGACATACTTAAGTGTGGATTATTTATTTTACTCACTTATATAGCACCATCATATTCCACAGCGCATTACAGACCTCATCATCGCTGTCCCCATTGGGGCTCACAATCTACATTCCCTATCAGTATGTCTTTGGAGTGTGGGAGGAAACCGGAGAACCCGGAGGAAACCCATGCAAACACGGAGAGAACATACAAACTCCTTGCAGATATTGTCCTTTGTGGGATTTGCATGCAGGACCCCAGCGCTGCAATGCTAACCACTGAGCCACCGTGCTGCCGATGGATTACATAGGTTTTTGATGAGGAAATGCGCTTAAAATGCATGTGCGCTTTTTACCTGCAGATTTTCTGCACCTAATGCAAGTCTATGGGAAAATCTGCACAGAAAACTCAGCGTACCCGCAAGAGAAATTGACATGTTGTGGATCTGAAACACGCACCGCAGGTGAGATTACGCTACATTAAAAAGAAGCTCAGTGGGCAGGAGATTTCTATAAATCCCATCCACTTTGCTGTAACTGTAAGACACTGAGTTTTTAACTCAAAAAATGCTCATCTTGTTGCCTTAGAACTGGGGTAATCTACACAGTAATGTCATAAAAGTGGAGTCACATAATGCACATAGTGGAGTTGTGCACGATAACATCAGAGTACAGAGATAATGTTCACCATATTAACGATTCACAGGAAAAATGCACACAAAACCAGTCACCACCTACACTGGGATTTTATACAATAATGTTGCTTGCCGATATAATGCACACAATATGTGACAGCTCAGGAAAAAATGCAGTGATGTCACAGCACAGAATTGACTGGGACTAACGTATTGATGACACCTGTCACCCCCAGCAATCTGCTGATATCTGCTGCCGCAGTCGGACCTATGTAGTTCATGGAGTAGAACAGCACAGCTCCGTACATTGTTAAGTGTCCACTGCAGAAATACTGGAATTTATTTCGCCCTATGGGTAAGTCCAATGTTAGCCCTGTACAACCCATGGAATGGAAAAAATAATGTGGCAGAGAAGTGATAATGCACACATCTGGGGTAACACAGCAGCTCTGTAGAAAACATCAGTATGGAGCCGTATACAAACATTGTTTTTCAACTTCTATGTCGCAATTTCAAAGAAGAAACAGAATAAACAGCATGTGCAGCAATAAAGGCACCCCTAATTAATGCTTGGTTGCTCACCCTTTGGCATTGCTGACAGCCTCCAAACGTTTCTTGTAGCCATCTATAAGCTTCTTGCACTTCTCAGCTGGAATTTTCTCCCAGTCTTTCTTTGCAGTTTGTTCAAGCTCTTGAATGTTTGCAGGGTTCTTTTCCTAATGGCAGATTTCATCTCACCACAAAGATTTTCAATGGGATTGAGGTCAGGACTCATTGCTGGCCATTTTAAAACAGTCCATTTTTTCTTTTTCAACCATTCTTGTGTACTTTTGTATGTGTGCTTTGGGTCATTGTCTTGCTTGAGGACCCCTGATCTTCCACTCAAACCTAGTTTTCTAAGGCTATGTGCCCACAATGCAGAAATGCTCCGGATTTTTCAACTAGTCCTTAGTCCTCATTCCAAAGATAGAAGCATGGGTACCAGTGCCTCGCACAACTTGTGCCCAATTTTTCACACGGTCAGTGCCCCAAATCTGTCATAACTTGGATCACAGTCCCATAACTTGGATCACAATAGTCCACATAGCACTCTAGAGCTGTAACATTGCTTTACAACTTATAATAGTATGCACATGGTTTAATGGGGTTCTAAAGGAACAAATCGTGCTGTACTCACCTTCTCTGGATCCACCAGCAAGTCTCGCCAGTGCTCTCGGTGTCTGGCATTGGCTGCAACGCTGACATCTTGTTGGCAGCCTGTAAACCAATCAGTGAGCTCAGCGGCTCTGAGCGGGGTGTTCCCATGTAAATTGGAACAGCACAATTTAGTTCTTTACTCAACTGAAAGAAGAAAATCTCTGCTATCTTTTAGGTATCCGTACTGTCATTACACCAGGTGCTTTCTGCCACAGGACTGATCTATCTTCATATATATGGAGCAATCTCCTTGGATTCATTAACCATCCCACACCTGTAGTTTTGGCTCCTATGACCCAAACCTCGACGATCACTAACTCAGGGATGATCACACCAGCTCTCTGGTTTGGCTCTGTCACTGGGCGCTCAGTTCTTGCCACTTTTGCGCCAGGCCTCTCTGCTTCACACAAGTTGCCCTACACACACTTTGCTTTACCCCCTGCCCATGTCTTTTTTCAGGAAACCGGTTTCTCTCCAGTAGTCTCCAGTCTCCTGCCATAGGCTTCACTCACATCAGTGCAGCAACCACACTAGAATTTATAATTTTTGCACCGTTAAGTGATGAAATATTATATTTACTGTATATGTTTGAGCTACACAAGGGATTTTCCCAGAATCTGTTTTCTTAACGCAATTTGCCCTCTGGCAATTGCATTTGCATTTGAAAAATTGCTATATTACTTAACCCCTTAAGCCCCGCGGGTGGTTTGCACGTTAATGACCGGGCCAATTTTTACAATTCTGACCACTGTCACTTTATGAGGTAATTACTCTGGAACGCTTCAACGGATCCCCCTGATTCTGAGATTGTTTTTTTGTGACATATTGTACTTCATGATTGTGGAAAAATTTCTTCGATATCACTTGCGTTTATTTGTGAAAAAAATGGAAATTTGGCGAAAATTTTGAAAATTTTGCAATTTTCAAAATTTGAATTTTTAAGCCCTGAAATCAGAGCGATATGTCACACAAAAGAGTTAATAAATAACATTTCCCACATGTCTACTTTACATCAGCACAATTTTGGAACCAAAATTTTTTTTTGTTAGGGAGCTATAAGGGTTAAAAGTTGACCAGCGATTTCTCATTTTTCCAACAAAATTTACAAAACCATTTTTTTAGGGACCACATCACATTTGAAGTCACTTTGAGAGGTCTTTATGACAGAAAATACCCAAAAGTGACACCATTCTAAAAACTGCACCCCTCAAGGTGCTCAAAACCACATTCAAGAACTTTATTAACCCTTCAGGTGCTTCATAGGAATTTTTTGAATGTGGAAGAAAAAAATGAACATTTAACTTTTTTCACAAAAATGTTACTTTAGACCCAATTTTTTTTATTTTCACAGGGGTAACAAGAAAAAATGGACCACAAAATTTGTTGTGCAATTTCCCCTGGGCACGCAGATACCCAATACTTGGGGAAAAAACACTGTTTGGGCGCACTGTAGGGCTCGGAAGGGAAGGAGCGCCATTTGACTTTTTGATTGTAAAATTTGCTTGAATAATTAGCGGACACCATGTTGCGTTTAGAGAGCCCCTGTGTGCCCAAACATTGGAGCTCCCCCACAAGTGACCCCATTTTGGAAACTAGACCCCACAAGGCACCTATCTAGATGCATAGTGAGCAGTTGCAACCCCCAGGTGCTTCACAAATTGATTCGTAAAAATGAAAAAGTGAAAAAAAAAACACTTTTTCATTTTTACGAATCAATTTGTGAAGCACCTGGGGGTTCCAACTGCTCACTATGCATCTAGATAGGTGCCTTGGGGGGTCTAGTTTCCAAAATGGGGTCACTTGTGGGGGAGCTACAATGTTTGGGCACACAGGGACTCTCTAAATGCAACATGGTATCCGCTAACAAATTGAATGGAAAATCGGCTCAAATTGTTAGCGGACACCACATTGCGTTTGGAGAGCCCCTCTGTGCCCAAACTTTGGAGCTCCCCCACAAGTGACCCCATTTTGGAAACTAGACCCCCCAAGGCACCTTTCTAGATGCATAGTGAGCACTTGGAACCCCCAGGTGCTTCACAAATTGATTCGTAATAATGAAAAAGTGAAAAAAAAAACACTTTTTCATTTTTACGAATCAATTTGTGAAGCACCTAGGGGTTCCAACTGCTCACTATGCATCTAGATAGGTGCCTTGGGGGGTCTAGTTTCCAAAATGGGGTCACTTGTGGGGGAGCTCCAATGTTTGGGCACACAGGGACTCTCTAAATGCAACATGGTATCCGCTAACAAATTGAATGGAAAATCGGCTCAAATTGTTAGCGGACACCACATTGCGTTTGGAGAGCCCCTCTGTGCCCAAACTTTGGAGCTCCACACAAGTGACCCCATTTTGGAAACTAGACCCCCCAAGGCACCTATCTAGATTCATAGTGAGCACTTGGAACCCCAGGTGCTTCACAAATTGATTCATAAAAATGAAAAAGTGTTTTTTTTTTTCACTTTTTCATTATTACGAATCAATTTGTGAAGCACCTGGGGGTTCCAAGTGCTCACTATGCATCTAGAAAGGTGCCTTGGGGGGTCTAGTTTCCAAAATGGGGTCACTTGTGGGGGAGCTCCAAAGTTTGGGCACAGAGGGGCTCTCCAAACGCAATGTGGTGTCCGCTAACAATTTGAGCCGATTTTCCATTCAATTTGTTAGCGGATATCATGTTGCATTTAGAGAGTCCCTGCGTGCCCAAATATTGGAGCTCCCCCACAAGTGACCCCATTTTGGAAACTATACCCCTCAAGGATTTTATTAAGGTGTATAGTGAACATTTTGAACCCAGAGGTACGGCACAGAATTTGTTTACATTAGGTCATCATATTGAATAAGTTGTCATTATTCTTGAGCGCAAGTGCTCGCTACTTGAGTTTGCATCGGGTACTCAGGTATGCACCATGTACAGCGTGTGCTCGAGTGACATGCTCGAGTCCCTGCTCCGCATGTTTCACGGTTATTAGACACCCAAAAAAAAACATGCGGGGATCGCTCGTGCATGGCAGGCAATCCCCGTAAAGTTTTTTGGCCGCGAAGCATATGGGGCAGAGACTCGAGCATGTCACTCAAATACCCACGATACTCAATGCATACCAGAGCACCCGATGCAAACTCAAGTAGCGAGCACTTGCTCTCAACACTAGTCGCCATATCGTCATCTTTTTTTCTTACTTTTGAAAAAAATCCCAACCCCAGCCCTAACCCTAGCACAACCCTAGCCCCAGCACAACCCTAGCCCCAGCACAACCCTAGCCCCAAACCCAGCCCTAACCCTAGCCCAATCCTAACCCAAGAGTTTATTTTTGACGCCGTTCCTTGTGCGGTATAAGTGATTAGACGACTTTATTCTTCGGGTCGGTGTGATTACAGCAATGCCAGAATCATATGGGGTTTTTATGACTGACAGCTGTCACACACTAAAAGACGCATTTTTTGTAAAATCTAGTTTTTGCATCGCCATATTTTGAGAGCTATAATTTTTCCAGATTTTGCCAGACAGTCATGTGATGGCTCGTTTTTTGTGGGATGACTTGACGTTGTTATTGGTGCCATTTTCAGGCACGTGACATTTTTTGATCGCTTTCTATTCCGATTTTTGGGAGGCAGAATAAAAAAAAACCAACAATTCAGGAATTGTTTTTTTTTTTTTTTTTTTATTCTGTTCCGCGTGTGGTAAAATTGATAAGGCAGCTTTATTCTTCGGGTCAGTACGTTTACAGCGGTACCACATTTGTATCATTTTTCTATGTTTTGGCGCTTATACACAATAAAAGCTATTTTATAGAAAAAAATATTTTTTAGTATCGCTTTATTCTGAGACCTATAACTTTTTTATTTTTCGGCTGATGGAGCTGTATGGCGGCTTGTTTTTTGCGGGACGAGATGACGTTTTCAGCGGTATCATTTTTATTTATATGCGTCTTTTTGATCGCGTGTTATTCCACTTTTTATTTGGCGGTATTGTGATAAAGCATTGTTTTTTGCTTCGTTTTTTTTTTTTTTTTTTTACCGTGTTCACTGAAGGGGTTAACTAGTGGGACAGTTTTATAGGTCAGGTTTTTCCGGACGCGGCGATACCAAATATGTGTACTTTTATTGTTTTTTTTTTATTTTTTTTATAATAATATTTATTGATGGGTACATTATATTTTTATTTTTGGTGTATTATTATTTTTTTTTTTTTATAATATTTTTGCACATTTTTTTTTTTTTTTTCCACTTTCACACAGTTTATACACTTTATTACTTTGTCCCACTCTGGGACTTTCACTTTTTTTTTCTGATCGCCTGCATGGCACAGGAATGGAGCACCATCCCTATGCCATGAAGGCTGTCAGAAGTGCACAGTGTGAAGATTGCTTGGAGATGCACTGCGCATGTCCAAGCAATCTTCCTGCTCTCTGGTGACCCGGATGTTGTCATGACGACATCGGGTCGTCATGGCAACACCCGGGAAGCCTTTGCAGACTGCGCTGGAAGCCGGAAGAGGAGGTGAGTATCGCCGATCACCTCCCCTTGCCCCCGCAATGCCGCAATCGACTTCGATCGCAGCATCGCGGGGGTTAATGTGCTGGGAGCGGTGCAGGACCGCTCCCTGCACATAGTACCGGGTGTCAGCTGTGACAATCAGCTGACACCCGGCGGCGATCGCGCCCGCACAGCCTGTGTGCGCGCGCGATCGCGATGACGTACTAATACGGGTCTGGCTCTTAAGTCCCAGGGCACAGACGCGTATTAGTACGTCAGATGTTATTAAGGGGTTAAAGAGGTTTTTCCACAAACGAAAGTTGATTTGAATTGATAGATCTTGGAATAATAATAAGTTCCACAATTGGATGTGTTTAAATAAAATGTTCCTGTGCTGAGATAATCTTATAAATGTGCCCCTGCTGTGTACTGTGTAATGGCTGTGTCTGACTGTACAGGGACATGGTCTGATCATACCACAGCTCCTGGGCAGGGGAGGGGAGATAAAGAGTATACAGACAGGACAGCAGAGGATCACAGCTGATTCTTTTTGTGAGGTAAAACATTTCCCTGCCTGTTTTTAAACAATGTTTTACTTCAAAGAAAGAATCAGCTGTGGTCCCCTGCTGTCCTGTCTGTATAATCTCATTTGCTTCCTCCCCTGCTCAGGAGCTGTGGTATGATCAGACCATGTTCCTGTACAGTCAGACACAGCCATTACACAGTACACAGCAGGGGCACATTTATAAGATTATCTCAGCACAGGAACATTTTATTTAAACACATCCAATTGTGGAACTTATTATTATTCCAAAGATCTATTGATTAAAATCAACTTTTGTTTGTGGGAAAACCCTTTTAAAGGGAATCTGTCAGTAGGATCAACCGTCCTAAGCCGTCTATATGGGCACGCAGGTCATAGGAAGCTGAATAAAATTATACCTTGATATCTGAGATCCGGTGTCTTATTCCAGAGAAATACATATTTTTCTTAATGTGAAAATGAGCCGTTAAGATCTATGGGCCTGACACTGATCTCTCTAGAATCATACTCCAGAGATTATCTTAAATGAAAGGGGGCGTTACCAGTGTGAGGCATGTACATCAAGAAAACAGACTTTACAGTCAGTCTCACATTAAAAACACCTCTTTCACTTATGATAATCTCGGGAGGCAGATTTTCAGTGAGATCTACAGTACAGACCAAAAGTTTGGACACACCTTCTCATTTAAAGATTTTTCTGTATTTTCATGACTATGAAAATTGTACATTCACACTGAAGGCATCAAAACTATTAATTAACACATGTGGAATTATACACTTAACAAAAAAGTGTGAAACAACTGAAAATATGTCTTATATTCTAGGTTCTTCAAAGTAGCCACCTTTTGCTTTGATGACTGCTTTGCACACTCTTGGCATTCTCTTGATGAGCTTCAAGAGGTAGTCACCGGAAATGGTCTTCCAACAATCTTGAAGGAGTTCCCAGAGATGCTTAGCACTTGTTGGCCCTTTTGCCTTCACTCTGCGGTCCAGCTCACCCCAAACCATCTCGATTGGGTTCAGGTCTGGTGACTGTGGAGGCCAGGTCATCTGGCGTAGCACCCCATCACTCTCCTTCTTGGTCAAATAGCCCTTACACAGCCGGGAGATGTGTTTGGGGTCATCATCTTTTTGTGTTAAATGTGTGTGTGTTTATATTTTTGGCAAAGTTTTTCCCCTATATCACAACTTGTTTTAAAGTTTAAAAAAAAAATAGAAATACTTCAATTTTCACATTTCCTACTAGGGATTTTCTAGACTCTAATTTCCTTTTGAATCAGGAAATTCACTTGTACATTAGCAGCAATGAAAATACTCAGATGCTCCTTATTGAAGCATCTAATGAGCATGTGCAAAGGACAGTGTGAATTGAGGGGAAGCAGGGGCAGCTGTTCCATCACCTATTGTGATTGGCAGATCCTCTGTGTACAGAGAGATCACCTGTAATTGTAATCCTGCATCTGGTGATAAAGAACCTGCTGAAAACTCTTCATGAAATATGAGTCTAAAAAAAGCCATAGTGGCTAGTGTGAAATTTGCAAGTATATTCATTTTATTTTTTAATAAAGATCAAGATATGAAAAAAATTGCATTTTTTTCTTTTAAATACATCTAACATAAAAATCTTATTTAAGCAATCGGTCATTTTCTGCTGAAAATTTCCCTTTGTAGTAAATTCAGTGGGGTGTAGTAATGATATTCATAAATATGCAAGAATACACCTTATTCATGAAATGTACACACAGTATATTCAATGTATGGTGTGTAATTTTGAAAAAAGAAAATCGCATTGTATATATTACTATTAGATGAATCAGACATTTTGAACTATTCCAAAATTGCAGGAAAATACCTAAGTAGCTAAATTATGCAGGACAACTGCCAAACACGGGCATTGTTCAAGAGCACATTTTTGGATGAATTCCCACTTTGCACTAGGAAGGCAGCTGTACTCCAGGTGCAGAGGGGGGAGGGAAAGGTACAATAAAGGGTTTACCAGTAATTATTCACCAGTAATTCACAGAAAACAAAGAAAATATTCCCAGAGCTCATAGAGGAAGTGTTCTAGTGGATGTCTGCTTCAATAGTCACTTACTGATGTGCACTTGATAAATAACACTTGACTGCTAGTGTATAAATGCCATTTCTGTCCTCTCCAAGTACGGCCTTAATCCCGTCAGGATCATGTCCAGTTGGCCTCATGTGATTTAGGCCAATTTCACATAAGCATAACACGGGCACATCTTTACACCCATATTATGGTCACAAGTTCTGGCCGAACCACAGTCTAACAGCATCATGTGAACTGTTACTTCTAATTATTAGTTTGCGTCAGGCCATGACTTTCAGTCCTAACATACTGTAGATGCAAAAATGTGTCTGTATTATGATTGTGGGAAATTGGCCTTAAATTTGATCCAGATCCAGAACTAGACACAATAAATTATGTAAATTGCCAGCACTTATCCTGGTTTTCTGAGTATTAGTTCCAGTTTTCACTTGACATAAAACCACACCACATAATTCGTGCAAAGGACACTTGTTGATGCTGCTTTTTTTTAGCCTTTCGTTGGGTTGCTTTTCTGTTTCATTTTCCATTGCTTTGTTATAGGTGAGCAGGGAGTGCGGGGAGAGGGGTGGACACTGCTGGGTCCACCCCTCACCCCCTGCTCACCGTATCCATATCGCAGTGAATGGAATAAAGGACTCTTCTGAAGGAACGGTGAGTGCCGCTTTTTCTATTACTCAGCACGGAATACAGATTGTTTCATGAGCTGAGCACCACCACAATTCCTGCATTCATACCATCTAGGATCACTGAAGGACAGGACTTGTATATATATTTTGCATAATTGTATGGTGCCAAAAACTTGTTGGATTGTTTGTTATAGGTGACCGTCTAAGCTCCATAAGTGCGACTGCCCCTTGGTGACTGCCATTTAGAGACTGCCTCTTGGTGACAGCACCTTAGTGACTGCATCTTGGTGACTCCTCCTTGGTGACTTCCCTTCAGTTACTTCCTGTTAGTGACTGCCCCTTAGTGACTCTTCCCTGGTGACTGACGCTTCGTGACTTCTCCTTGGTGATTGGCCCTTCATGACTCCTCCTTGGTGATTGCCCCTTCGATACTCCTCCTTGGTGATTGTCCCTTAATGATGTGACTTCTCTCTGGTCTGTGTAACGGGAATGGTGGAACCACTGCATCGTGGTCCGAGGAGAGCCTGGAGGAGCGTAACTAGGTGAACACCTGACTCTTCTCTAAAGCCCTTGATGGTGGGGTTAGCGTTGGCTCCAGGTGCTGGACACCAGGTGCTATGCCAGGACGGACCTCGGACGCATTGGCAGCTAACTCCAAGGGCACAGAGCTGGAATGGCCTAGAAAGGGAAAGGTAGGCTGATGCAGCCATGGCAGGAATAGAGGAACAGCAGGTGCTGGTGGGAATGCCTGGTGTACAGGCGGATACTGGTAGGTGCAGACAGGAATGGCTGGTGTACAGATAGGCACAACAGGTGCAGACTGGTACAGCTGATATACAGGTGAGCATGGCAGGTGCAGACTGGCACGGCTAGTATACAGGTAGGCATGGCAAGTGCAGGCAGGTACGACAAGTATGGTTGATATACAGGTGAGCACGGCAGGTGCATGCTGGCATGGCTGGTATACAGATGGGCACGGCAAGTGCAGGCATGTACGGTAAGTTCGGCTGGAATACAGGTGGACACGACAGTTGCAGGCTGGCATGGCTGGTTTACAGGTGGGCACAGCAAGTGCAGGCAGGTACAGCAAGTACGGCTGGTATACAGGTGAGCACGGCAGGTGCAGACTGGCATGGCTGGTATACAGGTGGGCACAGCAAGTGCAAGCAGGTATGGCAAGTACGGCTGGTATACAGGTGGGCACGGCAAGTGCAGGGAGGTACGGCTGGTTTACAGGCAGGCACAGGCAGGTACATGGAAGACAAGCTAGAACAGGAACCTGAGAACTAGCAAGCATGCAAGTAGCAGAGAATACACGTTACTCAGGCAGCTTCCAACAGGTGGAGGTGCCTTAAATAATAAGTGTCTCCCAGCCATTGGCTGGAGACACTTTATGATGACGCGCGCTGTCCCTTTAGGAGGGCAGGAGCGTGTACCCTAAGCACAGTGCCTGGGGATTTGTGAGCCTGTGCAGACCCTGGGCAGCAGCAGCAGGAGGAGGAAGTGCTGGACAGGGGCTTTATAGACCTGCCTGCAAAACTTTTGTTTGTTGGCTAACTGGATTGTTTATGTGAGCCTAAAAGTCATCGTTATTGGCAGGACTTAATCGTCTGCATACCAATTGCATTGACCCATGTGAAAGTGCCTTAACTGGTTAACGACCTATAAAGAACATTTTTGTCATAGGTCATTAAGCCAAGTATGATGCCAGTTCAGGTGCTGATCCTGCTTCATAACAGGCAGATGCTGGCTGTGTTACATAGCCATAGTAACATCTGACGGTAAATACAGTGGTTATAGCTTGCTCCAATCGCTCCAGTTATGCCATAGCCAGAGCGCGCACAGTAGTTCCCATCAGCCCATGACGACGTAATCACGGGGAACTGATGGGAAAACATGCAGTTGGGGTATACTGTGGTATTGAAGTATATACAGTGGAGAAAAAAAGTATTTAGTCAGCCACCAATTGTGCAAGTTCTCCCACTAAAAAGATGAGAGAGGCCTGTAATTGTCATCATAGGTAGACCTCAACTATGAGAGACAAAATGAGAAAACAAATCCTGAAAATCACATTGTCAGATTTGGAAACAAATTTTTTTCAAATTTTGGTGGAAAATAAGTATTTGGTCAATTACAAAAGTTCATCTCAATACTTTGTTATATATTCTTTGTTGGCAATGACAGATGTCAAACGTTTTCTGTAAGTCTTCACAAGGTTGGCACACACTGTTGCTGGTATGTTGGCCCATTCCTACATGCAGATTTCCTCTAGAGCAGTGATGTTTTGGGGCTGTTGCTGGGCAACACAGACTTTCAACTCCCTCCAAAGGTTTTCTATAGGGTTTAGATCTGGAGACTGGCTACCCCACTCCCGGACCTTGAAATGCTTCTTACGAAGCCACTCCTTCGTTGCCCTGGCGGTATGCTTGGATCATTGTCATGCTGAAAGACCCAGCCACGTTTCATCTTCAATGCCTTTGCTGAAGGAAGGAGGTTTGCACTCAAAATCTCACGATACATGGCCCCATTTATTCTTTCATGTACACAGATCAGTCGTCTTGGTCCCTTGGCAGAGAAGCAGCCCCAAAGCATGATGTTGCCACCCCCATGCTTCACAGTAGGTTTGGTGTTCTTTGGATACAACTCAGCATTCTTTCTCCTCCAAACACGATGAGTTGTGTTTCTACCAAACAGTTCTACTTTGGTTTCATCTGACCATATGACATTCTCCCAATACTCTTCTGGATCATCCAAATGCTTTCTAGCAAACTTTAGACGGGCCCGGACATGTACTGACTTAAGCAGGGGGACACGTCTAGCACTACAGGATCTGAGTCCCTGGCGGCGTAGTGTGTTACTGATGGTAGCCTGTGTAACGTTGGTCCCAGCTCTCTGCAGGTCATTCACTAGGTTCCCCCATGTGGTTCTGGGATTTTTGCTCACCATTCTTGAGATCATTTTGACCCCACGGGGTGAGATTTTGAGTGGAGCCCCAGATTGAGGGAGATTATCAGTGGTCTTGTATGTCTTCCATTTTCTAATTATTGCTCCCACAGTTGATTTCTTCATACCAAGCTGCTTCCCTAATGCAGATTCAGTCTTCCCAGCCTGGTCCAGGGCTACAATTTTGTTTCTGGTGTCCTTCGACAGCTCTTTGGTCTTCACCATAGTGGAGTTTGGAGTGTGACTGTTTGAGGTTGCGGACAGGTGTCTTTTATACTGATAACAAGTTCAAACAGGTGCCAGAACTACAGGTAATGAGTGGAGGACAGAGGAGCCTCTTAAAGAATAAATTACAGGTCTGTGAGAGCCTGAAATCTTGCTTGTTTGTAATTGACCAAATACTTATTTTCCACCAAAATTTGAAAAAAAAATTTCTTTCCAGATCAGACAATGTGATTTTCAGGATTTGTTTTCTCACTTTGTCTCTCATAGTTCAGGTCTACTTATGATGTCAATTAGAGGCCTCTCTCATCTTTTTAAGTGGGAGAACTTGCACAATTGGTGGCTGACTAAATACTTTTTTTCCCCACTGTAGTATAAGCGATCACGGGTTCAAGTCAAATAAAAGGACTAAAAATAAGAGTAAAAATAAAAAAGTGTTTTAAAAAATATTAAAGCATGCAAGTTTAAATCCCCACCCTTTTCTCTTTTCAAAAATAAAGAAAGTAAAAAATAAAATCAATATGGTCAATATCATCATGTCAAAAAAAGTCAGATGTGGCAAAATATAAATGTATGTAAACCATTCGTTAAATGCCTAAAATCGTAATTCAATAATAGCAATTTTTTAGTTGCGGCTATTCTATAAAAAAAAAAAGCAATAAAAAGTGAGCAAAATGTTGTATGTACCCCAAAATAAAGATCAATAAAAACATTGGCTCAGGGCACCAAAACACAAAGCATTACACTGCTCATCGCCGGAAAAATTAAAAAGTTACAGTTTCCTTTTTTCATTCACAACTAAAGTAAAACTGGGCAAGCTTAACATTGGCTTATAGGTACTGACCTGGAAAATCATGTTGTCAGGTCATTTTTGTCATATAATGAGCACTGTAAAAACAAAATCCAAAAAGCAATGGCATAACTTTGGGGGTGTTTTAACTGAACTTGAGGCAATCAAAACTACAGCTCTAATATGGCTATATCAACCAAAAGTTGTTACTCTTGAAACTGGAGGAAAGGAAAGAGGAAAAAATTAAATTGCAAAATTAAAAAATTTGCAGGTAATTAACTTCTTAACAACCAATGACGTGTGTTACATGTTATAGGTTGTGTCCCCCTCTTTGATGCGGGCTCTGGCGCTGAGACCGCACCTATCCCAGCAAATGACAGCTGATCTGATCAGCTGTCATGTGCCCCTAACAGCCATGGGTGGAATCGTGATCCATATTGTCTATAATATTTGTGCCTTGTTATTTTCTATATATTTAATAATCACTTTGTGAACGGATCATTGTTTGAATAGATTTATATCTATATTCTGGCTCATCCTGTGATCACTAGGTGGATCATACATTGTGTGCTTTTGGCACTATCTATTCAGGTCCACGTGTGGACTCTTTACTATCTAATACCATTACTGCGACTTTGTGGATTATCTTAGTGATCATTGAGCGAATTATTAGTGTTCAGGGCATTTTATACACATATACTCAGAACCTTATCATTTTGGATGTTTTTTCTCCATACGGGTCCTTAGTAGCTGGAGACGTGCAATATATTTGTATTTTGTTACATTCCATAGGACTGACATGCTAACTCATATTCACCTATTATCACTGTAGTATGACTCCATTTTAATTGTTTTTATCATGTTGTCTATTTGTTTATGTAGAATTTAATAAAGATTGATTTTTGTAATATGGGAATTTCTCTTTTTTTGGCTATATGGCATATAACACTGCCGAGTGCTGTCCGATGTTTTATCAGTGAGCACTCGGCCCAATGTTATACTATGGGGCAGTGCAGATTAGCGATTATTTTCTCATGACGATTCAGCATGAGAAAGCAATCACAGCATGCTGCATGTGGCTCCGATATTCGAATTATGCACACCCATACAAGTGTATGTGTGTGTGTAAAACATCGAGCTGCACTCGGATTATCATCTGAGTGAAGTCTGATGTACTTGCACAGAGACAATGGAGATGATAGAAAAATTACGTTCTCCATCTTCTTGGCACCCGTGCTGCAAATATTTCATGCGAGAGAATCAGATCACAGTAAGATGACACTCACCTCAAACTCAGACAGAATTTAAGCAGGAGAGAATCAATACTAGTGTGAGCTGTGAGCGTACCCTTAAAGGGAATCTGTCAGCATGTCTATGCTACCTCATCTGAGAGCAGCCTGATGTAGACAAAGAAAAGCTGAATCCAACGATGTATCACTTAGATTACTGGGTGCAGCAGTTCTGACACAATCAGGCTTTTAGATTTAGCAATGAAGCAGAGCTGAGAAAGCTAACCTTGCCCACACCCGGCTCTGTATGTACAATGTCCATCAGGGCTGCCACCAGGAATTTAAGGGCCCCACACTGGCAAAATTTTCGGGCCCCCATTGAGACTCCGTCCAGGCTCCATCCCAGCTCCGCCTCTACCCTGCACACCTTCCACAGTCCCACTGCCCACTCTTGGAAAAAATCCACTTCTGCACCATGTCCTCAAAAATCACACATTAATAGTTCCCATCGAACCATATCACATACATAGCAAGCAGCTTTTATTTTGGCCAAAATATTTTTTAAGCCGCCACCACGACAAGGTAGACTCTTCTGGTAGGGCCCTACACTACTCTAACCTATTAAACATTTCTTAAAATATCCAATACTTTTTTTAGGTATATTTTTATGTATTTTTCTTTAAAGGAGTGTGTCAAATACATTTTTTAAAATGACCAATAATATCACATACAAGGGACAAATACCGTCACACCATGGTGGAACCACATATTACCACCACTTAGTGACCGAATAATACGACATACAAGGAACAAATACCGCCATACCATGACCAGACCACATATTACCACCACATAGTGACCGAATAATACCACATACAAGGAACAAATACCGCCACACCATGACCAGACCACATATTACCACCACATAGTGACCGAATACTACAATACTGAACATTAATAAAAAACACAATACTAATATTACCATAAGTGCCATTATACACAGGACCTTGGTACATAGTATACAGTGTATAATGTAAGTGTACAGGTAATGCAGTGATCACCAGAGACATGAAGCACAGAAGTTCTGTATATAGTGTCAGTGTACAGGTAATACAGTGATCACCAGTGACATTATACACAGGAGTTCTGTGTATAGTATACAGTGTAAAACTAACACACTTACGCAATGGTGCTATCTCTAGTTGAAGTCCTTCATCTTCGCTTTTCTCCTTCACCCAGCGCAGACCACCATCACTTCTTCCAGCCAGGACTCGTTTCTGCATAAAATAACAGTTATCTAGAGCAGGGTTCCCCAACTCCAGTCCTCAAGGCCCACCAACAGGTCATGTTTTCAGGATTTCCTTACTATCGCACAGGTGATAATTCCATCACGTGCACAGGAAATAGTTCCATCTCCTGTGCAATACTAAGGAAATCCTGAAAACATGACCTGTTGGTGGGCCTTGAGGACAGGAGTTGCGGAACCCTGATCTAGAGCACCGCTTCCAGAGCACATTCCCCAACTTCTACACTACGCAGCTGAATACAAAAGTGTACCCACTATTAATATATAATTAGTTATTATGCAACCCACTATTCCAAATATAAATACTAATCCACCACTGTGCTCCCACTAACTATAAATAGCCACTTTCCCATCCAATAAATATATAAATTATCACCTGTACTCTTCCTCCAATTTATTACCAATCACACTCCGTCATTGTCAACGCCCCCCACTCGGTACCTCTCACTCTCCCGGTTCATTATATTTACATGCCCCCCTCCACTCCAATTCATTATGTCATGTCCTCTCTCTCCCACCCCATCCTCTATTCATCATTCTTTACTCTCCCCCACCCCAAATTCATCATCATTTACTCTCCCCCAGCTCCCAATTCATCATGTGCTGTCCCACCCCCCACTCCCAATTCATCATGTGCTGTCCCCACCCACCACTGCCAGTTCATCACTTGCTCTCCCCAATCCTACTCACAATTTGTCATTTGCTCTCCCCACCCCCCACTCCCAATTCACAATGTGCTCTCTCCATTCACCATGTGCTCTCCCCACCCCCACTCCCAATTCACTATGTGCTCTCCCCACCCGCACTCTCAATTCACCATGTGCCCTCCCCACCTCCCCACTCTCAATTCACCATGTGCTCTCCCCACCGTCCACTCCCAGTTCACCATGTGCTCTCCCCACCTCCCACTCCCAATTCACCATGTGCTCTCCCCACCCCCAACTCACCATGTGCTCTCCACAGCCACCTATCCAAATTCACCATGTGCTCTCCCCACCCCCAACTCCCAATCATCATGTGCTCTCCCCACCCCCTACTCCCAATCATCATGTGCTCTCCCCACCCCCCACTCCCAGTTCATAATTTGCTCCCCCCACTCGCAATTCATCATGTGCTCTCCCCCAAGACCATTTAATTAATTCTCTAAAAAAAATAAAGCTTTTCATACTTATCTCTTATACGATCCCCTGCAGCTCCACTTCGGGACTAGCATCCTGGCGCTCGATGCCGGCGAGTACGTGATGACGTCATCACGTACGCGGCGTCTCTGCGTCATAGAAGAGGTGGAGGGACTCCCTTGGAGCTGCATGGCCATTCAGTTTTGACTGCTGTGAGAGCTCCAAGGCTCCCTGTGAGGAGGAGATGTACGCCGCCAGCGGCGGCACGCCGTCACGCAATACCCTGTGGCTTGGCGAGCAGTAGCACAGGAGGGGGGCCCCGGACTGGGTCTGGGCCCCTGCTCTTTGCTTCTGGTCACTGGGCCCCATACAGCAGTAAGGGCAGTAATGCCCTGATGGCGGCCCTGATGTCCATAGACAGTGAGCTGTTTATCACAGGAGGAAGGGTGAGTGGGACCACGGGTCACATGACTAGCAAGTGACAGCAGTGATAATCTACTGGTGCTAAAACAATCATTGTAGGAAAATAAAACCTTTGAGATGCATCACTGAAATCTGTGCTTTAACCCCTACCACATGCTGTCTTCAGATTACATAGCAAAAACCTGCAGACAGATTCCCTTTAAGACATGACTGCAGAGTTCGCCTTTTTGGGGCAGATGGGCTCACGCAATCAAAATGTGCACTAAAAACCTCTGATCAAATGTATTGAAATATAGCAATAATGCCATTCAAAGTTCATATGTATAAAATTTCTTAGCACTCTTCCTGAGTACATTTTTTGGAGACACATGGATCTAGCTGCATACACAAATGTGAAAGATAATATATTTTTAGTAAATGTTAGGACATTTATTAAAATTACTTCAATTACAATACTTCCCCACTGTATACTATACACTCCATGACTACAGATTCCTTCTTCTTTTAGCAATCTATTGGCAGGTCATTCATTACCGAGACTTGCTATGCAAATGCAGTTTGATTGACATTTATGATGCTTCCTTGTTGAAGGACTTTGTGACCTTTAAAATGAGTATCAGGATTAACCTGTGTGCGACAAACTGGGATCATAATTTACCTGACAGACCTGCTTTTTCATAAATAAACATATTTCATATAAATAAGGCCGTATTCACATTTTCGTTGGATCTTCTATTGCATATTCCGTCAGATTTTAGGTAGCTACTAGTCTTCCCATCACAACAACAGACGCTACAACAGAACCTGTGTGACTCAATCTAGCATAGCTGTCTGTTATTGAAACCATGTCACTAGCATGATCAGAGCCTAACCAGGGTTGCCAACAGTCCAGAAATTCCAGATTAGTCCGTAAAAATAAGGGAACTTTTTTCTACAGGTTAAAAAAAAGATTTTTTTTATGAAGCTTTTGATTAAATTATCATCATTTTACAATTAATAGAAAATTGCCACTGATGTATCACTTAAAATATTATAATTGAATATGTTTTCCCAATGGGTCTGTCAAAAATGTCTGATTGTAATTTTTGGATAACTTCTCAAGATAATTTAATATGCAAATTGCCTCTTCAGAGAAAAAGAGGACTTGAACTCTATAGCGCCACCTATTGGAAGCAGCAATCCTACAAGTCACAATCAACCCTTTAAAGAGTCGTGCAATATGACAGGATAAAAGCAAAATCAGAATCTCAATTTGCAGACACGGTGTTTCGGGCTGTTGACCCTCGTCAGTGCAAAGGATGAGAACTGATTTGGCTAGATGAGAGACCTTTAAAGCTAAAGCCCCCGTCACACTAAGCGAGATCGCTAGCGAGATCACTGCTGAGTCACAAGTTTTGTGACGCAACAGCGACCTCAGCAGCGATCTCGCTACGTTTGACACTTAGCAGCGACCAGGCCCCTGCTGTGAGATCGCTGGTCGTGTCGGAATGGTCTGGACATTTCTTTGATCGTTGAGGTCCCGCTGGGTAGCATGCATCAGTGTGTTTGACACCTTACCAACGACCTTGTTGACGACTCAGACACAGAAACACATAGGCGTACATCGTTATACAGATCGTTACGGGTCGCCGCATCGTTGCTGCGTCGTTGGGAAGATCTGACTGTTTGACATCTCACCAGCGACCACATAGCGACACAGCAACGATCCCTGGCAGGTCGTATTGTTGTCGGGATCGCTGTAGCGTCGCTTAGTATGACGGGGTCTTAAGGCTGGTCATACACATTATGCATGTTGATGATTCTACTGAAAGCTGAAATCTCCAACAGGTGTGCTTACAGGGGTATATCCATATCAACATGGGATGATATTTCGCTAGGATATACTATCACTTAATAATCACTAAGAGTCTGACCTCTAAAGCTGACCAGACACATTAGATGGATATCGGCTGAATGATGCTTCGGCCAATTGTTTGGCTGACAGGCATTTCAGTCGACACTCCCATAGACGAGCACTCCCTCGGCCAAGCTCTCCTGTGTTCTCTATGAGAAAACCGACAGCTGATACGTCAGCTGGCGGTTATCTGCACAACAACAATGTGGTCGGCAGTCCAAAATCGGACATGTGTGATCCACAGCTCTCTCCCAACCATCACCCGACTGGCTCCCCATATGTATTAGTTGGGTGATGGTTGGCCAACATTAGTCTAATGTGTATGGGGGGCCCTCAAGATGATTGCAGAATTATTTTCAGATGACTACTCTATAGTCCAGACCTGGGCAATGTACAGCCCGAGACAGCCGAAAGGCTGAAACAGTGACCCACGGGCTGCACTATGCCCTCCCCCACCCACTATCAATCCGCGTTTCATCTCGTCAGCTGTGCACTGCAGAGAATCAGTGCATCGTAAAGATCAGAGTGCCATGGGAGCAGGAGCGAGGTGAGTATGTGTTGTTGTTTTTTTTATTCATGTGTATGAGACATTTGTATGTTTATAGGAGGCTGTGTGAGGCTCATAATGTATATAAGGGGCAGTGTGGGGCTCATGGTGTATATAAGAGGCTATGTGGGGCTCATGCTGTATATAAGAGGCTATGTGGGGCACATATACTCTTATATACATACGAGGCTATGTGGGTGTCATTCTGTATATAATAGACTATGTGGGACTCATACTGTATGTAGGGGGCTATGTGGGGACTCATACTCTATATAAGATGCTATGTGGGGCACATGCTGTATATAATAGGCTATTTGGGGCTCAAGCTGTATATAAGAGGCTATGTGGGGCACATGCTGTATATAAGATGCTATTTGGAGCACATTCTGTATATAAGAGGCTATGTGGGGCACATACACTCTTAAATACATATGAGGCTATGTGGGTGTCATTCTGTATATAAAGGGGCTATGTGAGGCTCATACTGTATGTAGGGGGCTATGTGGGGACTCATACTGTATGTAGGGGGCTATGTGGGGACTCATATTGTATGTACTGTAGGGGTTATGTGGGGACTCATACTGTATATAAGATGCTATGTGGGGTACATGCTGTATATAATGGGCTATTTGGGGCTCATGCTGTCTGTAAGAGGCTATGTGGGGCTCATACTGTATATAGAGAGGCTATGTGGGAGATCATACTTTATATAGGAGGCCATGTCAGGGCTGATACTGTATATAGAAAAGCTGTGGGGGCTCATACTGTATATAGGGGGGTTATGTGAGCTCATGCTGTATATATGAGGCTATGTGGGGGTCATACTGTATATAAGGGGCTATGTGAGGGCTCATACTTTATGTAGGGGGCTATGTGGGGTCTCATACTGTATATAGAGAGGCTATGTGGGGACTTTAACTTTATATAAGTAGACTATGTGGGGGCTCATACTGTATATAGGAGGCTATGTGAGGGCTTATACTGTATATAGGGGGCTATGTGGGACTCATGCTGTATATAAGAGGCTATGAGGGGGCTCATACTGTATATAAGGGGCTATGTGAGGGTTCATACTTTATGTAGGGGTCTATGTGGGGCACATACTGTATATAAGAGGTTATGTGGGGCACAAGCTGTATATCAGAGACTATACGGGGCACATCCTGTATTTCAGAGGCTATGTGGGTCACATGCTGTATACCAGAGGCTCTGTGGAGCACATGCTCTTTATAGAGGCTATGTGGGGAACATGCTGTATATCAGAGGCTATATGAGGCACATTCTGGATATTAGAGGCTATGTGTGCCACATGCTGTATATCAGAGGCTATGTGAGGGCTCATGCTTACATTAAATGAATGATATCTATTGTAAATTCTACAATAGCTCAGAAACCGGAGAATCCTCGCAGCACACAGTGCAGACCGGACAGTATAGTCCTCCATACAGTATTATGAGAACCACATAGTCCTCCATACAGTATTATGGGCCCCATATATTGCTCCATACAGAATAATGGACCCCATATATTGCTCCATACAGAATAATGGACCCCATATAATGCTCCATTCAGAATAATGGGCCCCATATAATGCTCCATACAGAATAATGGACCCCAAATAATGCTCCATACAGAGTAATGCACCCCATATATTGCTCCATACAGAGTTATGGGCCCCATATATTGCTCCATACAGAATAATGGGCCCCATATAGTGCTCCATACAGAATACTGAACCCCATGTAATGCTCCATGCTGTATGGGCCCCATATAGATGTTCCATGCAGGATGAGCCCCATATAGATTTTCCATAAAGGATGGCCCCATATAGATGTTCTATGAAGGATGGGCCCCATATAGATGTTCCATGAAGGATGGGCCCCATATAGATGTTCCATGCAGGATGGCCCCATTTAGATATTCCATGCAGGATGGGCACCATATAGATGTTCCATGCAGGCTTGTCCCATATAATGCTCCATGCAGTATACTGGTCCCCATATAATGCTCCATGCTGTATGGGCCCCCTATAGATGTTCCATGCAGGATAGCCCCATATAGATGTTCCATGAAGGATGGGCCCTATATAGATGTTCCATGAAGGTTGTGCCCCATATAGATGTTCCTTGAAGGACGGGTCCCATATAGATGTTCCATGCACGATGGGCCCCATATAGATGTTCCATGCACGATGGGCCCCATATAGATGGTCCATGAAGGATGGGCCACATATAGATGTTCCATGAAGGATGGGCCCCATATAAATTGTCCCTACATAATGGGCCTATATAATGACCCATACATAAAAAAATAAAAAAAATAAAATACTCACCTCACCTCTCCTGGCTGCTGCCGCTGTTCTGCGCGGCTTCGGACTCCTCAGTGTTGTCGTCTTCCCGCTCTCTGCGCTGTGATTGCTCAGCAGAAGGCGCAGTGGAAAGATGTCATTGCGCCCTCTGACCTGAGACGTCACAGTCAGGAGACGCGGAAAACACCGGAGCTGCCTAGGAATGGGAGAGGTAAGTATTGTGCCGGGACCCTGAGCAAGCGCTGGGGGGGTCTAGTCACGGGCGCTGGCACCGGACTTCTCCGCTCACAGGCCACATAGCGCGCCGGGGTGCCCAGCGGCGAGTGGGTCATCCCCGCTTGCTCAGGGCCCCGGCACTTGCACAGGTGTGCCGGGAGCTGACGCCAGCCCTGCTCATACTGTGTATAGGAGGCTATGTGGGGGCTCATACTATATATACTACTATATATAAGAGGATATGATGGGGCTCATACTGCATATAGGAGGCTATGTGGTGGTTCATCTTGTATATAGTAGGCTATCTGGGGGTCATACTGTATATAGGAGGCCATGTGGGGCTTATACTGTATTTAGGAGGCTATGTGGGGGCTCATTCTGTATACAGGGGGCTATGTGAGGTCACATATCGTACATAGAGAGACTATGTGGGGGCCCATGCTGTATATAGGAGGCTATGTGGGGGCCCATACTGTATATAGGAGGCTATGTGGGGGCCCATGATGTATATAGGAGGCTATATGGGGGTCATACTGTATATAGAAGGCTATGTTGGGGTTCATACTGTATATAGGGGGCTGTGTGAGGTCTCTTACAGAACTGTATATAGGGGCTGTGTGTGGACTCATATCGTATATAAGTGGGTCTTTGTGCAGACTCATACAGTATTTAGGAGGGTGTCAGCATACTTAATACTGCTCAATATTAAGTGATACAATTAATATTAATATACAACAATTAATTTCAGGCTATTGATTTGGCCCTCCACAACTGTCACGGTCTCTCATGTGGCCTCTCGGGAAACTTAATTGCCCACCCCTGCTATAGATCATAGTTGCCACCGCTATGGTACCAATTCATACCAAGACATGGTTCCATCGGTATGAGTGGTACTGTAAGTTTCTGGAAACCACTAAAACCTCCTCATTAGTTGGCTTAAGGTGCATATAGTCATGCCAAGAATTGATGGAAAATCGCTGAATTTGTAAGAATGCTCGTTCCCAATTCTCACCCCAACAATCGCCTGGTGAACAAGCAAAAGATTAGTTAGTCGGGTGATCAGATTTCTGCTGGCAAAAAAATCATTATTGGCAGCACATTGCTCCATGTAAACAGAGGATGAGCTGCCAATAACATGATGCTGTATGGGGACTTACAACTAACTATCGGTGTGTTCCCATCAGTTTTTGTCATCCCGTAAAAACAGTCCAGTTAACAAGCTCCGATTGACTTATGTATAGGTGGCACAACATTGGCCCCGATTCATCAAGGCTGGGGTTTTTCATGCCGATCCTGACGAGGAGACGCGATGTTTAAGGTTTCCGGAGTAAGGAATGCCACAGCTTGTCATGAATTAGATGACCTGTGACGTCACGCTCCTGTAGTGCCCCAGCTCTACCCATATTGGCGGAGATGGGCAAAACTGTTGTGAAAATTACAAAAGTCGCAAAAAATTTTGGGCAACTTTGCAATGTGCCAAAATTTTGTGATCGTTCAATAACATATTTGACAGTTTTCTGCCGAAAAAGCTTTGATAAATCGGGGCCTATATCTCTGAAATGCAAAAACTACTGATGATAGTGATATGAATTGTTATAAGAATCTTGAGCCTTTACAATAAGCAGCTTTAGTTTATGGGAAAAGGGAAGTACAATGTCTAAATTCACAGTCCCACATTTTAGGGTTTTTTAGTTCCTATTTTATTTTATGCATTTTAATGTTTACAATGTTAATTCACATGACTTCTATTTTGCTACCACAATTATCTCTGAAATAACTGTAAGGCTTAGTGCCCACGATGCAGAAATGAAGCAGAAATTTTCCTGAGCATTTCTGCATCTCCTTGGCAGAAAAATGCATGCGGTTTTTACATGCGTTTTTGACGCGTATTTGCCATGCGTTTTTCTAATGTATTGTATAGGCAAATACGCATGCAGAAACGCACAAGAATTGGTCAAGTCCGTATTTTTTCTGCGAGTAAAATCTGCGCAGAAAAAATACGGACCATGTGCACAGAATTTGCAGAATGTCAAAGGAAGTCATGGGTTAAGGTATGCAATGCATTTCTGGAGCGTTTACGCGCTGCAAATACGCACCAAAATATGCACCAAAAACGCATCGTAGGCACACAGCCTAAGGGCTTGCTCACAGGATCGTAGATTGTCATGCGAGAGAATAGGGACAATTATGCTAATGACACTCAGCTCGAACTCTGAGTGTCAAACTCTGTCAGGGTTTGATCCGAGTGTCTAATTACTGTGATCCTATTCTCTTGCATGCAAGAATCGTATCACAGGTGTGGAGAAGATGGAAAACTTAATTTCTCCATCTTCTCCATTGTTTGAATCCGCATATGTCGCACTGCACTCGAAGTGCAGTCCGATGTTTCACATGCACCCATACACTTGTATTGGTGTGTGTGATCCTAATTCGGGAGCCATTCGCAGTATACTGTGATTTTTTTCACAGACCGATTCGGTCTGTAGAAAAAAAATCACAGATCTGCGCTGCCCCATAGTATAACATGGGTCCGAGTCTTATCCGATAAAATGTGGCACCCTGCTGTTCACAGGTACCACAGGACCCAAAAGGGTGCATGGATGGACTTCTCCACAAGAGGCCCTCGTTACAAACAAACACCTCCACCCTTCCACATCATACAACCAGAGGGAGCCCGTTAGGGACATATATATATATGGAGGGTGGAGCCAAGCAGTGAGTCTCAGTCTGAGAGTGAGTTGTTCAGAGAGTGTGCTGCCACTGAGAGCAGTGAAGACGCAGCACGTCTGCTGCTGTATTGAGGGCCCGAGTGTGGCCGGAGGCAAAGAGGAGAGGAGAGAGGAGTTGAGGGGGCAGAGGAGCATCATAGGCTCACCCCAAGACACAAACCGGACACCGGGTCCGCGCCTACAGGGTCCTTTATACCCAGTAGGGATCACCGGCATACCAGGAGGACTACAAGTCCCTGGTTGACCTGAAGCTAAACCCTTGACAGGACTAGGAACCACGAAGGCCCCGGCGTCCAGGGATAGTGGTTGCCAGAAAAAGGTCCTACTACCAAGCGACAGGTGAAGGAACAGCACGACACAGAAGCTAGGCCCACTTGCCGGCTGGCCAGGAGCTTAGAGAGAGGGAGACACGGACCAGGAGGCCTTATACCCGCTCACTGGGGAGAAGTCCTGAAGTGCACCCTTCCTACCGAGTATCCTGGACCGTACCTGACATCCGCACCAGTAAAGGTACTGAAGTGAATCCCCTGTCTCTGTCAGTTACTCCTGCTGCTCCATCTCTCCTGCACTACATGCCCCAGCATCACCACCATCTGCACCTACACTGCCCCAGGGGCCCGCTCCGCCTGTGGGGAGCAAGAACATCCCAGCTGCCATCCTATCACCCCCAGAGGTCTGCAGCAGCGCCGGTAACCATTACCGGAAACCACAGGTGGCGTCACGAGACAAACTGTACACTAAAACCCCTTTTTAAAGAGAAACCCAGAGCACAGGCCCGGGAACCGACTGCCGTGACCTCCTAAACAAGGTAAAAGGCCGGGGTACCGAGTCCCCTATATTCCCCCTGGGTGACACAAAAACATCTCATTGGATGTTATAGTGTTATATGCCAGTGTGAGCGTACCCTCAATCTCATCTCATTGGGAAAATGTATTTAATTAAGTACTAGCTAGCATAATAGTCAAAGGCTATGCTAAAAAAGCAAGAATGGTCATAATATTACAGAGGTTGGTGGATCAGTGCAGAATTCTTAGCGCTATAATTGGTGGTCGGCCAGGTCCCCATCTGGAAAACCACTCAACAAATATCATTTTTGGAAAGTGGTTGTGTGTGTTACGGATCCGAGATGTGGAACCTCTGTGCTGCGGTGCAAGGAGGGACCAGAGGGGCGTAACTAGGTATCAACTCGGACCGACCAAGGCCGTACGGCGGCTCAATCGACTCCGTGACCAGGGAAGGACCAAGCAGAGGGAGCAGGTGCTACTCTGGGGACCGACCTTGTATGAGAGCAGGTGACTCCCACGGGTCAGAAGGCAGGGACTGACCGGTACTGCAGATGAGCATGGCAGGCAGGCTGACGGGTGATCTGGGCAGACGGACTGGAAGGCACGGCAGGTAACAAGCAGGAGCCTCCAGGTAGGCGGGCTGGTAGGCACGGCTGGTAACAGGCAGGTGCTTCTAGGTAAGCGGGCTGGCAGGCACGACAGGTAACAGGCAGGAGCCTCCAGGTGGGCTGGCTGGTAGGCACGGCAGGAAACAGGCAGGTGCTTCTAGGTAAGCGAACTGGCAGGCACGGCAGGTAACAGGCAGGAGCCTCCAGGTAGGCTGGCTGGTAGGCACGGCAGGTAACAGGTAGGAACCTCCAGGTAGGCTGGCAGGTAGGCACGGCAGGTAACGGGCAGGTGCTTCCAGGTAAGCAGGCGGACGGAGCCCATAGACAGACTGGCGGACTGGAGAGCAGACAAGCAGATGGACTGGACTTGTAGTCAGGCTGGCGGCTGGACTTGTAGTCAGGCTGGCGGGCTGGACTTGTAGTCTGGCTGACGGGCTGGACTAGTAGTCTGGCTGGCAGGCTGGACTTGTAGTCTGGCTGGCGGGCTGGACTTGTAGTCAGGCTGGCGGGCTGGACTTGTAGTCTGGCTGACGGGCTGGACTAGTAGTCTGGCTGGCGGGCTGGACTTGTAGTCTGGCTGGCGGGCTGGACTTGTAGTCTGGCTAGCAGCGGGACCTGAGGGCTGAAGCAGAGTATCACACACAAAGCTACAACCTTGCACAGGCACCTCCATATTGGAGGCGGTGTCTTTTATAGGGGAAGTCCTCCGGCCAGTGGCCGGGGACTTTTTAGGATGGTGCGCGCGGCCCCTTTAAGAGGGAGGGAGCGCGCGCCCTAAGTACAGAGCCGGGGAGGCTGCGTGAACCAGCAGCAGCTGCAGGGAGGCCAGAAGCAGGACCGCGGCGGTAAGGGGGACGGCGTCTCTGCCGGGCAGGAGGCTGAGACGCCTATGTTACAGTGGGACAGATAGGTCTGTGATGTAATTTACTGTACATTCTCAAATATACTCAGAATTATCAGTCACTCACAGATTCAAAGACCCAAAAAATTGTAGACTTTTTGTATTAAAGGGGTCATTAGTAGTGTTGAGCGAGTATGTTCTATTAACCCTTTCGCCGAGTATGCTCGGGCCGAGCTCCGAGTATTTACAGCTGCTCTGTGATGTGTTTGAATTGCTCCCCGTGTGCATGATTTGTGACTGTTTGACAGCTTTATTACATGTGAGGAATGTATACTTCTTACACATTCCTTACATGTAATAAAGCTGTCAAACAGTTGCAAATCATGCACACGGGAGCGATTCAGACATATCACCGAGCAGCTGTAACTACTCGGAGCTCGGCCCGAGCATACTCGGAACAGAACATACTCGCTCAACCCTAGTCATTAGTCATTATTTAAATGTTGGGATTAATTCAAAAGATACATTCATAAACTGGAAAAAAAGACCATACAAATAGGTAAATTATCTTCACATAATGGTGGTCCTAGTATTTGTTCACATATGTTAGATTTAAAGGGAACTTGTCATACTGTGTATGCAGCCCGATCTGTGGACTGCTTGTTATAGAGAAGGAGAAGCTGAGTAGAATTATTTATGAGTTTGTTGAAAAGATATAGTATAACTTGTATTTTATTCATTGAGATCCCTGGTGTTTTTATGTATATGAGTCCAGTGGGCGGTCCTACACAGAAATTGACAGCTTTCTCTGCATCCACACTCATACTGGAAAGTCTGTCAGTCACTATTAGGACCGCCCACTGGACTCCTATGCATACAGACGCCAGGGATTTCAATGAAATGCTATATTTACCGAAACTTTTTCCCAAAAATATCTAACAGTCTGATCAGCTCCTACAGCTCTATAACATCCTGCCTGCAGATCAGGTACCATTTTCTGCACTGAAATCTCATCCTATGCACTCCACCGATTTCCATGGATTCTGTATGGTATATCCCCATTGACATCACACCATCATTGGCAAAAATGTAATGCTAATGTAGCGCCCCGAGGGTTCGGCTGCTACACTGGTATTGCACCTCAAACCAGAGGTGTGATATTCCACTCCCGGGTAAGGATGGAGTATGGACCAGGGCTCGGTAGGCTGCATGCACAACACACACCCCATTTCCGAGGGACAGCTCAACGGTGCTCCCACTAGACAGAAGTGCAGGCACGACCGACTATGTCCCTGCCTGGAGTGGGGAGGTGGGAGGAAAACCCAGTGATGTAGGAGCAGGAGGGGACGGTCTCTGGGCATAGGCAGGAGCCTATTGGTTGCAAGTCACCTGGGCTCATACACAGAGAGGGAGGTATAAAAGGTGGGCACCATCTGAGAAGTTCAGTCAGAAGGAGGAGGGCAGAGGAGCTCAGCCGAAGAGGGCAGACAGGGAGCTGTGGCTCAGTCTGGGCCCAGCTCCATGAGGCAGGCCTGGAGCGAAAGCCAGAAACCGCAGAGAGGAACAGAAACAGCAAGGAACAGGAACAGAAAGGAAAGGAAGAAAGAAACAGAACACTAGGAGAGGCCCAGAGACACGAGGGCAGAAGGAACCCCAAAGGCCCAGGAGATTGCGGGTGACGGGTTGGCAGAACAGGGTACCGGATCCCAAGTTGGTGGAGGCGACTAATCCTCAGCCAAGGACCGGCGGTCGTGATCACATCTTGGTGCGACCCCTCACTACACCTACTAGAAAGGCATACCACATAGGGTCAGGGAGGTGAGCACGAAGCCCTCGTGCACCATCACTCCCATCATCCGCACTAACTGCCCTGAGGCTATACTTCTCCCGTGGGGAGTCATCCCATACTTGGCTGCGCATACAACATCAGCCTCAGTGGTCTGCATCGCAGTGGCGGTCCCCACTGACCGCAATCCACGGGTGGCGTAGTCGGACAATTATAATACTACTAAGTCTGCCACTGGTTTGACCACCCTGGGCACGGACTGGGTCATCGCCACGGAGACTACAACCCCCAGCGATCTGGCTCCGGGTATTCCCCGCATACACCCACACGCGTGTACACACGGCCCAGGGGGCGAGTCAGTAGAGGAAACATCCTTATTCTCATTTGCACATGCAAACACAAGTAGCAATGGAATGAAACTGAAAGGGAGAAGATACAGATTAGAAATTAGAAACGACTTTTGACAGTGAGGGTGATGAATGAGCAGAACATGCGGCCACGAGAGGTGGTGAGTTCTCCTTCAATGGAAGTCTTCACACAGAGGCTGGACAGACATCGGTCCTAGATGGTTTAGTGAATCCTGCATTGAGCAGGGGGTTGGACACGATGACCCTGGAAGTCCCCTCCAACTCTAACATTCTATGATTCTAACCTTATTGGGTGCTTATTTCTGGGAAAACCAAGGATTGGACAGGTAGTAATCAGTAAATACTGGTGAATGGATAATTGAATGATTTTATTACCTGTTGCTTTTGTGCCAACATATTCTGCAGTGCTGTACACATTACTCCTTGTTTCCAGTGGGATTTGACATCTAATTTCCTTTCTAGACAGGGGAATGCTGGGGTTTGTAGTCTCCGTGGCGGCGACCCGGTCCCGTGGCTCAGGGTGGTCAAACCAGTGGCAGTCTATTTGTAAGGTTTTAAGTTAATTGTCCGACTACGCCACCCGTGGATTGCGGTCAGTGCGAACCGCCGCTGCAAGGCAGACCGCTGGGGCTGATGGTGTATGCAGCTGAGGTAGTGTAACTCCCCACGGGAAGAGTGCAGCCCCAGGGCTGTGTAATAGATGGTGGGGGTGATGGTGCGGGCGTCCCGGCACTAATAGTGCTTGTGCGGCGATGAAGCACAGAGACGTGGGATTGCAGTTCAAATGCTTTACTCACAGTTCTTTATATTCCAAGTCACTTCGGTACCGGTAGTGACTGCCCAAGCCTCGCTGCGTCCACCAGGCAAGGGGCTCGGCCAACCCCCAGGCAATTCCAGAGTGTGGCACAGGACTCCCTTCTATTCCCTTCTCTGGCCGTGCCCCACCAGTGACTCTACGTTTGTCCGGCTGCCTCGGGCCTTCTCTTGGTATGCTGATTTCTGCGTCCCTGACCCTATGTGATGTGCCTTCCTGGTAGGTGTAGTGAGGGGTCGCACCGAGATATAGTCACGACCGCCGGTCTTTGGCTGAGGATTAGTCGCCTCCACCAATTTGGGATCCGGTACCCTGTTCTGCCAACCCGTCACCAGCAATCTCCTGGGCCTATGGGGTTCCTTCTTCTCTCATGTCTCTGGGCCTCTCTTAATGTTCTGTTCCTTGTTTCCTTTCTCTTCTGTTCCTGTTCTCTCTGCTGTTTCTGGCCTCCACTCCAGGCCTGTCTCGTGGAGCTGGGCTCAGACTGAGCCACAGCTCCCTGTCAGCCCCCTCTGGCTGAACTCCTTCTCTCACTCCTCTCCTCTGACTGTCTGACTGAACTTCTAAGATGGTGCCCACCTTATATACCTCCCTCTCTGTGTATGAGCCCAGGTAACTTGCAACCAATGGGCTCCTACCTATGCCCAGAGACCCAACCTCTATCTGCTCCTACACCACTGGGTATTCCACCCCCCGCCCCACTCCAGCCAGGGACATAGTCGGTCGTGCCTGCACTTCTGTCTAGTGGGAGCAGCGTTGAGCTGTCCCTCGGAAATGGGGTGTGTGTGCTGCATGCAGCCTACCGAGTCCTGGTCCACACTCCATCCTTACCCGGGAGTGGAATATCACACCTCTGGTTTGAGGTGCAATACCCCTGTAGCGACCGAGCCCTCGGGGTGCTACAACATCCCTTCAGATATTTGTAGACAGCTATCAAGTCTCCTCTCAGTCTTCTTTTTGGCACCTAAACATTCCCAGATCTTTTAACCGTTCCTCGTAGGACATAGTTTGCAGTCTGCTCACCATCCTGGTAAGGTGTCCAAGAGCTCTTCTATTGAAGTAATATATATGTGCAGTTTAGCCAAACAAGTCAGGATAATATATTGTTGAGACAATAACAATGCCGTAGTGCTTAAATGGCGTACCTCTGACATTCATGCCGAAAGCCGCGCACATCTAAATCTTTTGAGTCATTGTTATGGGATTCCTTTGGCTAGTTTGGCTTCATTATGGAAGTTCTGTAGCTGACAGTGTTATAAGGGTCCTAATTGTTGCTTTTTGTTATGGTTTTGCAATGATATGTTTTGGTATCTTTGAACTGAACAGAGTTTTCAACCAAGATGATTCCCAATGTGATCAATCTCTGTGTAATAGCAGGATCACAACCTTTAGTCCACGTTCACACATTCGGTATTTGGTCAGTATCTTACATCAGTATTTGTAAACCAAAACCAGGAGTGGAACAATCAGAGGAAAAGTATAATAGAAACACCTCACCACTTCTGCATTTATCACCCACTGCTGGTTTTGGTTTACAAATACTGATGTAAAATACTGAACGTGTGAACGTGGCCTAGGAGATAACATCATGCCATGTTTTTGTAAATCTGTGGTGGCCAAACAGAGTGAACAGGTACTGACATTATATTAGGGAATGTCTACTTACACAGTTCCCTGATTCATGGGATTTCACTCATCATAGTCATAGTCATATATGAGGCCAATTCATCATTGCTTTTGTGCGTTTTTTGGTTTTATCTGGTATATTTTTTTGCTGTTTTTTATTTGCGCCATATCAACCTTTTCATCATTTATTTTTTTAAAGTCACTTTTTTATATGTCTGTTAGATTTTTTTTTTATAGTTCGTCATTGTGGGTGGCGTTTAGACTTTCCAGATGTTTCCACCTTATTCATTATTTGCAACTTTCAAAAAGTTCTAAAACCTTTTGCACTCCAATCACACGTCCCCTCCCCCGAAGTGATTTTATGTACAGTAGAAATTTTTCATGCAGTTTTTCCAACATTTTGCAAAGCGTAAAACTTCTTGCACTAAAAAGTCGCAAAAACAGTTTAAGTAAAAAATAAAGACCATTTTGACTTTGCAAGAGCTATTTTGAAGAATTGAACGAATCCTGCAAGACAAAAAAGAAAAAAAAAAACAGCAAATGATGAATCATGACCACAGTCGTCACAGACTTAGCCGGAGCTTCATTTCCCAGAGCTAAGTTCAGATCTCTGTCCTTGTCTGGAATCTTTATACCTGGCCAGGCAGATTGGCTTGTTGGCATTGCTCCCTGGCACGCAGAATCCAGGGCACAAGGTCCTCCATCCCTACTTTCCATGGCTATTTTTTGGGAGAGTATATTGAGGTATCGGACTGTATTGTTTTTCAGCCATTTAAAACTTAAAAGGCGAATCTTCAGAGCTGTCTCCAGGGCTGATCTGTTCCACACACACAAAAAAAAAAATAATAAGATATTATTATTCTGCTGACATTGCAGATAACAGGCTCCTACTCAGCTGCAGAAGGAAGTTACAGTCTGTGGTTATAACACCTGCTTATGAATTAATAGACTGTGTTTTCAGTTTCAAGTGACAGACGCTATACATCTCTACTACATGGCACATTTCCAGAAGCTGTCTCTATGCTTTTCTTCTAGGCAGTTATTCAGAAAAAAAAAAACCTGAAGTCTACAGTAGAGCTCAAATATTGAGACTCGGCTATTACTAGTCCATAAGATAATACACGTCATGTAATGAGGAAATTACCAGCAGAAAGACGGATTTCATTCTGTAAGAATGTCCTATCGAATTCTATTTTTTTTACCTTTTTAGTATTTTTCATAAAATGTCTTGGTGAGGTCGGTCTCTGTGACTTTGGTCATGATGAGGATCGCCAAAGCTTAGATTGAGGAGAACCACTGGTACAATGGGAGTCTCGGAGCTTAGTTCAAGGGTTACTGCAGAAATACTATTAATCAGTGGACTAGCTTGAAGTTTAATGGCCCCTTCGCGAAATCTCCAACAGGGCTCCCGACTTTAAGAGGTTCTTAATATATTGGTCTTTTAATATGGACCAAAGGGACCTCTTGGGATTCCAGACCTGCACGCATCCCTTGCACCCATTACAGTTACCCCCCTCCTATTAACAGGGGCAAACAGACCTCCGTTATCAGGTCTATCACCCGGACTGTTTGGGCTTCAAAGCAGTTAGGAGTTGTCCACTACTGGAGTACAGCTTATTAATGGGTCCAGGGAGATGAAAAAAATGATATTCACCTTGTGAACCTTCGACGGTGCTTTGTACTGAACGCTGCTCAGATAAAACATGAACACTGCATCCGATCAGTGGCCGTTATTTGTCTACATGGACTATGTGATGCCCCACCACCATGGATGTTCATATCTGCAAGTAGATCTTCAGCCTCGTTTGTATATAAAGTCAAGCAATGATTTCTCAGTAATGGAGGAACAGACTGGATATATAAAGGTATTGCTAGACTTGTCTTTTAAAACCCATACGTACATATAAATAGTTTGGGGGATGAAATGCTGCTAACAGATTCCCTTTAAAGCTGGATTCACACAAATGAATAAAAAATTGTCTAATTTTCATTTTCTAAAAACAGATGATTTTCATCCACATAGCGGTCAGTATGCAGTCTGCATACAATCCTTATAGAATTGACGTGCCCCCTGGGCCGTGTGTGTAGAGGAATACCCGGAGCCGGGCCTCTGTGCGATGCTGGGGGTTATAGTCTCCGTGGCGGCGACCCGGTCCCGTGGCTCAGGGTGGTCAAACCAGTGGCGGATCTGTTTATTTGGGTTTTGTAAGGTTAAATGTCCGACTACGCCACCCGCGGATTGCGGTCAGAATGAACCGCCGCTGCAGGGCAGACCGCTGAGACTGGTGTTGTGGGTGCAGCAGAGGGTAGTATAACTCCCCACGGGAGGAGTGTAGCCTCAGGGCGTGATGGTGCTCGGGAGCAGCAGTAACGACACAGAGTCCTGTAATGCAGTCCAGGGGCTTTACTCACAGTTCTTTATCCACGTTACTCCAGCTGGTCATAACGTCCCACGTCGCACTGTGCTCACCAGGTGAGGGGCTCGGCCAACTCCCAGATAACTTTGGAGCATTTCACAGGACCCCCTTTGTGTGTCCTTTCTCTGGCCTATCATACCCCACCAGTGACCACGCTTCTGTCCGGCCGCCTCGGGCCTTGGCGGGTAAACGTTGGCCTCCGTTTTCCCTGACCCTATGTGGTGCCTTCCTAACGGGTATGGCAAGGGGCTCCGCCACATAAAATGTCACAGCCTCCGGTTTCTAGCTGAGGGTAGTTACCCGCCTCCACTAGTTTCGGGGACCGGACTCCCCCTTTGGCCTGACCCCCCTACGCAGGTAGATTCGGGCGTGTGGTGGCGACTCGCCGGTCCACACCCCTGGGGTCCCTTCGTTCCTTGTTCCTGGAGCCTCCTCCGCTCCTCTTCCTTCCTTCTCCTTCCTCCAGGCTCAGGCCTCTTTACTAGGCCCGCCTCTGGAGCAGAGCTCATGCAGAGCTCCTGCTCCCTGTCACTTCTCCTCAGACTGGCCACCGAACCTAAGATGGCTCCTCCCTTTTATATGGTCCTACACAGTGCACCCAGGATCTACTTCCTCCCTGCTCCTGCACTGCAGGGTCCCCCCTTCCTCGGTGTTCCCTCCCCCCACTCCAGCCAGGGACAGGGACTGTCGTGCTCCACTTGGAGCATATCGGTCGCCCTGCCCCCCGGAAATGTGGTGTAATGCATGCAGGTGTCAGGGTCCTGATTCACACTCCATCCTTACCTGGAAGTGAGATATCGCACATCTGGATGAGATGCAATACCTCTGTAGCAACCGAACCCTCGGGGCGCTATAGAATCAGTATGGCGTCATTTTTTATATCAACAATTGATAACATTTACAAGACTAAATACATTATATCTATTTAGAGCTGCAATGTATCTTAAAAAAGAGGGATCTAAGGGGTAATGATTTTTTTCTTCTGGAGACTGAAATGCTTGGCCTGGCATGTCAATGTGAGGAGGCTTATAAGCCATGCAATGCTCTGCTGGGAAATTGCAAATTTTCTCTCCAGAGAGAAAGAGAACTTGAACTCTAGTGCCACCTATTGGAAGTAGCAATGCTAAATGTCAATATTGACCCTTTATCAAGCCTTGTGATACAGTTAGGTCCATATATATTTGGACAGAGACAACATTTTTCTAATTTTGGTTCTAGACATTACCACAATGAATTTTAAACAAAACAATTCAGATGCAGTTGAAGTTCAGACTTTCAGCTTTCATTTGAGGGTATCCACATTAAAATTGGATGAAGAGTTTAGGAGATTCAGCTCCTTAACATGTGCCACCCTGTTTTTAAAGGGACCAAAAGTAATTGGACAGATTAAATAATTGTAACTAAAATGTTCATTTCTAGTACTTGGTTGAAAACCCTTTGTTGGCAATGACTGCCTGAAGTCTTGAACTCATGGACATCACCAGATGCTGTGTTTCCTCCTTTTTGATGCTCTGCCAGGCCTTCACTGCGGTGGTTTTCAGTTGCTGTTTGTTTGTGGGCCTTTCTGTCTTAAGTTTAGTCTTTAACAAGTGAAATGCATGCTCAATTGGGTTGAGATCAGGTGACTGATTTGGCCATTCAAGAATATTCCACTTCTTTGCTTTAATAAGCTACTGGGTTGCTTTGGCTTTATGTTTTGGGTCATTGTCCATCTGTAGTATGAAACGACGACCAATCAGTTTGGCTGCATTTGGCTAGATCTGAGCACACAGTATGGCTCTGAATACATCAGAATTCATTCAGCTGCTTCTGTCCTGTGTCACATCATCAATAAACACTAGTGACCCAGTGCCACTGGCAGCCATGCATGCCCAAGCCATCACACTGCCTCCGCCGTGTTTTACAGATGATGTGGTATGCTTTGGATCATGAGCTGTACCATGCCTTCGCCATACTTTTCTCTTTCCATCATTCTGGTAGAGGTTGATCTTGGTTTCATCTGTCCAAAGAATGTTCTTCCAGAACTGTGCTGGCTTTTTTAGATGTTTTTTAGCAAAGTCCAGTCTAGCCTTTTTATTCTTGATGCTTATGAGTGGCTTGCACCGTGCAGTGAACCCTCTGTATTTACTTTCATGCAGTCTTCTCTTTATGGTAAATTTGGATATTGATTCGCCTACCTCCTGGAGAGTGTTGTTCACTTGGTTGGCTGTTGTGAAGGGGTTTCTCTTCACCATGGAGATTATTCTGCGATCATCCACCACTGTTGTCTTCAGTGGGCGCCCAGGTCTTTTTGCATTGATGAGTTCACCAGTGCTTTATTTCTTTCTCAGGATGTACCAAACTGTAGATTTTGCCACTATTAATATTGTAGCAATTTCTCGGATGGGTTTTTTCTGTTTTTGCAGCTTAAGGATGGCTTGTTTCACCTGCATGGAGAGCTCCTTTGACCGCATGTTTACTTCACAGCAAAACCTTCCAAATGCAAGCACCACACCTCAAATCAACCCCAGGCCTTTTATCTGCTTAATTGAGAATGACATAATGAAGGGATTGCCCACACCTGTCCATGAAATAGCCTTGGAGTCAATTGTCCAATTAATTTTGGTCCCTTTAAAAACAGGGTGGCACATGTTAAGAAGCTGAAACTCCTAAACCCTTCATCCAATTTTAATGTGGATACCCTCAAATGAAAGCTGAAAGTCTGAACTTCAACTGCATCTGAATTGTTTTGTTTAAAATTCATTGTGGTAATATCTAGAACCAAAATTAGAAAAATGTTGTCTCTGTCCAAATATATATGGACCTAACTGTATGACTTAGAAAAAAATCCAAACCAGAATCTCAATTTACAGACAAGGTGTTTCGAGGTGTTGCCCCTCATCAGTGCAAAGTATGAGATCTGATTTGGCTGTATGAGAGGCTCATTAAAGGCTCATTAAAGGGTCGATATTGACATGTAGGATTGCTACTTCCAATAGGTGGCGCTAGAGTTCCTGTCCTCTTCCTCTCTAATTTGACAAAGGAGCATGCATGGCTTATAAGACTCTTTACACTGACATGCCAGGCATGTCACTCTCTACAAGGAGAAATGTTACCCCTTAGATCCCAGTCTTAAGCCTCTCATACAGCCAAATCAGATCTCATACGTTGCACTGATGAGAGGAAAACTCCCTGAAACACCGTGTCTGCAAATTGAGATTCTGGTTAGGCTTTTATCCAAAGTCATATTGCAAGGCTCGTTAAAGAGTTGATATTGACGTTTAGGATTGCTACTTCCAATAGGTGGCGCTAGAGTTAAAATCCTCTTCCTCTTTGAAGAGGCTACTTGCATCTGTAAAAATTTTTTATTCTATATGGATTATCCATATTGGATGTTTTTTTTGCCATGTGCAATGTGCCATGGAAACAAAGGCAGACATAATGTACATATACTAGGCGGCAGCCATGCTGCTGAGCGGCTGAACACATCACTCCTGTAAAGTGGCTGTAAGTCGATACTGCAACACACGACAATGCTGCTACAGTAACTGTGACTCTGTCATCTGGTATTAACGTGCGTCAAGAACAAGCTGTTTGAAGAAACCGAGCATTTTTTACACCATCACACAAGTTTATTCTTCCGAAAGGGATTACACAGATTAGCAGGGGACTCATTGAGAGAGAATGACTAGCAGCAATTACCTAGGTGTGTGTGGATGATGTACTGCACGACATGGAAGGTGATAAAGGGTGGATCTTCTTTAAACTATCCTAAAAACACGTTTTTTTATTATAAGGAGGTAATGATAGTATATTAATTGAGGATCTCCTCCTTTGTTATTAACAAGTGTGATTCAGGTCAGGGAGTGGAGTTTCATTGTGGAGCTTTGGGACAATCAAATAAAGCCCGGACAAATTACCTTTACAGTGTAAAAAAATAATAGGCAAAATATACAACATATTAATCTTTGCAGCCAATAAAACTAATAATCAAAAATGCAATTATTGATCTGGGATTTGTTTATAATAATTTGACCTCTAGGTGTCCCTCTACTCATAAATTCTATTCCAATTGCTATACACGTTACAAAAAATAGATGTTTTCTAGAATATATTATATATGAGGGGATTTAGCATCTGTTTGCACTAGTATTTTGGTGTTAAAGGAAATCTGTCAGTAACATCAACCCTCCAAACTGCTTATATGGGCATAGTCTATGGACCCTAAATCCATCGACACCTTTATGTCTTCTACCTGTTGCTACATTCCGAAGAAATCAGCATTTTAATTTACATGCAAATGAGGCGCTAAATGCTCTGGGTGTGACAGAGCACTTAATAATCCTCTGCCTTCTGAGGTTGTTTCCCCACCTAGTTCCAGCCTCTTTAGTTCATTTGATATCTCATTGTCTGTGTAACATCAGGAGCCAGGCAAGGAAATCAGTCAGTGAGCTATCAGTCAAGCTAAAGAGGCTGGTGCTGGGGGAGGAAACGACCTGGGAAGGCAGTGGCTCCTTAAAGCGCACCTGTCAACAGGATTGTGATTAGTAAACCACATACACTGTCAGGTGGTCGCCATTATGCTGAATAAAATGATACCTTTGTTGATGAAATCTGTCCAGTAGTTCTTTAATCATCTTTATTTTCAGTTCTGCCATAATGATATGCTCGTGTTCTGGGGCGGGACTTTAGGGAGGGGCTGTAGCTGGTGCTCTCATTATGTATGCCTATCTCTGGCCTCTGACAGATCACTGTGCTTTTTCTCAGCAACCAAAAGATGCTAATGCGCATGCACGGGTGCCGGTGGACATTTTGGGGCATGTAAATTTCACATCGGCAGAAAAATTACACAGGCAGTATTTAAAATAGCAGGCAGGTGACTGAAAGCACAGTGACCTGTCAGAGGCCAGAGATTGGAATATATAATGAGAGCACCAGCTACCGCCCCTCTCCCCCCATAGGCCGACCCAGAGCACGTGCATCATTATGTCAGAAATGAAAATAAAGATTATAAAAGAACCACTGGACGGTAATCTCTCTCTGGCTACAGAGACAACAATCCAGATCACAGGAAGAGAGGACGGTCTGTGTCTGTGTCTCTCTGTTCCTGCTCTCCCGTCAAACTTCACACGGGCATAACAGATGGCTGGGGTCTCTCAGTTCAGGTCAGGCAAGACATTGGACAATGGAAGGTGCTGGTAAGCGAGGCAAAGATAAGGAACCTATAGTGCTGGCAGAATGTGGTTGAGGATGATTCGCCCCCTCTCTAAAAGAGTGGATAGCAAGATTCAAAACAGAGGGATTAGGACAATTCCTGGGCATATTAGACTGGTATATGCACCAAAAGCAGTTCTAACGCATCATATGGGCAGAACGATGACTCAGTGGTTAGCAGCGCTGGGGTCCTGGGTTCAAATCCCATCAAAGACAACATCTGCAAGAGTTGATATGTTCTCCCCGTATTTGCATGGGTTTCCTCTCACACTCCAAAGACATACTGATAGGGAATGTAGATTGTGAGCCCCAATGGGGACAGTGTCGATAATGTCTATGAAGTGCTGTGGAATATGATGGCGCTGTATAAGTGACGCGCCCCCCTGGGCCGTGGGGTACTCGGTGCCGGGCCGGTCGTTGCTAGGGGAGATGTCACAGTGGCGGTGACCCGGTCCGTGACCCAGGGCGGTCAATCAAAAGGGGAATATTTACAGGCGATTTATAGTTCGTATATAAAGTTTGTGACGCCACCTGTGGTATGCGGCTATATGGAGCCGCCGCTGCGGAGCAGGTCCTCTGGAGCTGGTGTAAATGCAGCAGAGTTGGTTTAGCTCTCCACAGGTAGAGCTTAGCTCCAGGGCAGTGTAGATGTTAAAGATGTTGCGGTGTAGTGCAGGGGCTGATGGAGCGGCAGTAATAATCGCAGAGACAGTGGGGTGCAGTCTTCAGAGTTTACTCATAGTTGTTAAGTTCCTCAGGTTGCACTGTCCAGCTTACAGCCTCCCACGTTGCGCTGCGTTCACCAGGCCGGGGTTCAGCAAACTCCCAGGTGTTTCAAGAGTTCCTGACAGGACCCCATTCTATATGATCTTCTCAGCCGTCTTTCTGCGCTGGCCCTCACCCTTCTTGCCCTGCGCCTCGCCAAACAATGTCCCAAGCCAGTATCCTCGGATCTTTCTGGGCAACCTGGAGTTCCCTGGATCCTATGTGGTTACCTTTTTGGCGACTTTAGTGCGGATGTGGCAACTGCACCCTGAAAGTACAGAAGCCTCCGGTTTCCAGTTGAACTTTGTAATTCTCACTGATTAGGGGCCGGTCCCCTCTGCGGCTTGATCCCTTCACCGCCTGGCAGATTCGGGCGTACGGGTGGCCTCTAGCACTGCCCGTACCCCTGGGATCCCTTTCACGTTCCTGGAGCCTTTCTCCTGCTCCTCTCTCCTTCCTCCTCTCCTTCTCAGTCTTGGGCCTCTCTGCTAGGCCCTCCTCCCGAGCAGAGCTCCTGCAGAGATCCTGCTCCCAATACTTCTCTCAGTCTGCCTTGTCTTTCTAAGATGGTTCCCTCTTTTATATCACTTCTAACAAGTGCTCCCCTGAACTTCTTCCTCCACTCACACCCACTACATGGTTCCCCCTACTTTGGTTCCCCCCACTCCAGCCAGGGTCAGGGCTCAGCAGGAAGCACGACACATCTTGCCCCGCCAGCTGGTCTGGAATAGTGTAGGGTTGCAGGTGTTAGGGTCCCGGGCAGCACTCTATCCTTACCTGAGAGTGAAATACCACACCTCTGGGTGAGACGCAGTACCTCTGTGGCGACTGAACCCGAAGGGGCGCCACATAAGCAAAGCATAATAAGGGATAAGGCAGCAAGGCCATATGACTCACTACAGGTTTTGTGTGAAAGGATGGGTAAATCTTCACCAAAATGTTTGGGTTTTCTTTTCAGCTACATTGTGAAAGAAAAAGAAGAAAGATAATAAATGGTTTAATAATAGGTGACACTCTGAGGGGATGGGTGTAAATATTTTTTAATCCAGTATTGTACATCTATTCTAATATAATAAACATATCATAAGTGTAAAATCAAATGTCTACCATCCAAAGCCGACAATATAGAGAACTCAATAACATGTCGTAAGGATTTAAAGGGGCTGGCCACTTTATTTTTAGTCTAACAAATGTGTTCTGGACATGGTTCTGTTGCACTTAATAATATATAAGTATCCCAGACTCTCCTCCTGCACTTATTAGTACAGCCTTCCCCACAGACTGCACTTCTTTCTTGTCCACAAAATGATTGCTAGTGGAGGAACATGTGACCAGATTAGTCTATCAGCCTTCTCCAATCAAAAAGCAGCTTTCCAATGTGCAGTGTTTTTCAATTGGAGGAAACTGATGGACAGGTCTGGTCACATGATCTTCCATCAGCAGCCATTTTGTGGACAGGAGAACTGTGCAGTCTGTGCGAAAGGCTGCAGGAGGAGAAGCTGTAATACTATTATATTAGTAAGTGCCATAAAAACCATGTCCCCAACACATTTTCTAAACAATAGATAAAGTGACCAACCCCTTGAAATCTTCAGGCCAACAGGGGAACCTTTTTACAGTTTCCAAACTGGTTTTCTTGGGATGCTGTTTGCCACTACAACTCGGCTTATGAATTGAGTATTTGGACAGCCACATTCACTGCTGCTGAGTTTGAGAGTTGCATCAGATACATCTTAAGTAGAGATGAGCAAACCCGAACTTAAATGTTCTGGATTTGTACCGGACAGCTAGTGTCCAGTGCTGAACGCCGAACGTGGACTTCTCCCAGAAGTCCATTGCAATGTTTGGAATTTCCTGGGGGAAATCAGGGTAGAGAGAGAGATTATTTTCAAGATCAAAAGTTTGGGTCACCATTGTTATCAAAGGGGTTCGAGTTCTGTTTGAAGTTCGAAAAACCCGAACTTTGGAATAAAGTTCGGGTCGGGTTCCAGAACCCGATCTTCCTCAGGTCGGCACATCACAACTAATGAGATCTTAAGATACTTCCCCCGGAACTTTGCAACGAACTTCCGGGAGAAGTCCATGTTCGGAATTTAGCACCAGACACTAACTGTCCGGTGCGAACCCCAAACTTTTAAGTTCACGTTTACTTATCTTTACTCATTAGTGTTACCCACTTCGGGCACCCTACAGACGGGCCGGGTTCTCTGATAAGTCTTATTATATCCTCTTCTTACTGGGATCTGTTCTTGCTTTTCTTTTAAGAATGAAAAAAATAAATATTTGAATGATTAATGACACAAAGATTGGGTCTGAGGGCGGCAAAACAAAGAATGTGTGACCGCTAATATTGCAAGAAGGAAAGATGGATATCTGGTCATTAGAGAGTTAAGAAGCTCAGCTTGAAAATACCACAGCACATCCCATCTATTTCCTGCGACATTTTTATGTATTAGGTGCATTCACCTATTAAACAATTAACCATTGTCTCATCATTTTATCTGCATTTCAGACAATTAGGACTTGCTAATGGAAATCCGCTCTACAGTGATCCTGGGAACAGTCTGTACTGCCTCGGCGAGCGAAGGAAGGTGTGAAGCAGCAGCACTGACTGACGTCTGGAGGGTCCTTCTAGGTAACCATCACAATAAATGCAGACATGAAGTAGGTCATCTTCTGAATGAAGCCGCCATTTACCGTCATTTTCACTTGTTATTACTTATTAAGTGGAACAGACTGTGGAGAACATGGGAAATATGTCATCACTTCACGAGGAGCGACCTGGTTTTCAATGAGAATGTCACACATGAAGTCAGTAATTACTTTATGATGGTGACTGCTTACGTCTTGTCATATTATAGGATTGCAAAGGCTCAAAGTAGAACCAGTCCTCTATAATCTATGGGCTACATAAGAGAACAGCTGGCTTATAAGTCTACGGAGCAGAGAAAAATGGCATCGCTGATTGGAGGGATCCCATTAACCAAAATCAAGATGTTACAGTTTACAAGTAGTTGCCTCATATTTTATAGCTTATCTAGGTAAATAATGTAATGTGGTAGCATGCCACTTAGGTGATGGGACCAAATATTACATATTCTTGGGAGATCCTATTTAGTTATTCGCACCCTTGATTGTTAATGGTAAAAAAGCATATCTTCAGTGACTATGGACCAACTCTGCATCATTATTATTAATATTTATTATTATAGCACCATTTATTCCATGGCGCTTTACATGTGAGAAAGGGGTATACATAGCGAAAAAAATTACAATAATCTTGAACAAAACGAGACGGCGACTAGTACAGGAGCAGCGAGGACCCCGCCCGCGAGGGCTCATAGTATACAAGGGATGGGTGAGGATACATTAGGTGAGGATGGGGCTGGTCGTGCAGCGGTATGGTAGAGCGGTATTTATTGCAGGTTGTACGCTTGTCGGAAGAGGTGAGCCTTCAAGTTCCTTTTGAAGGTTTCCACGGTAGGCGAGAGTCTGATATGTTGGGGTAGAGCGTTCCAGAGTAGGGGGGATGCACGGGAGAAATCTTGTATGCGATTGTGGGAAGAGGAGATAAGAGGAGAGTAGAGAAGGAGATCTTGTGAGGATCGGAGGTTGCGTGCAGGTAAGTACCCGGAGACTAGGTCTCAGATGTATGGAGGAGACAGGTAGTGAATGGCTTTGTATGCCATGGTTAGGGTTTTGAACTGAAGTCTCTGGGTAATGGGGAGCCAGTGAAGAGATTGACAGAGAGGAGAGGCCAGGGAATAGCGGGGGGACAAGTGGATTAGTCGGGCAGCGGAGTTTAGGATAGATTGGAGGGATGTGAGAGTGTAGGAAGGGAGGCCACAGATCAGGAGGTTGCAGTAGTCGAGGCAGGAGATGATGAAGGCATGCACTAGTGTTTTTGCAGATTCATGGTTGAGGAAGTGGAAAGGGCTTGGATATGTGGTCTGAAGGAAAGGTCAGAGTCCAGGGTTACCCCAAGGCAGCGAGCTTGCGGGACTGGGGAGTGCGGACAGCCATTGATGTTGATAGATAGGTCAGTTGGGGAGGTTGAGTGAGATGACGGAAAGATGATGAATTCTGTTTTATCCATGTTAAGTTTTAGAAATCTAGCAGAGAAGGATGAAATAGCTGACAGACATAGTGGGATTTTGGTTAGTAGGGAGTTGATATCGGGTCCAGAGAGGTAGATCTGTGTGTCATCAGCATAGAGGTGATACTGAAAGCCGTGAGACTCTATGAGCTGTCCTAGGCCTAAGGTGTAGATGGAGAAAAGCAGGGGTCCTAAAACTGAACCTTCGGGAACACCGACAGATAGGGGGTGAGATGAGGAGGTGGTGTGTGAGTGGGAGGCACTGAATGTCCTGTCTGTTAGGTGTGAGGAGATCCAGGATAGGGTCAAATCTGTGATGCTGAGAGATGAGAGAGTCTGTAGTAAGAGGGAATGGTCCACTGTGTCGAAGGCAGATGACAGGTCCAGGAGGAGGAGGACAGAGTACTGTCGCTTGGATTTGGCAGTTAGTAGGTTGTTGGTGACTTTAGCCAGTGCAGTTTCAGTAGAATGGTGCGGTCGGAAACCAGATTGTAGGCGGTCGAAGAGGGAGCAAGAGGAAAGCTGGGAGGACAGTTCAGAATGGACGTGTTGTTCCAGTAGTTTGGATGCATAGGGGAGAAGTGATATGGGGCGATAGCTAGTCACAGAGGAAGGGTCAAGGGAGGGCTTTTTGAGGATGGATGTGATTGAGGCATGTTTGAAGCATGAGGGGAAGGCGTCAGTTGTTAGTGACAGGTTGAAGAGGTGGGTTAGGGTTGGGATGAAGATAGTGGTAAGGTTTGGGATGAGGTGGGACGGGATTGGGTCAAGTTTACAGGTGGTGAAGTGTGATTTGGACAGTAAGGAGGAAAGTTGATCTTTCGTAATGGTGGAGAAGGTGGTTTTGAAGGAGGAGGCTTGAGTGGATATTTGGAGGGGCTATGAGGACTTTAGGCAAATGACTCGCCCCCAGGGCCGTGGGGTGCTCGGCAGCCGGGCCTTATGGCTGCTTTTGGGGGGGAGATCACGGTGGCTGGCCCTGTCCGTGACCCAGGGCGGTCAGTGCAAAAAGGGGATATTTATAGGGGATTTGTCGTGATGCCACCTGTGGTGTCTGGTGAGGATCACCAGCGCTGCGACAGTCCTCTGAGGCAGGTGTTTAGGGCAGCTTGAGATGGAACGGCTCCCCACAGGTGGAGCAGGCCTCAGGGCAGTGTAGATGAATGGAGGTGCGCTGGGCGTTGTAGTGCAGGGAGGGAAATGGTGCCGGCGAAAGAAAGGAACGGAGGCAGCTCAGTGCAGTCATCCAAGTTTTACTCACAGTTCTTAGACAGTCCACAGGTGCACTGGTGCAAGCCTCCCGCGCCGCACTGCATTCACAGGGCAGGGGTTCAGTCCTTCCTCAGGCAACTTGGGTGTACCTGGCAGAACCCCACTTCCTTATGTGCCTCTCTAGACCGACTTCACGCTGGGTCTTACTCCCTCCTGCCCTGCACTTCCCACTGTGAATCCTGTTCGGGTGCTGCGATGTCCCCCCTGTCCGTCGGAGTTGCACAGACCTGCTTGACCTTAGTTGGATTGAAGTGGGGGTTTGGCTCCTGGCTATAGAAGTCAGAAGCCTCCGGTTTTTCCAGCTGAGGCCTGAAGCTGCACGATTGGGCCAGGGGCCGGTCCCCTTCTTGCGGCCCAGATCCTCCTGACACTTGGCAGGTTCGGGGTGTATGGGTGCTGCCTGCACTCGCCGTACCCCCCTAGGATCCCTTCTGCAGAACGGAGCTTACTCCCTGCTCCCCTCCTGGGCCTCAGTCCTGGGCCCTTGTAGTGGAGCAGAGCTCCTACTGAGACTCTGCTCCCATACTGTTCCTACCCAACCAACGACTACCTACTACCGTTAAGATGTCTACCTTTTATATATCTACTGTATGAGTGCTCCCCTGAACTACTTCCTCCACCCACACCCACTACTGGTTCCCCCTACCTTTGGGTTCCCCCCACCCCAGCCAGGGACAGGGCTCAGCAGAAAACTACATTGCGTCTTGCCCCTCCTGCTGGCCTGGGGTAGTGTAGTGTTGGATGTAGGTGTTGGGGTCCCGTGCAGCACTCCCTCCTTACCTGAGAGAAGGGAGACACCACACCTCTGGGTGAGGTGCAGTACCTCTGTGGCGACCGAACCCTCAGGGGCGCCACACATACGCTTTGTCTGATGGTGTCAATCTTCTACTTGAACAATGAGGCAAAGTCTTCGGTTGAAATAAGAGGAGAGGGAGGAGGCACTGGGGGATGCAGGAGAGAATTGAAGGTGTTGAATAGCTGTTTGGAGTTGTGAGACAGGGAGGATATGAGAGATGAGAAGTATGTTTGTTTTACTGCAGTGAGTGTGGACTTGAAGGTAGTGAGGGATTGTTTGAATGTGGTGAAGTGCTTATTGGTGTGGGACCTTTTCCATCTACGCTCAGCGACCCTGAAGGCCCGTCGCAGTTCTTTAGTTAAGCTGGTGTGCCAGGGTTGCCTGTTGATTGTGCGAGCTTTGGTATGTGTGAGGGGGGCGACCCTAATGTCTAGAAGAGGGAGAAGGGATTCAGACAGTGAGTGTAGGTCAAGGTATTTAAGATTTCTGCGAGGTTGTGCAAGTTTGTGGAGTGGGGATTGAGGACCTGGGGAGGAGAGGGTAGAGAATGTAAGTAGGTTGTGGTCAGAAAGAGGGAGGGGTGAGTTAGAGAGGTTAGACAGGGAGCAGAGGCGGGTGAAGATAAGGTCCAGAGTGTGGCCATCTTTGTGGGTGGCTGCGGAAGACCACTGAGTAAGGCCGAAGGACGAAGTGAGGGATAGAAGCTTAGAGGCAGCTGGGAGGGAAGTGTCAATCATTAGAATATTTAAATACCATGCCCATATACTGTACATTCAGAAAAAGGTTAAACCGTCACCATACATGTAATAATTAAATAAAAAAGAAATCAGGGAGAAATATAGTATATGACATGGACAGGATTAAAGGCACCATTCCTTGCAGATAATCATTGGCACTGATGGTTGAGGTGTCACCACTCCTGGTCCCAGTGGAGACCAGCAGAGCTGGGGAACTGAAGCGGAGAGTAATCAATGGTAAGTAATACTTACAGTATCTCTCTTAAATTATGAAGTTTTCGAAAACCATTTCACATGATGTTGTAATGGTTGATGCACTAAAAAGTACAAGGAGGTCCTAAATGCTTTTCTTGTTAAATGTAATACTACTAGTGTTGAGCGAGCATGCTCGACACTGCTCGGTACTCGCCCGAGCATCTCACTACTCGGGATGTTCGGCAAGCACCGAGCATTTCCGGGTTACTCGGACGGGAGCTCGGGTGTCCGCCCTGCACGTTTGGCACTTTTTACAGAGCCAATGAACATGCCGGGATTGCCAGTCAGTCACTGTAATGCCGCAGCCATGTTGTTTGTGTGCATTACAGTGATTGGCTGGCCGCACAGCGTCACCTCGAGTATTTAAAACTGGGCGCCGCCATCTTGGACACAGTCGCTCCGGATCAGACAGTGTAGGGTCAGTGCTGCAGAGCTAGGGAGAGATTTATACTGCAAAATAGTTAGTGTAGGGTCTCTAAAGCCTGCCAAATCAAACAAACAGTCCTTCTCGGGACAAATATCCATCCCAGATATCAGGCAGGCAGGCTGTATAGGAGACGCAGTGGTTATACCAGCAAATGCTGCATTACAGTCCTGTGTGCTCCTGTTGGTCTCAGGGGCCAGAAAAAAATCCTTTTTTTTTTCATCTAAATCCTGTATTTTTTTTTTTCTTAGTCAGACTGTACAAATACGCGTCTTATTAACCTTTTGGTATTCCCCCCCCAAAAAAAAAATAAAAATTGAGTGTGTCTGTGACTGTTCAGACACCAAATATCTGTTTAAAAGAGTCTGGTGTAGGCCAGATAACTAGAAATGTGGTTTTGCAGTTCCACGGTTCAAATCTCTGTATTATCCTGCTTTTGGCATTTTTTCCGTAAAAAAAAACAGTAATAGTGTCTCCCTGACTGTTCAGACACAAATATATCTGTTTAAAAGAGTCTGGTGTAGGCCAGATAACTAGAACTGTGGTTTTGCAGTTCCACGGTTCAAATCTCTGTATTATCCTGCTTTTGGCATTTTTTCTGTAAAAAAAAACAGTAATAGTGTCTCCCTGACTGTTCAGACACAAATATATCTGTTTAAAAGAGTCTGGTGTAGGCCAGAGAAATAGAACTGTGGTTTTGCAGTTCCACGGTTCAAATCTCTATATTATCCTGCTTTTGGCATTTTTTCCATAAAAAAAAACAGTAATAGCGTCTCCCTGACTGTTCAGACACAAATATATCTGTTTAAAAGAGTCTGGTGTAGGCCAGAGAAATAGAACTGTGGTTTTGCAGTTCCACGGTTCAAATCTCTATATTATCCTGCTTTTGGCATTTTTTCCATAAAAAAAAAACAGTAATAGTGTCTCCCTGACTGTTCAGACACAAATATATCTGTTTAAAAGAGTCTGGTGTAGGCCAGATAACTAGAACTGTGGTTTTGCAGTTCCACGGTTCAAATCTCTGTATTATCCTGCTTTTGGCATTTTTTCCGTAAAAAAAAACTGTAATAGTGTCTCCCTGACTGTTCATACACCAATATATCTGTTTAAAAGAGTCTGGTGTAGGCCAGATAACTAGAACTGTGGTTTTGCAGTTCCACGGCACAAATCTCTGTATTATCCACCTTTTTACCTTTTTTACATAAAAAAGGAAAAAATTGAGTGTCTCGCTCAGTGTTCAGACACAAATATATCGGTTTAAAAGATTCTGGTGTAGGTCAGAGAAATAGAACTGTGGTTTTCCTCTTCCACGGTTCTAATCTCCTTTTTATTAACCTTTTTCCATTGATAGTGCGAGTGTAAGCTATTTTACTTCATTTACAATGGGCAAGGCGCGTGGCAAGGGTCGTGGAACTGGACGTTCTGGTGATGGTACGTGTAGAGGATGGGGCCGTGGCCAAGGTGAAAATATGCCACAACCAACAGCCACATCTTCTCGCTCCCACTTCTTGACCGAATTACTAGGGAAGCACACTACAACACCAGTATTGCGAACTGATTAGTGTGAACAGGTTATTAATTGGATAGCAGATAATACTTACAGTTACCTGGGCACCACCACCTCCGGTCTGTCTTCCACACGGTCAAGTTTTAGTAGCCGTGAGTCTCGACCGCATACTCCTCCTCACCCTGATGCTCCTTCCTCCCACTATGCCGAGTGTCGTCAGACAGCAACTGATCCCACACTTGGACACTCTGAAGAGCTGTTCATTGGTACATTTCCATATTTGTGCCCCTTGCCTGGTCCTCTTGAAGTGGTGGAAGAGGAGATCCCATGTAGCGATGGCCAAATATTTGAACAGCCACGGCCAGAGGAAGTCGACGCTGACAATTTGTCACAAGAGGTGGACGATGACGAGACACAATTGCCACGAAGTGAGGAGGAGGATCGTGGTGCGCAAGTGGAAGAGGAGGAGGTGGTGGATGATCTAGTAACTGACCCAACGTGGCAGGAGGACACGCAGAGCGAGGCCAGCAACACACAGGGGGAGGGAGGCAGAGTACCCCAACAGGCAGGAAGAAGCAGTGTGGTGGCCGCACACAGAAGGCGGGCAACAGTTCCCTGTAACACCAACACGAGGGACGTTGCCAGTACAACCGGTAGGTCTTCCAGATTCTGGAATTTTTTTAAAGACTCAGCTGATAACCCCAAAAAGGCCATTTGTACCACCTGCCATGCCAGCATCAGCAGGGGTGACAAAACTAAAAGCCTGACCATCACCAGCATGATCAGGCACATGGCAGCAAAGCACCCGACTTTGTGGGGCGAACCCCAGGGTCCACAACCAGTGTCAGCGGGTGTCACCACTGCTTCTTCCGCTGTTGTGCGTGTAAGAGAACCCCCTGTTGTGCGTGCAAGGCAATCCTCTGTCCATACTGCATGCAAAGATGCCCCCTCCTCTCAGTCTTCACTTGTTATGGCAGTTTCTCAAGAAACAGCATCAACGTCCACGTCCCACCGCAGCGTTCAATTGTCCATATCCCAGACCTTTGAACGAAAGCGCAAATTCGCAGCCAACGCCCCACAGGCCACAGTCCTAAAATCGCACATTTCACGACTGCTTGCGTTGGAAATGCTGCCTTTTAGGCTGGTGGAAACGAAATCCTTCCGCAACCTTATGGCGGTGGCCGTCCCTTGGTCCCCAGCCGACACTATTTTGCCCGGTGTGCCATCCCCGCACTACACAAGCACGTGTCCCAAAACATCTGCCGTGCCTTCAACAACGCAGTTACTGGGAGAGTCCACCTGACAACGGACACATGGACAAGTGCTTGTGGCCAGGGACGGTACATCTCCCTGACGGCACACTGGGTAAACATAGTGGAAGCCGGGACCCAGTCGGACCTTGGGACGGAACACATCCTCCCCACACCGAGGATTGCGGGCCTTATGTCAGTCAGAGTTGCCCCCACAGTGTACAGCTCCTGCGCATAATCCTCCTCCTCATGTTCAGCCTCCATCTTAGATATCACCACATCAGTTACAAGCTGGAAACACTGCAGTACTGCCTCAGCCAAGCGGCAACAGGCTGTGCTGAAACTCATTAGCTTACAGTCATGGCCAAAAGTATTGAGAATGAGACAAATAGTAATTTTTCCAAAGTTTACTGCTTCATTTTTTGTAATGGCAATTTGCATATACTCCTGAATATCAAAGAGTGATCAGCTTAACAGCAATTACTGTACTTGCAAAGTCAATGTTTGCCCAGAAAATGAACTTTAACCCCCAAAACACAACATCTTTGCAGTCCTGCCTTAAAAGGAGCAGCTAACATCGTTTTAGTGATTGATCCATTAACACAGGTGTGGGTGTTGATGAGGACAGGGCTGGCGATCAATCAGTCATGATTAAGTAAGAATGACATCACTGGACACTTTAAAAGGAGGCTGGTTCTTGGTATCATTGTTTCTCTTCAGTTAACCATGGTTATCTCTAAAGAAACACGTGCAGTCATCATTGCACTGCACAAAAATGGCCTAACAGGGAAGAGTATCGCAGCTACAAAGATTGCAACTCAGTCAACAATCTATCGCATCATCAAGAACTTCAAGGAGAGAGCTTCCATTGTTGTCACAAAGGCTCCAGGGCGCCCAAGAAAGACCAGCAAACGCCAGGACCGTATCTTAAAACTGTTTCAGCTGTGGGATCGGACTAGCAGCAGTGCCGAGCTTGCTCAGGAATGGCAGCAGGCTGGTGTGAGTGCTTCTGCACGCACTGTGTGGCGGAGACTCTTTGAGCAAGGGCTGGTTTCAAGGAGGGCAGCAAAGAAGCCACTTCTCTCCAGAAAAAACATCAGGGACGGACTGATATTCTGCAAAAGGTACAGGGAGTGGACTGCTGAGGACTGGGGCAAAGTCATTTTCTCTGATGAATCCCCTTTTTGATTGTTTGGGACATCTGGAAAACAGCTTATTCGGAGAAGAAGAGGTGAGCGCTACCACCAGTCTTGTCTCATGCCAACTGTAAAGCATCCTGAAACCATTCATGTGTGGGGTTGCTTCTCAGCCAAGGGAATCGGCTCACTCATAGTCTTGCCTAAAAACACAGCCATGAATAAAGAATGGTACCAGAATGTCCTCCAAGAGCAACTTTTCCCAACCGTCCAAGAGCAGTTTGGCGCCCAACAATGCCTTTTCCAGCATGATGGAGCACCTTGCCATAAAGCAAAGGTGATAACTAAATGGCTCATGGAACAAAAACATAGAGATTTTGGGTCCATGGCCTGGAAACTCCCCAGATCTTAATCCCATTGAGAACTTGTGGTCAATCATCAAGAGACGGGTGGACAAACAAAAACCAACAAATTCTGGCAAAATGCAAGCATTGATTATGCAAGAATGGACTGCTATCAGTCAGGATTTGGTCCAAAAGTTGATTGAGAGCATGCCAGGGAGAATTACAGAGGTCTTGAAGAAGAAGGGGCAACACTGCAAATATTGACTTGCTGCATTAACTCATTTCTAACTGTCAATATAACCTATTGGTACTCATAATATGATTGCAATTATATTTCTGTATGTGATATAAACATCAGACAAACACTAATAAAAACCAGAGGCCAGCAGATCATGTGAAAATATAATTTTGGTGTCATTCTCAAAACTTTTGGCCATGACTGTAGGTGATAAACCTCACACTGCTTGTGAGTTGTGGACAGCTGTGAAAGAGCAGGCAGATCTGTGGCTGAGACCGCTGAACCTACATCCAGGCATGGTCGTGTGTGACAATGGCCGTAACCCAGTGGCGGCTCTGAGGCGAGGCGAGATCACACACGTACCATACCTGGCTCATGTGCTTAACCTCGTGGTTCAGCGGTTTCTTAAATCATACCCCGAGTTGCCAGATCTGCTCATCAAGGTACGCCGCCTGTCAGCTCATTTTCGGAAGTCGGCTACAGCTTCCGCCGCCCTTGCTGTGTTGCAGCAGCGTTTGCAGCTTCCGGCACACCGACTGGTGTGTGATGTCCCCACATGTTTGAACTCTACCCTCCACATGTTGCAAAGGATTTGTGAGCCGAAGAGAGCAGTTGTGGAGAACCAGCTGCAACAAGGCCGTCGATATTCAGGTCAGACTCCACAAATAAGACCTCAGGAGTGAACCTGGATGTCTGACATATGTACCATCCTGACAAACTTTGAGGAGTCCACCAAGATGGTGAGTGGCGATGACGCCATCATTAGCGTCAGCATCCCACTTGTCTGTCTTTTGCAATACTCTCTGCAGAGAATTAAAGAGGAGGCATTGCAGCCAGAGTATGATGAGATGGATCAAGAACCCGTAGCGGTCGATTACACACAGCCCAGCCTCATCTCATCCCAACGTGCATTGTGGGACAATGAGGGGGAGGAGGAGGATGAGGAGGAGGAGGAAGAACAGGAGCTGGTATCATGCGCTGTAGACGGTAGTACCTGTACAACTGTCATACCGTCAGTTCAGCGTGGGTGGCCTAAGGCCAGGGGGGAGGAGAAGGAGGAGGAGAGCATGGTCAGTCGTCATCTTGGTGAGGACACGGAAGTCTTGCCTGTTACCAGTCTGGCACGCATGGCTAACTTTATGTTACGCTGCCTTAACCGTGACCCTTGTGTTGTCAAAATGTTGGGTGACAGTCATTACTGGTTGGTGACACTTTTAGACCCCCGCCACAAGGAGAACTTTCACTCTCTTATTCCTGAGGTGAAGAGGTCTACAAAAATGGGGCAGTACCAGAAGGCCCTTGCTGCAGAACTGTTAAAAAAATTCCCATCTGAACACGCTAGCGGCAGAGGTCACAGTTCATTGACCAACCAAGGCGTACATGCGAGAGAGACGCAACTCCAATCCAGCAGAGGCAGGGGAACACTGTCAACGTTCTGGGACAGTTTTCTGAGACCCTGCCCAGCTTACAGGCCCTAAGGCACGGGGTACTCTCACAAGGAGTGGAAAGTTTCAAAAGATGGTGAGGGAGTACCTTGCCGACCGTACCAGCGTCCTCCGTGATTCCTCTGTGCCTTTTAATTATTGGGTATCCAAGCTGGACACTTGGAATGAACTCGCTCTGTACGCCTTGGAGGTCCTGGCCTGCCCTGCCGCTAGCGTGTTATCGGAGCAAGTTTTTAGTGCCGCTGGGGGAATTATAACTGATAAGCGCAATCGCCTGTCAACTGACAATGCTGACAAGCTGACCCTTATCAAAATGAACAAGGGCTGGATTGGGCTAGAATTCTCATCACCACAAAATGACAGTAGAGTAACATAAAGTCAAATCCACTATGTTATTTCGGGAGGTGTATTCCCATGCACCGCTTCACACCCACACATGGGTGTACGCTTCCTCATTTCGACTGTTTTTTGCTCTTCTCCTTATCCTCAGCCTCCACCACCACTATACCACCAGGGTGACCGTGGTCCATGTTGCCAACATTGCAAGTTCCTCCGTCCTAATTTTTGGCAGCTTTTGCTTGGAAGGCATAGGCAAAGACTATGGGAGACCCACTCCCCAATAATGGGAATAATGTTTTTAATATGCTGTACTGCATGGCTCTTGTAAGGGGCATTAAAACTGTCTTGCTAAGCTACTGTGACCTCCACCTCTCTTCCAAGGGGCGTTAAAACTGTCTTGTTAAGCTACTGTGACCTCCACCACTCTTCCAAGGGGCATTAAAACCATCTTGTTAAGCTACTGTGACCTCCACCACTCTTCCAAGGGGCATTGATATTGTCTTTTTATTCCACTGCGACCTCCACCACTCTTCCAAGGGGCATTGATATTGTCTTTTTATTCCACTGTGACCTCCACATCTCTTCCAAGGGGCATTTAAACCGTCGTGTTAAGCTACTGTGACCTCCACCACTCTTCCAAGGGGCATTAAAACCATCTTGTTAAACCACTCTGACCTCCACGTCTCTTCCAAGGGGTATTAAAACCGTCTTGCTAAGCTACTGTGACCTCCACCACTCTTCCAAGGGGCATTAAAACCGTCTTGTTAAGCTACTGCGACCTCCACCACTTTTCCAAGGGGCATTAAAACCGTCTTGTTAAGCTACTGCGACCTCAACCACTCTTCCAAGGGGCATTAAAACCATCTTGTTAAGCTACTGCGACCTCCACCGCTCTTCCAAGGGGCATTAAAACCGTCTTGTTAAGCTACTGTGACCTCCACCACTCTTCCAAGGGGCATTAAAACCGTCTTGTTAAGCTACTGCGACCTCCACCACTTTTCCAAGGGGCATTAAAACCGTCTTGTTAAGCTACTGCGACCTCAACCACTCTTCCAAGGGGCATTAAAACCATCTTGTTAAGCTACTGCGACCTCCACCGCTCTTCCAAGGGGCATTAAAACCGTCTTGTTAAGCTACTGCGACCTCCACCATTCTTCCAAGGGGCATTAAAACCGTCTTGTTAAGCTACTGCGAACTCCACCGCTCTTCCAAGGGGCATTAAAACCGTCTTGTTAAGCTACTGCGACCTCCACGTCTCTTCCACGGGGCATTGATATTGTCTTTTTATCCCACTGTAACCTCCACCACACTTCCAAAGGGCATTAAAACCGTCTTGTTAAACCACTCTGACCTCCACGTCTCTTCCAAGGGGCATTAAAACCGTCTTGTTCAGCTACTGCTACCTCCACCACTTTTCCAAGGGGCATTAAAACCGTCTTGTTAAGCTACTGCGACCTCCACCACTCTTCCAAGGGGCATTAAAACCATCTTGTTAAGCTACTGTGACCTCCACGTCTCTTCCAAGGGGCATTAAAACCGTCTTGTTAAGCTACTGTGACCTCCACAACTCTTCCAAGGGGCATGAAAACCGTCTTGTTAAGCTACTGCGACCTCCATGTCTCTTCAAAGGGGCATTAAAACCGTCTTGTTAAGCTACTGCGACCTCCACGTCTCTTCCAAGGGGCATTAAAACCGTCCTGTTAAGCTACTGCGACCTCCACCACTTTTCCAAGGGGCATTAAAACCGTCTTGTTAAGCTACTGCGACCTCCACCACTCTCCCAAGGGGCATTAAAACTGTCTTGTTAAGCTACTGCGACCTCCACCGCTCTTCCAAGGGGCATTAAAACCGTCTTGTTAAGCTACTGTGACCTCCACCACTTTTCCATGGGGCATTAAAACCGTCTTGTTAAACCAGTCTGACCTCCACGTCTTTTCCAAGGGGCATTAAAACCGTCTTGTTAAGCTACTGCGACCTCCACCACTTTCCCAAGGGGCATTAAAACCATCTTGTTAAACCACTCTGACCTCCACGTCTCTTCCAAGGGGCATTAAAACCGTCTTGTTAAGCTACTGTGACCTCCACGTCTCTTCCACGGGGCATTGATATTGTCTTTTTATCCCACTGTAACCTCCACCACCCTTCCAAAGGGCATTAAAACCGTCTTGTTAAACCACTCTGACCTCCACGTCTCTTCAAAGGGGCATTAAAACCATCTTGTTCAGCTACTGTGACCTCCACGACTTTTCCAAGGGGCATTAAAACCGTCTTGTTAAGCTACTGTGACCTCCACCACTCTTCCAAGGGGCATTGATGTTGTCTTTTTATCCCACTGCGACCTCCACCATTCATCCAAGGGGCATTAAAACCGTCTTGTTAAGCTACTGTGACCTCCATGTCTCTTCCACGGGGCATTGATATTGTCTTTTTATTCCACTGTAACCTCCACGACTCTTCCAAGGGGCATTAAAACCGTTTTGTTAAGCTACTGTGAACTCCACGTCTCTTCCAAGGGGCATTAAAACCGTCTTGTTAAACCACTCTGAACTCCACAGCTCTTCCAAGGGGCATTGAAATGTTGTTTTTAATTACCTCTAACCTCCACGACTCTTCCATCGGGCATTGCATTTCCTCCTAATTTTAGTCAGCTTTTGCTTTTCAATGCATAGGCGAACACTAAGGGAGACCCACTCCCCAATAATGGGTAGAAGGTTTTTAGTATGCTGTAATCCACGTCTGTTTCAAGGGGCATTGCAGCTTCTCATAATTTTTGGAAAGCCTTCCATTCACTGCTTAGGCCAACAGTGTACAGGAGACCCAGTTGCTATAAATGGAAAAAACGGTTTAGTTAAGGCCCTCTGACCTCCATGTCACTTCCAAGGGGCATTGGAGTGCCTCGAAATTTTTGGTAGGCATTGCACTCACTGTGTAGCCGAACCGCTCGTTTTGGTACAGAAACATATCCTGCAAGACATGTGTGGTTGACTGGCCTGATATTGATGTGAATGGTCCCTGTTCCTCCTGCGCTTTCTCCTTTGCCACCACCTCATCCATCATTCATCACCTGAAGTTTTGTTTTAACGGGAGTCATAGAACTGGGATAGTAGCAGGAAAACATCCAGCAATCCTCGGCGGAGGTAGGATATGCGCCAAAACGCTGACCACCTCAGGCCTAGCCGCTACTACATACATGCGCTTGCATTCCAAGGAACAGAAAGCTAAGGAGATGGATGGCCTCATGATCATGAATAATTTACTCGTTGTGTAGGAGGCCGACCACTGCTGCTGTCTACCTTCTGAACTTTGTGTTGAAACCTGATTGACCTAGGACCCGCAATCCTCTATGTCTGGAGGATGTGTTGCATCCCAGTGTCCAACTGTGTCGCGGCTTCCACAATATTAACCCTGTGTGAAGGCGTCAGTGAGATGGACCATCCCTGGCCACATTCACTTGTCCACGTGTTTGTGGTTAGGCTGTCCTTCAAATAGGGGCGGCTGGGGAGCGTTTATGGACATGACTAGCCCAGGTGATGGGGATGACTCGGGTACCCGGGTCTTTAGCCTGGCCTTGGGGATGTCGCGGTGGTCGGCTCCCGAGTCTCTCTTTAAAAGGGTGGATATTTATAAATTTTTATAAGAGTTTGTGACGCCACCTGTGGCTTCTGGTGAGGATCACCAGCGCTGCTCAGTCCACTGAGGCCGATGATAATGCAGCTCGATGGTATATCTCCCCACAGGTGGAGCTAGGCCTCAGGGCAGCGTACGGTAGGGGAATTGCAGGACAGGCGAGACCCAGCCGGGTCAGAGCAAGAACAGGGACAGACACGATAGTCACTTCAGTACCTTTTACTGATGGAAATTCAGGCACATCCCAGAGCACTGTAGGGTGAAGGGTGCATGTCAGGGCATCCTGTTACTTTCCTCTGCGTAGGAAGTTTCTGACCTGCCTGGAGCTAGGCCTAACTTTGTCTCTGTCCTGCGCTGGCTGACCTTGTGGTAGGGCCTTTTCTTGGAGAACACGCTCCTCAGCTTGCGGGGCCTATGTGTCTCCTGGCTCTGTTACGTATCAGCACTTTAGCGATCCTGGGACTTGTAGTTCTCCAGGGATTCCGGTTATGCCTTACTGGGTCATAGAGATCCCAGTAAGCTTCGGACCCTGTGTCCGGTAAATGCTTCAGGGTGAGCTAGTTAAGCTCCTCTGCCCCCTATGTACTAACTCTCCACTCGCCTTCGGCCTACTCGGGCCCTCACTAGGCTATACACACTAACGGCAGCTTGCCGTGCTTCAACGATCTTATGGCGCCGGCACACCTAAAGCTCACTACTCTGAGCTACAACTGAGTCTTGGTCTGGATAAGCTCCACTGCAGGCTAGCAACTGCCGAAGCTGGAACGGGCTCTGTCCTCTGAGGTTACTCTTCTCAGACTGTACTGGACTCAACTGCTAAACCAGACTAACTGCTGCCTGGCTCCACCTTCCCTATTTATCTCCCTAACGGGCTCCCTCTGCTGGAATGAGGTGGAAGGTGGAGATGTGTGAATGTCTATGGGGGCCTCTTGTGGAGGAATCCATCAATGCACTCTTCTAGGATTTGTGATACCAAGCGCAGCTGGGCGTCACAGACACCCGGCCGCCCCCAGGCTGCTGGGGACCATGTGTGGGCACCCGGCCGCGGGGCAGCTGGGGACCGAGTATGGATACCCGACTGCCCCCTGGTGGCTGGGGACAGAGCGCGGACACCCGGCCGCCGGGTGGCTGGGGACTGAGTATGGATACCAGGCCGCCGACGCAGCCATGACATGGTGGCCGGCGTCTGCCTCCACATGCCTAAAAGGCCCAATTTCAAGTGCAAGCAAGCTAGCAGTATGGTATTGCAGCCTGGGGGTGGGTGGGTGGCAGGTTGCACACTTACGCTTGCATTCCAAGAAAACAAAGCAGATGCTAACTTCTATCATCATCATCATGCTCCTCACCTTGGCACTCTCAACTCCCCTGATGGAGAAGCCAGGGCCCACCGGAGGAGTCTGGTTCTCTGGTGGGCTTGTCCAATGCTGCCCTAAAGCAGGCCAGGCTAAGAAAAGTGTGGGGGAATAGCGGCGTCTGCCTCCACATGCCTAAAAGGCCCAATTTCAAGTGCAAGCAAGCTAGCAGTATGGTATTGCAGCCTGGGGGTGGGTGGGTGGCAGGCTGCATACTTGCGCTTGCATTGCAAGGAATGGGAGAGGCACAATTGAACACTGCCCTGGGACAAGGACTTGCACGGGGATAGTTGCAAGTCTGCATCTTCTGATGCGGCAAGGATCACTTCTGATGGGCACACTTTTAGGCAGTGACCTGGGTGTCAGAGATGCTTCCAGGGGTCTTCCCCATGCTGTTCCCATGTCTTTTCAGCACTGTATGCATGTGTCACACAGCACATGGCCAGATAAGATTGTAAAATGTTAAGTTTCGTCAGTTTCGTCAGTTTCGTTTTTGAACGTTTTATTGTGAGCCCGTAAAAGTGGCTTAATACCTCTGACCACGTTGTTGACAGCAGTGACCTGGGGGTCAGAAATGCTTCCTGGGGCGATGCCCATGCTGTCACCATATCTTTTGAGCACTGTCACTATCGTTTTGGGCACTTTTTAGGCTTTCTACAGACTGCCGGGGGTGCCGCCGCAAAAATGCTCGGGTCTCCCATAGACTAACATTGGGCTCGTTGCTCGGGTCGAGCACCCGAGTATCACGGTGAGCTCTGCCCGAGCTTCGAGCACCCGAGCATTTTAGTGCTCGCTCAACACTAAATACTACAGGTTATGGGCTCTAGATTCTGTGGTGGGACGCTGATCCAGGGAACTAGTCTGATTGCCGTATGTGGCGTCGGGAAGAAATTATTCCCCTAAAGGCCCGTGCACAGGTCCTTATTTTTTGTAATTCTATGGGGTCGTGCACATGTCCGCTTTTTTTCCTTAGACCGCAGAGGTTCGAGAAAAAAAATCACAGCATGTCCGAGTTGGATCCAATTATCAGATCATGCTCGGCAATGCAAGTCAAGTCCATGGAAGATATCAAACTGCACTTGGTTAACATCTGAGTGCAGTTCAATTTTCACAAACTGACAGAATGGAGAAGATGGACAATATTTTTTTTCTATCTTCTCCTTACCGAGAAAATTGAATCACACTCTGATCAAACGCTGATCAGAGTGTGATTAGCATATTCGGCCCGATTCTCTCGGATTTGAAAAAGTACGGTGATGTGATCCTAACCTAATATGGGAAAATTAGCATCTGCCTCATGGGGTTTTTGCCTTCTTCTGGATCAACATTTTAGGTTATAGGTTGAACTTGATGGACTTATGTATACCTTCACACATAAAAACTATGAAACTACAGATCCATTCTGTGTAGATCTGTAAAAGGATAGCCAAAGATTTCAATGGGCATCTACTTTGCTTCTGATTTTATATGGCATTCTGTTACGGATCCAGATGGAGGGACCAGAGGGGCGTGACTAAGGACCAACCCGGACCGACAGTGGCTACACGGCGGCTCAGTCGACTCCGTGAACCAAGGAAGGACCGAGAGGGTGGACCAGGTGTCATTCTGGGACCGACCTTGCGTGAGAGTAGGCGACTCCCACGGGACTGGCGACAGGTGTAGACTGGCACGGCAGATAGACTCGGTAGTAAGCAGACAGACGAGCACGGCAGGTGGACAGGCTGGTGGGCACGGCTAATAGGCAGGCGGGTACGGCTGGTAGACCGGCTGGCGGGCACGGCTGATTAACTGGCTGGCAGGCACGACTGGTAGACAGGCTGACGGGCACGGCTGGTAGACAGGCTGGCAGGCATGGCTGGTAGACAGGCTGGCGGGCACAGCTGATAGACAGGCTGGCAGGCACGGCTGTTTAACAGGCTGGCGAGCAGCACAGGAACCTGAGAACTGACAGAAAGGTTAGGACACCAAACTAACACGTTGCACAGGCACCTCCATATTGGGTGAGGTGCCTTCTATATTACCTGTCCTCCAGCCATTGGCCGGGGACATCTAAGGACGGTGCTCGCGGCCCCTTTAAGAGACAGGGAGCACACGCGCGCCCTAAGCATAGTGCCCGGGGATCTGCGCGCAGTAGTTTAACAATAGAAAAACAGCACAAACACAAGTGGGTTATACAATGCAAAACATACAATAAGTCTTAAAGTTCAATCAGAATAATAGAAGTCTCTTAAAGGATTATATTGGTGTTTCTTTGTCAGAGGTGGTACACCCGTTCCTCGTCCCCCCTGCAACTCTTCCGGTGTCGGTTGATTCCACATAGTCCAGTCTAGCCAGTAGATGGCAACCTTCCCGCACCAATGTCGCATCACGCAGGGGCTCTTCAGGAGTACCATTGCCTCCTCTTGCACTAGGCCAGGGCTTCCAGCCACTAGCGGGCCCTGGAGATGACTACCCATGCTCTGGGGCCTACTCTCTGCTGGAAGCTCTGGTCTAGAGCCAAAACTAGGCCAGACGTAACAGAGTTGTGGAGGACCGGACAGCAGGTGGACATTAGCGTGGGCAGCCGGAGAGGTGAACAGTGAGGGGAGTATAAGTATTTACATCTCATGATTATTAGACTTTGGGGTCTGAAGAGACCTCAGAGCATAATAAGTGACATTAAATAACTCTGCAAATCGAATTTGTTCATAAAATCCATGCAAATTCTAATTTTGCTTGATAAGCTCATATCTACCTGGGATGTAGTAAAAAATTCAGCAACCCCTTTATAGTTATATTTTAACATCTGGGAAATCTAGAAAATTCATGTAAAAACACAATATTGTACAAATCAACCATTTTTCCATCGGGATATTCTTTATATCCTTCTTCACAAAATACTTGCACATGGGTCTCAAGGTAATGTCAATAAATCAGGGATTACCTTTCTATGTAACCCTTCTATCTAGAGACATAAGGAAATTAAGTTTGCTGTAAGAGTCAACAGCCATAATTTAGATATGTCGTCCTTGTATCAAGGTGCCTGTACATCTAATGATCCGGCTGCTTGGCTTTGCATTTGCTCTTCACTATGGTGCCTTTAAGCTCTTAACAAACCTAATTATGGTTCTATGCCCTTTAGTTCTCAGTTATGGCTAAAAGGTTGGAATTCAAGTTGGGCCGTGGGCCATTGGTTTCAATAAAATTTATGACCTATGTCTACGAGTCTCCTTCCCATGGCCTAAGTACAAGTCATTTCAATAATGGCAAAATCTGTGCTTGAAAACAATGAAAGGAAATTAAAGTAGGAGTACAATCTTTATGCTTGAAGAGTAATAACTGTGTAGAATAAATGGCGGATGTCATCTCATCCTGACTGCTCCGCAATATTTCCTTTTCATTCATAAGTTAACTTCTTAAAATGAAGTATTTACAATCAGTGACAGACTAAAAAATTACAGAAAATGCAGCTATTCCATTATTGGAATGAAGAAATGGAACTTTAGTCTTTGGTCTAATTCAGACATCACTTTTTCTGGTACAAGAACTATCCATGTTTTCCACAGATACCATTCATACCTATGACAGTCTATATAGGGTAGTTCACATGTGCAATTTCGAGTTATCCACATAAATGCACAGGCTTGTCCAATATTAATCTGAGTTTTGGATTAAATTGTCCAATACAAGTCTATGAATCCTTGAAAAAAGTGGAACACACTCGGATGCCATCTCTGTGTTATGCGTTTTTTATGGACTGTTTGAAGGAAAAAGCTTAAGAAACCTCAATCAGTTTTCTTTTTCATCTGTGAAAAATTCTGATGGTAAAAACCAACACTGATGACACTTTGATCAAAAGTGTTGCTGACACGTGGACCTTTTTTTTTTTTCAGTACGTAAAAAATCACTGACATGTGGAGGAGCCTTTAAACTGAAGTTCGTTGTTAAATTGAGCATGTTCTTGTGGCACCCTGCTGTTCACAGGTACCACAGGACCCAGGGTGCATGGACGGACTTCTCCACAAGAGGCCCTCATTACATACAAACACCTCCACTCTTCCACCTCATACCACCAGAGGGAGCCCGTTAGGGACATATATAGACGCAGCGCGTCTGCTGCTGAGTTCTGAGGGCCCGAGTGTGGCCGAAGGCAAAGGAGGAGAGGAGAGAGGAGTTGAAAGGGGCAGAGGAGCATCATAGGCTCACCCCGAATATATAAACCGGACACCGGGTCCGCGCCTACAGGGTCCTTTATACCCAGTAGGGATCACCGGCATACCAGGAGGACTACAAGTCCCTGGCCGACCTGAAGCTAAACCATTTACAGGATCAGGAACCATGAAGGCCCCAGCGTTACCAGGGATAGTGGTTGCCAGCAGAAGGTCCTACTACCAAGCGACAGGTGAAGGAACAGCACGACACATAAGCTAGGCCCAGTTGCAGGCTGGCCAGGAGCAGACAGAGAGGCAGACATGGACCAGGAGGCCTTATACCCGCTCACTGGGGAGAAGTCCTGAAGTGCACCCATCCTACTGAGTACCCTGGACCGTACCTGACATCAGCACCAGTAAAGGTATTGAAGTGAATCCCCTGTCTCTGTCAGTTACTCCTGCTGCGCTATTCCGCCTGCACTACAGGTCCCAGCATCACCACCCACCATCAAACTCTACCCTGCCCTGAGGCCCGCTCCACCTGTGGGGAGCTGTTCCATCCCAGCTGCCTTATCAACTGCCTCAGAGGTCTGCAGCAGCGCTGGTACAAATTACCAGAAACCACAGGTGGCGTCACGATCGAACTATAAACCCCCTATAAACTTCCAGAGGCTGATGGAGTGTTGCTTAGGACACCGGAACTTTGAGACAGCGCTGCTGTACCTGGATGACGTTATCGTGTACTCGAGGACGTATGAAGACCATCTGAAGCACCTGGCGGAGGTATTTGAAGCATTGTCCCGGTATGGGATGAAACTAAAACCTTCTAAATGCCACTTGCTCAAGCAGAAGGTTCAGTACCTGGGACACATAGTCAGCTCGGAGGAAGTAGCACCAGACCCGGAGAAGGTCACTGCCATCCAGAAGTGGCCTGAGCCGAGAAGCATCAAAGAAGTACAGCAATTCCTGGGACTGGTCGGGTACTACAGGAGGTTCATAAAGGACTATACCAAAAAGGTAGCACCTCTACAAGACCTCCTGGTAGGACAGTCCAAAAGAGGAAAGAGTCCCCCATTCCAGTGGGGCAAAGAACAGGCTGAATCCTTTGCAGTAATGAAGGAAATCCTGACTGGTGAAGAAATCCTGGCTTACCCTGACTACAGCCAGCCTTTTCTGCTGTACACTGACGCCAGCAATGAGGGACTGGGAGCTGTGTTGTCCCAGAAGCAAAATGGCAGAGAAAAGGTAATTGCGTATGCCAGCAGGAAGCTACGCCCTACCGAGAGGAACCCGGAGAACTACAGTTCCTTCAAGCTGGAGTTCCTGGCCTTGGTCTGGGCTATCACTGAAAGGTTCAAGCATTATCTAGTCTCAACGAAATTCACAGCCTTTACTGACAACAATCCCTTGACACACCTGGAGACAGCCAGGTTGGGAGCCATGGAACAGCGTTGGGTGGCCAGACTGTCAAATTATCAGTTCACCATCAAGTACCGGGCAGGTCACAAGAACACCAATACTGATGCCCTGTCAAGGATGACTCACCAGTCAGACACCGAGGATGAAGTGGATTATTTAGAGGAAGTTGAATTACCTGCTTTCCACCGAAGCGGAGTGGTCCACGAGCAACACGCCACCAGAAGACATCATGGAAGGACGCTGAACCCTCTACCTCATCACAGCTGGAAGGAGACCCAGGACAGTGACCCGGTTGTCAGCCTCATCAAAAGACTGATAACCCAAGAAGGTTCTCACCTGGAGAAGGATGCTCCTCCACAAGCCAAGCAACTGTGGAATGAAAGAAGCCGGCTGTTCATCTACAGAGAGAAGCTGTGCAGAAGATATGTCAACCCCCAAGACCCATGAAATGGTGTGGCAGATTGTTGTACCCAGGACGGATATCAACATGGTGTTGGAAGCCTACCACGATCAAGCAGGTCACTTTGGCTGGAAGAAGCTGGAAACCCTGCTGAAGGACCGGTTCTACTGGGTTGGAATGCGGAGCTCCATAGAGAGGTGGTGCCGGAATTGTGGGCCCTGTAGCCTCAGAAGAAAAGACTACGGCAGCCAGAAAGCACCCTTGCAGTCCATCAAGACAACCCAGCCCCTGGAGATTGTCGCTCTGGATCACGTCAAGCTGTCACCCAGCAGGTCAGGCTATTCCTATGCACTGACCATGGTGGATCATTATTCCCTGTTCCTGGTGGTAGCCCCTGTCAAGGACCTGACAGCAGAGACTGCAGCAAGAATGTTCCAAGCATACTTCTGCTGGCCCCATGGATACCCGGACAAAGTGCTGACGGATCAAGGCCCTGCCTTTGAAGCCGAGCTGTTTAAAGAATTCTGCCACCTGTATGGGTGCAAAAAGATCCGGACTACGCCGTACCACCCTCAGACCAATGGTTTGTGTGAGAAAATGAACAACATCGTCATAGACCTGCTGAAAACCTTACCCTTGGAAGAAAGAAATCAGTGGCCAGACAAGCTACCTGACCTGGTAGATCTGTACAATCACATACCTGTGAGTTCTACTAATTGTACCCCAGCATACCTCATGAGAGCAAGACCCGGAAAATTGCCCATGGGCCTGGAACTCGGAGTGGTAGAACCAGAAGCAGATATGTCCACTGAAGACTGGGATACTAATCGGCAAGAGCAGTACAGGAGAGTACAGGCCTGTGTCGAAGACAGTCTGAACAGAGTAAGGGAAAGACTGGAAGAGCAGTACAATAAACATGCACCAGCAGAACCCTTGGCACCTGGAGAGATAGTGCTAAAGCGGAAGAGAAGAAGTCACAAGCTCGATGACCAGTGGGAAAGAGAGCCCTACACAGTGTTGAACTTCAAGTTTGCCAACAGTAAAACCTGCCTGATTAGCAAAGATGGAGGTAAAACAACTGCAACAGTCTCAAGAGACCACCTGAAAGTGTGCCCAAGTCTACTGAAGACAACAGAAGAAGTACCTCCTATAGCACTGGAAGAACCCAAGGAAGACGTGCTTCACACAGTTCTAGGAGATTTCCCTGTGGACTGACCTCAACTTGATGGAGCAGTGATTATACCCGTAATACACTTCTATCAGCCACAATAAGAACCTGTGAGCGCTCTAAAAGAACCTGCTCAGGAACAGGAAGAGTCCCCAGTAAGAGGAGGATCACTCATTGAAACAGAGCCTGAAGGCCCAGTGGACAGTGTACTTGCCAGTCCCATAGAGAGATTAAGGCAGTTCTATAATCTACCAGCACGTACACCTGCTAGATTAACAGAGAGGGCATGCATAGACACTAGTGACACCCCAGTGCTACGAAGGTCCACACGCAGCACACAAGGACAAATCCCTGCCAGGTTTAGGGAATAAGCACAAAGTGTCTACCATGTAAATAGTTACCCAGTTGGGTATTGCCTATTGTTTGCTATGTAAACTGTCAATAATATGTGTGCATTTAGTTACCCGTCAGGGTACAAAGACTTGTAGGCTGAGGACTGTGAGCAGCCAAGAACTGTTCTTGTATATAGTTTGCACTTATCAAAGTGCCCCCCTTAAATGACCACAGAACAAAAACCCGTTTGGCGTGGCCGAAGACATGGTCCAGCACCTGGATCCCATATGCCCTGCAGCCACGCCCAGGGCCTACGTTGAGGGTTTTCAGGCAGGTCCCTCATGTTACCCTTGTTACACTTTCTTCGGTGAAATGGACACCGGGTTACGGGACTTACTGTAACTTTATTATTATTATTATTATTATTGTTGTTGTTCTTATTGTTGTTAACCTGTTTTGCAAAATGCTTCAGTCCAGGAGTACTGAACTGTACTAGGGGGAATGTGGCACCCTGCTGTTCACAGGTACCACAGGACCCAGGGTGCATGGACGGACTTCTCCACAAGAGGCCTGTCACGGGTGTGTCGCCACGAAGATCGTCACGATTACACAGCCTGACTTCTCGCAGCTGACTTTTTGGTGCTTTGTGTTTTTCGGCAGTGAGGGAGTTAATTCTCTCTCTCTCTGTGCTAGACGAGGTCCAGCCTCGCCCAGCTGCAATCAATGCTGCTGTAGTGAGACTCCTTCAAATGCCTGCTGGTCTGTTAGGGAAGTGTCGGTGAAAGCATTTCATGCAGACTAACAGAGCGGATCGTGGTATTTGAAGTTTCAGAGATAAGTGTATTCGGAGAGTTTTTTCCCTTCCTCGCTTTATCATTTATCTCCTTTCCCGTTGGTGTTCCCTCTGTTGTAGTTGTGTAGTTTTTGTATGCAAGGTGGTTTTGGTTTTTCCCTTGTACTGTCTCGTTCGTCTAAGTACTGTGTGTGGGCATATTATTACTTGTCCCCTTTTGTTGTGATCGGGGTCCTTCTCAGGACTAGATTACTTAGGTGCAGGGATCCTCAGGAGGTAGGGGTTACGCTGGCGGCCTGGACCTCTGTACCTTTAACAGTACCTCCAGGTTGAGGGATTAGTCAGGGCCCCAGCTTAGGGTCAGCTTAGGCCCCCTACCTCCAGTATACAGAGACAGCGTGACATTTTCACCGACCACTTAGTTTTTCTCCAGCTACCATGGATCCAGTAGCCGGTCTAGCTCGGCAGTTGCAGAGTTTGTCCATGGAGCTGGCGGACGTTAGGTCCAAGGTTTTGTATCATCAGGAGCAAGCCGGACCAGAACCTAAAGTAGCTCTCCCTGACAGGTTCACTGGGGGGCGGGACAAGTTTTTTGTTTTCCGGGAGGCATGCAAGTTGTACTTTTGGCTGCGGCCTCGGTCATCGGGGAGTGAAGAACAAAGGGTGGGAATTGTCATCTCGCTCCTACAAGGGGACCCACAATCTTGGGCGTTCTCTCTTCCCCCGGGCTCCCCGGCTCTCCAGTCAGTGGATAGGTTTTTCGCTGCTCTGGGACTCGTATATGATGACCCAGATCGGATCTCCCTTGCTGAGTCTAAGTTACGTAGGATTCAGCAGGGAGATCGTCCGGCGGAGGAATTCTGTTCGGAGTTCCGTAGGTGGGCCACGGACACCCAGTGGAATGACCCGGCTCTTAGGAGCCAGTTTTGTCAAGGTTTATCCGACAAATTACAGGATGTGTTGGCACAGTATGACTCTCCCGCGTCACTGGAAGCCGCTATGGCCCTTGCTATTCGCGTTGACAGACGGCTTCGGGAGAGGTGCGGGATAACTCTACCCCCTGTGATGACTCCACCTCCTACAAGGTCCCCTCATATGGTGGTTCCCCTGGTCAGTCCAGAGGAGCCTATGCAATTAGGAGGGACATCATTTCGGGGGTGGGGACCGGTGGTGCGCCATAAGACAGGAAGGTGTTTCTTCTGCGGGAGAAAGGGACATTTTATTGGGGGGTGTCCATCCCGTCCCTTGCAGAGTGAAGAGTCGTCGGAAAACTGTTGATCCCAGGTTGTGTGGTGGACGGCAATCTGGGAGTAGGTATTTCGTCCCTAGGTTCGTCTCAGTTTCTCGTACCGGCGGAGGTGGTGGTGGGTACGAGAACTGAGAGGATATCTGTTCTTCTGGATAGTGGGGCCGGGGCTAATCTGGTTGATGCTCGGTTTGCCCGGGTTCAAGGTATGCGATTGAGTGAGTTGGCTAAACCCATCCCCATATTCTCGATCGATGCCAGGCCTCTCGGTCAGGGAAGTTTTTTGCAAGCTGTGCATGACGTAAAACTTCAAGTGGGGGCGATACATAAAGAACTGTTGTCTTGCTACGTGTTGGAGGGTCTTCCCACTCCTATAGTGTTGGGCCTTCCTTGGTTAACTAAGCATAACCCGGTTATTAATTGGCAAACCAGAGAGATAAGCCAATGGAGTAAATTCTGTAATAAAAACTGCATGAACACGGTCATCGGTGCGGTCACTCCTTGGGTCTTACCTCCATTTCTGGCGGACTTTGAGGATGTATTCTCGGAGAAAGGGTGTCAGGGACTACCTCCTCATCGCGAGTATGACTGTTCTGTAAAACTGCTCCCTGAGGCCAAGTTACCTAAAGCTAGGTTGTATAACCTTTCTGGTCCTGAGAGGCAGGCCATGAAGGATTATATTTCAGAAAGTCTGGCTAAGGGGCATATTAGACCTTCATCTTCACCGGTGGCTGTGGGGTTCTTCTTTGTTAAGAAGAAAGATGGAGGCCTACGCCCTTGCCTGGATTTTCGTGAACTTAATCGGATTACGGTCCGAGATCCGTATCCGCTCCCACTTATTCCCGATCTCTTTAATCAGATCGTGGGCGCCAAATGGTTCTCTAAGTTGGATCTCAGGGGGGCGTACAATCTGATTAGGATGAAGGAGGGGGATGAGTGGAAGACGGCGTTTAACACTCCGGAGGGGCATTATGAGAACCTTGTCATGCCATTCGGTCTGACTAATGCCCCGGCGGTGTTCCAACACTTTGTTAATGACATTTTTCGCCGCCTGGTGGGACAGTTTGTTGTCATATATCTGGATGATATCTTAATTTACTCGCCGGATCTGGTGTCTCATCAGGAGCACGTTAGGCAGGTGTTACAGATCTTGCGGGATAATAAACTGTATGCCAAATGGGAAAAGTGTGTGTTCGCCGTACAGGAACTCCAGTTTTTAGGCTTCCTGGTTTCAGCGTCCGGTTTTCGTATGGACCCTGGGAAAGCGCGGGCAGTTCTTGAGTGGGATCGGACAGAGAATCTTAAGGCACTACAACGTTTCCTGGGGTTTGCTAATTATTACCGGAAGTTCATTCGTAATTTCTCGTCCATGGTTAAGCCTCTCACAGACATGACTAAAAAGGACGGATTTTTCTAGGTGGTCTGACAAGGCTTGTCAAGCATTCTCCTCCTTGAAAAAATGTTTTGCCTCGGCACCCATACTCATTCAACCTGATGCGTCACAGCCATTCATTGTAGAGGTAGACGCTTCCGAGGTAGGGGTGGGAGCAGTATTGTCACAAGGTTCGTCCCCTGGTAAGTGGCATCCGTGCACCTTTTTCTCTAAAAAATTGTCGTCCGCTGAGAGGAATTACGATGTCGGCAATAGGGAACTCTTGGCCATTAAGTTAGCTTTTGAGGAGTGGCGCCATTTTTTGGAGGGGGCAGTCCATCCGGTCACCGTTATCACCGATCACAAGAACCTGCTATATCTGGAGTCCGCGAAACGTCTGAATCCCAGACAAGCTAGGTGGTCATTGTTTTTTACCAGGTTTAATTTTGTCGTTACATATCGTCCTGGGTCAAAAAATGTAAAGGCGGATGCCTTATCTCATAGTTTCCCTGGGGCCGGGAATACGGACGACCCGATTCCTATCCTTCAGGAGGGGGTGGTGGTTTCGGCAGTATGCTCTGAGCTGGAGGAGGAGGTATTGGAGGCTCAGGGGGACGCCCCTGTTGGACCTCCGGGGAGACTGTTTGTTCCAGATCAGTTGCGACAAAAGGTGATCGAGGCACACCATAACTCAGTTTTTGCAGGACACCCGGGGAGTAAAGCAACTGTGGATCTCCTCTCGCGTCGGTTTTGGTGGCCTAACTTACATAAGGAGGTGGTAACTTTTGTCGCGTCCTGTGGGGTTTGTGCGCGCTCTAAGACCTCACATACCCGTCCGTCTGGGGCCCTCTTACCTTTGAAGATCCCGGAGCGTCCTTGGACTCATCTGTCTATGGACTTTATTACGGACCTCCCTCCGTCTTCGGGTAAAACGGTCATACTCGTTGTAGTGGACAGGTTCAGCAAGATGGCACATTTTATCGCTCTTCCTGCTCTCCCTAATGCTAAAACTCTTGCGCAGGTGTTCATTGGGGAGATTGTGAGGCTTCACGGGGTACCCTCCGAGGTGGTGTCTGATCGGGGGTCTCAGTTTGTGTCCAAGTTCTGGAAGGCGTTTTGTGCACGGCGGGGGATGCATTTGTCGTTCTCATCGGCTTTTCATCCTCAGACCAATGGTCAGACGGAACGAATGAACCAGAGCTTGGAGACATATCTCCGGTGTTTTGTGTCAGAGAACCAGGAGGACTGGGCTTCTTTCTTACCTCTGGCAGAGTTTGCTCTTAATAATAGGTGGAGCGAGTCCACTGGTAAGTCCCCGTTTTTTGGGGCATATGGTTTTCACCCCCAGTTTTGTACTTTCAGTAGGGGGGGCTCTTCGGGGGTTCCTGAGGAGGAACGATTTTCCTCATCACTCGCTTCAGTATGGAGAGGGGTGCTGAAGAATCTGAATACTATGGGGAACCGATACAAACGTATGGCTGATAGGAGGAGAGTGTCTGGTCCGGACCTAAGTGTGAACGATCGGGTATGGTTGTCTACCAGGAATATAAAACTTAAGGTTCCCTCCTGGAAACTGGGTCCCAGGTTCATCGGGCCGTACAGAATCAGTTCTATAATTAATCCGGTGGCATTCCGTCTTGACCTCCCCCCTACGTTTAAAATTCACAACGTGTTCCACAGATCGTTGCTTAAGAGGTATGTGGCGCCGGTGGTACCGTCACCTTTACCTCCCCCTCCAGTGGTGGTCAATGGTTACTTGGAGTTCCAGGTATCGAGGGTCATCGATTCACGCTTTAATCGCCGGTCCCTTCAGTACCTGGTTCATTGGAAAGGGTATGGTCCTGAGGAGAGGATGTGGGTTCCTGCGTCGGATATTAACGCAGACCGATTAGTTCGGGCCTTCCACACGACTCACCCGGATAAACCTGGCCCTGAGGGTCCGGAGGCCCCTCGTAGAAGGGGGGGTACTGTCACGGGTGTGTCGCCACGAAGATCGTCACGATTACACAGCCTGACTTCTCGCAGCTGACTTTTTGGTGCTTTGTGTTTTTCGGCAGTGAGGGAGTTAATTCTCTCTCTCTCTGTGCTAGATGAGGTCCAGCCTCGCCCAGCTGCAATCAATGCTGCTGTAGTGAGACTCCTTCAAATGCCTGCTGGTCTGTTAGGGAAGTGTCGGTGAAAGCATTTCATGCAGACTAACAGAGCGGATCGTGGTATTTGGAGTTTCAGAGATAAGTGTATTCGGAGAGTTTTTTCCCTTCCTCGCTTTATCATTTATCTCCTTTCCCGTTGGTGTTCCCTCTGTTGTAGTTGTGTAGTTTTTGTATGCAAGGTGGTTTTGGTTTTTCCCTTGTACTGTCTCGTTCGTCTAAGTACTGTGTGTGGGCATATTATTACTTGTCCCCTTTTGTTGTGATCGGGGTCCTTCTCAGGACTAGATTACTTAGGTGCAGGGATCCTCAGGAGGTAGGGGTTACGCTGGCGGCCTGGACCTCTGTACCTTTAACAGTACCTCCAGGTTGAGGGATTAGTCAGGGCCCCAGCTTAGGGTCAGCTTAGGCCCCCTACCTCCAGTATACAGAGACAGCGTGACAAGGCCCTCATTACATACAAACACCTCCACCCTTCCACCTCATACCACCAGAGGGAGCCCATTAGGGATATATATATGGAGGGTAGAGCCAGGCAGTTTAGTCAGTTGGAGAGAGTCAGACAGAGAGAGTCTGAGGAGAGCGTGCTGACGCCCAGAGCAGCAAAGACGCAGCGCGTCTGCTGCTGAGTTCTGAGGACCCCGAGTGTGGCCGAAGGCAGAGGAGGAGAGGAGAGGAGTTGAAAGGGGCAGAGGAGCATCATAGGCTCACCCCGAATATATAAACCGGACACCGGGTCCACGACTACAGGGTCCTTTATACCCAGTAGGGATCACCGGCATACCAGGAGGACTACAAGTCCCTGGCCAACCTGAAGCTAAACCCTTAACAGGATCAGGAACCATGAAGGCCCCAGCGTTACCAGGGATAGTGGTTGCCAGCAGAAGGTCCTACTACCAAGCGACAGGTGAAGGAACAGCACGACACATAAGCTAGGCCCATTCGCAGGCTGGCCAGGAGCAGATAGAGAGGCAGACACGGACCAGGAGGCTGTATACCCGCTCACTGGGGAGAAGTCCTGAAGTGCACCCATCCTCCTGAGTACCCTGAACCGTACCTGACATCAGCACCAGTAAAGGTATTGAAGCGAATCCCCTGTCTCTGTCAGTTACTCCTGCTGCGCCATTCCGCCTGCACTACAGGTCCCAGCATCACCACCCACCATCAAACTCTACCCTGCCCTGAGGCCCGCTCCACCTGTGGGGAGCCGTTCCATCCCAGCTGCCTTATCAACTGCCTCAGAGGTCTGCAGCAGCGCTGGTACAAATTACCAGAAACCACAGGTGGCGTCACGATCGAACTATAAACCCCCTATAAACTTTCCCCCCTTTTAGTTGACCGCCCTGGGCCAGGGACTGGGCCAGCCACTGTGACATCTCCCTTTCCCCCAGAATCTATCGGCCCGGACTCCGAGTACCCTATTGCCCTGGGGGCGTGACATTCTCATGCCGTCTAATAAATTTGCCACATTTTGGACTGTTCTAAAGACAAAAAAATGAAATCTTTGCCTGCTTTGAGCTACGAGCGAGCAAATATTTGTTCTACAGATTGCGAAAATGTTTGACTTTGGTGACGATGAATCTGTATGATACTTGTTGGATCCACCCTTCTAGGTTAACACCATCCAATTTTCTTTACATTTTCCAAACGTGACAAAAGGAAAAAAAAATGGCAAATTTTAGCACAAATGTATGCCAAAATACTGGAGCAAAGCCATTGATAACTTTCCCCATTGAGTCTTCCCTCATTCCATAGTTGCCAACTTGTTTTGATAGAGAATATGAATGTGAAATGTGACATACACATTAACTGCAACCCCAAATAATGGCTAGTCCCAATCTCAACAGCCAATCTGTTCCCAGTAAACAGTGCAGATTTACAACAAACAGTAAAGAACTGTGACTTTCTTTTAAGACAGTTTAGCCAAAGAATGTGCACATAGAACAGTGCATCAAAAGAGTGCTCACATAAAAAATGACTGTCAGAGAGTGCTTCCATAAAATAGTATAAGTTAAAGAGTTTCCCCACAAGCAGTGCCAGCCAAAGTGTAAACTCACAAGCAGTCCTGCCAGAGACAGCATCTATAAAATAGAATACACTACAGTGTCCCTAAGCAGTTGTAGCCAATGAGTGTCCCCATAAACAGCACCAACCGCTGAGTGCTTCCATAAAATATTGTGAGATAGAGAGTGGCCCCAAAAGCCATGCCAGTCAGAGAGTGCCTCATTAAAACTGTCAACTAAAGAGTGTAGCCATAAAATATCTTGAGATAAAGGTACCTAAAACAGTGCCATTGAGAGAGTGCCTCATAAACAGTGTCGGTCTAAAAAATAGGGTAAGCTTGGAAGTGTCCCATAAGCAGAAGTCAAGGAATGCCCCATAAAGTGCCCTGACCATAGAGTGCTTTCATAAAATAGTGTAAAGTCTCCTTCCAAAACCAGTGTGAGTCAGAGAGTGCCCCATAAACCGTGTCAACCAGAGAGCACTTCCATAAAATAGTGTTAGCTAGAACGTACTCCCAAGCCTTCATAAACAGTGTCAACCAGAGAGCACCTCCATGAAATAGTGTGAGCAAGAGAGTGCCTCGCTAAAGTAATGTCATTAAAAGAGTGCCCCATAAATAGTGCCAGACTATAAAATGGTGTAAGCTCGGAAGTAGCCCATAATCAGTGCCAGTCATGGAGTTCACCATAAACAACGCATATCATAGAGTGCTTCCGTGAAAAAGTATAACCACACCAAAAGCAGTGCCGATTAGAGAGTGACCCATAAACATCATCAACTAGAGAGTACTTCCATAATATAGCGTCAGCTAGTAGAGAGTATTCTCAAATACAGTGTCTGACTATATATTCATTTACGGTTTAAGTTGTGGGGGGGGTGGGGTCATTTCAGTAATTTTAATCTAAAACTCTTCTTTTGAGAAATTCAGGACAAAATATAGAGTGCTTGCGTTGGTAGTAGGCTCCATGTGAAATGGAGCATGTACTACACCTTTAAATGCTGAGACTTAATATTGCATTGTTCATTACTGTGTGATCCAGGAGTCCTTATCACATCTCCCTTTATCGTGTCTTCGGCTGTCACGAGCGCCTGGTGCTTTGCATAGCAATAAATGTAAGGGAAAAATGTCTAGTTATAAGTAAAATGTCATACACTTTAGATCGCATTAAACAAGATGAGCTTCTCTACAAGGGTTGTGTATAAAGATCATGTCATCTCATCAGCATCAGCACAATCTAGTATCTCGAACAGCGGAACAAAGCATATCCACACCGCAGGTATGAGATGAAGTGACTGGTCCATTTTACAGCCGGCTCTGTACTGCTGTCACATCCGCTGATAAAGAGACACTAATTAATCTTTGAGGAATTGGGAGCAACTGTGAGGATGATTGGGAATGTCACTATGTAGGTGCGGGGAGCGAGGATTCAAAGGGACTTTGAAATCTGAAAAATGTAAATTTAAGTTTTTTGGGTCATGTGACTGTACCCTATGTGTGACATATGAATTGTGTCATTAACCCATTCTTCCTCCTAGAGGACTGTTCACACCATTAATGCACATATTGCACAGTGCTACATAATATGATGTTTACAATGTATTGAAGGGGTTGTCCACTACTAGGACAACTCCTTCTTGAACTAAATATATGGCCCCTATAAAATAAAAAAAACTATACTCACCTCCTGTGCCGGCGCCGTTCCAGCAGTGTCAGATGATACATGAATAGTAAAAATGGACACACAGAAAGCACAGGATAAAAAATGGACCATGATATAGATTTTTTGCAGATTTTCTTCGCAGCTTGTGGATGAAATTATGTAAAATCTCATACAAAATGCTGGGAATGTAAATATGCAGCAGAATATCTGTATGGAAAATCCACTATTTCTAAGTCAGCCTGATGTGCACATAGCTATAAAATCAGGTCGTCCCACTGGTATCAGATGAGCCTATGACATGCACAATTTTGCTGCCCATTTTCAGGGTATTACAGTAAGTGAATGATACCAAATCTCATCCTCACGCTGAAGAAATCTGCAGCCTGTCACTTCATCACTCAGATTTTCACTGTAGATTTAACCAATGTGTAATATCAGATTTGGAATGGAGTTTCACACATTTCAGTGCAGATTCTGCAACCAAATTAAAACAGATTTTTTTTCTTGCTGTGGATGTGGATGTACGCTTTTAGTGAAATAATCCATCATCGCCTATTAAGCCAAAGCAAATCAATGTGTCAGACTTAATAAATGCTCAATATTCAATATTCTGTTTTGGGATGACAGAGATAGTCAAACGCTGTATTCAGCTACCCCCATCAGCAGTGGCGTAACTAGAGTCCGATGGGCCCTGGTGCAAAATTTGGACTTCGGCTCCACCTGCATGGTGGTCAGATGTATGGGCCCTTGTAGTGTTCTAGATCCTATAAACACATATGTGTTCGCCACCCATGTAATAATGTCCTCATCTTGGCCCCTTCCACTAATAATGCCCCCCACTCTGGGCCCCGTGCCACAAAATTTCCCCCATCCTGGGCCCCTTCCTGGTATAATGTCCCCCATTCTGTTATAATGTCCCCATTATGGTATAATGCCCTCCGTTCTGGTATAATATCCTTATTCTGGTATAATGTCCCCCTTCCTGGTATAATGTTCCCCATCCTGGGCCCTCCTTTCTTCTCCAACACATTTCAAAAAGAAACAATCAATTCTACTCACATTCTTGTGGTCCCATATCGCATGGCATAGTTTTCTGTAGCCGACGCAGGAGACGGCAGCTGACTTCAGTGTTTGATTGGCCAGCAGCCTTATTACAGTGCAGGGAGCTGCCGGGTCTCTGTGCCGCAATACATTTCACCTGAATATGCGTCCGAGGACGCACATCCAAGTGAAATTGTCGTTGGTGGCCCCCTTCCCACACAGAAATGAATAAAGCAGTAATGTGCATGCAGGACTATCGCTCCATTCAAACAAGGGACTTCAGACCTCTTTGTCTGGATCAGTTGGGGTCCTAGCAGTCAGAACCTCAGCAATCAACAAACGAGAAGTTATTATGTTTTCTCACGTATCTTCCCTACCTGATCTATCTATTACAATAAATTACTTCACACTTTCCTCTGCACCGGAAATCCGCTGCCTCAGAGTAACCCTTCACTTTGCCCTGACCTTCAAACCGCACATCCAAGCTCCCGTCGCCTACAGCTCTAAAATATTTCCAGAATCCGTCCTTTCCTCAACCCTCAATCTACTAAAATGCTTGTGCATGCCCTCATCATCTCCTGCCTGGACTACTGCAACATCCTTCTCTGTGGCCTACGTGCTAGTACTCTTGCACCTCTCCAGTCCATCCTTAACTTTGCTGCCCGACTAGTCCACCTCTCTCCTCGCTATTCCTCCGCTTCGCCCCTTTGCAAATCTCTTCACCGGCCCCTAATTCCCCAGTGTATCCAGTTCAAACTACTAACACTGACCTACAAAGCCATCCATAACCTTTCTCCTCCGTACATCTCTGAACTAATCTCCCAATATATTCCCTCACGTAATCTCTGGTCTTCCCAATACCTCCTTCTCTCCTCCACACTTATTCATTCTTCACCCAATCGCCTTCAAGACTTCTCCCAAATATCCCCCATCCTCTGGAATTCTGTGCCCCAACACGTCCAATTATCTTCCACATTCAGATCCTTCAGACGGAACCTTAAAACCCATCTCTTCAAGAAAGCTTACAACCTGCAATGATCACGCTGCCACCTCACCACCACCGGAGCTGCTGCCTCACCAACACCGGAGCTGCCGCCTAACCAACATGGGAGCTGCTGCAACCCCCCACCTACTGTCTCCTTCTCCATCATCCTGTAAGATATAAGCCCGCAAGGGCAGGGTCCTCTTCCCTCTGTACCAGTCTGTCTGATACAGTGATATCTGTATCTTGTATGTAACCCCTTCTCATGTGCAGCACCATGGAATCAATGGTGCTATATAAATAATAATACTAATAATGTTGGGCCAACCTCTGGGGCTTTGTAGTAGATCTCTGCATTATGGGTGGTCAGGACCCTCTTTGTGAAGAGAAGCTGCCTAAGGGCACCCACTTGAGGGACTAGAGTTTGGAGAGCACTGATCATGAGGTGATGGCCTATTCTAATAGGAAAACCTCTTTAGTACAAGAAATGTTAAAAAGTTAAAGGGAATGTGTCATCCAAAAACAATTGAAACAAAGTAAAGAATTCATGTTTTATTATTTTTTGTTTAAATGTTTACATTTTTTAATGGTTTAAAATATGAAAAATTATTAAAAATGTTTGCTATTTTCAACTTTTAAACACTAGGGGGAAGCAGCTGCTGGTATTTGCCATGAAAATCTCGTGAACTGCTAGCTCACATTACAACTGCGGTGTTCTCCGATCAGTCCATTTTGATTAGAAGAACAATATAAAAGGCTCAATGAGGTTGCTTTGACAGTGACAGCCTGCAAGAACCTTCCAGTGAAAATTTCCACGTGATCATATACATTAATACTACGTTCTCCTGTTAATAGTAACTGAAACATGTGGCATAGATAACTATGATCAGCCTCAGTAGTACAAATGCAGGATGCAGAAACAAGTGGCCTTTATTCTAATATTTTTTTCTCTCACTAGAATACACCGGATATATAAGCTCTGCTCCGTGCCAATGTTTGATATATCAATCTCACTATCATCTGCGCTCCTGGAGGAACAGAGATTAATAACCTCCGGCACAGGGCTCATTCAGGACTTCGCCTGTACAGACATGTTGAGCCAGATTTGCTAGGTAGCTAATTTACCTGTTTGTGTAGGTAAAGTACTTTAATAAATGAAATTACAGTATGTGTTTAATGCCTGCTCCATGGCTGGATCGCTCGTGTTACCCATGACACAATGTAAACACCACAATTTATGTGCCCAAAGCTGCATCGGAAATCTACAGCTGTTTGCGGTTAAACAGAGCTCCGTTTTTACCATGTAGTATAAATGGACCTGAGCAATAAATCTAAAGACTCATCCTGATTAATCAGAAATGATGAAAATCTCTCCATTCAGTCCAAACGTGCATTTTAATTATTTTCTATTTTTTTTATTATTATTTATTTATTTTATATGGAGCCAGTATATTCTGCAATTCTGTCCAAAGATCTTTATCATTCATCATCCCGGGGCACCAGATAATGCTCCTATTTTAGCATACTCACATGCACAAGTTCTTTGTTAGCCAATGGATATGTCTGAAATGTGCCCTTTATCCTGGACTGATAACTCTTATGATTCTATCGACCACCTGAACTTTTTGCATAGGGTAAATGACTCAGTTTGGACAAGGTTCTAAGGGGTAACGCCTCTCCTTGTGGACAGTGATATGCCTAAGGCCGGTTTCACACTTCCTGATATTTCCGGTACCAGAAAAAACAGTACCGGAGATGTCCGTGTGTGTCACATGTGTGGCAGCCGTGACGCTCATGTGCCGCATCACGATCACACGTACAGGAGCCTTGGAATCAATGTACAGTTAGTGCTGTTCCTAAGCGTCGTGTGCTGAACGCTGCCCTCATCATTGTCCCTTGCTCACGCTGTGATCAGCACGAGCAAGGGACAATGATGAGAGTAGTACTCTGCTGCCGCAGTGTCCATGTGTAAAAATAAGAATAAAATAATAAAATCCTTATACTCACCTGTCCGAAAATGTCCCCCACTGTAATCCTCTGACCGCTGATGCCGAGGAGTCGGGGAGAATGACTCATTCGCAGCGAGTGGGCCCCGGACTTCCACTGAGCTCAGGAGCGATGTCCTGTCACTCAGTACGGGGCCCCGCTCCCTGGAGCTGCTCATTCTCCCCGTGCTCCTCAGCGTCAGCGGTTAGATGGATTACAGGGGGGGGAATCTCCGGACAGTTAAGTATAAGGATTTTATTATTTTATTCTTATTTTTACACATGGACACTGCGGGAGCAGATACTACTACTCCCAACATTGTCCCTGCTGGTGCTGATCACAGCGCGAGCAAGGGACAATGATGAGGGCAGTGTTCAGCCCCTGGTGCTTGGGAACAGCGCTAACTGTACACTGATTCCAAGGCGCCGGTACATGTAACAATGATGACACACAGATGTCATCCGTGTGTGTTCAGCGTGGAACATTTTGCGGACCATGCAGTGTGTAAAAAATGGACATGTCTATGTGTGGAGCACACGGACACACGGTCCATGGAAACACACTGACATGTGCACAGACCCATAGATTTGAATGGGTCTACATGTGTCAGTGTCTCCAGTATGTGTGGAAACTGTCACCACACGTACCGGACACACTGACATGTGAAAGAGCCCTGACATGCCAGTGTAAGGAGACTTATAGGCCATGCAATGCTCTTCGGGGATTTTAAATATGCTAATTGCCTCTTCAGAGAGGAAGAAGACTTGAACCCCTTAGATTCCAGTTCTCATGCAGCCAAATCAAAGCTCTTGATTTGCACTGAGGAGGGGTAAAACCTCGAAGCACATGTCTGCAAATAGAGATTCTGATTTGGCTTTAATCCAGACTCATCTGGCAAGGTTCGTTAAAGGGTCGATATTAACTTTTCTAATTGCTACTTCCAATAGGTGACGTTAGAGTTCAATTACCCTTTGCAATTTGCATATCCAACTTAAAAAAAAAAAATCTTAATAATTTAAAGGGGTACAAAATCAAAAGTTACCTTATAATAAATAACCTTCTATACACGGGAGAAGAGATAACTTACTGATTGCTGGGAACCCAGCTATCCAAAGATCTAGGTTCTGCAGAGCCCTGTCTTGAATGGAGCAGAATTGGTCTTGCTTGACCTCCATTCCATTCATTGTCAATAGGAGTGCCTAATGTAGTGCCTGCAGTGAAACCTATGTGTATAGAGACTGCTGCTGCTGGGATTACACAGACATTCACAGGAACAGACATTAATGATTCTCTTACTGCACTGCCCTGGACTACAACTCCCAGCAGACATTGCTCCTCTCTGCATCATAGGGGAGGAGGAGCAGCAAAGGAAGGGACTGATAGTCTGAGCAGGGACCGAGGCACAGAGTCAGTGCTAATAGTCCGCCTGCTCAGTGTGTGAGGGAGAAGATATATCTGCAGCCAAATCACATCTGCAGACCAGCCAGGTTACCAGGAGATGTTCATCGCCGCCTGGCTTAACTGAGGCTGCGTGCCCACTATGCATTTTTCAAGCATTTTTGCCCCCGAATTTCCGCAGCGAAAACGCTTAAAAAACGCTTGGTAATACGAGCCCCATGGTCCCCAATGATAATCCGCATGTGCTGTGCTCATGCTGCGGAAATTTCCGCTGCGGATTATCATTCCGGAAAAATACGCAGCTTGTCCATTAATTTTGCGGACATTGACTTGCATTGAAACACTTAATGCAGACACGGATATTAAGCGATTCAATGTGCGGATGGTACTCGGGTTTGGAGAAGAGGAGACTCTCCTCCAGACCCGGGTACCATGGTACCTGTAAAAAAAGAATTTAAAATAAAAAATAAAAATTATACTTACCTTTCGATGTCCCCCGGCCTCCTCAGCGATTCGTCCGGTCTCTTGTACGGCTTGCGGTGGTGTGAGGACCTGCCATGACGTCATTTAGTCATGTGACAGGTCACGTGACCCCTGACATCGGCGTTCGCGTGACCTGTCACATGACTCAATGACGTCATCACAGGTCCTTCACACCACCGCGACGCATACAACAGGCCAGACGGAGCGGAGAAAATACCGGGGGCCATCGGAAGGTAAGTATAATCTTTATTTTTTACCATTCTTATTCTTTTTTTTTAACTATTAACTTGGTCACACTATAAAAATCCATGCCGGTTGCATGGATTTATATAGTGTGACCAAGTTGTCAAGCTCTTTTCCAAGTGATGCTAAAATGCTTGGAAAAGTACTTGATAACCCGCATGCAGAAATGCATGCAAAAACGCTTGACAAACGCTTCTACCTGGCGGGAAAAACGCATGTAAAAACCGCATGTACAATCCGCATGCGTTTTTCCTGCCACGGAGAAGTGGAAAAAATATGCAGCATTTCTGCATCGTGGGTACATAGCCTAAGGGAACGAGTCTACAATCCATCCCTTTTGTCTCTGGCATCCAGACTCTGCAGACACAAGTTGGATTCCTGTGTGACCCCAAACCTGTTACATCAAGAAGTGAGTAGCTATTGCTGGGACTTGTGGTTCTACTTTTGAGCTAATAAGAGAACTTCTGCTGAAGGGATTTTGTTCCTATGGTATTACATGCACCAATGGTTTTTGCAAGTGCGCCAACATCCGCGGCAACCAGAACCCTGTGTTACTGGCATTGCTGCAGCTATTATTGAGTTATGTGTTATTAGTTAGGAGTGGGTCTGCTGACACTTAAAGGGGAAGTGTCATCATTAAAGTTCAGACCTACTGCAAAGCACATTTTGAACCTGTATCATAGATTGTGTGATATTATATGTTTTGATGTTCTGTTATGCCATTTGAATTTAACACCATTTATCACCCTGTAAATAAACCTGTTAATTGTTCCAATCTCATCTCTTGTCTGTACGGAGCGTGGACAGGGGTTTCCCAAGTCGAACACTGGCAGAAGGGAAAGATCCTCCTGCATCCCACTACAGTTCCCAGCAAGATTCGGGTGGAGGCACTGTGTCATATTGAGGTGAGAACTACTGGACACCCTTCCCAGGTAGGCAGTTTAAATGGGTGTTGCACAGAAAAAGATGAGTACAGAACCCGGCTATCTACAGCATTCTTACAAATAATGAACATAGCGGAGGTCAAGCAAACACACCTCTAGTCCACTCAGAGATTCTGCGGAGATTTTGGGAACAAAGCTATGTTCACACGTTGCGTTTTTGCAGCGTTTTTTATGCAAATAAAAAGCTGATTTTTACAATACCAGCAAAAGCTCTGAGACTTCAGAAAAATCATGTACACACTTGTTTTTTTTTTACTGACTTCAGCCTTTTTTAAATCTGCAGCACGTCAATTCTATCAGCATTTTTTCATCCACAGAAAGCAATGAGAAAGTGAAAAAACACTTTTTTTTAAATGTTTTTGGTGGATAAAACTACACTACAGTGGCTGGGTGAACACAACATTCAAATTTTGGGTCCATGGCCAGGAAATTTCCCAGTTCTCATTACTATTGAGAACCTGTGGTCAGTTCTCAAATACACAGAAATTGTGATAAACTCCAAGCCCTGATTAGACAGGAATGGGTTGCCATCAGTCAGGATTTGGCCAAGAAGATGATATCGAGATGCCGGGGTGAACTACAGAGGTTTTGAGAACTACAGAGGTTTTGAGAACTACAGAGGTTTTGAAAACTAAGGATCAACACTGCAAATACTGAGTCTTTGCAGAAACTTGATGTACTTGTCAATAAAAGTTTAAAAGTATAATTGTACTCCAGTAACCATAGAAAGTTCTGACTAAAAGATCTAAAATCATTGAAGAAGCAAACTGTGTGAAAACCAAAATTTCTGTCAGTCTCAAATTTGCCCACGACTGTATTTATATGAATGGAGCCTGTTGCGGTACCAGACACAACCAGTGGTATATGGATGCGGCTGGCAAAATTCCCCAGAGATAAAATACATTTGCTTGTTTAAGGACGTTTGGTGACATCATAGTCACATGCCCGTGATGTCACCAAAGGTCCTTAAGTAGTCTTAACTTAGAAAGCTACATTGATAATACAGAACTTGTATTAAGGACCTTTGGTGACATCACGGTCATGTGATTATGATATATATTTGTATGGGCTGTGTGTGTGTGTGTGTGTGTATATGTATATATATATATATGCATGTGTATGTGCTGTGTATATATACATGTGTATAAGTTGTTTATATATATATACATGTGTATGTATGTGCTGTGTGTGTACATTCATGTGTATGTGTAGCACCCTGAGGACTCGGCTGCTACAGGGGTATTACACCTCAAGCCAGAGGTGTGGTATTCCACTCCCGGGTAAGGATGGAGTGTGGAACTGAGCTAGTAGGCTGCATGCACTACATACATCCCATTTCCGGGGGACAGAACGACGGTACTCCCACCAGTATATGTGCAGGTACGACAGCGTCTGTCCCTGGCTGGAGTGGGAGGGGGGTGGAACATCCCAGTAGTGTAGGGGCAGATAGGGGGAGTAGTCTGGGTAAAGCTAGGAGCTCATTGGGTGCTGGTCACCTGGGCTCACACATAGAGGGAGTATATAAGGTGGGCACCATCTTAGATCAGGGTCAGAGAGCCTGAGGAGAAGCAGAGCAGAGGAGCTCAGCCAGGAGGGCTGACAGGGAGCTGTGGCTCCGGCTGGGCCCAGCTCCAGAACAGAGCCTGCAGAGAGAGAGAGAGAGAGAGGAGTCAGAAGGACCCAGAGAGGAAACAAGAAGAGAACCCCAAGATCCCAGAATAAGGACAGAAGGGTGAAGGGTTGGCGGACACGGGTACCGGATCCCAAGCTGGCAGAGACCAAAACAAACCTTAGCCAGGAACCGGAGGTCGTGGTCAGGATCTGCCACGACCCTCACCAAATCCACTAGAAAGGCACACCAAGTATAGGGTCAGGGAGCCCAGAGGAGGCTTGACCACCAAGAGACCCGAGGGAGCCGGCCAAAAGTGGATCCCTGGTGGGAACGGCCAGAGGAAGGGAGAGTCAGAAAGGAGCTCAGGACCACGCTCCGGAATTGCCTGGGGGTTGGCCGAGTCCAGGACCTGGTGGACGCAGCACGGCTCGGGTGGTCACTCAAGGCCAGAGTGACTAAAAGGACACCAGTAAGTAAAAACCCTGAACTGCATCTCCCGACTCTGAGTCTTCTTACTGCACCGTCACAACCCCCACCATCTACACCTGCTGCCCTGAGGCCATACCCCTCCCGTTGGGGGTTATACCATCACTGCTGCACATATACCACCGGCCTCAGTGGACTGCTCTGCAGCGGCGGCTTCAAAGCCGCACTCAACGGGTGGCGTAGTCGACACATCAAATTAACATCTACTGCCATAGACTGCCACTTAGTTTGACACCCTGGGCACGGACCGGGTCACCGCCACAAGGACTACTACCCCCATACAGATCCGGCTCCGGGTATCCCTTGCACACGGCCCAGGGGGCGCGTCAACTTTTGGCGTAGTCGGCAGGATAACGTGCCCGCAATCACCGGGTACTGCATGCCTGAAGAAAAGTTCATATTTACCGTAAAAAGAAGTCTCCCGCCGGTTCCGGAGGGTCCCCGCCATCGGACGCCATCTCGGATCGGTTCCCGCCGTTTGCCCGCCATCTGCAGTCTTTTCCCGCCATCCACAGAGTTTCCCGCCATTGGGAAGCGGTTCCCGCCATCTGAGAAGATTTCCCGCCCTGGCAGAGCGGACGCCATTATGGGCGTGCCAGAGGGTGGCAAGAGGCCACCTCCCATCGTGGGCCAGGACCAAGAATGGCGCCAAAAGCGGAAACCGCCCCCACCAGCAGAGACTGTGATGCTTGAGATGTCCATCAGCGTGAGGGGACTGCCCCTGGAACTGACAATCACCAAGTGGCCCCGGGACCACCCTCAATGTGGGCGGATACCGAACAAAACAGAGAAGATGGGAGCAGCTTGGAGGAGTCTGGAGAGGAGTCCGGAGAAGTCGCACCCGGAGATGGAGGGAGAGGCAGGCAGCACCGACCCAGCGGTCAGGAGCCTGTTGCAAGCGACAACCCCAGAAGGCCTGGTGGAGATCCTGGCGCAGCTCCCCAGAGATCGGGAGCATGCACGGACCGCACTGGAGGGCTTGGCTCAGAGGATGGCCCGAGTGCAGCGAGACGTACTGGCCACATGGAGCAGAGAGATGGCCCTGCAGGCAGGAATCCGCCAACGGAGCACGCCACCCGAGACGAGGAGTCAGACCGCCTCTGAGGATGGCGCAGGAGGAATCAAGGCCGGAGACGACGCCGAGGAAGGAGCTAAAGAAACGGAGGCAGGTAAAGGGGACGTCACTACCCCGAGCCGAGAAGCCGTGAGCCTGCCCCAGCTCCCCGTCGCAGAGCCCGAAATTTCCCCTGCCATGCCCGTCGTTGCACCGTCACCGCTCCCGACTAGGCCTCAAACAGAAGCCGCGGCCACGCCCCCTGTGACGTCACGCGCCTCAACCCTGAGCGCGGCCAAGCGGGAGACGCCACCGGCCTGGTCGCAAGGCCGAGTACCCCCGGGCGCTGCAGTACCAACAGCGCCCTCTACCTCTGCCGAGCCACCGGCCTGGTCGCAAAGTCAAGTACACCCGGGCGCCGCCGTCTTCACGGTGCCCTTCACCTTCAGGGTGCCCCAGGCCTGGTCGCAAGGCCTGGTGAACCCGGGCGCCGCTACCACCACCGCGCCCTCAACTTCCACTGTGCCGCACCTGGGTGAGGACTTGTTGGCCCAGCACACTTGCCCGGATGGGCAGCCCTTTGTGTGGCCACCGGAGTACCACCATCCCCGACTCCGGAAAGAAAGACCTCTGGATGAACCCCTGATCCCGGCTCCGGCGCCCGTCAAGATGACCCCGCTCTCGTTAGAGGAGGCGCAGTTTGAGTGGGACCCCACTGGAGGAGACCTCATCGGGTTCACTCAAGAGGACCCGGACGGGTCTGAAGGGTACACGGAGGCATCAGGAGGACGCCGTTACTAGAGTACGGTAAAAAAAAAAGAACTGTGCATAGTTACCCGTATGTTCCTTCTTCCCACTGACCGAGGACTGAGAGCGGTCATTCTTTCCTTAATCCCACTGGTCGAGGACTGAGAGCGGCCATACCTCCCCTTGTATATAGTTGCGCTTTTTAAGGCGCCCCCTACTGGTTTTATAGGAAACTGTTTTTTCCAGAAGAGACTGTTGCACTTTACCCGGTCACAATTTGCACCGTGGCCGGAGGAACAAGAATGTTTACTATGAAAAGTTTTATATGAAAAGTTTTATGCTGATGATATATATAATGTTTTATATGTTTATGATGTTTTTGAAAAAAATTTGTATGTTTGTGGATGTTTTTATTCTTTTACAGCCCGAGGACGTGCTGTGATTTACCAGGGGGGAATGTAGCACCCTGAGGACTCGGCTGCTACAGGGGTATTACACCTCAAGCCAGAGGTGTGGTATTCCACTCCCGGGTAAGGATGGAGTGTGGAACTGAGCTAGTAGGCTGCATGCACTACATACATCCCATTTCCGGGGGACAGAACGACGGTACTCCCACCAGTATATGTGCAGGTACGACAGCGTCTGTCCCTGGCTGGAGTGGGAGGGGGGTGGAACATCCCAGTAGTGTAGGGGCAGATAGGGGGAGTAGTCTGGGTAAAGCTAGGAGCTCATTGGGTGCTGGTCACCTGGGCTCACACATAGAGGGAGTATATAAGGTGGGCACCATCTTAGATCAGGGTCAGAGAGCCTGAGGAGAAGCAGAGCAGAGGAGCTCAGCCAGGAGGGCTGACAGGGAGCTGTGGCTCCGGCTGGGCCCAGCTCCAGAACAGAGCCTGCAGAGAGAGAGAGAGAGAGAGAGGAGTCAGAAGGACCCAGAGAGGAAACAAGAAGAGAACCCCAAGATCCCAGAATAAGGACAGAAGGGTGAAGGGTTGGCGGACACGGGTACCGGATCCCAAGCTGGCAGAGACCAAAACAAACCTTAGCCAGGAACCGGAGGTCGTGGTCAGGATCTGCCACGACCCTCACCAAATCCACTAGAAAGGCACACCAAGTATAGGGTCAGGGAGCCCAGAGGAGGCTTGACCACCAAGAGACCCGAGGGAGCCGGCCAAAAGTGGATCCCTGGTGGGAACGGCCAGAGGAAGGGAGAGTCAGAAAGGAGCTCAGGACCACGCTCCGGAATTGCCTGGGGGTTGGCCGAGTCCAGGACCTGGTGGACGCAGCACGGCTCGGATGGTCACTCAAGGCCAGAGTGACTAAAAGGACACCAGTAAGTAAAAACCCTGAACTGCATCTCCCGACTCTGAGTCTTCTTACTGCACCGTCACAACCCCCACCATCTACACCTGCTGCCCTGAGGCCATACCCCTCCCGTTGGGGGTTATACCATCACTGCTGCACATATACCACCGGCCTCAGTGGACTGCTCTGCAGCGGCGGCTTCAAAGCCGCACTCAACGGGTGGCGTAGTCGACACATCAAATTAACATCTACTGCCATAGACTGCCACTTAGTTTGACACCCTGGGCACGGACCGGGTCACCGCCACAAGGACTACTACCCCCATACAGATCCGGCTCCGGGTATCCCTTGCACACGGCCCAGGGGGCGCGTCATATGTATGTGCTGTTTATATACACCTGTGTATGTATGTGCTGCGTGCGTATATACATGTGTGTGTATATGTATGTGCTGTGTGTATGCATACATGTGTATGTATGTGCTATTTGTGTATAAATATGTATGTATGTGCTGTGTGTATGGAGGCACACGGCACTTGTAAGATTCCTAATTTATTAAGTGGTGTGCGCCTTTTAATAAATTAGGTGCATCTTACTCAAACAGTCTTGTTCATGCAGACTGGCCTGCACAACGCCAGTCTTAACTAATCAGGACCATTGGTCTCGTTAGTACATCACTCGGTGTAAACAGATGTTCTGCTGATAACATGGTATGTATGGGGACAAAATTATCTATTAATTATTATCATTCTGTGCCAATTATTCTTCATCAGCATGTGTAAAGAAGCCGGTACACAAAGGTCTGAAATTGACTTGTGTAAATGCACTCTAAATGTTGGGGCTCCACTTTTAACTTTTGCCCAGTGCCCCACTTTGTCTAAAACCGTCTCTGGAACTCTGAATATGATAAAGTTAAAAATTCCCAACCCTGCTTGGAGGTAGAGTTGTTACTGGGCTCATTGATCCTGATTAGTGTGTTGTTTTAACAGTTTCCTGTTAGATGAGAATTGAGATGCCTAAGAAGTAATTACTACAGAACAGGAAGTGTCAGACAATGATGAGTTTAGTCGCCGGAGCAAAAAAAGAAAGAATTTACAATTTTTTATTTATAGTTATATGGAAAAATAAAAAATAAAAAAAAATCACGCAAAAATATGGTTATCATAAACTTGATTTAATTATTCGGTCATTATATGATAACACATTCCCTTTACAAAGATTGTCCAGTCTCTAAACATTTTTTTCTGCAAACACCCAGAATGACAACATAATGAAACCAGTAATTGACTGAAGCGGTCACATCTCCTCTGGCTCGAGCAGGAAGTACAGAACCTAGTGGGAAAGCCCTGGTGGCGATGGAATGAGAGCGATCAGGGATTACTAAGGGACTATGTTTTATTTTGTTATTTTAAACAGTGAAAAATGTTTAAAGGCAACTAACTGTTATATCATCAAGAGCCTCTTCAGTAGCCGGATGGAAGGATGGATAGACGCTTGAACAAGATTATTACATTGAAACTCCATATTGGGCATTTTAAAGCTTTTCTGGCTTAATGCCTCTGCATTGACAGGCTGCAGTGGTGATGTCATAACAACAGTGCATGTAACCACTGCAGTCAATCATTGGGCTCAGCGGCTTGTGCAATTTACATCAGCATCACTGCTGAGCTTAGTGATTGGCTGCTGCAGTCATGATGTAACCGCTGCAGCCTGTCAAGAAAACGGAGGCAGTGGCTAAGAGGAATCTGAGGAGGCTGAGTAACTCTGATGTTATTATTTATTCCTAAATAAAATTATAGACAGAAAGTATTTAAATTGATAAACCCCTTTAAACTCAATCTCAAGGGTCTAAATAATTAATGATTCACTATTATAATTACGATTGTCATTCTTTTTTATGTTTTGCAGTTTCTTTCCTGGTATAAAAGTAAAGACTCAGTGCTATGTGCAAAATTCCTTCAATATCCTTGTAGCAATTCAGCAGTGATATTTGATAACTTTATCAAACACATCTTCACATAATCCCGACTATTATCAGCGCTAGAGTGATGAAAACAATTTTGTTTTAGTTGGACGGTCTCTATAGAAACCACTTATATTTGCTGATTCTGTTTCTCTGGCAAAGCCCTGGACTCCTGACAACTTTTCCTGTATTATTTTTTTTTCATATATAGACACACCCGACTTCTCCTTAAAGATTTGTGATCATTGGAGGGATAAGAGGGGAAAAAAAGCGATGTTTTGTAAAGAAATCCAGTAAGTAATAGCAGATGTGTTTTTCTTTTTTTCTTCTTTCGACTAAGCCTTTCAGTTTGACTAAATTTATAAGCAGTGACAAAGAAGACTTCCTGGAACATTGCAGCTGATCTGAATGAGATGAGAGCAGGGATGTACTGTGTGAAAAGTTACAAGAGGTCAAACAAGAAAGAATAGGACACTTGTGCCATCTAGTGGTAAATATTGTGTACTGCACAAGCAAAGTATCCAATAGTTGATTTATTCTTTTTTACACACAAGATCTGGAGCGTATCATTTATCGTGAGCTATGCAACATTTCATCAATATGTCTCAGAAATTCTTTTGATACATAGCTGGCTTTACTGTTATATGAAAAAGTTTGGGCACCCCTATTAATCTTAAGCTTATTGTTTTATAAAAATTGGTGTTTTTGCAACAGCTATTTCAGTTTGATACATGTAATAACTGTTGGACACAGTAATGTTTCTGCCTTGAAATGAGGTTTATTGTACTAACAGAAAATGTGCAATCTGCATTCAAACAAAATTTGACAGGTGCATAAGTATGGGCACCTCACCAGAAAAGTGACATTAATATTTAGTAGATCCTCCTTTTGCAAAAATAACAGCCTCTAGTCGCTTCCTGTAGTTTTTCATGAGTTCCTGGATCCTGGATGAAGGTATTTTTGACCATTCCTCTTTACAAAACAATTCCAGTTCAGTTAAGTTTGATGGTCGCCGAGCATGGACAGCCTCTTCAAATGATCCCACAGATGTTCAATGATATTCAGGTCTGGGGACTGGGATGGCCATTCAAGAACATTGTAATTGTTCCTCTGCATGAATGCCTGAGTAGATTTGGAGCGGTGTTTTGGATCATTGTCTTGCTGAAAGATCCATCCCCTGCCTAACTTCAACTTTATCACTGATTCTTCAACATTATTGTCAAGAATCTGCTGATACTGAGTGGAATCCATGCGTCCCTCAACTTTAACAAGATTACAAGATTCCCGGTGCCGGCATTGGCCACACAGCCCCAAAGCATGATGGAACCTCCACCAAATTTTACTGTGGGTAGCAAGTGTTTTTCTTGGAATGCTGTGTTTTTTTGCCGCCATGCATAGCGCCTTTTTGTATGACCAAACAACTCAATCTTGGTTTCATCAGTCCACAGGACCTTCTTCCAAAAAGAAATTGGCTTCTCCAAATGTGCTTTTGCATACCTCAGCCGACTCTATTTGTGGCGTGCTTGCAGAAACGGCTTCTTTATCATCACTCTCCCATACAGCTTCTCCTTGTGCAAAGTGCGTTGTATAGTTAACCGATGCACAGTGACACCATCTGCAGCAAGTTGATGCTGCAGCTCTCTGGGGGTGGTCTGAGGATTGTCCTTGACTGATCTCACCATTCTTCTTCTCTGCCTTTCTGATGTTTTTCTTGGCCTGCCACTTCTGGTCTTAACAAGAACTGACCCTGTGTTCTTCCATTTCCTTACTATGTTCCTCACAGTGGAAACTGACAGGTTAAATCTCTGAGACAGCTTTTTGTATCCTTCCCCTGAACAACTATGTTGAATAATCTTTGTTTTCAGATCATTTGACAGTTGTTTTGAGGAGCCCATGATGCCACTCTTCAGAGGAGATTCAAACAGGAGAACAACTTGCAAGTGGCCACTTTAAGTAGCTTTTCTCATGATTGCATACACCTGGCTCTGAAGTTCAAAGCTCAATGAGGTTACAAAACCAAAAAGAGTGCTTTAGTAAGTCAGTAAAAAGTAGGTAGGAGTATTTAAAACAAGAAAATTATAAGGGTGCCCACACTTATGCACCTGTCAAAGTGTGTTTGAATGCAGATTGCACATTTTCTGTTAGTACAATAAACCTCATTTCAAGGCAGAAACATTACTGTGTCCAACAGTTATTACATATATCAAACTGAAATAGCTGTTGCAAAAACACCAATTTTTATAAAACATTAAGCTTAAGATTAATAGGGGTGCCCAAACGTTTTCATATAACTGTATATAGGTTCAGAACTTGCTCTTATGCTATATAGAAGCCAAAGTGCATTAGTTGAATTACATAGCTTCAAAATGTTAAGCTGAATGCTAGCTATGGTGGAAGACTAACCCTACTAACCATAATTTGGATGGAGCTGCACAGCCTTTTAGTCTAAGGGCCACAATATTAGTTTGTAAGAACATGGGAACAGAACAGTCAAGTGATTTACATGTTATATAATTCACAAAGAAGAGAGCAACACTCATCTCTACAGTGATAACAATATATATATAACCCTATAAATGATCTCTGATGGGAATGACCATATCTTCCAACCATCTGGGTTAATTCTAAAAATTATTCCATGTAAAAAAAATCATATCAATAGGAATGATTTCAGAACTTTTTCCACCTTTAGCCCCTTCATGACCTTATGATTTTTTGTTTTTGCGGGACGAGTTGTACTTCTGAATGACAACATTCATTTTATCACTGGAAATTGGAGGAGAAAATCCAAGTGTGTTGAGATTGCAAAAAAAGTGCAATTACACAATGGGTTTTTAGGTTTTTCATTTAACATGTTCACTATATGGTAAAACTGACCTGCAAATATGATTCTCCAGGTCAGTACGAATACACAGATGCCAAACATGTATAGGTTTTTTTTTTATTTAACTGGTGAAAAAAAATCTGAAATTTGTAAGAAAAAAACATTTTGCTTATGTCACAATTTTCCAAGACCCATGAAGTTTTCATTTTTCAGGATTTGGGGCTGGGTGAGGGCTTATTTTTTGTGCCTTCAGCTGACAGTTTTATTCATAGCATTTTGGGGTAGATACGATGTTTTTATCGCATTTTATTGCAGTGTTACAGCAGCCAAAAAAATGTAATTCTGGTGTTTTGATTTTTTTCTCATTACCATGTTTATCGATCGGATTAATTTATTTTATGCTTTGATAGATCGGACTCTTACGAACTCAGCGATACTAAATATGTGTTTTGTTTTTATAAATTGCTTTATTTTTAATGGGGCAAAAAGGGGGTGATTTGATCTTTTATGTCATTTTTATTTTTTTCATTTTTTTTTTTTTTATTTCTCACTTTTTACTGTATTTAATTACCCCTTAGGTAAATTGAAGCTGCAATCGTTCGATCGCTTGTGCTATACATAGCGGTGCTTGAGCACTGCTATTTATAGCAAAAATCATGGTCTCCCAGGACACTTGGTAGCCTCCCAGACCAATTTTCCTTATCTATTTTCATCAATTTTTAAGGGATGTTCGGTTCTAGGTATGTCAGTTGTTGAACAGCTGTTCAGAATTTAGGCCACTTCTTGATGACCATCTTCACAATGTTCCATATTATATTGCCTTGGAATTTTTTCTCTACTTTTCTCCAGACTGATAACTTTCAACAATGAAATCCCTTCGCTGTGTTGTAAGCTGTTTGTGGACCATGGCTTTTTCTGTAAAATGCAACTAAGAAAATGTTAGGAAAATCGTATGGGAACCGCTAAGCTTTCTATGGGGTTAATCAGAATCACTTTAAATGATGGCAGCTATGTACTGACTACTATTTAACATGAATTTAAATACTATTGGCTAATTCTGAACACAACCATATCCTCAATTATAAAAGAGTGTTCACAATTCTACAACCAAATTATACAATGTACATTTTTGGCCATGCTCTTAACTACACCTTTTTTGCCACACCCATTTACCATTTGTTTCTACCCTGGCAGGAGGAGATGTCAGGGGAGGCATGGTGGCATTGAGGGACATTTAGCAGACCAACCAGGTCTGTTGGTATAGACCCAAATTCAAGACTGTCCCCTTGTATCCTGGACAGTTGGGACTTATGGATTTATTTTTTGAGTTTAAGTTTTACGTAAGGCTCAAAACATAATGTTTTAATTTTTTGAGCGACAAGATGTAGTTTTTTAAATTCTACTTTGCCAAACACGTCTGTTAGGTTGTGTTCACATGTAGCATAAATGCAGTTTTTTTCTGCAGGTGTCTGCACCAAAGCACACAATAACAATCTTCTTTGGTTATTGCATTTTTGCTGCATTTTTTTATGTTTTTATACATTTTTGGAGCAGATTTAAAACAGCATTTTTAAAGTGCTTTCTTAAGTGAACAAAAGCTTTGCTTCTGCACTTATAGCCGCTGCATTTTTTTGCGTTTTTTTCAGGCTCTCCATAGAAGCCAGTATAGAAAAAAGCACAAAAACTGCACAACTCACCTGCGCCTTTAGATGCACAGTGGGAGAAGTTTTCATGAAACCACATCACTTTGCTTGGATAGGAAAATGCAGCAGATTTTCCACATAAAAAAATGCAGCAGAAAATAACCCAGCATTTACACTACATGTGAACACGGCCTAACTCTCCAAGCGATGTGCATGTGATTTCATGAGAACTCCCACCACTGTGCATCTCAAGACCTTATTCAACAGTACAGTTTGGGTGCTTTTATTTTCTCTTCAAGCTTCTAATGGGAAAACTAAAAACATTGGCAAGCGCACTTGCTAGTATAAGTGTAAGGCCACAGCCCCACTATCAGTATTTGGTCAGTATTCGGTCAGTATTTTTTCTCAGGAGTGGGAGCCAAAACCAGGAGTGGGTGATAAATGCTGAATTGGTGACTTGTTTCTATTCTACCTTTTCTCTGATTGTTCCTCACTAGTGTTGAGCATTCCGATACTGAAATATCGGGTATCGGCCGATATTCACTGTATCGGAATTCCGATACTTAATTCCGATACTTTTATAATATCGAATACCGGAATCGGAAGTTCCCATAATGCCTGCGCTCTGCAGTGTCTCTGAAGGATGACAAGCTGGATGGCAGCGCTCAGCTGCGATCCAGCTTGTCATCAGAATGCCATCCCAGCGTGGGAGAATTCTCCTGATTGTTTAAAAGCCGGCGCGCGGTAAAAAGCCGCCGGCTTTTAAACAATCACGCAGCCCCATACTGCTTCCCCGCAGCCTCCCACCCCGATCCTCCGCTCCCCCCGCCACCTCCAATCCCAATCGTAAATTAGGACCGGGCGGGGAGCGCAGCACCAAGGAGCGAAGGACCCGGGCGGGGAAGCCGGCAGTGAAAAGACTTCACCGCCGGCTTTCCCGTTCTGTGCTGCGCTTTCCCGCCGGTTATTTCAAATGAACAGCTGAGGTATCAGGTGATGCCGATCAGCTGTTCATTTGAAGTAGCCGCGGTGCCCTCAGAGGGTTCATGTGAGTTCATGCTTGACTGCATGAACTCACATCAACTTTCCCACGGCCGCACAGGTCAGCCTCACCTCCCGGACCCGTCATGATTAGTGTGTGCGGGGTGTGTGTGCGATGTGTGCGGGGTGTGTGTGTGTGCGGGGTGTGTGTGCGGGTGTGTGTGCGGGGTGTGTGTGTGCGGGTGTGTGTGCGGGTGTGTGTGCGGGCAGACATAGGCCGATGTGACACTACTACTCCCATCGGCCTATGTCTGTCCCCCGTCCACTCCTGCCAGCAGGATCAGCTCGATGGGAGCAGTAGTTCCCATCAGCCTGATCCTGCTATTTAAATTGCCCTACTGTGTCCCCAATAAATGTTAAATACATGTCATTGGTGGCCAGTGGTTACCTAAAAGAAATTAGTTCATACATTACCTGTCCCCGCCGATCGCCACCTAAAATAAAGTAAAAAATAAAAAACTACACCTATACTCACCAAGACACCTAATTCCCCGAAGCCATCGATCTCCTGTAATAAAATATAAAATAATAAACCACAACCTTATCCTTACCCCTCCGTAGTAGTCCACGAGTGTCCCACGAAGATCTCCAGTTCAGAGCAGCCACATAGAATGTGACCGCTCTGAACCGCTGCCGCCGCTAGAATGACGGGGCCGTAAGGGTTCACCGGAGTTCAGGCAGCGCTGCTCCGGTTAGCTGCTTTACGGCCCTGCTGTATAGTGAGAAATTCCCACGGTACAGCAGTGCGGTAAAGGAGGTCTCCGGAGCTGCGCTGCCTGAATGCACTCCGGTAACCTCAGTCAGTGGCTCCCGCTGCCGGGAGCGGACGTGTTCCCGGCAGCGTGAGCTTACAGCAGCCATGCACAGCTGTCACCATCTCCAGATGTGACAGCTGTGCATGGGAGATCAGCGCAGGAACGTGGACAGGTAACTATTTTTTTTTTAGTAAACTAAGAATTAAATAAAATGGTGTTTTATTTCAAATAAATTATTTTTTTCTGGGTGTAGTGTGTTTTTTCTTTTTAACACTTTGTAGGTTAGTAATGGGGGTGTCATATAGACGGCCATCATTACTAACCTGGGCTTCATGGCAGCTGGCGCTGACATGAACCCCACCACTATTACCCCCTGCCACCGCACCAGGGCAGCGTGGAAGAGCGAGGCTAAGTGCCAGAATTGGCGCATCCTATGGATGCGCCATTTCTGGGGCGGCTGACGGCTGGTGTTTCTAGCCTGGGAGGGGGCCAATATTCATGGCACCCTTCCTGAGCTATTAATATCAGCCCCCAGCTGTCTGCCTAGCCTTTGCTAGCTATTAAAATAGAGGGGACCCCACGTCATTTTTTTTTGGGGGGTCCCCCATTTTAATAGCTAGTAAAGGCTAGGTATTCAGCTGGGGGCTGATATTAGTAGCCTGGGAAGCTCCGTGGGTTTTACCCCCTTCCCAGGCTTCAAACATCTGCCCCAGCCGTCTGCTTAACCTCCGCTAGAGACTAAAATTATGGGGGATCCCACGCCATTTTTTTTTTAAATAAATCCTTTATTTTAACACTAAATGACATTTGAGGACTTAATAAAGATGCAGTCCCTAAATTATTATTTATTTTTTAATAAATTTTTCCCAAAACTTTTGACGTGGGCTTCGCCATATTTTTGTA